>NC_072403.2:75885000-77135000 GCF_028858775.2 Pan troglodytes | reverse complement strand
GTATTTCATTTCTTGATTTCATTTATCTCCACTCTAATCTTTATTATTTTCTTCCTTTCAGTTTCATGTTTAGTTTGCTATTTTTCTGATTCCTTAAGGTGTAACATCAGGTTGTTGATTTGAGAAATTTCTTCTTTTATAATGTAGGTACTTATTGATAGAAATTTCTCTCCAAGTACCCCTTTACTGCAGTCTGTAAGTTTTGGCATACTGTATATCTTTTTCATTTGTCTCAACATATTTTTTTATTTAGAATTTACCTTGTGATTGCTGCTTTGACTGATTGGTTAAGAGTGTGTCATTTAATTTTCACATATTTATGAACTCTACTTTTTTGTTCCTTTTATCTATACTTATTTCATTGTGATCCCTAAAGATAGTTTGTATGACTTCAATTTTTTTTAATATTTTGAGACTGCTGTGGCCTAATACATAGAGGATGTTCCATGTGAACTTAATAAGAATTTGTATTTTGTTGTTGGTATTTTGCTGTTGTTGGATGGACTATCCTGTGCATGTCTGTTAGGTCTGGTTTGTAGTGTTACTCAAGTCATCTTGTCAAGCAACTTCATTGTGCACTGGTTACCAACTTGTCTGAGTCTAGTGAGACAGGACACTCATGTGTGCAAGTTACCTTAAGTGAATGTATTACTTACAGATACGCAACAAGGGAGATCAGAGCCTAGTATCCATTGTGAGCTGGTACTCCAAGACAGGAAAGCTGCCCAGGATGGGTACAGTCTTATATGTGGTGGTCCAACTGGTACCACAGTGGAGGGACCCTGAAAAGCAGCCTGCCAGTTTCCTTCCCCAGTCTCTTCTTTCCGAGGCTTTTTCATGTGTCTGCTACTTGCCCTGGATGGTATCCATTGTCCTAGACTACTGTCGTAGTGTACTTTGCTATAAATGCTTTTGCCAAATGTGATATAAGGTGCTGTTCTTAGACTGAGAATACTTCTAGGCAGTTGAAATAAAGGCAAACTTCAGATCCAATCCCTCAGCAACCCACCAAACATGTCAACACACATCATATGTCTTTGAAAACAGTCATTTTTGCCTCCTCGGGCACAAGCTAGTCATACTAGGAATATAGACCACTTATCTCCACAAATAGCACTAAGTTAGAGACTGGAAGATGATAGAAGGTAAGTTAAAATGTCGTATGTTCTCTTTTTAATATTTGGCAGTTTATGTTGTTGTTCTTGTTGTTGTTGTTATCAGAGATGGAGTCTCATTCTGTTGCCCAGGCTGGAGTGCAATGGCGTGATCTCGGCTCACTGCAAACTCCACCACCCGGGTTCAAGTGATTCTCCTGCTTAAGCCTCCTGAGTAGTTGGGATTACAGACGCCTACCACCACGCCCAGCTAATTTTTTGTGTTTAATAGAGATGGGATTTTGCCATGTTGGTCAGGCTGGTTGGCAGTTTCTTTCATCATTATACATTCCCCTATTTATTGTGAGTTTTTGATTAGAGGTCCAGAGCTTTGAAAACAGTTGATTCTGACAGGTTTTGTTAAATTTATCATTGCTTTTGTAGAGGGACTGAATTTTGGAATTCTTACCATCATTGTTGATGTCGTCCTTAGGTCTATACTCTTAATCACTTCCGTTTAGCTGTTCTGTTGTGAGTTGCTGTGTACCCTGACTCTTACCTCTTCTTCATCCTTATTTCATGTGTTTTCTCTTATGTTTTGTTATCCAGACAAACTGACAGTTTTTAGTTCTTTAAGCTGGTGCCACCGTGTTTCTTACTGTGATATCTTCTCGTTCCTGACAAATCCGCTTTTCTCTGCTATCCCATGTATCTAATTCACATTTTTCTCTGTAACTCAATCATTGTTGATTCCTGAGCAAAGATTCTGTGACTTCACAAAGTAGGCCAATTATGCATATCATATTCCTTAGCACTATATAAATTGCCTCCCACTCGGTACCTCCCAAGACACATGGGGATTATTACATTTCAAGGTGAGATGTGGGTCAGGACATAGCCAAACCATATCAGTCTGCCTCTGGCCCCTCCAAAATCTCATGCACTCAAGTTTCAAAATCAATCATGTCTTCTAACAGTTCCCCAAAGTCTTAATTCATTTTAGCCTTAACCCAAAGGTCCAAGTCCAAAGTCTCATCTGAGACAAGGCAAGTCCCTTCCACCTATAATGCTGAAAAATCAAAAGCAAGTTAGTTACTTCCTAGGTATAATGGGGGTACAGGCATTAGGTAAATATACCCATTTCAAATGGGAGAAATTGGCCAAAAGGAAGGGCTACAAGGCCTCATGCAAGTCTGAAATCCAGCAGGGCAGCCAAAACTTAAAGCTTCGTAATGATCTCCTTTGACTCCATTTCTTCCATCTAGGTCACCCTGATGCAAGAGGTGGGTTCCTATGGCCTCAGGCAGCTCTGCCTCTGTGGCTTTGCAGGGTACAGCCCCCCTCCAAGCTGCTTTCATGGGCTGGCATTTTGTGTCTTGGCTTTCCTAGGTGCATGGTGCAAGCTGTCAGTGGATCTACCATTCTTGGGTCTAGAGGACAGTGGCCCTTTTCTCACATCTCCACTAGGCAGTGCCCCAGTGGGCACTCTGTGTGGGGGCTCCAACTCCACATTTCCCTTCCACACTGACCTAGCAGAGGTTCTCCATGAGGGCCCTGCCCCTGCAGCAAACCTCTGCCCAGATATCCAGGTGTTTCCATACATCCTTTGAAATCTATGCAGAGGTTCCCAAATCTCGATTCTTGACTTTTATGCACCTGCAGGCCCAAAACCATGTGTAAGCCTCTAAGGCTTGCAGCTTGCACCCTCTGAAGCAATGGCCTGAGCTCTATGTTGCCCCCTTTTAGCCACACCTGGGATATAGGGCATCAAGTCCCAAGACTGCTCAAAGCAGCATGGCCCTAGGCCTGGAACACAAAACCATTTTTTCCTCGTAGGCCTCTGGGCATGTGATGGGAGGGGCTGCTGTGAAGATTTCTGACATGCCCTGAAGGCATTTTCCCCATTGTCTTGGTGATTAACATTTGGCTCCTCATTACTTAGGCAAATTTCTGCAACCAACTTGAGTTTCTCCTCAGAAAATGGGTTATTCTTTTCCATTGCATCACTGGGCTGCAAAGTTTATGAACTTTTATGCTCTACTTGCCTTTTAAATGTAAGTTCCAATTCCAAACCATATCTTTGTGAATACATAAAATTGAATGATTTTACAGCACCCAAGTCACTTCTTGAACACTTTGCTGCTTAGAAGTTTCTTCTGCCAGATACCCTAAATCATCTCTCTCAAGTTCAAAGTACTACAAATCTCTAGGGTAGGGTTAAAATGTCACCAGTGTCTTTGCTAAAATATAGCGAGAGTCACCTTTATTTCAGTTTCCAACAGGTTCCTCATCTCCATCTCATACCACCTCAACTTGTACTTTATTGTCCATATCACTGTCAGCATTTTGGTCAAAACCACTCCACAAGTCTCTGAGAAGTTCCAACTCTTCCCACGTCTTTCTGTCTTCTTCTGAACCCTCCAAACTGTTCCAACCTCTGCATGTTACCCAGTTCCAAAGTCACTTCCATATTTTTGGGTATCTTTACAGCAGCACCCCACTCTACTGGTGCCAATTTACTATATTAGTTCATTCTCATCCTGCTAATAAAGACATACTCAAGACTGAGTAATTTATAAAGAAAAGAGGCTTAATGGACTCACAGTTCTGCATGCTGGGGAGGCCTCACAATCATGGTGGAAGATGAAGGAAGAGCAAAGGGACATCTTACATGGTGGCAGGCAGGAGAGCACGTGCAAGGAATTTTTCTTTATAAACTATCAAATCTCATGAGGCTTATTCACTATCATGAGAAAAACATGCCCTCATGTTTCAATTACCCACTCACTGGGTCCCTCCCATGACACATGGGGATTATTACAATTCAAGGTGAGATTTGGATGGGGACACAGAGTCAAGCCATATTATCATTTATCATCACAGTATTACCCTCACTACCTAGCAGAGTGTCTAGTGCATGGTAGGTACATGGTAAAAATGTACCTAATGAAGAGTGAATTTTTTTTCCAATATTTCTTTTTCTGGATTTGGTGATACTTTTAAAAATAAAATCACAGTCATTAAAAAATGCAAGTAGTCTTTTTGATGTAAACAATAAGGATAAAAATGCAAAAATCTGAGCCTATAAAAAGTTTTAAAAAATAGTTTTGCAGAGAGGTTTTCCCAAGGCTATAGGATTATATCACATCAATATGGAGGCTTATAGATGAGAGGAAGAAAGATAAAGTTATTGATATGGTTTGGCTTTATGCCCACCCTCAAATCTCATCTTGAATTGTAGCTCCCATAATTCCCATGTGTTGTGGGAGGGACCCAGTGCAAGATAATTGAATCATGGGGGCAGTTTTCCCCATACTGTTCTCATGGTAGTGAATAAGCCTCATGAGATCTGATGGTTTTTTAAGGGATTTCCTCTTTCTCTTGGTTCTCATTCTCTCTTGCCTGCCACCATGTAAGATGTACCTTTTGCCTTCCACCATGATTGTGAGAATTCCCCAACCATATGGAACTGTGAGTCCATTAAACCTCTTTTTCTTTATAAATTACCCAGTCTTGCATGTCTTTATCAGCAGCATGAGAGCAGACTAATACAATTATTGTTTTTGACTTCTGTGCTATTTCATTTCACTGGAATTCAGAAACAGATGTAAACAAAGATTTGTCTAGTGCTTCACAAATGAAGGAAAAAAAGATTGTAAATCTCATGGAATATTTCTTAACACTTGAAAGCTACATTTCTTAGTCTGAAAAAAAATTTCTCTAAACTCAGTAGAAGAAAATGTTATCTTTTCTTTTCAGCTGCTAATACTCCAGCATCTTTACAAGCAGACTTGGCAAACACTCTACTATATTTTAATCACCAAGATAATTTAGGTTGTGAAATATTCTGTATGGTTTTACCAATCACCAATTTTCTCTATTTTTCCTCTACTGAAAATCAACATTCCAGTTTATTTGGAACCATTGTTTTAATCTTTGTCAAATCTGGCAGCATGAACCATGTTTCCTGTATTGGCGAATGCCTACCATCCAAATATATGTATGTGTGCTTATATGTCTAAACGTCTCCAGAAATGATTACAGCTTTACTGTTTCTTGATTTAAATGCCATATAAACCTACTTGAAGATTATGAGCCCCCTAAAATATTTTATGTGCTTCAAATCATGCAAAATTTGGAAGATATATCTTCTATGTAAATTAAGGCTTGCTGAGATCATAATAAAGAAATAACTTCTCTGTCTTCATTTTTCTCCACCTCTCATTAGCATTCTGAAGTTGTCTTATTTTACTTTTTGGAAAAAAAAGTTATCTTGATTTCTATCACTGTTAACTTGCTTTGTTTTCATTTTGGATCCTTGGTATTTTGCAAGATTTTTCTACCCTTTTCTCTTCTCTACCCGACCACAAAAGATAGATTGCCCTACTCCTTATTCCTCTTTAATTTTTTTTCTCCATTCTAGGCTAGATGATTTTATTTAGAATTCATTGTTTATATGACACATATTTAACAGTATTTCTGGTGAGACATCTGAAGTTTGGTGATTTAGAACTGTAACCATTTGTCTTTCTCACAAATCTTGAGTGGCTAGAGTAATGACTTAGGCCTGGGACTGGGTTGAAGTCTGATTCATGTGTTTTTCATTTCAGATCAACAGGTACTCAGAGTACGCTCTTCTCATGACAAATGGCAAAATCCCAATGAGTGAAAATATTTGATGTCTAATAAAGCCTCAGCTTATAACTGGTACATTGTCACCTCTACTCATGTTTTGTTTTTGTTTTGCTAAAGCAACTCACGTATCCAAACCCAAAATCATACATTCAAAAAACACATTCTTACCTCAGTGAGGTATCACAAAACCAGGGAGGTAAAGAAAAAATGTTAGCATCAAATATGCTTCAAACCATCTACATGCCAATAACTAAATTTTTTTTTTCCGTAATTGACTTATTTAGAAGTCGGTCTTATGTATCCCTATCAGGGTATGTTTAAGAGATGAATTAAATACAAAAGTCAGAAATAAAACACTTTCTGCTTTATAACTATCCCCCGTACTATCTAATGTTCATTTATCTTCTCTTAGTATTTTCGATTTACCTAATTACTAAAGGAAAATATTAAGATACTTGTTTAATTCCTTTCTCTTACTCAACTACCACACACATAGCCCCCAGATCTAGTTTATTCTATTTAAAAATATAAACTGAACTTATTCACTATTATCTAATTCAGCTGTGACATCCTCAGTAAAGGTTACCAAGATCTCTCAATGGAGACAATGTAAAACCTTTCATAGTTGGTCTCAGTGCTTCTACTCTTGCTTCTACTCGTCAATCTCCACACAGCAAGTCAGAATATTTTTAGTGTATATTTAAATCAGATAATATTTTTAACCTACTGGCATGTCAGTGTCCTTAGCATGACATCTAAACTTCTGACCACATCCCAGAAAACTCTATATTTTCTGTATTTGGCCTATCTTTCCAGCTTCTGGTTTATTTTTACACTTTGACATCCCTAGCTCCATGCTTGTAAAGATCGTTTGCATTTCTTATTCTTTCAGACTAAAAGGCTTTTCATATGGCTCTTTTCATTGCATTCCTGCTTATTTCCTATATGTCAACAGAACTATTACTTCCTCAAAAATGCCTTCTGTGATTACCCTAATTAAAGGAGCTCCCTTCCTTTGCTCCAGCCCATCTCATCATCTGGTTTCAGGTCTGTTTTGATCATCCCTAAAAATGAGAAACTAGAAGAGTGTTTGACAAATATTTATTGGCATTTTTTAGAATGCTAGGCCATCTTTACAGTAAATTTCTCATTGTTTAATACCTTATTATAAGTGATCATATAATTTCTAATGCATAATTCATTTTTCTTTGAAAAAAGCATTGCTATACATAATACTTCATCTTCATGGAATGAAATGACCATAGACATTAGATTTGGATAATTGTCTAAAATTGCTACAGTCTTAAATTTATTCAGGTTAAAACAATCAATAAATTAAGTGACTTTGTTTAAAATGATACACTGAGTTTGGATTCCAGCTGACAATCCTGCAAGATTCATTTACTTCTCAAGAGCACAACATATTGTTAAAAATAACCACCAGATCATTTAGTATTCTACTATCTCCTGATCGGATACACTATTAAAATATTTTGATTGCCTCATTCACCTGATCTTGCTTAATGGACCATAAGTATTAAGCAGTATTGCTGAGGCTCATTTGTTCAATACATTCTAGATTGAGAGGTTGATTAATTGATTAGTATGACCTAGCAATTCTCATTTAAATGTGGGCTGATTCAAATTAGGTTTTCACTAATTTTGTGATATGTTTTGCATGTTAATGGAATTAGAAAATAATTTTGATTTTTACTTGCCAAATTTGTCATAGGAATAAGTTACTAAAAGTATATCATCAAAAATAAATTTTGATGTATAATATATGTATACATATTATATTATAAAATATTTGCAAGCCAAGTAAATTATAACAGTTTAAGATTGTGTTTTTATTATTTATATATCAGATGCTTTCGATGACCGATCACATCATTTTAAAATTATTTTTTATATTCTATTTATACTAAACTTCATAAAAGTTTTTCCTAGAAATTACTGCTAATATGTTAAACATTCTGTATTATTTTTAAACTCAGTATATTCTAATATAAAAATGTGCCTTAACCACAATAGCAAACTAGTGCTTCTCACACCACAATGTTTCAAAATTCACAAAAATATTATTTACTTTTACCTTATATTTTTGGTAAATTAAATATATTTGTGTACATTAATGCTATAAAGTAGCAATACAATTTGTATCATTTTATAGCATGGATTATAAACTTATTCATATTTCATGATACAATGCATATATTCACACTATAAATAACTTGTATATGTATGGGTATTCATACAATTTGAACATCAGTCATATAGACGTGAACAGAACCCACACTTCACTCATGTAAACACATTTTACTCATTTAAGACAAACCTCAAAAAGAAATTACTATGCATATATAAAATATAAATATATAAACATGAACAAAAGATGAACTTAATTATATAATCTTTGCTTTTGTCCTTAATTTAAGAACTGTGAACATTTGCCACATTTATTTACAATTTATATGAAAAATTAGAACACTTTATATGTAAGTACATCTTTGTGTACCATGCTGACAAAAGAACACTGATTGTTAAGACTTACATTGAAATTACAGGTTTGGTTCTAGACCACTGCAATAAAATATTTTTGTCTCTAGTGCATATAAAGTTATGTTTAAAGTATACTATATTCTGTTAAGTCCACAGTAATATTATATCTACAAAAACAGTATGTATAGCTTAACTGAAAAATTCTTCATTGTTAAAATATGCTAACAATCATCTGAACCTTCAGCAAGTCATACTCTTTTAGCTTGTGGAGGGTCTTGTCTCAATGTTGATGGCTGCTGGCTATCAGGATGGTGGTTGCTGAATGCTAAAGAGACTGTGCCAAATTTTAACATAACACAACAATGAAATTTACCACATCGGTGCATAATTCCTTTTACACAAGATTTCTCTGTGGCATGTGTTGTTGTTTGACAGCGTTTTACCTGCAGTGAAGCTTCTTTCAAAATTTAAGGCAATTCCCTTTAAGCCTGCCATGGTTTCATGAACTAAGTTTTTGTAAGATTTAAAATAATTTGTTGTTATTTCAACAATGTTCACAGCACCTTCACAAGAAGTACATTCCATCTTAAGAAACCATTTTATTTGCTCCTTCACAAACAACTCCTTATCTATACAAGTTTTATCATGAGATTACAGCAGTTCAATCGCATCTTTAGGCCCTACTTCTAATTCTAGTTCTCTTGTTATTTCTACCATATTTGTATTTCCTTCTTCCACCAAAGCCTGAACGCCTTAAAATGATTCATAATGATTGAAATTAACCTCTTTTAAACTCCTGTTAATATTGATAATTTGACCTCCTCCCATGAACCACACATTCTTAATGGCATCTAGAATGGTGAATCCTTTCCAGAATGTTTCAATATGCCAAGATCCATAAGCGGAATCACTATCTATGGTATCTATAGCCTTATAAAATGGATTTCTTAATAATATTGAAAGTTATAATTACTCCTTTTTCCGTGGACTGCAGAATGAATATTATGTTAGCAGGGATGAAAACAATATTAATCTCCTTTCACCTCTTCATCAGATCTCTTGGGTAACCAGGTACTTTGTATATTAACAGTAATATTTTGAAAGGAGTCTTTTTTTCTCACCAGCAGTTCTCAAGAGTGGGCTTAAAATATTGAGTAAACCATCCTGTAACCAGACGTGGTGTCATCCAGGACTTGTTCCATTTATAGTGCACAAGCAGAGTAGAAATAGCATATTTCTTCAAGGCCCCCAGGGTTTTCAGAACGGTATTCTGAATTGGCTTCAAATTGGCTTCAATGTAGTCATCAGCTGCATTGGCTTCTAACAAGAGTCAGCCTGTGATTTGAAGCTTTGAATTTAGTCTATGATGTCTGCTCCATAGCTGTGAAAATCTTAGATGATGTCTTTTTCCAATATAAGGCTTTTTTGTCTACGTTGAACATTTGGTGTTTAGTGTAGTTACCCTCAGCAGTGATCTCAGGTAGTTTTCCTGGATAGCTTGTCACAACTTCTACTCAGCACTTGCAACTTCACCTTGCATTCTTCTATTAATGGGGATGGGTTCTTTCCTTAAACCTTAAGATCCAACTTCTGCTACCTTCGAACTTTTCTTCTGTAGCTTCCTCACCTCTCTCCCGCCTTCCCTGAATTGAAGACACTTAGGGCCTTGCCCTGGGTTAGGCTTTTTAATAAGGGAATGTTGTGACTGTTTTAATCTTTTATACAGACTGTTAAAAACTTTCTCCATATCAGTAATAAGCGTGTTTCACTATCTTATCATTCCTTGTATCACTGAAGTAACACTTTTAATTTCTTTCACCAAATTTTTCTTTAAATTCACAACTTGGCTGCTTGGTACAAGAGGCCTAACTTTTTCAGCCTATATCAGCTTGCTTGCTTTTTTTTTTTTTTTTTTTTTTTTTTGAGACGGAGTCTTGCTCTGTCGCCCAGGCTGGAGTGCAGTGGCACAATCTCGGCTCACTGCAAGCTCCACCTCCCGGGTCCACACCATTCTCCTGCCTCAGACTCCCGAGTAGCTGGGACTACAGGCACCCGCCGCCATGCCCAGCTAATTTTTTATATTTTAGTAGAGACGGGATTTCACCATGTTAGCCAGGATGGTCTCTGTCTCCTGACCTCGTCATCTGCCTGCCTCGGCCTCCCAAAGTGCTGGGATTACAGGCGTGAGCCACCACACCCGGCCAGCTTTCAATATCCCTTCCTCACCATGCTTAATTATTTCTAGCTTTTGATTTAACCTGAGAGGTGCACTAGTCTTCCTTTCACTTGAACACTTAAAGGCCATGTAGGATTATTAATTAACCTTATTTTACTATTGTTGTGTCTCATAGAATAGGCCTGAGGAGAGGCAGAGAAACAGATGAATGGGTGGTTGGTGGAACAGTAATAACATACACACATTTAGCAATTAAGTTATCTGACTTACGTGGGTGTAGTTTGTGGCAATTTGAGACAATTCCATTAGTAACATAAGAGATCACTGAACACAGAGCATGATAACAGATATAATAATAATGAAAAGTTGGAAATGTTGTGAGAATTGCCCAGCCGTCACACAGAGACATGAAGTGAGCATATGCTGTTGGAAAAGCCAATACATGCTCAATGCAGGGTTTCCACAAACATTCCATTTGTTCAAAAACTCAGCATCTGCAAGGCACAATTAAGCAAAGAATAATAAAACAAGGCATGTATGTATTGTAAAAACAAAGGAACGTTTTTCTCAAAATTTTAATGCAAATACCTAAAAACAACTTTGAAGGTCACCGCTGGGCATTCAGCTAAAAGCCTCCAGCAGAGTTGCCGCAGGTGTGCACACGGATGACAGTTCATCGATTCTGTCAGAACCACTTTTCCATGAGCAGCACCCTCTCCATCTCAAAATTCTATTTTAAATAATGTCACATATTTTGTTCAGTTTATCAGCATCACATGCAAATATATGCTAATTTTGTTTAAAAGAAGTGTTTCTGACTATAAAACAACATGCCTCACTATAAATAATTCCTCCACATCAAAGGAAAAAAAAATAAAGAAAAACAGTTGGATAATCCTGCCACTTAAATATAACGAACATCGATCGATTTTATATATTAAAATTACATAAAATATAAGCCCCATTTACTTGTCCAAAATTGAAAGCATCTCAATTAATTATTAATATATTTTTACGTATTATCATAACAATGTTTTCTAGTGTGATAAATTTATTTTCTAAATTATAGGTTTAAATGCTTTATAATTTTTATGAATATAACTTATTTGAGTAGTACAATATTAATGAATTTTTTAACATGTCCTCTTAAGATAACTCTTCTTATACATAAATTTTCAAGAGCATCTCTCCTTATTTTCTAAAAATAATTTCTTAGAACAGCACTGTCTAGTAGGTCTTTCTGTAGTAATCAATGTGTTCTATATCTGTATTATATAATTCAGTAGCCACTGGCAACTCTGGCTATTAAGCCCTTGAAATGTGACTACTCAGACTGACAAATTTATTTTTAGATTGTATTTAATTTGGATCAACTAAAATTTATGTTTAAATAGTAACACATAACTAATGGCTAACATATGAGAAAGTTCATTGAATATATTAAGAAAACAGTGGGCCAAAAAGTATCAAGCTTCCTTTAGCTGTAATTAAAATATTAGATTCAGCTGTATAGATCCCAGATAGCTTCTATTTTCTTCTTAAAGAGAAAATGTTATCTGATTACTTCCTCTGTTTCAATTCTTAATTTCTTCCTGGAAAATACCTTTCATTCTTACGTTAGACCACCATATTCTTTCTCTTCCAATTGTCAGTGTATCTCTCATCATTTTGTTTGTATTCTTGTATAGTACTCAAATTGTCCACATACTTGATAAAATTCCCATCTCCATCCATTTTAATGGCATTATTACAAAACTTTATTTCCAGCCTTTCTTATGTATTTCTGTTTCACACTATTTGGTGACTTTTAATTTTTTTTTTCTGGCATAAATAATTTTCTGAATCTCTATGTCTATGTTTTGTTTTCCTTGCTTCACAGTAAACACAATGGTGTTTTCCATAATCACAGTGGCGTTCAATTTTATACTTATTTGTCCATAATTTAGATGCTAAGATCTATTATGCCTTTACCTCACCCAAAAGACTTCATATATGGATGAAATTTTAACCTACTTTGTGTTTCCTCTGAGTGATATTTGAGCCTATTCTCATATGGATGACAGAGTGAATTAATAGTCCTCTCATTCTAGTTTTTGTGTGCGTACCTTGGAGTACACACACAAAAATAATAATCCTAAGTTTGGATAGCTATAGGGGCTTTTTTTTCTGCCCCTCCTACAGATATTCCTTTCTCTCTACTCTGTTTACCAGAACACAATTCACAAGGACAAGTCATACTCTACCTGTCTGCTCCTCTGATTTCTGGAAATTTCTCTCTCTAAATGTGTATGGATAGATGCAAGAATATTTGGTTGAAAATCAGAGTTAGAAAGTCAGTACTTTGGATGACTATAAATATCTTATACCTCAGAGTTAGAGGAAGAGTCAGACAATATATATACAAAGTCTTTGTCTTGTTTTTATTTATAAAGTAAGACCTACAGTCTCTAACAGTCCTGTTCCATCAAAATTTTTTCTAACAGTATGCCAATAGATGGTTTGCATGTTATGTCTCAGATAGAAAGCTAGTCTTCTATATTTTTCTCTGTGATAGCAGTTTTGGTTGGGATTCTACAAACTACATTTTTCAGATTCTTTTACCAAGTGACTTCCTGTTAGAATATGAAAATAATAGAGATGCTTAAAGGTATCAGCAGCACCAACACAAGCCCTTTCCTAGGAGATATGAATATTCAATTTGTGGTACTTCCCTGAACTTCAAGGTTCCTGTAACTCCAATCCTTCTCTTATTCTCCCATCCGTAAGAGTAATAGGTTTTCTTGAAGTTATTATATTTGGTTAATTCAGGGTTTAATATCGCTAATACTTGTGTAAACACTTCCCCATTTTACATTTCCTCTTAAAATTACCTAGGAATAGTTTGTGTTTTTCCAGTTAGACACCGACTAGTATATTTATCTCTCACTTTTCAGTAACCATGTTTGTTTTCTTCGTGTGTGTGTGTTTGCATGACTTTATAGGTAAATTAAAACATCAGGAAAGGCTGCATGCAGGGACTTGCTAGGCAAGAGGCCATTATAATCAAGAATTATAAAATATTTCTTTTAAAACTTTGTCTAAAACTTAACACTGAGAAATTTAAAATCGCATTAAATATATTATAAAATTATCTATGTTCTTCATGCTACAAGTGATTTTCTATTTTTGCAATTGTCAGAGTTACATTTAAATTTTTACCCCCTATTATCTTTTTATTCATGATTCCTTTCATGTGGTTTTTCTCTATAATACACTATTATTTATTTTCTTTGCCATGTACTTACAAAGCTGCTGTCCCCTTCCAAGCTTTCCACAACTGAGATCATGCCAATTGATTTAATAATGTGAGGCTATTTTCCAGTGAGCATAGTAACTGCAGTCTTTGTTTTAATTGTTTGAAAATTATCCTTTTTCTCTTAAATGAAATTATTAAACGTCATCATTGGCCAAAATCAATTTTACCAGATAGTATGCCTTCATATGTAAGTGGGAAGATAATTCTGCCATGATTCAGACTTTCCTCTATTGTGTCATTATTTAAACCCGCTAAAGAAAAAGAGACAAATAGGATTCCAATGGGAAAGTTCCCATGTAATCAACTCCAACAAACACTGTTTCACAAGAGTCAAGACTGAAACATTATGCCTGTGAAACTCATGAGACTTAGCATATTACGCATTCACATGTAATTTGTCAATTCTAAAGCACTTAAAAATTTTAGAATTCAATCCTCTGCCTGTGTTTATGTCTTCATGTTTTGGACATTTCATGTTTGGTAACATATATCACTGTTTTCCTTTTCTTTTCAGCTGTCATTAATTTGATCCATTTCACTATTAATTTAATATTTTATCAACTCTCAACTACAGTCTCTGTACAAAGTTAAAATGCTCTACATGTTTTCATTACTTCCCACTGCTCTTATTTCTCTTCTCCTAACTGTTCCTCTCTGTTCATTGTGCTGGATGCAATACAGACTTTCTTACTCTCTTAAAGTCAACCTATTTCCCACCTGGGGCTTTTATATGTGTTGTTCCCTTTGTCTGTAATGCACTTCTCCCATATCTCCACATGGCTACTTCCTTCAACATTACTTAGGTCTCTGAAATTGTTAGCTCCTTAGATTGGTGATCCCTGACCATAGTATGTACAATGCTCCCTCCAGTAACCCTCAGAAAGCTTAGCAGGCTTTCTTGTAATGCATTGCACTTCCTCCACCTGAAAGTATATGTTATATGTTTTGGGTTCTATGTCATCCCCACAAGCATGTATGTTCCATCATCTTAGGAACTCTTTCCAGTGCCTATAACAGTGCCTGACACATAATACATATTAAATAATATTTTCAGATTAACAAATGCATAAAACATTAAATTGGGCCAGAAAATCAAGCTGAGGGCTCAAGGATATGAAAATAAACATTCCTTGTTGTGTTTATATTACTCTATATTAAGTGGGGGATCATTAAGTGGGGGATAAAAATGGTATTAATAAATCCTGATTTGTGGAGCAAATAATTGTTTCATTCTCACATATTTTTTCTTTTAATATAGCAGAAAGCTTGGAGTTTTTTCAAGTACTATGATTAGTTCAGTTTACTGAGAGTCGAGTAATAAATATACATAGGAAGTAAAAATTAAAAAAAAAAAACTTCCCCACACACTGGGCTTTGCTGCTATTACATTTTACTACCTGATTTATTCCTCACAACCATTTTGTGAAAACTATCAAAATTATTTTTATTATTTTGCATATTAAAAGACAATCTTACCTTATAGTGCTTCAGGAAACAAAAATAGGGCTTACTTTCAGAAGCCCTGATGCCATTCAGTAAGGCACTGGAATAACATCAAATTAGTTGTAGATTATTATTGTATTTGCAAGTATTTTCAACCTGTTGGGCTTATGTTTTATGTTTAAGTCTTATTTTTGAGGAATTATGAGTAATATATCTTACAATATTATTTTATTCAGGATGCACATGAGCAGGTTTGTGACTTGAATGTATTGCATAAGGGTGAGGTTTGGGCTTTTAGTATATTCATCATCCAATATTGGACATTACCCAGTAGGTAATTTTTTAAGCATCAATCCCCTCCAACCATATCCACTTTGGGCAACACCGGTGTCTATTATTTCCATCTTTATGTCCATGTGTTCCCATTGTTTAGCTCCCACTCATAAGTGAGAAGGTGTGGTACTGATTTTTCTGTTTGTAAGTTATTCATTTAGGATAATGGCCTCCAGCTTTATCCATGTTGCAGCAAAAGAAATGACTTCATTCCTTTTATGGCTGAATAGTATTCATGGTTTAGATATATAACATTTTCTTTATCCAATCAACCATTGATGGACACATAGCTTGATTCCGTGACTTTGCTCTGGTGAACAGCTCTGCAATAAACAGACAAGTGCAGGTATCTTTTTGAGATAATGATTTATTTTCCTTTGTGTAGATGACCTGAAGTAATATTGCTGGATCAAATGGTAGTTGTAGTTTTAGTTCTTTGATACATCCCCACACTGTTTTCCATAGAAGTTATATTAATTTACTTTCCCTCAACTGTTTATAAGTGTTCCCTTCTTCTCTCCACATCCTTGTCAAAATCTGTTGTTTATGCACATTTTAATAATACCCATTCTGACTGGTATAAGATTTCTCAATTTAGTTTAATTTGCATTTCTCTGATGATTCGTGATGTTGAGCATTTTTCATATGTTTGTTAGGTACTTGTATGTCTTCTTTTGAGACATGTCTTTTCATTTCCTTTGTCCACTTTTTAATGGGATTGTTGGTTTGACATAATTTGCAAATACTTTCTCCCATTCTGCAGGTGGTCTATATACTTTATTAATTATTTCTTTTGTTAGGTAGAAGCTTTTCAGTTTAATTCCCAGTTATGTATTTTTGTTTATGTTGCATTTGCTTTTAGGGTAGTAGTCATAAAGTCTTTGCTTAGGCCAATGTGGTTTTCCTAGGTTTTCTTCTAGGACTTCTATAGTTTCAGGCCTTACATTCAGATCTTTAATACATCTTGAGTTAATTTGTATATACTGTTAGTGATAGTCCAGTTTCATTGTTATACGTAGACTAGCCAATTTTTCCATCACCATTTTTTAAATGGGGAGTCCTTTCCCTATTGTTTATTTTTGTTGACTTTGTCAAAGATCAGTTTGCTGTAGGTATGTGGCTTTACTTTTAGGTTCTCTACACTTTTCTACTGATCTATGTGTTTATTTTTATATCAGTACTTGATCTTTTGGTTCGTATACCCTTGTAGTATGTGTTATGGTCAGGTAATGTGATGTCTCCGGCTTTGTTCTTTTAGTTTAGGATTGTTTTTGCTATTTAGGCTCTTGTGTGGTTTCATATGAATTTTACAATTGCTTTCTCTAATCCTGTGAAGAATGACATTGCTACTTGATAGGAATTGCATTCAATCTGTAGACTGCTTTGGGCACTATGGTACTTTTAACAATATCAATTCTTCCAATCCATGACATGAGATGTCTTTTAATTTGTTGTGTCATCTACAATTTTTTTTTTCATCAGTGTCTTTTAGCTCTTCTTGTAGAGATCTTCCACTTAATTCTTTAAGTGTATTCCTAGGTATTTTTCGTTTGTGCATGTGGCTATTTTAAACAGGATTGAGTTTTTTATATGGTTCTCAGCTCAAATGTCATTAGTGTATGGAAATGCTACTGACTTTTGTACATTGATTTTGAATCTTGAAACTTTACTGCCTTTATGTATCAACTCTAGTACTACTTTGGAGTTATTAGGGGGTTCTAGTTATAAAACCATGCCATCAGTGAATAGAGATAATTTGACTTCCTGTTCTCTAATTTGGATGCCTTTTATTTATTTTCCTTGCCTGATTGCTCTAGCTAGGAATTCAACTACTATGTTGAATAGTATTTTTGAGAGGGAACATCCTTTTCTTGGTCCAGTTCTTAGGGGGAATGCTTTCAACTTCTCCCCATTGAGCAGAATGTTACCTGTGGGTTTGTCACATATGGCTCTTATTATTTTGATGTATTTTCCTTCAATTGCTAGTTTGTTGAGGGTTTTCATCTTGAAGAAATGTTGGATTTTATCAAATACTTTTTCTGAATCTATTAAGACAATCAAATGGTTTTTGTTTTTAATTTGGTGTATGTGGTGGATCACATTCATTGATTTGCAAATGTTGAATTGCCCTTATATCCCTGGAATAAAACCCACTTGACTATGATGAATCATCTTTTTGATGTCAGATTCAGTTTACTTGCATTTTGTTGAGGATTTTTACATCCATGTTCGTCAGAGATAATGGTCTGTAATTATTTTTGGTGTTGTCATTGCATGATTTTAGTATTACAGTGATACTTGTTTCAGAGAATGAGTTAGGGAGGAATCCCTTCCCAAATTTTTGGAATAGTTGCAGTAAGATTGGTAGCAGCTCTTGTTTGTGCATCTGGTAAAATTCAGCTCTGAATCTGTTGGTCCTGGGCTTATTTTTATAATATTTTTTTAATTGATTCAATTTTATTACTCATTATTGGTCTGTTCAGGATTTACATTTCTGCTTGGTTCAATTTTCGGAGGTTGTATGTTTCCAGGAATTATTTACATCCTTTAAGTTTTCTAGTTTGTGCACATACAGCTGATGTTCACACTAATCTTTGGTGATCTTTTCTATTTCTGTGGCATGTATCAGATGTGATGTCACCTTTATCATTTATGATTGTGCTTATCTGAGTCTTCTCTCTTTTTTTGGTTAAACTATCTAGCAGTCTATTGATTTTGTTTATCCTTTCCAATAACCAACTTTTCATTTTGTTGATCTTTTGTATCATTTTTAAGTCTCAAAATCATTTAATTCTCTTCTGATATCTGTTATTTCTTTTCTTCTGCGAGCTTTGATTTTGTTTCCTCTTGCTTTTCTAGTTCCTTGAGATGTGACATTCGGATTTTAAATTGAGATTCTTTTTGATGTAGGGACTTAACACAATTACCTTTAGTGTTATCACAGCTTTTGCTATATCACAGAGGTTTTGGTATGTTGTGTTTCCATTTTTCTTTGTTTCAAAACTTTTGGATTTCTTCCTTAATTTTATTGTTTACCTGAAAGTCATTCAGGAGCAAATTGTTTTGTTTGTATGTACTTATGTGGTTTTGAGAGTTCTTCTTGGTAATGATTTTTAATTTTATTCTGCTCTAATCTGAGAAAATACTTCATGTGATTTTGATTTTTTGAATTTATAGAGATGCTTTATGACCAAGCATATGGTCAAATGTTCCATGTGCAGATGAGAAAAATGTATTCCCTCTGGTTGTTGAGTGGAATGTTCTGTAAATGTCTATTAGGACCACATAGTTTAGAGTATAGTTTAAGTCAGGGTTTGTTTACTTTGTACTTCGATTAGCTGTTTAGTGTTGTCAGTGAGGTGTTGAAGTTCCCAATTAATATTGTATTGCTATTAATCTCTTTTCTTAGGTTAAGTAGAAATTGTTTTATAAACCTGGGTGCTCTGGTATTGGATGCATGTATATATTTAGAATAGTTAAATATTCTTGTTGTATTGAAACCTTTATCATTATATAATGCCATTCTTTGTTAATGTTTTTAACTGTTGTTTCTTTGAAGTCTGTTTAATATAAGAATGGCTAGTCATTCAGACTTTTGTTTTCCATTTGTGTGCTATACCTTTTAATGCCCCTTTACTTTGAGTATATATGTGTCTAGCCATTAGACCCCCTATAGGTTCTCTCATAGGTAGCTGAGAGTTGGAGATAGATATATATGTATATTCTTCTAGAATATAAAAAGAATATATAAATATATTCTTCTAGAATATATAAAGAATATATAAATATATTCTTCTAGAATATATAAAGAATATATAAATATATTCTTCTAGAATATATAAAGAATATATAAATATATTCTTCTAGAATATATAAATATATTCTTCTAGAATATATAAAGAATATATAAATATATTCTTCTAGAATATATAAAGAATATATAAATATATTCTTCTAGAATATATAAAGAATATATAAATATATTCTTCTAGAATATATAAAGAATATATAAATATATTCTTCTAGAATATATAAAGAATATATAAATATATTCTTCTAGAATATATAAATATATTCTTCTAGAATATATAAATATATTCTTCTAGAATATATAAAGAATATATAAATATATTCTTCTAGAATATATAAAGAATATATAAATATATTCTTCTAGAATATATAAAGAATATATAAATATATTCTTCCAGAATATATAAATATGTTCTTCCAGAATATATAAATATGTTCTTCCAGAATATATAAATATGTTCTTCCAGAATATATTATCCTGGAATGTAGAATGTTTAGGCTATTTATGTACATGGTTAATATTTAAGTAGAATTATTAATATTTAAGTTCAAGGGTATTTAACTGGAATGTTAATATTGATATGTGAGGTTTCATTTTATTCCTGTTATAGTTTTGTGAGCTAGTAACCTTGGAGTCTCAATTGTGTAATTGCTTTGTGTAATGTGTGAGCTTTCTTATATATGCTTTTATGATGGAGAGTATTGTCCTTTTATTTCCATGTTTAGAACTCTTTTGAGCATTTCTTATAGGTCCAATCTGGAAGAAATTCCCTTAGTGTTTCCTCACTGGGAAAGACTTTATTTTTTCTTCGTTTATGATGCTTAATTTGGCCGGATATAAAATTCTTGGCTTTTTTTTTTTTTTTAAGGAGGCTAAAAATAGGGCCTCAATCTCTGGCTTCCTCTAGGAAGTCTGCTGTAGTCTGATGGCATTTTCTTCATTCAGATGATTTGATACTTCTCTCTAGCTTCCTTAAAGATTAGTTCTTTCATGTTGACTTTGTATAATCTTATGACTGTATGCCTTGGTAATGTACATTCTGTATAATATATTCCAGGTATTCTCTAAATTTATTGTATTTGAATGTCTGCATCTCTAGCAAGATTGGGGAAATTTTCCTGAATTATTTTCTCAATTATGTTTTTCATAGTTTTACTAGTTCTCTCTCATTAATGCCTATAAGCCGTAGATTTGGTCGCTTTACATAACCCATATTTTTCAAAGCCTTTGTTTGCTTTCTGAAATCCTTTTTGTTACTGTTTTTTTTCTGACCATATTGATTTGAAAGACTGGTATTCAAGCTCTGAAATTCTTCTGCTTTTTTCTACTCTTTAAAGCTTTCAGCTGTGTTTTAAATTTTCTTCAGTTTTTTTAATTTCCAGTTATTTAAAAAATATATCTATTTTGTCTTTTATCTCATGAATTGTTATTCCACTTTCTTTGAGTTGGTTTTTAACCTTCTCTTGAATCTCACTGAGATTACTTACAATGCATATCTTAAATTCTTTGTTTGAATTTGGTCATTTCAATGTTTTGATTTTGGTTATGATCCATTGCTAGGAAGCCAGGATGGTCCATAACATGTGTCATAATATCCATTATTTTGTTGTACTGGAGTTCTTGGACTGGTCTCTTTTCATATGTAGATGCTGTCATTTATTATTTTTAAATTAACTTTCATTTACATGACTTTTTTCTTCCTCCTTGAGAGTGTGACTGTTGCACATGTCAGGTAGAGTCCTTTGCTTTGCGTTTATGGGGCCAAGGCTCTGTATAAATTCCTTGGTTATAGATAAACTGAGTGTAGTATAGTAGTGTAGGTTTTCTTAAGTGCTAGTTTTTTGTGGGTTGTGGTAGCAATATGCTGTGTATGTGGTCAGGCTCACTGTCTCCTACAGAGATGGTGAGGTACAGGGCTTGGGTTGCATATCTAGTTCCCTAGCACTGCACACTACTGTAAGCAAGAATTATGTTGGGTTGTGCAGCTCACCCTACCAGCAAGTAGGTGACAATTTTGGCTAAAAGCCAGTTAAATGGTATAAACTGGTTTCAGCAGTTGTGATGGGCCATGCAGTTTGACCTCCTAGCCAGTAGATGATACTTCCAGGCAAGAGGTAATTGTGGTGGTGGCAGTGGAATTTTTACATAGCCTTTGTTGATCTGGAGTAGTACTGGGATATTTCTGGTGACGGGCAGTGCCTGGACTCTCAGGATTTCCATCCTGTGCTCTGCCACTAAGGTGGCTTGAGAGGGCAAAGCTGTGTGGCACTGGGTCTGGTGAGCTGGCAGCCAGGCTCTCTGAGGCAGGTACAAGTACCAACCTTAGCAGGTGTCTAGTGGAAGCTCTCAGGCCTCAGGGACAACCCTCCAGAAAGGGTTGGAGGTGCCTCTCCTGCACCACAGAGCTGGCTCAGAGGAAGAGCCAACTCATAACCCTCTTATTGGTGAGTCTCCCTCTGGCATCCACTCTGGCAACTGGCCCTACAAGTTAGTCTGACCCAAAACCATTTGTGCCCAGATCACAAAGCTATTCTAGGCATCTCGATGGTGAGACTTCCTGCAGCAGAAACCACAGCCATCAGGCAATAAGCTTTTCAGTCAGGTCTAAAGAAGGGAGGGGTACCCAGCTTCCTCATCACCATACCCTTCTCTATGTTTTGACAGTGTGGACTCCTCCCCTGCTGGAGATCAGGCCGCAGATGTCATCTTCATACATCCCAAACTGTGTGCTAGAGTGCTGGGGAACTGGAACCAGGCCAAAGTGTTTGTCCTCTAGCCGCTAGGGGTCAAGCTGTGATGAGGGTGAACTTGTCCAGGCCACCAACAGATAATCAGGGAAATGGAAGATATGCTTCACAGCTTTCACAAACAGCTAGACAAGACATTTCTGAATTTATATATACGTAATATTATCTATAATTTTCCAAGTTATTTTGTACCCGTTCTATTATTAAATATCAGCCATCAGAATAGATAGCAAAATATATTGTGTCAATATACAGTATACCTGATTTCCTTTATTTTTTATTACTTTGATAGTGGTGTAATATGAGTTTTAATATTTTAAATAAAATTAGCATGATACATTATTCATCAGAGATTATATATGTCTCAGCATGTAAACCACGGTTGTAAAAAACATTTTTTTTTTTTAGATGGAGTCTTGTCTGTCATCCAGGCTGGAGTGCACTGGTGCAATCTTGGTTCGCTGTAACCTCTGCCTCCTGGGTTTAAGCTATTCTCATGCCTCAGCCCCCTGAGTAGCTGGGACTACAGGTGTGTGTCACCACGCCCAGCTCATTTTTGTATTTATGTAGAAATGGGGTCTCGCCATGTTGCCCAGGCTGGCCTCAAACTCCTGGCCTCAAATGATGTACCTGCCTCGGCTTCTCAAAGTGCTGGAATTACAGGCATGAGATACTGTGCACAACCACACACACACACACACACACACAAAATCATTTTTTTGTGTGGCTTAGCAATGTTCATGACCTCCAGACCACAAGCAATGACATCTGTTCTGGAACATATAGGTGTTATTACTTTGAAATAGTTATAGGACAAAACAAAATAAGAGAGATAAACTTTATCCATGGCATAAAATACATTTTTGAAATCCATATATATTTTAGATAGCTCACACTAAATGAACAAAATATGTAAAATTCAGAAATGGCAGCAATGGATAATAATTAGTTATACATTAGCGTAAGATGGTGGAAGATGACATTATTCACCATGTTATTTGTAGAAAGATTTTTCAATTTAGTCATCCTCTAATGATTAACCTAGCCAATGGGGCCACTTAGAGCACATAAAGAAGAGTATTAAAACTATAACTAATTTATAAAGGAAATTAGTTACATTATTAAAATATATCAGGCATATTTACTACTTATTGTATATGTGTCCTTTTAGTAATAAAATGCTGGAATTTAGTAAAAGACAAAGCATTTAGAAGACATTTATTCATTTATGTTAACATACTAAGTCAATAATTTGTGCTTTTAAATTTAAATGTTATGTCAGATATTTTTTCTGCAGCCAGCAGTGTTTCCCCTCCACCACAGAAAGCCCCTAATCTTTATGTGCACCTTTCATAGCAAGATTTTACCTATAGTAAACTGAGAACTTTCTTTAGGCTCAGGTGTGGTCTTTTCTATTGTAGTAAACAATATATCGTCAATAGATAGTTATAACTAATTTTTATGTATCATCCATAATACATCTATTCAAAATAAAGTATCACTATGTTCTAATATCTTAAAAGAGACAGCCCCTAGAAAACTTTAAAAACTGTCGTTTTTACATAAAACATGAAAAACAGTCTTTAGAATACATTTTTATTCTCATTTTCAGGCAAAATGAATTACAGTTTTTCTTCTGTTTCTATTCCCTAATTTTTCTTCTATTTGTTCAGTTTATTTGATTTTATTACTATTTAATTTTTTCTTAAATGCAGATATGAACAGGAAGCTTGAGAAAATTTTGTGGCTAAGCAATTTTTTAATATTTAGAATTTCGAGAAATGTGAAAGATGTTAGAGCAATTTAAAGAACAGAGGGATGACAATACTCAAATGAAAGTAAAAAGTGTTCAATAATGAAGAAATATGGATCATGGTATATACACATTTATATACAATAACTGTACTTTGTGTCAATTCTTAGCTTTCTTTTTAAAAATCACCTTCCTCTTAGTTTAGCATCTCTTCTTTTCTCTTTTGTCTCTCTGACAAGTCCCTTTCTTTTAATTTACTCTGGCTTCTGCTGCCTCTCCCTGGAAAGCCCCCACCCCTCAGAGTTTTATGCTGAAAGATCTTTTCTCAATTTAACCTATTCATAGGGACTTCATGGAGTCCAGCAATTACCACTTTCTTGAATATGCTAATGACTCTTAATTCTCTGGCTTAAATATTGATCTCCTGCGCAACAGATTGTATTTCTATCTAGTTACTAGTCATCTCCACCTGGATTTTCAAAACAGAACTTTTCTTGCCTTACCACTACTCCCTCATCAAATAGAATTTCCATCTTCATTTGAGGAACACCACAATTCACTCAGTCACACAGGCTGAGAGCTTCAGAATTATCTTTGACACTTAACTTTCCTTCACTCAAAACATTCACTTAGGAAGTTGTAATAACTCTAGTTTTGGTCTTTCTCACAATTCTTTCCTGTCTTTTTAAATCTCACTGTTATCGTCTTGAGCCATTTCATTCACTTCTTGAAATCTTGTCCTTTACTCCATCATATTGGAAATAAGATAACAGAGTATTCTCTCTAAAACCCCAACATAATCCGTTTATACTCATCCATGATTTATACTATCCGCAATGCAAACTCTGTAGAATGCTCCAACATGTTTTCGCAATCTAGGATGTTTCCTGTTTCAACCTCATCTCCAGTCACTCTCCTCCATGCATCCTTGGTGCCTTTCAAATGATGACTAGGTGTAATGCAAATATCTATTTATTTTCATTTCCTTGTTTTGCTTATGCTTTTGTTTCTGCTATTCAGCTTACCACTCCTGTTTCTCCTTTCTTAGAAAATCCTACTATCTCTCCAAGATGGAACTCAGATGATTCAGTATTTTTAAGTCAATTAACTTTCTTGAACAGAATAATGTTATCTACATCTTTCATCTCATGTACATGTCACTTATATAATATTTGCTATGAGAGACACTCTATAGCATCTAGTGGTTTCATGGCACTGTCTGGTTTCTAAGTAAATTATACGCTGCTTTAAAGTCTGAGACCTTGGTCAGTTTGGGTTTTATTTTTAAATACACTGAGTACTTCACTGCTGTCGGTTAAACATGAATGAAATATTAGAAGCCTCAAAAATATGTCGTAACAATTGAGTAGGAAAACTTTGCATTCTTCTCAAAGAATTTCTTAAACTTCTAACAGGTCATTGGAGAATGGCCAATTTGACTCACCTCCTGTTTTGAAGTTTTGGCTAAAGGTTTTGACTTTGCAGTGGAAGCCCACTCAAGTAAAACAAGCATCATCCAAGTCCATGGTTACACAAATATTTATATTATATGCTAAAAGGATAATTTATAAAAACTGAGGATTCTGATAAAATTGTTTTAACGGCAGTAACGTGAAAGCATCTCATTGGGGTAGATCTCAGGTGCTCCTTTAAACTAAATCAGATTAGAAAAGCAACCTAATTGTTTACTTGACAGGACTACTGGATGTCTAATTTGTATCTCTAATTTGCCATACCCCAAGGAGAAATAATGCTTCCTTAACACCATGCTCATTTGCTAAGCTAGGCCCTTCTACATCATAACATGTTTCCCTATTCACACATTCACTCAAGCCAAATACTTAGGAGACATCTCTGATGTCTCTTGCCTCAGCACCCCCCAATCAAATCCATAAAATAGTCCTAATGTCTCTGCTGCCAAAAGATATCCCAATTTTGTTCATTTATTTTCATCTTCAAGGTTACCACCTAATCTGAACAACCAAATCCCCCTTTTGGATTAATAGCTTTCCAAAATGTCATTCTTGCTACTCACTTCCATGAAAATACATTTTTCAAAGAGTAGTCAATCGAAATACATAAGTCAGATTATGTTGCTCTCTTAACATTAAAGTTTCCAGGGGCTTCTCACTTCTTTCTGCAGTCAATGATATGCCACATGTACAGTGGTGGTCCCATGTATTGCATAGTGAAATTGTATCAATCTTAATGTCCTAGGAAAATGCATTATTCGTGTGTTTGTGGTGATGCAGGTGTAAAAAAAACTCCCTGCTGCACTGCCAATCGTACAAAATTGTAACACATACCATTCTGCAAAGTACACAATACTTCACAATGATAATAAACTACTGTGAGACTGGCTTATGTATTTACTATACTATACATTTTATTGTTACTTTAGAGTATGTGCTTTCTAGTTATTTATAACAAAAAGTTCACCATAAAACAACCTCAGGCAGATCTTTCGAGGGTATTCCAGAAGGCAGCCTTGCTATCAAGGAGATGATAACTCCATACGTGTTACTGCCCCTGCACACCTTCCAGTGGGACAAGATGTGGCGGTAGAAGACAGTGATATTGATGATCCTTATTGTGTGTAGGTCTAAGCTAATGTGTGTGTTTCTGTCTTAGTTATCAACAAAACGTACTAAAAAGTTATAATTACTACAAATAGAAAAAAGCCCATATAAATAAATAAAATATTTTTGTAGAGCTGTACAATGTGCTTGTGTTTTAAGCTGACATTACAAAAGAGTCCAAAAATTGTAAAACGTATATAAAAGTTTATAAAGTAAAAATGTTGCTGTTAGCTAAGATGAATTTATTATAGAAGAAAGAAAAAAATTAATGTAGCCTAAATGTAGTGTTTATAAAACCAATAATGTCCTGGGCCTTCACATTTACTCACCACTCACTCAGTGACTTACCCAGAGCAACTTCCAGTCTTGCAAGCTCCATTTATGTTAAGTCCTCTATACAGGTATAGCAGTTTTTAATCTTCTATACTGCATTTTTACTGTATGTTTTCTGTTTAGGTATGTTTAGATATACAAACACTTAACTATAGTTTTCAGTAAAGTAACCTACAGACTCTACCATCTCAGTTTGTGGAAGTACACTCTATAATGTTTGCACAGTGATGAAATCACTAAAGGATGCACTTCTCAGAACATATCCCCCTTGTTAAGTGACATATGACTATATATCTAATGTCATCAATGTGGCTGATAAGGCCCAACATGATCTTGCCTTCACTTCTCCAGTTCGCATAATATTGAACTTCCTCTTCAAAACCACTGACCACCTTTCTGCTGTCACATAAGTGATATTTCACATGCTGTTCCTCTTTCCAGAACTCCCTTTTTTAATGGGCTCTCCATGGCTGTCTCTTTTTAGTTACTCTGGTCTCAGATTGAGTATAAGTCTTTATTAGATCCTTAATCAAGCAAAAAGAAGTAATAGCTTCCACCTTTTGTCTAATCACACCAATCTGTTTTATGTCCATCCTGGTATTTATCACTAACCTGTATATCCTTTCTACATATTTATTTTAGCTTCGTTATTATATGCCCCCACACCAGAGAGTAAACTCCATGAAAAGAGAGTCTATTTTCTTCAATACCGTCCTGTATTCTGCCTCTCATGTACCTCTAACAGTGCCTACAACTGCATCTACTGTTGTTACTCTCCACAAAGCTACAGAATGACCTTTGGAAAAGCCTTGTTTAAAATGCAATTTACATGGAATTAAATTCAAAGTCCTTCCAAAAAGTGTTCTACAGAGCCTGATGATGTTATCTTTCTTTGACTAACTCACTGCTGGTACCCCATTGCAGCCACTCTTGTTGACTCCAGTTTGGTGAGGCTGCTGGCCTCTGCTATCCTCCAGCACACCTATAAATTCCCTACCACTCCCTCTTAATGGAAAACATTTGCAATTATTACTCCCTTGTTTTCTTTGGGTGCTTCCTCCAATGTAACATTGACAGAGAGATAATTTGTAATGAGTCTATTCAAATGACAATAATACCACCATCACTAAAAGTCCTGCATTCACTGTGCTCTTACTGCTTTAGTTTTCTTTATAGTACTTCTCAGCACATCAAATACATTTATGTGTGTGTTTTCTGTCTCTCTACACTAGAATTTAAGTCTCATAAAAGCAGTGAATTTGTATGTTTTCTTCACTGCTGTAGTCCCAAGGGCTTAATAATGCTTGGTACAAGATAGGTGCTCAAGAATGTTGATTGAATGATTGCCCTATGCAGGTGATTGAATGAATGAAAATTAAGAGTTTGATGAAGATTTGTTGAGTAAATAAGTGAATCAAACAATCCCAAAGGGGGACGGGGCATATTCAATTGCATGTGTAAGAAAATTTATATTTTCTTAATATGATACTATAAATAATATGTGGTAACTGGAAGAACATATACAAAACCATGGGAATGGTAAAGGTTATTTGAGCTTGAGTACGTGAAAAGTATAATGTATTCCTTAAGTGAATCCTATTAAAGGGTGAAGTTCAGTTAGTCACATTTCAGATAATTTCACTTGCTTAGAAACCATCTCTAGATCTAGTAGCACTCGTTTGGGAAATAATAGCTTTATGGGTGAACAAAATTATGGTAAACTGACAAAGAAAAATAGCAAAAAATATAAATGGGATAACTTGTTTTATTGCCTTGTAGATAGTATGTTTAGCAAATTACATTTCCAATTATCTTTCAAAACAGGTTGTGTCAAGGCATTCATTATCCACTGAAGGTTGAAATAATGTCCTTTCCATTTCATGCTAGGTGGATGACTGGCTGGTTGATATTCCTTGGAGCTGGGTCTCTGAGATTGGCAATTTTTATTCCAGAAGTCTGTGTTTGGAGACATTCCTGTTGCATGATTTATTTTTTTAAAGTCATTTTAAACACAGAGACAGAATACTGTTCTGTATGAAGCAGCATTTTTCACTCATATTCTTTCAAATTTATCTCTATGCCAGCTTGGGCATGAATATCAGAGGCTTTTGCATGGTTTAGTGATACATGGAGGTGGTGTGTTCATGGTGTGCTCACAAGTAAAATGAAAAATTGCTTGGTTGCTCTCAGCCAAGTGCTAGAGAAGATAGCAATATACTTAGCTCTCTGTTCAATGCATCTAGTAAGAATAATGTTCTGATGTTCAACACCTCAAAATTTCTCAATCTACTTTCCATTTAACACATTCAGCAGACATGGCTATAGCATCACTGATGAGTTCTTTTTAAAGAAGGGAAAAGGAAGTATGCAATATGACAATGAAATTGTATGTTAACTCGGTTGTTTTTAAGTTAAAACAGTATTTAACCTTATCAAGAGAGATTCACAAGCAACTACAAAAGTAAAACCACAGCGTTAAGAATGAAAAATCCAGGCTGATGTTTTATGAATAGACATGCATCATTCTTATATAAAATATATTGATACGCTATATCCAGAAGAATAACTTACAAGTTGATGATGGAATTGTAAAAACAACTCTACTAATACATCATGCCAATAGGTCAAATAAGCAAAAGGATATGTAGTAATTTCTAAAAGTATATGAAAGTCAAGAAATTTTAAAATCCATTCCAATTATTTTAGAGCAGGAGCACAAATCCTTAATATAAGACAAAAAGGTCCAGGTCAAACTTATAGCTAACATGAAGTCATACTTAACACAATATCACATTGAAATGTGAATGATTACAATTAGAAGTTTTAAAAATTGTTTCACTATCTCTCATATCAACTAACATACAGCCTTTGTAATAAAATTAAATGAGTAGGAAAAAATAGAAACCCATAGACTATATTCCTATTCTCTTCTTTGAGAATATAAACCAACTAGGTTTAATATAGTGTTCTACTGGTAAGCCAGGTCTAAAAAAAAAAACAACAACTGGCAAACATGAGATTCTCCCTGGTATTTTAAACTGTTAACAACAACCGAAACTATTTTGAGGAGATTGGACCCGGGTCACTTGTTCTCCTCAATTCCCTGGGTCTGGATCTTTTCTCTAGGGTCGGGAGGACCCCTTCTGCTTGCTTCACTGTTCTCAAGGAATTCTCCCTCCTCACACTTGGGATACAGGCCCTTCAATGGACAAAGGCCTTAACACAAAGTGAGAAACTTGTTTAAATGAACGTGATTTCTGCTGGAGGTCCTGACACAACTTTGCTGTTGTGCAAAGGAACATGAAGCCTGCTTCCAGCATAAATGGAGGAAAACACAAGGGGTGGAATGGCTAGGCAAAAAAGTATAAGTTAGTTGCTGGAATTTATTATATCACATTTTATACATGTTATAAATAATACATTAGTATTTTAATTTTTAAAACTTAAATTTAACATAAAAAGAATGTGACTATGAATATTCTGTTGTTTCTTTCAGGTAGATAGTTATAAGTTGATTTTATAGACCGTTTTTCTAATTCATGAGCCACTTGAAATATCAAACTGTAGTAATGGAATACACTAGCAAAAGGAAGTAAACTTCTTTCTCGTTTGTTTGGTTGTTTTCTTTTTTAAAAACTCCTATTGAACAGAAAAGTTGCATTGACAAATGAACTACAGAGATCTTCAACTTAAAGAATACATTTCAACATATTAAAACCATACCGCAACAGGAATTTATTTTTATTTAGGCGGTAGCCCTAAGCAATCTATAACGCAAAGTTTATGGGTGAAAAGAGAAAAAATCCTCTCTCATCAGATGAAGAATTTTGGTAAATTCAAAGGAAATCCATTTGAATTATTCATAAGGAAAGGCATTTTTTTCCCAAACCAACCTTTAATTGAAAACCTTGGTTTACCAAGAAGTTAAAACGATGTTATTATTGCAGGCATTTCAATTGGATCCACTTACTGGTGTCCTGAGACACTGATCCCATTGGTCCTCGGGTGGTTTGGTTGACACCTTTGTACTCAGGCTCTGAGCATCCCCCAAATTTTACCTCAGGGTGGCAATTGTTATTGTTTTCTTTACTGTTATTATCTCTTTTGTATTATATTGTTTACTTAACTCTCTTCCCAACTAGTAAATATACTAGATAGAGGCAGAGATTTTTGTTCCTTACGAAGCTCTAAATTTCTGAAACAGTGCCTGATGTAGGCACTCAATAAATATTTGTTGAACAATAAATGAATGGATGGGAATTTGGGGAAGCTCTCACCTAGCTTATATACAGAACTTGTTCTTATTTCCAAGATTACTTCAAACTTCCAGTAGAAAAAAAAATGGCATCATCACTTATACTCCATGATTCCATTTATCTTTCTCTGGCCCTGTACTCTCACTTCACCTTTTTGAAAAGACGCATCAATGTCTGTCCCTTATATAGGTATATGGGTGAAAACTAGCCAAGTTTTCTCATAAGTAATTTTCAGGGTTACAAAAGAAGAGGCATTACAGTAAACTGGTGATAAATGTGGACTCTGGCAGTAGACTTTCTAGGTACAGATGCTGAATAGGTTAATTACTAGCACTGTGAACCTGAGCATTTACTTAAAAGTTATGTACTTTAGCTTTCTCATCTGCAAAATAGAATAAAAATATAACTACTGCATTGAATTGTTGTAATAATGAAATTAACCTGTTAAGGATTTATTCTACTTCCTACCCCCATGAGATCAATTCCTTAGCTCCCACAGATGAGTGAGAATGTAAATATTTGTCTTTCTGCACCTCACTAACTTCACTTAATGACCTCCAGTTCTATCCATGTTGTTGCAAATGAAAGGATTTTTATCTAATATTCAATAGCATAGTGGGGTGACTATAGTTAACAATGCATTTTATATATTAAAATAGCTTGAAGAGTGGAGTTAACATGTTACCAACCCACAGAAATGATACATAAGGTGATGGACATCCTAAGTACCTTCACTTGATCATTACGCTTCCTAAGCATGTGAGAAAATATTTTATGTACCCCAAATATATATAAATATTATGGATCAATAAGCCAAAAATCATTCTTATGAGAACAAATTCATTATTGCAAGAGCTAACCCAGTCTCTCTTGAGATTTTAACGACCTAGTCATCTCATAAAGGCCCTATCTCTTAACACCAATATAATGGCAATTAATTTCAACATTAGTTTTAGTGGGGACAAACTACATTCAAACCATAGTAGACTGTTAGATATTTATTAAGGACTCTAAAAATAGTAAGAGCTTGGATTTCTAAAATTCACATGTGCATCAAATTCAGTATGTTTACATCTTCTGATAAAGATATGTTTAGTACAGTATGAACTTAGCCTTTTTTGTAAAAAATTATGGTCCTTTATTAACATTTTTTATCTTTGTTTTGCTGAAGTTACAATTTTTCTTGAAAAAGATATAAAATTTGGTGCATAAAATTTTTTATGTGAACTTGTATAGAAAGGCAAATTTTAAGAGAATATCACACATTACACACACACACACACACACACACAGAGAGTAGAAAAAGCTATAGGGAAAGAAATAGTTGTTAACGTGTCTTATCCTGGGAAATGCTATCCATATTTTTTCTAATTGAGTGTTTTTGTTTTTTATGATAAAAAATCATGATTAAGAATTCTTTATGTGTAAAAATCAAAAGCCTAATCATTAAAAACAGTTTAATCATACTGAGCTTCTAACACCAAAGGACCTGGACTGTATTTATCATGGCCAGTTGAATATATTTAATCTTTTTCTTTCCTTACATTGGCCATTTCAATTTAAACAGCTGAATGGCCACTGAGTAGATTTCAAAAGCAATAGATATTTTGGAAGTCTTTAAAATTTGAAGAAAAAAAAAAGTACAAATGAATACAATGCATTACCCTTAAGTTAACCACTGAAAATAGACCAAATTATTTCTAGTTAGCAGTTGTAAATGGCACAAGGCAGCATGGTGATCACCTGTTTTCACAGGGTCAGAACCTTTCTTTGTAGCTCTGCATCCCCAGATACATACATGCTGTATTGAAGGGTAAGTTAGCATATCAATCTACAGTGTCATTTGCCTAGAGATAACTCCTTGTTCAGGGTATTGGCACTGGTTGGCCAAAGTAATGTACAAGCTGATTTTCTTTTGGCAAGTCACAGTTTTCTCTCTCTCCCAATGCTGTGATGCATGCGTAATTTTTATTGTGGTTTAGCTGATTGCCTTGAAATTATTCTTCATCTCATGTAAATTTGCAAATGTCTATGTGTGACTGGCATTCACAGTTGAAAGAACATAATTTGTTCCTATTTTACACAGGTGATATATGAGCATATTTTTCTGAGTTCTTTGGGAAAAAAGACAATCAAAGGCTGAAAATCAAATAATAGTAATTTATCTGTTGTAGGAGTGGCTGTTACTGTGGGCTAAAATACCCATTCCATTTTTTGTTCTTTTGCCACAACAAAACCAATATTCATTAGGTCAAATGATATTTAACATATTCACTATTCTTATCGCTTTTTACAATTTTCTTTAGCAGGTAGGTGTTATTTTGTCAAAACTAAACATATAAATTTAACAGACCCTCACATAATCATTCTAATTCAGAGAAAGTAAGGCTGACTTTGTAGGAAGCTAAAATTACAGATCATTTTAAAGAAATATTTTCAGTCTAGAGAAAAATATTTAGCATACTGCATTATCTTGGAATGTAGACAAGATTGTAGAAGCTTCTAGTTTACCTAACTAACCTATAGCATTTCACATTCATGAAGAATTTTGCTAAGGCGGGAATAGATTTAGCTCAATTTTCCCAGGCCATTCTTCTCAATGCAAATGTTTCAGAATTAGCATACAAATTGTCATTCTCCACTTTTACAGTCCCTCATTCGCATCCTACAGAGTACATAGGAAAGTTCCTAGAATTTTTGTATAAGTAATAACCCACACCTACATGTTATCATGCATGTCTTGCCCTGATTAGTAGTCATTTCCAGTGTTTACTTGTTGGGTTAAGATGTGATACATGCAGATTATGGAATATTTTTAGAAAATACACATTATATTCAAATATGTTTTGGAACGCTTTGGATTAAAAGAGGGAAACAGATTTGAAAGCTCTAACAAACACACTAGTGCTTGAATGCATATACATAAACAATTTATACTGAGCCTATTCATATTTTGAATTTTAGGTAATCAGCATGCCCGTATTCTTATCAACATGAATTTATCACAAATATAAAACTGGGGACATCTGAAGGTATACACTTTTAGATAGCAAATGGTTATAAAGACCAGAGACAACTTATTCGTCAGACACAGTAGGTACGGCACTTAGGGGTCATGAAAATTTTATAGGCCCATTATATTTTTAAATTTTAATGTATCTTAGAAACCAAAGAAAAAATGAGTATAACAATGAATAACAATGAATGTAAAATAGTGAACATAGCCTAGGTAATATTACATATATTTCATATAAAATATAATATATAAATATTTTATAGGAAATATATTTATACATGAAAATACTTTATATAACATATAAATATATAAATTAAACATAAATATAAATTTACATAAAATATAAACATATTTATATATTTTATGTTTTATACACAGAGAGATAGAGCATAAGAAAAGAGGCCCACGAAAGTTATAATGCTTGTATATGATGGTTGCATCACTCACATACACTGCATACTAATGATCATGCTAAACTTATTTCTCATTTTTCTCTATATTATTAATAGTACTTTAAAGGAAGTTCTTGCAAACACTAGGGAATATCATCTGTGGCCCTTGTGATCAACCACAGCATGACCTACATGCTGTCTCTGGCCAGAGGAACCTGAGCGGAAGAAGCACAGACTTTTGTTTCTTTCTACATTGGTCTGCAACTTGTTTTGACTTTGTTCTTTTGCTCTTATGTTTATCTGTTTGTTTTCCTGTTTTGTTTTATTCAATGGTAAATATTCACTTTCCTCTGAAGAGGCTTGCCAAATGGTCACATATGCTTTTCTTCATTAGGATTGTTCAGGAATGATGAGGCTACTCGACACTTAGGGAGTAATTTCAATTTTAGAGCTCTTTATAAACATTAAGTGATGACAACTAACAAACTGTGATCCAAGAAGGTGCATTACCAGGGATAAATAGGTACTCCATCATTTCTAGTATATGCTGCTGTCATTGTAAACCTTCTTTAACGTAAAAGAAAAGGTCCAATCACTGAGACATAATTAATAAATTTTATTTGTGCTGATTTTGCTTTATTTTATTGTCTTCTGTGCTTTAATGGGGCAATATTTTATACTAACATTAAACTGCTCCTGCAAAAAAGCACTCAGCAGCATTGATCTTGAGAACTTTATTAATATGTTCCATAGAGTGATACATGTGCTGTGGCTGCTTTTATTTCTTTTATAGAGTACAGGAGGATATGACACGTAAGCATGAATTATCCACCTGAAAACATCATGAACTAATCTTTGCAAAATAATTAACAGCATACTAGTGTGATTTACAGTGGGCAAGTTGATATTGAATAAGGAATAGTTTAATCATATAGACATTTATATAGACTGGTACATTAACACTGATTTATAATACATATAATACATTATTGCAAATTACTATCAGAAATATATAATAAATTATACTTTAAAAAATTTTCATATTACCTTTTTGCCTCTTAAGCACATGCTATATTGCTTACAACTTTTCAAGGGATATGCATGATAAAAAAAATTTAAAACTGTAACTATATAATTAAGATAGAGGCATTCATAGAAGCTATATTAATTTTATATGGTTACCTTTACAAATTACACAATTTTATGGCTTAAAACTACACAAATTCCTTATTTTACAGTTCTGTAGCTCAGAAGATTAAAATGGGTCTCACTGGGCTAGTCATGATACTGGCAAGGCTGCATTCCCTCTGAAGCCCCTAAGAAACAATTTGTTTTCTTGCCTCTTCCATCTTCTAGAAGCTGTCCCCATTTCTTGGCTCCTGGCCCTCTTCCTTCATCTTTTTTTTTTTTTTTGCATGCAATAAAGGATCGAGTTTTCACATTGCATCACTCTAACTTCTTCCCTGCCTTCCTCTTCCACTTTTAAAGACCCTTGTGATTACATTGGGACCTGCCAGATAATTCAGAATAATATCTGTATTTTAAAGTCAGCTGATTAGAACATTAATTTCATCTGCAACCTTAATTCTCCTTTGCTGTGTGCATTCATGCGCATTCACAAGTTCTGAGGATTAAGATATAAATGTCTTTGGAGGTGATTATTCTGACTACCACTGAGACATATTGTAAAATATTTTCCCTGGATAAATTTAAGCTACCATGAATCTCAAGCATGTATTTTTAATAGAAGATTTCCTTGTATTTTGTTTACAACACAAACCTGTTTTTAAGAAAATAAGACCACTTTTAATGCTAATATTGTGAACATTGTATTCATTAGTATGCATTTAAGATTATTTTTTATTTCCATTAACTTTTATAGTTTATATATTGACAGTCTCATTATTATCATTTTTTCCTAGTCAAGACAATTATCTTCCAGTTGAATTGAGAACAGAAGAAACTTCTAGAGCTAGGTTAATGTGAATTGAGAAACTTGTAAAATATTTGATATACCTTCCATTGTGTTTCTAATAAGATTGATATGAGTATATATACTTTATTAACTTTTCACTATGATTTATTTTTAGAATAGTAAAAACAGTTATTTTAAAAAGAGACTTGAAAGCAAATTTGAATATAATTTTACATGAAAGTTTAATGTAAAAGTCATCAGTTACGAAGGAATGCTACTCTAATGTCTTAAGAAAAGCCATTGTTATATATAGGGACAGTGAAATTAGAAGAAAAAAGAACATAGTTTAGTTTCAAGTTACTTTAATTTCAAGTGAATCTCAAAGGCAAAAATTAATTTGGGAAAAATAAAATTAGCAATATTTTTATACGAATATACCAATTCCAATAAGTTTTCAGAGTAAATGTTAGCCATAATTACCAAACTTTTTCTCAAGTTTGAATGAAACGCTTTCTCAATAGACGTGTCTCTCAGTTGACAAAGGAGAGTTTGCTTTTTCTTGGAAACTAAATTATTTTTGATGCTTATTACTGAGTCTTCACAGTTTGACCAGTTGCATTTATTTAACTTGCTTAACTGACAACACTATATAAAATACATAGCAAACACAAAATAATAACAGAATAAGCCCTGATTCTCAAATAGAAGTGAAAACTGCATGAAAAAGTTGGAATTATTCATATTCTTGCAGGAAATACCTGCCACTCTGGCTGTACTATTATTTTCTTTCCCATTCTATGTCTATAAAATGACATGTTGACATGAGTTTGACTTCCTAAAATCAGTTGAGGCTAGAATATGTTGAAAAAATGCGTGCTATTTTAATACTTGACATTAAAAAACTGTAAGAAGAAATCTAGAAATTGTTAAATTAACCTCTATTCTTTGATATCCTCCCTACCCTGAGTAATCTATTTCTGATGGCTTTTTCTCTTGTTTGAAGGTCTTAAAATTTACTCAAAATATAAAACCAAAAAACTATACTAAGAAATCACATAAGTTCTATTTGTAAATTGAATATTGAATAAATGTTGTGTGTGCCTAGAATAAATTTGGTACAATTTAAACTATAAAGAATGTGTTTAAATAACACTTTAAAAGATTAAGTTTCATGTGACCAGACTGCTTCTGTCTAAACTTGAGTATACAACCCCAAATAGTGCCTGTGTTCCCAGCCTATTGGAATCTGCCCAACCCTTGAGGCAATAATAGTGAACGCTGTTACTTTGGCTGCTAAGACAGTTTCTCATTGAGGAAATATAAAAAAGGGGTTCTACTTGCCTCAGCATATTTTCCATTTAAACAAAACCTGTTTATTTATGGAAGAAATATATCCAATATCATCAAGGACAATAGTATGTCAAAATTAAAAGTCTCATGGTATCAACTAATACTTCCATTTAAATGTCTTCAAGTACTGTGATGCTATGGTGACTTTTTACACTTGCCACCTTAACCTAAGAGGCGACACCGTTCTGAAGCCCAATCTTTTAAGTGACATAAGTGCTTTCCATGAATTGTAATGTTTTAAAGTAGATATTTATGTTTATGAATTTGAAATGACCCATAATTCTTAGTGAATTCTATCATCTCATTTCCAAAGTACTTTTATCTCCATCATTTCATCTTTGTTGTCATTTCAGTCTGTATTTCTCACTCATGTGTTGTATAGTTCAATCCCCAAGGTAAGGAACTGTATTAAATAGGCTTAGTGACAAATATGTAGTTACCAGTAACCCAGGAGTAGTTTAAAACCAATAGACTCAGACACACTCTATCATCCCACTTACTTCATTACCATTGCACTAGACCTCTACATGCCTAAAGAGTAATTTTTGTCCATATATCCCATATCAAGAGGAAGTAGTGAATTGTGATTTTTCATATGAAACGTGATCTTTCCTATATTTTAACTCTCACAAATTGACAGGAGCACAAAATATTTTCTTAAAGAATATTAAATTCTCATTCCCATCTTCAATTTTTGTTGAGGTGAAATTCTCTCAAATAATTTCAGGAACAAAGTTAAGTTATCTAATATATCTCCAATAATCAGTGAAAATGTTAGCTAATAGATAACATCTAAGACAGATTATCTACTTAATTTCTTATCTGCAATACCAGAAAGCAAGTTAGTATTATACCTGTGTTTATAGTTCGGGAATTGTAGGGAACTAATACGTGAAGAGAAGTAATTTGTAAAGTGCTTGGCAATTAAATAACTTACTTCTGACAAAAGTGGATGTGGAGATTAAATATTCATTTCTAAAGAGAATATCAATGTTCTGAGTGTATATCATGGACATAGTAAAACTGGGACTTCTACTTTAAATTCTTATTTTCTATGTAACTTTTCAATAAAATCATATAATAAAACCAAGAACATACTATTAATAGTAGCCAGGTAACAATCAACTAGCCGTCACTAAAATCCATTGCTTAAGACAACTGTTTTTCCTTGATGAACTGTGCCCAAAATACAGTGCCATTCTCCTAAGAAAAAACAAAAAGAACGAACACATAGCTTAGAAATATAACAGAGCCTAGCACTCATGTCATAGTCTTCATGGCTTCTTTGAAATTAAAGTAAGGTAGGTTACATGCTGGAAACAGCCAAGAAAAATTATGCTGCTTTATTTATAATCGTAATTCTACCATTGGTTACAATATTTTGTGTTTAGAATAAATTGATTAAACTCCAGTGATCCATATTTTCAAATCTGTAGAACAAATGTGATGCAATAGATGTTTTCTAAATGTCTTTCAGCTCAGCTCTCTAAAACTGGATGCTGCTCTGAAACTAAGATTTCAGAGCTGGTGGCAATGGCTGCCATAGATATTTCTTAATATGTGAGTCTGAGTGTTCTGAATGTGAATTCTACTTGCATAAATTCGGTCAACACTTGTATTGAAAAAGTTCTAGTTTGGTGTGGGACATGATGTCACAAAGTTGGTGTACTCTACTCTCTAGTCTTCATAAGATACGTAATAAGTATATCAAAATGATTTATAAATATCTAGAATCTGAAAATCTAGAGACTGTTAATATTTTAGTGGATCTATGTGCATCTTTCTTCATGATAAAAATGAAATGTTATATCAATATATAACATTTGAAATTATGAGCAATTCAGATCAATCACATGTATAGTTTGTCTTTCCTTTTTACATACAATATGTATGAAAATTTCCCACTTCAAATTTATTTTTATTACATACTAGAACAAAATATTTTATTGTAGCTATGCATCTATCCAAAATAAACATTCCATAGTGTTGTGCCAGACATTAGTGTCTTCACATCTTTATCCAAACGTTTTATCATATTTTAATAATACATTTCCTAGAAATGGGGTAGATTTTATTGATAAGTCAAAATATATAAATTTATTTGAGGTTTTATATTTGTGAAGCCAAATTGCTTTCCAGAAGGTTTTTAGACTTTTTTTCCAGAGACTGAATAACAAAACCCTTACAGCATTAGGTGTTATTTTTCTTAATTGTTTTTAAATTCAGTTTTAAAAATATGTTATTATTAATGTTATTATTTTATATTTGAATCTGTATTTATTTGGAATTGGAATGATTATTTTTATGCATTAGCCTTTTGTTGATTTTTAAATTTAAAATCAGGATTTATATATTTGTTCTCGGTTTGTTGCTGTTTATTTGTTTGAATCATGCTATGGTTTGAATGTTTGTTTTCTCCAAAACTCTTGTTGAAATTTAATTGCCATTTTTATAGTATTGGGAGAAGGGACTTTTAAAAGATGGCTAGTCATGAGGTCCTGGCTCTCATGAATAGATTAATGCTGTTATCATTATCATGGTTGTAAGTTTGACTCCTGTTGCTCTCTCTCCTACTGTTTGCCTTTCTGCCATGTGATGACTTCTGCCATGTTATGGCATAGCAAGAAGGCTCTAATCAAATGCTGGCTGCTTGATCTTGGAGTTCCCAGCCTCCAGAACTAAGAGCCTATACATTTCTGCTCCTTATAAATTACCTAGTCTGTGGTATTCTGTTAAAGCAGCACAAACAGATTAAGACACATCACGATGTTTTATGTGACTTTACTTTATCAATTTATTTAAAGTCATTCATAACATATTCTGAAAGTATTTATAACTAACCCTAAACTAAGGACAAGTTAGTGCAACAAAAGACTATGAATTTACTTTAGTCAAATGATATAATTATGTTCCATGGAATTCCCATTCCATTGAGATATTAATCCAGCTAAAGTATTTCTTGAAGTGCAGTATAGACACACTGTATTTCAGCTTAAAATGTTTGTTTGGGGAGGAGGATGAGGTAACAATGCAGTCATTGCTTGAGAAAATTTTATTTCACTCATTGATTATGGAAGAAAATACCAACTACACTTTTTTTCCCTAACCTTTCCCTAATCCTAATCTTCCTATTTTTTTCTTCAGTGTCTCCCTCTATATGACACATTTGTTTCAAGAGAATCAAAAATAGAAAATATAAAATACTAACTGGGTAGAAAGTATAATAAAATCAGTACACTTATAATAGTTCAAAAGCATATAAAATTAGAAGAAAAAATATTAAACAAGAAATATATCATAACTGGTAACACAAACACAAAATTTGATAAAGTAATTAAGGAAGAAGGATATGAGTGGAGAACATACTGTATTTCCAAATAAACTTTTTAGTACTATAAGATACGTATTTTCACTTTTATCACATCATCAAAATTCCATATACAATTTAAAGAAGATCCTTTAGAAACTCAAAATAACTCTGAAATTGTATTTGGAATTATAAATAGGAACATATACTTTAAAAATTCTGGTGAAATTTGTGGTGTATCACCCTTTTTACACTTTTTAAAAGGTACTTAGCAAAGCTTAAAATGTTTAAGTGAGACCTTTTGACAGATGGAAAATGCAACCAATTGAGAGATTACAAACACATTAAGAATGAGAACATATGGCATTATGCTAAATAATCATTTAATAAATGTTCAGGTAATAACTATATGAAAAAATACTGTCCTTTATTTCTCAACATTTAAAAATTAAATTTTAAAAGTTGAAATTTTAAACATAAATGCAGATGAATGAAGAACAGAATAGAGGCTGGGCACAGTGCCACTTGCTTGTAATCCCAGCAGTTTTCAAGGCCACAGCAGGAAGATCGCTTGAGCTCAGGAGTTTGAGACCAGCATGGGCAACATGAGGAAATCCTGTCTCTACAAAAAAATACAAAAAATCAGCCAGGCGTGGTGGTGTGTGACTGTATTCCCAGCTACTTAAGAGGCTGAGGTGGGAGGATCACTTGAGCCAGAGAGGTCAAGGATGCGGTGAGTCAAGATTGTGCCTCTGCACTCCAGCCTGGGTGATAGAGTGAGACCTTGTCTCAAAAAACAAAACAAAACAAAAAACCCAGAATGATGAGTAACTGTCTTGTTTGAGACTTATCCAATTCCTTACAAAGTATAAAAGAAGTAAACAGAAAAGATTGATGTAATTCACTATAAAAAATTATATATCTACTACAAAAAAAACCAATTAAACAAAATTGAGACTAATAGATTTGTGAGGGTTAGCATTTAAATTATGATTGAGTGTGTGTTTTAATAATATTATATATGTCAAGGAAATACAAAACATGTCAAGGAAATTTAAAAAAATCATGAAAATGCGCTAAATGCAGTGACGTGGAAATACTAAACATCAAGTATTTGGAGAAATGTTTGCATTATTATGATGTAAAACCTTAAGAACCATTAAGAAAAATATACTATATTTACTAAAAATGGGCACAGAATTAAAAAAACAAAACTTTTAAAAGCTTTAAAATTGGCCTGGAAAAATATAAAGATTTAAATAAAGTTTCATTAATAGCCTATTGTGTTCAAATTTTAAAAATAAGTTTCATTCTCTTTTTTCTTTTAACATTTAACACCCCCTTTATTTAAAGTTGGATTTGTTTTTTTATTTTATTATTATGTATATTTTTATTATACTTTAGTTTTAGGGTACATGTGCACAACCTACAGGTTAGTTACATATGTATACATATGCCATGTTGGTGTGCTGCACCCATTAACTCGTCATTTAACATTAGGTATATCTCCTAATACTATCCCTCCCCCCTCCCCCTACCCAAAACAGGCCCTGGTGTGTGATGTTCCCCTTCCTGTGTCCATGTGTTCTCATTGTTCAATTCCCACCTATGAGTGAGAACATGCGGTGTTTGGTTTTTTGTCCTTGCTATAGTTTGCTGAGAATGATGGTTTCCAGCTTCATCCATGTCCCTACAAAGGACATGAACTCATCATTTTTTATGGCTGCATAGTATTCCATGGTGTATATGTGACACATTTTCTTAATCCAGTCTATCCTTGTTGGACATTTGGGTTGGTTCCAAGTCTTTGCTATCGTGAATAGTGCCGTAATAAACATATGTGTGCATGTGTCTTTATAGCAGCATGATTTATAGTCCTTTGGGTATATATCCAGTAATGGGATGGGTGGGTCAAATGGTATTTCTAGTTCTAGATCCCTAAGGAATCGCCACACTGATTTCCACAATGGTTGAACTAGTTTACAGTCCCAACAACAGTGTGAAAGTGTTTCTATTTCTCCATATCCTCTCCAGCACCTGTTGTTTCCTGACTTTTTAATGATTGCCATTCTAACTGGTGTGAGATGATATCTCATTGTGGTTTTGATTTGCATTTCCCTGATGGCCAGTGATGGTGAGCATTTTTTCATGTGTCTTTTGGCTGCATAAATGTCTTCTTTTGAAAAATGTTTGTTCATATCCTTCACCCATTTTTTGATAGGGTTGTTTGTTTTTTTCTTGTAAATTTGTTTGAGTCCATTGTAGATTCTGGATATTAGCCCTTTGTCAGATGAGTAGATTGCAAAAATTTTCTCCCACTCTGTATGTTGCCTGTTCACTCTGATGGTAGTTTCTTTTGCTGTGCAGAAGCTCCTTAGTTTAATTAGATCCCATTTGTCAATTTTGGCTTTTGTTGCCATTGCTTTTGGTGTTTTAGACATGAAGTCCTTGCCCATGCCTATGTCCTGAATGGTATTGCCTAGGTTTTCTTCTAGGGTTTTTATGGTTTCAGGTCTAACATTTAAGTCTTTAATACATCTTGAATTAATTTTTGTATGAGGTGTAAGGAAGGGATCCAGTTTCAGCTTTCTACATATGGCTAGCCAGTTTTCCCAGCACCATTTATTAAATAGGGAATCCTTTCCCCATTGCTTGTTTTTCTCAGGTTTGTCAAAGATCACATGGTTGTAGATATGCAGCATTATTTCTGAGGTCTCTGTTCTGTTCCATTGATCTATATCTCTGTTTTGGTTCCAGTACCATGCTGTTTTGGTTACTGTAGCCTTGTAGTATAGTTTGAAGTCAGGTAGGGTGATGCCTCCAGCTTTGTTCTTTTGGCTTAGAATTGACTTAGCAATGCAGGCTCTTTTTTGGTTCCATATGAACTTTAAAGCAGTTTTTTCCAATTCTGTGAAGACAGTCATTGCTAGCTTGATGGGGATGGCATTGAATCTATAAATTACCTTGGGCAGTATGGCCATTTTCACGATATTGATTCTTCCTACCCATGAGCATAGAATGTTCTTCCACTTGTTTGTATCTTCTTTTATTTCGTTGAGCAGTGGTTTGTATTTCTCCTTGAAGAGGTCCTTCACGTCCCTTGTAAGTTGGATTCCTAGGTATTTTATTCTCTTTGAAGCAATTGTGAATGGGAGTTCACTCATGATTTGGCTCTCTGTTTGTCTGTTATTGGTGTATAAGAATGCTTGTGATTTTTGCACATTGATTTTGTATCCTGAGACTTTGCTGAAGTTGCTTATCAGCTTAAGGAGACTTTGGCTGAGACCATGGGGTTTTCTAGATATACAATCATGTTGTCTGCAAACAGGGACAATTTGACTTTCTCTTTTCCTAATTGAATACCTTTTATTTCCTTCTCCTGCCTGACTGCCCTGGCCAGAACTTCCAACACTATGTTGAATAGGAGTGGTGAGAGAGGGCATCCCTGTGTTGTGCCAGTTTTCAAAGGGAATGCTTCCAGTTTTTGCCCATTCAGTATGATATTGGCTGTGGGTTTGTCATAGATAGCTCTTATTATTTTGAGATACGTCCCATCAATACGTAGTTTATTGAGATTTTTTAGCATGAAGGTTGTTGAATTTTGTCAAAGGGCTTTTCTGCATCTATTGAGATAATCATACGGTTTTTGTCTTTGGTTCTGTTTATATGCTGGATTACATTTATTGATTTGCATATGTTGAACCAGCCTTGTATCCCAGGGATGAAGCCCACTTGATCATGGTGGATAAGCTTTTTGATGTGCTGCTGGATTCGGTTTGCCAGTATTTTATTGAGGATTTTTGCATCAATGTTCATCAAGGATATTGGTCTAAAATTCTCTTTTTATGTTGTGTCTCTGCCAGGCTTTGGTATCAGGATGATGCTGGCCTCATAAAATGAGTTAGGGAGGATTCCCTCTTTTTCTAATGATTGGAATAGTTTCAGAAGGAATGGTAACAGCTCCTCCTTGTACCTCTGGTAGAATTCGGCTGTGAATCCATCTGGTCCTGGACTTTTTTTGGTTGCTAAGCTGTTATTGCCTCAATTTCAGAGCCTGTTATCAGTCTATTCAGAGATTCAACTTCTTCCTGGTTTAGTCTTGGGAGGATGTATGTGTCGAGGAATTTATCCATTTCTTCTAGATTTTCTAGTTTATTTGTGAAGAGGTGTTTATAGTATTCTCTGATGGTAGTTTGTATTTCTGTGGGATTGGTGGTGGTATCCCCTTTATCATTTTTTATTACATCTGTTTGATTCTTCTCTCTTCTTTATTAGTCTTGCTAGAGGTCTATCAATTTTGTTGATCTTCTCAAAAAACCAGCTCCTGGATTCATTGATTTTTTTAAGGGTTTTTTTGTGTCTCTGTTTCCTTCAGTTCTGCTCTGATCTTAGTTATTTCTTGCCTTCTGCTAGCTTTTGAAGGTGTTTGCTCTTGCTTCTCTAGTTCTTTTAATTGTGATGTTAGGGTGTCAATTTTAGATGTTTCCTGCTTTCTCTTGCAGGCATTTAGTGCTATAAATTTCCCTCTACACATTGCTTTGAATGTGTCCCAGAGATTCTGGTATGTTGTGTCTTTGTTCTCATTGGTTTCAAAGGACATCTTTATTTCTGCCTTCATTTTGTTATGTACCCAGTAGTCATTCAGGAGCAGGTTGTTCAGTTTCCATGTAGTTGAGCGGTTTTGAGTGAGTTTCTTAATCCTGAGTTCTAGTTTGATTGCACTGTGGTCTGAGAGACAGTTTGTTATAATTTCTGTTCTTTCACATTTGCTGAGGAGTGCTTTACTTCCAACTATATGGTCAATTTTGGAATAGGTGTGGTGTGGTGCTGAGAAGAATGTATATTCTGTTGATTTCAGGTGGAGAGTTCTATAGATGTCTATTATGTCTGCTTGGTGCAGAGCTGAGTTCAATTCCTGGATATCCTTGTTAACTTTCTGTCTCTTTGATCTGTCTAATGTTGACAGTGGGGTGTTAAAGTCTCCCACTATTAATGTGTGGGAGTCTAAGTCTCTTTCTAGGTCGCTCAGGACTTGCTTTATGAATCTGGGTGCTCCTGTATTGGGTGCATATATATTTAGGATAGTTAGCTCTTCTTGTTGAATTGATCCCTTTACCATTATGTAATGGCCTTCTTCATCTGGAGCTGTTCCTATTCGTCCATCTTGGCTCCACCCCCCATTCTCTTTACTTCAGTCAAAATTAGATAAAGTTGTCATGGTCAACTGTCAGAGGCTGGCGCATGGGTAGTAAAGGAATTTACCCAAGACAGTAACAAGTTTAGAAAGACAGATTTATTAGAGAAAAGGGAACAGTACGTTGCAAGGGAGCAACAGGCAAGATAGTAAAAAGAAGGCTCTCTGCTGTCTGCAAAGAGGCAGGAGCTAGAGGGAAATTTTATAAGGTCATGCTGCTTAGTCTGAATGCTTACAGACAAGATGCTTGGGTGCATGTGAGCTGGTGAGCTCAGGGCCTGTGGCAGGATACTCGGGGGGTGCCAGTGAGCTGTTTGCAGTTGACCCCATTTCTTGGAACATTCACTCCCATCTACCCATTTGTCTGTTTCTGCAAGCTAAACCTATTTGTCAATTTTATTTTAACTCCTTAGTGCCCCACAAAAGTGAAAGGGACTAACAAACTGAAATGTAATTCTGGGAATGATCTGTGGAGAAAAAAAATCATTCTCATACATGATGCATTGTTGCTGGTGCTATACATTGCTAAAACGTCTCTGGAAGGCATTTTTACAATGAGTAACATCAAGTAACATAGGTACATGTTTTAAACTCACTAATTACTCTTCATGGAAATGACTCCAAATAATTATATCATTAACACAAAAAGACAGTGATCTATGTAGATTATGTATAAAATTTGCCAATATGAAAAAAATTGTTCATTTGTCCATTTAGAGAAACTGGTTAAGGCCATCTCTGAATGCAATTCAGACTTAAAATAATTATGTATGTATATGTGAGGGTATATGTACCTATATGCACATACACAGATACTGAATTGGAAAGAGAACAAACTTGCTAAAAAAAGACAGATACAAAAGAATATATATAGCATAATCGTATAGCTAAACGTGTTTACAAACTACAAACAATCCTGAAATATAGTAAAAGACTCAACTGCTATGACAAACACTTAATTGGCAAATTAATATAATAATAAAATAGAATGTTTCTTCTAACACATTAGAAAGATATTAACATAATGCCCATTTTATTTCGGAGGGTATATGCCATGAACTATTGCTCAAATTGCAAATGGATGAATAATCGCAAATTATTTCTAGTGGCCAATTTGATAATTTACATCAAAGTCTTTGAAATGTGGTTGCTTTTTAACCTGGCTAAATTACTTCTTGACATTTTTTTCTAATGAAATCTTGGCAGACAAATTAGTTGCCAGTAAAGATTTTTGAATATAGTCTTGTTTATAAAAAATTCTGAAAGTACTCAAAATGCTAAGTTAAAAATTACAAATTCCCTTAGTTAATTGAAACACTCACAAATTAATGTTATGTTTATACAGGCATTAAGACACTTTTTAAAATAAGTAATGATTTGGAAAACACTTAAATTATCATAGTGCTAAGTTAAAAACCAGAATACAAAGGTATATGATAATGATATGAACTGACATATGAAAAACATATACCTAAAACTTCCATTATTTCACAATTATGAAGGATTTTAATTTTCTTAAAATTAACATGTTCTAGTTATTTATAATTAGCATGTATTTTACTGCAACTTAATGCCAATAATTTCAAATGATGTTACCCACCATTTAGGTAAGCTTTCAAATTTTACAAAATAATTGCAAAATTATATAATCATTTAATTCTTAAAATCTTTGCATAGACATTACTATCTCTAATTTATAGATAAGGAACTGAAATTTGGATTGTTGAAAATACTTCCTCACTTTTCACATAGACTTTAAGTGGTGGAGAAACTTAAATCCCAGGATTTTATGTGGATGAAGAATGGAAGTTAATATAGACAAGTAAGGCTTTTGATTTAAGTGAAAAGTATATAGAAAGTTATTATTTCAATATAGTTTACTATTGTTATAGTTTTTTTTAAATAAAATGTCATTATATAAAAGTAAAATTATAACCTAAGTTTTGTGTTGTGAATCTTTACTCTTCACTAAATCATCTTGCTATTTCTGTGTCAATTTCTAATTTTCGTCTGGGAAGTCAACATACAGGGACCAGAGCTCCTTCCTGACTTCTACATTGCTTTACAATGTTGGTTTTAAGTATACACTTAGCTATGCATAACAAGGACAACTGATGAAGAGTAGAATTTTAGTTCCCAGAAGCTGAGAGGATCAGGAAATGGCAAGATCTTGGTCAAGGGATAAAAAGTTTTAGTTATGTAAGAGGAATAATTTCTGAAAATCTAATGTACAGCAATGTGAATATAGTTAACAATTCTGTATTGTGGATTTAAAATGTCCTAAGAAAATAGATCATAAGTGCTCTCTCACACACACACACACACACACACACAAACACACACTTAATTATGTGAGGTGAAGAATGTTAATTATCTTGATTGTGGCAATTATTCCACAATGTATTACATATATCAAAACATCAAAGCATATAAGAAATATATGCAATTTTTATTTGTTAATGATAACTCAGTAAAGATTTGGGGGAAAATAAACATCTCATTGGCATTTTGGTAACAAGCACAACTAACTAAGCATACCTATGCCTTGTGTGTAAATTAGTAAGTTCTACAAAGGTTATGGTTCTTGTATATTCATTGAGTCAGTTGTTTGTTGATTTTATTAAATTAGAATATTTTATCACACAAAACTTTTGACTCATTGTCATTCACCATTATTGATATTATTTCATCATGATCCATGATCTCAAGTCCACTTGTTAAAATCTTCACCTTCATATATAAACTTACACTTCAGGATCTGATACCTGTTTATTCATATTTGTTACTCATTTATAAAACCAGTGAGAAATGCTTTATGAATAATTTCCTGTCTGGTCACTTATGACCACAAACAACACTCTTTTCTTGTTCTTTATTTTTCTTCATTTTAATTTTTTTGAGAGCACCATTTATTCCAGTAAGGTTTTCTTATCTCTTCTTTCTCATACCACTCAAATGATATGCTTTGCTCAAATAATCTTTTCTTGTGCTTCTCTGTCTTCATTATTTACCTTGGATATCCTGCATAGTTTGTAACTTTAACTATGACTGGTATAGTATCTAAAAGTTGTTACTATAGCTTAAGCACATCTCCTATGCTTGCCTTACTATTATATTCCAAATGTCTGAAAACTGTTTCCAGTTGAACATTCTATCAATGCTTCAAACTCAGTAGATCCAAATTCAATGAATGATATTATCTTACCTTAAAACATCCTTTCCTTTTCTTGACCTACTATTTTTGTTTGTGATAGAACCATTTTCACAGTCTCTCTAACTGTATTACCCTTTTCAGATATCCCAATGGTACTGTTCCAAAAAATAAAAGAGACTTTTTCATTAAAACCTTTTGAATTTCAGTGTGTGACATGTTCAAGCTGGCTTTTGTGAAATGAATGAAACTATATAAGGAGTGACTTTAGAGAGAGGTTATTTGTATCTGTATCCATGAACAAAAAATAATCTTAGTTTAAGAAAAAAATAGATGTCATATTTTTACATGAGTGAATATTTGAACTTTTTAACAGCTGCCAAAATTTCTGTTAGTATTTAGTTGCAATATGAGTTAAATGTGATATGTATTATCATATTATAATACATACAAATGTAATTTCTTATGAAAATTTCCAGTGCTCATCTTTTTATATTTAGTGCTTCACTTAGATGATTTGCAACAATTTATGGATCAGTCAAGCATAGAGAATGTGGAATAAAAAATGCTTGCTAACACGAATGTCAGCTATTTTTTTCTGGTTTTAAAATTCATTGTCAGATGAAACTTTAGAAGATCGAATTATCTTCTGAAATCTTTTAAGACATTTTGTTCTTGGTATTATTCACAAACTTTTTCCAACTACTGTTGACATATCAATTGACTTTAAATTGTCATAAATCATCAGTGATTGGCTTAAGCAAATGTTGGGGACTCTATTCTGGTCATAAAGAGTTTTGGAATTTGTAGAATGTTAAAGTCTAATGGCAATTTCCTTTTTCAAAGGTGGACAGAGAAATTACAAATATTTTTGAAATTTGTATTTAGAAATCAGTGCTATCAACTGATGTATCTTGTGCTTAGTTTAATGGAAAAGAGTGAGAAATATTTGTGGACAATGATGAGCAATGGAAAGTTCTAGGCCATATTTACAGCCATATAAATGTAATGTGGAGTGTGCTTTATATAAAATTATGTTCTCTTTCTTTTTTTTTTTTCCAAGAAAAAGATTATTTATTTAAAATCTTCTGGTATGTAAGACTAAGTATCCAGCTATTATATATCTGTATCAAAATAAAATAAAAAGACATTTTAATAGCAACATTTATATGTCATTTACTAGGTCTCAGACACTTTTCTTTCTTTTTTTCTTCCTCTCTTTTTTTTTTTAGACAGAGTCTTGCTCTTTGCCCAGGCTGGAGTGTAGTGGTGTGATCTCGGCTCACTGCAGCCTCTGTTTCCCAGGTTCCAGCAATTCTTTTTTTTTTTTTTTTTTTTCTTCTTTTTTTTTTTTTTAATTATACTTTAAGTTTTAGGGTACATGTGCACATTGTGCAGGTTAGTTACATATGTATACATGTGCCATGCTGGTTTGCTGCACCCACTAACTCGTCATCTAGCATTAGGTATATCTCCCAATGCTATCCCTCCCCCTCCCCCCTCCCCACCACAGTCCCCAGAGTGTGATATTCCCCTTCCTGTGTCCATGTGATCTCATTGTTCAATTCCCACCTATGAGTGAGAATATGCGGTGTTTGGTTTTTTGTTCTCTTTCACAGCCTTTTTTCTACATACGAAAGTGGTCATTATAAGCTGTGTAAACAGATGTAGATTTACTATCTGTTGGGTTTGTGGGTGAAGTTTGCTTTAAAAATTTCCCAAACTGTGTCCCTGTTATAGCATTTTTTTCTTGTAGCTTTTATTATTTTGTATCATGTGGCTTGGTGTGTCCTATTTCTCATATTATTCAATCTTTATGAAGTCAGAGTCCTTATGTTATCTTTAAGAAAAAAGCTATATATACGTTGTGATTACTCAAGCATACACTTAAGGCTATGTATGATATTTTAGTAAAAATCTTTTATTCTGTCAATGTAATTGTAGCATATTTATTTAAGATTTAGCCTTACTATGCAACTAAATTTCAAGTAACTCTAATCTATTACTTTAGTTTCAAGGTAATCAATTCCAGAATGTGCTATAACAATTTTGTTCATACAACATAATTACATCTATATATACATATATTGTATCATAGGAGATTAAGCTGTATGTCAGATGATTTGCCAATGTTAAATCTGTTGGCAACATTCAGTAATGTCTTTGTTACTAAAATAAAAAGAAAAATGATAAGCTTAATAATTTATATTCTCATATGGAAATGAAAAATTGTTATATAATCCCATCATTGCCTTCTCTTTATGAGTCCTTTAAATAGGTTTTCATGTAAAGTTGTACTTCAAAGGTTACATTTTTTAATAAATGTAAGACCAACATTAGATGTCAGGGAAAATTTATTGGTGTTTGATAATACATATTATTTTTTGTAATACTTGGTTTGGTGAGTCCCCCGTTCTATTTTGATTTATATTTTATTCTTCTGATTCATATTTTAGAGAGGTTAGTAGATTTACAGTGAAGTAGCAAGAAGTTCTGTCTCATTCACTCCTGCTAAATATTTTACAGTTCTACAGAACGTGATCTATAAACCATCATCATTTTCAGGAAGCATGTTCCAAAAGAACTACAGACATGAAAAACCACTGAAGTTTAATATTTTTTATAGCATAACAAACGTAAGGCTATCACAGCACCACCGTAATTTAAGATGGGATGAGGTTATCCATTGCAACTCTTAGGCCAACATGATGGAATCTGCTGCCAGAATCCAGACAAGCTAATTAATCTCTTCTTTATTATCTTCTTGATAAAGCTGTACATTCTAAAGTAGAGAATTTCAATTAAAATTCATGTTTCTTATATAAGGCTCTGAGTTTTTTTTTTTAATTTCCAGGCTTTAGGGCTCATATTGCTTTCCAAAACAGTGCAACACAAATTTGATCCCTTGACCACACTGGGTTCCTTCATGTTCTGATAATACATGTCAAGCATACTATGTCTTCTATGTTTTAATTACAGAGCTCAAGATACTATTCTCTTATCTAAGATCAACATAAAAATACTCTCAATAAGTATTATTTGACATGATATTAATATAGACCTCTCAAGACCATGTTATCAAAGTGTTCTCTCATTTTTCCTAAATAAGTTTGCAAGGACCAAAATTGGAAACTGTTAACAAAATACACATCTGTTTTATGTCCTTATGAACTGTTCAGCTGTATCCTCCTTCCTGTTTTCTACTTGAATAGCTGATTGCCATATTAGAAATATAAAATAATGAATTTTTAATATAAATTTGGGACATGTTTTACATTTAAGAAAAACATTAACAGCATCTATATTCAATAAATTAAACATAAATAGGTAAATATATTCTTTGAATTTATCTTTCCCTCTTCAGGAAGCAGAATGGCCAATATCATAGGCTTTGGGAACCTGCATATGCTATTTGTCAGCATTCTTATTGGTATATGTATGCCCCTTTGTCAAAATTTCACTTGAGAAAGAAATTTAGATGATGTTTGCATGGGCATATTTTCCATATCAGCTGACTTTCAAGTAGGATTTCCGAGGTACTAATATACTTAAAAGGCTAAGGCTAGACAAAGATTTTCTGTAACTCAATTTACCTTCTATGAAATCATAGACTGATTTATCCTATGATTATTTTAATCAAAAGTACAAACTTTCATAAAAATAAATTATCAACTTAATTGTGATATTAAGGAATAATTCAATGAGTATTGCAGTTCTCTATAAGAGGGAGACCCTGCTTAAATTCAGTTTACCATTTGTTCTTCCTCTACAATTTATGCCAAAGTTAAACTAAACATTTGGAGTTCTGGGAAATTTCCATGATCATGTATTTTCCTAACATGGCACTATTGGCTACTTTCTAAATTAATAAAATTCTGTTAACTCATAATATTCATGGTATATAATACTTGGTAAAATTAAAAGTAAGTTAAAACAACTGTTTTTAATTAAATAAAATACAACAAAAATTATATTAAATAACTTTCTTCTCAGTCCTTAAAAATACTTTCAGTCATGTATAGAATTACAGTGTCAAGAAACATTTTAAAAAATAGTTTACCTTCATCTGGTGGAATTTGCCAGCTTTATCTTTCCCGTAGAATGAACAATGCATATAAAAATGAGGTCAAATGATCCTGTGAGCAGTGTTTGCTTGGTAGGGTGGGTGGCAGAGTTTTGATTGTTTTTTCTTGGTGTGAACTGTTGTCATCACCAGTTCCATTTTAGCACCAGAAACGACCTCGCCCAACTAAAGAAATATACTTCAGTGTTGGGTTTTACCACATATACACAAATATGCATCTGGCATTTTGGGTCTTACATTTGAAATACTTTGTTTCTGTTTAACTTCATAAGTATGAATAGCATACTGGACTTTGTGACATAAAAGTTGAAATGTAAGCATTGAAAAGTTAAGTAAAGGTTTAGCCTCTGAAGAAGATCAGCAATTAATACAAGAATCATTGTCTTGCATGGATATCATGGGGATTATTTAATGTGTTACCTGTTGATAGTAGATGACTATAGTTTATGTATTTTCATGGAAAAAGAAAGGATATAAATTGTAAGGGTAATTAGAAGGCATGTAAGACCCAATAATTAGGAAATCAGTAATATCTCAACAGTGTTTTCAGGAAACTGGTTTGGTTTGGATTGCTAATTCTATACATGCTTTCCTAAAGCTGCCTATAACTATTTAAAATTCAAGTAACAGATAATTAGTGACACTGCCTTATAACTTACACAGGCTGTGCAGCTTCTATTCAGTTTTTAATTAGAATTATGAGTAAATTATTCATTGTCTGTTGGAGTTGCCTGGAGGAGAAAAAGTAGTTGAAGGTTTCATAAGTCAAGGGAGAGAGTTGCCACCTAAAATATAAAATTATTGAGAAAAATGTGGTGGAAACTGTTATCATTTGGAGAATCTTATTGTGTCTTACAAATTTCTCATTTTTGTTATTGGATATTCAAAGATTTCTAAATAACTTTAAAAATAAGTGAGAAAATTTATGATTATTTTTGTTGTTAATTTTTCATCTTAGATGTCATTGATTTCTATTTCCTTGATCCTTAGTAGTAATTCAATTCTTAATGCCATAGTATTTGGCTGATGTATTAAAACGTAACTGTGCTTCCTCAGGTTTCAAGTATTTTAATAATATTTAAATAAGATGAAATAAGCTACTTTTAGTATTTATGCTATTGAAACCATTTTTGGCTTAGACATTTTGGAAACCTTGTACCAATAAGTTTAGTAGTTATTTTCTGACCTTTTAAGTTGGCAGAAAACTGGCCTATTTCCAGAAATTGTAATAAATTCTTTGAAATTTAGATCACCACTTAGACTCATAGGATGTCAACAGAGCTAGATCATTTGGCCATGCTTTCATTTTCATTCCCACTTTAGTACGTCTTTTTGTGGTCAAGAAAATGGTTTATAGTATAATATATTCGCCTCAAAAATGTCAGTTTATTTTAAAATCAACCTCTTTTTTCTATATGACAAAAAACTCCATGTACCTTTCATTTCAGGGATGTTCTTTTCTATTATTCAATGGGTTCTTTCTTTCTCTCCTCTCTCTCTCTGTGTGTGTGTGTGCGCGCACGCGCGCGTGTGTGCGTCTGTATTTGTATGTGTGTATGTGTGTTCTAAAACCTGTAAAAATCCAACATCTTCACCATGGGGTTCTTTGGTAATTAACTTATTTAGCTGTTCTCTAAATTGACTCACTCAGGAAAGTGTCCCTATAATTATTTTATAGCACCATCATTACCTTATCACAAAAATAGTTCTTGCAGGTGAAAGTAAGTTTCCCATTTTTAGAAGATTGCACTACAATAATCTGTGCTTATTCTCTTCTGTTTTATTGCATACAATTCAAGGCAATACACATTAAAATTTTTGTTTTCAGTGCTAAAGCTTAGTGTGTTTCAATGAATCTCTTCTCAATGTGTATAGTACCAAAGGAAGTTGTTCCAACTGTTTAGTGTAACAATTTAGTAAAACATCCTTAAAAGACTTACATATATTAGAAAGAAGAGTGTAAGTACACTCAAAATTTGAGGATCATTATAGAATGTAAAATAATTTATTTAGCATAAGTTTGGATACTGTAGTTAGGTAGAAGTCAGTATATATAGACTTGCTCTCACCCCCAAAAAAATTTTGCCTTTAAAAGTTTCCACACAGTCTTATGTTTAATTTTTTACATTTAAATAATTGTTTTAACTCTTGTAAAAAGTACCATAATTGAAAAAGCATGTGTTGTATTGGCTGATTTATTTTGGCTTTATCTGGAAAATGGAATATCCAAGGAAATTAGAGGTTATACTGTATTTTCTGATATCTCTAATTAAAATGTAAACATTTAAAAATAGAACATAATACATATATTTGTATTTTTATTTTTAAACATTTTAGATATAGCAATTAAATATTTATGCAAACTATTTATCAATGCCACAAATTATCATATTTGCTTGTGTTATCTTGCACAATTATGTACAGCTTAGGTGTGATTTATGTGGACATTGGGTATTCCCTGTGGTACTAATATAGTGTACCAACTCAGCTCTTGGCCTTTTCCAATCTAATTTCATGAAAGATAATCAACTAGTTAAAAATAATAGAATACATTTTTCTCTACATGAAAACAGATTCATTATGGAAAATAATTGAAAACATATATATGAATTATCCCAAAAACCTTTCTTCTTGGACTCAGTCACATAACAATACAAGTACATTAGTACAGAAAGTAAATGTTCAGGAATAGGGAATGATTTCTCATAGATCACTTTTCCTGCTTAGAACAATTAAAAATGCTGAACAATTGTTTTGATATGTCTTAAAACATGGTAAAGGTAAAATGGTTGTAATTTTCACCAAAGCAATGTAAGAAGATGGATATCCAGAGAGATCAGCCATGATCTCTTTGGCCAATTTTGAAAAAGTTGCTTGTGAGATTAAAAACTGAATAGCTTTAAAAAATTGAGGAAGAGAGGGGATATTTTCTATCTGGTACAAAATTTTAAAAAGTTTGCCTAGTAAAATCCCTTCTTGAAAGAAGTTGAAAACCTCAAAGTGGCCACAATTTAAAAGGAAGAATGACTTGAACATAAATATATCCTTACATGGTACTATGACCTGAATGTTTGTGTACCCTCTACATTTCTATGTTGAAATCCTAACCCCCAAGATGATGGTATTGGAGGGTGGGTGGAGCCTTTAAGGCAATATTAGGTCATGAGAGTGTAGCCCTCATGAATAGGATTAGTGTCCTTACAAAACAGACCCAAGAGAGATAGCTTGCCTCTTCTGTCATTTGATGTTACAGGGAAGAGACAGTGAAGAGATAGGAAGGAGGCCTATACCAGACCTTGAGTCTGCTGGTGCCTTGATCTTGGAAGTCTCAATTTCCAGAATGAAATAGAAATAAATTTCTATTATTTGTAAGCCACCAGCTTATGGTATTCTGTTATGGCAGCCATAAATCGACTAAGACTCATGAACTACAGGACCATTTCAAGCCATCTTATTTTTTGCAATTAGATTTTGGTGGTACTGGACTGCTACTGAACTTCCAGGCCTGCCAAATGTAAAAATATTTACTTTTTATATAAGAAAAGATAATTTCATTCCCTGCCTCACATTCTTTCCATCAGCAACTTAAAAAATGTGATGTCACTAACAGATTGAGAAATAACCATAGATTTAAGGAAAAAGGACAATTTGAACAAAAACTAGTAGAAAAAAATAGAGAATACAGCAGTCCTCAAGGGCTGCAAGCATTTGAGGTAGACTTTAAAATAACTGTTCTCTCTGTTCAAGAAGAAATGGTAAGATTGACAAGCTGTAAAAAAATCAAGTGAAAATTCTAAAATCGAAACAAAGCAATAAACAAATCACAAACAAAATATAGAAACATAACACCAAAAAAACACAGCTAAAAAGGAAGGTATGGGAATTGATAATTATACCAAATGAACCTCAAGCAACTGAACAGTTGGAAAATATATAAAATAGATCAAGTTAGAATATAAAAGAAGAAGGTATAAAATACAGGCACTTGGAATCCCAAAAGACACAGTGATAAAGAATGTCACAGAAGCAATATTCGGAGATATAATAATCAATAGTTGCCCCAAACAGGTAATCTCAAGTCAGTTTCCAGAAGTTCTATAAGGCAGGAGCAAGGTTGAAATTATCTATCTTTATTCCTATCCTTCTATCTTTTAATCCATCTATATATCTGTGTATCCATGTACCTATATAGTCCCCTGGGCATTTCATAGCAAAATTGCAGAAAACCAAAGAGAAAGTGATCTTTAATTTAAAAGTATTTTTAGACATAATTCACATACCATAAAAATTCACTTTTTAAAAGTGTACAATATACCCATTTATAGAAAACTCACAAAGTTGTGCAATCCTTGCCACTATTTAATTCCAGAATATAATACTTTCAAGGTTAATTAATGTTGTAGCCTATATCCACAATCCATTCATCTTTTAAAATAACTGTTGGATATATTCCCTTGTATGCATCTACCACATTTGTTTATTCATTCATCAGTTGATACATTTGGGCTATCATCATACATGTACATATTTTTGTGTGGGTATATGTTGTCATTTTTCTTAGGATAAAATTGCTATGCTGTATGATACCTCTATGTTAAACATTGTGAAGGACTGCCAAAGTGTGTTCCAAAGTGCATTACCATTTTGCCTTCCCACCAATGGTATATGCAAGGTTCCATTTCTCCACATTTTACCAACAGTTGTTACATCTTTTTTTAATTGTTGTCATCCTAGTGGGTGTGAAGGGGTATTTCGTTATGGTTTTGTTTTGCATTTTCTCTAACAGCTAATGATAGTGATCATATATTTTTGAACTTATTGACTATTTATATTATGTATTTATTTGGAAGAACTGTATCTTCAAATTCCTTGTCCACTTTTAATTGAGACAGTTGCCTTTTTATTGTTATCTTATGAGTTCATTCTATATACTGAATTAGTGGTTCCTTATAAGATATAATTTGGAAATATTTTCTACCATTCTATGGGTTGTCTTTACACTTTTCTGATGGTGTCCTTTGAAACATAAAATATGTTAATATTTTTTGTCACTTATGATTTTGTTATATGTAAAAAACTACTGCTTAATCCAAGGTCACGAAGGTGTATTCATAGATTTGCTTCTAAAAGTTTTATAGGTTTAGCTCTTATATTTAACTATTTGGTCCATTTGTAGTAATTTGTGTTGTATAATGTGAGATAAGGGTCCAACTTTAGTATTTTGTATGTGGATAAACAAAATAATACCAAAAGGATATTCTATGCTTATTGAATCATCTTAGCATCCTTGTTAAAAATTACTTGACCATAAATGTGAGGAAATATAACTGGATTCACAATTCCATCATGGATCTTTTATAACTACATTTATGTTAGTAAAGATTGTCTTTATTAGTGTTTCTTGTGGTAAGTTTTAAAAATACAAAGTGCAAGTCTTCCAAATTTGATCATCTATTTCAAGATTATTTGGATGATTTTGTGACTCTGTCATAGCTGCAAACATTTTCAAATCAGCTTGTTAATGTCTAAAAAAAATCAGCTTGGATTTCAGTAGGGCTTACTTTGAGACTATAGAATAATTTGGGGATTTTTGCCACCTTAATAATGAATTTTCCAATTCATGAACATGGGACATCATTCCATTTGTTTAGATCTTCTTTAATTTTTTTCAGTGAAGTTTGTAGTTTACAGTATATAGCTCTTATATTACTTTTGATTATATTTATTTTACTATTATAAATATTAGCCTTTATTATTTTTGAAGATGTTGCTAATGGGACTTGATTTCATTTAGGGATTGTTTATTGCATGTGTACAGAAATATTATTGATTTTCATGTATTGATTATTCATCCTGTGAACCTGCTAAACCCACTCTTGGTTCTAAGTTTGTGTGTGAATGTGTGTGTGTCTATTCCTTAGAATTTTCTATATGGAAAATTGTGTCATATGCCATAGAGATAGTTTTAATGTCCCTTTCCAAATAAGTTGTCTTACTTTTTTTTCCCCTAATATCCCTGGAAAAAATATTCAGTACAATGTTGTGGTCTGTTCCTAATCTTTCTGGGGAGAACTTCAGTCTTTCACCATTAAGTATAATGTAGCTGAGGATTTTCTTTTGGTAGGTCTTGGAAATAAAATCTCACAAGAAAGGGTAAAAAGAGAAAAAGTGAACTGTTAATGAATAAAAGTAAGAAATGCAACTAATTTTTCATATGAAGAAATGGAATTCATAAGATGATAAAATATTTTGAATATGTCACAGAAGATTTCTGAGAAATAGGATTCTGTTTTAAGAAAAATATCTTTCAAGGATAACCATATGATATATTTTCTGAATTTATTACAAGTAGACACACTCTAAAATAAAATTTAAAGTATATTGTTTGTGCAAACAGGAGATAATTTGAGATGAAAGCTTGAAGATGTGCAAATAAATTAAAAAAAAACAAAGAAAACTTAAATATATGCAAAGCTAAGGGATAAAAAATAACCCCTGTGAGATTTAAAACATAGATAAACATTTACAAAAACATCATTTGTCAAGAGTTAGCTTAATGGAGTTATGGTATTTTGACATACTTGCATTAACTGTGTTAGAAAAAAAAGTACCAATTAATGTTAGAATTTATTTGCCAAGCATTTTGTTTTGTATATACTAGGATAGCTACTGTTATAGGTTTAACCGTGTACCCCTAAAGTTATATGTTCAATTCCTAAACCCCATTGCCTAAGAATTTGGCCTTATTTGGAAGCACAATCTTCATAGCACTAATTAAGTTAAAATGAGATCATTATGGTGGCCCCTAATTGAAATGAGTGGTGTCCTTATAAGAAGGGGAACACAGATACAAGCACACAAGACAGAACACATTATGAAGATGAAGGCAGAGATTGGGGTTGTACATCAAGAATTCAATGAGTGATGAATATTGCCAGAAAATCACCAGAAGCTAGGAGAACCGTGAAACCGACTCTTTTTCACAGCACTCCGAAGTAACCAACATCGCTGGCACCTTGGTCTCTGGAACTATGAGGCAATTGATTTCTGTTGTTAAGCCACCCAGTTTGTAATGTTTTATTATGACAGCCCTAGAGATCTAATCCAGATTTTCTAAAACAGTGTAAATAGTATATATGTTTCAAGATAATAAAGATAGATAGATCTAGATCTGTCTACATTCACATAAATGTGTAATGATAAAATAATATTTCATAAATCAGAAGTCAAGAGAGGTGATAAAAAAAGAAGCAGAGAAAATGGAAAGCATATAGTAAGAAAAGGAAAGTGTACAGTAATGAAACTGAAAGGAAAAAATAACAAATGCAGTAAAAGTATAATCGTAGAATTAAGCAGTCTTCTCTTAGCAATCAATAGATCAATAGACCTGAAATTCATTAAAAATACAGAAGGCCGGAACAACACATTTAAATAACTTGACCTAAATTAATTTATATAACATATGCATGATTTCCAAGTGCATGTGAACATTTGCCAAAATATATCATACTCCAAGCCATAAAACAAAGTTAACATATTTAAATGATTGTAGTCTTGCAAATATGCAGTTTACAAATGTATAAATGTATACTTTTTCCCCTGAGAATCTTTTTTAAAAACAACTCACAATTATTTCAGTTAATATTGTAACATTTATTTTTCCTCAGTTATCTGCTCATGTATGATTAAGCTAGAGTCAGGAGGGGCTGCTGTCTGTATTATAATAATATGGGGAAATGGAGAAAACACTTGTTTTAGTCTCAGGGATGTATCTGATAATAACCAGGCAAACTTGTGCAGAGTGCCAGCTAATTGATACCTTAAGCTTTGGAGCCATCTGGTATCTACCACAACTATTCAAATTTGCCATTATAGTGTGAAAACTGTCATGGACAATGCATAAACAAATGAGCCTGGCTGGGTTTCAATGAAAATTTGTGGACCATGTCATTTGAACTTTATATAGCTTTCATGTGTCAGAAATATTATTCTACTTTTCAATTTTTCTTCAATAGTTAAAAAAATGTAAAAATAATTTTTAATTCATGGACAATATAAAAGCAGGAATCGGATGAGCTTTGGCCCATATGCTTTATCCTTGCTCTACATACCTGAAGTAGAATAACTATATTGGCAATCCTTCTTTGTCAATAAAGACATGCCTTTTACACTCACTCCTTCACCCACCCGCTCGTCCCCTCACCATTGATCTAGTACACTGGCCCAGAATGTCCTTCTTTAAGAGTGACAAAGACATTTCCAATTTTAGAATTGCAAAACAAGAAAATTAAATTTTAACGTATTTCACGTAAGAAACATATGGACAATTTTAATGCAGTGTTTAATTTCATTCTAGAGTCTTTAATCTTTGAAAAAATGGTAATTCCGCTCTATTTTAACTCTCTTTTATAGTTACAACATGTTATGTTGGATGGAAATTTTCTTAAACCTTACGAACTGTGTTTTCAAAACTAAAGTTTTGTATCTGTTATGAAAATGAATTTTAAAATACATAGGAGAGAATAAAAGTAGTTAAAGTTACCTAAAAAGTAAATAAACATTTGAAAAAGCTCTAAAATAATGGAGAACTCAAGAGGTGCATAAAGAGATTTTGAAAATCAGATTTGGGACATGGCAATGAGAACTTTAGAACCACAAATTATTTCTGCAGTGACACAGACTCCTGACCCCTAAATTTTGGCAATTTAGTACTGAAGGGATTAGATTTCTGATAACATGAATGTATTTTGGAAAAAAACAAGAGCATGAAAAATATGTGTTTGGTTGGGAACACACAGACACACACACACACACACACACACAAACACACACACACACAGAAGAGGAGGCCTTGTTGCAGTGACAAGAGAAGTCACGTGTGATTTTCACTGGATAGGCCAAGGATGATGGAGATTGTCACAAAACAAAACATTTTCAAGTCCTGGCTTGTCCTCAAAAAGAAATGTCTCATTTTAATTTTTAGTTTTAGGGCACAGAGCACCTAAACACCAACGAGAATAATATAAGAAAAATTATCAGGATTATCAGGACTGTTTTTCTTAATAATATAAGAAAAACTATCAGGACATGGAAATATAATATATTTATATAATAGTTTTAAAGTAGCCAAAAAAAAAATAAAGTAGCCATAAAGTGGTAATCAGAATTAGTTAATTGAAAAATGGAAATTTATAACATTATATTCTTTTTGTTGTATGTAATGTACTATATGTGTCTAATATTAAAATATCAAAATGTAGACTTACAGGCCTAAAGCTGATGACTGATGTGAATTGAGAATTACCTTCACTGCTCATTGTCAGGTAGTGTTACTGAGGATTTTCCTCTCTATCTCACGCATTCTAATTATTTCTTGTATTTCAAGCTCAAGAAAATAGCAATATTTTATTTTATCTGCATTCAGAATCATTGCTTTCAAAAGCTGACCCATGGATTATGTCACTTGTCTCATAGAATCCTGAGAAATGGACAGAACTGGTGTTATCTCCATTTATACATGGAGAAACTGAGATTAAAGACCAAGTGTTGTAGTCAAATACACTTGGTAACTGGCTGAAGTAGAATTCAGTTTGCCAGACTCCAAAGTCCATGCTCTTTCCATTAAAACACACTACTTTTTTCTGTAACTGTGTATTCCTTGCAATGGTTTGCCTGTTTCAGGTGTTTAATAGTTAACCATAAGTAAGACCTTATATTTGTAGAATGCTTTGCTATTTAACCAAATTTTCACATAGATTACTTGAGGTTATGGACCATGTGAGAAGGCAGGGAAACTAAAAATATTTCAATTTATGCAGAAACCATCTGGATTTTAGAATGTTTGACCTAATTTTGTTGGCAAGTATACTCAGGCATAAATAAAGGATACTGAAATTTGATCTCTATTCTTTTACTTCCAAGTATTTCAAGTTTTTCTGTTACTACATATTGCTTCACAATACATATTCTTATTAATTGTTTGCAAATGTGTATAGTTCTGTATTTGTAAAATGCTTTCACATAAATTTTGTCAGAGTCAGAACATCTCTTTGAGATAAGTAAGGCAGCATTGTGAAGGGGAAACAATTTAGAATTTGGTAATAGAAAGACAATGAATCAAATGCTTTATCTTTCCTTTTGTTTTTCTTTCTTTGAAATTTTCTTACTGTATGTTTATTATATGATAAGAATTATTCTGAGACTATAAGTGAATCTATAAACAGCATTGAAGATTCTATAAATAAAATTGGAGGAAATGGGCAAGGCAAAAATGCATAATTTTGCAATAAATTCAGGCTCATGCTCTGAGAGAGGCTTGTACATTATCCTATGGGAATATCAAAAAAGAGCCATGGAAAGTAGAGAGGAGATTTAAGGGAAATCTTCCTGAAATGGATGACATTTGAGCTGAATTTTAAAAGATGAATAACAGCAATATCACATAGAAAGAAACTTATATGCTGGCAGAGAGAAATAGATCAGGAAACATTGAGACAGTAAAACAATATCTATAGACAGATTAACAAGTATACTGGGGGAATCATAGGAAGTGACCAGAAAGTTAAGCGGTAGCCAACTCCTCATTGCTTACTGAAGATAAAATGAAAAGACTTACATGATAATCTAAAGAGTATAAAATATACACCAAAATTCGTGTCAAGACATAGATTTTAAGTAGGTTATACCATGAAAACTTTGTGGCTTAGAAAAATCAGTGTAGATGTACAAAAAGCGTGTAGATGAGAAGAGATAGAAGGTAGGGAGATATAAGAATATAAATAGATGAATGAGACCAAAAATTGAGGCCTCAGATGTCAGTAATTAGTAAATTGGGAACCAGGAACAGGATAGGTAGTTTTGGGGGAAAATATAATAAACATAATTATAGAGACATTTGGTTTGAATTTCTCGTGATATCCACAGGTATATGGAATTTACATATACAAATCTTGTGCATATCAGAGAATTCTTGGCTAGAATTTTTAAGGAAATATAACTTTTAAAGGAAAATAAAAAATTTATTCAAATGCCATCTTTAACGTGGGATGAACAAAAGGCTGAGTAAAGAGCTTGGAAAATATTGAAATATAAGGATAAACATCAGAGACATCTACAAAAAGTATGGAGAAGAAATGTCCAAGAATTAGGGCCATAAAATTCAATGGGGTGGTTGCCAACAATGCCAAGTAGTCAAACAAAAGATAAGTGCCCCCAACTTTGAAAATTTGAAGGTTATCAGTATATTCATCTATAATTGTATAGCTTTATGGCCTTGGGTAAGTTATGTCTCAGATAATTTGGTCAAAACCAATAGAATATAGCAGTTACATTAAAGGTTTCATGAAGAATTAAAAACAATATGCAAAGTATTCAAAACAGTCACTATTTTAGAGAGGACATTTAAAAATGTCTCTCTAATACATTTCCTGTACCAGTAATCTGGAACTGAGATAAAGAAAGGAAAAGTTATAAACTGAAAGTTACATGACCAGAGAATAACAACCTTGGAACTCAAACCCAGCTCTCCAAATTTTACATCCAGTAGACCATAGTTAGCTTTCATAAATGCTGAGGTTAAAAAACAAAAGAAAACAAACAAAAAAACGCTGTACTGATTTTTAAAAACATATAGAGAAACAAATATGAGAAAAATTTTGGCACAAAAAATCAAATTGTGGCAGAAATATTAACAGTGGTGGGAAATATTCTAGACGTCCCATTGTAACTCATTTCCCATGTCCCATCAATCACCTTGAAGTTAAAACTTTGACTGTTCGTTACTCTCATTTCTAATTGTTCATTTCAAAATTATGCAGTAATGACACTTACATCCCTCTCTTCTCTCTCTCCAACTGTTATTTCTAATTGTTTCAAATTTCATGATAGTGGAGTAATGACATTTACACCATTTTTTCTTTCAAAGCTACAAAGTAAGGAAAAGAAACACAACTCTGTCTTTGACAAAACCAGGATATCTACAATACCAAAACTTAATATGAGTGAGTATAGAGTAGATGGAGAGTTGTTAAGTGACTTAGCAGTGCTGAGAGAGGTCAGAATTAAGAACCTATGGAAGTAGATATTAATGGGAAGTAATTTGACTTATCTGGGAAAACTCAGGAAAAGCTTGGTAATTGATAGAGGTTACTGGTAACTGAAAACGAAGAGCTATTTTGAACGTGTGCTCAAAAAAACATTTAAATTCTGTGGGCCTCCTGACTTTGTACAGTCTAAAGGATGTTCCTCCCTGACCCATATGAAAGACAATAGATACAAAAATTAAGCCAAAATGTCATTGGCCTATTAAATGCAAACACAAAGGAGATAAAACAGAAGTATTAGGTAGTATGACATACCTAGAGCACTCTTTCTACATTAATGTTTAGAATGCCCACTGCCAGGTCACTGGATGATAGAACCAGAAGGGGTCTACAGAGTTGGCCAGTAGAAGTTCACATGTAATAAGAATATTGGCTATACAAGCTATCTATAATGGATCTCAATAATTAATGCATTGTGCCCAGATGTAGAGTTCTTCCAATTGGCTTCTTAATCTGTTATACTTAAATTTGAATAGGGGGCAAAAATTATGTGTTGTTTTAGGCAGATTTCCAACATAAAAGACAGATCCCAAAAGAGCAAGATAAGAAGGGAAGCTCAGAATTTTTCCAGGAATACTGTGGCATGTTCTCACTATTAAAAATACGAACAAAAAAATAGCAATATTTAAAAAAACCCTCTCAGTGCAATGCTAAAAGTTTGTTGGTTGCATGCTTGGTTGGGACTCAGAATGCTTCATAGAACTTGCATTTTTGGAATAGTTTGGAATTGTTTCTATTAGAAATGATTCCGCAGTGCAAATTCATAAAGGCAGAAAGTGTTGCATTATCTATGGGGGTGTATCTTTTGTGCTGAAATAAAATTACAATTTTAAATAGGACTTACCATAATACAGTTTTATTTTAACTGGAATAAAATTTTGAAACATATGTCTTTGAAATTACAATACTTTCATTTAGAGATACCCAGGTTATGAATAATTTCCTTGTTTTTAAACCCTGTCCTTTTTCTCTGCCACCAAATAAAGCATATTTGAACTAAACTAAGACAAGTTTAGTCAACTAATTTTAAAAAGGAAATTATCTACAAATGTTGACTTTTTGTTATCAACACAAACATATTTCTTTGCAAAGGGCCTAAAACACTAGTGAGCCAAGACATGGCATCTAAAAATATGACTATGACATAAGAATTACATTTGTTTCACATTGTAAAAGAATGTCACTGAGCATTAATTTTAAAACTCTTTAGCTTTATCATTGATTATTTATTAATTTTTGAGATAAATTATTAGGCCTATTTTGACACATTCCATGATTGTTCAGTCCAACTAAGGAGGTGTAGTTCAGGCAGTAGCTCCTGGTCGAACCACAGAAGCTTGGATATACATTCCTTACAATATTTCTTCTTCTAAAATATTTGGTTGTTTTATGCAGTTATCAAATTGGGGGTCTACAAATGCATAAATAGTTTATTGTGACTGGTGATTGTATGTTGTAGACAACTGCTTATTTTAAATACTACAGAATGAGAATATTTGATGTATATTGTGTAATATCTGATTAGAAAATCATCTACCACCCCTATAGATTGTTATTCCCTTAAAGCAATTTATAAAGTTGGTATGATATTACAAAAGATTTATTTACTTTATGTTCTGTGCCTTCTAGTATAACATAGCATTAATGAATTTCATTCTATAGCCCATTTCTAGATTATGGTTGCCAGAAAAAATAATGCACAATACGCTATACATGATATAGGCTCAAGAACAGTACCTTAATGACATATAAATATAATGGCACTTGATTTATATTTTTATATCAAAGAAAACATGTTAAAGTTATAATTTGGGGGTAAAAACCTGTCATAGAAATATAACCGTTTCCTAAATAATTTATAATAGAAACAATAAAGGAATTCTTAAAGAAAACTTTCAGATATTTTGCTCAAAATAGATATAATATTTTAAGAAATTACATGACTATATAATTTTCATGCATTTTTCTAACCCAGACTAGCTTAGAGAACTAAATTTTTCTTTTATCTAAAAATTATACTTTTCTAGTAATTTTTATGCTATTAATTGTAGTAGCTTCGCTGATCTCAAGAACAGTAAAACTTATAACAAATATCTTTTTATGTTTGAATTTTGATTTCTATGACTGAGTAGGCAGTAATTAACTACATTGTCAAATAACTTAGGTTAAAATTCAGAGATAAGAATAATGTCAGTGGTAGGTAAGTATAGAAATAGAAAAATCTGGGAAATAATTAAACTCTATAGATTTGATTAGAGATTCTAAATAAGATTAAAATATTCAATGGCTAGTAAACATTTCCATAACATGACCTAATGTATCATTTACATCAAGACATTGTATGATCCAAGTTGTTATAATTATTTTAATAGTGGTGTAGATTACATAATCACAGAGGCCTATTAGTTGAGTTAACATTTCCCAAGATCATTTAAACCCATGATAGAAAATATTTCAATAGAATAGGTGCTAATAAAGAAAAACTAAGAAATCGACATTCTAATGGAGATATTTTAAGGAGTCAATGAAGTCAGAACACTTAAAAGTAAGAGTAACTTGCTAAGAAAATTGAGAACTGAGTCAAATAACAGATGTAGGAGTTTGTTTGTAGAGGTTGAGCAGTTCTAGAGAAGAATAAGGTCATTATTTTTTGTTTTAGAATTGAGTGGCTAAAATAGAATAGATGAAAATGTCACTAGAGTTTAAGTTGAGGGACTGGGATGCCAATTTGTCAGAAGGATAATCCAAGTAGATTTTTACATTATCTTTGATGAGAAACTGAGAAGCAGAAGCAAAGAATGGGAGGCCAGGGAAAGACTGATGAAGATGATGTAGAAAGGAATAAAAAGGTGTGTGTGACTAAGTTTAAGTACCAAAGAGCAAGGGTATTTTGGACAATATCAAAGGGAAATGGTCTGGATAATTATGAGTAGAGTATGTGGAATGCCATCCTCATATCACACTCCTAATGACTGAGGCATGTGGAGAAAATTTCCCTTAAATTGAGAGGGTAGCAGTAAGATAATTTGTTCTCAGGAATAGCCAAAATTTAATTGAAATATTCAGCAATGATTATATGGTCAAATTTGTTAACTGAGGAATATAGTTCTGAGAGAGCACAGTGGGAAATTTTAGGAGGAAAGGGAACTGAAGGAGGTTGGACTTGGAAAGAGGAAGTCCAGAAAATATGGGAACAGGAGCAATATGAGAGGATATATAATTTATAGTCATACATCTGGGCCAAAGATCTAGGACTACAAGAATACGGGATATGGTTAAAGAAGCCAAAATTTTGACAGCTGTCAGTCCCGGAAATTGGACTGCATAGGAATTGAATGAAAAGTACTCTGGGTCTTTTTAGGATTTAATTGTTCCTGGAATACACTATAATTCCAAGGGAGTCTCTGAAGCAGTCTTATTACTATTTTTACTCTTTCTCCTCCTCTTATGCAATCAAATCTAATGAGGCACTAGGTCTCATTAACTATATCTCTTGACTATTTCTATTATCTCTCCTTCCTCCCTTCACCATTGCTGCTGCCACCAACTTAGCTTGTGTTAATTCTCTTTGAAAAGAAGTTAAAAGTTAAAGCAATTAAAATCTACAGACTGAAGCTTGGCTGATTCTCTAAAATACAGATCTTCCTTGTTACTCTTCTGTTAAAAATATATAAAGGTATTCTCACTGTTTATTAAATGCCTTGGCATGTTATACAAGGATCTTTATAATCTGGAAACTTTCTAGTGGCATTTCCTGCCTTTGGACATATTCAGCCAAAGCTTTAGCAGAGTCAAACTGCTAACATTTCTCCAAACACAATGTAATTACTTAGTCAATGCTTTGACTTGCTTAATTTTTATCTACACTGCAATGCTTTTTACATAATAGACAACTTTCTGTTGAATAAATAACTGAGGAAATCATATTGAGTGCTGTCACTAAAATTTCCAAGAACAATTCATGTCAAATGTTTTAAAAATGAGGACAGTTAATCAAAATATTCATTTTATAGGGTTAATAACCCACAAGACAGTGACTAGAAAGCTAGTCATAAAATGAATCTATACATTTCAGCAAACGTTTCCAAGACTCATTTAATCTACAAGCTCCCCCTTTGGAAAGAAATAATTCAGGAGAAAATTCTACTAATCCCTCTGGCATGATCAGTAATAGCAATTGCTTCAGTGTTGTATTTGGTGAAACCTGTTCAAAGTCAAATTTGAAAGCTTTAAAGGAAATAATGGTACATGTTGGGTGGCAAAGCTCTTGGTGTGAGCACGACAGCCCTTTCTTTGTCTTCTTTTCATCTAATTCCATTAGAATCAGTCACCTACATGTCAGGGTAGTAGCTTTGATGAAAGAGTTATGTTAAGGCTTAATCTAGATAAAGTGCAGGCAATACTAACCTGTCAGTGGTAATGCTGATAGAATGTTACCTGAAATAAAAACCACCTTTCTCTACAAAGGCATGCTACCTTTCTGTAATTCTGAAGTTTCAAAATGATGTAAAATTCCTGAGTGCATTTGCTTATGTGTAATAACTTAAATACTTGGGAAATGTAGCATGCCTGTGCTCCATTGTCCACATTTCAAGATGTATTATATGAGCTTATTTTGCTTTCTAAACCCATTTGTCAATTAACTTATGGCATTTTAATTTTTCCTGTTTTGAAATAATATAAAAAACTAATATTGTACTTTTTGATAATGTGACCTGGTTGAATTCCTTATTAACTATTAATTTTGGTTGAGTGGCTTGTCTAATTTAAATATGAAAATAAATCACCTTTACCCTTCCTATTAGTATAATTATATATCCTGACTGAAAATCTGAGACTCATGTCCATTTTTTTAATATTTCAGTTGGAAAAAATAATCTGCTCTAGTAATCAAGCAGTGGGTATGCTTAATGGAGGTAATTAAATGTACTTAGTGAAGGGACTACTCAAAGATTATCCTAAGTATTAAAAGTTCTCCTGCTCTTCTCACTTCCTCTTTGCTCATATAACCATTACAGTTTAGAAGAGATATATTAATAATTATCAAATAACAGAGTGTGATCTTTAAAGTTATTAAACATATAATTATGAAATTACTTTATATCAGATCTGTCATAGTAATTATCCAGTAAAGCAGTTTCTTCACAGTTAATCTACTTTAGCATTAATTTTAATACACCAAGCATTTCATTGTATAAAACTATTAAAATACATTGTCTTACATTTTCTGTTTTTCAGTATATCATCCTTTTTTCATTTCTCACTCCTTTCTTTTCTTCCTTCCACCTTTTCTTTGCTCCTTTCTTTTGAAATTTTTTCTACTTTTGTCCATTTTAAGGCAGTTTATTCTTCCTTTCACCTGTACCTACGTGAATTTTCTATTTCCTTAAATGCTTCAAGATTCTTGAAGGTAATGAATTATCGAATCACATGATCATGTAAGTAAAATATCTACTTATATGTGGTAGGAGTTGGCACTGTGAGGTTCGAAAGACTTGAGCCCTGTTTTCCGAGAGCTTAAAATATTGTGAAGGATTTAAGACCTACAAATGAATAGGTGAATCCAAAGGCAATCTATGATGGACACCAGCTGAGTGGCATAACATGTAGTTAGTATTAATAGAACTATCGTTAGACAATTATTAGCTAATTGCAAAATAAATGGAGGCACTTTGAATGATATCAGATGATAATAATGTATCTATTAATAATATAAATGTCACTTGTGAAGAGAAGGCCATAATAGTCTTATCTACTTAACAATGATATTTTAAAGCCAGAGAGTGCAACAAATCATGCCTAAAGATGTGATTACATTAACAGTCTAAAGAATTTTTACATGACTATATTCTGCTTAAAGAAATCCAGAGAGATGCTTTTCAATCTGTTTATTAGATTTTATACCAAAATATCACTGATGATCACCCTTGTCACTTGTCAGTATGCAGTTAACAAGAGAATACAGAAGGCTGATTAGAAATCATAATGATACTATTGATAAAGAACGTGGCAGCACTGAGCATAACGTTTATAAGAAAATTTTCTCTAGAATAGAGAAGAAAATTAGCCTTCGTGTAGATATGGTGAAAAATAAGTACCCAGCTAAAATATTTAGCAAAACATGCCATATAATGTTTGAAGATAGGCATAATATTTATCTATTGCTGCACAAAAATATTACCACGCATTTAGTGGTTAACACACACACACACACACACACACACACACACACACACACATTTATGATCTCTGAATTTCTGTGGGTAAGAAGTCCGGTACAGATCAATTGAGTCCTTTGTTTAGGCTCTTCCTTTCATAAAAATATTGACTGGAACTGTGAGATCCTTTGAGGTGAAAGCTCCTGAATGCTGTCAACTGAACATGGCCACCCTCAGCTCCTGCTGCATGGCCTTCCCATATGGTGGCTTATAATATGGTAGCTTGCATTTTCAATGCCAGCAGAGAAGAGCTTAATCTCGCGAGATGGATGTTACAATCTTATGTAGCATAATAATGTACAGACAATCAGATATTCTCATTAGTTAAAAGCCAGTAACAGGTCCTGTCAATATTCAAGGTAGAGATTACACAAGGACATGAACACGGGAGGCAAGTTGCAGGTTTTGACTTTTTTTTTTTTTTTGGTCTAATACAAGTGTTGCCGTCTGTGCTCTTGTGTATTATTGGCATGAAATTAATTAACAATATGAAGTCATATTGTTAATTAATTGCTAGAGCAGCATCAGGGTGTATGTTACATAAAATCTAAAGCCATGAAAATATTTATTTATATTTTAATGAATAATATTAAAATTATCATTTTTTATTTTACATTGTTTTATCTATGATTCATATATTTATATATTTTATTTCATGGCTGAACTATTAAAGCGGAAGTAAAGTACTCAAAATGACCTAAGTATGCTCTTTACTATACTAGCTGCCTTAGTTTGCTAGGGTTGCTATAACAAAATACCACAAACTAATGGCTTAAATAGCAAAGATTTCTTTTTCACAGTTCTGGAGGCTGGCAGTCTGAGATCAAAGATGGCAGGTTTATTTTTTTCTTAAGTCTCTGCTTGGATTGCAGATGGTCACCCTCTTTCTGGCTTTTTACCTGATTGCCCTTGTGTGCATGTGCCCTGGTCTGTATTTGTAGAAAGTTCCTCTTCTTATAAAGACCAATTGGATTAGGGCCAACTGTTGTGGTCTCACTTTAATGTAATCACCTCTTTAAAGTCCTATTTCCAAATAAAGTCACGTTTTGAGGTACTAGGGGTTAGAGCTTCAACACTGGGATCTTTAGGGTGGTGGACAAAATTCCTCTCATAACACTAGGTGTGTAAAGTATGGAGAGAAATGAAACAGTTCCTGCCTAGAAGAACATAGGCCAGCATAATTACCTAACAGAATGCAAACCCAATTTTATTTCTTAGCAACACAATCATTTTCTTTGTCCTAGACCTTGGAGAGATCTATGACAATGATGGTAACATGAGGCAATGGGTGCAACCATGAAGAACAACATTAGGAAATATTATGCTGGTTCGTGGCCTTTTGCAAGTGATTTGCTATTAGTAATAAAAGTATCATATAATTTAATTATTAAGTAATTTTCACTAACATTGATCTCTTTAATAAAAACATATTTTACAAATGTCATTTAGGTTAAAAATTAAATCAAAACAAAATTATAGAATATCAATAAAATAGTGGGAGGAAAATTCTAAATATCTGAACCAGTAATATAAGTTAAATAACAAATTTAACACTGGAAATATTTTCCTGAAAAATTAGACTTCCTATAATCTAATTATTAAGAGACTATGTCCAAATATTTTAAATAAGAAAAATATTATGTATTATATGTTGACTGAAAATACATAGCTAATCTCTTAAAATGTAAACAAAGTACAATTAAATGCATATATATGTGTTTGTATATTTAAAACAAAATAGCACGTTAGAATGAAACATGCTATAGAACATTACTATCTAATCAAACTATTACTATTTGTGATGGACTGAGGGCTTATACTTATTCTTCTAGTTACTAGAAGGAATGCTGTTAGACAGCTTTCTGCATGCAATTTTCTTCAAGAATCACCTAGTCAGAGCAGTATCACATTTATTTTCTGAGGCAGCCTGAATCCAATGAGTCACTTAGTTCCCCAAATCTTGACAATCTTAAATAGCCATTCTAGCTTCAAAGCTTCCTACAGGTTGAGTTAAAAACTTTCTTCGGATTATACCAGAACTGAAATTGTCCCTCTGCCCAATTATCTCTCCTTCCCTATCCTCTACAGATGAAGACCCTAAGAGCACTCTCTAATAACCTCCTGCATGTTAATCTCTGCCTCAGAGTTTTCAATACAATTACACAGTCATTACTTTTTCTGATGCTTGGAGCATTTTTCAGAATGTCTGCATGTGATTTTGATGTTCTACAAATGTTTTCCATATTTTTTTAGTATCAAATTGAGTAAATAGGTCATAAACTTATTTTATATAATCATTGTCAAAAATGTCATACTAAAAAATACATAATATTCTATGTTTTTCCATAATGAATCAGCAACAGATTCTATCAAATATTGTAAACTCAAGAAACATTTTGAAGATTAGATGTGAATACTGCCAAAGTTTGACTTAGGAAAAAGTTCAGAGCCCTGATCATATGATTTATTAAATAAGAAAAAGTGAAAATAAATTAATTTAGCATTTAGCTAAACAAAGAGGAACACCAAAATACCCAAGGGAGCAAATAGATAGAATTGGTAATAATAAATAAGTATTAAACATTATTAAACAATAAATTTGGGAGATAAAAATCCAAACTTTTTAAAATTTATGTAAAGAATATGAGGAAAAATAATCCATTAGTAACCTATTAGTTACTAACCTATTAGAAAGAACAAAATGCTCTAGAGAGTGATATTAAAAATGATAAAAAATAAGAAAAAGTCTACAAATCAATATACGGCAGATGAAGAACAAAGGAAACATGATGAAAAATAGATTCTCCTGTAATGACAGACTATTTGAAAATGAGTAATGTAAGTGAAGGAAAAGAAATCTTGAATAAGGAAAGACATAATAGAAAATAAATATACTGGTATTCTGGGGTTAATATAACAAAACCACATAACCTACATGTAGGGGAGTGATTTATTTTAAAATATCCATCTTATTAGTGTGGATGTAATTGGGCATAGATATCTTGGTAGAAAATAAGTCATCTTCATATAAAGGATCAGAAATATGTGCTTTTATATAAAATTGAAAAGAGTATTAAAACTCCTAAATTAACCAGAAAATCTACACCTTGATAAATCTTCCTGAAATAAGAAAAAGAAAAAAGGGGGAAAAAAGTAAAACAAAGAGTAAATATAAAATAATATAAAAAGAAATAATATCAGATAAAAGTGTTCACACTATTTCCCCCCATAATGACAGGTGATATGGCTTGGCTGTGCTCCCACCCAAATCTTATCTTGAATTGTAGTTCCCATAATCCCCATGTGTCATGGGAAGGACCCAGTGGGAAGTGACTGGATCATGTTGGCGGTTCCCCCATGCTGTTCTCATGATAGTGAGTTCTCCTGAGATCTGATGGTTTTGTAAACATCTGGCATTTCCCCTGCTGACACTTCTCTCTCCTGCTGCTTTGGGAAGAGGGACATTTTGCTTTTGCTTCTTCCATGATTGTAAGTTTCCTGAGCCTCCCCAGCCATGTGTAACTGTGAGTCAATTAAACCTCTTTTCTTTATAAATTACCCAGTCTTTCAGGTATTTCTTCATAGCAGTGTGAGAACAAACTAATGCAATAAATAGGTACTGAGGTAATGGGGCACTGCTATAGAAATACCCAAAAATGTGGAAGCAGCTTTGTAACAGGTAGAGTTTGGAATAGTTTGGAGGGCTCAGAAGAAGACAGAAACATGTGGAAAAGTTTGGAACTTCCTAGAGACATGTTGAATGGTTTTGATCAAAATGCTAGTAGTGATTTGGACAATGAAGTCCAGCCAGAGGTGGTCTCAGATGGAGTTGAGTTCTTAGGAAGCAGCTTTGTAACAGGTAGAGTTTGGAACAGTTTGGAGGGCTCAGAAGAAGATAGAAACATGTGGAAAAGTTTGGAACTTCCTAGAGACATGTTGAATGGTTTTGACCAAAATACTAATAGTGATTTGGACAATGAAGTCCAGTCTGAGGTGGTCTCAGATGGAGATGAGTTCTTAGGAGCTGGAGCAAAGGTAACTCTTGCTATGCCTTAGCAAATCATTTTGGTGACATTTTGCCCCTGCCCTAGAGATCTGTGGAACTTTGAACTTGGGAAGACATGATTTAGGATATCTGGTGGAAGAAATTTCTAAGTGGCAAAGTGCTCAAGAGGAAGCAGAGCATAAAAATTTAGAAATTTTGCAGCCTGATGATGCAATTGAAAAGAAAAACCCATTTTCTGAGGAGAAATTCAAGCCTACTACAGAAATTTGCATATGTAAAACAGAACAGAACGTTAATCACCAGGATAATGGGGAAAATGTCTCCAGGGCATGTAAGAGACCTTTACAGCAGCCCTTCCCATTACATGCCTGAAGGCCTAAGTGGGAAAAATGTTTCCTGGGCTGGGCCCAGGGCTCCCCACTCCGTGCAGCCTCAGGACATGGTTCCTTGCATCCCAGCAGCTTCATCTCCAACCATGGCTAAAAGGGGCCAAGGTACAGCTTGGGCCATTACTTCAGAGGGTGAAATCCCCAAGCTTTGGTGGCTTCCATGTGGCTTTGAGTCTGTGGGTACACAGAAGTCAAGCAAGGTTTGGGAACCTCTGCCTAGGTTTCAGAGGGTGTATGGAAATGCCTGGATGTCCAGGCTGAAGTTTGATGCAGGAGTGGAGACCTCATGGAGAACCTCTGCTAGAACAGTGCAGAAGGGAAATGTGGGTTCAGAGTCCCCACCCAGAGTGCATACTAGAGCACTGCCTACTGGAGCTGTCAGAAGAGGTCTGCTGTCCTCCAGCCCCCAGAACAGTAGATACACTAAAGGCTTACACCATGTACCCAGAAAAACTGCAGACACTAAATGCCAACTCATGAAAGCAGCCAGGAGGGGCACGGTACCCTGCAAAGCCACAGAAGTAGAGCTGCCCAAGGCCATGGGAACCTATCTCTTGCATCAGTATGCCCTGGATGTGAGACATGGAGTCAAAGGAGATCATTTTGGAACTTTAAGGTTTAATGTCTGTTCTATTGGATTTCAGAATTGCATGGGGCCTGTAGCCCCTTTGTTTTGGCTAGTTTCTCCCATTTGGAATAAGTGTGTTTACACAATGCCTGTACCCCCATTGTACCAAGGAATTAACTAACTTGCATTTGATTTTACAGGCTTATAGGCAGAAGGGTCTTGCCTTGTCTCAGATGAGACTTTGGACTTGGACTTTAGAGTTCATGCTGGAATCAGTTAAGCCTTTGAGGACTGTTGAGAATGCATGTTTTTGTTTTGAAATGTGAGAACATGAGATTTGGGATGGGCTAGGGGTGGAATGACATGGTTTGCCTATGCGCTCACCTGAATCTCATCTTGAATTGTGGTTCCCATAATCCCCATGTGTCATGGGAGGAACCTGGTGGGAAGTGATTGGCTCATAGGGGTAGTTTTCCCCATGATGTCCTCATGATAGTGAGTGAGTTCTCAGGAGATCTGATAGTTTTCTAAGCATATACCATTTCCCCTTCTGACACTTCTCTGTCCTGCCACCTTGTAAGGAAGGCCGTTTTTGTTTCCCCTTCCACCATGCTTGTAAGATTCCTGAGGCATCCCCAGTCATGCGGAACTGTGGGTCAATTAAACTACTTTTCTTTATAAATTACCCAGTCTTGGGTATTTCTTCAGAGCAGCATGAGAACAGACTAATATAACAGGTAATCATGTATTTTGTTTAGAAGCAAAACCTATCTATGTTCTATTTAGAAGGGACAAATTTATTAAAGTATAAGAAAGGTTTAAAATAATGGGCCAAGAAGGAGTGACAACATTAATATCAAGATATGATTAGATTTAGAATTAAAGGGCCTAAATATATGACATGAGACATTATGTAATCATAAGAAAAATGTAAGGGAAATATATAATAATAGTGAACTTGTATCTTGCAAATAACTGCCTGGAAGAAATACTGAAGTTTTAGCAATGCAAAGCTAACTTGATAAGCAATATTTTCATCGAAAATTCTAATATCCCTCTTATAAACTAAACATTCTGGTGAAATGATAAATATAAAAAATATGTTCCATTATTTATTTTATGTTAATATTTATACAGAGATGACATGTGTGTGCATATTTAATCATGTATCCCTCAAATGGAGAACATATATTTGGTGTTTGGAGAGTATTTACAAATATTTGTCATGTGCTTGGCTACAGAGTAAATTATTTATAGATTAAAATAATTAGATATGCTCATGTCACCATCTTTACTCATATCTAATAAAAGTAGAAATTAATAATCAATTTTTACCAAAAATATAAATGCAGTTTAAAAACCAAAATCATACTGTTAGGTAATTTTTAGAGCAAAGAAGAAATCCATACAAAAAGTACAAATATATACAAAGCAACAAAAAGTAGAATGCACTATTCCAAAGCTTACAGGACACAATGACAATGAGTCACATGAAATAATGTAGCGTTAAATGATGTCACCATTGTAGAACACAGAAAAAAGACACCCATATACTTACTTTGACAACGTTTTTGAATCATTCATATTAGGGAATTAATAAAAATTAAACTGATAAATGGAACTCTTCAAATGGTAAAAAGAGTAAGTATTTTCAGAACCTGTTTCCTTTAGACTTACCCTTGAGACAAATCTCTTGATTGTCTGAATAAGAAAAAAGGAAGAAAATGTAAAATTTGACAGGTCTGCCTGAAGCAAATTTGATTTTGTAAAAGAAACCAATAGTTTTCTAACAAAATAACCAAATACATGCAAAAATAAAACACTAGGATAATAATTAAAGAGATTTCAATTGTAATTATGTAGCAACCATCACTTGAAGAAAGCAAGGATTACTTGAAGAAAATGTATTTAAAGAATTTAGCATCATCCCTGGTGCATAGAAAAATTAATATTGATTTTTTTAATTTTGAGGAAGAACAGGAAACCATGATGAGAATATTTCCATGATTTATTCACATCCTGTTCTCACTTCTTTCTCATTTTTCCTTTTGAAATGCCCTAAGAATTAGGAATTCTTTCTAAGTGTAAGAGAATTAGTATTCAATGGATCATTATTATTTTTGTTTTTGCTATTGTTTATGTCAGTTGTTTTCTTTCCTAATGAGGTGATTTTGAACTTTGGCCTTGGGGGAAAAATGTTTTCTTACAAATAAGCTAAACGTTGCTTAGAGATCATTATCTTTTAAATAAATATCAGAAAGTATTTTTTTTCAAGTGTTACTTTATGTTATATGCTTAACTCAACAAAATAGTGCTATATTTACTTTAAATATACTCTTAAAAATCAGGAAACTGACCATAAAAGTAGTCAAAACTTTCCTCCTATTGATACCTGAAATAAATTCTGAATTCAGAGAAAAGTTGAATTTAAAGTATAATTCTAGGATATAAACATATAGAAATATAAAGAGTAAATATAAATTAAATTATACTTAATGGAATAGAGTATCCGAAATGTAAAAACGTTTTTTAAACCTAGTCATATTAGAATTCAGTAATATATTCCTATATGGAATGGATATATTCCAGTTGTGTTGATTATAAATCACTAATATTCTTCTGAAATACATTATAAAATCAGAGGTCTTTTTTCCTGCAGAGAAAAACTCCTATTATATAAATTTGAAAATTTTGGCAAGAACGAGGAAGCAATGATGAATATCTTAGGATCAAACTGTGTATTACTGAATAAATACCAGTGGTGCAAAGATTCCTGGGAGTTGTCAAATTTGTCAGATTTTAATTTCTAGCAGTTTGATGACATTGCCATTATGTATTGATTATGAAATCTCTCTTTAAGCATCATCCAATCCCTGAATTGTCACTTATATTAATTAGGCATTTCTTTCCTCCACATCCTTTTTTTTTTTTCCTCTTACATAGTCTGACAGACCTGGACTAAAATACGATAATGCATCTTTCATTGTAACCATCTATACGTCTTTTAGACACAAATACCTAAAGATACAGGGCTTCAATAAACTTAACTATCTGTAAAGTTTTAATGTATAACTCCACTAGTAAGTTTACATAAAATGTGAGGGAAAATACCTATATATAATTATTATCATACAACAGTGGCATAAAGAAAAAATAGTAACTGAATATATGTTGAAAAAAATTCATAATATTCTTCGATTTTATGTTTTTTAAATATTAATATCAAATAAATTGGTAGTAGTAGTGGACTAGATATTAAGTGAATAAAATCTGTGAACAATTTTCCAATGGGATATTATTTTTGTTTTCTGTGTAATAAAAAAAAAAGGAGGTAGTTATTAAGGTGAAGAATGGTGTGTGTGTGTTTCAAAAGGTGAGTAAATGGGCTCTGTGGCTCATGCCTGTAATCCCAGCACTTTGGGAGGCCAAGATGGGTGGATCACATGAGGTCAGGAGTTTGAGACTAGCCTGGCCAACATGGTGAAACCCCGTCTCTACTAAAAATACAAAAAACAAGCCAGGTGAGGTGGGGCATGCCTATAATCCCAACTACTTTACTTGGGAGGCTGAGGCAGGAGAATCGCTTGAACCTGGGAGGCGGAGGTTGCAGTGAGCTAAAATGGCACCACTGCACTCCATCCAGCCTGGGTGACAGAGACTCCATCTCAAAAAAAAAAAAAAAGTAAGTAAACTAATGGGTAAAATAACTCAGTTCTTCTGTGATTATGAGTAGATACAGTGAATTAATCCCTTTTTAAAAAAATTTATTCTAATATAGAACATATACTGTTCAATTTTAAATCAATGAATTATGATCATGGAGACAGAGAAAAAAGTAAGAGTTTTTTATAAAAGTTTGCTTTGCAATTTGTATTAAGTTTTTAAGCACAAATATTTCCTGCGAATGCTGTGAAATTATTTGGATCAAGAACCCAGATGTTAGATATTTACAACTGATCACTAGTTTAACCAAATTCGTTTTCTCTCTTTAAATTTTTCCATTCAAAGGTAATATAACCATATCCTTCAAGTTTCTAAGTTGAATAAAAAGTCTAAAGAAATATTGCTCAGGTGAGCTTACTGAATTCACAATAAGAATACCTTCTAACATAGTTTCTTTTTCCGTACTCTTTACTTGAAACTAAGAAATTACGTAGCATAGATCACAAAGTGGTGTATCTCAGATCAGAATCTAGAATAGAATTGTAATATATGTGACACAGATATTTAGCCAAGATGTGAAGTTTGAGCTGATATTATAAAAAAGCTGAAATATGTCTCTTCTCTTGAAAATCTGAAGCTCTGAAGTGCTCAGGTTATATTCCTCCATGACAAAAGTTTAGCAGGCATTGAGAGGAGTGTGATTTCCCTTAGATAAGACACAACTTCCTACTTATTCAGAAGTTATTTGTGTCAACCCATTTCAATAATTTGTATTAACTGGGCAATATGGACATTTTCATTTGTGAACTTCATTTAACCCAATACTGAGGAACTCACTGTTGTACAATAATAGGAAAAAAAAAGGAAGAAAAGAATTTTCTACTTAATTGTTGGTAGTTGTGAATTGCTTTGCTGATCCTTTAATGACTACTTTCTGTAGACAGATTCTGTGCCAGATGATAGCAATAAGAATAAAGATAAATGAGCCACGTTCTCTGGTCTAGAGGAGTAACAGAGACATATGTAAAAAGGAAATACTGTGGTAGATGAATCCATAGGATGCAGTTGCAGCACAGAGGAAATATATCTAATGGAGATGACAAGTGAGACAATGTGGAGAGAAGCTATGTCTTGGAGGATAACAAAACCGTAAATTGAGAAAATGATAGAATCCTTAAATTACATCTCAATTTGACATTTTCATCATTTTATCTTGTTTTAATTCCATTGTGCTAAATGTTTTATATACAAATCCCAACAGTGTGTTTTAATTTCCCAAAATAATATTTTTGTTATCTAAATCGAATAATTTTATTTTTTCAACTTGAATATTATTGGTGATAATAAATCTATATACTTACAGATATCACAGGAGGTTTTTTCTGGCCTCTTTACATTTTAATGCCCTTTATATCCCATTGATGACCACTGTTTTGAAGCTCTTTTCCACCACAAATTAGATTTGTTTGGTATAGAATTTTACATAAATTCAGTAATATACTATATCCTGTGGTACAAAAAAAAAATCTTTCAGTCTGTATAATGCTTTTAAGGAATATCCATGTTGTTTTATGTCCTAATAAGTCATGAAGTTTTACTCCCACATAGTATTCCATTGCATGAGTATATCAGCATATGATTCATTCTCGGGTTTGTGGACACTAGTACTGTTTTGGTCTGTTATTAGCAAGTTTATCATGAGCATTTATATATGAGTCTTTTTCATAAACATACATTTTTCCCCTCCTGGATAAATATGTAGAAATGGAATTTCTGGACAGGTGTATGTTAAATGTTGGAAGAAGGTGTCACATATATTTCAAAAGTAGTTACATTGATTCTGCTAGTTTCTTTTATCTGAAAATGTCTTAATTTGCTTCATTCATTAAAGATATTTTGGGCAGTTTCAGAACTCAGAATCAATATGCTTCATTTTTAAAGTGTTTTGACACTTAAAATACTCCACTATCTTCTAGCCTCCATAGTTTTAGATGAGAAGTCAGGAAAAATACCATAAAGCTTGGCAACATTCTGAAATATTCAGTATGTCTCCTTGGCCTCCACTTTGTAGGACCTTCAGCTATGTCTGAGCTCCCTATAACTAACGTCCTTTATTAGTTTTTTTTTTAATGTGGAATAACTATAGAGTAACAGGAAGTTGCAAAGATATTACTCAGTGATTCTATGTAGCCCTTAACCAGCTTTTCCCAGTAGTTACATCTGCTATACTACTGTTACGAAATCAAGAAATTAGTATTGGAACTCTGTGTGTGTGTGTGTGTGTGTGTGTGTGTGTTTTGTATTTCTATTCCATTTATCGTGTTTCCTGTAACCACCACCTGAGTCAAGTAAAGAACTACTTCATCACAACAAAGATCTACTGATGTATTTTACCAGTTTGAGTGAAGTGTTGAAACTGTAACTTCTTTTTAAGTCTCTTGATTTCCCCTGATTATAATATAATTGTCTTAACCATTTCCTTTTTGTACACTGGGATTCCCATTAGATAATTTTAAGCTTTTGCTTCAAACTAAAGAGAAATAAAATATATTAGATTGTTTTGAAAACTGTTCTTGTGTATATTTGAGGGGTATGATACGTTATAAAATACGCATATACTATAAAATAATTACTATAGTGAACAAATTAACTTACCCATCATCTTAGATGGTAGTAGCAAATATGTACAATGAACAAGTCGAAAGATCTAATAATGTACAACATGAGGACTGTAGTTAATGATAGTGTACTGGAGTTACACATGTTTGCTCTGCATATTGTACTGTCTTTCTTCTTGGGGTTCCAAGGTTCATTCTTTTATCATTTCTTTCTGTTTATCAAACTTCCTCAAAAATTTTCTTAGAGTAGATCTGCTTATAACAAATTCTCAGTGTTTTTCTTCACCTACAAATGTCTTCATTTCTGAAAGATAGGATTGCTGACCATAGAATTTGGGGTAAAGAAAATGTTTCAACCCTTGAAAATTTTGTGCCACTTCACTCTTGCCCCCCGAACTTCTGATGAGAAATATGCTGTCAATTAAATTGTTTTACTCATATAGTTAACATGTTTGTATTCTTTCCTTTCTAGATAGATAGATAGATAGATAGATAGATAGATAGATAGATAGATAGACAGACCGACCGACCGACTGACTCACTGACTTCAGTTTGAATAGATGTGTGTTTGGATTTATTTAGAATTATCCACTTAGGGTACACTCAGATTCATGAATCTGTAGTTGTTAATATCTTTTGCCAAATTTAGAAATTTTGTTTTTTTTTATTATTATACTTTAAGTTTTTGGGTACATGTGCACAATGTGCAGGTTAGTTACATATGTATACATGTGCCACGCTGGTGTGCTGCACCCATTAACTCATCATTTAGCATTAGGTATATCTCCTAATGCTATCCCTCCCCGCTCCCGCCACCCCACAACAGTCCCCAGAATGTGATGTTCCCCTTCCTGTGTCCATGTGTTCTCATTGTTCAATTCCCACCTATGAGTGAGAACATGCGGTGTTTGGTTTTTTGTCCTTGTGATAGTTTACTGAGAATGATGATTTCCAGCTTCATCCATGTTCCTACAAAGGACATGAACTCATCATTTTTTGTGGCTTCATAGTATTCCATGGTGTATATGTGCCACATTTTCTTAATCCAGTCTATCCTTGTTGGACATTTGGGTTGGTTCCAAGTCTTTGCTATCGTGAATAGTGCCGCAATAAACATACATGTGCATGTGTCTTTATAGCAGCATGATTTATAGTCCTTTGGGTCTATACCCAGTAATGGGATGGCTGGGTCAAATGGTATTTCTAGTTCTAGATCCCTGAGGAATCGCCACACTGACTTCCACAATGGTTGAACTAGTTTACAGTCCTACCAACAGTGTAAAAGTGTTCCTATTTCTCCACATCCTCTCCAGCACCTGTTGTTTCCTGACTTTTTAATGATTGCCATTCTAACTGGTGTGAGATGGTATCTTATTGTGGTTTTGATTTGCATTTCTCTGATGGCCAGTGATGATGAGCGTTTTTTCATGTGTCTTTTGGCTGCATAAATGTCTTCTTTTGAGATGTGTCTGTTCATATCCTTCGCCCACTTTTTGATGGGGTTGTTTGTTTTTTTCTTGTCAATTTGTTTGTGTTCATTGTAGATTCTGGATATTAGCCCTTTGTCAGATGAGTAGGTTGTGAAAATTTTCTCCCATTTTGTAGGTTGCCTGTTCACTCTGATGGTAGTTTCTTTTGCTGTGCAGAAGCTCTTTAGTTTAATTACATTTTCTGTCATTATTTCTTTAAATACTTTTTAAACTTCTCCCTCAAGTTTCTCCTTTCCTCTGGGACTCTGATGACATGAAGTTACATCTTATAAACTGTTGTTATAGTCCCACAGGTCCCTGAAGTTCAGTTCATGATTTTTTTTCAGTTTATTTTCTATTATTCATTTTAACAAATTTTACTTTTCTATTTTCAAGTTCACCAATTCTTTCCTCTGCCTTTTCCATTCTCCTGTGAACTTGAAAATAGAAAAATACATTTTACTTATATTTTTATTTCTAAAATTGCATTTCATTCTTCTTAATATCTTATATTTCTTTGCTGAGACTTTCTAATTTTTTATTTTTTCAAACACCTTTATAATTGCTCATTGAAGGATTTTTATAATGACAGCTTGAAAATTCTTTTCAGATCATTACAAAATCTGTCACATTTTGGTATTGTCATTTATTAATTGCCTTCGTGGTGATATTTACTTGGAAAACATAAGTTTTCTATCCTGGACATTTTAGATATAGTATTATGAGATTCTGGATATTTTTAAAAATCATCTTTTTAGCTGGCATCCTCTGACACTGCTGGTGGGGGAAGTGAGTCCTGAGTCAGTAGCTCCAGGTAGGGGTCAAGGTCCAGATTCCCCAAATGGCATCTTTTGACATACCTCGTCACTTCTGTTTTAAGTTATTTGAGAAACCTCCAGAATGCTTTCCACAATGGCCAAACTAGTTTACATTCCTACTAGCAGTGAAAGTGGGATATTGGGCTTTTCACTGGGCCTCTGCTGACACCTCTCTGGCTAAGAACGGGAGGAGTGCATCATTTCCAATGGGCATGGGTAGAAGTCTAGTTTCCCACTCAACATTTGATGATGAGGGTGGGAGCGGGTCTGTATTTGTTTAAATGTTTATTTTAGGTTCAGGGGTACATGGGCAGGTTTGTTATAGAAATAAATTGCATGCTGTGGAGGTTTGGTATACAAATTATTTTTTCACCCAGGTAATAAGCATACTACCCCATGAGTAGGTTTTTGATTGTTACCCTCTTCCTTCCCCTCACCCTCAAATAGGCTCCTGGTGTCTGTTGTTCCCTTCTTTGTGTCTATAGGTACTCACTGTTTAGATTCCACTTACAAGCAATAACAGATGGTATTTGGTTTTCTGTTCCTGTATTAGTTTGCTTAGGATAATGGCTTCCAGTTCCATCCATGTTGTTTCAAAGGATGTTATCTCATTCTTTTTTTATGGCTGCATAGTATTCCATGGTGTATATGTACCACATTTTCTTTATGTAGTCTACCATTGATGGGCATCTAGGTTGATTCCTTGCCTTTACTATTGTGAATAGTGCTGCGATGAACATATGTGTGCATGAGTCTTTATGGTAAAATAATTTATATTCCATTTGGGTATATCAGTGATGCGATTTCTGGGTTAAATGGTAATTCTGTTTTAAGTTCTTTGAGAAATCTCCAGAATGCTTTCCACAATGGCTGAACTAGTTTACATTCCCACTAGCAGTGCATAAACCTTCACTTTTCTCCACAACTTCGGCAGAGTCTGTTATTTTTGGACTTTTCAATAGCTATTCTGAGTGGTGTGAAATGGTATCTCATTGTGGTTTTGATTTGCACTTCTCTAATGATTAGTGTTGTTGAATATTTTTCATATGCTTGTTGGCCTCATGAATGTAATTTTTCATGATGTTTGGCTAGAGCAGGTCAGTTATTTTAACGTTTTCTGTCTTGCTACATTGCTTTTGTTTGGTTAAAGCGGCATTTGGGGGTGCTATTTTTATCTGAACTCTTGTTGGTAGTTCAAGGTATTTTTCTAAGCACTTATGATCTGGGATATATAAAGTATAAAGAAAACCCAGTGTGCTCACCAATATGTTATTTCTCGGATCCTAGGATTACTAGCTAGTCTTGCTTCTTCCCTCCAACTTTCAGTTTTCTGTTTGTTTTACAAATAATGTCCAGGATTGTTAGCCATTATTAGCAGAAATAATAGGAATAAATGCATTTTTCCATTTCAGCATGGAACCAAATATACCCTCTTAATATATTTTAATAATTCTTATTTTTACTACTGTGTTCCAAATATTGCTGGTAGTAGATTACATGATACATTTTAAAGTAATACTGGGCTTCCAAAAAAAGTAAGAAGCAGACATGTGAAGATTGTGATACTCATTTTATAGTTACATTCTATATTATCATTTAACTGTTGCTAATTTGCAGTTATATCTTAATAGTTCAATTTGCATTTCTGTGATTACTAATGATATTAACTATTTTCCCTAATTTAAGTAATTAATTTTTTCCTCAATAGGACTCAAATCCTCTCATTGAAAAAGTCTCTTTCATTGAAATCTTTCATTGATATCGGTACTGTCCTTGGCCTCAGGTGATATTTTAAAAACCTCCTTCTCAGTCTTTTTCAGTGGTTCATCTTTTTGTACAAAACATTACATTTAAAGATTTCTTAATTTTTTGTTCTTTTTTTATTTAGGCATTATAATCTCTAGCAATCTCTTTTCTGCCCAAGGTGTGATATTATCACCCATATCTAATAAACACAAAATTTTATCTCACTGAAGCCCATACCTTAGTATGTAAATGTTTACTTATGTTTTCCAAGTAAATATCATAAATATAATTGAGATTCAACATATTTATAACCAAACATATGGTTTAGTTTTGTAAACTTGTTCCTCTTAAATATCTCTTGTATTCCTTCCTCTCTTTCAATACACAAATGCCACCCATTCCAGTACTAATCCTATATATTTTAACCTCTTAAATATTTATTGATTCTACCTACTTCTCTGCCTTTCTTTCCATCTCCTTATATCCAGCAGCCATTATCACTCACATGAGCTAATTTAGTGGCTTCCTGCTTTCCCCAGACCTCTCTTTTCCTCAAATACTTCTTTTTGTATACTGAAGTCAAAATTTTCCAGTCTACAAATCTGATCTTCTCCCTGATTCTCCATTCCATCTCTGGCTTAAAAGTCTCCAGTGCTTTTCTATTGCCTTAATATCAAGTGGTCAGTCTTTATCATGGCCCATAGTCTGGGTACAGTCTTACCTCTCAACCTGACCTCAAATGGTCTCATTTCTTCACGATGCCAAACTCCTGAGGGCCTTTTAACATTTGGCTGTTTCTGATTGGAATGGTCTTTCCGCACTGCTTATTCTCTGATCCTGCTAATTGCTTTATAATGCTGTTTCATAACTAAATCTTTACTTCCTCAGAGAAACTAGAGTGAATTTCTCTATTGGGGTTTCCTGGAACCATATATCTATCCTTTTTTATTTTTGTCAGTTTTATTTACTTATACATTGGGGTGATTATTTGCTGGATGTTTACTTTCTTATCTGGACTCTTCTATAAGGTTGGAGGTCAGAAGACATTTGATTGTGTTCATCTGTGTATCTCGAATATCTGCACAATGTGTTGCATACATTTAGTACTCAATATAAAAGTTTTTGAATTAAAAAAGAAATAAATTGGCTGGGTGCAGTGGCTCACACCTGTAATCCCAGCACTTTGGAAGGCCAAGGTGGGCAGATTGCTTCAGCCCAGGACTTTGACACCAGGCTGGCCAACATGACAAAACCTCATCTCTACAAAAAATACAAAAATTAGCCAGGTGTGGTGGTGTGCACAAGTGGTCCCACTTACTTAAGAGACTGAGGTGGGAGGATCTCCTGAGCACCAGAGGCAGAGATTGCAGTAAGCTGAGACCATGCCACTGCACTCCAGCCTGGTTGATAGTATGAGATCCTGTCTCGAAAAAGGAAGAAAAATTATAATTTTGTGATATTTTTTGTCTAGTAACATACTGTTTTGATAATATATGTGTGAGTGCATAGGATATTTAATCTTCATTATTTATGTTAGAAATTCAGTTTGTAATTTGTTTTTAATTGTTATGTTAGTAAATAGTCTATTGCCTAAGATCTGACATATGTATTATAAATATTATTACATGTTGAAAAATATCACATATCTGAAGTGTTTTCAGGGTAGATCTTGCTAGTTTTCTCGAAGTAGCTCAGATATTCCTATTAGAAATAATTCTAACTATAAAAAAGTGATTGTAATATGATTTGTACTATAATGACCTTGGAAATTATAAAATATAACTTACTTATTCCGGCTTGAAAATTTGTTATTTTCAAGAAAGTTTATTCAAATTTGATCATATTTTACTATTAATTTATATTGCCTAATACTTTTATATGTATCCAATTTACACATATCCCTCTATGGCTTACTTATTTTATTTATGAAGAATATGCTACGGATCAAACTTTTGTGGTAACATAGGTACAAATTCTTCAATGTACTGTATGGAATACATTTGACTTATAATTCAAGGAGAAGGCCACATTGACAGGAATTTTTTTATTTGTCTTTATTATTTAATTCTGATATTGATGAATGAATCATTTAGAATCATATATACATATTTATTTCTGCCATGAAAGTTAATGTTTCCATTAAATTTACATGTAAAAGATTCAAAAATAGATTTGCTATATACCATGTTTTACAGAATTTTTAAAAGAAGTTCATGAAGCTTCTCTTGGCCCACAATTTCCAAACAGTTAAATCCAATTTTAGAGTGAGACATACAGGACAATTTGCATTTATAAAGCTGAGTTCCAGTAAGCATCACAGAGAGCTATGTATAATCAAATCAAATCACAATGAATGGTCACTACTAAAATTCCAGATGAACCATATCAAACGAAATCACAAATAACAGTTAGTGCCAAAATACCAAATTGGACAGATGGAATCTGATTTTAGATTTAAAAAAAAATGAATGAGATTCACTATTTCACTGTTAACTGAAGTGATATTTAACAGACTTGTGTTTAGCAGAAAACTTTCATGCTAAACCATCTATAAGTAATTTTTAAATCTATATTTATATATATTTTAAATCCACTGAAACTACATTCTTTACAAACTATAAACTTGAAATATAGTCAAGTCCTACATTCATAATCATCCATCAGGAATAATACAACATTTAAACTACAGGTCTTCTATATAAACTACTAACAAGTTTTTGTATATTAAATAAGAGGTAGAATGAAAAAAAAATTCAGTGACATTAATTTTTTTTCAATAAAAAGTAACACAACTTCATAAAATGAATTTGTCTTTGGAAAAGTTAACTTTTTGGTTGAGGATAACATAGGGAATGTAACTGACTAAATATTCTAAGAATTAAAAAGGTGATGTGATTTATTTTACTCTTCCAACCGTTGCAAACAAAATAACCTAAAGCATCTCACCCATAGTTGAAATAGATTTTCTCTATTATTTCCCTAGGAATCAAATCAATTTTCCAAAATAAGACATCAATAGACATTATGAGTCTAAATTACTGAAGTGTGTCATCACTCACCATTCAACCTCTATAGCCACTGCAAGAGTTCCAACGTGAATCATCTCTAATCTGAAAATATATATATATATCAGTTTCCAAACTTACAAATCTCCTATCACTCACTCATATGATCACAGATTTTCTCAACAACTTCCCATTTTTTCTAGGTCTGGACAGTTGCAAGAGTATCCCGAGATCTTGTCCATTATTCTTATATAATCCCTGACCCAAAATATTATGATATGTATGGGGTACTCTGGCCCCACAATGTAATTTGCCATTCCTAAAATGTATCTCAGTTTTAATGATAAATTGATCTTTCCCTCTCTTTTTATTTTAGATTCAGGGGCACACATACAGGTTTGTTATATAGGTAAACTCATGTCATAGAGGTTTGTTTTACAGATTGTCACCCAGGTACTGAGCCTAGTACCCAATAGTTACTTTTTCTGATCCTCTCCCCGTCCCACACCCCGCCCTCAAGGAGGCTGTAGCGTCCGTTGTTTCCGTCTTCCTCTTTGCGGCCAAGAGTTCTCATCATTTAGCTTCCCCTTATAATTGAGAACATGTGGTATTTGGTTTTCTGTTCCTGCGCTAGTTTGCTAAGGATGATGGCCTCCAGCTGTATCCATGTCCCTGCAAAGGACATGATCTCATTCTTTTTTTATGGCTGTCTGGTATTTTATGGTATATATTTACCACATTTTCTTTATCCAATCTGTCATTAATAGGCATGTAGGTTGATTCTATGTCCTTGCTATTATGAATAGAGCTGCAATTAATATTTGCATGCATGTGTCTTTATGGTAGTATGATTTATGTTCCTTTGAAATTGCTGGGTCAAATGATAATTCTGTTTCTAGCTGTTTGAGAAATCACCACACTGCTTTCCACAATGATTAAACTGATTTACACTTCCACCAACATTGTACAAGTATTTCCTTTTCTCCACAATTTTTGCCAACACCTGTTGTTTTTTGACTTTTTCATAATAGCCATCCTAACTGGTGTAATATTGTGGTATCTCATTGTGGTTTTGATTTGCATTTCTCTAATGGTCAGTTATATTAAGATTTTTTTATATGCCAGTTGGCTGCATGTATGCCTTCTTTTGAAAAGTGTATTCAAACTTTTCCAACCATTTTAGTGGGGTGTTTTTTTTTTCTTGTAAATTTGTTTAAGTTCCTTATAGATGCTAGATATTTGACCTTTGTCAGTTGCAGTTTGCAAATATTTTCTCCCATTCTGTAGGTGGTCTGTTTACCCTGTTGATAGTTTCTTTTGCTGTGCAAAAGCTCTTATGTTTAATTAGACCCCATTTGTCTCTTTTTGCTTTTGTTGCAATTGCTTTTGGGTCTTCATCTTGAAAGGTTTGTCTGTTTCTGTGTCCAGAATGTTATTGCCTATGTTGTCTTCCAGGGCTTTTAGTTTTAGGTTTTACATTTAAGTCTTTAATCCATAGTGTGTTGATTTTTGTATGTGGTGTAAGGAAGGAGTCCAGTTTCAATCTTTTGCATATAGCTAGCTAGTTATCCCAGCAAAATTATTGAATAGGGAGTCCTTTTCACACTGCTTGTCAGCTTTGTAGAACATCAGGTGGTTGTAGGTGTTCAGCCTTATTTCTGATGAGCTCCCTAGTCTTTTCCATTGGACTATGTGTCTGTTTCTGTACTAGTACCATAATGTTTTATTTACTGTTGCCCTGTAGTATAGTTTGAAACTGGGTAACATGATACCTCTAGCTTTGTTTTGTTGTTGTTGTTTGCTTGTTTGGTGTTTTTTGTTGTTGTTGTTTGCTTTTTTTGTTTTTGTTTTTGCCTAAGATTGCCTTGGTTATGTGGGCACTTTTTTTTGTTGTTTCAAATGAATTGTAAACTACTTTTCTTCTAGTTCTGTGAAGAATGTCATTGGTAGTTTTATACAAATAGCATTGAATCTGTAAATTGCTTGAAGCAGGATGGCCATTTTAATGATATTGATTCTTCCTACCAATAAGAATGAAATGTTTTCCCATTTGTTTCATCTCTGATTTCTTTAAGCAGTGTTTTGTAATTCTCATTATAGACATCTTTCACTTCCCTGATTAGCTATACTCCTAGGTCTTTTATTCTTTTTGTTGCAATTGTGAATGAGATTGCATTCATGATTTGCCTCTCAGCTTGGCTGTTCTTGGTGTGTAAGAATGCTAGTGATTTTCGTACATTGGTTTTTTTATCCTAAATCTTCACTGAGGTTGTTTATTAGCTGATGGAACTTTTGGGCTGAGACTATGGGGTTATCTATATATAGAATTATGTTGACTGCTAACAATGATAGTTTGAATTTCATTCTTTCTATTTGAATACCCTTTATTTATTTCTCTTGTCTGATTAACCTAGCTAGGACTTCCAATACTATGTTGTTAATAGAAGCGGTAAGAGATGGCATCCTTGTCTTGTGCTGGTTTTCATGGGAAATTCTTACAGCTTTTGTCCATTTAGTATGATGCTGGCTGTGGGTTTGTCATAGATGACTCATTATTTTGAGGTATGTTCCTTCAATACCTAGTTTGTTGAGAGTTTTTAACATGAAGAGATTTTGAATTTTATTGAAAGCCTTTTATGCATCTATTGAGATAATCACATGGGGTTTGCTTTTATTTTTGTGTATATGATTAATCACATTCATTGATTTACATATGTTGAACCAACTTTGCATCCCAGAGATGAAGCCTACTTGATTATGATGGATTATCTTTTTGATATGCTGCTGGATTTGATTTGCAAGTATTTTGTTGAGGGGTTTTGCATCAATGTTCATCAAGGATATTGTCCTAAAGTGTTCTTTGTTGTTGTGCCTCTGCCGGGTTTTGGTATCAGAATGATGCTGGCCTCATAGAATGAGTTAGGAAGGAATCCCTCCTCCTCAATATTTTGAATAGTTTCAGTAGGAATCAGCTCTTCCTTATACATATGGTAGAATTTGGCTGTAAATCCATCTGGCACTGGAATTTTTTTGGTTGACAGGGCATTTATTATTGATTCAATTTCAGAGCTCGTTATTGGTCTGTTCAGGGAATCCACTCCTTCCTACTTCAGTCTTGGGGTAGTGTGTGTGTCCAGGAATTTATCCCTCTCTTCTAAGTTTTCCAGTTTGTGTGCATAGAGGTGTTCATGGTCGTTTCTGACAGTTATTTTTATTTCTGTGGGGTCAGTGGTAACAACTCCTTTGTCATTTTTAAGTGTGTTTATTTGGACCTTCTCTTTTCTTCTTTATTAGTCTACCAGCAGCCTATCATATTAATTTTTTCAAAAAACCAACTTCTGGATTTGTTGATCTTTTGAATGTTGTTTTATGACTCCATTTCCTTCAGTTCAGTTCTGATTTTGGTTATTTCTTGTATTTTGCTAGCTTTGGGGTTGGTTTGCTCTTGCTTCTCTAATTCTTTCAGTTGTGATGTTAGGTAGTTACTTTGAGATCTAACATTTTGATGTCAGCACTTAGTGCTATAAATTTCCCTCACTAACTCGTAGCTATGTAGCAGAGATTCTGACGTGTTGTATCTTTGTTCTCATTAGTTTCAAAGAACTTCGTGATTTCTGCCTTAATTTCATTATTTACTCAAAACTCATTCAGGAGCATATTGTTTAATTTTCATGTAATTGCACAGTTTTGAGTGATTTTTTTAAAATCTTGATTTTCATTTTTTATTGTGCTGTGGTCTGAGATTGTCTTTGGTATGATTTCAGTTCTTCTGCATTTGCTGATGATTGTTTTATATCTGATTATGTGGTTAATTTTAGAGTATGTGCCATGTGGCAATAAGAAGAATGTATATTCTGTTGTTTCTGGCTTTCCCCCTTACTTACTTTATAGTTTTATTGACTTATCTAAGCTCAAGGGAAATTACTACTTTGTTCTCCAATAAAACTAACTTCTCATCACACACACACACAAAGGTAACTAAGAGAGGTGATTAATATGTTAATTAGCTTGACAGTTTTAATCATTTACTGGGTATGTATATGCCAAAACATGTTGTACTCCAAATATGTATTTTTTATAAAGTTTATATGTATATATAATTTATAAAAACTTAAATAAATTTGTCTTTCATCATTTATGTCCCAAATAGTTTATTTCTGTCAATGTAGTTTTTCTTTCTTATTGAGTTAGTTAATTGCATTTTTAACACTTACAATAAACAGTTTTTTAAGCATATTTTAAAACTGTTTTTAAAAACAACTAATTAATTATTTTTTTTTAGTCTTTATGGGCATGTATTGTTTTCTTTTTTTTTTTAACTTTAGTTCCAGGGTTCATGTGCCGTTTGTTCCATAGGTAAGCTTGTGTCATAGGGGTTTGTTGTACAGACTATTTTATCACCTAGGTATTAAGCTTAGTACCAAATAGTCATTTTCCTGATCCTCTCACTCCTCCTACCCTCTACCCTCTGATAGGCCCCCCAGTGTGTTGATCCCTTCTATAAGTCCATCTGTTCTCATTATTTAGCTCCCACTTATAAGTGACAATATGCAGTATTTGGTTTTCTGTTCCTGTGTTACTTTGCTAAGGATAATGGCCTCCAGTGCCATCCAAGTCCCTACAAAGGACATGATCTTTTCTATGGCTGCATAGTATTCCCTGTTGTGATTTTCTTAATTGCAGTCAATTGTCTTACAACTTCAAAAACTATTTTCCCGTTGTTATTAAACATTTCAAATATGTATGGGAAGGGCAAGCTAATATTTATTCCTAATTTTATTTTATGAATGTAACTTATTTAAAACTTTTATTTTAGAATCAGAGAGTACATGTGCAGATTTATTACATAAGTATATTGCATAATGCTAAGGTTTGGAGTTTGAATGAATCTGTCAGCAAGGTACTGAGCATAGTACTCAAGAGGTAGTTTTTCAGCCCTTGCCCTCCTCCCTTTCCCTCCTCTACTAGGCTCCAGTGTCTATTTTTTCCTATTTTTATCTCTATGTATACTTAATGTTTAACTCCCACTTATAAGTGAGAACATGTGGTATTTGGTTTTCTGTTTCTTCATTACTTCAGTTAGTATAATGGCTTCCAGCTACATCCATGTTGCTGCAAATGAAATGATTTTTTTTCTTTTTATGGCTATATAAGATTCTATGATGTATATTTACCATATTTTCTTTTTCCAGTACACTGTTGATATACCCTGGGTTAATTTCATGGCTTTAATATTGTGAATAACACTACAAAGAACATACAGGTGCATGTGTCTTTTTGGCAGAATGATTTATTTTCTGTTGAGTGTATATCCAGTATTGGGACTGCTGGGTCAAATGTTAGTTCAATTCTTAGTTCTTTGAGGAATCTTCAAACTTCCCCTCCAGTGACTTATTTACATTACCACCAACTATGTATAAGTGTTTTATTTCCTCTGCAGCCTCAGAGGTAACCTGTTATTTTATCACTTTCTGATTATAGCTATTCCGACTGGTGTGAGATGGTATCTCATTGTGGTTTTGATATTCGTTTCTCTGATGATTAGTGATTATGAGCATTTTTTTATGTTTGTTGGCTACTAGTCTGTCTTGTTTTGAGAAGTGTCTGTTCATGTCCTTTGACCATTTTTTAATGGGGTTATTTGATTTTTGCCTTTTGTTTTCTTCAAATTTCTTATAGATTCTGGACCTTCATTAAATGCGTAGTTTGCAAATATTTTCCCCATTCTGTAGGTTGTCTATTTATTCTATTGAGAATTTCTCTTGTTGTGTAGGACCTCCTTAGTTTAACTAGGTTTCACTTGTCAATTTTTGTTGTTGTTGCAGTTGCTTTTAAGGATTTAGCCATAAATACTTTGCCAAGACCAATATTGAAAAGGATATTTCCTAGGTTTCTTTCTAGGATATTTATAGTTTGAGGTCTTACATTTAAGTCTTTATTTAATCCATCTTGAATTGATATTTGTATATGGTGATAGATAGGGGGTCCAACTTCACTCTTCTGCATATGGATAGCCAGTTATCTCAGCACCCACCATTTATTGAATATGGAGTCTTCTCCTCATTGATTATTTTTGTAAAATTTGTCAAAGATGAAATGGTTGTAGCTGTATGACTTAATCTGATCTCTTTATTCTGTTCCATTGGTCTATGTGTCTATTGTACCAGTTCCATGCTGGTTTATTTTACTGCAGCCTTGTAGCATAGTCTGAGGTTGGGTAATGTGAAATTTCCAGCATTGTTCTTTTTGCTTAGGGTTGCTTGGGCCATTCAGGCTCTTCTATTGTTCCATATGAATTTCAGAATAGTTTCTTCTGATTCTGTGAAAAATCAAGTTGTTAGTATGGTAGAAATAATGCTGAATCTGTACATTGCTTTGGGCAGTTCAGCCATCTTAGTAATATTGATTCTTTTGATCCATGACCATGGGATGTTTCTCCATTTATTTGTGTAATCTCTCAGGAGTATTTTGTAGTTCTCCTTGAACAGCTCTTTCTCCTCCTTGGTTAGCTGTATTCCTGCTTATTTTATTCTTTTTAGCTAATGTAAATAGAATTGCATTCTTGATTTGACTCAGCTTCAACTTTATTTGTGTATGGAAATGCTACTGATTTCTGTACACTGATTTTGTACTGTGAAACTTTACTGAAGTTGTCTATCAGTTCTAGGAGCTTTTTGGCAGAGTCTTTTAGTGTTATCTAGGTATAAAATCGTATTGTCATTGAAGAAAGATAGTTCAAGTTCTTTTCTTATTGTGATGCCTTTTATTAACTTCACTTGCCTGATTGTTCTAGCTAGGACTTTCAATACTATATTGAATAGGTGTAGTGACAATGGGTATCCTTGGTTTTGCTTCTCAATCTCTCACTTCTCCTTTCTGTTAATATTTATTTTAGATTACTCTGTAAATATAACTTTGAATATTTTTCTTTTTCCTACCTTGATCAGATATGGTAAAGGTTAAGCTGCTGTAAAAATTAGACCCAAAAATGTAATGATTTGGGTAAGATAAATATTTATTCATCTCTTAATAGTTTGACCATGGGAAGTTCTTACTGGAAGACCAGATTTACTTACCAAAAAGTCATTCAGAAAGACAATTGCTTCCATTTTGGGATCTTTCATCATGTAAGTTATTATTATTATTTGATTGATTAAAACTAGATGTCTGATATGTCTGTGTTTTTGCTTATAGGAAGATAAAATAAAGTATTGTACAAGCAATTTATAGGAAGATAAAATAGAGAAAGTTCTGCACAAAGAGTGAGAGGAAAGTTGCACACACATTTTTTTCTGTACATATTTAATATATGAGGTCTTAGCCCATCACCCTGGCTCTTCATTTGGGAGATGATATGCCTAAGAAAATTAAGAAATGGATACTGAAGGGACCACTGCTATTCTCTCACACACCTCATTAAAAGTCTGAGTAAACATGTGTTCAATGCCTGCCTGAAAAAGTCTCATTTTATATATTTACACATGATGCAATTCCACCTTATTATTAGATACATAGGCTTCCTGTTTGAGGACAATAACACAGCTACAGTAAATTGTTTTTCCATTAATATATTTCTGTTCTTCAGTTTATAATTATGGTTATATTAAAACCATTGCAAATGTTTACTGTGTTGATAGGCTTCTGTTTTCTGTAGTTTGTTTACTGTATTTTGGAGGCCTACATTTAAAATTTAACAATTGCTTTGCAGGCTAGTTGTTTCTTTTCTGAAAATGCATAAATGTCAGAAAATGTTACGTTGATTAAAGGTGGGTGTTATGTAAAGTCTTAATTTTATTTTTATATGTAGATAAATACATACATTATTTCTAGAAATTCAAATATTCTTCCCTACTAGGTGTAAGGGAAATTACAGTGTAAAATTCATAAAAATTTGTTCGTTTATTTAGTATTTTTTTAGTATTTTTCTTCTAACTGAAGGATTTAAGTAGTACAACTGTGTTGATTGGAATTATCACATTTTCACACACAATAAAACCTAGTTATATTTTGATGATTCTAGAGTTAGGATTGCTGATATAAAGAAGAATTTTGAGACAGTTTTCATTGTCGCAAGCTTCCCCTGGCACAGTGTTCCTTTTTCTATCAATTGCCAAGACCAGGTGCATTGCTAATAGCCTCTGATCAGGGTTCTCCAGAGTGATGGATCACAATTCACACTCTTACCACAATCCAAAAGAGCCTCAGGTCAACAGCTTTCAGCAGGGTGCCACCTGTTAGCTGAGAGGTATGAGTTGAGATAATCCAATCTAGCTCCTAGCAGGGGCTTTCTGAGCACTATCCCCCAGGCTTTTTGGAACGCCAGCACTTTTTCATCAGTTGACATGCTGGGCTGCAAGAGTTGGGGAGAAAACTTGGCACAATAAGTGGCAGCTTCCTGCTCTAAAATATTTTGAGGCTCCAGAACACATTCATTACTAACTAGTATTCCTATACTTAGCTGACTGCATAAGAATCCTGAAGGGGTGCTTCTTTAAAAATCGTTTTTTGTGGACCCTACACCAACTTATCTGTGGAGTGGGCCCAAAAATCTGTGTTTTAATAATGCCTTCTGCCTCTGGTGTTGCTGATGTGGTCAGGCAGGTGCTTGCCTATTAACTGGCACTTAAAAACTACACGCAACAAAGAATTAGACATGATGGAAAATTCAAGCAGCCTATTTAGGATCCATCTCTAAATCAAGCTACAAACCAGAAATTAGTCAAATTTAGAGTTAGCATTGACATAAGAAACCATGATGACATTTCTTTTTATTATTGTTGCTAATATTTCTCAAGTTTTACTTGATTAGTTCTGAGATAGAAGTAAAATTGAGCACATTCCTGTGCTAAAGTCTTATTGTCATTGAAGATACAAAGATTTAAGCCTTAAAGAAGAGTGGGAGAATAATGCACAAGGTAAAGCAAGACTTTAAATGAAAGAGTTAATAAGTTTATCCAAGAAATGGGTATAAAAGGTAAAATGTTGATGCCCCAAATCTGTAAAAAACAAACAACAAAAAGAAACAAAACCCTGACTTGTTGGTGTCTCACTAGAGTGTCCAATTCACAAACTTGCAGAAGGTTTAGGAATCTATGCTTTATAATCTTACCAGGTACTTTATATGCATACGTAAATTATAAAACCATTGTATACAACCAGAAGATGCAGGCTAGATTCCTACCCACAATTTGATTCAGATGTAGAGACTGATAAAGCCACACATACCCCAAGAGTGCACAAAAAGTTTTGTTACTCACATAATGGGGCTTTTCTGAAGAGAGGAAGGCAGGCCTCCTAAATTGGCCTAAAAGCAAGGGAAGGGAGATTGTCTTTGGATCCTTATTGTTAGGAGGTGGGGCCAGGAGGGGAAGGGGTTTACATGGTTTGAGCTTCTGACCTGTGCCAAAGTAGGAAGCACACAGACTTTCTTATCCACTTTTTATAGATGTGAGGGAGTAGGAGAGCAAGGAGGAGTGAGATGTAGCAGCTGTAAGCCATCAAACATCAAAAATTTTGGTCGGAATCTTTATTACAACGGCTTTAGTCTATAATAAATGCAATTCAAAATAGAAATAATAGACATATATTATCGAAAGAACATTGGTAACATTGAAATAGAACTGCATAATTAATGTGCTTAAAAATTTCTGTCATTGATAACTTCATCATAATACCCATTATTGTTCTAGGCAACAGATACAAAATTCTAAGCAACTACAAATGGGCAGAGGGGGACAAAGGAATTGATGAGGAAGTGACAGCATTAAGTTACTTGAGATAGGGGGCTTAGCAACTGGTTTCATTGAGACTATATAGATGAATTGTCTACACTGAACAATCCTAATGACATTGGCTTTGCTTCATGTTTGTAAATAAAATGTACAGCATTATTTTATCTTGAATAAATGAAGGGAAAAAGGAAGTTGAATTAAGCCAACAACAGTGTGTTTAACAGTGACACTTTTGGAACATTTTCCATTATTTTAAAGTCTAGATTAATGTGTTGCAGGAAATACTATGGCCTTTCTGCCCCTTAGGCTTTGCCACAACTTAGACAAATGACCCTTCCTAGTTGTTCAAAGTGTTAAAGCTTTCCTGCTATTAGCAGTGAAGAAGGATGGATTCACTGAGATTTTAACAGATTGACAACATCTTATCTTAGTGGTGCACACATGCTTCAAGAAGGCAGAAAAGGCAATTTACCCTCCACTGTGACTATTTATTTGCTTTTTAATTGGCTTGGACTAGTTTTGTACAAGAAACCATTAAATCATAGTTGAATACAAAAGAGGTGTGTAATGGGGGAGAGCATCTGTGTTGGTAATTTCTAAGTAAATAAATTACACCTATTCAAACACTTCACAGAGCATTTACATGAACAATTAAGTTCTAGGTCAGTGTTAGTTTCTGGAGATGTACAAGATTTGTGTAATTCTCATTAACAAGCATGTTCCTAAATGAAGAGAACTATTTGCATTTAGCTGTTAATGTAACAGTCACTATGATTTAATGCAACTGTCACTATGATTTAATGCAGATTGATGTAGTCAGGAGAAGTAATGCATATATTGTTCATTAAACATGGAGATGTTTAAGTTGTAATAAAATTGTAAAACCTCAAATGTAAGTACAAAACTCCATTTTTTATTCTGACAAATTAAATTATATTTTATAATTTGTGAATTACATATAAAAATTAAGCATGCACCTTATCTTTTGATACAAATTTCTAAAGACTCTTGAGTTCAAATCACATTCTCGCTTCAGTGTACCATTGACATTTAATGCAACAAATTTATTCATCTGGAAATAATATTTAAATTTTCTCAATGTGACAAAGCGAACATCAAGCTCAATGATAAATTCTTATTTGTATCCGTGTGTAGGAGGTCTACAAAGTCCCTTTTGCTTTCAATGTTTTTTTATACATTGATTTATTCCTTTATATTTTTATTTTTGAGACAGTGTCTCACTTTGTAACTGAGGCTGGAGTACAGTGGTACAATCTAGGCTGATTGCAGCCTGGACTCCTAGGCTCAAGGGGTCCACCTACCTCAGCTTCCCAAGTAGCTGGGACCACAGGTGCATGCCACCAGCCCTGCCAATTTTTGTCTGTTTCATAGAGATGAGATTTCACCATGTTGCCCAGGCTGATCTTGAACTCCTGAGCTCAAGGGATCTGCTTGCCTTGGCCTCCCAAAGTGCTGGGATTACAGGCCTGGCTTGCTTTAAATGTTAATTTAACATTATGAACATCCTTCTGATAAAGTGAATGTTTTCACCATTTCAGAATTTAGGGAAATTCTTGGCCAAATATGATAAACTTTTCTCTTTGGCAGACTAAACTAGTGTGTGTGTGTGTGTGTGTGTGTGTGTGTGTGTGTGTGTGTGTTATAAGTCAGCTGGTGAAAGACTAAGAAAGCCAAGAAATAGCCACCAATTGGAAGTTTTTCACCAAAGCTGCTTTCACTTTTGAAAAGACATAACATTAAGTAATAAACATATATTAGCCACTCTGGTTTGTCAACCTTCTGCTCTTGTATTGTTTCCTTCCTCAATTGCAATTATTTCATAGGTTTGAGCAGTGAATTCCTATCACGAACTGTCTTAGAAGGTCAAGCTCTGTTCAAAGGACCTTTTATTTCTTTGCTTTCCTGGTGGAAGGGGACGTGTCCTTATATATTCTGTCCATATACGCAACTTAATTCAATTAATTATATTTAATTACAACTTTTTCTCATTTATGGCAATGTGAGGTGACTTCCTCTATTTTCTAATAAGGTATATTAAAAGCAGCAAAAAATAAATTTAACACAAAGTAAAACATAATTGTATTACAGAATACATTATGCTTTCATTCTTCCTCTTTTGTAATTTATTTTTAAATATCTCTTTAGAAAAATAATAGCTCAAGCTTTGCATTAGGATACAACATTAGGGTGAACAAATTTTTTTAATGTTCTTACATTCACTTTTTCCCCAGTCGAAGAAAGGATGTTTACGTAGCAATTAGTCAAGAAGTCTCTTTGGAATTTAAAATTACAGTTGCTCAAGTTTCCCTTTATTTATATGAACTTTATATTTAAGTTAAATAGACATAGCATAGCTGCAAGTACTCATAAAAATCATTTTTATCTGTATTTATTTTTTTAGAAATCATAACTAATTGTGTCCTCATATTAATATATGCCCATAATATCTATGTTCAAATATTACTGAATAAATGGATAGATGTATATCTATGCCAGGCACTGAACTCAACATGTTGTTGCATTATTTCTCACGTAATCATTGTTAAATTTTCAAACAAGGTATTATTTTCATTTTATTTCTAAAATTGATATTTAAAGATTTTAGATGATTTACTCAGATTTAAGAGTAAAACAGAAAATAGTTTTAGTTTGTGAAAACTTGACTCAAAAATTATATTTTTTCTCACTTTTTATAACTTCAATAAATGTTTAATTATTCCACATTTTATAATTTCAAACTATGGAATCAAAAGACAGTTCAGTGGTGTGTGAAAACTGAAACTAACATAATTTCCTATGTTAAACATTAATGGGACCACAGTTTTTTTTCCTATGATAAACAGTACGAATTTCAAAAAATAAGATAGTTACTTGTTTTGCTGAGATAAGACTGCAAATTAATATGTTACGTTTCAAGACTATCAAATTTTCTCATTGACACTCTCTTCATAACTTTCACCTTATTATGTCTACCAGTCCAGTGCATAAGCCCAATTAGGTCCCTGTCTTTGAAGACCTGTCTGAATTATAAACATTATTATTAGGAAAAAACAAGTGGGGTGATATGTATGAATGATTTCTTCTGGTGTGGCAAATCCCCTTTTTGTTATATTGTGAAGGCCAAGTTATTCTGGACTACATTTGAAAAACCTGCATTTTTAGTATATTCATTTCTGTGCATATGTTATTCTGTACTTTATTTAATGTTTTACTTGTTAAAACAATTTTTTGGGATTCTGATATTTTAATATCTGTCCCAATTCAAGATTCAATATGAGACCTCTTCCATTACACCTCATATGAAAGCTTATTTTACAAATTATCTAAAAGACATAGGTGGCTATTTTCTCTTAAGTCATTTTAAATATATTAGGCATAAGGCATGATATAAGAAATTTTATGACTTTTTTTCCAAATTTAGTTTTAGTGTTCTTTTGTTTTTTCAGGTTGCAAACAAAAATAAATTAGCTATATGAAACAAACAGGAAGACTAATAATAAGAAATAAGTAAAGGTGAGACTAAGCAGAAAATGAAAATAACCTAAGTAAATTGTGTTCTGCTTTAAATTTTACCTAGGGACTTTGAGATACTATAGCCTAACCTGAATTGCTTTAAAATTCGAAATCACTATGGCAATTTATTATACATGTATCACTGCGTAGTAGTAGAATACAGAGAGAAGAAAATGTTCTAAGAAACATGCAAGTAATTGTAGATTAGGCCATTCACTGCTAAAGTAAACATGCTCCAGAGCTGATCATTCTCCATTATACATGTTCTCTAATCACTCACTCCCCTCAAAATATTCTGAATTATTTTTTAGCTTCTACCTTAAAATCATGTCCTGATAGGACTGACATGTTTTTTCACAAATTTCCAATAAGACACTCATGAAAATACAAGAAGTGATTAGCAAAGCACACCACATGAAAATTTAGTAATAATTAGCCTAGTACCAGAATTAGGATTTGATGAAATAAGGCTGGAAACTTAGATAATCTGATGCCTAATTCCATCTTAATGAAAATAGAGACTCAAATGTTCCCCATTTGTTCTCTTCCTTTGTCTCCTTTTTCAACTGTATAAGTTTCATCCTCATCTCTAAACAGAGAAGACTGTTCCCTTACTTGGTGTATACACTTTTGGGTCAGTCAAGATCAATGTGCACAAGTGTCTTGGCCACTGACAAGATTCACATGAAACGAATTGCTCAGTGGTTAGTGGGCTGACTGCTCATGCAGATACCAGAAAGAATAGGATTCTCATGTGCCTCTGCTCCCCACCAAGAATGACAAGAAGGGCCCTTCTGAGAAAGTAGTAGAGTCAAAATGCTCAGGGACTTAATGAATTCAGGAAATGATGGCAATGAATGTACAATATCAGGAGAACTGTAAGAATATGGGACATAGGATGGTGCAGCAGAACAGAAGATGAAAACCAGATATTTAAAATAGACATATCAAATGTAGTCTTGTTTCTTGTTGATAAGGTACAAGTGTTAAGGTGAAGTAGAGGGAAACATCATTGAATGTTAGTTTATTAATATAAAAATGTTCAGGTTGAGATTATTTCATCTATATAGATGTTTATATCATTGGGATTGATAAAAGGAGATGGGGAAGAAACAAAGTCTGTGAACGAGAGGCTAAAATTGAGCAAAAGAATGGGAGGGCGAAGAGATGATTCACAGAAAGAGAGGATGATATTGGCTTGTGCTTTTTAGGTGTATTCCATGGACCAGCAGCACTGGAGTCCCTCTGAGTTTTTAGAAGTGCAGAATCTTGTCTATTCCAATCTTACTGAATCATAGTCTGCACTGCATTTTAATACAAACTCCACATGGTTTGCATTAAAGTGTGTGACACACTGGTATGGAAAGACAATATATATCTTAAAGGAACCAAATATATATATATTTTTTTGCTTATTTAAAGAAAAAGAGTAATGTCTGGAAGCACTGATAATGAGCCATGTCAGTCCTTGTCTCTGACATATGTGATGTGTAAGAGAAGAGCCTTAAGAAGGCCACAGAGGAAGCTTGTTTTCTGAAGAAAACTATTTTTAAAAAAGGTGTTTTAAAGTATGTTTTCTGATTTAAACCCATCTTCATATGGGGAAGAGGTAGATTTTCATTTGTTTGTTTCCTTGCTTGTTTTTTGTGAGTGTTGTGTTTTTAGTTTGGTTGGTTGGGTTTTTTTTTAAATTTGTTTTTTTTTTTTGTTTTGTTTTTTTGTTTGTTTGTTTTTTTGAGACGGAGTCTCGCTCTGTCACCCAGGCTGGAGTGCAGTGGCGTGATCTCGGCTCACTGCAAGCTCCGCCTCCCGGTTTCGCGCCATTCTCCTGCCTCAGCCTCCTGAGTAGCTGGGACTACAGGCGCCCGCCACCCCGCCCGGCGGCTAATTTTTTGTATTTTTAGTAGAGACGGTGGGGGGGGGGGGGGTGGTTCACGGTGTTAGCCAGGATGGTCTCGATCTCCTGACCTTGTGATCCGCCCACCTCGGCCTCCCAAAGTGCTAGGATTACAGGCTTTGTTTGCTTTTTGAGCCAGGGTCTTGTTCTGTCACCCAGGCTGGAATGCAGTGTCACAATTACAGCTTAGCCACTACCTTCCAGGCTCAAGTGATTCTCCCACCTCAGCCTCCCAAGTAGCTGGAACCACAGGTGTATACCACCATGCCTAGCTATTTTTGTTTGTTTTTAATATCAAAGAGTGATTCAATATTATGTGAATTCAGGGTTGAGAACAACTGATTTAGGCAAAAAAAAAAGATAAAAAGGCTAAGAAATTTTCAAAATGGGATTCTTTTTACCAGAGTGTGGCAAACCCCAGTGGAGGACCCTAAAAGTGCTTGGGAATACTAGATTGAGTAGAATGTATATCTGGGTGAATGATGACCATCAATGCTTGAACATCTGATAATGACTCAAGTTTACCTATATTTGAATCATAATATGATTGGTTTTGTTGGTTTCTGAAACCCTGCAGTCACCAGTTCTATTGCTGTTTCTCTTTGTGTTAAGGTTTAGACTTGGTAGCTCCTTGTGCCTTGGTATAAGATGATGACTTTTACTGGAAGTAACTTACACATGTTTAGTTTTGAACTTTTGCAAATGTCTCTAAGATAATGGTATTCCCAAGCATGCTGCCCACTTCCTAAGCCTTATGTGCTACAGCAGCATTCACTGGCAGAGGCTCAAGTCTTAGAGCAGCAAGTTCTTAACTAGAAGCTTTAAGTGTATAAAAATAATACATAAACTAGTTCTTCTAGAAATAATAATTGAAAAGAGAAAAACTTAACTATTGATATTTTACTTGATTTATTTGGTATGTTTTCTCCCCTCATTCCATTTCCATTATTCCTTTTGCTTTAACATAGAGCTTTATTTTTACCATAGATTTTATTTAATATATTTAACATTTAATTTAAACATTTTATATATTAACAAACATTCTGTTAACTTTATCTCAATGACAACTTGATTGGGCATAGAATTGTCAGCTATTTCTTATTTTTTTTTTCTTAAAGAACTTGTGAAACTTGTTTATTTGCAGTCATTTCAACATCCTTCAAACTGGTCACCCCACTATAATTTCTGCCTTCTAGTGATCCATTTGTCACAAAGCAGGCATGGTAGTCCCATTAAATTATAGATTTATCTGTTACTCCCCAACTTAAAACTCTCTTGTGGCTTTCCAACTGTCAGAATAAAACATAAACTACTAAATGTAGCATAACCAGTCTATACATAACTGGTTAGTGAACTGTGTGCAGATGACACAATTCACAGCAATCACAGGTTCAGAGACAGAGCTATAGGTCATGGAGAGGTGGGATATCCAGCCAGCTTGACGAGCTGCAAACACATGTGATGCCAAAGGGCTCAGCCTTCCTCCAGAGGTCAAAACAGCCAGTATAATTCTTCATGGCAAGCCAAACACAGGTGTTTCTTGTCTCATTAACAAGACCTATCTAAACAGACATAATTAACAAGAGAAGTATTTAACTTTACAAAATACACCAGAATCTTTTAAATGTATTTGGAGTAGTAGTTCATAATTCGGGTGCATTTTCTAAATGAAGCCTAACTAGGTCCTCATCATGTGACTACTAGCATCTGTCACAAAAAGGCCCAGCCCACATCTCCTACATCATTTCATACAATTCTTCTCAGGCTCAGAACACTTCAGTTTCACTAGAATACTTTCTACACCTCAAATGCTGCCAACGTGATCTCACCTCAGAGACCGAAACCTCAAAACACTTGAATCTCAGTTATCTTTCTTCTTCTAGAGAGACCTTCCCAGACTTCTGACTCTAAATCACCAACAACCACAATCCTTCCCCATTCTTCCTCGTACTATCAGTTTTATTTATCTCTTGTAGTTATTGTTTGTAAGTATCTGGTTCAAGTTTTGCTTTCCTTTTTATGTCATTGTTTTGCCTCCTTCTGCCTCTAGATGTAATAATTCACCACATTCCACAGCCTCCTCAATATATTTTTCATGTAATAAAAACAAATCTGGTATTGCTAGTCATAGCTCTATCTCTAGGACATCTATCAGTGCCTAGGGCATTAATAACATATTTAATTCTTTTTTATGTCAGATTCTTCCTTGGAAATTCTTTCAGTTGCCCCTTCTTTTTTGTTGTCTGCTTTTCCTATTTCTTGAATATCCTAAACATGCAGTTCTTCGTATAAACAGAAAGTATATTATGTTTTTGTTGAACTCTCTAATATTAAATGGATGGTATTTTGGTCCTCAAATCAGCTAGTCTAATTCCTCTTACTGCTTTTTATTTCCTGCTGTGGTTCATGTGAGGAAGGATTTATTCTTGAAAATTTATGTTCAATTGACTGCGGGACAGATATTTTGGGTAATGTGAAGCAGTCTGTAAATTACTCCCTTTATGTAATTAGAGAGTGAAAAGGCACAACACTTAGCGTTTACTGATCACAATGTCTTTCAATGCCTTTTCTCCGGTTTCCTTAATGTCTATGACAGCAAATTCTACCATCTACCCATGTTTGTCCTATACCTGTTTTAATTATGGAAATGATGGTATATAAATAGCTTTAGAAAGTGCTTTGTCTAATTTGGGATCATGTTGGAAAGAGTTCCAGCTAGAAAGCAAGCAGTTTTCATTCATTCATTTGGTTCATTTGGTTGGTTCATTTGGTTCACTTGGGTTAGGCTACGTAATGATATGGTAAAAACCTGTGACCTCAAAAGCTCAAGGCAGCCTTTGGGCTGGAGAAGAGAACACAGGAGAGTTGCAGTCTGGCAATTAAATGTTTCCTGAAAGTGATTCATATCACCTACTCACATTTGAATGGCCAGTGCAGTCTAATGGCTACAACTTCAAGGCAACAGAAAAGTGCCACTGTTCCATGCGCCTGGGAAGAGAGGAATATTGGACATTGATAAGGGCTTGAAATGCCCACAGAAGCCCCTAAACCACTGAGGAAGGGAGTAACTGATAGGGTGGCAGGAAATATTCTCCTTTTTGATAGACTCAAGTTTCATAATCACAAACACAGATTTTCAAAAGTAAATGTAACTGTCATTTTTGTATAACAACTTAAGTCACAAACCCTATTCTGCTTAATGTAGATATAAAATATATTGTCTTGGAAGTAAATGCAACCATCTCTGTTTTTGTTTTTTTGTTGTTGTTTTGTTTTGTTTTCATAGAATTGTTATTTAAAAGCAGCTTCATTTACATTCCTGGCCAGTTTTCTTTCCTATCTCCTGAAGGACTCAGGTACAGAAACAGCCTTGGTCAGGAGGAGCCATAAGCAGTTCCTTGTCACCTTCAATAGCCAGCATCTTGCTCCAGAAGCCAGTTATTGCCCTTGGGCTAGAAAGTGTCTCATTCTGTACAGGCTTCCCACAGAGATAGATTATCTCTTTAAGTGATCCACTTATAGCGCTTGTATCCCCTTTTTCCATCCTTCTAGCCACAAAGCACCTTAAAGGACTAAAATAATTCACCCTCCATGAATCATGCATCCATGCCTCACTTTCCAGAGTACTATGGGGAAAATGTGTTAATTAGACGTGAAGAATGTTGACTTCTTTTGTTTATTGTAGGTGGGTAAAAGAGGAGGGTGCTATGGTTGGTAATAGAGTCATACTGAGCTTATGAATGTTTGGCGTATTATAGACCACTAAGCTTAGTTTCCATTCTACTTTAAACAACTCATAAGTTTTTCTGTGTTTTCATGAGTATTTAAATTTGAATGTAGGGAGAGGGTAAATTACTCCAGGTATGTTTTCCAAAATGTTACCATTTAGTGTTGTCTACTCTCTAATTTGTTTTAGATGTCAAGCCAGCATTTAAATACTCATCAGGACAAAAACAGATAGATAGATAGATAGATAGATAGATAGATAGATAGATAGATAGACAGACAGACAGATTAGGTAGACAGACAGACGTATTTATTTCATTGAGAGAAGTTACACCACAGTGTTATGAAGTATAATGTTGGAAGTCAGAAACATGTGGGGCGAACTCCTAGATCCACCAATTAGTTATATGATGTCCTACAAGTAACCTAAACTCTGTACATCTTAATTTTACCCTCTGAGGAAATCTAATGAACAAATATATGTCTTTTATCAGAGAGGCATATTAAGGATGGCCTCCAGTGGATAATAGTGATATGTCTGCCACAGTCTGTTTTGAGTTTAATGGCTATACCTATAAAATCCTGAACATGGGTTCAGATATATAAAAATCCTCAATAAACTATTTCTAATTGGTATTAGTATTATCTTAAGGCATGGCTTAGCTATGAATGTACCTAATGAAAAGATAAGATGTAATATATAAATTTTTAAAATTTTCTCCCCTTAACATAGTGTCAGGCATTTTTTTCAAAGCATGTGATAGGTCTGTTAGCTAGTCTGATCCGAGTCACAGAATATAGTAGAAATTAAGTAAAGCAAGATTAAAAGATAATTCCAGGAAGTGGGGACATGAGCAAAAGCATACAGAAAAGAATTCAGTTTGCTATTGCTAAAATAACTGCAAAACAGTGAGTGATAAAGATGAACATGGATAGGCACATATACATTAGGTCATTGAAAACTTTAATGGTCATAGGAAAGGTATATTATGATACTTTGTATAAAATTTTTTGTTTTTATATTTGATAGAAATTCATTTCATAATTTAAAAAATAAGAGCTTTTCAGCCACATTTCATGATATTTTGATCAGCCTGATAACTGTGCAAAGTATGTATTTGTGGAAGTTTGCAGGCAAAGATGCAAAAAGACAGCCAAATAAAGGATTTCAGGTAATAGATACTGAAAATTCAAGTTGATGTAGTAGGCCGAGAAATAGGAACAACTTGAGGATTATTTATTAAGTAAAATCGGCTCTACCTATTGACTGAAAACATGCAAGGGTAAAAGATAACATGAACTTTAGTGGTGCCAAAGAAAAGTTTATAGGGTAATGGGAATCACTAGGGGAATGACTAGCATTATGAGAAAAGTTGATGAATAGTGTAAGTGAAATAGAGGGCGTATAATTGTGGTAAAATATAAAGTACATAGGAGTATTCAGAATCTAGAGATCTGAATTTGGGAGCAATCAACATGCAGTTGGTTGTTAACCTGTAATAGTGGATGAAATCACTTGAAGAAGTGACTCAGGAGTGTAGAGAACTGTCATCAAAGAGGGATAAATAACTTCAAAGCAGAGAAATAGCATACCACAAAGAAAGAATGGTATCCAAGAAAGACAGTATTATCTTCTTTATTAATATTAATATCTATGGAGAAAAATAGAATAGATTTTTTCCACTTCTGGAGATACTTACTAAATCCCAGACAGGACAGAAAATACTACTGTATTTTCTCAGTAACCACCCTGAAATATCACTTTAGAGATGGAGAAATTTAAAAAAAAAATTAGTTTGGAAAGATTACCCAAATGTCTAGAATAAGAATGCCAGGATTTCAGTTCAAGTCCTTCTGGAACTAAAGATTCTGCTGCTGCTGCTGCTTTTTTTTTTTTTCAAATCTACTTATGAGTTTTAATAAGAAAAAATATGATATTCTATAAAAATGTAAGGCAAAGAAATATAGTTTATTTTATTTCATAAGAGTTACATATATTTGGCATTTCTTTGTATTTTTATTCATGTATTTAGAATACTTTAACATTTTTTATGTAATGGAGAGAATAAATACAGTGAGTAACTTTTTTGATACCAGTGAAACTATCATTTGTTGGATATTTCTAGGTTTCTGAATGTTTTATTTGTATTAAATATATTCATTAGTAATTCTTATATTTGTTTCTCATATGTTTTGTTATCCCTATTTGGTGGATGAAGATATTACAAATAAGGTCAGTTCTATGTAGGAGACCAAAGATTTTCATGCTGATTTCTTAGTGCCATCGTTTAATAAGCAAGAGTACTTTGCAGAGCTGCCATTTGACAGTGCCTCTGTAATCACACCTACAAAGAGGAATCTGGCTTCAGAAAAGACTGATTTTAGTTTTTCTCCTGTCTTTCTCTTTGTTTAACTTATTCTGTCTTAACAATCATGTAGTGTGGGTGCTACTCACTTCCAGCTACTTACAGGAAAAAATTAGTCATAGGAAAAAGTGAAACAAAACCAGTAAATTGCTTTGTCTTCCCAGTAATTCACAGTAGGGAAAACAGCTAAAAGATGCCACGTTTGTTTCTTTCATTCAACAATATAAGAATTTGAATAAGAAGTAAAGAAGAACATGGCATGAAGAAAGAAGTTAAGCAATCATTCCAAGTAAATATATTCTTGTTCAAAAATTAAAATTCTGTATTGAATACAGCTAGAAGATACTGCCATTTGAAGCACCATGGCTTATAATTTTATATGTAGTCTTAAGGATCCATACTACCTCGTTTTAAATTTTGCCTCAAAATTGGTCAAAAGCATTATTATGTGACTCAACTCTGTATTTTCTCAGGAATAAACCTATACAATTTTTTTTTTTAGATCTCAATACACTCTATAAAATTGAAAGGGAAATGTATAGACCTACTCATCAGATAGATTGTCAATTTCTCATTGTATTCTTCACAGAGAGTCTTGTCTTTTTCCTAAATTTCAATATCAGTAAAGCAATACATTTAGATTTCACTGAGATTAGTATTCTTCTCTTTGATTCTGCAAATATTATTTTGCAAGCAGTATTACTATTCTGATCCCTAGAGAGATGGGCCATTTTCAAAAGATATATAACACTTAGTGCCTCATGTTTCTGCTTATGAGCACAACTAAAAGGAGGTTTGCAAGAGCTAAACTGACATTTTTAAATCTTATAATGTGAGAGTTATATTATGTGGGCAATTTTCCTGGCATTTTATATTAATACTGCATGCTATCACAATTCATTTTCACCAATTTAGAAGGTGTAGAAACATGCTGAACCCTTCAGTAAAATGGTATAATTATTATATTTGCATACCATAAGAGTGGAAGCAAATAGTAAAAATATACAGCACCAGTACTTTATGAAGGGCAACTTTAATACAAATGACTACTTAGTAAAGTATTTTATTATCTTCAACTGGTAGAGAAATAGCTGCTTCATTGAGCTTGCTTTTGTGTCATACTGTAAAATTCATAAAGTAATATCCACTGAAGTTAGTAGAGGTTTGAGTAAATGACCATAAATACTGTTTTATATTTTACCCAGAAACTGCACTGCTACATTATTAAGGAAATCTCTCCTTCTAAATTGTGTTCATTTAATTGAATTACTGGGCATTAACTTGATGTAAGCATACAGGAATTCACAATGTAGTGTAAGCTATTTATTGAATCACATTTATTTTACTATGTAGATCTTTTTCCTATTCAGAATTTTTAAAATAGCAGAGGGAGCAGAGGAATTTGATTTTGTTTTTCTTTGTTTTTATTTTTAACATTCTCATAGTTTTTAACAGAATTTGATGTTTAATACAAGCTTAGGCCATCGTCGCAAGTTGAAAATTAGATGAAAGGTCTATCTATTGTACTTTCTTTTTTTAGCCATGAGATTTGAGAAAGTATAAAGGTAGGTCATATATACAGCAAATCAGGTGATATTTTTCTTCTTAGGCAGCTTTGAAAATCTATCATAAAAATGATTTAAAAGATTATATTTGATTTTTTTGTGATTAGGTTGTCATTTTGCATACTCGGGAATGTTCATGATTATTAGTATCCAGTATCAAAGAAAATATATAATAAAATGCCAAGAATAACACAATTTTTGACTGCAGAGAAAGCATGCTATGATGGAAAGCAAGTTAATATGGTCATCAGAAAAACTGCTCTGGGCCTGCATTTGGCAAGTTGTTAAAATGCAGAGTCTTAGTTATCTCATATCTCAAGCAGAGGTTAAAAGATCTCACATTGATACTGGAGCAAATAAGCTCCAAGTTGAAAGTGAGTAAGGTTTTCTGGGAGATGAACATAATGAAATTAGATGAAAATTGTGGCTATGGAATAGTATATGGAACCAAAGTTAACATGGGTAACTTTTTGGTGGGGGGAAATAGAGTCCTGCTTTGTCACCCAGACTGGAGTGCAGTGGTGCAATCTTGAATCACTGTAACCTCCACCTCCTGGGTTCAAATGATTCTCTTGCTTCAGCCTCCTGAGTAGCTGGGATTACAAGCATGTGCCACCACTCCTGGCTATTTTTGTACTTTTAGTAGAGATGGGGCTTCATCATGTTGGTCAGGCTGGTCTCGAACTCCTGACCTCAGGTGATCTGCCTGCCTTGGCATCCCAATAGGGAGGGATTACAGGCCTGAGTCACCTCACCCAGCCCATGTGGGTGCCATTTTGGCAGGCAGTCCAAAATAAAGGTTTGTAACATGTGCCAATTATGTAGAATTTTGTGACAAAATAATTGGTGATCCAAGAAAAGAAAATGAATTAATAAACATACATTGTGTTAATAAATATATATTTTGTCTATATTGCTAGGAAGTTTTCTCAATAAATTTGGGGGTTTAGGGCTAGGGTTGGAACAAACCAAAACAAACAGGGGTTAAGAAACACTTAAAGAATTAAGGAAAGAGAGAGACAAGGGAGAAACAATAATGGTAAATTACCAAAACAAACAAACAAAAAATAAAAAGCAGGTTATTCTGTTGTCTACATATTCTTCCTAAATGATATAAGAAGTCATAATTTATAATATATACGCCAAACTCAACAATGGCTAAATAAAACTCATTCCTCCATCTTGAAAATGTCTTCTTTTTTTAAATGTAATTACTAAAAATAAAATATTGGAGTCTTATTTCGTTAATATTTTCTATGCACATATTTCCTATTAGCTGCCAAGTCAATTCCATCTGCCATATTTTCCTAATGTGATCTGAAATTTCAATACCTGTTATCATTGAGGCAGTTCAGATCCTTATAATCACTCTTCAGAAGCATTAGATGGTCTGCTTTGTTACAATTTTCTCTTTCCAAATTTGTTCTCTGTGCTATAACCGGAGTTATTACTATCTTTCTAATATACAAATTTTGTCATGGCATTATTTGATTTAATCTTCAATGATTTTTTATACTGCACTGTTGACGATGGAGGACAAGTTTTATCAGTTTAGCATCATGCATCTTGACACAACGCTACATCCATTCCATGTACCTTACATGTCAAACACATAGGAAAACATTTATTTTGAAAAAAAGATATACATTTTTAAAATATGTACTTTAATATGATGAATGTTTGCATCTTTGGCTTAAAAAAAAGCCACAGAGAGAAATAGGGATGATACGTGGAAAAATGATTATCTCTATTTACTCTTATTTCTGTCTGGAAAGCTCTATGCCACAGCTGTTATTTGGAAAACATCTTGTCATTTTTCAAGAACGAATTCAAATGTCCTTGCCCTCTATAAAGTTTTACCTTCCACCTTAAAACAGAGGTAAAAATTTCCTTCACTTTCCTAGCTTTTTTGGTACTTGTGTAATAACAATTTTAAAAGTGTTTTATAATTTATTTGCTTACACATTTGTTTTCAAAACTACTTTCAAAGAACACCATTCAGGGTTCGGATCTTCCTGGTTAGTTCTTTTGTTTTGGAATTTAACAATTACTGGAACATAGCTGCGGGTCATTAAATGATTGTTAATGAATGAACAATGTAAATGGAATGAAAAGAGAACAGAATTTTGCAATTACTGTAAAAAGTAAAAGATAGTAGAAAAACTGGTTTTCTAGGACAATTTTCATGTGAGGCTGTTCTTCACAAAACATGACATAAAGGGTTTCAGGAAGTTTTGTGTAATAGAGATGCTGTGAATTCTTGAAAATTAGGAAAAATGCCAAGAACATAGTTTGAGATGTTTTATATCTTATAAACCAAGTTGCTTGAGAGCTTCAGATAATATGAAAGCCTAGTCTTATTTTGGATATTGCATTAAACAAAAAGGGAATAACATTTTTGATTCCAGTTTTCACAGTAAAAATTGAGTGAACAAATCCCTGAAGAAAATTATAAAACACGTATATAATACAATAAGCAACTATCTGAAGGTACCAGAGGGTGAATAGAAGTAGGCAGGTTCTATAGCAGAGTTTTTGCTTACCTGTAGAAGGGTAGGTAGGCAGAGTAAATTACTGTCACTGTGGGTTTTGGACTACATCGAAGGACAGTACAAGCAGTGCTCACAGTTGTGACAGGGACACACATGGAAAAAAAGGTGTCTTTTTTTTTTTTATGTAAGGAGTTGTAAAAGTGAAGTAAGGAAACCAGGATTTGTTAAAAAGAAAGGGGAAATGTTTAAAAGGGAAAGAGCCAAAGGGGGGGCTCTCAAAACTTTACCTTCTCACATGCCCAACTAATACCTTAACCACACGTGCAGAAAAGACTCAAGACAACTCTTGTAATGACAAATGTATGAAATAATATAGGAGCTACCGCCCAAGTAAAAAAAGGTTTGCAGTTCAAGCCTACCAAAACAAACAAATAAAAAGTTCTACTATAACAAGAGAAACAACACTTAGAGAAAAATGATGAAATTTAGAATCTCTAAAATTTAACTTTTATAATAGCTATAATATAATGCCAAAATTACTAACATGCAAAAATCCAAGAACACATAGCATAGGTTCAAGAGAAAGGAAAATCAACAGTTTCGACCCTAAAATAACCATGTGTTTAGAACTAACAGAAAAAAATTCTAAAAGTGGCTATTATAACTATCATCAAAGAAAAAAATAAAAATAATTTGTGTAGATTATCTTACATGTATGTTTTACAAAATAGACAAAAATAGGTTTTTAATATAAAAAATTCTCAGCAGAGTAATAGGAAATCTCAGCGAGAGAAGGAGAAAGACGTTCTAGAGCTAAAAAAAAATACAATTTCTGAAATTTGAAAAAAAATCACTGGGTGGACTTAAGAGCTTAATGCACATGGCAGAGTAGAAAGAAAGTGAACTTTCAAGTATACCAACAGAGTTCACCCAAGGTGAAGAACAGAAAGAATAAATATTGAAAAGAAAAAAACACTGATCTCAGGCAATTGTTAGATGTTATTCAAATGTCCAACATATATATAATTTTAGCAACAGTGGAGAAAGCATAGGGCAGAAAAAATTATATATGAACATATCATAAACTGGACTTTCCCAAATTTAATGAAACAAATTTGCAGACAGAAGTTAGTCAAACATGAAGTAGGCTATACACAAAGGAATCATGCTGAGAAACATAAATTATTAAGAGTCAATTGCCTCTTGAAAGCTGCAAAAGACAATTGCCATATTACAAACATGGTAATAAAAATCCAATTAAGAGTTGACTTTTTCACCAGTAACCCTGAAAGACAGAAGAAAATGAACACACATTTAAAGTGCATCCCAGCCTGGGCAACATGGCAATACCCATATCCATTAAAAATATAAAAAATTAGCTGGTGTGGTGGCACATGCCTTTAGTCCCAGCTGCTAAGGAGGCTGAGATGGGAAACTCACCTGAACTGAAGAGGTCAAGGCTTCAGTGAGCCAAGATCAAGCCACTGCACTCGGGCCTGAGCGAGTGGAATGAGCTCCTGTCTCAAAAAAAATAAAGTGCGTAATTTTTTTTAAAGTCAACCTCAAATTCTCTACAGAATAAATACCTTTCCGTAACCAAGAAGTGATAGAGATATTTTAAACTAAGCTAAAGGCATTTATCTCTAACGGACCTGCATTACAAGAAAGTCAAAAAGAAGTTCTTCAAGCTAAAGGAAAATTGTGCCAGGTCAACAGTCATACATATATTCAGTAAAGAAAGACTAGCATTGTAAATGCTAATTATCTAGTAAATGCAAAATACTATTTTCCCTTGTTCTTATTTTATCTCAATTTCTTTAAAAACATGATTGTATAAAACAAGAATATAACATTATCTTACAGGATTTATAATGAAGGTATGTGTGATACATTTAAGAATTATAACAAAGAATGAGCAAGATTTTAATGTTTTCATATATATTCTCATGAAATATTGCATTAACTATAATTGAACTATAAAAAATCAAGGATGTAAATCATAATATCTAGGGCAACCAAGTAGTATATGAAAAATAAAGTGGCAGACTTCAACCAACCATGTGGATAATTGCATTAGACATTAACAAATGAGACAGCCTGATTAAAAGGCAGAAATTGTCAGAATATTGAAAACAAAACAAAACCAAACAAACAAAAAAAAAACACCCACTGTACTGTGGGAAAATAAATCTTTCCTGGATTTTAGTTTTGTAGTTGTTCTGTAAAACCACAGCCTCTGGAGCTATGGAATCTAATATATTATAATACATTATAATATACTATAAAGTTAGAGTATAGCTCTCACTTTTCCCAAGAACATTTTCTTACACCATAAAAGTTAGATCTGCAGCCATTTGTTTCCCCAAGGGAGCCAATTGTTCAGATTTAAAAAGATAATACAAGTTTCTTTTATGTTCCCAAGAGCCAATCAATTATATTGTAGGGTGTTATATAACAATAACATTAATATCGAAGGTGGGCAAATAGTCCTCGAGGAAAGCTGGAGAGTTTTCTTCCCAGGTGTTTACATTAAAAAAAAAATGCAACCCAGACCCTTGAAGATTTGAAGCTGAAGACAAAGGCCTTATCTGACTCCCAAGGAAATGTATTTTTATGAGGAAGGTAAAATTAAGGATTCTTCCCATTGTTTCTCCAAAAAGACTCCCTTAAAGGAATGGGGGAAAGTGAATAGTCTCTGCCATTTAGAAGCACTGAAAACATTTTTTTTCTCCTGTATCCCTTACCTATTGAGTGAAAGCTGGTATTTCCTTAAGATATTTCTACATGTGACTCTCACCACATCACTCTGTGTTGATGCTGGCTGGGAGGAGCGGGGGTGAGGAGCAGCACTGAAATGTTACCACAGTTGTTCATTTTGTTGTGAGGATAAATAATATTAAGTTCTTTTTCCCAAACCCAGCCATGTAGTGGCCATCTATCTATAAATATTTGTGCACGATGTGTAACATTTCAAACCCTTCACAGTTCATAACAACATATATATTTATATTGTTAGAATATATATAGTATCTACAAAAATGCATTTTACATGTAAAGACCTATGTAGGTCTATTTGAAAGACTGAAAGTAAATAGAAGGAGAAAGATATACCTTGAAAACGGTGAACATAAAATGTCTGAAGTGGCTATATTAACATTTTAAAAAGCCAATTTCAAAAGAAATGTGTTACCAGAGTTATATAAGGACACTTCATGATTATACTAGGATCAATGCATCAGGAAAACATAACAGATAAACAAGAGTGTCGGTTTCAAATATTAGCTTTAATGCTCACGTAGGTATGCCTTTTGTAGGCTGATGTAACATTGTTGAACATCAGTTTTCTAATGTGTAAAATAGTGATAACAACAGAACAAAGTTATTTTGAGAGGCAAATATAATTATGTATTTAAGACATCTGTTTTCTTCTTTTAAGGACACTACGTGAAAAAGGAAGTAAAACAACCTCAGTGGTAATGTCACATTACATGAAATTAAAATAGCCTAAGTTACAAGTAAAGAAAAAATAAGGGTCATAGGAAGAAATTTTTAAGATATATGTATTGTGTCTATTGAAAGGAAGTTATGTTAAAAGAAAGGAAATAAACCAAAAGTATACGTCTAGAGATCGTACTACCTTCAAGCCCAAGATTTTTTGAAGTCTTTTAATATTCTCATCTATCCATACTGCGTAAGAGTTTTTTTGTGTCTAATTTTTCTCCAATGAAAGGTCAATTCCAGAATTTACTGAGTAAGTAGCCCCATTTTCATGATTTTTCAGATCATAATGGTATTATGTTGCTGTATGGTCTGTAAGAACTAGCCTGCTAACACCTTTGTTGGTATTACTAACTTCACTATCTTTCTCCATGGTCATCTATGAATCAACTTTTTAATCTTTTTTGCTTTCTTAGCTACTAGAGGAAACTGCTTTTTCCTTACATATGAGTAAATATTTATGCTCTTCAATTAATCTCTCCAAAGATATAATTTTCCTGCTCTAGCAATAGCATGTAAATTAACCTCCAGTTACAGGTTCATGTTGTCTCCTCAAAGAGGAATCACATACTCATGACTTTTTCTCTGAATCTCTTCAGATTTAGGAAATTCAGAAGTACAGACATCATTCACGGAATAGGGATTCAAATCTCACCCCATCTCTCTTGCCCTTTATATAGTGCACCGCAGTGGTTTCACAGACAGGATTAGGTCAAGATTCAAAAATAATAAAATGTATGCAAATGTGACTATTTCCAACAAATAAACAGAAATGTAAAAATGTATAGTCATTTAAATTTTCCGTAAAATGCGTGGTCAAAGAAATACTTAAATAAAAATTAAATGAAAACCATAACGCATGTTTATGTTTCCTTTAGGAAAGGAAAACAAGGTTTTTCAGAAAGAGAAAAATAGTTTATGTGTGTACGTGTGTGTATATAATGATATAACCACTACATTATGATTATGGATTGTTTTATATAATTAAAATTTTCACTTACTTATTCCTCAATATAATTTTGAAGTTACTGAAATGCAACATTATAAGAATGTAGTCAGTAGAAAGACTGAAGAAATTGTTTCAGTAGAGGCAAAGCTGATTTCTAGCATATACATGGTTATTAAAATTGTTTGATTTTTGAATGTTTAGTAATTATTGTCTTTCATAAAATTCATACAAACCTGCATACTCATATATATCCTGTATGTGATTATTCAAAAGTTTTTTTCAAAACAATAGTTAAAAGGAAACATTTTATATCAACATGTGTAGTGTGCATGTTTTTTTAACCATGGAAAAACATGTATACCACACATGTGTGGAAAGACTAGTGGAAAGACTGAATTTTGTTTGCCTGCAGAAATATTTTCATGATTTCTTATTCTTTTTAGAACATCTCAGTCTTCCACAAAATTAGTATGTGATTTCATTAAATGTGGCATTGAAAGCTAAATATTTGTGTTTTCAGAAAATATATTATTTGAATCCACATATTTGCAATGATAAAAGTGTATCATTCTGAAATTCTTAAAGGAAAATATAAAGAAAATATAACCTTGATAGGCTACATGATTAGGGTTTCATGCCGATAAATAAACGCATAATTTTTATAAGATTTTGTATTCGATACAAACTTTGAAGAGAGGTCACAATATTACACAAGATGAGGTCGTGATATGCATTTTAGGAGAGAAAGAAAGAAAAGAAACATGAAGTGAGTTGATAAGAAGTGAACTGGAACTGGGCATTTAAGAAACTTGTAGGTAAACCTGAAGATATTGAGTAAAACAGTTACTTCCAATTTTTTCCATGATGAGAAAAATTCTTACATTTTAAAAACTTTTCAACATCTGCATTTAGGATGAGTAAGAGAGACTTGAAGCAACAAAAAATATGTTAGCGTTTACTCAAATTGTGGGCTTGATACTATGAGGTTTGCAATGAAGTTATTTAGAAATGGTATGTGAAAGATATAAATTAAAATGTGTCAGTAATTGATATTTTATTAAATATAGTAAAGAAACAACATTCTAAACATTGAAGGACACATTATAAGACATTTTGTAAAATAATCTGTTTCTCCCACAAAGCATGAATTCATAAGTAACATTCAGAAAAGAATTGTTAACTATTTTTGCTTTAGAAAAACATTGGAAGTGATGATAGTGTAATCACTTCCAATGTTTAATACTTAAGCATCTTATTAACATAAACTTCTTTGAAAATTATCTACTTCACAAATAAAGTACTGTATTTATAATGTTCTATAATGCAACCTTGTTGTTAATTCTTAGGTATCACAACAGTTTGAGAAACACTGAACTTAGAGTCATGAACAACAAAATAAAAGAAACTGATACTTACAATTTCTGGACATTCAAACATTTTTAATGACCAGTAAATCCCTAGCATGACTGGGAGTTTGTTAGGCCTGAAGAATTACCACCTGACTGCATTTCTATGTTAGCATTACATTTTCATAATCTCATTGTTAGGTAATAATTTTGATTCTGGGGGTGACTATTAATGCTATAGCATAGTAGCATAGTAGGAACAAGCTAGGTTATTAAGTGAGCAGGAAATCCAGTGGACTTATAATGCATTTTTACTGCATAACATCATCTAAATACTTACTGGAAAAAAGATCTAATGGGATAAGATGAGTAGCCTAAAGAAGCAGTGAACTTTGTGGGTCACCTTTGTATTTGCTAAAAATTACTAATACAATGTTATTTGTGTATGGAGATAGTAGTTTATTTAAATTGATATGTCACTTACAATACAAAATAAGTCAACAGCATGGGTCCCATCAGGATGTTAGGCAAAAATGGGAAGACTTGGCATTGACTATTAGAGTCTGGTGATCAGATAGTAATTTTTGAATGAAAAGGTCAGTGAAAGAACACTCTTAGGTCCAGAGAAAGGAAAAAGGAATAAAAAAGCTCTATTGGATGTTAGGTAAAATCAGTGGTTCTTAGCCCTGGCTATACATTAGAAATATGGTTCTTTAATAAGTACTGTGTCTTCTCACCAGATAATTTATTTCAATTGTTATAGCATAAGACTTATGCATGTATTTATTTTAACACCTCTGATCATTCTAATATGACACCACAGCTGAAAACTCATAGGTTAATGATTCTTGACCTTTAATGTGTATCTGAATTATCCATTGGACTTGTTAAGACATACAATGCTTGACCCTCTCCCCAGTTACTGATTCAGTCAGCTAGGATGAGAGGCCAGAGATTTTGCTTTTCTAATAAGTTTCCAGGTGATGGTGATACTGCCAACCTCAAAGACAATACTCTGAGAACTACTGCCATATGTTAAAACAAGAAAAACAAAATAGATCCTTAATAAGTTAGGTGACCAGTGTTTAAACCACACACTTTTGTACAGTCATGTCATGTCACATCTGCAATTGCACAAATTTAAAGAAAACTAATTTATGAATGTTGTCACCTTTAAATAATTATATCCTAATAAAACAATTAAGACCAATGAAATTAATAGCATTTGTTAAACTATATCTTTGTAATACAATAATGAGCTTTAATTTTCATAATCTTGTTAAAGGAAAATAGATGTTTTCCCTGAAAAGCTGTCATGATATGCCAGCAGAGTTTTAAAATTCAGCATTTTAATTTAATTTTTATTTCTCTGTGTGAAATTATCAAGCCTGAACTGAAATTCATTCCTGTTAAACTTTCCCCAAAAATTTGAAGTTTAAAAAATACTTTTATTTATCATTATATTTTATACATAAATTAGGACATTGAAGTATATTTAATTAAAGGAAATTAAATATCTGTATAAATATTTGCCTATTGTTTATAGCTACATAAAAAAAGTAGAAAGAGCCATGATATTCTTCAGCCTCTTTGATTTTGAAAAAATGAAATGAATACTGGGTTTGTCTATTTTTTGTACTACATTAAAATTGCTAATTGATTTTAGAATATTGTCACTTAAAAAATTAGCATTGAATAAATATGACAATGCATAATGCTGTGTTAAAAATGAGTAATATGCTTCAGGAGATATAAATTAATATTAATGTAAGTCATTTTGCTTTTAAATGGTTGAAATGCAAGCTACACATATTTTCTCAAAGTCATTAAAGGTATAGAATAGAAATCAAATATCTTCAAAAATCTTACAAGTGCTATTTGCTTAATTCTAATTGTACTACTATGTTTCAAAGATAGTTTTTTCTATGCCTCACAATGTAATTTGCTCTTATAAACACAATAAAATATAATTAATTTTTCTTTTGACTTTTGAAAGAAAACATGTTTCATGTCAGTGGGAAAATAGCAGATATGTGAATAATGATGTGGTATACTCCTAGATAAAACAGTTGATTATCTGGTAAATTGTTTCAAGTTCATAAGAATTTCACAGCACAATGTGTCTGGGAGTCCTGGAGGATTTATGTTAGTGCATGATTTTGGATAGCGAGCACTAATGCTAATAGGGTAACATACAGTATTGTCTGGGGAATGTCAGCACCAGGCTGTAAATGAAAAGCTGACCATAAATGCCAAGTGGATAACTAGGGACTGCAATATAGCAAAAAAATAAGGTCATTACCCAATCTGATACTTACAGCAATAGCAAGGTCAAGATGAACTGTGACTCCAAGTCAGAAAGCAGACAAGGTACTCTGCAATTTGGTCCAGGACAGTGTAATTTAGAGATCTCTCATCAACTCACAAACCAAGAAGTAAGTACATAAAGGTCAAACAGAACACAATGAATAAATGCTATTTATTATCTGAGGTAGTTTACTACTTTAGATTTGGATGTTTCTTTCTTAATATTGTATGTAAACAAAATTCATGTTTTTAAGTGGAGTAATGAAAATGAAAACAATACATCATATGGCCTGTTGATAAATTTAGAATGAAAAGCTGAGTAATGAAGAAGGACCACTTTATTTTTAAATACTTTTTCTAAAAGTTAATTTGCTCTTTCATCTATTTGCTTTGCATTCACTTACAAGGTACCAACTATATTATCAGGCACACAGTGGTTTGTAATTTGTAGTGGCTCATTAACTAATTTAAAAACTTCAAATGTTTTCAATATTATATTGCCTCGTTCCTCAGCCTTCAAACTAAGGCTTACTTGAACAGTTCTCAAATTCTCAGGAAATTAAGCTATTAAGTTCTCAGGTAAATAAATGCTTGCCACTTCCCCAGAATCATTCCTTTTGACAAGTAATTTTAATTATTGACTTCTCAGATACAAAATTTTATTTATTCTTACCATCCCAATGATTCTTGAATCCCAACTCCTGCATTTCTGACTAATATTTATTACTCAAGTATGAATATTTTGAGAGAGGAATAATTCAGTACTTCCCAAAGGTATCTCATTTCATCTTTAAATATTGGAGTGAATATCTATTGTCATATTAATTTCATCTTTTTATTCTACCTTTCTAATCACATTCCTTGAGTGATTAAAAACAAGACCAATTAATACTTCCTCTTGTCAGCTTTCATGTATCTTAAGATTCCTATGATATACCTTGGGTCTCTATTCTATTTTTTTTTTTTTTGGAGCTTTTATAGAGGCAGTTTTGATTTGGTAAAACAAACGAAGTCAGCAATAGACTTTTCCAGTTCTGTTTCTGAACAACCATATGACCTTGGGCAAGTCATTTGACAACAGGTTCCTTTTATATTAAAACAAAACAAAACAAAATATAACAAAGTCTCTCAAGCCTTGTACTATAGAATATTTTCTGTTTAGACAGCAACATAATTTTGTTCCTTTTTTTGTTACCTTTAGCAATTTTTCCAAACATCTTTGTTATCATTGAAATCATATTATTTGATGTAATACTCAATTATAGCAATATGTGGCACAGATTCCTTGACTTTCTTTTTTATTCTTTGAATGTCATTTTAAAATGTGCATTCATCTTAGAATGCCTTATGACTCTTTTTTTGTTCTTCATTAAAAAAACTTCTGATTAAAATTGTCAGGTATTCTTTTTCAGACTTAACAAAAAGCTTGTACCTTTATTCTTTTATTTATTAAGGACAAAAACCTGACCATTAGCTTGAAGTGATCTATGATGTTGTACCAAGAAATCCTAACATTTTTATTGCCTATTTTTCAGAATGCTGTTATAATATTATTTGCATCATATCTGGTAATCTTGAACTGTCTGCACAAAAGGTCATAGGGTTACTTTTTTCTTAGGTGCCCTTCATCTCTGGTTCATTGTAAATAGTTCTTAATTGGTAACAATTAAATCTAAAGTATCTTCTCTATATCAACTGGGAGAAGGCTTATCAAGAATATTCAATCTAGTTTTTATGTAAATGAGAATTCCAACAGATAATTGGATAATCACGTCATTGTCACTACATCTTACTTTGTCAGTCTTTTCATCTTTGCCATGAAGTGTTGATCAATTTGTTCCAGTTTTGTTCTTGAAACCTATATCATCTCTTGTCTTTTGCCTTTGATAAAATAAGTTATTGAGAATTACCAAACCCTCTGATTTGCAGCAGTCCGGAGATATGTTGGTGTACAATATTTTTATGTTTTGTAATAAAAACACATTTCAATTAATGTAGTGGAAAGTATACTCTATTTCATGCCCATCCCACATACTTAAACATATTTCAAAATACTTATAATCTCACATTTAATATGAGTATTTCCCATTACCCTGGAAATTCCATCAGTTATATTAGCTGAATCTACTGTTTTGAGTCAAAATTCTTTATTTTGCCGTGTTCATCCCCATTTTGTTTAACCCCAATACTGTGCCATTCATCTACTTTTTTAGGTACTTAGTATTTCTTTAGCAAAGTTTATCTTAATGTACTACCTCTTTCTTTTTAATTATTCTTCTCTCTATTTGAAACAGCAACACAAATATGTGCTGGATATTAGAGAATATGATTTTCTTACTCCCTGCTGTTTATCAAAGAACGAATCTCAATATGTAATCTTGATGACATTTTTATTTTATTCATAAATGTAGATGGCAAAATATCCATTGCCACTAGAACACCTTTTAAGATGACACTCTATTATTTTCGTAGGCATTTGATCTATTCAAAGCATTTATTGTATATTCATAAAGCACTAAGACCTATGCCACATATAATTTATAAATATAGATTATTTAAGGTGTTTGAATTTGGTGAACACACACTTTTCTCTCACATTTAACTACAGATAGGTGTGTGTGTGTTTATGTATATATATAGATATATATTCTTTACTGGTGTTGTATTTTATTTGAAATACATAATCTTCATTTCTTGTTTGGTCTATACAATATTTAGATTAAACATTTACATTGTAAATGGCTTAGCTTGGTGGTGTTTCTGCAAATACAAACAAATAAATATGTACTCTGCTATTCTTTGCATATATGAAAAAATTGTTATTTTTTTTTAAACTTTATAATTTCCTTACAGATTTCAATTTTAGCTTCCTTTTGTTTATAGGAAATTTGCCTTTAGCTCTTCCTCCACTTAAAAAGAACGAACTGAATAGAAGTATAAATAATGTTTCATCACTCTTCAGCCTAAGGGGTGATATAATATGGATGAAATTAAAATTCATTTGTAATGTTGTAAACACCATTTAGTTCTACCAGAGTCTAATTACTACATAAGAAAAAGCTGTTCAGAATCCTAAAAATGTATTTGGCTTCTTGGGAGTTATATTCATAACTTGTCAAAACTGGCAATTAGCTTCCATTTATAGTATCTCTTCTGGTCCAAAAGATAAGCCAATTTACTGCTGGTACATATTGTCATTTATCCTCTACAACCAGAAAACATTCTGGCACTAAGAGCTTTACTAGACGAAATGGGAGTTAAGTTTCAGCTTGACTAGTTCAAAGCTTACTCAAGTACTTTAAATCTTCATTTATAAGTCATTCTTTCTCATATTAAGAGAAACAGGATCTCAGCTGGATTCATCTCAAGCACAGAATTTGCTTCTAAAACCCCGAGGCTATAGCAGTGATATCTCCAAAGTTACAAATATCTGTGCGCTAACCCTTTTACTCAAAGAAAATGCATTTACTGATTCCAATATATTCTTTTTATTTCTCTAAACAGAGGCAATTCTATCCAGTTATATATCCTGACTACTGCAATGGAAAAGAAAAGCTTTCTTATATTGCGCCTCTTCCTTAGAATCTTTTTTCATTTCCTTTTATCTGCATTTTACAAAAGAGTGTTACCTCCGAGATAACTGTCCCTACATATTGGTAGGACATTTTGAGATATGACGATCCTATTTAAAAGTGGAAATTAAAAACAAAAGCAAAAATACGTGCTTGTGTTAGTTAACATCACACAGAAACAACATAATATTTTACAGGGAAAATTTGTTAAGTATGAGCACAATGTAGTACAGCAGATTTCTAGAAATCATTCACCTTGTATAACGGAAATTTTTACCCAATGAACAACTCCCGTTTTCCCTTCTACCCAGTATCTGATAATCACTATTGTACTTTGTTTTTTTTTTATTTTATTTTATTTATTTATTTTTATTTTCTATTTTTTTTATTATACTTTAAGTTTCAGGGTACGTGTGCACATTGTGCAGGTTAGTTACATATGTATACATGTGCCATGCTGGTGCGCTGCACCCACTAACTCGTCATCTAGCATTAGGTATATCTCCCAACGCTATCCCTCCCCCCTCCCCCCACCCCACCACAGTCCCCAGAGTGTGATTATTCCCCTTCCTGTGTCCATGTGATCTCATTGTTCAATTCCCACCTATGAGTGAGAATATGTGGTGTTTGGTTTTTTGTTCTTGCGATAGTTTACTGAGAATGATGATTTCCAATTTCATCCATGTGCCTACAAAGGACATGAACTCATCATTTTTTATGGCTGCATAGTATTCTTTTAGGTACTTCCTATTAGTAGAATCATACAACATGAGTCTTTTGTGGCTGACTTATTTTGCTTAGCATAATGTCCTTCAGGTTTATCCATGTTGTTGCATGTAGCAAGACTTCCTTCTTCTTCAAGACTGAATAATCGTACATATGTACCACACTTGGTTTCACCATCCACCATCATTTTATCATCAATAGACATTTAGGTGGTTTCCCTATCTTGCTTATTGTAAATAATACTGAAATGAACATGAGAGCACAGCTATTTCATCGAGATCCTGATTTCAATTATTTTGGATGGATACTCAGAAGTGAGATTTCTGAATCATGTGGTAGTACTGTTTTTACTATTTTGAGAGGAATTTCCATACTGTTTTCCATAGTGACAACACAATTTTACATACCCACCAACAGTATATGAAGATTCCAATTTCACTACATCCTCACCAATACTTGTTATCTTGTGTTTTTTGATCATAGCCATCCTAACAGCTCTCGGTTAATTACTCATAGTGGTTTTGATTTCCATTTCCCTGATGATTCGTGAGGTTGAGCATTTTTTCATATACATGTTGGCCATCAGTATTTCTTCTTTGGAGAAGTGTTTATTCAGATTCTTTGCCAATTTATAAATCAGATTATTTGGGATTTTGTTTTTGAATTGTAGGAGTACCTTATATATTTTGTATATTAACCCTTTATCAGATATGTGCTTTGCAAATATTTTTGCCATTCCATTGCCTTTTCATGCTGTTGATCATTTCCTTTTCTATGTAGAAGATTTTTACTTTGATGTAGTCATAATTCTTTATATTTGCTATTGTTTTGGCTGTTCTTTTGGCATCATATGCAAGAAATGTTGATAGGGCCAATGTCAAGAGCTTTTCCTCATAATTTTTTTCTAAGAGTTTTAAAGTTTCAAGAACTTACACTGAAGTTTTTCACCCAATTTGAGTTGATTTTGGTGTAGGGTGTAAGATAAGGCTCCAATTTCATTATTTTGCATGTAAATATCCAGTTTCTCAATAGCATTTGTTGAAGAAAACATTTCATTCCTCATTGTATATTCTTGGCATAGTTGTTAAAATACAATTGACCAAATATGCATGAGTTTAGTTCCAGGCTGTCTATTCTGTTTGATTACTCTATATGTCTATTTTTATGCTAACACAACACTACCAAAAATTACTTTAATTGTCATAGCTTTGTAATATCTGAATTCTGAAAGTATGATGTCTCCAGCTTATTCTTTTTCAACATTGTTTCATCTATGAGGGTTCTTTTGTGGTATCATACAAATTTCATTTTTTTTTCTATTTCTGTAAAAAGTGACAGTGGGATTTTGACAGGGATTTCACTGAATCTGTAGATCACTTTGTGTATTGTGGACATTTTTACAATATTAATTCTTCTAAACCATGAAATCAACATGTCTTTCCATGTATTTATGTCTTTTAAAATTTCTTTCATCATATTTTTTAGTTTTAGTGTACAAGTCTTTAACCTCCATGGTTAAGTTTATTCCTAAGAATTTTATTATTTTAATGTTATTATAAATTATGTCTTTAATTTCATTATTAGTTTGTTGTTTATATATAAAAACACAACTGATTTTAAGTATATATGTAATTTATACTTACCAATTAAAAAACTAAATTTTTAAAAGCCATGATTTTCATTTGTTGATTATGTATACTGAAATTTTACCAAATTTGTTTATCATTTCTCACAGATTTTTGGGGGGTCGTTAGGGTTTTCTACATATGAGACCCTGTCATCTCCAAACAGATAAACGTTTAATTCTTCCTTTCTGATTTGGATGGCATTTATTTTATTTTCTTGTCTAATTGTTCTGGCTAGAACATTTAGTACTATGTTGAATGGAAGTGGTGAGAGTGTGATTCTCACCCTGTTTCTGATCATAGAGGAAAAGTTTTCCGTTTTTTGCCCTTGAATATTATGTTAGCCATGAGCTTTTCATATATAGTCTTTATCATGTTGACTTAAATTCCGTCTATGCATAGTTTTTGAGAAATTTTACCATGAGAGCCTGCTGAATTTAGTCAAATGCTTTTCCTGCATCTAATGAAATGATCATGTGATGTTTATCCTTCATTCTGTTAACGAAAAGAATTAATGTTAATTATTCTTTGTCTGGTAGAGTTCACCAGTGAAGCTATCTGGTACTGGGCTCTTCTTCATTAGAAAGATAAAGATATACTTTATTGATAAGTAAAATTTGTGTATATTCATTGTGCCCAACATGATGCTTTAATGTATTTATATATAATGGTAGAATGGCTAAATCGCGTTATTGAAGATACACATTACCTCATGTACTTAACTTTTTTTTTTTTTCTGGTGACAACTTTTAAACTCTCTTAGCAACTTTCAACATTTAAATTATCTTAGCAACTTTCAATCATACAATATATGGATATTAACTGCAGTCACCATGATGTATAATAGATGTCTTGAAATTATTATTCTTGTCTAACTGAAATTTTGTGCCTTTGACTAATATCTCCCAGTCCCCCAATACAACGGCCTCTGGTACCACCCTTTTACTGTTTACTTCTGCAGGTTTGGCTTTTTAAGAAATTTTTGATTACTGATTGAATCTTTTTCTTCGTTATTGGCCTAATCAGACTATCTCTTTTTTCACGATAAGTCTTAGTAGGTTGTATGTTTCTAGGAATTTATACATTTCTTTTAGGTTATCCAATCTTTTGGTGAGGAATTGCCAATAGTAGTCCCATTTAATTATTTTTATTTCTGTAGCATCAGTTGTAATATCTCCTATTTTTTTATTTTGAGTAGTCTCTCTTCTTAGTTCATGTACCTAGAGCTTTGTCAATTTTATCTTTTCAGAAAACCAACTCTTTACTTTGTTGACATTTTTTCTTGTTTCTCTAGGCTATTTATCTTCAAATCTTAGTTATTTCTTTCCTTTTGCTAATTTTGTGCTTAATTTGTTATTCCTTTTCCAGCTTCTTGAGGTATAGAGTTAATTGTTTAAGATCTTTCTTCTTTTATAGTGTAGGCTTTTATAACTATAAACTTCACTCAATATTGCTTTTGCTGCATGCCTTAAGTTTTTCTGTTGGTTTTATTTTTTTAAGAAAAAAATCTATTTTGAGATAGTTTCTAATTTCCATTTTGATTTCTTTTTTGAGCATTGTAGGTTCAAGATTGTATCATTTACTTACCTTTTTTTAAATTTTTCAGTTTGTCTTCTGTTATTCTCAGTTTCATTTCTTTGTGGTTGGAAATAATACTTGGTAAGACTTCAATCTTCTTAAATTTACTAAGACTTGTATTGTGGCCTCAATTGTGATCTGTTCCAAAGATTATTCTATGCATGTTTAAAAACAATGTTTATTCTGCTGCTATTGTATGGAATCTTTCATATGCGTCTGTTAGGTCCCGTTGGTCTATAGTATTGTTTTAGTCCTCGGTTTGCTTTTTTATTTTTTCGTTAAGATATCCCTTTCATTATTGAAGTGGAGTATTAAAGTCTCCTGCTGTGATTTTTTTCTGTCTGTTTCTCCCTTCATATAAGTCATGTTTGCTTTATGTATATATTTAGGTGCTCTGATGTTGGGTGCCTATATATTTGTAATTGTTTTATCTTCCTGATGAATTGACCAGTTATCATTATATAATCTTCTTTGTTTCCTGTGAAAGCTATTACTTATTATGTTCAATATGATGTTTTCAAATATGTATACATTCTGAACTAACTAAATAAAACTTATCAACATATTTTTGTAACACCTTTTTACTTAAATATATTTTGTCTCATGCAAGTATAGCTATCCTGCTCTCTATGATTTGCAGTTTGCATGGGATATCTTTCTCCATCTCTTGACTTTTAGCCTATGTTAGTCCTTAAAGCTAAGGTGGGTTTCTTATAGACAGCATAAAGTTAGATCTTTATTTTTAAAAATCTATTCAGGCACTCTATGTATTTCAACTGTGAAGTTTAATTCATTTATATTCAAACTAATTATTGTAGGTGAGGACTTTTAATTAAAATTTTAAAAACTTATATTCTATCTATTTTATAGTTATTTTGTCCCTATTTCCTTCCCTTGCCATCTTCTTGTGGAATTATATTTGTTTTTTAGTGATATACTCTGATATATTTTATTTGTGTATATTTAGGGATATATTCTTCATGGTTACCATGAGGCATGCTTGTCTTACAGCAGTCTATTTTAAGCTGATGGCAACTTAAATTCAAACAGTATAAAATTTCTACACTTTTACCTCCACGCATGTACTTTATCTTATTGATTTCACAGTTTACCTATTTTATATTGTGTATACATTAACGTATTTTTGTGGTTATGCTTAGTACTTTTGTCTTTTAACTTTTATATTAGAATTATCTACTATCATTATGGTATTACAGTATTCTTGTTTTTTCTATGTATTTACATTTACTCATTAAGTTTTATACTTTCATTTTGCTGTTTAGTATTCTTTCAGAATTCCTTTTAGCATTTCTTGTAAGGCAGGCCTGCTATTGATGACCTCTCTCAGGGTTTTTCTGGGAAAGTGTTTTATTCCTCCTTCATTTATGAAGAACGGGTTTACTGGGGATAATATTCATGGTAGGTGTTTTATTTGCTTTCAGCACTTTCAGTATGTCCTTTTACTCCATTCTTGCCTGCAAGGTTTCTGCTGAGAAACCAACTGATAGTTTTATGAGGGTTGCTTGTATGTGATGTCACTTTTCTCTTATTAATTTTAAAATTATCTTTGGTATTGACTTCTGATAATTTGATGATAATGCATCAATGTATTAGGGGGTTTGTAAATCTGAATGTCATTTGCTTCCAAAAATTTGGGAAGTTGTTGGTTATTATTTCTTTAGATAAGCTTTCTGCCTTTTTCTCTTTTTATTCTCCTTCTTTGACTCCCACAATGTGTATATTGGTTCACTTGATGGTTTCTCAAAAGAACCTTAGGCTTTCTTCACTCTTTTTCATTCTTTTTGTGACTTGTGACTGCACAATTGCAAATTACCTGTGTTAGATCTTCCTGCACAGTAAGTAGTCAATTCAGTCAGAAAGATAATTAGATACGTGCTTGGATATAAAACACAAAATGTGCAGGATAAAGATGACCATATGCTATCACGGCAACTAAAAAACTATGCCTGGCTGCATTTCAAAAGTGTAATTATTTGATATCTAATTAAAGAGCTAAACAGTTATCAGAAGATAAGATTCAATGAAATTAGTGAAATGAAAACATTGGCAGTAAGATGATTGTTATATTATTAAAATAGTGTGTTGCATGACTTTTTGCATTTGCAATTGCATAGTCATATACTTCTATGATAATTCATGTTATAACACATTTGATTTTCAGATGCTGGTAAATATATGAGCAGTTACTACTTTATGTCACAAAAATCATAATGTTAGGAATGCCTGAGAAATAAAGCAAGACAATTCTAACTTTCTGAGAATTTCATTGTTAGACCACTTCTACAACTTTTCTGTTTTAATAGTATGAATCTTTGCAACTTTGTTAAGTACTAAAAATTTTACATGAATTCAAGACTGACTGGATTGAATATAGCTTTATTCATTTTCGTTCTTGAGTTTCGTTTTCGTTCTTGAGTTTCTATGTTTCATGAAAGAACCAAAAATTATCTTTTATTTTTCTGGTAATTGTATTTTTATATTCTAATGTGCATCTTCTTACACAGATTGGGTCAAATAATTCACAAAAATATAAATTAAAAGCTATAATAAATACTATTTTCAATATTAAAAGTTATATTAACCTAATTTTCAGATTTCAACCCAAGCTGGGGTCCGAGGGAAGTCAGTAGATGGGTGACGGGTAGCTGAAAAACACTCGAGGGACCGTAGGCAGGTGGGATGTGGACTTATTCTTTCTCTCTCCTACAGAGTCAGCAGTGCAGTTATATTTTTCACAGACAACAGTGGCTCAAAGCCAGGTATGAGCTCACACAAACAGGTTACAACCGAATGGCTACATAAATGTAATTATGTAGTGCATGGGGTTGTGCGCCTCTGCTCCAAACCCGCTGTGTCGTGCTGTACTGGATGTCGGCCTTGGCCTACTCCAGACAGAAGCCACAGCCATTCTCCTTACACTAAGCAAAATTATGAAGCAGATAAATACAATAAAAACTCAAACTACGTGAAGATTAACCTTAGCATTTTAACAAACCATAAAATTGATTTCATAATTACTATATTCAGCTCATTTGTTGTCAGATTATTTTTAATCATAACAAAATACATGTTTGAATTATCTAACTTCTTTTTATTATTAAGCAGTTATTTATTTATTTATTTATTTATTTATTTATTGAGATGTAGTCTCGCTCTCTCACCCAGGCTGGAGTGCAATGGAGTGATCTAAGCTCACTGCAACCTCTGCCCCGCAAATTCAAATGATTCTCCTGCCTCAGTCTCCTGAGTAGCTGGGATTACAGGTGCCTACCACCATGTCCAGCTAATCTGTTTTTTTTTTTTTTTTTTTAGTGGTGATGGGGTTTCACCATGTTGGCCAGGCTGGTCTCAAACTCCTGATCTCAGGTGATCCACCCACCTCGGCCTCCCAAAGTGCTAGGATTACAGGCTTAAGCCACCGTGCCTGGCAGTTTTTAAAATTTATAATACAAACTGAGAATTAAATTTCTCCTAATCCAGAATATGAACAAATATAATATCAACAATTAGTGTTTATTTCTTATACTCTAAAAAATACATGTCTAATCATGTACAATTAATTTTAAAGGAAGAAAAAGGTACAGAATATTATACATGAAATATTAACTTCATGAAGGTTTTATTAATAACAAATAAGTGTTATTGAATATTGACTGTGTTCTAGGCCGTATTAGAGCATTGCATTCTCAGACCTTATGACAGGTTAGTATTACTACCCCTAATTTATAGACCAGAAAATGACAGTGTAGGGATGTCAAAGTAATTGCTTTGACAATTACTTTGTCAATTACTTTGTCTATTACTTTGTCTCTTACTTTGACAAGTAAATAGAATAAATGGATCTTTGGGACAGCAGCTTTGTGTTGTGGATCCCTGTACTATAATTTCTTTCAAATATTTTGGGATTTATGACACACTGGTAGAGACTGCATCAGCTGCTCCCATGACTTATCCTTTAACTTCTCTTCTGTTTCCATTCAGTTAGGAAATATTAAATAAAAACATACTATATGCAAGGTACTCTGCTTTGCAATGTAGAGAATATAAAGTCAAATCCAGTATATTTCTAATCCACAAAGACCTTACTGTATTTGGTGAGTGTATTAGTCCATTTTCACACTGTTGTAAAGATGTACCCAAGACTGGGTAATTTATAAAGAAAAAAGTTTTAATTGACTCACAGTTCTGTATGGCAGGTGAGGCCTAAGGAAACATACAATTATGGTGGAAGGTGAACGGGAAGCAAGGCACCTTCTTCACAAGGTGGCAGAAAGAAGTGTAAGAAGGGGAAATGCCATATGCTTATAAAACCATCATATCTCATGAGACTCACTCATTATCATGACAATTGCAAGGGGTAAGCCACTCCCATGATCCAATTACTTTCACCTGGTCCTGCCCTTGACACCTGGGGATTATGGGTATTACAATTCAAGATGAGATCTTGGGTGGTGACACAGAGACAAAGCATATCATTCTGCCCCTGACCACTTCCAAATATCATGTCCTCATATTTCAAAACAGAATTATGGCCTTATGCCCTTCCAACAGTCCCCCAAAGTGTGTGTGTGTGTTTTTGTGTGTGTGTGTGTGTGTGTGTGTGTGTATTTATTTATATATATATACTTTTTTTTTTTTTTTGCTTTCTTGCCCAGGCTAGAATGCAGTGGTGTGATCTCAGCTTTACTGCAACCTCTGCATCCCAGATTCAAGCAATTCCCCTCACTCAACCTACCCAGTAGCTGGGATTACAGGTGCATGCCACCATACCCAGCTAATTTTTGCATTTGTTTAGTAGAGATGGGGTTTTGTCATGTTGGCTGGGCTGATCTCAATCTCCTAACCTCAAGTGATTCTCCCACCTTGGCCTCCCAAAGTGCTGGAATTACAGGCATGAGCCACTATGCCTGGCCTCTGAAAGTCTTAGCTCATTCCAGCATGAACTCAAAAGTCAAAGTCCAAAGTCTTATTTGAGACAAGGAAAGTCCCTTCCACTTACGAGCATGTAATATCAAAAGCAAGTTAGTTACTTCCTAGATACAATGGGGATACCAGCATCGGGTAAATACACCCATTCCAAATGGGAGAAATTGGCCAAAACAAAGGGGCTCCAGGCCTCATGCAAGTTCAAAATCTAATAGGGCAGTCATTAAACCTTTAAGTTCCAAAACTATCTCCTTTGACCCCTTGTCTTACATCTAGGTCATGCTGATGCAAGAGGTGGGCTCCCACAGCCTTGGGCAGCTCCACTTCTGTGGCTTTGCAGGCACAGCACCCTCTCCTAGATGCTTTCATAGGCTGATGTTGAGTGTTTGCAGCTTTTTCAAGTGTAAGGTGCTAGTCATAGGTGGATCTACCATTCTGGGGTCTGGAGGATAATTGCCCTGTTGTCACAAGTCCACTAGGCAGTGCCACAGTGGGGACTCTGTGTGGGGGCTCCAATCCCACATTTCCCTTCTGCACTGCCCTAACAGAGGTTCTCCCTGAGGACCCTGGCCCTAGAGCAAACTCCTGCCTGGACATCTAAGCATTTCCATTCATCCCCTGATATCTAGGTAGAGGTTCCCAAACCTCAGTTCTTGACTTCTGTGCACCCACAGGCTCGACAGCATGTGGAAACTGCCAAAGCTTGTGGCCTGCACCCTCTGAAGCAATGTCACGAGATGTACCTTGGCCCTTTTTTGCCATAGCTGGAGCTGAAGCAGCTGGGACTCAGGGCACCATGTCAGGAGGCTGCATAAAGAAGGGGGACTCTGGGCCTGGCCCATGAAACCATTTTTTCCTCCTAGCCCTCCAGGCCTGTGATGGGAGGGGCTGCAGTGAAGGTCTCTGACACACCCTGGAGACATTACCCCATTGTCTTGGTGATTATCATTGGGCTCCTTATTATGCAAATTTCTATAGCAGGCTTGAATTTCTCCCCAGAAAATGGGTTTTTCTTTTCTACCTCATGGTCAGGCTGCAAAATTTCTGAACTTTCATGCCCCGCTTCCTCTTGAATGCTTTGCTGCTTAGAAATTTCTTCTGCCAGATAACCTAGATCATCTCTCTCAAGTTTAAACTTCTACATGTCTCTAGGGCAGGGGCAAAATGCCATCAGGAACTTTGCTAAAGCATAGCATGAGTGACCTTTGATCTATTTTCCAGCAAGTTCCTCATCTCCATCTGAGACCACTTATGGATGAACTTGTGCATATCACTATCAGCATTTTGGTCAAAACCATTCAACAAGTTTCTAGGAAGTTCTAAACTTTCCCACATCTTCCTGTCTTCTTTTGACCCCTCCAAACTGTTCCAACCTCTTCCTATTACCCAGTTCCAAAGTTGCTTCCACATTTCTGGGTATCTTTATAGCAGTACCCCACTCTCTGTGGTACCGATTTACTGTATTAGTCCATTCTCACACTGCTGTGAAGAAATACTTGAGACTGGGTAATTTACAAAGGAAAGAAGTTTAATTGACTCACAGCTCCAGATTAGTAGGAGACCTCAGGAAACTCACTAAAATAGCAGAGGACAAAGGAGAAGCAGACGCCTTCTTCACAGGACAGCAGTATGGAGTGAGTGCAAACACGGAAGATGCCTGACTCTTATAAAACCATCAGATCTCACAAGACTCCCCCATAATCACGAGAACAGCATGGGGAAAACTGTCCTAATTATTCAATTACCTCCACCTGGTCCAACCCTTGACACATGTGGATTATGGGGATGACAATTCAAAGTGAGATTTGTGTGGGGACACAGAGTCAAACCATATCATTGAGCTTAGACATGTGCATGGAATGATACAATATGAAGAATGTGATCAGAAAATCACAAATGGAAGCCTATGAGAGGTCATTTATTATTCAAGCAAATATACATATTCCTTTTGGTGCCTAGTACTCACTTAATAGACATGAGGGGTTTAGTGTGTATTCTGGCCCATGGCTCAGATCTCTCCACTTCAGGACTACACCACTCATTCACTCAACTGCTATGAGTGTTGACATCTGATACCACTCAGCTGAGTCTTCCAATTAATATGAGGTGGGTGAAAGAGGAAGAGTGAAAAGAATGGGAAGAAGGAGCCAGTTAGGTAAGATGCACAGCTGTGTAGTATCATAAAGCCAATGTGTGGAACTAATTCAAGAAGTAAGGAATTGTTGACAATCTTGAATGCTGCACACAGGAAAACTAAGAAAAGATATTCAAATACCCATCGGATTTGGCAATAAGAGGGCACCAATGGCCTAAACAAAATAGTCATTTTGGTGGAATAATGGAAAATAAACCAAACCAAAGGTGATGAAGCTTTCAGGATGATCTGCAATAATGAAAAGGGAGAAATATGATACCAGTTAAAGTGAAATATGGGATCTAGTGTGTGAGAGGATGGAAAACACATTTCACATATCCATCCTTAAACATCCTAACCTGGATATTATGTTACCGCGTTAAAAAATAACACATATGGCTGGGTATGGTGGCTCACGCCTGTAATCCCAGCACTTTGGGAGGCCAAGGCAGGTGGATTATGAGGTCAAGAGATTGAGACTGTTCTGGCCAACATGGTGAAACCCCATATCTACTAAAAATACAAAAATGAGCTGGTTGTTGTGGGACGCACCTGTAGTCCCAGCTACTCAGGGGGCTGAGGCAGGAGAATCACTTGAACCTGGGAGGTGGAGATGCAGTGAGCCGAGTTCGTGCCACTGCACTCCAGCCTGGCGACAGAGCAAGACTCCGTTAAAAAAAAAAAAACCCACATATACATATTTACAAATGTTTATATACACACACACCACCACACACATATATATCTGTATTTATGTGTGTTTATGCTCATGTACATAATTGGAAATTTAACAAACAATAAATTTAAGGAAGACATAATGCAGACAGACCTTTTATTCATAATTCTGTGAACTAATTCCACTGACTCGTTTTACCAGTATCACATAATCTAATTGCTCTTTCTATATAAATGATGTTTTCTTCAGTTTAAAACAATTCAATCCTTATTTCTCCTTTTAAGCTTTTGGAAATAATATCTCTGCTTCCATTCCCTTTTCATTCCCATTTGTATTTTCTGTTTTGCGTTTGTTTCCATATGTGATCTACGCTATACACATCCCCCCAAAAAGGGAAAAAGAAACCATGAAAGCCTAAAATTTTGACCAAACATATGCAGCAGTAGCATAGCTTAGAAGAAAGAAGCTGCTTTGGCTAAGGTACAAATGTAAGCTGTAGTCTTCTTTTTTTTTTATTTAGTTTTTTTGAGATGGAGTCTCACTCTAACGCTCAGGCTGGAGTGCAATGGCACAATCTCGGCTCAATACAACCACAGCCTCATGGGTTCCAGCAATTCTCCTGCCTCAGCCTCCCAAATAGGTGGAATTATAGGCATGTGCCACTATGCCCAGCTAATTTTTGTATTTTTAGTAGATACGGGGTTTCACCATGTACTGTAGTCTTCTTTTTGCTATCATCTATTAATTTCAAACTATCATATTTAAAACTATAGAGGAAATGAGACAATAGAGAAGGATTTAAAAAAAAAAAAAAAGAGGAGAAGGTGAGGATACATTAAGCCAGGTACTCCAGAAGACAAAAAAAGTTTTTATAGAGGTAGAGAAGGGAGAGATTTATTTGATTTTGGGAAGGGAAGGGAGAGAAATATAGAAGTGCAGTAATATTTGAGCTGGTCCTTGAAGGAAAGGATAACTATGCAAGTATAGAGTTGGAGAAAGAAGCAAGAGCAAAGGCAGACATAGCAAAAGAAAAATAAACTAAATGGTCCCATTTGACTAAACAAAAAGCTACGTAAAGGGAATAGAGAAAAGTGGACCTGGAAAGGCAGATGGATGAGACACTATGGAAAGACTTGAACTTTGAGTTAAGATATCTGAGTTGTGTTCTGGAAGATTTTTTTTAAAAAAGTCATCAAACAATTTAGATCAAGGGAGGGAGATTAAGCTATGCTGTTACCTTGAATTTTTCTGGGCATATTTCAGTTATCCTATTTAATTTTTATATTTCAGAAACTGGGAATTGCATTATTTCATTTTAAGCCACCTATTCAAGATCACACACAAAGCAAGTGATAAATCTTGTTCTGGCTGGCTTGAAGCACAGTGATGGTTCATTTCTGTAGCCCTTTCAGATTAGAAAATTCATGGGACTACAGATGTTCTTTCCACTGAAAGGAGGTTCAAATATGAAATCATAGGGAAAACCAAAAAGAAAATTAAGTGAGAAAGAACACTGAGAAATAGAGATCCTTACTTCAGATCAATCACAAATCCTGTGAGATATGATTACTCTCTGATTGAATGTTGTCATAAAAGCAAGAAAGCTCTGGCTGAGCCTCACTAAAAGATTAATATTAGAGGTTTGAGATGTCTGGTGCCTCATTAACTTTCCAGTACTTCTTAGTTTTACTCTTCACCTTTGTCATGACTTCTGGCTTCACTCATCACTCATAATTTCTTATTTATAATTTTCTTCTGTTCACCAGTTGAGACATCTAATGACCTAGATTCCCAGACTAAAAATCAGTTTTTTTCTAAGATTTGATTCCAGTATTCTCAGAATTCTAACAATTCAATCAGTGGAGAACCCCCAGATGCTCTCCCTTAGGAATATAGCCTGAGATTTAGACAGCAGGATGAGGTGTTTCACTGTCCCAGCAACACACCCTCTTTCCTATTCCTCCACAATGATGCCCATGCTACTACACACTTCTTGCACATCTTCTTCTGTTTCAGCATGCTGTATGCTATAGTTTTTTCCAACTAAAACACTAACTTTATTTCAAGAATATTTTTAAGCTTTCATAACACTCACTGAGATAGTGAGACATTTATCTACGTTCAATGTCATGAAATGCTGACAAAATTAAATTTGCATTTAAATTGTTGATGATTGTAGGGAAGTAAAAACCTGATATATTTCCAGGGGTATGAAGAATTTGATCTGGTTCCTTGTCTCTGACACTTAGAATAGGAAGGGCATACCATAGGATACACAACAGTGAAGAAGATGTTTTGACAAAATAAGCTCTAGGGCAGATATTATTTTTATTTTAAAAGTAAAATGAATAAAATTTCACTACTGGTTTTACTTTCTTGGAGTAGCATTTACTGTTTCAGAAGAAAGCCCACATTTAAATTGGCAATTTGAGTGAAACAGATATTTAACAATCTAAAGATTACATGGATTCTAAGTATAGCTTTTCTCTAATATTTTCTATTGATTTTCTACTGTTCATCATATTTGGGGAAAATGCAGTGTCAGAATCTATATTCTTATATGTAAGTTCATAGTAAATTAATGGCAATTGTCATTAACAATAGTCTGGCTTTACAGTGAAAAGAATGTTTTCAGAAGTTAACCAGGACTCTGTGTGCTGTCTTAGAGAACCTTTTGAGTGATTCTAAGGGAAAAGACCAGCATCAAATAGTGTTATTATTTCTTCTGCTGACATGCTAATTTGAACGTCATTTGGGTTCAGCCCTGAATTAATCATGAGATACTGACTGACTCTTGCCAAAGATAAATGAAGTTTCAGAAATGAAAATATTTTTCAGCATATTTTATTTAAAAAAATATATATATTCTAATATGTCTTTTAAAAATATTTCTGGTACATATGAACATTTATATCTGAGAAATATACATGTCAACCTATGGCTTAGAGTAATAAAAATTTGGCAAATTATAAAATTATCACCTTCAGATTAATACTAGGAAGATCAAATATAATATCATATATTATACAAATATAAAAAAGTATATTATGAAAGTGATTTTAATTAAAACTCTAATAGAAAGCATACTTAGAGACCAGTCTCAATAAAAGGAATATTTTTTTGGTTCAATGTTTACTCTCATTGATGAATTTCAGTGTTCAGACAGAAAATGAGTAAGATTAAAGTATTCTTAATAGGAGGAAATAAAGATAATGATTAGGAAAACAGGGTTGAAAAAGTAATGGTTATCAAAACAAAATAATATTCGAGGTATCAGTTATGTATTTTATTTTATCTGCTACAGACAAATCATTGAATATAAATCAATTTATCTAGGAAACAAAACAAATATACTGTACTACATAGACTTTCGCTAACAATAATTCTAAATGTATCACAACTTCTACACAGTCATGTAAAGAGTTATAATGTTGGATGCTACCTATAGATTTTTATATTATCAATTTAACTTTAGGAGATATAAATTCTAGTTTGTATAGCCAATTGAGAGAAAAATATACTGTTTAAATTTTTGATTAATTCACTGATTTATTTACCTTTATGAAGTAGTAAATCATAGAATACTGATTTCCTGGTTCTACTGAAGGACTTCTATTGAAGGACTCCCCACCCCACCCTTTTAAAGGTTCGTGAGTCTAATACTGAGAAAATGAATAAATGAATGCAATTATGTTTCCTGCTTCAGTGGAGCTGTCAAGTGGTGTCACCAACTTTGTTTTTTTCTCAGGAGGGAAACTACTCTAAACAATGTGATTTTTTTAAGATGGACAGAATATAAAAATTGGCAGAATATATTAACATTCTCCACTTGTAGTCTTGAAAGATAGTATAGTATTTCGCCTATCAATATGCTGCTTCTGAAACCCCATCTGCATTCTTTTATCTGTTTATCTGTTTACTTCTATAAAATGCCTCAAAGCAAATAAATTACAGTCCATTGCATGCATTTACTTAGATTAATAAATGTTTCTGTAATTAGTTATTTAATATGTTACTTAAGATTTCATATATCAGAGTGAAAAAATCATATATTTAAAATTATGATATGATTAAAATAATATATCAAAACAGGTTGATAGTTATATAACAATGGGGGGAATAGCTTCAAGAACTCAGAAACTGTTTATTACATATATCCTTCATTATCAAAATAAACTTTTATGCACAGAGTGTAGGAAAAATGCAATGTAGAAGCAAGTTTCTGTTCATTTTCAATGCAATAACTTTTGCCAGTGCCTTAATACTTAATTTCCCATTTGGACATATTCTGATATTCTGTATTTGAAGTAGAGTATGTTATGATTTTTGCTAAAACAGCAACCTGAGGTATCTGTAACTAAAATTACTGTTTTAACATATTTTTCCCTTTTAGTACTTACCTCATGGTCATGGAATAAATTGACCAATTTAGTTTTGTGCCTATTACAGAGGAGTAATAAGCAATAATACAAGTATTCATGGTTTTGTATTTTTAATATAAAAATGAACATGACTCATAAATAATTGGTTTATTTATGTGGACCATATCCATAACCTCCACCATTAGAGAGTTTGAGATATAAGGCCAAAATGGGTATGGCAATCAGGTGAATGGTAATCTCAGAAAGAGTGATTTTATTACTAACTATGCTTGACTAGGTTAGATCATTTATGTTAGGAAAATAAATCTTGACATTTATATGGATAATTTTGTGGCTTACTTGTCAACCTTCCTGTGAGACATGGATCTGATGAAATTGTGATTGAGAATGACAACTGTAATACATTATTAATGAACTCAGGGTAATTGTAAAGTTTTATGACTTAGAGATCAGTAGAAATTGGTTCCATGGTCAGTTTGAGAAATTACTGAGAATACACCTTGCACTGACAGTGCTGATAGCTTAGCATCAGTCATGGTATTCCCACAGCCATGGCCTGTGACAGCCCTAATGATAGTCATTTTGTAGCGTGACCATGCATTAGGATACATTTAGAAGAGCACAAAATGTCAAATTGAAGTAAAGGTTTTCAGCAGTTCTTGTTACAAGAAGTCTTATTTTCCTAGATGTTCTTAAAATTGTGACCCATGTTTAGTAATCTCAAGATGAATAGAAAAATGTAGATTAAAAATCAATGAATCTCATTTTTTTAAATAACCAGTACTTTGGGCACTAAACTCATATTGCCAATCAAAAAGAAAACAATGTGAAAGTTTGTGCTGTCAAAATTCTCTTTAAGTGAAATTCATATCAATGAATTTATATTTCTCAGTTTTTTAGTGAACATAGTGTAGGATAAAATAAAATCTGTTTGTGGAATGATTTCTTTAAATAATATTGAGAAGTTTCAGTTCCAAATGATAGTATTTTATATAATAGAGCAAAATATTTGTTGTAAATTTACAATAAAATATCAAATAATGGCTATTACAAGAATTAGACTAACAGAACAAGTAAGGGCATGAGTTTGGAAACAGAGGCTTGGAAGACTCCAGGCTCCAACATGTCCCTGTTTTGTTGCCTTAGGTTAGCTATGGGTCCCCACTAAGCTTGCTTTTGTCACCTTGGAAGTAGAAATTATAGTGATTTACTAGAAGGAATGTTAAAAGGGGCTACTGAGATATAGAAAATGGTCATTTCAGTATCTGACACATAATGATCACATATATTATTTTCATTTCAATAATATACTGTTGCTTAGAAAAAAATATGTATTCACAATTTAAAACAGTCATGATAAAGCAAATTTGAAATTACTACATTATGCCTTGCTATTAAAATAAAAGTGTTTGAAGATTACAACTGTGAGGCCTGCTTTAAGAAATGTCTGTGGTTTGAGTAAGAGCATTTCTACCTGCTGAGACTGTAATGGGAATTATTTTTGTTTGTCTTTTGCTCTTTCCTGAAGAGATGTATTTTTAAACATAGATAAAGATACCAGGTTGTTCATCAAATTCAAATAACGTAAGAGGGACTAAGGCATCAGTACATGTAAAAAGATGCAAAATTTAGTGCTTATGAAATATTAGAAAATTTAGTGCTTATGAAATATTAGAAAATTTCAAATATTGTTTTGAAATAGCACATTGTGTTTCTAGCCAATTTATTAAAAGGTTAGGAACTTAGCTAATAGTTTTCATTTTCATTTCTTTTTTTTTAAATTAACAAACAGCTGGAAAGAAACCACACTCATTTTGGTAAAAATCATATCTTGAGATTCCTTGAGACTAACAAACCCAAACAAATCAATTCAAAATTGCCTCTGACGCAGAGGCAATATAGTGTTTGAGCTGCCCATAGTGAGCCACAGTATATTGAGACAATGCCAAATGATGATATGTAATATCAGTAGATAAGTCCTAGATTCATTCTTTAGCCATGAAAGAGAAGATGTAAAAGTTGTATAATTTCAGTAAATGTATAGGAGTTAATCTTATCTGATAAAAATAGAATTGAGTAGGAAACCAAAATTGATGGAAATAAGCATTGGCTTAAAAAAGTTACATTAAGGGCAACTTCAGCCAAACTCCTACATGGCCAGGAAAACAATTATGTTATTGTTACTACCTTTCTCTTTATCTTTCCAGATCATTCACACTGTACTCACAGTTGGCCAATTTTTCCTAATGGCAATAATACTACTCTGAGGACAACTTGTAACTCTGGGCGTGTTCTGTCGAGGGCTCCTTCCCTCACCCTGTTCTGAATGATGAATGTAGTGATGTTTTCTCAGCTCTCTTGCAGGGAACATGGATCTTGTAGTGGTCATTGGGAACAGAGTTTACAGACAGAGAGTTCTCCACCTGAAAATTTTTGCATTCCTCCTCTTCTTTGACTCTTCACTGGTTCCAATTCAAAAATCCTTTTCCTCTTTGCCATTCTTGCTTAATTAATGATAGTAATAAAAATGCACCATTATACCATACAAAAGAAAAATCTAAGATATTTTTCTCTCTGCTATTATCCCACTTCTGTCTTTCAAGCCCCATCAAAATTTCTGGTTGTTGAGAAACAATAAGGGAGGTTACATCATCAGAATTTCTGGTTGTTGAGAAACAATAAGGGAGGTTACATCATCAGAATTTCTGATTTTTGGGAAACAATAAGGGAGGTGGGGTAAGTGGGAAGCAGATGTGTATGAAGATAGAGAAAATATATGTAAATGAGAGTATATTGTCCTAAAACATATTCTTAGTAATATATGTAAAGTCAATGCAGATTTTGATTTTTTCTCAATGCTATCCAATAAAAACATTACGTGAGCCACATATGCAATTCTAATTTGTTAAAGAGCTATATTAAAAATAAGTAAAGTTAATATGAATAATATGTTTAACTTAATATATAATATGTTATCACTATTAAAACAGTATTTAAATAATTATGCTTTTTTCCTAACTTAGTCTTTGAAATCTGACATGTATTTTATATTTACAGGGCATCTTAATTTGGATAACTTTTCATTGGAATTGATCTGTAATTACATTTCATGAAACTGAAGGTTGAAAATAGATATTTATATGTATCAAGTTGTCAACCATATTTAAAAGTTTTTAAATATCTCAAATGAATTAGTTTTTAAATTTAAATTAAAATGAATTTAAATTAAAAATTCAGTTCCTCTTGCACCAACCACATTTCAAGTGTTCAACCTTGTGTCTCCTGATTACCATATTGAACACCGCATCTCTCAATGTTTCTATTAAATAAAATTCACTTTTTATAAGAAACCAGACTTCTTGATATCGAGATCAATTTCATGCACAATACTCTGTCAGCTTTAGTAATCAAATCAATTAATGTTTGTAATAGGCTATTCTTGCATTGCTATAAAGAAATACATGAGACTGAGCAATTTATAAAGAGAAGAGATTTAATTGTCTTACAGTTCTGCAGGCTGAACAGAAAACATGATACCAGCATCTGCTTGGCTTCTGGGGAGGACGCATGAAGCTTTTGCTCATGGCAGGGGTGAAGCAGGAGCTTGCATGTCACATGGCAAAAGCAGGAACAAGAGGGAGTGGGAGGGGAGGTTCCACACATTAAAACAACCAGATCTCATGAGTACTCACTATTTCAAGGACAGCACCAAGTCATGAGGGATCTGCCTGCATGACCAAAATGCCTCCCACCAGGCCCCACCTCCAACATTGGGGATGACAATTCAACATGAGATTTGGGCAGGGACAAATAACCAAACTATTTTAATGTTCTTTATGCTTAGTTTTTACTGGCCATGGAAAATGTACCTAAATTTGATTCTTCAGTTATTTATTATCTATACCAATTACCTTGATTTGCATGCATTATTGCAGCCAACATGATTATTGCTTTGGAGTTTTTACCCAGTCTACATTTGGAACTTCATTCACATACATATGAATACCTTCAGTGGCTTAGGTTAGTTTAAATATCAGATACTAGTCACACTCCTTTGACCTTTACTTTTTTTTAAAGGAATAATTTAAAAAGCATTTTTCTTCTTGGCAATCTTGCTTTGTTACTGCATTTCCTATTTTGCTATTGTGTTCTAAAACTTCCTCAATTGACAATTGAACTGCAGGGCATAGATTAAGAAAAATAGTTTAACAATCATTATTTAATTTCTACTGTAATATTTCTGATCATACTTAATGTCTCGAATTTGAAACTTGTTTACCATAAATAATGAAATAATAGTTGACATAAAATTCTAAACCTGACTGCAAACATAAAGTGCATGCTGGCATATAAATATGTGAGACTACCAGAATACAATAGGCTGTTTAGATTCCACAAATTAAGCAATCATCTAACAATAACACACCACACAAAACAACCACTGGGCTGCACAAAATAGAAAAGAGGAAATCAATTATGGTTCAATAATGCTACTTTCCCAATCAGTTAGAAATTAACGAAAGTACCTTGTTTACAGGAATTCTGATGGCATAATTTTCTGACAGCTTTTCATCTGTGAATATTAAGCATTGCTTGTTTAATTATGAATACAACAACTGAAAGCATCTGAGGAAGAAGCATATTTATTTTTTCTAAAACCATTAAAATTATCTCAAAGTAAATTTTAATTATTTAGAAGTTGTTCACTTATAAATATATGTTGACACATTTTTAACTTTGATAGACATCTTACTTTTAAGATCAAATAAATGAAATTAATTGCCATGATTTTTTGACTTTTGGTAAAATGTGTTTATAAGAAATTCTGTTATCTATCTGACATTAATCTAGAAATGAATACAATCTCATCAAAAGGAAGGCTTTTGACTGTGTTCAACAAGCCTCTTCCATAAAACAACCTAAAAAATAATTTTGAGTTTAATGAATTTGAGAAAAAATTGAAAGTTAAGAAGTTGTAATTCTGTTTGAGCTTTTCAGAAAATGTTCGTTTTATATATCTAACTTAATGCATTTATTTGCGTTTATATTAGCTGCTATTAAATTTTCTCTTAATACCATGCAATTTCATTGTAAACCTAGAGCGTTTTCTTCAGTGCCTAGTGGGCTTACCTTATTGAATCATAGTGTTAATGCAACCAATAACATTGATTTAAATATTTTATTTACTGTTTGTCTCTCTTTAATGGTGATGGACTAAGACGTTCATTCAAGCAGCTATCTTGTAAATGCATACTTTGAGTAAAAACGTGTACCTCATGTGAAAATGACATTCTGCAGAGGCCACAACCACACATAGATGACTGTGACAATTATAGATTACCCATAGGTTTGTTCACACTCAACCTTAGGGCTAATAGATCCTGTCTCGTAGCAGTACATCAGGCACTCCAGAGTTGTGTATGAGACTATACTGCTTCCACGCCTGATGCTGTGTGTGTGTAGACGTGACTACAGGTAACCCATATCCCCACTAATCGTTGACTTTTTGCCCCATTGTTGACTTCAGTTTAGTGTGTACTATACTACTGTTATTCCTTCTAAGGCCCCTGTTTTCTGATTTCCTAATTCTCAGTTCAGTTTTCTGCCTGGTTTGAGCTGAGCTTCAAAGAGCAGTCTGAATATTTGGGAGGTGATACTTGGGTGAGGAAACTAATTTCTGATAGTCATTATCAATGAATACATGCTATTCATATTTAATCAACTGCCTGCCTCTCTTTATACTTCTCTTTCTGCCTCCCAGATCCCTGATAGTAGAAGTACTCAGCATGCCTCTTAGATTACCATGAGAGGAGAAGAGAGAATGTATATGTATGTATGTGTGTGTGTGTGTGTGTGTATTTATGTGTATATATTTATGCATATATATTGCTTATCAATGCACTCTGAGGATAATTTCTATAAATTTTGGATTTAGACAAAACTAAAATAGTCATAATTTTGTTGCTTTCTAGATGTGTAAACCTGAACAAATAAGTTTAGCTCTATATCCCAGGATTTCCATATCTAAAACTGTGATGATGATAGCTACTCACAAACTTGTTTTAAAGTACCAAGAGAGAATATATATCAAACAGTGGGATGCCTCATACCCTATAAAGGTTTGTAAAATTATTTACCAATTTAATGGACATATGTAATTTTGTCTCTGATTATTTTGCCATGTCATTGTCAATATGTATGATATATTTTATAATTTGATATTTCAAAAGATAACAGAAATATAATACAAACTTGGATGACTTCAATATTTTTTCCTAGTTTTAAGTCCCCTAAAAACAAGATTCTTAAAATGCCACAATAAAAGAGTGATACAATGTATTTTTGAATTTATTTCAAATTTTTAGACATTTTTTCTTTGGAGAACTTAATTTGTATAAGTAGCATTTATGATCTATCATCTTTACCTTTAAAACTGTCCAGCAAAAATAAAATGTGGTGTTACAAACCTCTTATCATTAAATTATGTAGTTGTCATTTGGACTGTAAAGTAACTTTCTGTTTTTTTCAAATCCAACTTGATTTACTGTTTTAATGCTTGATTTTCTTCTCTGTCAGATAAAAACTGCAGTAGACATTGATGAATGTACTTCCAAGATCTGGAAAAATTGAGGTGTGAGATTTTACTGTAGTTGCCTGCCAGGAAATAATCAGATATTTATGTATTTTAGACCTATCAAATGAATTTTCATTTCAAATGAAACTTTTCAACTCACTAGAGGTTAGAATTGATGTGTTAACAATTCTCCAAGAGTTGCTATAATTCTCCTTAGAAATATTAGGCTGTGAGAAACTCAAATATTACCTTACCATGCATTTATATGAATATTTACCATAGATGCAGGAACTAGTATTCTGTGTAGGTGGAATCATAAGAGCTTTCTGAACTAAAAGACTGATACAATACTATTTAAGAAATTCACTGTAACATGGAATTGTATAACATTTTGGGTTTATCTAAAACTTTAACCTGAACTTCCTCAGATTATTAATGTTTCTGGCTTTTCCTTTAAAAAGCTTTTAGTAATTCTAAAACTATATAGAAAAACACATAAATTAGCAACTATATTGTTATGAATTGTTTAAAAGTTAGTTATATATAAGTTAAATGAATTTATGTTTATATAGTATTTCCATCCTCTAGAAAATATTTAATACTTTCAAAATGTGAAGAAATTTTGTGTTAAGCTGTTGGCAATATTAAAACCATTTAATATGTGTAAATCCATGTAGGCAGTGTTTTGTGAAATGATAAACTCATTGAATTGTAGAAGTGGGTAGATTATTACACCCTTGGTTTTCAAGAAATGTACCCAAACTCTTGGTGGGATACAAACACAGTCTAAGAGCTTCAAAAATGTTCAAGATAGTGACTAAGAACTCATGTTCTCAACTTAAAAATCCTCCTACAAATAAGCTGAAGATAACAAGTAGAGTGGGTGAGAACTCACAACATGATATGAAAATTATATACATTTTATTAAGTAGTGATTTTCAGTATTATACACAATGACTACTTGTATTACATCATGTGACTTTTAATACCATTTCATTTGTTTCTCTGTTAAAAATTACCGAAACTCTTAGACAATGTGCCCTAGTTTTTGGAGTAATCTTATGTGAACGTTTCTTCTGTTTTTGCATGCAGTGAGGTCCCACCCATCATCTTTGGTGAAGTACATGTCAGTTTAGTTGGTCATATTTCTCTCTTAAAACAGAGGCCTGTCTTTACCTGTCTCAGCAGTCAATTATGTTCCTAGATACTTCTCATTTAAAACTTTCTTCAAAATGTTACTTGGCCCCACAAAGCAGCCTCCTCTTGGCTGTTCATTTCTCTGCTATGATCTGATGCTCTATGTTTGCCATTGATACTACTGCTTTGCTGCTATTTCGCACTCACTTTCTCACTGCTATAGAGGGAATAATATCATAAACTCTGCTTCTAGAAGGGAAGTGTAAGTTCCTAGATGAAACGTAACTTGAAAATGGATTTAACAATATTGCTTTTGTAAAATTATTAAGCACTCCCTCGGCAGTAGCCACTCGGAGACGTTCATATTTAATAATGTTTTGCCACATGGTCTCTACAAGGTCTCACCGAGACCTTGAGTAGAAACAGGCAAGATTATGCCATGAAGGGCAGGGCTGCGCGGAATTCATTCAGGACAATAATTTGGGAGATGCAGTGCAGGTGAGAAAACAGTGCTGTACCTGCTATGACCCTGAGATTTCTATGTTGGCTGAACCTGTGGAGCTGAAGAAAGGAATAATTACAGAGTTCAGGACCAATATTTACCATAGAGTCGGCATATTGTAGTCTCAAAGGGAATTACCTGTTTTCATTTTTGTTTATTTCTAGAGTTAGAAAACAATTCCGTTTTATTTTCATATTTTACTGTGAAAATACATAAAACCACACAAAATAAATACTATCTTAATAAGTTATTATAAGATGAACAAGGTAACACACTCTTATAACTACCACCTAGGGGAAGAAGTCGAACTTCACCACTAAACATCTTCCATGTGCCCAGTGGCAACGTACCACCTCCCTTTCTGCAAAACTAACCAATCTCCTGATTTTCACAGAATCACTTTCTTGCTTTTATAATTCAAGTGTTCATTTCTAGGTGGCAGTGTTTAGTTGTGCGCATTTTTAAAATATACTTTCAAGTATATGGCACAGATCCATGTCTTCATTACTTCATTCCAGAGCTACCAAATTCAAATTCAGCATTATATAATCTTATACTTAACATCTTCTGCATAATATTTGTATATCCTTTCTTCCATAATAAAAGTCTAGTCTCAATAAAATAAGGGACAACAAAATCAGAATATCTCATTTTTCATATATAAAAAATATTAAAAAGTACATATAAAAATATAATCAATGTAACATTTTAAATTTTGTTCATATATTGCCCTCATTTTCCTCTAATTTTTATTATATATCTATATTCTGAGCCTATAGGCATTATATACAATGCACTTTCCTTCATCTAGTTTGGGTTCTGTAAGTAGATATATGTACAGTGCACACTGCCTATTCTCATATTGATCTCTGCTGCTTATTTTGGTTGTTTAAAGCTTATTTATCTAGGATATACTTCAGAGAGGGCTAATGGAAATAATTCTTGCATTCTTGGGTGTTCATGATCATAGGTCTGTGACCTTTATACTTGAAAGTCAGTTTTACTCTGTAAAATCTTTGACTCACATTTTCTCTTTTTCTCACAGTTTAAATATTCTTAAGTATTTAAATATATCATTTTTTTCTGGCATAATATGTTGCTGTTGAAAAGTCTGATGTTAATCTAATTTTCTTTTCATTGTAAATCAATTGCTGTTTTTTATCTGCTACATGCCCAAAGGGTATTAGTTTTTCATTGAAATGCAGTTATTTTATTAGAATATATCTGAGTGTTGTCTATATTTTCTTTAATCTTTCCATGTAGTTTGAAACCTTTTTCTTTTTCAGGAAAGTTTTCTTTAATTATAATAATGTTTAATTATATAATGTCATATAATGTTTGTTCATAAAAAACATTAATTATATAATGTTTGTTCATTTTCTTTCTTTTGCTTCTTTTCCAGGGAGTCTTTTAATTCAAATATTGAATCTTCTTTGCATAGTTTCAATATTTGCCTATTTCTTTCAAATCATTTTTATCTCTTTCTTAATTTCCTTTTTACTTGATTTTTTTCAACTAATTAAATTACGTAATTATTGTATGTATCCTTTGTCATGTTCTTTTTGGTATAATATTCATTTCTGAAAGTTTTCACTTTGTGATTCTTTTTTGAATTTGATGACCTCATTACTGAGTATTCTAATTGGTATTTTGTATCTTCATAGCTTAGGTTATTTTCTCAAAATGTTTTAGCTCATTTTGAAATAGTAATACATTGCAGATTGGATCTAACTTTGACAGTGTTTTCATTACTTGCTTTTATTATTTTAGAAACTTTCATTCACTTTAAGAATACTGATCCATTTCTTTTAAATAACTTTGTATTGGAGTTGATTTTGATCATTTCTTTTGATTATTTTCACAAACTATTAGTCTTTATGGATGTTTAGAAAGAGACATAATTCAGGGTAGCTTTCTTCAATTCACAGCGATCTGTCTCTTGTTTTTGTTTGTTTGTTTGTTTATTGTTCTGGTATATATCTGCTTGCATGCTAAGATATCTTAGGTCTCTGTTTCCTTCTCCTACTATTGTCTAGTCTTCTGTGTCTTTAATGTCTATTTTCCCTGTCGTACTCAATTTCTATTAAATTTCTTACAATTTCTCCCCAATATGTAGCCCTGTTTGGGAAGACAACTGAGGCAGCTCAATATTGTGAGTTTATAGGGATGCACTGTTCTGAAGATATTTTTGTTCATCTGTTTTAATCCCACATTATACGAGCAGATAAAAATCCTTCAGAGCTTACTATTTGTCTTAGTCCATTTTGTACTATAACAGAATACTTAAGACTGGGTAATTTATAAAGAAGAGAAATTTATTATCTTATAGTCTGGAGGCTGGAAAGTCAAGATCAAGACACTAGTAGGTTCAGAAGATGAAAGAGCAAAAAGGGATGCAATTCCTCATCAAGCACTTTTATAATGGTATTAATCTATGTAGTAGAGCGAAGACCTCATAACCTAAACATCTCTCAAAATGTTACACCTCCAAACACTGTTGCACTGGGGATTAAGTTTACAACACATGAATTTTGGAGAGGACACATTCAATCATGCTGCTGTTCTCAAGTTGATTTACTATGCTTTCTAGGGAATACTTCACATCTATTTAAGGATTATCTTGTCTTCAGGCCCATACGATGCCATATTATTTCCCTTGGTTGTCAATTGAACAGATGTATGTGACACATTGTTCTTGGTTCTTGTGAATAATTTTAGAGTTGCTGTTGTTGGTATATGTGAGTATGTATTCATGGGGATACCATGTCACTAAATTTTGTTGTGCATGCCATTCATGGGTTTTAAATTTTATTATCTAGTTGATCTGCCTGTTATTAGACGGGCATTCACAGAAATCTAAAAACTATTTCAACGCCACCATTATTTTTTCCAGAATTCCATTTCTAATATGGAATAGTCCCATTCTGATTGTTTAGATATATGCCAATGTATTTTTACTTTAAGTGGATATTCCAAACAAATTTTCTGATATCGAATAGGCTGAAAGTTAAAAACCCTAATGGGTAGTTTATATACTAACAACTTTCTTGCTCTCTAGAGTGGATTTAAATTATTTGTATTTTTAAAATAAGTTTTTGTTTTTTTTCTAAATTCTACATTTTTCTACAATTTTTTAAGCTGGTGATAACTACTTCATCCATTTAGCCATAATCCATTCTAAATACATTCCTTTTGTTTGGCTTTAGTAAAGACAAATTTATAATTAAAAACTAAAACAACATGTCCAGCAATGATAAAAGAATGACTGTTTCTTAAGGAAGAGAGCTCTTTAAGATAGTAAATGTCATATTAACCATAAACTGTGAAATAAAAAAGTGACAAATATATGCATAGGTGATTTCTAAATAATGTAAAATGCAATTTAATATTATCATCCATTTTATCCTGAGTTTATTATTATACTATGCTTTTAGTAAATATTTATTGGATTATGAATAGTGCTGGGCATAGAGTATTAAATGGTCAATAGTAGGGAAAACTGTTCTGTTTACAGTTGAGTGGGAGATACAGACCAGTAAACTTAAACATAGACATGAGTGGTGTCATGAGATGCAAATAAATAACAGGAAGTATTGAAGACACAAAGGAGTGGGACCTAATCCAGATTTGCCCCCATAGAAAAAGAAGATTTCTCAAAATAAGTCTCATCTAGAGTGGGATATAGTTAGTAACAGGAATTGGCCAGGATGCTAGTGACCTCTTTATCACCAAGAAAACAGCATTAAAAATCCCTAGCCATGATATAACCTACAGTGTACCCACAAACAAAAAAAAATTAAAATTACAAAACTCTAGATGTAAGAATGAGAAAAATATTGTAGGAGATTGAGAGAAGGTTGTTATGAGTAGAGTCCAACAGTGAGTGCATGTGAGTGACTGCTAAGTGTGGATGCAAAGAAAGTGACAAGACATAAGGTAGAGGCCTAACAAGGGTGAAGACTCTCCAGAACCTTGCAAAACATGCTGAGATATTTGGGCTTTTACCTTAAGAGGATTTGAGACATATGTGAGGGTTTTACACTGCCAAATGTCATGTTCATATTTGTGTTTCAAGAGAGAGAAATTTTGCTGCTGGATGAAGAATGAATTAGCACGTAGATAAGACCCAAAGCAGGAAAGCCACTTAGAACGCTGTTTTTGTAATGGAAGGGAGATTTAATGACAATCAGGATTAGATAGTTGCAGTGGTGAAGGAAGAGTGGATTTATTATACAGTATTTAGGAATCGTTTTAACCTCATATTTTTACTGAAGTAAATGGAGGTAAAATTACAGGACGTGTGTATCACTTGAGTTTAATTAGTGAAAGTGAGGTTCTGAAAAGAAACATCAGTTTTCTGACAGGAGCATCTATATAGACTTGGTGTTATTTACTGAAAAACAGGATTAGAAATCAAAGGTTTGGGAGAAAGATAATGATTTATATTGGAAAATATAAATCTGACTATTTTATGGGCTTCCCAAATTACCTTTCAATAGCTGTTCAGATATTTCAGTTGAAGGAGAGATTTTGAAGCACAGAAGAAACATCTGAGCTAAGGATGTAAACTTGGAGTCAATCATCTAAAAAATAAAAATTAAAACCAGTATAATGTATGAGTTTACTCAGGTATGTATACAAATTGAGAGGAGAAAGAGAGCCCATGACCAAAGCTGAGGCATGTCAATAATTAAGATACGAGTAGAAAAACCACAGAAGCTACATCGAGAGACACACAAAGGATAAAAAACAGTGAGAAGTGTAGCTGAGAGGAGTGCACTTAAGAGACATCAACAATAAACAATGTCATCTCGAGATTATGTAAGATGGGGACCAAAAGATCGCAGTTTGGATTTACCTTTAATGATGTCCTGTAACAATGGCAAAAAGCAATTTCTGTAGAGGGAAAGGCAAAAGTCACTTGTTCTGTGACTGAAATTGAGTTGACTTAAGGAAATGGAGAAAATGAGTATAAGTTAAATCTTTAAAGGAAGTTGGCATCAAAGGAAGGAAGAGAGAAAGAATGAGGATGATGTAAGATGAAAGTTTTCTGTTTTCTTTTAAGGTAGAAAAGGCTAGAATAATTTTAAATGCTGATCAAAGAAGACAGTAAAAGCAGAAGTTTGAAGATGCAAGAGATGAGGAAGGAGATACTGAATCCCCCAAAACTTCAAGCTTGAGTAACAACCACATGTGTAGGAGTAATATCACATTTATTTTTGGAAAGAAAAAGAGAGTACCAAAAATGTAGGAGAAAATGTGTGTAAACATGAAGATTACGAGTCCTAAATTTGATGGAGTGCTTCTCTTCTGCCTTCTATTGTCTCTGTGAGGTAAAAATTTAAATCATCTCTTGAAAGGATGATGTATTTTAGCAAGATTAGATATTAGAGGAGTGCAGAGAAATTTAAAAGTGTACTAAGATATCTAAGAAGGGTTTATAAATAGCATAAGAATTTAACAGATACTGCAGAGCATGGCTTATGAGTAGAGTTGAACATAAGCAAACAATTATTGCATTAATTCAAAGAATTGCTTGCCAACAATTTTTTTTTAACATCAGAGCACAAGTAAAAATTGGTAACATTTTCTGACATCTGTTACATACTTACAAGCCTTCTTGAAGCCAGAGGTAGCTGGCCTATGATACCTAGAAACTGGTATTGGCCAGTTTCTATGTCCTGGGCTAGGGCTAGGGGGATTAATATCTAGTCCCACCTGGAACTCACATGTTGGTACATAGACACACAGGTGAGAAGCTATGACTACTCTCTGCTTTCCTGATATCACTAAAAAAATTCAAAGGAGTGAAAATATTTGCAAAAGAGTGGCCTCATGGAATAGAAGAAAAAATAGTACAAAGGCCTGAAGGTCAAAGTAAAAGTGTAATGGGAGAAATTGAGAATGGGCAACAAGGATAGGTGATGGAGGTCACACTTGATTAACTGAATAATAATATGTCAGCAGAATGTTTGTATTCATTGTTTGAGAGAACAGTGAGGGCAATATCCTTGGATTAGCCATGGGAGGGTGTGACTGATGTGAAATGAGTTTCCTTAACATTCGACTCCACTGAAAAGTAGAATGTTGAGAAAATGAGAAATGCACTGATTTCATGGGTGCTCTAAATGCATGTTGGCATTAGCCAAGATGACAGAAATAGGTTTGAAAAATCTCTCAGGCAATAAAATCTTTAGTATAAGAGGAAGAGTTTCTAAGAGAAGGAGAAACGCAATGAGGGCATAGAAGATAACGTCAAAAATTGTCATTAGACTTTGCAATACAGTGATTTTTATATGAATAGGAATTAATGTCCAGGAAGTAGCAGTGTGACCTGAGGATATTAACCCTACCTTCACACTATTAACCTGCTAGCATGTGATAGAATTAATATCTGCCTCTTTAATAAGCATATCCCTTACTGAAACTGTAATTAAATTATTAGTTGACTCTACGCTCATTATATAACATGTAAATAACAGAAGATATTAAAATTATTAAAAACAGGAAACAAAATATTTTTTAAAAACATGGTGAGTTTGGTAGGAGGGTCTTCTCACTGCCATGGTACTTTTGCGTTATCCTGTCCATGAGTGGACAACTTTATGCAATGGGAGACATTACTTGCAAATATTAGGAAAGCCCAAATTCTTCTATTTTTTAGGTGTCTCTTTACTCCTCCTAGTAGTTAATTATGTTTTCTAGTTAATAATTATGTATAAGAATTTTTCCTGTTCAAATTACTAATGTAATTCCTGTCTCCTCTCTGGACCCCCAACTGATACACCCATTGATTTCTGGCTTTGACAATATTTTATACATTCTAAAGCACACTTATTGTATTTCTTCACATCATATCTAAAACCAGAGAGCCAATAATTAATGGTGTGTTTGTCAATTTTGTGATGAATTGAGCAATCTGTGGCATCTTAGATTTCATTATTTTTTTTATCCTTTACTGTTTGTGTTAGACTCCAATTTTTAGGGACTAAGGAAGAATAATCATTTAATTATGTCCAGCTATTCAGAAAGAATATCCTGTTCTTGGGTGTAGACATATGTATTTTAAGCCTGATTTTAAAAATGACCTGCTGCAGGACTTTGAGTTAGTTTGGAAATGGAAATTTCCAATTGAATTCTCCACATACATGTCTCTTTGTCCCTTTGGGGATATAATTAACTTTTTCTCACTCTCTAGTTCTCTTCTTTTCTTTAGTTTGATCCAACAGACACAGATTATTAAGAATAGCAGATATCTTAATTCTTGAAAGTATATTGCCATTTTCCTCCTAACAAGGCCATTTTCCTAAGCTGATTAGAAGTAGAATTAGTAAAAGACCATGACCTTTCTCTCCTCCGTCGTTTCAGGAATAATAATTCTATATGCTAAATGTTACAGATCACATTTAAATGACCAGTCCCATTTGATATTGTTAAGCAGATATTTTATAGCCCATTTCCCAATTATTACATGCACAGTATATCATTAGTATCTTCACAATGCAATATGTAACTATTTGTGAATTAATTACTTTCACTGCAGTGAGATTAGTGCATGATTAGCAAATGTCTACTAAGAAAGGAACTCATTTGAAAGCATAAAATCTAACCAATTTAGATAGCTTCCCTAATGAATTCAAGTTTGAATCAATTTGTATTCAGTCTTTTGAATATGTTGTAATTTTGACTAAAAACTGAGACAAGATTATTTCTATAAATCTAATATCTTCTTTCTGAAGCACTCTGTGATATAAAGTCTACTGTATCATGAAACAGGTCTGTTGTACTTTTTCTTTCAACTCTGATGACATGCCTAATAAGCTCCTGCTTCATTATACAAAAAAGTATTCATTTATGAGACTGAGCATTATAGGAAAATGGGTTTCCATATTGTTATTTCACCTGAGAATATTAGGAAATCTGCAAGTGTATAATTGCCAAGAGTAATCTTGTTATTACCAATTGTACATGACCTGGAAATAGGTTCAAAATTGCTAAAGGTACAATCAAAGATAATTTTTACATGACTCACAGCTTTAAGAAATTTATGTAATTTCACTGGCTTCATCTTACCAATTCTAGTAACAATATACATGTTTGGACAGTGGCAAGTGGTAATGTTTAATAAATTGAGATTATTTTATTAACCATTTACTGATATGAGGAATCTCTGTGGGATCCAGAATGAAAAGGCTTGGCCAGGCTCAGATGCTGTGGCTTTGAAAATGCCATGCCCATCAACAAGCAATGATGTCCCTAGCCTCTTTATTTTTATGGTTGTCATTGAACTAATTAAACCGAGATGTTTGAACAAAAACTGAAGGCAGTCAATATGCTTATTTTGCAGGAGGGCCATTCAGTTGTAGATATCTGTAAATAATGTAGACAGCCAATGAAATGTACATTTATTGGATAGGTTCTAATAGCAAGGACCATAGGAAAACCATAAGGTAGTAAGTGTGGGGATTGAAAACAAATACATGTGACACATTCTTCTGTGCACTGTCAAACGTATTAATTTACAAGGCCAACTGCCAGTTATAAAAGTTTCCTAGGCATGTGTGGCAATAGTGTGAAGAAGAATTACTATAAATCTGATCTTGTGTATTCCCATTTAAAAGATGTTGCTTTCTGGCCAGGTGTGGTGGCTCACGCCTGTAATCCCAGCACTTTGGGAGGCCGAGGCGGGCAGATCACAGGTCAGGAATTGAGACCATCCTGGCTAATGCTGTGAAACCCCGTCTCTACTAGAAATTAAAAAAAAAAAAGTAGCCAGGCGTGGTGGTGGGCACCTGTAGTCCCAGCTACCCTGGAGGCTGAGGCAGGAGAATGGCGTGAACCCGGGAGGTGGAGCTTGCAGTGAGCAGAGATCGCGCCACTGCACTCCAGCCTGGGGGACAGAGCGACACTCCGTCTCAAAAAAAATAAAATAAAATTTGTTTTTTTTCCAGACAAATCACTTTTAAGTAAATCCTTTGATTTGTTTTCCAACACTGAAAAAAATTTAGTTGGCCTAAAGCCATTAGCAGATTATCATCTGGGAAGTAAGTATTTCTAGTCAACAAACTGTATCACAGTTGTGAGAAAATTTTCAATTTATAAGACAGGTCCTGTGATGATTTTATTATGTCACCCCAAATTTTAATACATGCCTATTAATTGACACCTGCTGTATAAACTCATGTTCCCCATCATGTTATTAGACACCTGAAGGCTCAGCACACCTAGATTCTTAGTCACAAAGAAAGAGGCCTAGGGGTTTCCTGGTGGCTTACTCACACAAAGAATCAGATCTCAAGTCAGCCTGCCACTTCCATGCCTAGTGTCAGGGTTTGCAGTGAGCTCTAGAGGTGAACATTAAAATTAAGGATCAGCCTTTCTGTGAGACTCACCTTCCAGGGCCATCCTGACTATTCAGCTCCTTTAACTAAGATCTTAGGTACTCACTTCCCAGCTTTCAGTCCAAGGTTTGCATATACAATTTTTCCAATTGATCTCCAGAGATCTATAACGGTTCTAGATTCTACCTGAGGAGGGAATAGAGGGAAAGTCCACTTCTGGTATTACAGAAACACAGACCACACTTAGACCTATTGGGTCTGTGAGTGTTTGAACCAAGAAATAGCATTCTTTTTCTCTGCCTGAGTTTGAACCATAATATAAATCATATTCTTCCATCCAACAAAGTACTGGTATTAGTATATAGCTGTTAGTATATAGCTATATAGTATATAACTTTTATAGTATATATATAGTATATAGCAGAGTATATTAGTATATAGCAGAGTATATTAGTATATAGTACATATATTATACTATATTATATATTATATATACTATATATCATATCGTATACAGTATATAGTATATATGATATATGGTATATGGTATATAGTATATATGATATATCATACAGTATATATCACATAGTATATGGTATATATGATATATCATATATTATATGATATATAGCAAATTCAGGACTTAGGACAATCCACAAAAAATAAAGAGACAGTGATTTACTCTTCTGCCAACTTTGAAAGTTTAGCTGTACTGTAAACTAACAACTTTGGGCCAATGGCTATTTGTCACCATTTAGATAACTCTTTGTGCCATTTTTGGGAAGAAAAAAATTTGAATAACAGAAGGTCAAGAGTTTTAAGGCAAAGTTACTCTGAATGAAAACTAAGCATGGAAGAGAAAAGACATTTCCTTTAACTTTAGATTTCTATCTCATTTAATTACATCATTGGTGAAAGTATTGACTTTCTCCCAAACTCCTTGGATCAGACACCTTTTGGCCGTTATCCTGACCTGGGTTGTAAGTGAAAGAGCTACTGCTCTGACTTGATTGGAAATTATGGGACATTTCCCCCCATTTTTCTGACCATACTCTATGCTCTAGTTCTCCCACAGTAATAGTACTTAGTGCCTTTTTCTTTTCTACTGAAGAAGAAATCTCATATAACGTGCTATACAGTGAGATTTTTATGTTAAAGTAAGATTTTGTTTAGAATACATGTAGTTTATAATACATTCCACAAACCAAAATATATGTAAAAAGGAATTTGATGGTGATCAAACAAGTTCAGTAGGATAAGCAATAGCTTCCACCTCTACATTAATAATAACCAGATTTAATAATGATATTCATAAATATTTAAGATTGAAAGACATTTACATATAATTTCAGAAAATTGTAAAATATGTCAATTAAGTTCTTATAATTCTATTTTTTCTTTGTTTTATATAAACAGATAGTTGCATTTCTATGTAATTTTCATATACTAATAATGGACTCTGACTTCCAAGAATACATTAATTCATTTAAAATACTTAATGTGGCCCAACTTTGCGCTGTGAACTATTTTGTCAACTATTTTCCAACAGCTAAGGATGGAAAAGAAGATACTTGCTATTGTGCGCTAATTTTCAAGTGGGAGGAAAACCAAGCAAAAATAAGAAATACACAAACTCATACCCATATACATGCATGTCTATGTGTGTAATAAGTTTTATAAAGCAAAGTAAAAGACGGTGATGTGAGAGGAGTTACTGGATAGTAAAGATAATCCTCTTTAAGCAGTTTCCATTTACACCAAAACTGGATAAGAATGAGTTATCCTCCAGAGAAGACTTTCCAGTGATAGAAGTTGTTAGATCAAGACCCTCAGGTAAAAATGGGTTTGGTAAAATAATCTAAAGAAGTTCAGTGTGGCTGGAAAATAAGTGAGCAAGAAAGGATTACTATGTGTTCTAAACTCAAAGGTTTTCAGGGCCTTATCATATAAGGTAAGGAGTTTGGAGTACTGCCATTAACTTTCTTACTGGATTTGTATTTCCTAATTATATTACACTTAAAAAAATTACTCTGGATGTGTTGTGCACTGCATTAGAATAAGAGTGAAAGCAGAAAAACAGTTAAAACAACTCTTGTTCTCATTGGGGATGGGGATACTTAGACTAGATATTGGTAATAGAGGTGGAGATAAATAGAGAGGTTTGGGACATTTTTAGACATAAAGTTGCAAAGATTTACTAATAATTCAGGGAGGGTGAGGAACAATAAAGAATAACTCTTGGGTTTTGTTATTTATCACGGTTAATAAGGAAGGTAGAGCTGCTTAGAGAGTTTTGTTTGCCCATGTTGAATTTGAGATGCCTAGAATATATCCAAGTGGTGTTGTCAACTAATATTTAATTAGGCATTGAAGCCAGGAGTTCCTGGGACTGGAGAAATTTTGATTTGGGAGTCTGTCATGTAGAGGGCATGATACGGTTGAGGTTTCTGTAAATCAGTTGATGGTTTCAATTACATGAATAGGTAGAAAAATATAATTTCAAATGAAAGAATGAATAAACCAAAATAAAGGTGACATCCAATGGACAGGAGAAAACAGGAAGCAAATTCAGGATTTTGGACAAACCACAAAAAAATAAAGAGTAAGAAGACACAGAAAACCCAGAGTAAAGAAAGCATAGAATGTTTGAGATACTATGCATGAAACAGAACTCTAATTATTTGGATTGCTTTTTGGTCAATGGATGATTCCTACATGATGGTTCCTATGAGGAGAAAACGATCACAGTGTGATTTAGCCCAGATGGTGCAAGCAATTGAGGAATATGATGGAAGTAAATATCATTAAGTAACAGATTAAAATTCAGTTAAACAATTAAAAGGAAAACTAATTTAAATGTGTATGTGTGTGTGTGTATGTGTGTGTGTTAGGTGGAATTGAAACATAGACCTAGAAATACACGAGGAAGAAAAAATATGATTATTTAGAAATTAACACATGAAATTTATTTTAAAATGAAGTGTCTGATAGTCAATGTACGTTCATCAGTTGTCACAAATGTCTCCAGTCTGGTGGGGGATGTCGATAATGGGAGAGATTACGCATGTGTGGAGTGAGTATATGGGAAATCTTTGTACCCTCTGCTTAATATTGCTGTGAACCTAAAACTATTTAAAAATTAAAGTCTATTTTAAAATAATGAGACGTAGAATGCTTGATTGTTTAATTTGTCTGCCCAGAAACTTTTGAAAAGGATACATGAATGCTATTTTATTGAATGTGTTCAAACTACTTATGCTTATTAATTTATTTGTCAAATAAGTGGAAATTTTACTACAGCTCACTGAATCAAATTGAAATCTCATTTAAATTCAATCTACATTTTGGCAATAAAAGCTCTAAAATTATATACATGTACACCTTAAATGTGGCCTATTGTTGCCAAATCATGTGGAACACACTCTGAAATTGAAAAGTCAGTCGCAAAATCTGTTTCTGGCAATCTTTATGATATTTATTACATCATTTGGAATTTTATTATTTTGTTAATGATTTGTCCTAAACAGGATTGAAAATGATTACCTGTCCTTTACAGATACAGTATCATTGGCATTTTTCTGCATTTAGTCTGTTAATTTTTCATTCATTTAACAAATGGTTTTTGAGCACTAATATCAGACAGTAGCTATTCTAAGAGCCATGGATACTAGAAGATATTTTCATAAGCATACATTTTAAAGAAATTACATATATATGTTTGTGTGTATATATATATATGTATTTATATATGCAACTGACCGCAGAAGAAGGTGTAAACACTAGAAAAGTGTTGTGCTAACCTGTACCCGGAAAGAATAGGCAGAGGATACCTGAGATGATCCAGGTTTTAAAAGGAAACCAGGTATTCCCAGGCAAAATCACAGGCATTTAAAAATTCATTGTGGTTACTTGGGTAAGAGGGTGAACAAGAAACAGGGAAGGATAAGAGAGAGAAGACCAAGAAGGAAGGCCATGTACAGACCATGATGCTCCTGTAGACTATGCTGTGAGTTTTTTACATCATCCTCTAAATTTGTATTTCTCTTGCTAGAGCACTGTACTTTAGGGGATGAATTTAAAGCTTCATGAAAGTCACAACAGTGATTGTAGAATCATCTTGGACTGTCAAGTTTCCCTATGGGTGTATATGTATTGTGTTATAGAATGTGTTATATATTAATGAGGATAAAATATGATGCAAAATCCAAGATTTGCATGAATTTAAAGTGTCAAATTTGAAAAAAAAAAGCCTTCCTTGTAGGTGTCTTGTCAAACCCTCCTGATGTCTAAGATCATAAATTCTTTATCCTCATTAGTTAGGATTGCTCTAATAGATTAGTTTGGGAAATATGGATGAGGGGTGGAAAGAAATTGAAGGCTGAAATTGTTAGCTATTTCATCACATTTGTCTTTTAGAAATACAAGCTCATGGCAGTGTGACATTCAGGTTGATAAGGGGAAGCTGGGATCAGAAGACACAGAGACATATTTAAGAATAGTAACCTAGAGAGGGACAGGGTGATTGATTCCCCTGTGTGCAGGAATGTGACCCATGTTTCTCCAACTTCACCAGAAATTTAGAAGAGTATCATGTTAATATTATAAATTAATATTTCATTATTTCTTTCCTCCTTCCAGTCTTTGGGAACTTGAGGACTGTAGGAATCTCCACAAAGTGTATTTGTCACAAGACAAACAGGTTTCCCTCGGTGTGACTAAACTTAAACAGGTTTCTTCCTGAGGTGCTTCTCTTGTTACCTTTTTTACAGGATCTAAATGATCTAACCACAGAAGTCCCTCCCCTTCATTTTCTTAGAGAATTTACTTCAGAACCCAATAATTATAAATTCTTTCTTTGCCTCTTTGGGGTATAAATATCTTTAAAAGCCTCTCGTTCATTTAGGAACCCAAGACTATCTTTCTCAAGGACCTGGGAGCCATCCCTTTGAAGTGTAAGGAAGATAGCATCTGTATCTCCCAGTCTCTGTAGGAGGGTAGGAGACTAACTTTGGTATGCACCTTGATCCAAGTTGTAATACTACCTCCTAACTTGAAGATTGAAAAACAAATCTAATTTTCTTTTTGTTAAGGCTAAATAGCAAATGCATATGACCTGTGAGCTCTCTCACCCCAGCTCTTAAAAACTCTCACCCATTGTTACAATGGAGTCAAGCTCAGACTGATTTTTGGCTTCTCTCCTTCATTGCAATAGCCTTCAATAAAATCTTTCTTGATTGTTTAACTTTTTTTCTGGTTAAACTTTTGCTTTGACAATAGGGTTCTCAATTTCCACAAAATTAAATTATCTCATTAAAAAAAACTAATATATTTAAGGTTTAAAAAGTTTTCATTCACTCACATAATTCTTTTTAATATTCACTTTTTTTCTCAGCTTACCCTGATGTTCTAGTGTCAGGTATTCACTAAATATTTCATTTTGTCAGTGATAATAGTGATATTTTCTATTTAGTCCAGTATGTTGATTCCTATTAGATTAATTTGATGTAGGTTTTCTTGTTTCTAAATTCATGTTACTATTTTACAGAATTTTTTTAAAAAAAAGAAGGAATGTTTTCTTTCAAATAATTTGCTAATAATTTGCATTGTGTCAATGTCAATTTTCTATTATTGTTATAAATTGGTAAGAAAATTAGCTGTCATAAGTGATAAAAATCAATTCAGTGTCAGTTGAGGCTATGATTTTCTACTGTTGGGAAATTAACAAGCAATCTAAGTGGTATAATAAGAAAAGTCAGCTTTAGCAACACAAGTTCTAGGTGGAGGATGAATGAAAATATGAACTGGACAACAGTTTAAAGAAAATGCTAAGACTATATAGTTAATGGACATTTATTTCTTTTCTTTCCATATAGGTTTACGTTGTAAAATTACTAGAAAAAAAAAAGTAATTCATCACCCTGGCACCATAATGTTATATCTACAAAGATCATGAATAGATTGAAATGCATCTACCCATTACCCATGGCTTTATTAGTAAATAGCACTCAATAACTGTGCCTTATAAAGAACATTTAGGGCCAGGCTCAGTGGCCCATGTCTGTAATTCCTGTGCTTTGGGAGGCCAAAGTGGGTGGATCTCCTGAAGTCAGGATTTCGAGAGCAGCCTGACCAATATGGTGAAGCCCTGTCTCTACTAAAAATACAAAAATTAGCCTGGCATGGTCGTGTGTGCCTGTAATTCCAGCTACTCAGGAGGCTGAGACTGGATAATTTCTTGAACCCGGGAGGCAGAGGTTGCAGTGATCCGAGATCGCACCACTGCACTACAGCCTGGGAGACAGAGCGAGATTCCCTCTCCAAAACAAACAAACAAAGAAACAAATAACATTCAGCCCTCAGGGACATACATCAGGATGTTATTGATTCACCAATATTTTCTTTTCGTTCCTTTTTTATTTCCTTTCACCTAACATTTGATCTGCATTTCAGTAACCTGAAATATCTGCACCATCTCTAGACTCTCTAGTAAAAGATAAATTAGTTCACATCTAAAGAGACTTTGCACGCCTACAAACTCAGAAGAGATTAGTGTCCTTTTAGTAATTCTAAGAGAAGTTACTACAGTTTGTAGGAAGGTGAAATAAATGGGTTCTGATAGTAATATATGTGGCATTCTTATCTAATAAATTTGGTTTCAGATGTCATCCTAAGTGGATTAAAGGCTTGTGCAAATTTAAGAATTACAGCTTGATACATGCCCGTCTTGTTAACACTTAACATTTTTTTTTTACTATTTTCCAAAGGTACGCAATGTGAAATTGATATAGATGAGTGTGCTTCACATCCCTGCAAAAATGGAGCCACCTGCATTGACCAACCTGGTAATTACTTCTGCCAGTGTGTGCCTCCATTTAAAGGTAATGAACACCAAGGGATAAGGAAAAGCAAACATAATGAACTTTAAAAAGCACTTCTGTCTCTTGTCTGAACTCATTTCAGTCTTCCAACAACATTATTAGTCCTTCATTTTCTTAAAGTCAGCTTCTGAAGTGACCAACCAATTATTCCTTAGGCAGAAACTAGAGTGAAATTAGTTTTGTTTACATACACACTAAAATAGTTGAGTTTCTTATTTTTCTATTTGAAAGGTCACCAATGAAACCAAAAGATACAATAAAAAAGTAAGGAAGGACTATATTACAAGCCTAGCATGTTATATTTGAAATATTCTTCTGTATTATTTAATTTCTTATGAAATTGTCAAGTTTTCTCTTTTTCTTTCTAAACTAATCATCTGTTTAATTTTTCAGTGTTCAACTTTGATGGTAATTCTTCAACTTCAGTTCAGGAATTGTATTTTTTCTCCATAAACTAAACAAATCCTTGCTTTGCCTTATAAATATGTTAATATATTATTGCAACTAGTATATAGATACTAATTCATTGAGTACTTCCTTGAACTTTAGTATCTCTTTCTAAGCTAAGAAATTTGAAACTGTTCAACTAAATAAAATTAATTTAGATTTTTTTAATGTTATACCTATTTACCTTAAAAAAGTATCTTATAATTACTTATGAAAAATGTAAGATCGTATGCCCCACTTCAAATATTTTACATCCATTTAAACACATTAAGTTATAACTTTCTTACTGTTAAATGACAATAAGAATATATCTAGCTCATTTAGTTGAATGTAATTTAAATGAGAAATGTTATTTAAATACCACAATGTCTGCCAAAAATTAATAATAATTGTTTAATTATAATTTCCAACAATGTTCTAACATATATGTAATATTTATATAATAGACACTATTTTATCATGCTTGGGTAGGTGGGATATCAATTCATACTTATTTAATTATACATCTTTAAAGATACAGAGGGAATGGCCTAAGTAATCTCAGTAAAAATATTAGACTTCATTTTTTATTTTTTGAGAGAGGATCTCACTCTGTCAGCAAGGTTGGGGTGCAGTGGTGCTATCGTAGCTCACTGCAGCCTCTGCGTCCTGGGCTTAAGTGATCCTCCCCTTAGTCCCCTGAGTAGATAGGACTACAGGTACATGCCAGCATATCAGGGTAGTTTTTGTATTTTTGTAGAGACAGGGTTTCACCGTGTTGCCCAGGCTGGTAGACTTCATTTAAAAAATAGCTGTTTTTCTAGTGCCCAGATTTTGGATTTTCATACATTCTTCAATTTAAAAAATCAAATCTCCTTAGAGATCTAGCTAATTTTAGGACTAAAGCATGGAATATAGCATGAATAATATTGTAATACCAGAAAATGTGGAAGTACTTAAACACAAAAGTATGAGATTAAGTCAAAGTGAGCCAATGGAAGGAGCTCCCAATGATCAAAGCTAGAATGATTTGAGCACCAAAATAAAGGAATATTGGCTGGTACCCAAAATATAAATATGTAAGAGTCCATACTAATGGAAATGTATGACTGAATGAATAAATGAGAAGTAATAGACACATCTTTTTGTACAATAATCCCAAATAATTTATGTAGGTACTTTGAACTTAATGAAGTGGAACAAAACTCCCCATCCCTTAAATTTGGACAGCAGATAGTGACTGGTTTCAAAGAGCATGGCATGTAAAAGGGGGGTCATGGAGGGAAGAGCAGCTTTACAGTGGAGAAGTCTGACAATTGCTACCTGAGCTACAGGATCAAGGTTAACATCAACATACACAGCCGTGTTAATAACCTAAACTTTTGATATGAAATGATGAGAATGGCACTTTTTGTCTCTCATCTTCCTTTCAAAAGTACATTTTCTGAGTCTAGTCATCAAAAAATTATCAGACAAATCCCAATCGACAGACATTCTAAAAAATACTTGACTAGAATTTCTCAAATCTGTTAAGGTCATCAAAAGCCAGAAAAGTCTGAGAAACTTTCAAAGCCAAGAGAAGCCTAAGGAAATATTACTTCTAAAAGTAATACGGTATCTTGGAAGAGATATTGGAACAGAAAAAAAGACATTAGCTTAAAACTAAGGAAATACAAATAAAGTACAGACATTAGTTAATAACATCAATATTGGTTCATTTGTTGTGACAAATGTACCATAGTAGCATAGGATATTAATACAGGGGAAACTTGTTATGGAGTATACAGGACCTCTCTGTACTATCCTTGCAACTATTCTGTAAATCTACAACTACTCTAAAATAAAAGTTTAATTTACAAATAAACAATTGCAAATAATTTCTGATTCAAAATATTTTACATTAGGCTGGACATAGTGGCTCACACCTGTAGCCCCTGCACATTGAGAGGTTGAGGCAAAAGGATTGCTTGAAGCCAGAAGTTCTAGACCAGCCTGGCCAACATAGCAAATCCCTGTCTCTAAAAAATAGAAAGGAAAAATGAGCCAGTTGTGGTGGCATGCTTGTGGTCCTAGCTACTCAGGAGGCTGAAGCAGGAGGATTGCTTGACCCCATAAGGTTGAGGCTTCTGTGAATTATTATTGTGCCACTGCAGCCCAGCCTGAGTGACAAAGTGAGACCCCATCTATACAATAAACAAATAAAAAACAGTAACAAAAGAAAACCTAAAACCAAAACCAAACCAAAATATTTTCCATTAAAACAAAACAGAATTTGCAAAGCATGAATAGAAATGTTAGGTAATCATAAATATTTTAACCTTCATATACTAAATACTAAATATTTTAATCTATGAATTATAATGAAAAGGATTCTTCAGTTAATGGTAGTGCCTTAGCTTTATATGCTACATTAACACGTTCAATGGAACTGTACATACATAAAACAAAAAAGCAAAAACGAGGTTAAATTATTTTAAAATGCACGTACCTAATAATGTATAATATTTTTCTGGTAATCACATCACATAAATTTATACTGTAGACACCCTATCCTAGACATAAATACATTCTAATTCAGTTTATATTCTTATACATCTTTCAGCTGGAAACATGTCTGGTATATCAGAAGATGGCTACGTGTTTATCTTTTTCTCTTGCTACTAGGCACAGGCTTAATTATCTTGTATACAGATGAGACCACGTGAATGAATTCTGACCAACAGAAAATCAATAGTAGTTTTTATCTTGCAATGTGGTTCATAAAAATATCTCACAGTTTTTAACTTTTTCATTTCTTCTACATTCTTCTTGGAGTTGCCTGAAAAACTAGAGAAAAGCCAGAAGATGGAAGAGTATAGGTCCCTAATTCTTATATGAAAAGATGTTCACGGACCAGGAATACCCCTATTATACTGAGAGATAAACGAATTAATTTATGAGTTGTTATTGTGCTACACCACTAAGGTTAAGGTACTTTGTTCTTTACAGCAACCAGCATTGTTAAGAATTAACCTTTGAATGCTCATAGGAAAGACTTTCCTTGAATACCTCACTAGAATTGAATTTTTTATTGTTATGAATAAATACAATTTTTGAAACAGTGTATATATAATCCATTTATGAATTCAGTTTCTATGCAAAAAGCACAAATAATTTCTATTTGTAAAACTTAGAAACTCTTTCTTTTCTGATTAAATTCGCTCTGAGCCTGTTAGTGATTTCACAGTCTTTTTCCCAAAGAAAGAAAAATAGTACACATAAACAATGTAACTCCAGAATGACACATTAAAATCACAAGATTAAGTTGGTAAATTTTTAGTTGATTCACTAATTTGATAACTTTACTTGTTTGGAATTCAATAGATACAGGTTAGCAAAATATGTCCTGTGGGAGAATATCCAGGCCTTTACCTGTTTTGTGCCTCTCAAAAACACGACTATACTCATTCATTTATGTATGGTGGATGGCTGCTTCAGACGCAAGTACAGAGTATATGTTCTCTTTGCTTGCAAATCCTAAATTATTTACTATCTGGTCCTCTATAGAAAACATTTGCTGGCCCCTGGTGTAGAAAATGATCAAACTATAACCTATAACCTATTTTTTGAGCTAATTGTGGCTTTCTGTTGATATAGTCCAAGTTTTGTCTATTAGATGCTTATTTGCATGAACATATATTTTGATAAAATGATGTCTATCTTTTTTATATAAGAAGTAGATGACTCTTACCCCATTGTACTAGGTTAGATTCATAACTGTTTCATTTTGAGTAAAATTTGTAGCGTAATAATAATACATAACTTTATGAGTTTATGCATTTATGAATTTGTTTGAAAATGTAAAGAATATATACAGTGACTGTTTAGCAAATACATGAAATTGTAAGATATGGCACCTTGAGTGTTTTTCTGAGAATTTGAGTGTTTTTCTGAGAATTTACCCTAGTTCAAACATTTTGCCATTTATAGAAGTTACGTTTTATTACCAGTTATAACTTTTTAAAGCACATACTGGAAAAAGGTATTTGTCCGAAAAGGGAATTGTGATTATATAGTCCATTTATGGGAACAATAGAAAACAATTAGAAAAATCTTGGTTTAATTACTTCTGCAGAGCTGAATAATGCAGTGTTTTTATGCATGTTAGTTTCTAGTACTAAAATTACAGATCCTCCAAAAATAGCATAGCTTTCATACAAAATGTTATTAATGCTGTATATTTTTTGATATCTGTAGAATATTTTTTCTTCATTTTTTAAAAAACAAATAAATGTGGAAAATAAATCCCTTAATACAATTCTTTTTCCATGAAGTGTTCATCCACTGGCGTAAGTGGTTGGCTTTGATTTAATCTGGCTCCCTTTCAAATTCTCGTCTTAGAAACTGAACTTAGCAAATAAATTTCAAATACGTATTTCTTTTTGAAGGAAAGGGTATTATTTTGTTTTCTGTTACTGTGGACTTAATTTTTCTTCAGAAATGAACAAAAATTTTAATATGTAAAAATGAGTTTTCACTTTCCCTGATATAATTATTATAATATACCTGAACAAAACCTCATGCTTTTCATGTAGCAAAGCAGGATCCAGACTGCATACATATTTTCCATGTTCGGATACCACAATTTTCTATTTTAATTAAAACAAAAAGATATGAGGAAGTCATTCCTAATAAGCACTGTTGTCATTAACGTGTCTATTGTCATGGCCAATGATGGCTTTCTGAGGCACTCTTTATTAAAAGCCCTCTATGCCCAGCACTTCCAAAAATGAATTGTGTATAAATTTGTCTTGATATACAAAATGTATTAAGTAGGGGATTTTATGTTTTGAGTGTAAAGTAAATGAGATTAAATACTGCCTCAAAGTATAAATTTTCTTTCTACATAAGAAAAGTAATTATTAAGCACATACATAAATGCACACACACATAAAAACACACACACCTGGGATTAAGCACACTTACTCATCTTTCCCCCAGAACTAAATGGGGTTGGGTATGTGAAAAATGCTATTTTTTCACATAGTTATAACTATTTCCTTAAAATATATTATAATCAGTGCTAACCAATAAGGCAACCCTTACCCAATCCGCAGTTTTAAATTCTAAAACTAATGTCCATGAAATATAATGGAAGTAAAGAGAAGATAACTGCCTACCATGTAAATGTTGTTCCTGACAAAATTGAGGCAGTGTCTTACTTACCAATGAAGTATTTAAAGAAGCAAAGTGCATTTCAGGAATAGGGCTGCTTTCTTAGTGGGTAGAAAAGACCACAATACTCAAATTGCCTATTACTATTAATATTGCCTATTAATATATCAGTGATACTGTAATCTATATGAAGTTAATGCTAGTACCTACAGAAAGGTATGATTCAACTCTCTGATTCTATGACTTTATCTTTTTTTAGATTCCACACATAAGTGGGATCATGCGGTATTTGTCTCTTTGTGCCTGGCTTAACATGATGTCCTCCAGGTTCATCCAAGAGGAGGTATTGGTAAAAGGATACAAAATTTCAGTTAGGAGAATTTATTTAATTCAAGATGCCCTGTACAACATGATGACTATAGTTTAAAACAATGTATTATATACTTAAAAATTACTTACAGATTAGATTTTGTGTTCTCACCACCTCAAAATGTGTGTGAGGTAATACATGTGTTCATTAACTTGATTTCGCCATTCCATAATGTATACATGTATCAAAACATCACATTGAATGCTACATATATACATTTTTAATTTGTCAATTTAAAAATAAAGTATAATGCGCAATTCAGATTTTTAAATGTGAATTTACTGGCATCAAACTAAATTGTTGATGACTTTATAATTCATAAAATGAAACCTGTACGTATTGAATTTCATTAAATGAAGGAGTTCTGGGGGAAAATAATGTTGCATATATCACTGTTAAAACAATCGTCCTTATATTTCTGTCATATATTGATGCTGAGAAATAAGTTGTTACTCTTTTGTTCTAAAATAGAAAAGTTTTCAGTAGCTAATGCAAAAAAGATAAGGCTTTGTCATAAATTATTGCTTGATTCTCAAGAAAGTAAGTACTTAATAAGAATGTCATTCTGATAAAGCTACGTATAGACAAGTAAAATGAAAATAATGTTTGAGCAAATGTCTCATCTGCTAGAGATTTAAAGACACATGTCTCTAAATGTGTAGTAATTAATATAAAAAGCTGAAATGGTAATTAGCCATTAAACATGTTTACAAAAGAAAGTAAACAAAGAAGAACAAAACTCAGCAAAATAAAAATGCTTAAGTGTGTTGAAAGCCAGAGTAATAATGCTGTTTTCTGGATAGGGACACTCTGTTATGGGAACTTGTAATTAGAAAGCAGATTTAAGTATATATTTTTAAGTGCTTGTGAAGTGAAAAAGACTGGAGTGCAGATAATGGAGCAATTAGTTTTTCAGCCTTCACAGGCCATATTCAGTCATTCTTGTGTCAAGCTACAATGGGGATCTACAGATGCTGTAATTAAATGCTCCAGTCTACTCAATCTACAGCTATACTAAAGATTCTTGGAGTATAAAATATTTTGGCTGGGCTACCCAAACAACCATCTCTAATGTTCTGGAAATGTATTAAAGTCTTGACTTTAATAAAGTCCAGATCAATTTAGAATATTAACCAAAAGTCAATTAAATTTCTTTAATGAAAATGACAATATGAGTATTATTTTGGAGGAGTGGTCAAACAAATTGAATGAACTGTAAAATACTGAGTCCATAATAAGTTATTAATCCAATAGAAAAAAATAAACGATTCGTTAAATAGTTGAAGTTAATTTTGTCTTTCATTTGTTCTGTCTAGCAATTAAACAGTAAATATGGAGCAAATATTGGTTTTTATTAGCAGTATTGTGTTCTTCTTCCTGGTGATGAAATCCTTACCTTTAGCTCGTTGTAAGTGCTAACATGCTAAGGTTATTTTGGCAGCAAGCATATAGGGAACCTGAGTGAAAGATGTGAATATTTCTATCTACCATTTAAAACAAAATATTTTTTTGCTTCTTTTATTCCTTTCTCTTATTTTTATTTTAGATTCAAAGCTCTTTAATATCTTGGCCAAACATGTATTTAATTCTACTATTTTAATTTTATTTCATGTTAATGGACCAGACCTATTATTCCTTCTTCCTTTATAACCTATTGACTGCTCCATTTGGGTGGGTAATTATATTTGACTATATTTTCTGTAAAGTTAGCATATCAAGTGAAAAAGTACTGTAATTGACCATAAGTATAAACATATGGTTTTATCAACAAGTTAATGTACGGCCCATCCCAGCTGAGTTACTATTATGTGCAACAATAGGATGACAGGTCTGGTAAACTTAGAGAAATGTTTAACTATACCGTACGTTTTATACTAATCATTTTTATTTGCATTGTCAAAAGGAGAAAATGTACTCCTGACACTCTAACAATGAGACAAAATTATAATTAAGTTAAAAATCACAGAGAAGGGTTGTTTGCATTGAATTCATAGTGGTCTGAAAGCTTTGAAAAATTGGAAAGTAATAACAACGCTATTGTTTTCTAAATGGGTACCTTTCTTCATTTCCAGCACAATACTCACCCTTAAACTGTGATATTATTCAGCATTCTGTCCTCAACTTTTAAACTTTTTCACTATATACGCTTTTCAGGTTGTTCAAATCTATTCAAATGTGTCAACTACCTATTTCCCAGCATGTGAAAAATGGTCTTTTCCCTTTAAATTGAAAGAAGTATATATTGATAAGTGCTAAACTGCCATGCATATCCTCGTATTATACATGTTCCTGGAATAAATTTAAATAAAATAGGGAGCAGAGGCAACAGAAACTGTGGGAATTCAAAGACCTCAAAGACATTCAGTTTAGCTAAAATTACTCTGAGAACATGAAGCTGGAGTTTTCAACAGAATTCAAACCAGAACTGTCACCCAAGGAATATTAGGGGCAATGCAAAGTCATTAATCTGGGGAAAATTAAACATAAATTTGGGGAGATTATTCTAAATTATAAAGTAGAATTTGATTTTTTTCTTCTTTTGAATTAATTTTCTTTTGTGTATTTGAGATTTACAACATGATTTATGGGATACATATAGACAGTAAAATGGTTACTATAGCGAAGCAGATTAACACATCTATCATCTCATGTGGTTACTTTTCTTTTTGTGACAAGGCACCTAAAATCTACTTATGGCACACTGGAAAGAAAAAATTAACTGCTTGCAGAAATCAAGCTGTGGTCTATTGTAGAGGTATGGAAACAGGGCTTGAGTTAGGTAATTGGATAATTTCAGGAGATATTTAGGTTACAGACAAAATAGGTTAGAAAGTTGTGGTGTTCAGATGTGTAAAGTAAGAAAAAAAGAAAATGATGTTCAGTTTCCTAGGTCGGATAAATGGATTGTTGCTTTAGGGCAACAGGAGTGGAAGAAGCACATTTAATGAAGAGGGAGAACAGGAGAGCTTCAAGCATACTGAATCTGTCAGATTGTAAATTATTAAAATCAAGGTTTCCTTTAAATAATCCTAGTATGTGCATCTGAAGCATAGGAGAAAGTTCTGGAAGGACTATCGTTTTATAAATCACCAGTCAAAAAGAAGTATATATGGAATGGTCAAGTTTTTTCATAGGATTGGTTACTAAGAAATACTAAAATATAAAGGCTGGATCGGGAAAGGAACACACAATGAGAAGCCAAAGATGAACACAAAAGATGGGAGAGTTCCAATTAGGAAGAAGTAGTAAGAAAGTCCTAAATAGGATTGGACAGTCCAGTGTGATTTGGTGTGAAAATGGTCCAGAAAACTATTACTAAAGTGGCCTTGGTAACCTTCACAAGAAGAGTTTCAGTGGAGTTTAGTCATTGATGATGATATATTTGGGACTGTACAGATGAAATGAAAAAGTGGCAATAGTAAAACTAGATTCCTTCTTGAAAATATTTGGTAGAAAAGTGGTAAGGAGAAACGAGGCTAAATAGGGGGAACGTGAGACAAAGGCAAGATTTGTTTATCAAAATGTTATGGGGCTTAAGAGACTATGGCTATCTTCCATTAACCCTTTCAGATCTACTCAGTGTCCAAGAAGCTACACTACATGACCTGTATTTTCCATGCTTTCTTTTGAGTTTGGCAAATGGGAGCCCCAATATGAAATAAGAGGAAAGGAAGAGACAGATGCAAATACATTTATCACCTCATTTCCCTCTGTGTTTTGCCTCAAGCTGGCTGTGCCCCTCCACTGATCAGGTTATCTTCCCTAAGGCAGTGGTCTCCACACAGCTCCTCTGCCTTAGGTTCTAGCACCATCCACTCAGCTACCTCCACTCAGCTCCTGGGTGGCAGAAAAGACCTCATTCTATTTCTGGTGGTTTTCACATGCTCTGCCGCGCTTTGTAAGTAGTCCCTTATTAAATTCCCCACACATTTCTGAGTTCAATTGCATCATCTCTTGCCTGCTAGGATCCAATCACACTTAGTAATCCTAATGTGTGCATAGGAAGATGTTAGACCAGAAGTAAAAACTACATCTTCAGGAGGTAGAGAAGATAATTAACAGAGAGGGCAGTGGAATGTGGTATGATGGTAATCTACAAATCTGGTGATAACATTAAATGTCATCTTAAATATAAATGGTCATAGATTTAAATGTGAAACATATAATCATAAATCTTTTAGAACAAAACATAAGAGAAAATATTTGGGACTTAGAGCTATTCAAAGAATTCTTAGATTTGAAACAAAAAACAGGATCCAGAAATGGAAAAATTAATAAATTGGACTTTGTCAAGATCAACAGTGATGAATCTGTCGTTCTTTGGTAATAAAGTAACCAAATACAAAGTATGGATGGAGATATAGGTAAGACTAGAGGTTTTCCTGGTAGAAATTTGAGGGAGTTATTTGATGAAATCCATGTTCTCTGGAATTTGGAGGTATGGTTATATTCTGTGAGTGACTAGGAAAATAACAATTTATAATTCAAGGAAAGTATATTAGTCTATTCTCAAAATGCTATAAAGAATTACCTGAGACTGGGTAGTTTATAAAAAAAAAAAAAAAGAGGTTTAATTGACTCATAGTTCCACAGGCTGTACAGGAGGGATGGCTGCAGAGGCCTCAGAAAACTTAGAATCACAGCAGAAGGTGAAGGGGAAGCAAGCACAACTTCACATTGCATGGCAAGAGGATAGAGAGAGTGGGGCAGGGGCGAAGGTGCCACACACTTTTAAATGACCAGATCTCCCATGAACTCAAAACGAGAGCTCACTTATCACAAAGGGGTGACGCAAGCCATTTATGGGGCATCTGCCCCCATAATACAAACACCTTCCACCAGTTTCCTCCCCAACTTTGAGAATTCAACATGAGTTTTGGGTGGGAACACATAGCCAAACCATATCAGAGAGTATAAAACTTTTCACATTTAAATGAATATACATTTTCCTGTATGCTGGTGATAGTGTCTATTTCACTTGAAAATGATTTTCCTAACCACATTTTTCTTTAGGAGTTGCTAGTTTGACTAGAGTTAGTATCTACCCTCAACCACATCAAAAATTATTCTTGGAATCTTGAATGAAGAATTTGGGAAAATGTTGCTCAGACTTTATTTGACATTGACCATATGAAACATGAATTTACAATTACTGGCAAAAGGAAGTCCTCAAGTTGGAAGAAAAAAGTTCATAGAAGGATAGAATCATAATAATAATAAGGAAAGCTATAAAAAGACAAACAGATATGGCAAAGTTATAGTCCCTAATGTACCTGAGCCGAATGCACTTCTACTCTCACGATTTGCTACTTGAGCTAATAAATTTATCACTGTACCAATGTTGATTCTACTGAGGTTCTGTCTCTTTTCCCTGAAAGAGTCTTCCATTATAAAAATTTAGGCACTATTGAAGTCCAGTTCACACATTTCTTGACATCAGTCTTCAAACTTGTGTGATTTTTCTCTATTGGTGCTCTGTAGCCTAAGAGGAGTTGCATAGAATTAAAAAGTTGGAGTAGTCCAGAATTGAGGAAATAAAGAGAAATTAATAGGTTCTTTGTGTCAATGAATAACCAGGGGAATGTAATCCCACCTCTTGAGTCTGAAGTTTTATTGATATAGAAAAAAACTGTTGCTTAAGAGGGACAAAAGGAATATGATGCAATCATAATGAAACAGGTTTTAATGAAGCAATAAGGTAAAAGTATATTCAAAAATAATGTAAGAAAGGTTGTTAATAACAAAAGAGTGAGTTTGTTTGCAGTGCTCTAACAAATCTACCAACTACATCCCTAGCTGTTTAACCCTAATTGTTAAATTCTAAACACATGTACATCTACCAGCTACATCCCTAGCCATTCTACAGCTGTTCTTGAGCCAAACCCTCTAGGACAATTAAACCTCTTAGCAAATATTTCAGAGTCCATATCTTAAATTCCATAGACTAAGTGGCTTATAAACAACAAACATATTTGTCATGGTTCTGGAGGCTGCAAAGTCGAGCATCAAGGCACAAACAGTTTTGGTGTCTGGTACCATCTCACTTCCTCATATGTGGTTATCTTCTCACTGTAACCTGACATGGCAGAAGGGATGAAGGATCTCTTCTGTAAGGACTGTAGTCTCTTTCATAAGGACTCGAATTTCTTATACACCTCAGAAATTATTCAAGAGGTTTTCCCTCTCAGAATGTCATCATGCCCCAAAGACTCCATCTCCAAAACTTTCACATTGGAAATCAGATTTCAACATAAAAATTTGGGGCTGTGGAGTGTTACAAGCATTCAGACTATAGCAGGATACAATGGCAAGGTTTTGGAGAACTATCACAGTGGGAGGTTGATTCAAGTGAGAAGCGCAGAGTTAAATGGAAATAAATGATTTAGAAAACATTGCACTATGAAAATTGTATTTTGTCAAAGATCAGAGTGTTCAGAAATCTAAGATATTGTGGACTTAGGAGAGCACACACAAAAAAAGGCAAACAGTAATCCTGGAGGCTTCTGGCAATGGTGGAATAGCATATAGACAAACCATTCTTCAGATGACAATTGTGAACTCTAAACAGATCATGAAAACAACTGTTTTAAGGCACTAAAGAGTTACCAGAAGCAGGCAGAAATTAAAGAGGAGTCAAGCTTTGAAAGAAAGAAGCTCTGCTGAGTAAAATGTGTATTTCTATTGCTTTTCACCTGAGGGCTACCTTCAGTCTGATATGTATGGGCAGTGAAAACAATAGGAGAAAGCTGCAATTTTAAGTGTAGAAGAGTCACAGGACAATTTGAGGCTCCTAGAATGGCAGAAAAGTGAAGGGACTGGGGAATTCAAGAAAGGACACCACATAAGGAAGGGTACCAAAATACAAATTGCACAAATCCTTTGTTAATACCTGAATGACACACACGTAGCGAATCTCAATTTTCCCCAGTGAAAGCAACCACTGAAAGTATGAGGAGCTGAGTGGTTGTGGCTGCTTCCAAACACACTGAGGTGGGATATGGCATTTGAGTTCAGATGTGATAACATCATTCTATAATAAATAACATCATTGCTTAAAGGAAGAAAACAGAATCCAGAGACAATGCAACATATCAGCACGATGTCAAGAATATAATTATTACTAGAGAGACTTCATCCTCAGAATATTTTCACTATAGTAAAATTACTAGAAGAAAATATAGGGGAAAATCTCCACAAAATTGGATTGGGCAAGGATATTTTGTATATGACTCCAAAAGCACAGGCAACAAAGGCAAAATTAGACAAATGGGATGAAATCAAGGTAAAAAGCTTCTGCATGGCAAAGCAAACAAAATGAGGACAACCCACAGAAAAGAAAACATTATTTTCAAACCATACATATGATAAGGAATTAATATCCAAAATATATAAGGAACAAAAACAACTCTATAACAAAAAACACACAACCTGGTTGAAAAATAGGCAAAGGATCTGAACAGACGTTTCTCAAAAGCAGACATAAAAATGGCAAACAGATACATTTAAAAATGCTCAGCATCACTAAGCATGAGGGAAATACAAATATTATAAAAACCACAACAAAATATCACTTTACTCCTCTTAGCATGGCTTTTATTATTATCAAAAGGTGAAAAATAAGTTTTGTTGAGGATGCAGGAAAAAGGGAACTTACACATTGTGAGAATGTAAATTAGTAAAACCATCATGAAAAATGGTATGGAGATTCCTCAAAAAACTAAAAAATATAACTAGCATATGATCAAATAATTCCATTTCTGGGTATGTATGCAAAGGATGTGAAATCTGTATGTTGAAGGGATATTTGCATGCCCACATCATTGCAGCATTATTCACAATAGTCAGGAGATGGAATCAACCTAAGTGTCTGTCAATGGAAGAATGGATAAATAAAATGTCATATACATAATGCATAAGTGAAATATTATTGAAAAAGAACTTTTGTGACAACATTGATTAACCTATAGAGAGAACATTATGTTAAATAAAATAATCCAGACACTGAAAGAAAAGTACCAAATAATCTCACTTACATATGAAATCTAAAAACGTTAAACCCATAGTAGCAGAGAGCAAAATAATGCTTACCAGAGACTGGAGGAGGGGCGCAGGAGGGAATTAGGAATTGTTGATAAAAGGGTACGAAGCTTCAAAAAGAGGCATAAGATTTGAAATCTATTACATAGCAGTGTAACTACAGTGAATAATAAAGTACTTTAGATTACCATTAACATAATCCATTTAGAGTTCATTTGTACTATTACACACTGATATAAAAATAGTATACCAGTATAGTCCCATTTACTTCATTTGCTGTACTATTGTCATATTTATTACACTTAGTTATGTTATTTATAAGCATCACAATTCACCCTTATAAAATTTGCTTTAAACACTTACTACATGTGTATATTTCAAAATAAGAGTAACTTTCAAATTTCTCCCCATAAAAAATGATAAATGAAGTAATAGATATATTAATTAGCTCAATTTAATCATTGAACTTTGTATACATATATCAAAACATCACATTGTACCCCATGATGTATACAGTTATGATTTAACAAAAAATCACAGTAATTTTAAAATGTAGAATAAAATCAAAAGATATCTAGATTTTCAGGCCATCCCGGTCCTATAGAATCAGAAATTGAATTTTCACATGACCCTCAGGAAATTTAATACACATTCACGTTTACATAGACATAACCGAGGCCAGTGCTTCTCAACAGAAATAAATTAAAATGTTAGCCAAATGTATAGTTTTAAAGTATCTCATAAACATAGATATAATAATTTTAATAAAATACATATTAAGCTAAATAAAATCTTAAAGAATTTCTTCAGCATAAAGGGAAATAGCACCAAGTGGAAACTTACAGAAAGACATGAAGTCTTTGAAAATGAAAAATATGTAGGCACATACACTAGAATATACAAAATTTTTATTTTTTAAAACACATGCAACTGTTTAAGACAAATGTTATAATGCTGAATGGTGGATTTATAAATAATAAGCATAACAAATATGACAATAGTATAGCAAATGGGATAAATTGAACCATACTGGTATAAAATCCTTATATGTGTAGTAGTGCAAATTTAAATGGATTATGCAAAAGGCATTCCAAAGAGCAACAAGTAAAAAAAAATTTAAAAAGGGATGGCTATATCAATGAAATAATAAAAATATTTAACCAAAATAAAACAGAAATGAAAGCAAGAAAATTACAACAAAAAACAATAGGCCAAATTACAAAAAGCAAATGGTAAACGTAAATTCAATGATCAAAATAATTCAATGAACTAGACAAAAATCCAACCGAGGTATAGATTATTCATCTGGATAAAAAAATAAAGGCCCAGCTTTATTCAATCTACAAGAAATGCAGGTAAATATAAAGACATAGATAAGTTGCAAGAAAGACAGATATACTGTTCAAAAAAAGGCATAAAAATGTGATGATCTATATTCATATTAGAACAAATAGATCCCAGACCAGAAGTAAAAATGATTATCATAATACTGAAGGGGTCAGTTGATCCGTAACTCCAGTCAACAAAATGTGGGGCAGCAGAACCATGCATACAATACGCAGATTCACGAGAAATAATAATAGGTTTTTATTTGTTAAGTCTCTAAGTCAGTTGTTTGTTACAGATAGAGACAATTGAAACAGAAATTAGTACCTAGAAGTGAGATGCTACCATAAATAAAACAGTTTTGTGCAATTGAGACTATTTTGGAAAGAGGTTGCAAAAACAGAAAATTTTAATGATGTCTGTAAGATCAGTGAGGAAATTTGTACTGGAGCTGGAGAAATGGAAACTGTGTTATATATTGACCAAATACTGGGATCACTGTTGCCTGTGCCAATGTGAAAGATAGAAAATATACAGCATGACCTTATTAACTAGGCTAAGATTTCAGGACAAAATGTGGAAGTTACCAAATAGCTTCATTTACTGGCCTATGATAAAACAGGAAATAAGAGATGAGTTGACGATGGGACTGTTTTTAACCAAAATTTAGAAAAAATATTTTTAACACAGGAGTACTGTGTTGGAAAATAAATAAGATTCTTATTTTCAGACTTCCAGCGGGTAAAAAGTTTTCAAAATAAACTCAGAGCCATTATTGAATCCAGGACATTACCAGTAAAAGTAGGGTTCAGGTCAAGATCAAGGGTGCATGGTTTTTAAACCCTTTGTTAAGAATCATCTAAGGCAGGAATGTAGACCCCTCAGGTAGATAAATATATTTTTAAATCGTGAGGACGTATCTTAACTCTTACCTCATGGTAGAGAGAAGATAATTCTGAGACATCTGTGTGTGTGGCAGGAAGCTGGCTAAGAAAATTATTCACCTGCAACATGAGCCACGACTTATGGCTTGCAGAGGAAGGGTCACAGAAGTACTATGGACTGATCTCTGCTATATACCTTTCTTCTTCTCTCCTTTTTTAAGAATGTTTATCTATTGTAGTATTTCTGTCTCTGCTTAACTTTTCATATTGAGAATACGGATGAGCAGATAACTCGTCTTAAATTTGTAAGTCTCTGAATCAAGAAAAACTGTACCCAAAAGTGAAAACAGAGAAACTGTAGTAAAGTAGCCTCATCTACAATTCTGCAATCTACATCCGGACTTAATCTAAATAATGCTATTCTAGATTTTAAGTGAATTCCAATGTGATAAGATATTTATAGGTAGAAAAGAGTTTAATTTCCTTATTGAGCATCTTAGTTATTGTGGCCAGAGATTGAGCTGTGGTACATAATATCTAAAAATGACCACTTATCATCCTGCTTGATCAGCTGGGATTGGTCAAACACTCTTCTGTCCATGTAGATTTCTGTATGACTAGCTTAGGCTTCCTTACAACATGGCAACCTGGGGGTAATCAAATTTTTTTAGAACATTGGTTCTAAGCTAGAAATGACTTTGCCTTTCCAGGAGACATTTGGCAAAGCCTAGAGACATTTATGGTTGTCAGGACTGGAGGAATAATAGAGGCATCAAGTGAGTATACTATGTGCTAAATTTTTCCTCCAAAAATTCACATTTTAAAGTTCTAACCCTCAGTGAGGTCATATCACAATGTAATGTTATTTGTAAATAAAGTCATCTCAAATATATGTAATTAGTTAAGGAGAAGTCATACTTGAGTAGGATAGGTTTCTAATCTAATATGACTGATGTCCTCATCAAAAAGGAAAATTTAGGCACAGACACACAGGGAGACCTCCATATGAAGATGAAAGCAGTGATTGGGGTGATGCTTCTACAAGCCATCGAATGACAGACATTATCAACAAAGCACTGGAAAACATGGGAGGAACATGGAAGAGATTCTCTCTCATAGTTGTCAGAAGGAATCAACTTTACCAAGACCTTAGTCTTGGATATCTAGCTTTTAGAACTGTGAAACAATAAATTTTTGTTGTTTTCACAACCCATTTTTTGGTGTAGCCTCACAAATACAAGGTAGGGGTCAGGGATTCTGTATACATCTTACAATGAGTAACGAAGTCTCATACAACTAAAAATTATCTGATAAAAGTGTCATTAATGGTTAAGTTGAGAACCTGGTAAGGAGCAACTATTTTAAGAGGAAAGAATCAGAAAGTGCAAGTCTCTTAAGATCCATGGGCCAAAATTGGCAAAGTAACACTTCTGCAAGATTCTATCGTGCAAACATTTCAGAGTCCATCCAGATTGAAAAATGAGGTAATATTTAATTAATTAATTTATTTATTTATTTTCTTGTTTGTCTATTTATCCATTTACTTTTTACTACACTTTGCTATCTAGCAATGATTATTTATATTCCACTTACATGCAAAATACACCCTTTTTTACTAAGATACCAAAAGTCTTCCTCCATCATAGCATAAGACTTAGGTTGAGATTATAAATTAAACTTTCTAAAATGCCTTTTCATAAAAACTGCAAAAGCATAAAATATTTATGGTTAATATTTTTAAAAAGGAAAATATGCAGAAAAATACAAAACATTGCGAAGAGAAATTAAATATATAAGAATGGAAAAATGTAATCGCATCACATACTGGAAGAATAAATATGGTTAAGATAATTCATAGATTCAGTGTAATCCCTCTTCTAATGCAAGTAGTGTTTTTTAAAATTTGACATGTGTTTTAAGATATAGAAATGTATAAACATATAATGGCCGATAAATCTATTAAATACAAGAAAAAGTTGACAAATTGTACCATCTGATTTTACAACTTAAGAAAGTGTTTAATTTGAAAAATAAAAAGACAGTTTGATCAATGAAAGTGAAAAATTTCAGAAATAGAACCACACTTATACAATTAATTTATTTTCAACAAAATATCCAAAGCAATTCAATAAGAAAATAAAAGACTTTTAAAAAATGATGGTGGAAATGGTAGATATTCATATGGAAAAAATGACATTGACTTCTACCTCACATCATACACAAAGACACTAATTTTAGATGATCATCGTTCTCTATGTAAAACCTAAAACTATGAAGCTTTTAGGAGAAAATGTAGAAGTTCTTTGTTATCAAGGAGTAGGAATTTTTGTATTAGAACATGTAAAATAAGCAATAATCATTAAAGAAAAAATGATAATTTAGACTAACCAAATTTAAAATTTTTGCTCACCAATGATACTATTTAGAAAATGAATAAGCATGAGAGAAAATATTTACAAACACATACCCAGGACATAAAGCAGAATATATCCAGAAATCGCTTATAATTCACTAATATAAAACAAAACACTAAAAATGATGTGCAAATAACTGGAGAAAATATTTTCATTGAAAGATAAGTAAAAAATTCTTATGATTAATCATCAGAAAAATGTAAAACTAACCAAAAGTGAATACTCCTCCAGAGACTAAAGTTAATAAAAAAATTATTGAAAATGTGAAGTAACTCAAAGTCTCACACACTGTTGGTAAAAAGATAAAATTGTTGATAGGGAATCAAATGAAAGTTTAAAAAATTTGAAAAACGTTTTGCAGATTATATTTAAAATTAAACATACACCTATGCTAAGAATAACATATTTATTTATTTATTGTAACCCAGATTTGGAAACAAAAAAAATCTGTGAACATGAAAATAAATAAGGACCTAGTGATATGTAAGTACAATGGACTATTACTCAGTGAAGGAAGGATCAAACTACTGACAGAAGACTCTCTCAAATATTATGCTGAACAAAAGAGAAAAGAAAAGGGACCTATTATAAGATTTCACTTTTTATTTCAAAAATAAGGAAAAACATTAAAAAATTGTTACCCCAAGGAACAGTGTTGATTGGGAAGGGGACAGAAGGAATTTTCTGTTTATGAAAATGTATTATATCTTTAAAAAATGTGAGTTTTAAAACTGTATGCATTTTTTAAACCCATCTAATCTACATAAGTTTAGGATTATGCACTTATGTGTACATTTTAGCTAAGAACAGGATGATAAATTGTTTTCTTATTTGATTTGTTTAATTATTATTAATTATTAGTGGTTTTGGTTAGTGATTCTAAACCTTTTTGCCATGCATTCTTGACTTGAGCAAATTTGTAGATATTGTTGAAATTAACGAAGCTAGGTTTCTCACTGTTGGAGAAGGAACTGCTAATACGGAAAGGAGAAGTAAAAGGCACCCTGAGGTATTGTTTATAAATTGGAGATATGAGTATAAACTCATGTTTTTTAATACACAGGCATAGAAACATAAATATAAATATATGTACATGCATGTATTTACATATGATACTAGAATATTCCTAACACTTTGGATGATTGGATAAGATTGTATAGAGTTGACTCTTGAACAATGTGGGAACTAAGGGTGCTAAAACTACACAGTTGAAAATTTATGTATAAATTCGACTCCTTAAATCTTAACAACTAATAACAAACTCTTGACTGGGAGCCTTACCCATAACATTAACAGTTGATTAACACATATGTGTATTTTGTACGTTATAGGTATAAATATCGTATTGTTACAATGAATGAAGTAACCTAGAGAAAAGAAAAAACACTAAGAAAATCATAAGGAAGAGAAAATATATTTACTTTTTATTAAGTGAAAGTTATCATATAGGTCTTTTTTCTTTCCAGTTTTTAAGTTCAGAAGGTACATGTACAGGTATATAATATGCAAAAATTGTGTGTCATGGAGGTTTGGTGTACAGATAGATTATTTCATCACTGAGGCAATAGGTAGTTTTTTGATCCTTGCCCTCCTCCCACCCTTGACCTTCAAGTAGGTCCTGTTATCAATGTTCTCTTATTTGCGTCTGTGTGTACTCAATGCTTAGCTCCCACTTAGAAGTAAGAATGTGCAGTAGTTGGTTTCCTGTTCTTGCATTAATTCAATTAAGATAATGGCCTCCAGCTCCATCCATATTGCTACAAAGAATATGATCTTATTCAATTTTATGTCAGCTTAATATTCCATGGTGTATTTGTACCACATTTTCTTTATTCACTCCACCATTGATAGGCATTTAGATAGATTCCAGGACTTTGCTATTAGGAATAGTGCTGCAATGAACATACATATGCATGCATATTTATGGTAGAACAATTTATATTCCTTTGGGTATATACCCAGTAGTGGCATTGCTGGGTCAAATGATAATTCTGTTTTAAGTTCTTTGAGAAGTCTCCAAAGTGCTTTGAACCACAGCAGGACTAACTTATATTCCCACCAGCAGTGTATAAATATTCCCTTTTCCCCACAACCTCATCAACATCTGTTATTTTTTTACTTTTAACGATAGCCATTCTGAGTGGGTATGAGATGGTATCCCAATGTGGTTTTTATTTGCATTTATCTAATGAATAGTGATTAACTTTTTTTTATAGATTTAGTCATGTGTATGTCACCTTCTGACAAATGTTCATGTCCTTTGCCCATTTTTCAATGGTGTTTTTTTTTTTTTGCTTTTGCTTACTAATTTGTTTAAGTTCCTTACAGATTCTGGATATTAGATATTTGTTAGATGCATAGTTTGCAAGTATTTACTCCCGTTTTTTAGGGTATCTGTTTATTTGGTTGAAAGTTTCCTCTTTAATTAAGTGCCATTTGTCAGTTTTTGGTTTTGTTACAATTGCTTTTGGCATCATAATGAAAATATTTTCTTTCCCATGGCCTATTTTCAGAATGGTATTTCCTAGTTTTTTTTCTAGGATTATTATAGTTTTAGGTAATACATTTATGGGTTTAATACATCTTTAGTTGATTTTTGTATATGGTGAAAGGTAAGGGGTCAAGTTTCAGTCTTCTGCGTATAGCTAGCTAGTTATCTCAGCACCGTTTATTGAACAGGGAGTCCTTTCTTCATTTCTTCTTTTTCTTGACTTTGTTGAAAATCAGATGGTTTTAGGTGTGCAGCTCTATTTCTGGATGCTGTATTCTATTCCATTGGTCTATGTGTTTGTTATTGTACCAGTGCCTGCTGTTTTGGTTAATGTAGCCTTGTTGTATGGTTCAAATTCTGATAGTGTGATGCCTCTGGCTTTATTCTTTGTGCTAAGGATTGCTTTGGCTATCCAGGCTCTTTTTTGGTTCCATATAAATTATTAATAGTTTATTAATAAATTACTTATTAATAAATTATATATTATATATTACTATGTAATATATAATATATATAACACTATAATATAAAAATATATAATATATATTATAAACAAATTATTAATAATATAAATTATTAATAGTTTATATGGAACCAGAAAAGAGCCTGGATAGCCAAAGCAATTCTGTGAAAAATGTCATTGCTAGTTTGACAGAGCATTGGAATCTGTAAATTGCTTTGGGCAGTATGGCCATTCTAACAACAATTCTTCCAATTCATGAGCATGGAACATTTTTCCATTTGTGTGTGTCATTTCTGACATCTTTGAGCAGTGTTTTGTAATTCTTATTGTAGAAATTTTTAACAACCCTGTTTAGCTGTATTTCTAGTTTTTTTTGTGTATGGCTATTGTGAACCCAATTGCATTCTTGATGTGGTTCTCAGTTTGGATATCATTGGTGTATAAAAATACTAGTGATTTTTGTACATTGATTTTGTATCCTGAAACTTTACTGAAGTTGTTTATCAGATCTAGGAGCTTTTGGGTAGAGACTATGGAATTTTCTGTATATACAATCATATCATGGTGACTTCCTCTCTTCCTATTTGGATGCCTTTTATGTACTTCTCTTGACTGATTGCTCTGACTAGGACTTCCGGTGCTATGTTCAATATGAGTAGTTAGTGTAGGTATCCTTGTCTTGTTCTGGTTCCCAAGGAGAATGCTTCCAGCCTGTTCAGTATGATGTGTGTTTGTCATAGATGGATCTTAATATTTTGAAGTATATTCCTTCATTGCCTAGTGTGTTGAGGGTTTTTAACATGAAGTGACGATGAGTGCTATTGAAAGCCTTTTCTGTATCTATTGAGATGATCATGTGGGTTTTGTTTATAGTGTTGTTTATATGATGAATTCCATGTACTGATTGGCATATGTTGAACAAACCATGCATCCCAGGAATATGGCCTACTTGACTGTGGTGGATTAGCTCTATGACGTGGTACTAAATTGGGTTTGGTAATACTTTGTTGAGTATTTTTGAATCTATGTTAGTCAGAGATATCGGTCTAAATTTTTCTTTTTTGTTGTTTCTTTGTGAGGTATCGGTAAAGGAATAACGCTGGCCTCATAGAATGAGTTAGAAAGGGGTCCTTTCTCCTCAAATTTTTTGGAATAGTTTCAGTAGGAATTGTAGCAGCTAGTGTTAGGCTATTTTTACATTGCTATAAATAAATACCTGAGACTGGGTAATTTATAAAGAAGAAAAGTTTAACTAGCTCACGATTATGCACGATTAGTAGAAAGCATGGTGCTGGCACCTGCTCAGCTTCTAAGGAGGCCTCAGAAATCTTACAATTATGGAAGAACTTGAAGGTGGAGCAGGGATATCACATGGCAAAAGCAGGAGCAAACAATATGGAGAGTCAGGGGGAGGTGCCACACACTTTTAAATGACCAGATTTCACAAGAACTCACTTACTATAGTAAAGACAAAACAAGCCATGAGGGATCTGCTCCCATGATCCAAACACCTCCCACCAGGCCCCATTTCCAGCAATAGGGATTGCCATTCAACATGAAATTCAAGTAGAGACAAATATCCATGCTATATCATTCTACCACTGGCCCCTCGCAAATCTCATGTACTTCTCACATCGAAAAATACAATCATCCTTCCCAGTAATCCCACAAAGATTTAATTCATTTCATAATTAACTCAAAGTACAAAGTTTTGTCTGAGACAAGGGAAGTCCCTTCTACATGTGATCCTGAAAAATGAATTTTTTGAAAAAACCTAGTTATTTACTTCCAAGATACAATGGGGGTATAGGCATTAGGTAAACATTGCTGTTCCAAAGGGGAGAAATTAGCCAAAAGAAAGGGGCTACAGGCCCCGTGCAAGTTCAAAACCCAGCAGGGAAGTAATTACATTAAGTCTTAAAGCTCCAAAATAATCTCCTTTGCCTCCATATCCTGCATCTAGGGCAGGGAACCCAAACGGTGGGTTTCCAAGGCCTTGAGCAGCTCCACAGCTTTGTCTTGGCAGTATTCAGCACCAGGGCTGCTCTCACAGATTGGAATTGAATTTCTGCAGCTTTTCCAGGCACAGGATGCAAGCTGTCAGTGGATCTACCTTTCTGGGGTCAAAAGAAGAGTGACCTTTTTTCTCACAGCTCCACTAGGCAATGCCCAATTTGGGACTCCATGTGAAGGCTCCAACCCCACTTTTTCCCTCAGCACTGCCCTAGTAGTGATTCTCTGTGAGGGCTCTGCCCCTGCAACAGGCTTCTACCTGAGCACCCAGGCTTTCTCATATATCCTCTGAAATCTAGGAGGAGGCTGCCAAGCATTCTTCACTCTTGTATTCTGTGCCCCTACAGGCTTAACACCATATGGATTCCACCAAGGTTTATGACTTGCATTCTCCAAAGTGGCAGCCTGGAGCTGTACCTGGGTCCCTTTGAGCCACAGATGAAGCTAGAGAGGCCAGAACGTGGGGAGCAACTTCAAAAGGGCCTTGTGACTGGCCTATGAAACCATTCTGTCCTCCTAGGCCTCCTGGAATGTGATGGGAGTCAGTGCCATGAAGGTCTCTGAAATACCTTCGAGGCATGTTTCCCATTGCTCTGGCTATTGGCACTTGGCTGCTTTTTGCTATGCAAACATCTCTAGAAAGTGATTACTCCACAGGCTGCTTGAATTCCTCTTCTGATAAAGCTTTTTCTTTCTCTTCCATATGACCAGGCTGCAAATTTTCCAAACTCTTATGTCTGCTTCTCTTTCATATATAACTTCCAACTTTAGGTCATTTCTTTCTCCCACATCTGAGCTAGGTTGTTAGAAGCAGCCAGGCCACATCTTGAACACTTGGCTGCTTAGAAATTTCCTCAGCCAGGTATTCTAAATTATCACTCTTGATTTCATACCTCCACAGATCCCTAGGGCATGAACAGAATGCCGTCAAGCTCTTTGCTAGGGCATAACACATGTGACCTTTGCTTCAGTCCTCAATAAGTTTGTCATTTCCATCTGAGACCTCAGCAACCTGGGTTTCACTGTCCATGTCATTATCAGCATTTTGGTCACAATTATTTAACCAATCTCTAAGAAATTCTAAACTTTCCCTTATCTTCCCATCTTCTTCTGAGCCCTCCAAACTCTTTCAGCTTCTGCCCATTGCACAGTTCCAAAGCTGCTTCCACATCTGCAAGTATTTTTATAGCAATATTCTACTCTTCAGTACCAATGTTCTGTTAGACCATTTTTCACTGCTATGAAAAGAACCCAAGACTGGGTAATGTATTAAAAAAAAAAAAGAGAGAGAGAGATTTCATTAGCTCCCCATTCTGCAGGCTTTACAGGAAGTATGGTGCTGTAATCTGCCCGGATTCTTGGGAGGCCTCAAGAAGCTTACAATTATGGTAGAATTTGAAAGAGGAATAGGCATGCCACATGGTAAAAGCAGGAGCAAGAGAAAGAGACAGTGGTGGGTGAGGTGTCACACACTTTTAAATGACCAGATCACATACAAACTCTTTCATCATCACAGAGATAGCATAAGCAATGAGGGACCTGCCCCCATGATCAAAACACCTCCTACCAGGCCCCCTCCAGCATGGAGGATTTCATTCAATATGAGATTTGGGGCAGAACAAATATCTGAACTATATCACAACTCTTTTATATATGTCTGGTAGTATTCACCTCTGAATCCATCTGGTCATGGGCTTTTTCTGGTTGGTAGGCTTTTCTGATTCAATTTCAGATCTCATTATTATTACTCTGTTCAAAGAATCAGTTTCTTCCTGGTTTAATCTTGGGAGGTTGTATGTATCCAGGAATTTATTCTCTTATTTTAGATTTTCTAGTTTGTGTGCACAGAGTTGTCCCTAATAGTTTCTTAGGGTTGTTTTTTTTGTTTTGTTTTTTGTTTTTATCTGTGGGGTCAGTGGTTATGTCCCCTTTGTCATTTCTGATTGTGTTTATTTGGATCTTCAACATTTTAATTTGTCTAGTTAGTGGATTATGAATCTTATATATTTTTTCAAGAAACCAATTTTGGGTTTTGTTTACCTTTTGTATGATTTTTCATGTCTTAACTTCAGTTCAGCTCTGATTTTGCTTATTCTTTTTTTTTTCTGCTAGCTTTCAGGTTGGTTTGTTCTTTTTTTCTGGTCCCTCTGAGTGTGATGGTAATTTGATAATCGGATATCTTTCTAACTCTTTGACGTGAGCCTTTAGTGCTATAAACTTTGCTTTTAACACAACTTTCACAATGTCCCAGAGATTCTGGTAAATTATAGCTTTGTTTTCATTAGTTGCAAAAAATTTCTTGATTTTTGCCTTACTTTCATTGTTTACTCAAAAAATCATTCAGGAGTAGGTTGTTTAATTTCCATGTAATTGTATGGTTTTGAGAGATCTTTCCGGTATTAATTTTTATTTTTATTGCACTGTGGTCCAAGAGCATGGTTGGTATGATTTTGTTTTTTTGAATTTACTAACAATTATTTTATGTCTTATCACATGGTCAATTTTAGATTTGGTGTCTTATGCCAATAAGAAGAATATATATTCTGTTGCTGTTGAGTGGAGTGTTCTGTACATGTGTGCTAGGTCAGTTTGTCCAAGTGTAGAGTTCAGGTCCCAAACATCCTTATTAGTTTTCTTCTTTGATGACCTCTCTAATACTTTAAGTGAGGCATGAAAGTCTGCCACTATTTTTGTGTGGTTATAAAGTCTCTTCATAGATCTCTAAGAACTTGTTTTATGAACCTGGGTGCTCCAGTGTTGGGTGTGTGTATATGTGTGGTGTGTGTGTATGTGCATGTGTGTATATATATATATATACACATATACATATATATAAAATATAAAATATTATATATAATATATATAAATATGTGTGTGTTTAGAATGGTTATGTCTTCTTGTTGAATTGACCTATTTATCATGTGTAATGCCCTTCTTTTATCTTTGTTGTTTTAAAATCTGTTTTGTCTGAAATTAGAATAGCAACCTCTACTCTTTTTTGTTTTCCATTTGCCTTATAGAATTTTCTCCATCTCTTTAGTTTGAGCCTATGGGTGTCATTGCACGGAATATGGGTCTCTTAAAGATAGCATACAGTGGGGTCTTACTTCTTTATCCACCTTGCCATTCTTTGCCTTTTAACTAAGACATTTACCTATTTACATTCAAGGTTAACATTGATATGTGGGTTTGATCCTGTCATTTTGTTGTTAGTTGTTACACAGACTTGATTGACACTATGAAGCAGCCCCTGAAGGGCTACTAACAGGTCCATGGCCTTTTTCTCTGACCCTCTCAAGGTTAAGCACCTGCTGTGTTGGAGGAATCAAGGTATGCCCTGTCCACTGGCAACAATACCCCGATGGAATTTGTCAGCCAACATGCTTCACTGGAGCAGTGGCAGTGGGATCTCAGCTTGTGCATGCATGCCAGCAGCAATAGTGGTACAGTGGAGTACATGCCTGTGGATGGGGTGCTCAGGCGATGCAGTGAGTTCTGCCTACACAGGTGCCAGCAAATCAGTGGGGGTGCTAGAGGTGAGTGTGTGCCAGCATAGTGGTGTGGGGAGGCTGCAGTGTGGGGATGCTGTGGGTAGTTGGGTGCATGCTGGTGGTAGTCTGTCTGCAGAAGCTCTCTGATGGTTAGGGAGGGTCTGTCAACAAAGGACCTATGGCAATGGCCACCGGGAAGCACCTGGTTGGGCATCTGACACTGTGCTGCAAGCAGCATCAGCCAAGCAGGGACCCTAGGAGTGGCTGGCAGAGAAGGGAAAGCTCAGATCACATCCATCTTATTGGCAAGATCACCCTGCTTTGTCCAGGTCTGAGAGTCATCAAAGGCTACAGACACTTCGGGGAGTGTGGCCAGACTTGGGGGATGTATATCCCTAGCTGTTAGCCAGCTGCTCTTGAGCCAAACCCTCTGGAATCCACACAGGCTGGAGGTCTGACCTCTCTAAACAGCTCTTCTTGTCAGCTCAAATGTCCATGGTGGCCATGAGGTGTCCTGAAGCTAGCATTCTGGTGTTCCATAGTGAGAGTGGGCCATCCTCGCTTATTTGTCTCACCCCTTCCCCGGGACCCACTGGAACCAGGAATGCGTCCTCATACTCAGCAGGCCAATGCAGAGATTGCAGATTTCTCCCCATTCAGCCCCGGGTATCCATCTTCTTTCCATCCGCTCTGAATTCCTTTCTTCCAAAGATCCTCATACAGTTTGCCAGTCTTCTTAATAGTCTGGTCTCTTGCTGGGAGATGCTCTTCCTATCTGCATTTAGTAAGCCATCTTGGCTCCTTCTCCTCTTGTAAAGTTCTTCATCCTCATCATCTTCAAGTTGAATAGACCTAGGAGGAGGAGGAAGAGGAGAGGTTGGTCTTGCTGTCTTGGGGGTGGCAGAGGCAGAAGAGGTCAAGGAAGTAGAAGGGGAGGCAGGAGAGGCAGGCACACTCCATGTAAATTTTATTGAAAAACTTTGCATATAAATAGACCCATGTTGTTTAAACCCATGCTGTTCAAGGGTCAATGGTTTATCAGTATGAATCTGATATGAGTGTATATGTGTGCATGTGTATTTATATAATTCCTACAAAGTACGTATCTGCATATAAATGTATGTATATCAATATATAGACATAAATATATATATGTGTATGTATGTATGCATACATACCCACACATGCACATATTTCCTAACTCTTTCCCTTTATAAGAGAATACTCTGATCACCTAGATCTTGATTTCTTAATATCATTCTCTACTTAAAGGAACCATACTTTTTACAGAAAAGATAAATTTCAAGCCTAGAGTAAGGAAGTTAAAAGAGAAACCTGAAATATCTTTTTTGAATTATAAAGAAGAACTCAAAGAAAAATGAGAATAAATCAAAAGGGCACAGGGGACAGCTCTACAGGTTTTCCACTGGCTAAGTAGGAGGAAATTTCAGCAGTAAAATAAATAATAAAGTTAATGTATTATAATTCACTGAATAATATAATAACTGATGATTCAATTCTTATATAAATGTATAATAAATTGAAAAATAGACAAATACTTAGGGAGGTATAAAGGCAAAGCTCTTCCTTATAGCGGAAAATCAACATATACATGAAAGTAAGGTGGAGTTGGAAAATTATCAATGATTGCTAAACTAGTGGGTGAAAGATTCTTTAACAAAAATACGTGTTTATAGTTCTTAAATAACAAAATTATTCATTAAGTCCAAGGGGATAAATTACATAAATTTTTTACTGGAATAAGATAACAAATATTAGAACAACCTAACTAAAAATGTCCACTGATATGCACTGAGGATAACATATCACTTCTGTTGTACTTCTTTCAAAGTTATATAAAACCTGAATTTGAATCAAAAGATGACATCAGATAAACCAAAATTGAAGGGCACTTTTCAAAATTACTAGACTATTATGTGAAAACTATACTAAAAATCTACTCTCAGCAAATTTTATGTATATATTATTATTAACTATAGTCAATAGTATTGGTTTTTGTAATTGTACTATGATGATGTAAGAAATAACATTGTTCTTAGAAAACACATACTGCAGTAATTAAGGATAAAGGTTCATAATATTCCAAACTTCCTCAAATGGTTCACAAAAAGAATTATATATGATATACATAGTATATATTATTGTAGAAATGCATATAATATAGATAAGTGAACATAGAGATAAAACATTAAGGCAAATATAGCAAAATATCCCAAAACATTTTGGGACTCTGAGTAAAGCATTGGAGTTTCTTGCACTATTTTAATTTGTTTGTAAGCTTTAAGCTATATAAAAATAAAAAGTTAACAGAAATTGATCTTAATACTCCATGATGAGCACTGCACACCTCTTAGTAAGATAAAAATGAAATGAACACAGAACAAATGACAATAGTAAATGCTTGTGATGCAGAAGAACTCAAAGTGTAGTCATTGATGATGGGAATGCAGGATAGTAAAGCAGACTTTGAAAAGAAATCCGGCATAATAATTTAGTGTTAATTAAGTATTCACTTTACCATACAATCCAGCAATCAAGTATTTACTGAAGTGAAATAAAGATTTTGTTATATATGCAAATGTTTATAGGGTACATTTATACATATTCATATTCACCTTTATACATATTCACCAATAAATGCAAACAAACAACATGCCTTACAACAGATGAACAGATAATTTCTGGTACATAAATACAATGATATACTATCTGGCACTAAAAAGGAACAAAGTGATTAATACAATACTGATAAGTCTTAAGTGCATTTTCTTACGTGAAAGAAGCCATACCAAAAGGTACCTATTGCATGATTCCACTTATACAGCATTCAGGAAAATGTAGAGCTAAATATCAGGACAGACAGCAGATCAATGGTTGACAGAAAGTTGAGATTGAGATTGTTTTTAGTGAGGCATTGAATAGAATGTTTAGAATGCTGTAATTGTTTAATCCAGTCCTGTGATGGTACACATGTTTGTCAAAATCAATAGAACTCTACCCTAAATAATAACTTATTGTACACAAACTAAAAACATCAACCAGGATGTTGGAGGGTCCAATAACAGAAATCAGACTGTCACAAATAAATCTGACTTCATTAGAAGTCAGATTTATTAGAAAAGTTTATTAGAACTAGTTCATTAGAAAAATATGATGTTAGAAAAGTTACGACATCACTAAATGATGTGGAAAGAAAAGGAACTGATCTAAATAACTTTAGAAACAAGAGTATTGATTGACGACATTAAGGTAAAAGCTAAAATAACTGTACAAAAACATCATACTCACCGAGGTATAGATGTGCAACTCTGAAACTACTTTACATGTAAAAGTAGAGTTCAGCATGTAAGTAAATAAATTATAAATGGTAGCCAAGCTTCTCACTGTCAAAAAAAACACATTACAAATAGGCAAGAGGAAGAGGAAAACGGTAGAACAAACCATGTGGTGACTGTTTGACTGTTTAGAGTCAGAGATATCTGAATCTTTTTTTTTTTTTTTTTTTTTTTTGAGACGGAGTCTCACTCTGTCGCCCAGGCCGGAGTGCAATGGCACGATCTTGGCTCACTGCAACCTCTGCCTCCCGGATTCAAGCAATCCTCCTGCCTCAGCCTCCCAGGTAACTGGGATTACAGGCGCCTGCCACCACTCCCAGCTAATTTTTTGTATTTTTAGTGGAGACGGGGTTTCACTGTGTTAGCCAGGATGGTCTCGATCTCCTGACCTCGTGATCTGCCTGTCTCGGCCTCCCAAAGTGCTGGGATTACAGGAGAGAGCCACCATGCCCGGCCAATATCTGAATCTTTACTTGTTTCTTGACAGTATTTTCCAAAATGCTAGGTGGACTTTGGACTGTGCTCTCCTAATGCACCTGCTGACACAGGGAGGCAACGCAGGCCCATATAACATCCCCTCCCTTATTTGTAACCCATTCATCTGTGCATAAATGCCTTCCTACATGTTTGTTTTATTTCTGGTCATACCCCTGGTCTTTTTTTCATGAGTCCCTTTGGCCTGGAATGCATTTCCTTCCTGTTACTTTTATGCTTCTGTTAAGAAAGTTTAGAATTCAACAATTAACAACTCTAATTGTTAAATTCTAAACAATCTTCATTTAGTTATTTTCTGGAGAATGCCTACAGTGCAGTTCCAGCCTACAGTATTTAGAGCACCTGAATTAATTATGTTTGCCTAATAATAACCATGTTTCATTTATGAAACTAACAGTGGATAGAGTTAATATAAACCATGTCATATTAGAAAGGCTATGTAAAGATTTCATAAATAAAATAAGTGACTGAAGAAGTCTTTTTCAATCTGTAAGAGAGGGACTGAAGAATTACTAGAAGATCATAGAAAAGTAACGACTGATGAAGAATGACAGACACTGACACAGAATTGAATAAAAAAATACATATGGCAATTTAGAGTACTTTCAGACAGTTTATTAGGAATTTTGTATTTATGGACTGAGTTTTAAAATAAGCTCTGGTATGAGTGACTCACTGTATTAATCTTTTTTTTTTTTTTTTTTTTTTTTTTTTTGAGACGGAGTCTCGCTCAGTCGCCCAGGCTGGAGTGCAGTGGCGCGATCTCGGCTCACTGCAAGCTCCGCCTCCCGGGTTCACGCCATTCTCCTGCCTCAGCCTCCCGAGTAGCTGGGACTACAGGCGCCCGCTACCACGCCCGGCTAATTTTTTGTATTTTTAGTAGAGACGGGGTTTCACCGTGTTAGCCAGGATGGTCTCGATCTCCTGACCTTGTGATCCGCCCGCCTCGGCCTCCCAAAGTGCTGGGATTACAGGCGTGAGCCACCGCGCCCGGCCCACTGTATTAATCTTGAGAAAGTTGTGGGGAAGTTTCTCTGCCCTGGGGAGATTTTTCTAATGGTCCTCCTTTGTATCCCAGTGTACCCTTTATAGAACATCATTAAAACACATATTTCTCTCACTGACAGACATCTGTTCTGTTATCTAAAATTCAAGATTCAGGAAGCAAGAAATTGTTTTGTTTTTCTTCCTCTTATTTATTTTTTTGAGATGATGTCTCACTCTGTTGCCCAGGCTGGAGTGCAGTGGGGCAATCTCAGCTCACTGCAACCTCTCCCTCCTGGATTCAAACAGTTCTCGTGCCTCAGCCTCTTGTGCAGCTGGGATGAATGCATAGCTCTACCAGAGTACCAGTCTTATACCATGTTTCTTTACTGTGTATTTACTGAACAAAATATTTTCAATCTTTTTACGGCTTGAATAACATATATTCTCTAAATGCATAAATGCAAATTAAATATAATAGAAAAACAGAGTTAAACATTTAGCATATCTCAAAGGATTCAGATTTATACATTCACTAAAATCCATTTGTTTAAAATCAATTCATTTTCATTATTGCAGAGATATTAGTAGTCATGATATGTGCATTTTTCTGTATTGTTTTAAGTGGGGTGATATGCAATTGCTCCAGTTTTGACATTAGCTGGTTTGAGTGTTTAATGTAATGGATTTGAGGGAAGTCAGAACTCTTAAAATCTGCTATAGCTAAGTATGGTTTATCAACTGTACACTTTTGTGGGTAATGCATATTGATTTTTAATTTTATGATAGGTACAAATATACTCTGTAAAGTCTATTGAATAATCTTTAAAATATTCAGAAGGGCATTTTTCTTGGAAATTTAAATGTGAATTAGCATTTCTCAAAATATAGTGATGTTTTTCATACATAAGAAGAGTTTCATTATATGAGAATAAGGTAGAGGTATTTATCTGCTTCTATTTGATTCAATTTTAGGCTTTTACCTAAATTCACTACCCTTAATCACCCTAGTTGTGGATTTATGCCATGAAATTGCTGAAACTAATCATTTGACTGATGATAGTCCTCAGTGAAAGCTTAGAGGTATAGCTGACCTTTTTCACGGTTATTTAAAAAAATCATTTTGAAGCACTCTCAAACAATATCAAATGTTAGTTCCTAGAACATAATATTTGGGATTTTTTTAAAGCTACATGAATATATTGCTTGCAAAGAATCTGAAGAATTAAACAATGGAATCATATCTATCAAAACCTATTATTTCCAACTTTTTGGCAACTTAGTGATTGAATAAAAAGCAAAAATGGAATTTATTTATATATGAAAATGCCTACAATATCTTCGAGTTAAACAAAAATACAATTTTGAAGAAGTAAAGCACATTCGTGAAGCACGAATTCTGAAAAACTGAAGCACATGGGCATTCTGAAGAACACTCAGCCCTGTAATGAGGTTGAATTCATAGACTCAGGGCCTGGACAGAAGCCTGGCTCCCCACAGACATGGCCCTGCATCTCCACTTCCTCAGGGAAGAGTGGGAATGACTACAATACCTACTAAGGTTTTTCTGTGAGGATACAATGACTTGGTTATAGAAATCACTTAAAATAGTACCTGGGGTGTTTTAAGTTGTAAGGTTTTGCCATTTTTATGAATATTAAATCATGTCATTGCTATGAATGCTACTTAAATCTTGTGGGCCTCCTTCGTGAATAAAAGCTCTGTAGACATATGAACACCAGCTATATTTTCATTGCATTGCTATATTTATTCACAATGATAGAAGTTTACAGAGGCTACAGATTTACATGAATTACTATTTTCTCAAGTTAAAGTTAGTTTTGTAAAAAGTGATGACAAAACCAGACCACCCAGAAGACTGAGGTTTGCTCTTGCTTTAAAGAAGAGGGCTATGGCATGTAGTAGGAGACTCCTTCCATCTTGACTAGCATGTTCTGTTTTCCAAACTTTTAACCTCACAAACCATTTTTTACTTGAAATCATTTAATTTATTGGACTGCTATGTATGATGTTTAACCTAGAATTTGAATTCAACGTCTTCTCTCAGCTTACTAGGTGGTGGTATATGCAGGGGCAAGTTACATCGACGTCTGTTTGACTACCCTACTGCCATTCCTACCTTATTATTGCCCTGCACTACGGGTGCATACTTTCCTGTAAGACTGCTCTTGCGATTTCATGCTGCAAGCAAACCCGAGTCTCCTCTGTCTTTGGAAGAAATTTCAGTGTCCACTTGTGCTGCTTCAACTGGTTTCAAAACTGAAAGGTCTCACTATAAAAGAGAGGCTATTAAAAAATTCTAGTCCTTTTTCTTACTGCAAATTGTGGGAACTATGAATTTTTTCCTCTTTCTTCTCCCATTTTTCTTATTTTGGATTAACATGTGTCAATGGCAGGAAATCCACAATTATCGCCACTTCAACAACAACAAAAACACAAAACAAACACTACAATAAAAACAATTTCAACAATTTTTCTCCCTTGAAGCCTAGCTTTTGAAATTAAAAATCTCTTTATATTTAGAGTATTATATCTGTTCCAGTGGTGGAGAAAAATAATCATTTCAATTGGATTTTTTTTATTGCATATGGTATCTGAACTTTTTCTGACACAAGCAATAAATAAGGTAACTGAGACTAACCAAGATTTAACAGTGACCGCAGTTAATATAATTAAAAAGATAATATTAACCTACTATAAGTTAATAGCTTTATTGAGATAAAATTCAACATTCAGTCGAGATATAATTCATAAAATTTACCGAAAGTAAATAGTTCAATGGATTTTAGCATATTCACAAACTTGTGCAACCCTCCTCATCATAATCTAATAAGAACATTTCACCACCACCAAAATAAAAGCCATACCCACTAGCAGTCCTCTCTTCCTACTGATCTACTTTCTTTCTTTATAAATTTTCCTATTCTGGACATGTAATATAAATGGAATCGTACAATATGTGGTCTTTTGTGACTGACTTCTTTCAAATTAATACTAACAATTTCAATAGTATATAAAAACCTTGATACAACATATCTCTATATTCTCTCCCTCCCTCCATTGTACTATGTCATACAAATGATGTCTTTATGCATTATAAGTTTAACAATGAAGTTTTATAAATACTGACTTATGTAGATGCCTTTTAAATTAAATAGAAAAATAAAATTGTATTACATATATTGCATTTATGTTTAAAAAATAATATATATTAATATATAATATATTTAGTTTTATATATGTACTTCTTTTAAAACTTACCTGTATATTACCTTTATCAATGCTCTTTATTTCCTTTTATGGATTCAAGTAACTGTCTAATGAGAGTTTATTTCAGCCAGAAGATTCCCTTTAGTATTCCTTGTAGGGTTGATCCACTGGCAATAAATTTGATCAGTTTTTGCTTATTTGGGAAGAGCTACAGAAAGAATAGGAATAGCCATAACAGCCTAGCCAAGATGTCATCATCAGTACTCCTCTTCCTGCTTAAAATCCACCTAACACCACCAATGCTACACCAGCTATTATTGTTACTATCGCAATAAGCATGCCTTCTGAGGCTTTCTTTTTATCCAATTGGATAAACTGGCATAATATGCCTCTTTTGGTAAGCCAGAGAGCAAATGGAGGAAGCATCTAGTCACCTGGGGTTCTGTAGCACTATGTAGGCAGTGGGATGAATAAGGTTAAAAATGATCTTTCAGCTAAGCACAGACTTAGGAGAAAAAAGAAATCCTCCACCAGAAAATCTGGATGCTAATGGATAGACACTAGGCAGCTAAAACACACCATTGTAGAAATTGAAGAAATATATATTAAATTATTACTGATATGATATGGCTGTGTTCCCACCCATATCTCATCTTGAATTGTAGTCCTCATAATTCCCACATGTTGTGGGAGGGACCCAGTGGGAGGTAATTGAATCATGGGGATTATTACCCCATGCTGCTGTTCTTGTAATAGTGAGTGAGTGAGTTCTCACAAGATGTGATGATTTTATAAAGGGCTTTCCCCTCGTTTGCTCAGCAGTTCTCCTTACTGCCACTATGTAAAGAAGGATATGTTTGCTTCTCCTTTTGCCATGACTGTAACTTTCCTGAGGCTTCTACAGCCATGCTGAACAGTGAGTCACTTAAACCTCTTTCCCTTTGAAATTACCCCAGTCTCAATTATGTCTTTATTAGCATCATGAGAATGTACTAGTACAGTAAATTGCAACTGGGTAATGAGGTGCTGCTCTAAAGATACCCAAAAATGTGGAATCGAGTTTGGAACTGGGTAACAGGCAGAGGCTGGAAGAGTTTGGATGGCTCAGAAAAAGACAGAAAAATGTGGGAACATTTGGAACTTCTTAGAGACATGAAGGAATCAGGAGACAGGAAGATCTGGGAAAGTTTGGAACTTCTGAGAGCCTTGTTGATTGGCTTTGACCAAAATGCTGATAGTGATATGGACAATAAAGTTGAGGCTGAGGTGGTCTCATATGGAGATGAGGAACGTGTTGGGAACTAGAGCAAAGGTGACACTTGTTATGCTTTAGCAAAGAGACTGATGGTATTTTGCCCCTGCCTTTGAGATCTGTGGAACTTTGAACTTGAGAGAGATGATTTAGGGTATTTAGCAGAAGCAATTTCTAAGCAGCAAAGCATCCAAAAGGAAGCAGAGCATAAAAGTTTGGAAAATTTGCAGCAGCCTGATGATGCACTGGAAAATAAAAACCAATTTTCTGGGGAGAAATTCAAACCAGCAGCAGAAATTTGCAAAAGTAATGAGAAGCAGAATGTTAATCACCAAGACAATGGGGAAAGTGTCTCTAGGACATGTCAGAGGCCTTCATGGCAGCCCCTCCCATCACAGGCTTGGAGGTCTAAAAGGGAAAAATGGCTTGCTGGACTGGGTCCCGGGCCCCACTGCTGTGTGCAGCCTTGGGACTTGGTGCCCTGCATCCCAGCTGCTCCAGCCATAGCTAAAAAAGGGAAATGTACGGTTCAGGCTGTGGCTTCAGAGGGTGCAAGTCCCAAGCCTTAGCAGCTTCCATGTGGTGTTGGTCCTGCAGGCACTCAGAAGACAAGAATTGAGGTTTGGAAACCGCCACCTAGATTTCAGAGGATGTATGGAAACATCTGGATGTCCAGGAAGAGGTGGGTTTCATGGGTGGAGCCCTCACAGAGAACATCTGCTAGGGCAGTGCAGTAGGGAAATGTGGGGTTGGAGCCCCCACACAGAATCCCCACTGGAGCACCGCCTAGTAGAGCTGTGAGAAGAGAGCCACAGTCCTCCAGACCCAAGAATGGTAAATCCACTGACAGCTTGCACCGTGCACCTGGAAAAGTAGCAGACACTCAATGCCAGCCTGTGAAAGCAGCTAGGATGGAGGGCTGTACCCTGCAAAACCACAGGGACAGAGCTGCCCAAAGCCATGGGATGTGATCTGGATGTGAGACATGGAGCAAAGGAGATCATTTTGGAACTTTAAGATTTAATGACTGCCCTACTGGATTTCAGACTTCCATGGGGCCTGTGGCCTCTATGTTTTGGTTAATTTCTCCCTTTTGAAATGGGTCCATTTACCCAATGCCTATACTCACATTGTATCTAGGAAGTAACTAACTTGCTTTTGATTTTACAGGCTCATAGGTAGAAGGGACTTGCCTTGTCTCAGATGAGACTTTGGGTTGGACTTTTGAGTTAATGCTGGAATGAGTTAAGATGTTGGGGTACTATCGTAAGGGCATGATTGTGTTTTAAATTGTGAGGACATGAGATTTGGGGGGGGCCAGGGTAGAATGATATGGTTTGGCTGTCTCCCCACCCCAATCTCATCTTGAATTGTAGTTCCCATAATCCCCATGTGTTGTGAGAGGGTCCTGCTGTGAGGTAATTGAATCATGGGGGTGGGTTACTCTCTTGCCGTTCTCATGATAGTGACTGAGTTCTCATAAGATCTGATGATTTTATAAAGGGCTTTTCCCCATTTTGCTCGGCACTTCTCCTTGCTGCCGCCACGTGAAGAGGGACATGTTTGTTTCCCCTTCTGCCACGATTGTTTCCTGAGGCCTCCCCAGCCACGTTGAACTATGAATCAATTAATCCTCTTTCCTTTACAAATTACCCTGTCTCAGGGATGTCTTTATTGGCCGCATGAGAATGACTAATACAATTACTAAGAGTTGGGTGCCTACCTGGAGTTAGAAATTTTGATTTTGAGATAATTCCTGTTGTCTTACCGAAATAATCAGCAAGCTAGGCAAATGGACAGAGATAATGAAAAAATATTAATGTCTTAAATTAATATGGTGCTTGGCAGGTACTTTTTGAAATGCTTAACATACCTTATGTCATTTATTTTGTACTACAAACCTATGAGTTGTGTGATGTTATTATCTGTATGTTAGGTATCAGAAATCAGAGGCATAGAAATGTTATATGCCTAAGATCACGTGTCTACTTAAGGATCAAGCCAGGGTTTGGATCCAAGCTCTTTGGAATGTTGTGTCCACATTGTTAGCCACACATTGTCTTGTGTGAATGGCTGAATTTTTATAAAATAGATATGACAGAAAAATAACAGGACAAGGATTTTGGAAGTGGCAGTGAGAGTAGTTCAAGAGATATAATGTTCAGTTAAATATTTTTAGAAACGTAAGTGAGAAAAAATGTAAAAAAATAAGAATGTTTAGTCTGTGCTTCTATGGCGGTACCTAGATTCACAAAAATTTTAATATAAAGAAATAATTTTCCTATTAGACTGAAATTATTATCAATGGGTTTATCTTAATCTAAACCATATGGTACCCAAAAATAAAATCCAAGTGGTGAAATCATCGGATTGATACAAAATATGACACCCAGTCTTTCTTGTTGTTCTACATTTATGCCACTTATTCTGTTCCCAATTTTGTGTTCATTGAGATAATCTTATAAGCTTTATTTTTAAGTCTAGAATCCAAAATGATGTCATACAGTAAGGTCAATTTTTTTGTACCTATGATTTTTAAAATATTATTTAAGCTAAGATTGCAAAAAGCACAATCCAGCTATATTTAAACAACAACAACAATACAATTCAGAACTACTAAACAACAAGCAAACATATGCACACAGGGTATGCATACAGGCTTTACTAAAGGTAACCTTAGAGGAAATATGAGAAAGTTTTCGTAGAGAACCATTAGAAGAACATGGTCTTTTAAAAAAAACTTCTAAACAAACAAACAAACCAAAAAACAAAAACCAACATACAGAAAAACCTCTTATGCTTCCTTCACATCAAAACACATTGTATTTGATTGAGTTGTGTCCTCCCAAAATTATATTGTTGTCCTAATTACTTAGCACTTTATTGTAATAATATTACCTTATTTGGAAATAGGATCAGTTCAGATGTAATTTGTTAAATTAAAATGAGGATATACTGGAGTAGGTGGGCCCTAATCCAATATAACTGGTGTCCTTAACAAAAGGGAAAACTTAGACACAGACAAATATTGAGAGAGACCTTCATGTGAAGATAAAGGTAGAGATCAGGGTGATGCTTCTACAACTATGGGATGCCAAAGATTGTCAGAAAAACACAGAAAGCTAGAGGAGAGACATGGAACACATTCTCTCTTACAGCCCTCAGAAGGGACCAACCCTGCCAAGACCTTGATCATGGACTTCTAGACTCCAGAATTGTCAAACACTAACTGTCTGTTGTTTAAGCCACCCAGTTTGTGGTGCTTTGATATGGTTGCCCTAGCATACCAATACATACATATATTACACATCTATGAGAATGCAGTGCGTTTTTTTATCGGTCACAGAAAAATAGACACAAGTACTCTCTTATTTCTAGTCAAAAGTAGAAGTATCTTTATTGGCATTCTCCACTCAAAGACCACCATAAATTCACCTGTCATTAGACAAACTTGAGTTTATTGGCTCCATACCATGAAGAATTTGGGAGCACTTTGTTAAGAGGGTTTCAACAGAGGCTTGAGATTCAAGCTTGGGTTTAGTGACTCTGGAGTTGGTTCCAGGAAGTTTGGCCTCTACTCTACACTGAGAGTTACAAAGGGGAGTATTATGAAAATTGTTATCTAAAAGGTAATAACATTACCTATTACAAATAAAGCTAAAGCTTTAATTTGTAAAGAACTATAGAAGAGATAGGAAAGATGAATGTTAGCCATTTTGTGGTTTAGACAGCTTTATTGTTTTTGTCTGTGCTCAGATATGAATGTGGAGTGATATTATTTTTATTTTGTTCCTTCATGAGCACAGACCTTGTCTGATTTTGGTGTTCCATAAAATTGTTTATGCTCAAAAGAAAAGCACCAGGGTCCGATTATGCAGCCAGTCCAGCTTAGCTGATACTGGTGGGGCTGCTTTATTGACTCTCACTTTAATTACTCCCAAAACATTTTACTAACATGAAGAAGTGATAAAAATCAATTCATTTGCTATTTAATCAGGTCAAGAAAGAACATACATGAACATGGTTATTAATGTTTTATTTATTAATACTTGAAGGTATGCTTTTTAAAACAATAAAAAAATTATTTAAAAGTGTAAGTCATAAATTTAAAATGAAAATAACTAACTTCATATGTTTGCATTCAACCTGGAAAGGGAATTTGCTTTCTCAGAGTAAAATAAGTAAATAAATAATATATTCTAATTTATGACAATATTTGTAAAATGCATCTATAAGATTTTCCATTAGCATATTATTTCTAAAGGTTATGTGGAAAGTGGAGTTATTTCCATTGCTTTCTGTCTCACTAATCATTGTTAGATTTGAGAAGAAATTTGTCCAACGTAAATAGAGTCTAGGAAGCTGGGAGGGAATGGGATAGGGAGAGGGAAAAAATGATGTCTCCCCATAAAATTCATCACTCGGACTTCCTTGGTTTACATAAAATTTCTAGATGATAGATAGCAGCAACCGTCTCTGGTCTTTTACAATGCACAAAATATCTACCACTTAATGTCCCTTAAAGATATGCAATGTCCATTACCACTTAATGTCCCTTAAGGATATACAGTGTTAGCTAGATCTTCTGTTTAGTAAAAAGGACTGTCTTTTCGTAGAACTTTAGTATATGAATAATGAGTTTTATGAAAATATAAAGAGAATTAGGACTTATCTTTAATATGCTGAGGTATGCTCCATAAAGAACTGTTTTCCTGCTATATGTCCTTTGATATTACTGCAGAAACAGAATTTATACTGTCCAGTCTAATCCTTTCATGTTTTTATTGCTGATTATTGAAGTTGGATGACTTGATTCTACTTTACTTAACTTTATAGTGGATTTCACTAAAGCCTTATGTCATTTACATATCCTACATGATGCCTCTTGTACAGAAAGATTATCTCCACCCTATTATTTGCTCACTTTTTAACTACGTTTCTCTAAATATCTCAATTTTTGTTATCACTTTAAACATTTTAAACAGCAGATTTTAAGTTTATCTAAATCATGAGAAACTAAAATTCAAGCTACTAGACTCATATGAAGACATGCTTAGCATTTTCACATTCTTGTAAACATCTATATCCACTTACAGCTCTTAAAACCGCAATGTTCTTTAAGAAGTTTAACATATGAACATATGAAGTTTATCATAATGAATTTGATATCAAAAGTCATCCATACATTTGAAAGTAACGCACTAGTTTGATGCAAATTTCAATTAGAGGAAATATATATATATACTTTTTTTTTTGTTTGTTTGTTTTTAGTAGAAACGAGGTTTCACCATGTTATCCAAGCAGGTCTTGAGCTCCTAACCTCAGGTGATTTGTCCACCTCGGCCTCCCAAAGTGCTGGGATTACAGGTGTGAGCCATGGCGCCTGTTTTGTTTTTTTTTTTTTTTTTTCTTTTCTTTTTTTTTCTTTTTTTGATGTGGAGTCTCGCTCTGCTGCCAGCCTGGATTGCAGTGGCACAATCTCAGCTCCCTGCAACATCTGCCTCCTGGGTTCAAGAAATTCTCCTGCCTCAGCCTCCTGAGTAGCTGGGACTACATGGGTGCGCCACCATGCCCAGCTAATTTTTTTTTTTTAAAGTAGAGACGAGGTTTCACCATGTTGGCCAGGATGGTCTCAGTCTCTTGACCTCATGATCCATCGACCTCGGCCTCCCAAAGTGCTGGGATTACAGATGTGAGCCACCGCACCCGGCGGTACAATTTCAGTGGGAACCTCAGCATTTTTTATTTTCTGAATTGATGACATCATTGTAAAAAACTAATAAAAAACAGGTTTTTAATTTTTCCTACCAAATATGTATGCAGATAAAATGTGCCTTAGCTTCTTAACATTAATTTAAGAGAATATAGTTTTCAGCAAAATAAAACTTAAAGGAAATAAAGCAGCATTATATATATTTTTAAATAAAACTAAGAAATACAATACAATGTGATTCTCTGTAAGGAGACCAACCATACTTTATTGCATTTTTAGGAAAGCTTTCAACAGTTCCTCAATGTGCACCAGGTTTACGTTCTATAGATCACAAAGCCTTGTAGGATCTTGTCCCAGCCTATGCAGATGTTATTTCAAATTAATGAACTTCATTTAACACATCCCAATTTTCATCACAAATTAGCGTGATAACTAACACATTACATATTAACACAAGCATCTTTGAAATTGGGATGAGTTTTTCACAATAGTGATGTCTTAAATACTTTATCAGAATTTAACTGGCAGTTTTTGCTCTCTTTATTAGTTTCCTATAATGGCTGTAACTAATTTTCACAAACTTAAAACTGCACAAGTTTATTATTTTATATATTTGGAGGCCAAAGTCTAAAATGAGGTAGGTATTGCAGGGTTGTGTTGCTTCTGAAGACTTCTATTTTCTTGCCTTTACTAGATTCTAGAGGCTGCCTTTATTCCTGGGCTCATGACCCCTTCCTTGCATCAATCCAAACTCCAGCTTTCATCTTCATGTCGCCTTCCTCCTTTAAACTTCTTGCCTCTCTCTTATAAAGGCCCTTGGAAGACCCTTATGATTATAGTTAGGGCCTACCCAGATAAAATAGGATAAGCTTACCACAACAAAATCCTCAACTTAATCACATCTGCAAATTCTTATTGACCACATAAGATAGCACTCGCAGGTTTCCAGAATTAGGAGCTGGATATCTTCAACAGGGAGGTAGTGAAGGGAGTGGGAAGGCATCATTTTTTCTACCATGCTACCCTTAATGGCACATGAAATAAACTCCCTTAAAATCGATGGCATATTATAATTCCTTAAATGTGGTAATGCATCTCCTTCTTCCCTGTATTTTGTGTTCCATTCATATGGATTTGTTTTCAATCTCCTGAACTTTCTCACTTTCTGGCCCTCATCCTTCTAGAAAACTCTCCCCATCCCCTTCTGTATCCCACATGCCTAACCTCGATAATGTGTGATGATTCCTTAGGGCTCATTCCAAATATCACCTGTTCAGTAGGCTTTCCAATAGCACTGAAGATGTCTTAGTGGCCCTTATGTTTGACTGTATTACTTTTCTGTGCTGAATAACAACTTATCACAAGCTTATAGATTTAATACAAGTCACATTTTTTATTTTACAATTTCTGCAAGTCAAAAATCTGTGAATGGTTTAACTGAGTTCTCTACTCATGGCCTCACAAGACTGAAATCAAAAGGTTGGCCAGGACTGTGAGCTAATCTAAGGCTCACGTTTCTCTTCCAAGCTCACTGGCTGTTGGTAAAATTTAGTTCCTTGTGATTTTAGAACTCTGGTCTTTCTTCCTTACTGGCTGTCTAGAGTGTTCTTGGCTGCTGCAAACCAGATGCCATTCCCTATCTCATAGAGCTTTATAAAACACAGCTTTCATTTGCTTCTTTGAGGCAAGTAGGATAATGCCTCTGACTTCTTTTAAAGTCTTACCTGATTTAGTCAGACCCACTCAAGATAATGTCTCTTTTGATGGACTCCCTTATGATTCTGGGACTTAATTATATCCACAATCTTTTCTTCTATATAAAGTAAACAATTACGGAGTGACATTCCATCATATTCACATATCTTACCCACATTGATTTATTTATTTAAGAGAGAGAGAGTCTCACTGTTTCCCAGGCTGAAATGCAGTGGCTCAATCACAGCTTGCTGCAGACTTGACCTCCCAAGCTCAAGTGATCCTTCCATCTTAGCCTCCCAAGTAGTAGCTGGGACTATAGGTGTGCCTATCACCATCTCTTCACCACCTCTAGGGGTCTCACTATGTTGCTGAGACTAGTCTCAAACTTCCGGCCTCAAACAATCCTCCCACCTCGGCCTCCCAAAGTGCTGGGAATACAGTTGTGAGCCACTGCACCCAGCCTCACCCACATTTAAAGTGAGGGAATTATGTAGGGTATGTACACTAGTGGTGGGGATCTTGGAAACCATATTGGAATTCTACTTACATAATGACTCTTTAGCAAGGAAATTGATCATGTTTACCACTTATTGCACTGATTTACTTGCCTATTTGAACCCATCATTGTTCTTTTAAACACCTGCGCCCCACCTCCCGCGTCTAGCACAGTGCTTGCCACAGGGCAAGGGCTCATTACATATTAGTATAATTAATTAATATACAAATCAACATGATATGGGGGTACAGTGAATTCATGTGTGTTCTGCAAAAGAAAATATCATGAGTATTTTCTCATATACATTGTTGTTCAGCTACGTAATAGATTATGATATACAAAATTATTTACAAAGCAACAGCTAAATTAACTTCCCACTAGCAAAACAAAACACCTAGTGTCACAGTTAAATATTTAGCAGTAAGTAATTAGAAAGAAAGGGTATGCATGGGAACTTTTCATTAAAGACAATTCATTTTTTCTGCATGAGTAGAAGATGTTTGTTCAATGCAATTTCCATTATTTCACAAAAACTTCGATTATGATAAAATAGTATCCAGAAATGTATTACTTACAATACATTTCAATCTCATAATAGTTTCAGAAAAAGATCTTGTTTCTATTTGAATTCTCCATACTACTAAGCATTGCTATTGCAAAAAGTAGCCACTTAATAGATTTTTTTTTTATTGAAGGAAATTTTTATTTTTATGTTCTTGGGAAGTAGTTTTTTTTTTCCACTTTTTTTTTTTTTTTTTTTTTTTTTTTTTTGCTGTACTTGGAAATTGAAGTCCTGAGCATCTCCATTTTGGTACAGTTTTATTGCTCTTATTTTATGGACACTAATGATATCAATTTGCTGCCTTTACTCTACAGATTGCTGATATCCTCAGCAGCTTCTAGGCAGGCCCTCTTACTATTTTTCTTGTGGTCAGAATTGGGAGAATCACAGGGACACTTGGGTTTTTTAATTTCTCAAACAACTATAGTACTTCTCAACTTTGAAACCTTTATCGCTTATCCTAAGTCTTTGTGTTATACCTTTATCCCTGTAGTTGTGAAATTACTGCGAAAACCCAAGCAGTTCAAGGACTAATGATGACTGTATATTTTCTGCTTTAAAGTATTCAGCCAGGCCTTTTTAGAACCTATGTTTGTACCTATGTACTGTACATTTTAGTGAATAAGTGGCATTATTTTTAAATACTTTCCAAATAGCTAACATGTAAATATTTTTACTATGACTTGAAAACTGACACTCAAATAATAATTTTGCTTTGTTGAAAAAGTTTGTGCTGCTTATACTGTGCTTTTTGTCTGATATGGTTTCTCTTGAATCAAACAATCCTACTTCTTAAATACTTGTGTACATTTCACACAATGGCAACCACTTTATATCATTACATTTTCTGAGTAAAATATAAAAAATTTTTCAAGACTGAAGTATTTCTATTAAGATTAGATGCTTATTACAGTGTTCTTTTTCCATCATTTACTTGTTTTGAGAATAGCAACAAATCCATCAAACAGAGCTTACAGTGATAGCAACCTCCAGGGTACCAGAAAGAAAACATAGGGAGCATCAAATTGTTAATAATCTACTTTCTTTTTTTTTTTTTTTTTTTTTTTGCTGTTGCAAGATGTAATAGAGTGAAAACAGAGCTCCCATACAAAGGGAGGCGACCCAAAGGGGGTTGCCATTGCCAGCTCGAATGCCTAGGTTTATATCCTGATCATTGTCCCTCCCGCTGTGCTCTCGGGCAACAGATGATTGGCTATTTCTTTACCTCCTGTTGTTGCCTAATTAGCATTTTAGTGGGCTCTCCTTACTATCTGATTGGGCATGTGTGAATTAAGTTGCAAGCCCCTTGTTTAAAGGTGGAAGCGGTCACCTTCCCAGCTAGGCTTAGGGATTCTTAGTCGGCCTAGGAAATCCAGCTAGTTCTGTCTCTCAGTTCCGCCTCTCAACAGGAAATCCCAAGAGCTGTTGGGGAGATTGTCTGATGACCGCCCTAACTGCTTCCTGCTGAACTGGGGCATAGTAGGGGTTGTGCAGTTGAGATTTCCTCGGGAGGGGTGTCTTTGATGTCATTAACTTTGGAGTATGGGCTAGCTGGTCAGTCCAGGGGTCCGCAGTAGACCTTAGTCATGGACTGCATCTGGGGCTCCATTTGAAGAACGATTTGTAGTTTTACAGCTTCAATTCTGGAAGAGACAAACTTAACAAGGAGGTTAAAGATACAGGGATTGAAATGTATGGCCTGCAGTGCAGGGGATTATTTCTTTGGCACAATTCATGGGCCCTGACTATCTGTTTGATAGTTTTGAAAAGGCCCAGTCCAGTAAATAATAATTTGGCCATCTGATCAGTGCTATCAATGCCTAAGTGAAAGGTTTGGTGAAGGGTTTTAAGTAATTTCCATTGGTTAGCTGCAGGCAACAGTATTTCTCCTTCTTCAGTGGCTAGCCATCCTGAGGGGAGAAAACTATGTCTTTGTGAGGTTCCCCATTCTACTTCTCCTGCTGAGTATTGGGGCTTGGTTTCCCGGAGGGGATTACCCCATACTAGGGGTCCTTCTATAAGCATTTCTAATGGAGGGTCCTGCCTTGCGGCTCTTTTGGCTTCAATATCCGCTTGGCAGTTCCCTTCTATTTTCCTTTCCTTTCCTTTCTGATGACCCCAGCCGTGTAAGACAGCCACCTATTTAGGTTTCTATACAGCCAGTAATAATCTCCTAATGGCTTCCTGATGTTTGATAGGTGTTCCCTCGGAAGTTAGGAATTCCCTTTCTCTCCATATTGCTTCATGGGCATGGAGGACTAGGTAAGCATACTTAGATTCTGTGTATATATTTACCCTTTTTCCTTCTCCTAATTTTAGTGCCTGAGCGAGGGCTATTAGTTCTGCCAGCTGAGCACTAGTTCCTGCAGTGAAGGGATTACTTTCAAGTATTCCATTATCACTGACCACTGCATACCTCACTTTTCAAAGTCCTTTTTCTACAAAGGAACTTCCATCAGTACACAAGTTAAGGTTGGGATCAGTCAAGGGAACCTCTAAAAGGTCCCCTCAAGTGGCGTATGTTTGAGCAATTACTTGTTGACAGTTATGTTCTATCTTTTCTTCATTGTCTGGAAGAAACGTGGCTGGGTTAAGAGTTGCACAAGTGCGCAGTTGCAGCACTGGCCCTTCAAGTAATAGAGCCTGATATTTAAGTAAATGGTTGTCTGACAGCCACAAGTCTCCTTTAGCAGTGAGTATGCCATTCACATCATGGATGTCCACACAGTAAGATCTCTTCCCTGTATTATTGTAACTGCTTCGGATACTAAGCCTACTACTGCTGCCACTACCTGTAAACCATGAGGCCAACCCTTGCCACTATATCAGTTTCCTTACTCAGGCCACAGGTTGCAAGCTTGTCCCTCGGACCTCTGTAAGGACTCCTAGAGCTATTCCTGTTTTTTCCGTGACATATAAAGAAAAGTCTTGCCCCATTGACAAACTTAACACTGGGGCTTGGGTTAGGGCCTTCTTTAGGGCCTGGAAAGCCACTTCTGATTCAGGTGTCCATCTTACTAAATGGGTATTGGATTTCTGAGTTTCCTTAATTAGTGTATATAATGGTCTGGCTATTTTGCCATACCTAGGAATCCATATTCGGCAGAAACCTGTTATGCCAAGGAACCTCTTAGTTGCTTTAGGGTTTTGGGATGAGGATAAGCCAGTATAGGCTGGATACATTCCTCACTGAGGGCTCTGGTGCCTTTGGATGATTTTAGCCCTAAGTATTTAACCTGCTGTGAGCAGAGCTGAGCCTTTGGTTTGGAAACCTTGTAGCCACAGGTAGCAAGGAAATTTAAGAGCTCTTGGGAGGCTTGATGGCACAAGGTTTCTGAAAGGGTAGCTAAAAGTAAATCATCCATGTACCAAAGGACAAGAGTGTCCAGGTATGAGAATTGACTCAAGTCTTGGGCTAATGCCTGGCCAAATACATGGGGGCTATCTCTGAACCCTTGGGGTAAAACAGTCCAGGTGAGTTGAGACGTTGGGTTTGAAGGCTCTTCAAAGGCAAACAAGAATTGAGAGTCAGGATGTACAGGGATGCAGAAAAAGGCATCCTTAAGGTCCAGGACTGTAAACCACTCTGCTTCCTCTGGTATTTGGGAAAGCAGAGTATAAGGGCTAGGTACAGCTGGGTATAGAGGGACAATGGCATCATTGATAACCCTGAGATGTTGCACTAATCTCTATTATCCATGAGGTTTCTGTACTCCTAAAATTGGAATACTTCAGGGGCTATTGCATGGTTTTACTAGGCCTTGGGCTTTTAGGTCCTTAATTTTTTGGAGTTCTTGTTGGGCCTCGGGTCTAAGGGGGTACTGCCTTTGGTAGGGAAAGAAGGCGGAATCCCTTAGTTTAACTTGAACAGGATGGGCATTCTTTGCTCGTCTATATTGTCCTTCTGTTGTCTAGACTTTAGGATTAATTCCTTCCTCAAGCAGGGGACAACCAACGGGTGTTCCTTCTCCTATGTTCAGGTGTATAATGGCCCCTGCTTTTGCTAGAATGTCTCTCCCTAGCAAGGGAGTCGGGCTTTCAGGCATAATTAGAAAAGCATGTGAAAAGAGTAAAGCTCCCCAGTCACAGCTTAGTGGCTGGGAGAAGTATCTAGTGACTGGCTGTCCTAGGACCCCCTCAGATAGTGACAGATCTGGAGGACAGTTGTCCAAGACAGGAGAGTAAGACTGAGAAGGCCGCACTGGTGTCCAGGTGACAGTTAACCTCCTGGCCCTCAATGATCAAGCTTATCCGGGGCTCTGTGAGGGTGATAGCATGGGCTGGCACTTGCCCCAGGCACCCTCAGTCCCGCTGCTGGATCATCTGGTTAGTGGCTTCTGACTCAGAGGACCTTCATCCCTTGGGGCAGTGGGCCTTCCAGTGATTCCCTTGACATAAGGGGCATGGACAAGGGGGCAGCTTACTTCTACTTGGACAATCTTTTTTAAAGTGTCCTTGTAGACTGCACTGGAAGCAAGGCCTATTAGGCATTTGATTTTCCCAGCTTTTCCCTTTTCCAGAGCCTCCAAAGTCTGCTTGCCTGAGGGCCATGACTAAAGTGGTAGCCTTTTTTTTTTTTTTATCCCGTTTGTCCCGTTCCGCCTGCTCCTCCTGATCTCTTTTATAAAAAAACCAAGGTTGCCAAGTTCAATAGGGTTTCTAAGTTTTGCTCCGGGCCTATGGCAGAATTTTGAAGTTTTTTTTCTAATGTCTGCAGCTGATTGAGTGATAAACTTATCCTTTAAGATTAGTTGGCCTTCAATAGAATCAGGTGAGAGAGGTATGCTTCCTCAATGCCTCCCTTAGTCTCTCCAGAAAGGCAGTAGGATTTTCTTCCTTTCCCCGTGTTATAGTGGACATCATTGAATAATTCATAGTCTTCCTAGTTTTCCTTAGTCCTTCTAGCACGCAAGTTAGCAAATGTTTGTGGCACCAATCTCCATGTTCTGATTCTGTGTCCCAGTGAGGGCCTATACTGGGAACTGCCTGCTGGCCTGTGGGGAATCATTCTTTTTCCTCTGTTGTCATCCTATCATTGACCTGACTGAGATACCAGAGATCACCAAACTCTCGGGCTGCAGTTATGGTGGCACTTCTCTCATTTGGGGTTAGTGTCTGATTTAGCAGTAACATTATATCTCTCCATGTCAGATCAAAGGATTGCCCTAACTCTTGTAAAACATCAATATAGCCATCAGGGTTATCTGAGAATTTACCAGGTCTATTTTAATTTGCTTTAAGTCTGAGAGAGAAAAAAGTACATGCACGCTGGCTGGACTGAATTCTCCTCCTCCCACCGCTTGGAGGGGGCATAATTGGGGAACATTGGCACTCTTTGGTTAATTGTTTACCCCTTTTTCTATCTCCTTTTGGACCATTTGGGTTGAAGGGGGGTCCTTATTCGTTGGGGAAAGAGTCAGGGGGACACTGGGATAGGGAGGTAGACTTAGGGCTTCCTGTAGGGCATAAATCACGCTTTTTACATAATTGCGAGTTGTCTCTTAATGAAAAGAAAATTTGTACATATGGCACTTCACTCCATTTGCCTTTTTCCTACAAAAGAGATCTAGCTGTAAGATGGTGTTATAATTTATACTTCCCTCAGGAGGCCAGGTTTCTCCCCCCTTGAAGAGGGTATTGTGGCCAGGCGGTACTGCAGAAGAATATAAGTCATTTCTTTCTTAGCGTCTAAGGGTCAAATTGGTCTTAATTCTCCAGAATACATCTTAGGGGCATTTTTGCCTTGGGGGAAAGGTTTACCATCTGAAAAAAGGACATAGGGATGCCAGCACCCCTAGTCATTTTCTGATGAGCATTAGTCCTAGAGCATCCTCTACGGTCCTAATGCTTATTCCTTTCTAGGGTGTGTAACCACCGATGGACCTCTGCTTATCCGATTAGTTACGATCACCGATGTAGCAGTCCTGCATCTGTTTTACCCGCCTCTCTTGACCACAAAGAAAGGGATCCGGGATGCTGGATTCTAGTGGTCCTTTACCAATATGCTTAACATTGCCTTTGCACTCAGGGTGAGTCCTAGAGCTGAGCTGGGTTTCTGAGTATTTCACAACAACCCAGCTACACCATCAAGACGCATTCACATCAACAACAGTTCTTATGCAAATTCGTTTCAGAGAGGGTGTAGTGAAACTTTTGAGTCCAGATTGAGATAGTCTTTTGATTCTGTAAGTACTTTAAGGCTTGTCTGGGTGCAAACAGTTTGCACGTTTGAGGAGACCAATTATTAGGCAGTTTTTCTAACTCTGCTTCCACAAAAGTCTCCTTATCAATTACTGAATACCCATTGTGGTTTTTTCCTCAATCACCTGGGAGGAACCATCTATCATCCTGTGCTGAAGGGAGTTCCTCCTAGCTCTGGTCGGACTTTTGTATGGTAATTAAAATTTAAATCTCCTGTTAGGAAATCTGCTGGGTTAAGGGAATTATCAGTGGTTGGAGTTACATTAGCTTTTTCTAACATAATAGCCCCATACTTTAAGATTTTTGAGTTAGAAAGCTACCTTTTTGCTTTTTTTTTTTTTTTGACTTAGAATAACTCTGAACTGGTGAGGTGTTCTCACAACGAGGTTTCCTCTAAAAGTTACTTTTCTACTTTTAGTAAAGCAGTTGTCCCTACTGACTGAATGCATTTGGCCCATCTGTGGGTTACTGGGTTAAGGATTTGCTAAGCCCTTATTTACACTGCAACAAAGTGGCAATTATCAATTACAGGTTTTAAATTTACCCTGGGTTTTAAAGGAATAGGGCACAATTTTTTTTTAACTATTAATATCTTTTTCTTTATTTTTCTCTTTGACTCCCTTTTTGTCTCTCTCTCCGTCTCTCTCTCTTAGCCATTACAAACTTGGGGCCCTGGAAAAGGTGGTGGGGAACGGGTCCCACATAACTGCCCATGTAGACAGCTGTATAACTAAATCAGGAGGGATAACAGGGATAAGACTCCCTGGGTTATAGCCTAGGTGCCTAAGGACACAGTGTAGAGCCTCCTTAGATCCCTTTGGAGATACAACTTGCTAGAAGAAATGAAAGTCTGAACTATTAGTACCTAGGAGGCAGGGATCAGAGGAAGTAGATTCAGAGGTAAGGAGAATTTTGGGGCTACACTTTCAAGAAAGTCGCGGTCAGGACCCAGGAGGTATGGGTCAGAAGGAAAGGTAGGGGCGCACGCATGGGCGACTGCTGAGTAGAGACTTCTGGCTGCACCATGATCTTAACCAGCTACTGCTGGGAGTTCGGGACAACAGCTTTCTACCTCTAGTTGGCCCTCAGCTTCTCCAAGAAAATTGAAAGTGGAAGCTGGCTCCAGGCAGACCAACGTCCCCAATAGAAGGGTTGGGGGTTGTTAGAAAGCCCTTCCCCAGATAGCCTCACACCTGAGTCTTAAGTCCAGTGGCCACGCTAATCGTTTTTAACTGGCCGACAGGTGCCCAGTATTTTCCTCCAGTTCTAAGGAAGGATAGGACAGAATAGCAAGTGAAAGTGGTCCAATATTACCACTTTGGAGGTCCCTTCGTGGTCGCCAAAATGTTACCGGGTGGTCCTTGCTCACAGAGGTCCCAAGATGGCAGCGAACCGCTTCCAAGATGGTGGCAAGCCTTGTGTTCTCTGACCTCGGGCTCTTGGCCTCACGGATTCTGAGGAATGGAATCTTGGGCCATGCGGTAAGTGTTATAGCTCTATTAGAAGCCGTGGGTCATGGAAGAGAACCGTGGAACCCAGTGACTAGTGTTCAGCTCGATTAGGATGAATGCAGGCACTTAGCCATGCAGGAACAATGGCAAGCCTTTAGCCCGATCGGGAGTGGCAATGGGCGCCTCGCTGGATCAGGAGCACAGCAGACACCCTACCAGATCTGGAGGGATGGAACTCAGCAGCCGGTCTGCAACAGTGGCAAACAGCAGTGGTGGATGGCAAGCGAAAGCTCAGCTCAAGCCATAAAAAACATAGACCAGAAGAGTGCAGTTGCAAGATTTAACAGAGTGAAAACAGAGCTCCCATGCAAAGGGAGGGGACCCAAAGGGGGTTGCCCAATAATCTACTTTCTTTATTGCAATGTCTTCAGAGAACATTGTTGAACAAGAAGTGGGAAGTATGAAGAAACAAAATATAATTTTTAAAAATGTTGTCACTTATCATTGCTACCTGCTGGTACTTTGTTAGATGAAGCATAGAAATCATAAATAACATTTCTTTCTTAAATTGTAATGTAGAGGGAAAGGGAGAGAGAGAGAGTCACAATGATAATATGGAAGAGAATAGAGAATAAATTGGATGCCTTTATGCTGAAATATGCCAGGTGAATGACAGCAGTTGCAAGAATTGGTTCATTCAATAAGCACTGGCACTTTGATTCTTTCTTTTCCAAGTTATCACTGTGAATTTGGACCTTGCAAAGCTAGTGATCCTTGTGAGAATGGAGCTGTGCGTGGAGAGAAAATGGATTTGGAAATGTTTCCCCTTGAGTTCCAGTGCCAGTGTGCCAGCTTTTCAGGTCCACGCTGTGAGATCAATGTCAATGAGTGCAGTTCCAGCCCTTGCCTGCATGGATATTGCTATGACAGTGAGTTCCTTCAGTGGCTGCAATTATTGTAGAGCAGACCAATGTAGAATGTAACATAGTAATGGGAGAGTTTAGGATATAACCATGATTATTTACTGACTTTAGCCTGGCTTGAACATCAAAGTCAATGTCAGTTATCTTCACTAAGTACCCCCAATTTCTGACAAATTCATTTATATTTTTGTGAGTCACAAGTGCAGCGAATGAGGAAATCTAATGAAATGTGACTTTTCCTTTCTAGTGTCAGAATTAACCTTTGCAATTTTATTTGAAATGGTAGAATTTTAAAAAATATTCACCCTTAGGCATGAGAAAGCATTGTTTACAGTATTCAAAATAACATTAGTTTAGCCTATTTTATACATATATCACCCCACACACTCACACTTCTTCCTACTGAAATTTATATTCCTAAAAAAAATAAATTTATAGAGGAAAAAGACAGGAAGAAAAGAAGGAAAGAGGGAAAAGTAAGATGGAACATGGATTTTTCTGTGGAAGAACATGCCTCAAATGGGTAATTTTGTTGAGACACAGAAAACGAAATGACATTTTACACAGAATGTGGCTGAGGCATAAAAAGGAGAAACAAATAAACAAAGGTCTAGATGGGTGTTGCAAAAAACTATCTTATTTGGTTTTATCTCACCTCCTTTAAAATATATTTCTACATGATCCCTCAGTATCAGGTAACCTGCCCTGATATTCACGTAGGTTCTTTTCTATTTTCCTTGAGTGTCGGCCGGCTTGAGAAATAAAGGGACAGAGTACAAAAGAGAGAAATTTTAAAGCTGGGCATCCGGGGGAGACATCCCATGTTAGTAGGTTCTGTGATGCCCCACAAGACACAAAAACCAGCAAGTTTTTATTAGGGAGTTTCAAAAGGGGAGGGAGTGTGCGAATAGGTGTGGGTCACAGACATCAAGTACTTTACAAGGTAATAGAATATCACAAGGAAAGTGGAGGCAGGGCGAGATCACAGGACCACAGGACTGAGGCGAAATTAAAATTGCTAATGAAGTTTTGGGCACCATTTCATTGATAACATCTTATCAGGAGACAGGGTTTTGAGAGCAACCAGTCTGACCAAAATTTATTAGGTGGGAATTTCCTCTTTCTAATAAGCCTGGGAGCGCTATGGGAGACTGGGGTCTATTTCACGCCTGCAGTCTCGACCATAAGAGACGGCCATGCCCAGGGGGGCCAGTTCAGAGACCCACCCCCAGGTGCACATTCTCTTTCTTAGGGATGTTCCTTGCTGAGAAAAAGAATTCAGCTATATTTCTCCCTTTTGCTTTTGAAAGAAGAGAAATATGGCTCTGTTCTGCCCGGCTCACTGGTGGTCAGAGTTCAAGGTTATCTTTCTTGTTTCCTAAACATTGCTGTTATCCTGTTCTTTTTTCAAGGTGCCCAGATTTCATATTGCTCAAACACACATGCTGTACAATTTGTGCAGTTAATGCAATTATTACAGGGTCCTAAGGCGATATACATCCTCCTCAGCTGACAGGATTAAGAGATTGAAGTAAAGACAGGCATAGGAAATCACTCGGGTATTGATTGGGGAAGTGATAAGTGTCCATGAAATCTTTACAATTTATGTTTAGAGATTGCAGTAAAGACAGGCATAAGAAATTATAAAAGTATTAATTTGGGGAACTAATAAATGTCCATGAAATCTTCACAATCTACGTTCTTCTGCCATGGCTTCAGCTGGTCCTTCTGTTTGGGGTCCCTGACTTCCCACAACACCTCAATATATGAATAAATAGTTAAAATTACATATAAAACCTCATTTCAATAGAAAGTTATGTTATTGTCTTTTTATTTAGAAACAGTAGGATTTAACTCAAATTTTAAATTTGTTTCTCAAAACAAGTGCTGTGCAAATAAAAGCCAATATCAAGGCAATTGAATTTTGTAAATTGGGTGAAGCCACCCAGATATAAAAGAACAGGTAGTGGTGGGGCCCTAGCAAACTGAAATATCTATATAGCTACTAATATCACGTTAATTTTCTAACATTGTGCCAGCTAAGCAAAACAGTTCTGTGGACTATATGCCATATTTTTGCTGCTCTTGATATAAATCACCAAGTTATTATTTTTGTTCCAGATTTTGGCACTTCCAAGATTTTAAAATTTCTGAAATTCTCAAATTACCTTGAAGTAAGTCAGTATTGTATCATTTCTGAGCTCAAACCCACAGGTGTCTGGTGAGGAATGATACTTAAAAAAGATTCATCTCATTTTAAAATACCGCATGGCTGAGAGAGAAGTTAGAGATCTTTTGTTTTTGAAATATGTAGGCAGCCCTACTATAATGATTATAATAGACAATTTAAACTTAAATTGTTCACATTGATTAACAATGTATTATAATATATTTGACTTTTAGAAGTTCTTCATAAATATTTTAATATATGATTTTTTCTAAGATATGAAAATGCAATTTATAATGTTACTTATAATGCAATACTACCTATTAAAATTTTGAAACCATAATATATTATGGGAAATGTAAAATTTGAATACTTAATATATTAATGTATTTCATAATATAATCATTCATAATATATTTTGGACCCCATCTAAGGATATTTAGCTACCAGGCAACCAAAATATTTATTAAAATTTATATCACACATGTAGAATGTTATCAGAATGAAACTAAGACACTAGATTCTTCATACTTTCTCTGAAATAAAATAGTTTGGGAAGCTAAACTTCCTGAATTCTAGTTAATAGTGATACAGACAGAAGACAGGGAAATACTGGGTAGAAGAAGGTACAAGATGCCCTGGCAAAGGCCGCATCCTCAAGCCTGGATACCCGTAGCCATAAATGAGAACAGGCATTCCTGTTTTTCCACCCAAAAAGTTGCCTTTTGGCTTGCCATGCTCCCTAGCCTGTACCCATATAAATGCTGAAACTCAGACTCCAGAGTGAACCAGAAGATGAAGAGATAAGACAGGCAGACCAACAGACCCTTCCGCAGAGAAAGAGAGAAGAGGAGGAACATCTGAATACCAAGAGGAGTTTGGGAGTGGTCAGAGAGGAGTTTGGCCACTGTGCGGCCCAACTCCAGGGGAAGATTATCTTCCCACTCCATCCCCCGCTTTCACTTCCCCATCCATCCTGCTGAGAGCCACCTCCACCACTCAAGATCTCTCATTCAACCCTCAAGCCCATGTGTGACCCGAATCTTCCGGGACGCTAGGCAAGAGCTCGGGATACAGAAAGCTATCATACTGGCCCTCTGCCCTTGTGAAACGGCAGAGGATCCATTCAGCTGGTTAACCCTTAAAGCCATCTGCGGACATCAAGGCTAAGAGAGCATTGTAACACTGGGGTTGCAGGCACCCACCCCTAGAGACTACCATAGGTCTAGAGCCCAAAGCACTCGCCCTGGCCTCTGCACCTGCCTATCTGCGTGGTCCCTCTCCCTCAAGGGGTTTCAGCAGCTGCGTCAACTGAGCAGGCCAGCCACACCCCTGTCGCATGTCCTGCGAGAGGGATCAGGGAACTCTAGCATGTCAATAGTATTTATTACAGGACAGTATATGAGAAACCACTGCATATATGTGTGTGTTTGTGTGTGAGTCTGTAAATCTCGAACACCATTATACGGTTGTTCACCATTTTGTTGTTACAGGTTTGTTTGTTTTTTAATGGAGTCTTGCTCTGTCTCCCAGTGTGGAGTGCAGTGGCACGATCTAGGCTCACTGTGACCTCTGTCTCCCAGGTTCAAGCAATTGTCCTGCCTCAGCCTCCCGAGTAGCTGGGACTACAGGCATGTGCCACCAAGCCCGGCTAATTTTTTTTTTGTATTTTTAGTAGCGATGGGGTTTCACCATGTTGATCAGGCTGGTCTTGAACTCCTGACCTCCAATGATCCACCCGCCTCGGCCTCCCGAAGTGCTGGGATTACAGGTGTGAGCCACCTGCCTGGCCTGCTGTTACAGTTTTAAAATACCTCTGTATATTCCACCAAAAAGTTTTGTCACATTTCAAACTTTCATTCAGTACAACCAGTATATATGATGTCTGGTACACACTTAAGCATAAAATGAATAATATATCCAGATTCATGGAAGGCCTATTTTAAGAAAATTTGGCCTCAAAATAGTAGTATGAAATATTTATAAACACAGACTAATACCAATGCAGTTGAAATGGGAATGGTCCTTTTTCCCCCTTGCAGGGTGTGTGACAGGGGGAGTGGCTCGCTTCTTCAGTGCCCCATTCCTCTAGCGGAACGTATAGACAGGCAGGATGTGGAGCTCTGACTCCACCGCCGTGCATAGGGGTGAGTGTTTACAGCTCCTGAAGCCCCAGTGGGCGTGTGTTACAGGGTGCTCATTTAGTTTTGCTCTTTTAGTTTTGCCATCTATAGGCTGCTTGTGTTAACCAGCTCAATTAGACCCTCTACTTTGTCACAAGGACAGAGGGCTTTCTGTATCCTGGGTTCTTGCCTTGGTGTACCAGAAGAATCAGATCACACCTGGGCTTGGAGAATGAATGCAACGTTTTACTGGGTGGAAGTAGCTCTCAGACAATGCAAGCCAGAAGGGAGGTGGTTTTCCCTTGGAGTTGGGGTGCTCGGCGGCCTGGGCTCCCCTCTGACTGCCCTGGCAAAACTCCATGTTCTTCTGAAGCTCCAGCATGCCAGCGCTTGTCAGTGCGTTCCTCTTGATGTGCAGCCACCTGTGTGTTCCTCTGCTGATGTGCGCCTCTCAATGTCCAAGTGCCACTGTGTCTTCTTCCCCTGATATGTTTCTCACTACATCCAGCCACATGTGTGTCTGCCTGCTAGGGTCTCCGGGGTTTTTATAGGCACACGATGTGGGCAGGGCGGGACAGGGTGGTCTTGGGAAATGCAACATTCTGGCCTAAAGGCAGGAGTGCAGTCCTCACGTAGATCCATGGGGGTGGAGCCCTAGCCAAGGACCACGCCCTCTTCTACCCAGCACTTCCCTTCCCCCTTCTGTATCATTTAAAGGGACCACACTCTTCCCATTCCAGCACTTCCATATCACAGTTACTAGATTTTCTGTTAAAAACAACAACAACAATCAAGAGCAAGACTATGTGTATAACATGTCTTTCCTGTGAAATGGTTATTGGTTATCACATAGCCCCGTGGTTAACAAATTACATATGAGAAAAACCCTCTACTTTTTGTTACTTTGTTTTAAATATTTAATTTTTTTCTATCTTCTTTGCAGTATCCGATTTCCCTTTGGTATCCAATTTAGTTCTCTAGGTTCTCTTCTGGCACTTAGTCCATTTATTAGATTTTTATTCCAGAATAAAGTGTTAGAAACACATTCCTTGTCTGTATTAATCTATGTTAGAAACACATTTATTGACAATAAAAGCATGCTTTATTTTTTTAACAATCTGTTTCCAGACACTTTGTTTGTTCAAAGTTACCTTTTGTTGTCCTTTGCGTTTAATGTAATTTATAATTTGTCTTCATAGAACACGTAACATCAATGCTGAAAGTTAATTTGACTCCAGTTGTTTGTTACTTGTCAGTATGCATCAGTATCCCAACTTAAATAATAACCATAAGGATAATTTTAAATATTGTTATGATTGATGACACTCCACGTCTTAATTATATATTGTATATGTGGTTTTAATATGTTAAAATAAAAAATACCATGTGTAACATAGAAGCACAGACTGACATTTTATCACATTAATTCATTTACAATTACATCTGTTTATCTATTAACAATTTGTAGTCAATGAGAGGTTAAAAACTAGGTGCTAGATACAAAGGGAAAGTAAAACAGAAGTAAAATCCTGTCTAAGGAGCTGCCTATTCTTGTGTATTTCACTTGTCTTTTGTTGATGTCTATGACTGCCCTGTTCCCCTTAGAGGCCCTAGTTACACATGTTGTACAAAACATGGCTGCAGAAATCCAGAAGCTAGATACATTTATTACAGTGCATTAAAAATGATGTTGCCACTGAAGACCTAAGCATTTAATGAGAGTAATAGCAAGTACATGCACAGAGGCGTAATGGGAGTATAGATTTCATGGTAAATCTCAGGGATAATGAAGAACTCAGGGACTGACTGCAAGTAGTTATAAATTGGTGCCTGCTCCAACTGCAATTCATACTGTCACTACTTCCTTGAGATGCTTCAGACACCATTCTTTTTCATCATTAATGGTAAAATGAAGAACAAATTGTGATCATTATTTTACAAAGATTTTGATGAAATGTGAAAGCTCTTTTTAACTAAGGCTTAAGTAGCTCATTATCAACTTTGAGATCACAATGCACTTTAATATATTCTGTCATACATAGAAGTTTAACAACTGAACAGTTAAGGTCTTGTTTATTAAACCTAAAACAACTTGGGAAAATTAAATGATACAAGAGTAACCTATTTATCATATATATTGTGTACTGCCCAAAACAAGAGAGAGCAAGTAAAATTGGATATTTTCATTGTTGCTTTGCAAACTATTACCAAATGTCCATAGTAATTGTTCTTATTTCAACTAACTGAAGTTTTTTTTTTAAGTTAAATAGAACTGAATAAGATGGTTATTTAGAAAATATTGTAGATGACTATGTAATAGATTAAATATAATAATTCTTACTTTATTTGGTTAAAAGTGAACTACATAAATGATTATAGAATTTTAGACTAATTATAATTACCTGTACTAAGGTTAAAGGAATGTTAAGAGTTTTCTCTTTTCTGTTGTTTCCAGTGGTTGATGGCTTTTCCTGCTTATGCAATCCAGGCTATGTTGGGATAAGATGTGAACAGGACATTGATGACTGCATCCTGAATGCCTGCGAGCACAATTCTACCTGCAAAGATCTGCATCTCGTTAGTATCCACTGGTCTTTTATATACCTAAATGTGGACTAATATAATTTAACACCTACGTACAAATAGAGTGAGCTTTTGCCTGTGTGTTAGGTTAGTATATATATTACATATGCTTACTTCTCAAGGTTAGAAAACAGAAACTCAAGCAACTTTTTTTTTTAACTTAAAGGTAGTAAAACATGTTCTATTCTCCACTCTATACAGGTTGGTTTAAATATTATATAACAAACTGTTCACTTATTGGATTCACAACTTGTGGCAATATTGAATTTGTGTAAAATTTCAGAATTTATTCTGAAAGGCACTGTGTGAGTCTTACGGCCACCTATTTTTATCTAACTCATGGTATTACATTCACACATATATTTCATTATCATTATCTTACATTTCACTCTGACCTCCATCTCATATTACATATTTCCAGTTTCCTTCACTCATCTGTTGGTGTTGTCCCTTCAGTACATATTCATTTGTCATCACCTTTGTCACAAGCATGTTCCATTCTGCCTTAAACGATCTGTGACATGGTTGGCAATTGATTTGGGATCCCCTCCGGCTCCTCATTTCTCACAAAGCCTGACATAAAAACACCTACTCAAGGTGGACTCACTCACTGACTGGCTTCAGAAAATAAGCAGCATACAACACAAGTCAGGGCTACAATACTAATCCAGGCTTATAGTTTGTTACTTAACAACAGAACTGATATTTGCAAGAGGACTATACTTGTTGAAGTTAGAAAACAAAGCTTTAAAAGCAAACCTTTGAAAAGTCAAAATATGGTTTCAGCCACCACATATTTTGACTGTCAGTGCACTGACATTGTTTTTACAATAGAAGGAACATTTGTGGCAAACTGTTTTTTCCCACAAGGACTGCAGATACCTAATGGAATAACTGTAACTCGCATTTACATATCCATGACCAGAAACAGAGTTACTCCAGAGGTTGTCTAGCCACTTTTCAAGTATTTGTGGTTGTCTGGATGCTTTGTCTTGGTCCATGTCTCATGCTTTGTCTAAGGCAGTCATGTTAATCACATCCCACTCTTGGGGATTCCTTTAGAAGTGGACGTGTGACACTATGCTGGTCTCTGAGGCAAGGGAGGCATTCTTTCTGAGGAAAGATTTCGTCGCCTGCTCTTAGAATGTGAGGAAAAGTATGCGTGACCTCTCCTATACCTTCTAACATCTGGATTTATGTAGTTGCTCTTACCATTTTGAGGCCCTAAAGCAAGATGGGGGGGGGTATAGTTGATTAGACTATCACTATTAACTACTTAAATAATAATATAATAAACTATTAGTCTATTATTAGTGAGTGTCCTGAAAACAGCAGAGATTAGAGATACAAGAAATCTGGTCTGTGGTCAACTGTTGAACTCTTGACTGAACCTCTCAGGTTGCCTGCCCAACCTCTGGACCTAATATATTTGATCCTTATGGCCTTTTGTTTAATATTGCTGAAGTCAGAGTTCCTTTTACTTGCAGGTAAATCATCTAATGTACACATCCATAATGTAATTAAGCTTTATTTTAGGTTGTGATTTTGGCAGTAACTTCAATCTGAGTTTATTACAGAAGAAAGAACCCCATACCTGTAATCGTAAGATTCCACTTTCAGACCTGACACTACCACAGATATTCTGTGGGACATTAAGCCAGTCATTTGACAAGTCAAGGAGTACAACTTTACATCTTGCCTTATACCAAATAACAGAACTTCCAAGGATATTCTTGTCTCATTTATCTATTTTATGAATTGCCACTAAGAAGCTATTCCAACTAACTGTAGTATCAGTTTAAGATCTTGACTCCTATTTCCAGAAATTGTGATAATAAGAATATTGGGGGGAGGGGAAAGCAGAAAGAAGCAAAGTTGAAGAAGAGATAAAGTTCTCATCTTATTAACTGGTTTAAATATATTTTAACATAAGGAGACTATTGAAATTATCTAACTCCTAACTGTAAGTCATATATCAACTTCAAGAACAGAAATGTCATCATACTGGTGATATCCTTCCAAGAAATGGTGTTATGGAGACCACAAATTGCTTAAAATATTAAAGCTCAAAGCATTTCATAGCTTTCAGATATTGTGTCTGGGGCCTAAAGACTACCCTCAGGTTTGATAATGTATAAGAAGAACTCAGAAAAACTGTTTTACTTTTTGCTAGGATTTATTACAATAAAAGTTACAGATTAAAATTAGCAAAGGGAAAGATACATTAGATAAAGTCTAAGATAAAGCAGGTACAGTCTTCCAGGTGTATTCTCCCATTGGAGTTGCATGAAAAGTACTTAAAATACTTTCTCAGAAACAATGTAGGGCAACATATATAAAGTGTAACCAACCAAGGAAGCTCACATAAGCCTTGTTGTCTATGGTTTTCACTGTAGGTCAGTCATGATGACATGAAGCACCTGCGTAACTGACCTTAGCTAATCAGTCTCCAGCTCCTGCAGGGGCCAAGCTGATGCAGCATGCCCCAAAGCCCTAGGCATACAAAAAAAGGCTTGCAAGCATAAATCACATCTAATTAGCATAAACTATTTGGCACAGCTCGAGGTCTCAGGTATCAAAGACATTATTATCTGTCAGGATATTCCAAATTCAGAGGTTATCTCCCAGGAGCCAGTAAAGGGCCGGTCCTTCTGATGGAATATATGTAGGCTTGAGCCCTGAATTTTGAGTTAATGCTTTCTTGCTCAAATGTCTTGTTAAATATTGCCTTTTTGTGTATGAATAAATAGTATACTATTGGAAAACAATGCATTCTATAATAATAAAACAAAAATAGTACAAAGATACTAAGTCATATAAAAAGAGCCAAAATTCATATTTTTAAAATAAAGCCTGGAATAGACATAATACATAATTTTTTGAGTTTTATATTTACTTGCTTTTACTAACTCATTGGTAAAAGAAAAAACATAAAATGTGAAGGATTTGAAGTGGAAGAGAAAATTAGAAAGGCACAGAGTTGGATTTTTCTGCAGAATATTTAATAATCTTAAAAAAACAGAAAGATGATTTATTTAATCTATAAAACATTTGCATTTGCCTAAAGAGTCACCGGCCTGCTTGTTGTATGAGCTGGACTGTCCAGATGAACCCAGGCAATCCCACTGACATGTGGCTTGCATCTTCTTTGAACCTGGTATGTGTATAGCTTTAAATTAACATTTTTATATTTACAGCATTTTCTTTTGATTGTATTGCAGCATCATGATGTTGAATTTAGATGAAAAGCAGAAAATAAGAAGACTTCAAATCCACAGTAGGAAGCGATTTGTAACAATGAGCCAGTTTTCTTCTTTTCCTTTCTTTATGGTTCAGTAAATCTAAGAAAACAATAGGAGGAAAAAATAATCTTTTGAAAGTCTAGCATATAATAAAATACAAATGTTAAGAATGTGTATAGTAAGATCTATTCCCTAGGGTAACTTTGTTATGTATATTTGAGAATAACTATTTCTTGTGGTTATTTAAATATGTATGATCAAATTAATCTAGTATTTCCCCTCTCATTTTAGTTTCGTTTTCCTCTTTATCTTACATGAATAATGAATGCTTATTTTTGATAACAGCAGGGGAAACAAAAATAGTGCAGTAGAACTAATGTGGAAGGAACAACTCTGCAATATATAAATATATATATATAAATATCACACACATCACACACACACACACGTATACTACAGGTTTAACTTTTCCCCCAAACATTCAGATGCAAAAATAAACTGAATTTATGTCTTCCAAAAAAATAAAAAACTACCTTTACTTTCATCCACCATATGGTTGAAAATCCATGTCAATTTTTTTTTCATTATTTTGTTTTTTTTTTTAATTATACTTTAAGTTTTAGGGTACATGTGCACAACGTGCAGGTTAGTTACATATGTATACATGTGCCACGTTGGTGTGCTGCACCCATTAACTCGTCATTTAACATTAGGTATATCTCCTAATGCTATCCCTCCCCCCTCCCCCGACCCCACAAGAGACCCCAGTGTGTGATGTTCCCCTTCCTGTGTCCATGTGTTCTCATTGTTCAATTCCCACCTATGAGTGAGAACATGCAGGTTTGATTTTTTGTCCTTGCGGTAGTTTGCTGAGAATGATGGTTTCGAGCTTCATCCATGTCCCTACAAAGGACGTGAACTCATCATTTTTTATGGCTGCATAGTAGTCCATGGTGTATATATACCATTTGACCCAGCCATCCCATTACTGGGTATATACCCAGAGGATTATAAATCATGCTGCTATAAAGACACATGAACACGTATGTTTATTGTGGCACTATTCACAATAGCAAAGACTTGGAACCAACCCAAATGTCCAACAATGATAGACTGGATTAAGAAAATGTGGCACATGTCAATTATTTGAGAGTCGCTCATTTCCTTCCCTTGGGATTTGAGTAAACACTGGAGGTGGATCAATCCAGAATTAATGGGGAACAGCCGTTGCTATACAGTTCATCTTGGCTCCTAATAAAATGCCTATATGGTATCTCCATGCTCCTTTCAAACATATGTTAATCTGTGAAATGGTTTCAATCCTTGCATACCAAATGTGGCTCCCAGGACCTTCTCTGTACCCTTGCCTTCAAGGGCATGATGCTTAGCTAATCAGTGGTCAGGTCCCAGTTGTCCTTTCAGTATACCAAGTTGGAACCACAAAAACCTCTAGGTTCTCTTCTCTCTCCAGGAATACAAACTCCCCATCAGTGCGGAATCAATCCAACTGCTCTCTGTCCAAATACTAAAGCCTTCATTTCTTTCATATCCTCCTTCTCTATAAAGATTTGCTTAATCACATTTGTTGGAAATTAACACAGAGAATCTGACTCATATCAGAGCTTCAGAGTTCCAGAATTCTCAAAACACAAACAGCCATCTGAATATGCCTAAAGAAAGGAAAAATTCAATTTTTGTAGCAAAAAGAGAAACAAAAGCACATTTAGTTCTCATTAATTTCTCAGATACTTCGGAGTGTGACAAAATTAATCCATCCTGAAATAGCTCTTATATATAGCCTTTAAATGGATATATTTTATATTAATATTGCTTTTAAGTAATGGTTTCTATGGAATTTAGTCTAAAATGTTAAGCTTCTAAAAATAAATATTTTCTTAACTTTTAATTTTTATTAGATTAAACAACTTGTAAGCTTAGAGAACTTAAAAGAGCAGAGACAGCATTTGAAGATTGTCTAGCTTTGACATGACTTTGTTCTATGATTCACAACTAGCCAATTTATTAGAATCATAAAATGAAATGAAAACTTTTTATAGTATTCATACAAGTTTACTATATACCAATTTATTTTATTACATTAAAGACTATATACCTTTTTATTTTAGTGTCAAAATATGCATAAGCAAATACCTATTATTAGACATTTTAATTTGTTTATCAGTTTCTTCCATAAAATGTAGGAGCTGGACTCAATTGTTCTAAAATAGGGAGTTGCTTTTGAAAAGACACGTGCTTAAAATTCTGATTCAGATGATGGGTCCAGGCATCTAGATAATTTATAACGCCTTGTGATTTTGATGTGTACTTCTATTTGAAAATCATTGAACTAGTTATCTAGATAGCACTCTCTAGCTCTAAATTCCTGTGATATTCTGAGTAAAGCACAGAGATTTCTATTTCATGTGTATTGATAATTCACAATTTATTTAGTACCTTAAAAAAGAAATAATGGATGATCTGAAAAATCTGGAAAATGATAAAACTGATTCATCCTCTCTGTTTTTAGCAGCATATTTCATAGCATCTTTCTTTCATAAGTACTATTTTCTTGTGGATTCCTCCTTCTGTTTTAATGTTTTTGTCTTTAAGACAAGCAGAATAAATTCTGTTTATTCTATTCCAATTCTTTTGTGGGAGAGATAATAATATATGGTTTTCTCCTTACTATTATAATAAATTCGTGAAGTGTTAGTCTCCCTATGTATTGGCATTTACTAATCAGAAAATCCATACATGAAATTATAGCTTCTCTTAGAGGCTGGATATAATGTTTCAAATCATTATGAGCATATTAAAAATAATCAATGACTGATTGATTATTATGATATCCAAAAGGTTCACTTAAATCTGTTATTAAATCTCTTGCTGCAACATCATCAGTAGTTATTATGTAGCCAAAACTTGAACTAAACCTTGATGTATTAGCTAACTTCAAAACCTATTGTTAAAAGAGGCACTGCAGTGACTAGGTAACACAAAATAAAGTTTTTTGGTCATGCCCATTTTAAACAGCCTGCTATGCCCATTTTAAACAGCCTGCTATGTTTATATAGAATAAAATCTGCCTACAATGTATTACTCAGATCTCTACTTTTTATTATACCAATCTTCCCTTTAAGAATTTATTGAACATAATTTAATGTTACATTTATAACTATGGTTAACTATGATAGAAGTCAGCTTTCTGTCATTTCTACAATAAACTAGATTATGGAATTCTTTTCCCTGTATGATGTAAGACTAAAATAGAACTTAAATTCACTCATCTGATGACCTGTATAATTATCTTAATATGTTCCCCCTCAATTGTCAGTTTTAATCATAGTTACTATGCCTATCTGAAGCAACCTCATTTCTTCCCTTTTAAACTATTGTTTTGAACCTATGATGGCTCTGAAACTGATTAAATTTATCAGGATTACATGCAAAATAAAAGCAAACAGAATCTGAGAAAAAGACTTGTTGATTCACCTGAGTAAACAAGTATGTGAGCTTTAATGCTTTGGACTTCAGAAATCTCCTCTGGAAGCTGAAACATATCTTCTCTTCTTTCTTATTCCAAGATTCATTACAGAGAAGAGACGTTTACAGATGGCTGAATTTTGAGATTTAAGAAATCCATGAAGCAGTATTAACTTCATAAATAATATGTGAAGACATAGCAGATCACTGAGAGGAATTTTCCATTTTCAGATTTTCTAACAAAAGTCAGCACTTTCCAGAAATTATCTAGCTTAAAAAATGATTTAGAACTGATTGAATACTATTTCCATTTCCAATATTAGCCAAAGTGCATAAAGAAATGAATTTATTTTGAAAGAATTATGAGACAAATTAAGCTTATTTCAAAACAAACACTGCACTTTACCGTTATTATTGGTGATATTTACATAACTATAAATGGGACTCATCTCTGAGCTTCACAATTTATTTCTGAGAAATCAATCAATAGTTACACCCTACAGGAATTCTACTTTTTTTTCCTAGAAAACATTTTATATGCCATTTAGATACCATTTTTAATTAGTTGACCATATAAAAATTGGTTCTAAAAACCGCTATGTTGTGTACACTGTGTTCATATCATGCATTTAAGGGGATCATAGAGAAATAAAATCACACTTTCTTTCAGAACAGATTGATTTTAGCAATTTATTAACTTAATAGCCTCAGTAAATAACTCCATTGTGTTCTAAGTCCCTGTTTATTTCTAACCACCTCATTTGTCTGTAGGAAGTTTATTAACAGTAAAAAATAAATAGGAAATTTAGGATTTGGGAGTTGATAGATACATGTGTAAACAAGCATATGTGCAAGTATGCATGTACATTTGTGTGTACCTACACAAATAGAGGATATGTGTATCTCTGTTCTTTAGTCTTCTGCCAACCATCCTACGATAAATAGAGCTTAACACCTTTCTAAAATCAAGCTCTTGAACTGAAACCGGTTACTTCCTACAATAAACCTGTCTTGGTTATAGTGTGTGTGAGTGTGTGTGTGTGTGTGTGTGTGTGTGTGTATGAAATATATATTCTGTGTTATATATTTTTATATTTATAAGAAATATATAATATATACAATTATATATAATATAAAATATATTATAATTTATATATAAGAAATATGTAAGATATAAAATGTAATGTATAAAAATAAATAATATTTTTATAATTTATTTAATTTATATTTATTTAATTTAAATTAAATAAATAATATAATTTTTATACATTACATAGTTCTTAAATATAAAATATATGATATATTATAACATTACATATTATAATTTTATATATTACATGTTTCTCATATATATTCATATATACATATATATATATATATTACAGCTAGCCAGTAAATAGCCTCTTCCTGTAAATTGATGAAGAACCTTGATTTGAACTGATAGAGAATGATCTATGGCATCATCTTGACTACAGTAGGGTTACATTTTGTAGTGTGCTCTTTAAAACCACAAGTCTGCTTATAGAAGAGAAGAGGGCCTTTGGGAGAAACAGCTCTGGCCTCACTAGCTGTGTTACCTTGAACAAGTCATTTAACCTTTCTAAGCCTCAGTCAGTTAATTTTAATAATAAACATATTCATAGCAGGTACTCTGTGGAATTGTTACACAAATTAAATGTAAAATGCTTCATGTATTTTACTTTATGTTGAATCTATAACATAATGCCTGTCCCATACAAGGCATTAATAGATATATACCATGTTTTATGATGATTATAATGATTTAACTATGGTACACCTAGTGTTTCTCTGAGTTGAGCTAAAGCTCTTACACTGATTTGCCAAGCCAGGGTATTTTATTCAAATGTATGGAAGTGAGCTGTAATTCAGTCACTTTTGTGTTAAAAATAATTTCTTTACTGATCATGTGTTTTGATATTAATATATTTCCATATGAAATAATATATAAGCTTATATTTTTACATAAAAACTTTGAAGAAAGTACAAAATAAAATACCTATTATGAAGACTGCTAACTCTTAACAATACTTTGTCAGGGTTTAATTATTTAGTTTAACCACTAATGTCAATTCTTTGAGGATGAGGTTATGCTCTATAATATTTTTAAAAATTATTATATCCTCAAGGCTGAGTTATGACAATGCCTGAAACATTGCAGATTGCTGAGTGAGAGACAGAGAGAGAAAGAGGGAGAGAAGGAGGGAAGGAGGAAGAGAGAAAGAAAGGAAGGAAAGAAGAAATGAATGGTCAGGTGTTTACCTGTATGTCTTTAAACTTTTTTTAGATTTTCTCATAGAGTAATGAACTCACAGAGTCTATACTCATGCCCAGATTCCGGAGATTTCCCAGATGCTGATAGCATTTGTTTGACATGATATCATCGGATGCTGAGGCTCTTGGGCCACCTTTTAAGGCTTGCTGTGAGATTGCTGCATTTCTGCTGAAATGCTCTGCATCTGATAGACACAAAGCAAAACACCTCAGCCTGATCTCTCTCTCTTCAGGTATCAAGCCTCTAATCCGGCTAAGTCCAAGTGAATCTTATCAGTGGCACAGCCTTTTAGGTCAGTTCCCCTGGTTTAAGTTGCTGGTCTTTTTTTTTTTTTGCCCTCTCAGAGCAAGAAAATCTCCCTTCCTGTAGCTGCTGTGCTTAAAAGACTAAGACCAAAACTTTGCCCTACATTCTTAAAAAAGCCTGAAACAAAAACTCAAAAGAGACCAATGGGATTGGTGTGGATATAAATGTGGATGAGTATATTAAATATCATGTTAAACATAATATATTTAATACAATAAGTATATTAAATATAACACTATATTAAACACAAGTGTATTAAATATGAAAATGAATTTACACATACATATAGGTTTAGAGTGTTATTACCAATTCTATGCTTTTTAAAATTCTTACTAATATATACAATCAAGGACTAGTTTGTTTTTCAGAAAATATAAATCCCACTTTGTTCTGAGGTGTGTCTTTCCAGGATGTCTTTTATAGTTCACTGGTATATCATAGAAGGTATATTTCACAGAGAAAAATGTAATGTTCATAGAAGTGAAGCAAGTTTCACAAGGAGACACGGGAATATACAGCACAAGCCATGCCTCCCCCAAGATTCCCTTTCTGTCCTACATACGCTGTACCTCTGAAAGTATCAGATCTTGAGTTCAGCTGCCCACAGGACTCACAAAACAAGGAAGGACGAGGATTCCAAGAGCAAATCAGTATTTCAGAGTCTCTACAATACACCAGAATCACCTGTGCCAGTTATAAACTGCATGCATGTTTGGTATTCCCGCTTTGGGGATTCTGATTTAGTGAATAGAAGATGAGGTTGAGACTCTGTGTTTTTAATATCCCCCACAGAGAATTCAGTTGCAGAGCCATAGTGCATAAGTATTGGACTGTGCATAGCCACAGTGATTTATGTTTCTAAGCATTTTATACGCAGCATTCTGCACCCAGCCAATGCTTATCTGCATGGAAGCTTGCACTGAGAGGTGTAGCAAGAACCTGATGATTCAGGAACTCGTCTGCTAACAGGTGATAGGACTTAGCCACAGAGACTGAAATACAAGTAAAAGCTGCTTGTCGCCAGAATAACTGGAGTTGAAGGGAATTTAGAACTAGAATTCTGAATATATTGATAATAAAACATAACAGAATCCAAAGCTTTTGAAATCTTTTCCTAAGGATATAGACCTCTAGTCACTTCTCCCAAACAGTATCAATTACTGTACTTTCACCATCAGAAAGGTGATGTTCTAATGGAAAAAGAGAGTACTCTCTTCTTAAGGTTTGCCAATTCAATGAGCTTAATCAACAGATTTCTGTCATTTGCCACCACGGTTTTTCTTTAGGCTTAAATATAGTAAAATGGAATAGACAGAACAACTACACTAGAATTTTTGGTCTGAGTTATATATATATATATATATTCTGAGACAAACTAAAAACATTTCTAAAATACATCAACTTTAACTAGAATTGAAAATTAATAGTATGAAATGGTGAAGAAATATAATGTGCAAAACATTTTAACTTTACTGTGTATTAGTCTAACTGTAATTTGGCCCTTATAATTGTTTATAAGAGGAGACAATTGGATGAATGAAGAACCTAATACATACAAACAAAAAGTAAAAACAAACCATAGTAAGTATTATTATAATTTTTGTGTAGATATCTGGGAAACATTGCAGGAAACACCATGAAGTATTAGTAAAAAAAAAATTGCGTAGGACTGCCTTTACAGTATACATCTTAAAGGATCTTCCAATAATTCAAGACAGTCAAGTTAAAATTGTGAAATAAAGTGAATTTATTTTGTACTGCCTTTTCATTCACCTTTCTGTGAGTGATATTTATACAATAAATTGACATAGGAATTTGTATGTGTTATTTACATATGTGTATATTTTATTTGCTACATTGGATGAAAATTATAGAAAAAAGATAGATGTAGCAAAGGAAATGAAACAAGATTTCTTTGAATAATAAGCCTGGCACCTTCTGATAAAAGTTTTTCTTTTTTTTCTATATTCTTTTTTAATCGTTATTCTTTTCTTATAATGGAAATTAAGGAATACCTCAATTCCTTTGTGGATGGGAATATAGGCTTGCAAAACCCTTTATTTGCTTGAATATTGAGAAATAGAATAAACAAGTTTTAAAAAGTTATCTGATATAGATTCTTCCATATGATAATGATAAATCAAAACTTGGTCTCAGTAAAAATTGAGATATGAGTATGGAGAGCTGTGACAGAACGTAGCTGGATTCTGGAAAACGTGATAAGTAGAAGCAGCTGAGTAGAGCAGACTGCTGGACAGTTGTGGCAGAACAGGCATATATCTAAAGAGCTGAGGCCGACTTCCACAGTTAGTTTTCATACAAATCTTCTGAACCCTCTTTTAAACATACTTATTCTACACTTTCTCCGGAACATAAATTCAGTCTAAGATTGCCAGATTCAGCAAACAAAAATACAGATGTCCAAATATTGCATGGGACATACTTATAGTAAAAGAATCAGTTTTTCTCTGAAACTCATATTGTGTCCAATAGTTTGTCTAACAACCCCAATTAAATCAGAATTTATTTTAAAGAAATTTATTTTTTCAGTCACTATATGACTGTTATTCTTATCTTTTTGTAAAAAAGGTTTTTTAAATTTATTTTTAGACCTCACTTAGAGTTTGACTTAATTTCAATAAAAGAAGATAAAATTGTTCTAAGTGAATTCTTCTAGAGCAGCATAGAATATGCAGTTGAGCAAAATATCATAGAGGAGGAAGAATAAAATAAGGCATTACTCCCTCATTGTCTAGACTGACAATTTAGCTAAACAAATAATGACACTGCCTGAGGTACTTCCTGATAGGCTTAATTAGTCAGATCCCCAAATAATTTGCTACTTCTTCTTATTCATTCAACTGACAAATCCTCTTTTTGTTACTTGAGTTCAAAAAGAAGAAATTACAGCCCTAAGCAAAGTCATAACATTTGTATAGGTTAAGACCTTTCACAGGCTTGTGGAAATATTTTGACAAGGATGGTCTTCAGTGGCATCTGCTTTTGTTTTCAGGGATGACATGTGATTGCATCAGTTCAATTGCTACAACCAGGACCTATTCATATAAGGCTTGTCCTACATCTGCATATTCATAAAACAGGAGCTAATTATTAAATATTTACAAAAGATTGTACCAGAAAATTAATATCTGTCAAGGGAGGCTCCAATAGGTATTCATTGTCTGATTTTCAGCAAGTTTTAGATTGTCTGAATGTTAAAAAGAGGTTTATTTGTACTTTGTTAAAGGGAGGCAGAATCTCAAAAATTCTTGAAAGTCAATAATTTCCGGAAGCTAAGAAAGAAACTTTTATTTCTGTTACAAGAAACTGATTTTGCTACAGTAAGACTGCTGGAGGGATGGATGAGAATAAAACCTGGATCGTATCACAGAAATAAGTTCACTAAGAAGATATGTCCCTGGCTGCACTGTAAGGCAGAGGGAGTTCATTTGTCTTTATTGGGTAGGACATATTACAAACCCATCATAAATAAATTTACAATTTAAAATAGTCTCCTCTATCAATAATGTATAGCTAGCTAATTCTTTCATATTTTCAAATGATGCCACTGTCTTGTTTTTCTTGTACACGAAAATTGATTACAGAGCATTGAACTTCCTTTTTTAATTTTTACATAATTATTTAATAACATTTAAAAATCTGAGTGAAAAACTAATACATGTTCTTTTGTAGGCAGTTTAAAAAGATGTGGGCAAATACAATTAAAATTTTTTAAAAAGTAATTTCAAATCTTACTACCAAGACAGTCATCATCAGTATATCCTTCTTCACAAAAATGGTGTGGAAAATATTATCATATATCTTTTAGTTTTCAGTTGATAGTTTGGTAACCTCTCTGCTCCTTTAGAAGAAAAACCATCCAGTGGGAGAATCAGTCTGTAATGGGGTCATCTCTGCTTCTACATGATTGGAAGGGAGATGTCAAGGGTAGTTTATCTGGAGGGCCCAGAGACTGTATCTGACCTCAGAAGTCCAGTTTGCCTTTCATTAGTTGGTCTACAATGTTTTAAGTTTGAATCATTTTTCAAAATTTAATAATGGACACATTTCATCATATAAGAATCAGGATTTTCATTTTCTTTTGAATAATCAGATCTCATAATTCCAAATGGGATTCTAATACAAACAGGATTCCTGGAGTTGAGTAGTCTCTTCCTACTTTAGACAGCGCTCTACTTTGCTGCTTCCTCAGTTTGCTAAATAAAGATGCTCTATGCCAGGTGTTTAAGAGCTTGGTGGTTAAATGCTACAAAGTCATGAAAACTTGTGCCAAAGACTGGTCTTCTTTAGACTCATGGTTTTATGACTTTTCTGTTTAAGGACTAGCGTACAGGAGATTATCTCACCATGTTTAAAACAGGGAGAAATAACCACAAAATTGAGTCTTTAAACTTAGCAGAAAAAAAAAAATTACCTAGAAAATGTTCATCAAGAAAATATTCAGCACCTGTTGTTAAATCAGCATATCCACTTCATAGTAACCCCATTAACACATACTAGTACAACAGAAGTAAAAAGTAGGAGGAATCCTTAAATGGCTTTATAATAGTATCCAAATATCTTTAAATAATGATTTTAAAAATTGTAATAAGAGTTTTTAAAAATATTATGTTGGAAGCGTCATTGTTTATGAGTAGAAACATCAAAAGTATAAGTTTTGTGTGGGGGGGAAAACTGGTTGTATTGACTCAAATGAGTGAAGCTATATATATTTATTATCTATTTATCCTGACACAAATAGCTCATATGCTCCCGCATTTCTTATATTCACCCTGAAATATGAGTAGATTAATCGACATAATGCAGTTATCTATCTTTTTTATGTCTTCACTAGATAAGAAGTGCACTCTACTGAGACAGTTTCAGCTAATTAAATCACTTACTTCATATTGTACATTATTCTGTTTAGGCAGTGTAGCAATCCTGTTGACATTTTGCCCATAGATGACCTCTTTCAAAGCTAATTCCTATTCAGTGGTACTCTATAAGTAAATCAAAAGATGATGCGTAATATGAACACTTTATCTTTTTAAAATCGAGAATATCAATGTGGAGGAAAAATAAAACCGACATGAAAATCATAATGTTATAAAATAAGAACCGTTTAATCCATGATATCTATTTATTTAATAGATTTATGCTTGACATCCATTTCTCAGGCACTGACAAGCATCATAAGGATTTTATTTTCAAAGATTTCTTGTATAGATTTAAATGTTGTTACTGGACAGCTGAAGGGTAACGATTCCATACAAATCATATATAAAAATATTATTTTAGAACTGTATTTTGGGTTTCACTCAGAAGTTGCCACTTTATTAAGGTTAAGCATAAATACAATCCAACAAAATCAGTTTTTGTTTAAATTATAAACAAAATCTTTAATATTTTCTGATATCTATCAACTCAAAAAGGAGATAACTACTTTAAATTATTAAATTATAATACAATTAAGTGTTTTAAAAGCACTCAAAATCATTTTCAAAGTCATATATATCTATATAGATTGAATGTGTCTCTATTAGGACTCAATTACAATTGATTCTATGTCCCTATTTAGTCAGCCTGCTGCCAACACTTTTCAAACTTCTTTGATTTTGATCTCCTTTCAATACAAGGTTTTGTTCATATATTTCCAAAATACATATAATTTGTAAATTATGTGCATGATTGATCCTACTAATAGAAGTTATTAAATTATAAACATACACATAAAATGTAGAATAGAAAGCAACACAGTAAATAAATGATTCTTAATGTTGCATTGTTTATTAGTAATCTAAAGTGTTGGCATATTTAAGTTATTATAATTGATTCACGAATACACTATAATTAAACTTGCTTTGTCTTCCCTTTTCTTCTTTGAATTAATTCTACTACAGTAATTCAAAACTTTGTTGCTAACTTCAGTTTGTTTAAATATTTGATTTAATGGGCTGACCAACATGAAAAAGGTACCATGCAGAGATACATAATTAAAAATGGGAATAGTGTAACATTGATTGTGCTTACTGAATCATTATATTTACATTTGCCACACCCACTAATTAAGCCAATCCTGTAGAGGGAAAGGAAAGATATTAATGCTGGCATGGTTCTCTTCTCTTGATTTCCTTTCTTTTGCTACAAGTACTATTGTGGCCTGGTCTTATTGAAATCTAGAGTTGCCTCGTTTAAAAAGGGGACCCTTCCTACAGTGAGGTACTTTCATATTACCGGTTTTTAATTCTTTGGAGACACAGCCACTGGTAACATCTGGCAGTAGTTCTAAGCTTGGCCAAACTCTGTTTTCCATATTGTCACTTACAACCCCTTCTCCCTCCATTGTGTATCCAATTATTCCCTTCTAAACCAAAGCCAAGGAGGAAACCCTCTTGAGAGAAACCATTTAAAAATGGTCTGCATTTTCTTTTCTTTTTGGATTCCCCTACTAGTGAGGCAGTAAAATAAAATGGTTTAAAATAAAGCAGTTAAGATGTTGGATCTGAAACCAGACTACCGTATGCAAATTATGGCTCAACCATGTACAGGATCTATAATTTTGAGGAAATTATGTCATCTTTCTATGCTTCAGTTACCTGACCAATATGATAAAATATATGGGTATAGTAAGAGAAGAAATGATGATTTTTGCCAGGTGCTTAGAAGAAGGTAAGAAGGGCATGTCTGATCTCTCAAGAAATGGAAATGGAGGTGAAGGGTGGCTCCAGTGAAAAAAACATGAACAAAAGTGAATTTGTTCAGAAAGAAGGTATAGAGGCAGCTGATGAAAGACCTGGTAGGCTATCATACAAACTTTGATTTTTACTCTAAAAAGAGGGAAGTCAGTTAAGGACTTTAAAGAGCAATATGACAAAATATGACTTCAGTTTTAGGTTTTCTTGGGTTTCTCTATTACCTTGCATTCTAATTCAGTAGCTTTACGTATTCTTTTTCTCATGTCAGTTCTTGAAAGCCAGGAATGTTTATTATTTATCTTTGAATCTATAAAACCCAGTATATTGCCTGGATTAAAATCAATTCTTAATAATTATGTGATATAGGAATGAATTGCTCATCCATGGAGGCTTTATAACCTTAGGCAAATTCTATAATTATTGATTTATTGATCAAACCTTTTCTAAGTGAATTTTATGATTGAATTACAGCGACTCAAATCTGGGCCTCAGTTTTGTTATTTTGTTTTGTTTTTAAAATGAGAGCAGTACCTTCCTGAAAAGTCTTATTCTCTTTTAAGATATCTAGTTTTAAATTAAGGGTATTTTTAAGCCTCAAGGGTTTTTTTTAATCTTAACTCACTCAAATGGACAATTTCCAAAGTATTTTTAAATGAAATGGAAGATGACAAACCACATCTCAACTATTAAAGTCTTAGGCCTGGTGAGAAATCATTAGTTTTATAAAACTAGAATGTGTCCTCTCATTCAGTTTGACATTGCTAATGATTTTAAACATATTTTTCCCTTGATATTCTTATATTGTCTCACCCATAAAATGTAACAAAGCATATACAACATATAAACCTACATCATTCTTCAATATGAAGGAGATAGGAACACAAAGTATAGGTATTAATGCAGCTACATTAAAACAATGATATTAGCTAATATCAGACATGCTGTAATATAAATGCAGCTGCTATTTATAGAAATATGCATTTAATAATTCATGTTTTATTAATGCACAATAAATATACAGCATATAAAGACATATATATTTATTGTGGCATTCTGGAGAATTATCTTGAGGCTACAGACTAATTTAAAATATGATCAATCTTATCACAAATTGGGGCCATTTCATGAAACCAGCCATATATTCTGTTGATGACCTAGATTTAACTTGATTCCTCTGAAATTTTTCTGTGCTATTTTAATGCCTTAAGGGGTGAAGTAGCATTTAAACTGAGATCATTTCTTCATAATGATTGTACATTATTGTGGCATGTTGAAATAACAATAAAATTTGCATTGCCATTTTTTTATAGAGAAGGAAAGAAAAAACTTGCAGCACATTTTTTATTATTGCCCAATTCAGAGTAGAAAGTCTTACTGTATTTCTTTCCTTTTCTTTTAAAAAAATTTAGCAATAGAAGACTAAAAGGATGTCACTTATTTTACTGGAAGGAGTTTCTATTATACACCATCACCTGGGACAAAGAGTTTGGTGGTGTCTCCAAGGATTGTGCATCACTTATTGTGGTGACATCCCAGAATAATGTTGACAATATTATTTACTTTATCATCTACTAAAAATAATTTGTCCAACTCACAATAACTTAGTGGGAATTTTAAAAAAATATTAATCATGTTGGCTAATTAATCTCTACAATAGTATATCTTTTAAAATATCCTTTATTTTTCAGGAGACTATATTGCTTAAACACTTCTCTTGCATAACTAACAGTCCTTTATTTTTATTATATGTTAGCAATAAGTGTTTTGCTTGACTTTTTAAATCTTGATTCTCTTGGGTTATTTATTTTCCTTATTCCCCTTATTGTTTCTTATCCCAATACAGCTATAAATTAATCTACCTGTCAACAACTGATCTTTGCTTTCTCTCCTCATTCTTCATTCCAGTCAGATGCTTCCAGAGTACAGGTCCTGCTCTGCTCAAAAAAGACAAAGAAAAGTAGTGCAAAGTGTAATTCCCAGTCAGAATTACGCTATTAAGTGTAATCAGGGAAGCCATTATGGTTCCTCTTTTTTTCCCACAGGAAGTGGGCAGTTAGCTCTACTTAGGTCAGTTCTGTCAAGTTTCTCATAATCTTGAGATTTATGCAACTAACTAATAATATAATTAATTAGCTAGTACACTAACATGGTTTCATTTCTGTGTAGGAAAAATTTATTTTCATCTTGTTTTAAGTTCGCATTGGTTACTTCATAAAATTGTTAAAATACGGGCATAACTCAGAGATATTGTGGCTTTGATTGTAGTCTACTGCAATAAAGTGAATATAGCAATAAAGCGAGTCATACAATTTTTGGTTTCCTAATGCATCAGTTGACTCTTGCTTTCACAAAAGATTTATCTTATAGCGCTGCTGTTTAATAGCATTTCATCCACAGTAAAACTTGTTTTAAGTTGAAGTAAATCTTCTGAAATCCTGCCACTGTTTTATCAACTGTTTATGTAATATTCTAAATCCCGTTTTGTCATTTCAACAATGGTCATAGCATCTTCACCAGAAGTAGATTCCATTTCAAGAAACCACTTTCTTTGCTCATCCATAATAAACAATTCCTCATTCATTCAAGTTTGATCACAATATGGCAGCAATTCAGTCACATGTTCAAGCTCCACTTCTAATTCTAGTTCTCATTATTTCCACCACATCGGCAGTTCCATCCTCCACTGAAGTATTGAATCCCTCAAAGTCTTCTGTGAACATTGGAATAAACTTCTTCCAAACTCTTATTAATGTGGATATTTTGACCTCTGTCCATAAATCCTGAATATTCTTAATGACATCTAGAATTGTGAATCTTTTCCAGAAGGATTTTTATTTATTTATCCCAGATCCATCAGAGAAATTACTATCTACAGCAGCTATAGCATTATGAATTGTATTTCTTAAATAGTAAGACTTGAAAGTCAAAATTACTCTTTCATTCATGGGCTACAGAATGGATGTTGTATTAGCAGGCATGAAAATATTAATCTCCTTGTACATCTCCCATCAGAATTCTTGCATGATTATCTATATTGTCAAAGCACAGTAATATTTTGAAACGAATCTTTTCTTTTTGGTCAGTAGGTCTAAAGAGTGGGCTTAAGGTATTCAGTAAGCCGTGCTGTAAACAGATGTGCTGTTATCCAGGCTTTGTTGTTCCATTTATAGAGCATAGGAAGACTGGATCTAGCATAATTATTAAGGGCTTAGTATTTAGGGAATGGTAAATGAACACTGGCTTCAACTTCAAGTCACAAATTGCACTATTCCCTAACCAGAGTGTCAGCTTGTCCTCTGAAGCTTTGAATTCAGGCATTGACATCGCCTCTCTAACTGTGAAAGTCCTACATAGCATCTTCTTCTGATAGAAAGCTGTTTTACCTACACTGGAAATGTGTTGTTTAGTGTAGTCACCTTCATCAATCATCTTAGCTAGATCTTCTGAATAATGCTGCAGCTTCTACAGTCACTTGCTGCTTCTATTGTCACTTGCTGCTTCACCTTGTACTTTTATGTTTTAGAGATAGCCTTTTTCCTTAAAACTCATGAACCCACCTCTCCTAGCTTCAGACTTTCTTCTGCAGCTTTGACACCTCTCTCAGCCTTCACAGAATTGAAGAGAGTCAAATTCTTGCTCTAGATTGGGTTTCTCCTAACTGGACTATCATGACTTATTTGATCTTCTATCCAGATTACTAAAACTTTCTCTCTATCAGCAATAAGGCTGTTTCTCTTTCTCTTTCCTACCATTTGCATGTTCACTGGAGGGGCACTTTAAATTTTCTTCAAGTTTTTTTTTTTTTTCATTCACAGCTTGGCTTACTATTTGGTGCAAAAGGCCTAGCTTTCAGCCTCTCTTGGCTTTCAACATGCCTTCCACACTAGGCTTAGTTATTTCTAGATTTTGACTTAAAGTGAGACATGTGCAACTCTTCCTTTCACTTGATCACTTAGAGGTCATTGTAGGGTTATTAATTGGCCTCATTTTAATATTGTTATGTCTCAGGATATGGGGAGGCTTTAGCAGAGGGAGAGAGCTAGAGAACAGCCAGTTGCTGAAGTAGTCAGACGCACACAACTTTATTTTTTAAGTTTGCCATCTCGTATGGGTGTGATTAATAGTGCCCCAAAGTAACTTCAATAGTAACATAAAAAATTACTGATCACTTATCAACATAACATATATAATAATGAAAACATTTGAAATATTGTGAGAATTAACAAAATGTATCACAGAGAAATGAAATATGCACATGTTAGAAAAATGGCACTGATAAGGCTACGTGCAGTGGTTCATTCCTGTAATCCCAATAATTTGAGTGGCTGAGGTGGGCAGATCATTTGGAATCAGGAGTTCAAGAGCAGCCTAGCCAACATGGCAAAATCCCATCTTTACTAAAAATACAAAAATTAGGCAAGCGTGGTGGCATATGCCTCTAATCCCAGCTACTAGGGAGGCTGAGACAGGAAAATCACATGAACCCAGGAGGCAGAGGTTGCAGTGAGCCGATATCATTCCACTGCACTCCAGCCTGGGTGACAGAATGAGACTCCGTCTCAAAAAAAAATAATAAAAAATAATAGTACTGATAAGTATATTTGATACAGGATTCCCACAAACCTTCCCTTTGCAAAAAAAACTCAATATTTGTGAACTGCAATAAAATAAGTTATGCCAATAAATTAGTGACAGAAACATAGTTCTCTTTTGTCTTGAATGGAGATGAATTTCATGATGTATAATAAACACTACTTGATAAAAATGGCTGCTATGTTCTAAATGTTTATATCCCCTTAAAATTCATATATTAAAATCCTACCCCCAAAGCAATGGTATTAGTAGGTGGAGCATTTCAAGGTGGTTAGATCATGGAGCCCCCAATAAATGAGATTACTGCTTTTATAAAAGGGGGAATCCTCTCTTTCCTACTGCCATGTAAAGTTATGGTAGAAGGATGGCCACCTATGATTTAGGAAGTAGGCCTCAACAGATACTGAATTTGTCAGCAAACTTGATTTTGAACTTCCCAGTCACCAGAATTATAAGAAGTAAATTTCTGTTGTTTATAAACCACTTAGTTCATGTTTTTTTTTTTAATAGCAGCCTGAATAAACCAAACACCACTCTGAATTATAAAATAGGCCAATATGTAAAATTGTAAGGCATGGCACTTTGAATATTTCTTATTTTATATTCATCACATACTTATTAATGAACTCTTGCCAAGAAATTTCAGCAAAAAAGAGGCTGTTGAATATATTTGAGCAATGTAAGTCAAAAAAGAGGCGGTTCAATATATTCAAACAATGTAAAGTTTGATAGCTTCTTTTACTGTCACTTGCTTTTCAGTAATAATTGTATTCTTAGTTCATTTCATTTATATTTAAAAATGCATATGTATCATTATAATAGACTCATTTAATAAAGTTAGGCAAATATTTTCAGTCGAACTAGTTTATTTTAAAATGTTATTTGAACTTACTGCAGCTATTTCTCTATAGATATTACTGAAAATATAGTATAAAATGTTTTATCAAATTAGCTTTTAAAAAAAAATCACATAAAATAGGCCTCCAGTTTTTAGTACAGTATTTAGTTTTATTTAAATAGGCATTTCATTTAACATATATTTTCAATAACATGTAATAAAAATGTTTATTTTCAAAATAATTATTACCAAATGATAATGTTTGCTTACCAAATCAAAAGAAAATTTATGAATTATAAAAATCAAAAGAAGGGATTTTTAGGAGATTCAGCTTTTCCAGCAAAAGTTCTTATAGAATTTTATTAAAGGCCCCTGTGATTCTATTAACCCTTAATTTATATGGGATATCTATTTTAGCTAAACAATATTTGAAACAAATGGTCACTTGTTAATAATGAGTCTTCAGGGCTTTATTTATTCATTTGTTTAATTTTGCAAAGACAGCTGTTCATGTGAATATGACACGTATTGGAGAGATTGGAACTACAATGCAAAAACTTTTTTAAAAAAATAAGGGAAAAAATATCCTAACAGATGTCTGCATCTCACATATACTATCCAAATAACCAGAGCCCTTTCCTCCTGGGGAATTATTTTTAAGTTACAGCATAGAGAGAAGGAGTTTTTGCTCTGAGTCTTGAATTATACATTATTTATATTTATAGTAATGTATTTTTTTTAACAAGGAAAGCTGTTTTTTTGCACATAAACTAATACAGGCAGGTGTTGTCAAAAACAAAATTATCATTTTTATATCTTATTCAATAAGTGGTGCAGTTTCTAATCAATATCAGAAATTCTCAGAGAGATATCAGGATGAGCAGCTAAATGATTTTAAAAATGTGTGCAGCTCCTGACCTAATCAATCTCAAATGCAATTTTCAGAGATATAAAAAGATTTTGAAACTTGGTATATTTTACTAAATATATGAGAAAAGAAATGATTGATTATGACTTTTATTCTCTGGGGACCTCTGGTTTCCATTAAATTTAACCATGAGCCTGCTGTCATTTTTTACTCTTGTATAAAATGAACTAATAAGACTCAGAATAAGTTTTACAATTTTAAATTTGTGCACACACCAAGAAGTCCATTCAATGTAATATTCTTACCCATAAAACTGTCATTACTCTTGTATGTTATCAATGTCATTCAATTCAAGTAACATTTAAGCACATAAACGTGAAAAGTCCTTGTTCTTTGTCCTGTGCAGTATACACAGACTATCAAGATGCTAGTCTAAATAAGCTCATAAATTATGGAAAACTTAAGAGAGAAGTATCCACACAAATAATACCATTGACAGTATAATATAATATGTATCCTATAAGGACATGAAGATAGAGACGGTTCTGCAACTTGGAGTGGAAAATGTAGTTTAATCTCCCCAAAATTTTTGACATTTGTAGAAAAACATTGTATTTGGAAACTTTGGAGCAGAGTCACTCTAAGAACAAATATTAAAAGGCTTAATTATCCTTCCTGATGGGGTTAAAATGCAGATTCCTGGAGGCCATCACTAGATAGTCTGATTCAGTAATTATGAGCTGGAACTCAAGAATCCATCATTTTTAACAAGCACCTCCGGTGATTCAGATCAAGCTGCCAAAAATGACCGTTTGAATCACAAGAAGTACCTTGGATTTTACATGAGAAGGCTTTTCTTTTCACGTATTTTATTGTAAGTTAACCCAATAGTCTTCAAATAAATTATATCCCCTTTCATACTTTTCTTTATTTTGGTTAACTTGGCCAGAATCTATTTCTTTTGCTTAGTGCTTTATGCTGTACATACAATTTTTGAATAGATGTCTCTGGTTGTTCCTTAAGGCAATTGATAAATATATAAGCAAATGCTTTTAAGAAATTACTTTGATAATGTGCTTATAATCTGTGAATTCTTAGAAGCTCATAAATGTAATTTAATGATGGAATCCAATGTGAAATGCTTTTTCATGCTGCTGTGTATATTCTCTTTCTCAATGAATGTTTTCTAAATTTATTTATTTAAAACTTCCTTTGCTTTTGAGGGAAAAAATGAATTATCTTTCTGTATATTTTGTCTCATATTTTAATTTGACTTATCTATGTTTATCTAAAACAGAAAGGAATTTCACCATTTTGACTTGGAAATTATAATAAAGCCCATTTTAAAAATGAGAAATAATGCCTGCTTTACAAAAAATGCAGGTAATATTTCCAAAGAATAATTTTCCATTATTTGGTTTCCACAATTATACTGCAGTTTACACTTTGAGTCTTCAAGACTTAGGAAAGACTTAGCACTACCTTCAGTTAATAAATGCTCCATGAATCACTGACTTTATGTGCTCTCAGTTTGTTTTTCTAGATTAGTTTATGCACTCATTCAAAAATAATCAAGTTTCCCAATGCTGTGCTCTAAAATGAATATAGAATGGTAAACAATACACAATCCCTTCCTTTGGGACTCTTAGAGACAGAAGAAAGTAAACTATTTTCACCACAAAGTGTGATAAAAAAATCACATAACCCACCAAGCTAAATTATGTGTTCTTGTTAGATGTATGTTGTAACACTCCCATTTCTTCACAGCACAGACTATGATGATTTTATATACACATACATAAGGAAGACATCTCTGTCTTAATTATAACATAAGAGTAATGATGTGATATAGCTTATTGATTATTTGCCCAGTGGCTAGTGCCTAGTACATAGAAGGGTAGTCAGTAAGTATCTGTTAAGTGAATGAACAAGATGTCTTTCCTATAGATTTGTTTTCTGAAAGGCTGAGATTCTCCTAGGTATATTATTTTGTCAAAGAATATTGGGAAATTTTACTTAATTATGCTCCTATAAAAATAACAGTATTTCTAGTCCTTTCGGTATATATGGCTATAAATCATATAGTACAAAATAATAGTGAAGTCAGATCCATATTTATTATAAATTATATTTTAAAATGATACCTGATATAGTGGAGATATTGAAAAATTAAAATGCCTGCAGATTTTTCTACCTGTGATTCTTCTCAATCAGTTATTAATTTAATTTGGATTCATATACATTAGAGGTGAATTGGGAAAGTAGGCTTTTTCCTCTAAAGAACATACCTAGAGATAAGACCTATAATGCCTAGTATTAATATTTATTGGTAGGTAACATGTTAAATTGCATTTGAACAATGTGGGTGTTGGGGGCACCAACCCCTGAAATGGTCAAAATCTATGTAAAACTTTTGACTCCTCAAACGATTACTAATAGCCGACTGTTGACTGGAAGACTTACCAGTAATGTAGTCTACTAACACGTTTTCTATATTATATGCATTACTCTATTCTTACAATAAAGTAAGCTAGAGAAAATAATGTTATAAGAAAATCATAAGGAAGAGAAAATATATGTACTATTCATTAAGGAGAATTGAGTCATCTTTAAGGTCCTTATTGTCTTCACATTGAGCAGAGTGAGGAAGAGGAGGGATTGGCTAGAGTGAGGAAGAGGAGGAACAGGAGGGATTGGCTTTGCTGTCTCAGGAGTGGCAGAGGTGGAAGAGGTGGAAGGAGAGGCAGGAGAGACAGACACATTCTGTAACTTCATGAAAATACATCGTAACTTTTGTCATAACTGTTTTCTTTTTCATTTCTATAGGAATGTTTCTGTACAGTACCAATCCTTCTCCTGCCATTTGCTTTAGTTTCAGTAGCTGTATTATAGAAGAGTCTATGTCCTAAAAGAAATCAAAACCAACGTTGAGCAATCAGAACTCTTCTGCCAGATTGCCTAATGTCAAAATGTTTTCTGGCAATGCTTTTTCTATGTCTTCTTCCATGTCTTCTTTCTCATCTTCTGGCACTGGTTCATAAGAAATCATCATCAGGTGGTCTTCTGCTAATTTGTTTGGTGTGGTGTGTGTTAGCTCTTGAATTTCTCCAAGATACATTGCTAGAAACGCTTTACCCCCTGACCATGTTTTTTCTTTATTCTTTTTTTTTTTTTTTTTTTGCCATATCCACAATCTCTTTCATGATTTCCTGGATTGGCATCATCATAAATCTGGGAAATTTTGTATAACATTTGGATACAGTTTTCTTCATCAAGAACTTACTTAATTATGCTTGATGGCTTTCATTACTTTTCTGTAGCAACAAAGGCATCTCCAATGTTATAATTCTTCCACAATTTCATGATGTTCTCTCTATCGGGATTCTCTTCCAGCACTGACAATCCTTTCTAGAGAGTACTGTGTGTAATTAAACTTAAATATTCTTATGATCCCCTATGTAGAAGCTGAATTAGACACATTGTGCTTAGGGACAAATAGAGCACTTTGACACCTTCACTGTTGAACTCAAGGGGTTGTCAGTGGCTAGGGGCATGTCCACTATCAAAAGAATTTTTAAAAGTAGTCCCTTACTTGCTAAGTATTTCCTGATTTCAGAAACAAAGCATCAATGGAACCAAGTCAGAAAAAGGGTTCTCATTGTCCAGGCCTTCATGTTTTACAACCAAAAAACTGGAAGCTGTTTATTTTTTTTTCCCTTCAAACTTAGTGTGTAGCAGCTTTATAGATAAGAGCAGCCCTGATCATAATAAACCCAAGTGTGTTTCTATAAAACAGTAGAGTTAGCCTATCTCTACCGCCTTAAGTCCTGATGCTCACTTTTCATCCATGCTAATGAATGTCCTTTGTGGCTTTTTTTTTTTTCTAGAATAGGACACTTTCATCTGCATTTGTTCAGGCAAATATCATTTTTCCTCAGTGATTTTCTTATTGACATCTGGGAACTCTGCTGCTGCCTCTTGGGCAGCAGAAGCTGCTTCTCCTGTTATCTTGAAATTTATTAAGCCAAAACTCTTCCTAAAATTATCAAGCCATCCTTTGCTGGCATTAAATTTTCCAGCTTGAAATCCTTCACCTTCATTTTGCTCTAAGTTATCATATAATGATTTTGCTTTTTCTTGCATTATATCAGAGTCTATAGTTATGCCTTCCTTAGAACAATCCTGAACCTCCATAAAAGCTGCATTTTAAATATGAGATTAAAAATAAATATATTTCACAAAAAGAAGTGCAGTTTTCACATCTGCTGATGTAGCTGCAGTGATGGTGTCACAAATTTTCTTTTCTTTATCACAGTGGTTCTTAGTCTGAATTCATTTATCTCAAAATGGCAGCAACTGCAGACCTCATTCTATGGTACATATCAAGCAGTTTAACTTTTTCTTGTAATGTCATGACTTTTCTCTTCTCTTTGGGAGCACTTGCACCATCACTAGTGGCACTTCATATGGGTTCAGTGGTGTTATTCAAGGTTTACGTATTGTACTAAACAGAAAGAAAAATCTATAAGAACTTTGAAAAATCACTTTTTACTGTGATGCACAATTTGCTGGAGAGATAACTGCTCACTTGGAGATGATTAGCATCACATGATGTTTTAAGTGGATACTCATAACACTTGGGATCACTGCAATAGCTACAGGAGGTGGTTATAAAATTATTGCAGTGGCCAGGCACAGTGGTTCACGCCTGTAATTCTAGCACTTTGGGAGGCCAAGGTGAGCAGAGTACCTGAGGTCAAGGGTTCCAGACCAGCCTGGTCAACATGACGAAACCCCATCTCTACTAAAAATATAAAAATTAGCCAGGCATAGGGGCCCATGCCTGTAATCCCAGCTACTCGGGATGTATGAGCACTATGTATGATCTGTGTTTGTTTGCTTAGTCTTTGATAAATTTTAACTTTTCACAGTGGATTTGTGTATATTTTATGGTAGTGAATAATACGATAAACTAGTATCTACATATACACTTTATGCATTCATTACATTTCTAACTTTTTCACAACTTTTTTTTTTGTATTTCTAGGCTTGGCAATTCATATTTGAGGTTTTTACATTGTCACAAATCTACCCCAAATTTTCCAACAATACTTATTGAAAAAAATCTGCTTATAAATGTATGTGTCCATTTCAAACCTGTGTTGTTCATGGAACAACTGTATTACATTCTTATTATAGAAATAGCTACTGTATTAAAGCCACATATTTTATAATCATTGGTATGACAATCTAAAGCAATTTTATGTAGTATGAGATTGGAAAGTTTAGGTAACATCTGGGGTCACAAACTGAAGAGTACCAAGGTGAAATTCTACTAGGCCTTTGAGACTTCACAGTTGGTACAATTGTTTAGACCTTTTACTGCCTTTGTATTTGTGGAGATAGGCCAGTAACCTCTGTGTGAAGGAAGACTTTGCTTGGAAGGCTTATCATATAATCTTAACATCACTAGCTATGTGAGATTAAATCCTAGGGAGAGCAGTTTCATGTTATTATCTTGGAATGCAGAGATGTCTGCACCATCTTCAAGCAAAAGAAGTGGCTTCTTCTACAGTCCTAGTGGGTTCCAGGGAATTTGGGCTCTACTGTCCTTAGAAGTAAGTCCTGGACCTGGCCCTCATTTTTTACAGATATGTGGCTGCCAAGAATGGAGTCTAAATGCTTCCAAAGTGACCCCCTAAGTTTCATTCTTTAAAATGGTGATTATTCACCCTTAATCTTTGCCTTTTTCAATGCCTCAATGATACCCAGCAAGAGCCATCTGATTACATTATTGTGATTTCCACTCCCACTGTTCCTCACAAATGTGTGCGATACTGCATTTGCAAAGACATTCTCTAGTATCCTGCTCCAGTCCCCAGCTAGTAGCAAGTTTTAACAGTTGCACTACTACAGCATGCTATGGGCCATTCACACTCCACCTGCAACCACTGACAGAGACTTTTTTCTTTCAGCTGACAATTTAGATTCAAAGCATCATTTTACAGTCCATGTCCTAGGCCATGCCGGTCTTCAACTCTTTTAGGGGAGATTCCCCAGGAAAAGTTTTAGGAAATGAGATTTTTTTTTTTTTTTTTCACGCAAGGAGTTGATTGTGAAATACTCAGAAAACAATGTCTGTGAGAGAGTGAAGGAAAGAGAAATAGAAAATTTGAACAGCAATATGGTTATAACAGAGATCTTGGGCAATCCCACAGAAAGTGCTTGAGCTGGGGTACCTCATTAGAGATATCTTGAATTGAGGGAAAAGAGCTTGGTCTTTGTACCTTCATATAAAGCAATGATTGGATGTGGTCTGGGGTTGGAAGAAGAGCAAAGCATCTCCTTTCAGGTAAGGACAAGTCCTAGGCAAAGACTCAGCTATGAGTTTTCAACTGCCAACAGTCTGGGAAGCTGGGGCTAAGAGAGCCTCAGCTATGAAGACAGATCTGGGGGCACACCATGGCAACCACAACAACAGCCAATGGGGTTATTGACTAGTAAAGAAAATAAACATGGAGTAGGCAATCCAGCTTTTGACAAGCAGAATTTTGGAAGCCAAATTGAGGGTCCTAGGTAATGTGATTGTTTTATTTTCTGAAAAAAATAATACTGCTTCGAGCATCTATATAAAGCAATCAGACCCTCTCAGGTAACAATTCAAAAGGAGAAAGAGATCGATTGGAGAGAAGTATTTTTGAGTGAATATACAAAGGTTTTAGATCAGAAAAATTGCAAACATTTTAAAATTTAATTTGTAAATGAAGAAACTCATATAAATATATTTTGAAAGAATAAAACACATTTGATCAGCAAAATTATTTTTTAAACAAGTTTTGAAAATATAAAATTGCCATAGTTTTCAAGGCAGTGGAAAATTTATAGAACAATTGCATCACTGAGTAATTTTAAACTTCCCATAAAAAAAATCTTGGGTCAAGTGTTAACAGATGTGTTTTATATACCTTTTTTTACTGTTTCTGTAAGTAATAATAAATACCCATATTTATTTTAAAAATCAAAGTTAATTTCCTGTTTAATCAAAGATTATTTCTTGAGAGGACTCTAGTGTTATATATGGCTGTAATCTTGAAAAGAGGGTACAAATTTGTCTTTTATGTTGTATTGTGGGCACTAGTTCATTTCACTTGCCTCTGAAGGCCTCATTCATTTAACTAATCACATTTGTCCAATGTCTTCTTTCTGCCGAGTTCTAGGCTTTGGGAATACAAAGATGAACTGGGCACAGTACTTTTCACATGCCCAAATTCATGTTGAGGGGATAGAGTGGTTATTTTAAAAAATTAACACCATACAACAAATATTATAAAAGAAATAAGACTGAATTGTGAAAACCCAAAAGATGGAGCAGCCATTTTTATACATTGCAGAAGGAAGAAAAATCGTTATGAAATTTAGCACCTGCCTTCCTGAATGATAAACGGGAGATTTCCAAGCAAAATACTGGAGTTAATTTTATAGTACAGATTTGTAAAGTAGTGTTAATCCTCAGTGTAGTGGGAGCATATGGTGTACTGAATGGAATGATGTGGGTGATAAGAAAGACAATGGAGGCTCAGGTGCGGTATTTCTAAACTGAGGTTCCAGTACTACAGTCAGTGAAGTATAATGTCAATTTCTTGGAAATGTAGATGTTAACCACCAGATGGAGCTTTCACCTCCACTTTTCCTTTTTAGGTTTACTCTGTTTTCTAGTATTGATGAAGCACTTGTAGTTTTTTTCTAACATGGATTCTCTTCCATTTGTTCAGATAGTGACAGGTTAGGGCACTGGCCAACTATTTTTGGAGTAGTCACTTGAAAAAGCAATATTCAGATTCTTATAATTTTGAATTTTCAGCACCAATAGTGTGTTAAAGTTATATTCACGGAATAATATCTGTCTGATCCTCTCTTCTGCACTCATAATGACTACAATTGTATTAAATATAATAAGGCTAATTAATAAGTCACATGGAAATTACAGAATAATAAACTCAAATAAGCCTTTGTGATCATTTAGTCTAATCCCCATACATGACAAATGAATGTGAGGACAAGAGAAGTGGCACACTTAACAACACCCTAGGCCAGGGTGCTGATGCTCATTTAAAACCTACAACACTGGCTTTGCAGACACCACTGCCGGAGCCCTGTACTATCAACCATGGTGAACCCCACCGTGTTCTTCAACATCGTGGTTGACGGCGAGCCCTTGGGCTGTGTCTCCTTCAAGCAGTTTGCAGAAAAGTTTCCAAAGACAGCAGAAAACTCATGCTCTGACCACTGGAGAGAAAGGATTGGATTATAAGTGTTCCCTTCTTTCACAGAATTATTCCAGGGTTTATGTGTCAGGGTGGTGACTTCACACGCCATAATGGCACTGGTGGCAAGTCCATCTACGGGGAGAAATTTAATAATGAAATTTAATAACTTCATCCTAAAGCATACAGGTCCTGGCATCTTGTCCATGGCAAATGCTGGACCCATCACAAACAGTTCCCAGTTTTTCATCTGCACTGCCAAGACTGAGTGGTTGGATGGCAGGCATGTGGTCTTTGGCAAGGTGAAAGAAGGCATGAATATTGTGGAGGCCATGGAGTGCTTTGGGTCCAATGGCAAGACCAAGACCACCATTGCTGACTGTGGATAACTCTAATAAGTTTGACTTGTGTTTTTATCTTAACCACCAGACCATTCTGTCTGTAGCTCAATAGAGCACGCCTTCACCCCATTTTTTCACAGTATCCTATAATCTTTGTGCTCTCACTGCAGTTTCCTTTGGGTTCCATGTTTTCCTTGTTTCCGTCCATGCCTAGCTGGATTGCAGAGTTAAGTTTATAATTATGAAATAAAAACTAAATAACAAACAAAAAAAAAAAAAAGAAAGAAAGACTATGGAGGCCGGGCACTGTGGCTCACGCCTGTAATCCTAGCACTTTGGGAGGCCGAGGCAGGTTGGTCACCTGAGGTCGGGACTTCGAGACCAGCCTGACCAACATGGCGAAACCCCATCTCTACTAAAAATACAAAAATTAGCCAGGTGTGGTTGCTCTAATTCCAGTTACTCGGGAGGCCGAGACAGGAGAATCACTTGAACCCGGGAGGCAGAGGTTGAAGTGAGCCAAGATCATGCCACTGCACTCCAGCTTGGGGGACAGAGTGAGACTCTGTCTTAAAAAAAAAAAAATGGAGTTTTGATCTCAGACTACAGTGAAGAGCTTATTCCAAAGTGTAAGTTTAGATTTTGTCCCATGAATGGTAGAAATAAGCAGAGTCTTTCTAAGGAGCTGAGTAACATAGCTGTGTTTAATTTTTAGAAAAGTAATTCTGGCTGCTATGAAGTAGGACTGAGTATGGTTAGAGACAGGCAGATTACATGGAAAATGGATGCCATAATTGAAGCTAAAGACAATATCCCAGTAATAAGGTAGTGGTAGTTGATTAGAAAGAAACTTCAAAGAAAAAATAATTTCATGTAATTAGTAGAATATAATGTAAGAATGCAATGGAATTTAATTTGAAATCCATGGCTTTTTGATGTGCTAACTGGAGGGCTACCTTTGTATATAGAATGCCAGAGAGTAGCCAGATGATCAAAGGGTAGACTTAATGGCCACTAAAGAGATGAGGTTCCAATTCCTGGAACCTGTGAAACTTGTGAAAGTTACTTTATATGGTAATAGGGATTTTGCAGATGCAATTAAATTAAGGATATTGAGGACATTATCCTGGATTATCTGTGTGTGTCCTAAATGTAATCAGGAGTATCCTTATCAGAGGGAGGCAGAAAGAGATTTGAAGATAGAAGAAAAAGGCTATGTGAGGACTGAAGCAACCATGTTACACTGTTGTCTTTGCAGATGAAGGAAAAGGTGGGCATAAACCAAGGATGATAAGAAAGCAGTTCTAGAAGCTAGAAAAGGAAATGGAACAGATTTTCCCCTAAAGCCCCTTGAAGGTGGCCATATCTTTTATCAGCAGAGTGACCACATAACTTGTTTTCGTCCTCACATAAAGAGAAGCAGATATTTGGCTTTATACCCTACATCTCTCTTGTCAACAGTTATTAATTCTAAGCCATGGTAATTTTAATAGAATATGACATATTTCAATCCTTAAATTAAAGCATCAGGACTGCCAAATAATTAACAAGCTTAAACATTTAACAAGTTAAACAATACCCCCCCAACACCAATTTCTTGCTAGATTTTGACAAAACATACTAACAAACCAATTTAGGCTCTCTTTTCTCATAGCTAAAAATAATCTATCCTTTAGCATATAGGACAAATGAATCTTTTTTCTCATATCTTGATACCTATCTATATAAATAATAAAGCAACAACTCAGAAAAACGTATGTTTAATAAGAAATAATTCACTCATAAGAAATCAACTTGTCTTTTCTCCAACTCAAAGGCATGGAGTAACTTTCAGTTAACCAGATTAAATTAAATTCCCTGTACCCTTTATACCCATTTCTCAACCCAGTAAAATGGACAAGCATTTTGAATAGACTTCAAAATACACAGGCACACACACACACACACACACACACACTCACAATGTTCAGCAGCTATTAGGCAACCAAAAACTTCTTAAAGTCGCTGCCTTTTAAAAAAGACAGAACTTTCAGTAACAAATTTCAAGCCATAAACTGCTTCACAATCTATATATCTCTAATATATAAAATATATTCTGTTTTCAGTAATAGTTTGTAGGTAGCTATATCTTAATATATGTATCCAAAATATTTCTGCTTATAAACTATAAAAAAGCAAGCAATCAAGGAGCATATAAAACCAATTGAATGGTCAGTATACTTTGTAATAAATCTGATAACCTCTATAAAATAAAGGAAAAAAGTTAGGGATGATGCTATACAAAAAGTATAAAACTCATGGGGGTACCCATGAGTTAGAAAATTTGCCTTTTTGGGTTTTTCTTTTATTTTTTCATTTTGCTTTCCTCGTTTATAATGAAGAACGAAAAGTCTGAATGATCTTCATTTATATGATTCTTCAATTAGTGACAAGTTAATCAGCACATTTACAAATATATCAATGCATTTACTTTCCTATATGTAAAAAATAAAAAATATATATATTTACATTGTAATAACATATATAATATATTGGACAAAAAGGCCTATAAACAATAGCTATTTTATTATATTTTTATGATCATTTATGGTCAATACTATGATCTTCCTATATGGACATTATAGTAATTTTCAGACAAGCATTCAAGCAGGAATATTTTGTCAATTCTGTTCGCTAAAGTATTTCAAACTCCTAGGATGCAGATCATTTAATACATATTTAGCAAATATTTACGGTATCCAAAAAAGACTACATGAATTTTCTGTGCTTCAATTTTGCAGTTTTAATATTATGATGATATAATTTAATAGCATTTATTTATTACCCTTAGGCATAAGGGTAAATTGTTTTGTATAAAATTAGTTTCTTTTTATTTTTTTGAGATGGATTCTCACTCTGTCATCCTGCAGGAGTACAATGGTGTGATCTCAGTACACTGCAACCTCCACCTCCCAGGTTCAAGTGAATCTTGTGCCTTAGCCTCCTGAGTAGCTGGGATTACAGGTGTATGCCACCACCCCTAGCTAACTTTTGTATTTTTAGTAGAGACGGGGATTTCACCATGTTGACCAGGCTGGTCTTGAACACCTGACCTCAAGTGATCTGCCTGCCTTGGCCTCGCAATGTGCTGGGATTACAGGCGTGAGCAACTGCACCCAGCCTATATAGAATTCATTTCAATGAACTCAATTGTTATTAATAGAAACTTTCCATACTTTTGCTTTTTAGGCAAAAAGACATATTTTATGTTCTTTTGCATCTGCTAAAGAGCAAAGAATATAGCTCATACTTTGATGAATTGCTTGCTGGTGCTGCCACTGTGACAGGAAATTTCCCAAATATTCACCTTAACAAACAAAAGATATTTTATCAACAAACATTGACTAAAATTAGAATATATGGATTATCTCAGTGCACAGGAAAGAAAAATGTAATTTAACATATGACATTTTAAATTGACACATTATAGTAATAACATAAAGCTAAAAAGTCTAATAATTAAATAAAATCATTTATAAAAGTTGAAAGATTTTCCTTTAAGGAATAAGGAATGCTGAATATCCATTTAATCATAAAGAATATTGTATGAAAACTTTTGAAGGGAAGAAAGTCAGAGAAATGGTAAAAAGTGATTATTTCCAAATTAAAGAGGAAATAAAAATTCCTTCATAAATTACATGAATACATATTGAGAGCCTTATATTAAAATCTCACTAAAATTTGGGCTACTTTTATCTTAAACCCAAATGATATAGAACTTATTTTCAAATAGTGTGAGAAGTGTGTGTTTATTAAAAATATGTAATAGTGATAATCATAAAAGATAAAATTTGTTGAGAAGTTATAGATGTAAGGTTTTATAAAATCCAGTTGATAACCATTGCTTTCTAATCTCTAACAGGAAATATTAACCCCTATTGCTTAAAAGTAGGCAGTGTATTCATGTGTGTTTTACCTAATAAAAAAGTACAACATAATATATTGTAATTCTATATTATATATTACAACTTAAAAGAGTTTATTTTCTAAAGAAATATTTTGCTGTTGGTCAGCATTTTATATATGTGCTGTATGTTATTAATTATTCAGTGAACTTTTGATATACAAAAGACTCCTACTTCACTCATCTGACAAAATGAATAGAAATGTACTTAAGGATTTGGAAATTGACTAAAATCTGTTTGAACATAGATAATATTATTATTTCTACTTGGTGTGTCTCTATCACTATGAATAGCTAGAAATAGTATGAGTTGCTTCCTTCCTCACTAATTTACCACTTGGTTATCAAAAACAAGCCATAGGCCAAATTATGCTATCATGCACACATTTATTGCATCAATGAGGTCTCTGTTCTCTATCTTTTGGTGGTCTCAGAAATTGCTTGCACAAAAGTTTCACAGTAGGTCACTGTTGACAATATTTAAGTCGTTGGGTTATCTTAACATCTTTCAGAGTCAAAAGAATGGGAAATCTCTGAATGAAGGGAGAGGTAAAGGATAATTAAATTATCAAACCTAAGGTGCCATTCCTATGGCTAATGACTGTAGGGCTCACTACATCCTGGTCAAGAAGGAACTAAGAATGGCTGTAAAATATTTACTAAGTCTATATATCTTTAATAATAATTTCACTAATGAAATCCAATTTGTAAATTAATATTTTGCATTTGCAAAATATTGAGTGTTGATCAGAGATAAAGATAACTGAAGTATTTGCAGTAACTATCTTTAGAATGTGGGCTTTCTAATCAGAACACTAGCTTACTACACCTAGAGAAAGATTTTCTGCTAAAGAAAGATAAACCATTGTCTGTAGAGTGACACTCAGAATAATACATGCACACACACATTCATATGCATATCTTTTACCATTAAAGTTCAAAATATTTTAAACTACATAGAAAATATCATTCAAATAGTCCTGAGTACAGTAATACAGAAGCAAGAAGATATGATAATAGGACTAAGGGCACACATTTTTAAGCCTCATCGAGGTAATCAAAATTATAGAAATTCGGGTTCTTGATACAAATGTTTATACCACCTAAATCATTTTTTAATTAAAATGTACTTACTCTTCAGTAATCTATTCAGAATTTGGTGGACTTGTTCTATATTTCTCTCTCTCTTTTTTTGAGGGTTGTTGGGGAGGAGACCTGGTCTTATTCTGTTGCCCAGGCTGGAGTACAATGGTGTGATCACAGCTCACTGCAGCCTCAAACTCCTGGGCTCAAGCGTCCCTCAAGCCTCAGCCCCTCAGCCCCCTGAGTATCTGGGACTACAGGCATACAGCACCATGACAACCTTTTTTTTTTTTTTTTTTTTTTGTAGAGATAGGGTCTCTTCCTATGTTTCCCAGACTGGTCTCGGACTGCTAGATCAAGTGATCCTCCCGCCTTGGCCTCCCAAAGGGCTATGATTTCAGGCATGAGCCACCATGCCCCACCTACTTGTTCTGTTTTTGTAACACAATTTAGAGTAAAGAAATAACACAATTTATCTATCTAATACAATTAGATAAAGAGAGAGATAAAGAGATACATAGATAAATTAGATAAACAGTTTATTTTTATTTAACACAATTAGGTAAATAAAGTTTAAAATAAAATAAACCTCTGTTTATCAGACCATCTCATGTACTACTAGTGGTGTAGTTTTTGGAAACCCCCTTATGATGGTGTTTATGCTGAAAAGTGAAGAGAGAGAACTAATGGTTAGAAAGCAAGTGTGCTAACCGAGAAATACTGAGAAGAATAGCAGCTAGAATAGAAGTGCAGGGTTAGGAGTGATAAAGCTGAAGAAGTAGTGACAAAGAACAGAATATCATAATTTGAGGTTTTGGAGTTAGAAAATTTCTTAGGGGAAACGTGAGGAAGTTATGATTATGTTTTTCGTGACTTCACTAGAGTTGAAGAATGAAAACTCTGGATTGAGAATTTTAAAATACTAATGGATCAATAAAATAATTATGATGATAGATAAATTATGAATTTTTAGTATATGAGTATAGAAAAAACGCTTCAGAAATTATCTTCCTAAAATTTCCTATTATTTTTCCAGTTTTATAAATAAAAAGATAGGCTAAGTAAATTGCCTAATAGCATAAGGGCTCAAAACAGAAGCTGAATTGCAACTCAAGTGCACTGAGCATTATAAAGGTGTATTGGTAGGATTGTGAATTGGGAGAGGATTAATGACGTAATAAAATGAATAGAATACATGAAAATGCCTTATAAATTCCCTCTGGACTTATTCCATTGTACTGATGAAGCATGCATTTTTTGAAAAACATTATTCCTAGCTTATAAATGACTGAGAGGTGAACAGTGTAGCTGTTGAGTATTTTAAAGAGGAAGAGGAATTATACACACTCAGATATGCATGTATATACAAATATACAATTTATGTGTATATAAATTGTGTGTGTGTATATATATATGATATATTAGAAAGGATAACTGATCACTTCATTCTTGTTCACTACAGTTAGATGATCATAATAGGATTTCATTTACTTATGTTAAAATTTATTTGAATAATTAATAGTTTACAACAACAGATACATACAACACCACTGACCAAAATGTTCCTTTGGGAAACACGTCTTTAAAGGGCTACATTCCATAATCAAAGTCAATTAGTTCAACCACTGTGGAAGACAGTGTGATGATTCCTCAATGATGTAATGACAGAACCACTATTCAACCCTGCAATCCCATTCCTAGGTATATACCCAAATAAATATCAATTGTTCTATTATAAAGGCACATGCACACATATATTCACTCTGGTACTATTCACAATAGCAAAGGCAAGGAATCAACCTAAATGACCATCAGTGATAGACTGGATAAAGAAAATGTAGTACACATACACTATGGTTTATGCAGTCAAAATCATGTCTTTGCAGGGATATGGATGGAGCTGGAGGCCATTATCTTTAGCAAACTAACCCAGGAACAGAAAACCAAATACTGTATGTTCTCATGTGTCAATGGGAGCTAAATGATGAGACCACATGGACACATAGAGGGGAACGAGACACATTGGGGCCCATCAGAGGGTGGTGGGTGGGAGTAGGGAGTAGGGAGAGGATCAGGAAAAATAACTAATGGGTACTAGGCTTAATACCTGATGATGGAATATTCTGTACAAGAAACCACCATAATACAAGTTTATCTATGGAACAAACCTGCACATATACCCCTGAACTTAATATAAAAGTTAAATAGAAGGAAAAATATAGAAATGCCAAATGTAAGATGGCATGGATTTATTTTGTGACATCAAAGATTTTGGGAACAGACTCAGAATTGTAGATATAAGTTGAATCACAATTGGCTCTTCTAAAAGTAGAAAATGAAAAGGAAGACCTATAAATAATTTGGAATATATATTGGAAAAAACAAAGTTATACAAAACACTGTATTCAGTGACCTAGGTTCTACATTGTTAAAAAATTATTGACAGCAATTTAAAAAGGTAAAAGGAAAAATCCTTTCAAAATCATTTTTGTCTTAACATTTGAAGACAGTTGCTTAAAATTATCCCTTATTTTATAAGAAAATGATTATATGACATATGACTATAAAGTAACTACTGTTTCCATATTCTACATAATCAAAGATTACTTTTATTGTTCATATTAATATTTACAATGAGAAGGTATTAGTAATTTCCTCTCATTATAAATATTTGTTAACAGGATTAAGAAAATATCTGGAAAACTATTTGTAAACTTCAAATCACAAGTCAAACTTAGCCTTAGAGACTCCACTTTTTTTCTATACCTGAAAATTACCATTGATTTTATTCCATTGAAAGGCGTTAAGACTAATATCACTTATGTGCTTGGTGAGTAAAACGTCAATCATTGTGACTCAGTAATACAAATTTCTCTCTGCAAGTTTTTAAACACACATTTGCCCACGCACTGTGGTGATTGGCAACAAAGACAAACTTTAACAGTGGTTCTTCTTAAAAAAAAAAAAAAAAAAAAAAAAAAAAAAAAAAAAAAAAAACCTGAGTCGTGAACTACTTAACTGTGTTCGCAGCTGAAACTTTAACAACATAATTTTGTTACTCAGGGATTAACCAATCACTAGGAACACCTTAGACATCTGGTCAGAATACTTGGCACAATAGAGAGATAGTTCTTGTTAATATCTGGTGCTTTTAGAAACTATAAATAAGGCAATACAAATATAATCATTTTAGAATTGAAAGAGTAAAAAATTACTGAGTTCAAATTTATTGATTTAAAATTAAGACCAGTTATGACCAACTGGATAAGATGTTCAATAGCCTACATGTCATAGCATTTGGGACCAGAATCAAATACCCTGACATCTGCCTAGGGCATTTTACCCATGTCTCCATTCACATTAAGTCAATATCATGAGTGGTTTAATGTGTGTAGAAAATACTTATGGTGTCTGTGGATAGAATGACAACAGAAGCCTTCATTCCTGAATTTAAAAAAAAGAAGAATGAAGGAAAAAAAAATACTTATGTTTCTGATCTCCCTGATTACTCTGAGGAGAGGAGTAATGATTATGTCAATAATAACACATTCTACAATGCAAAACACAGATTGGAGGGCTTGTTTTCATAAATTAATGAGTTTTACAACAAATTTGCTTCTTGGAATTATTATTGAGGAATTATGGAATTCCAGCATGCTGATGATGACAGGGATATTTGAAATTGTAGCTCACACTATTTCTAAGTATTCTTACATTGTTCTACTCCCTTCCCACCTGCCGCTTACATGGTCACCACAACTACGACTGAGTATTTATATCCCCCATCTTACCCCTACTGGTTTCTAATGCAAAGCAGGTAGTCTATCAGCCAGCAATAAAATCATAATGGCTAACCATAAGACAAAATAGTCCTCTCATCAAGGAACTATATCCTACAGATATACAAGTCATTCAATAATTGTTAAGGTCCTGGGATATGAAGCCAGTTTACATTATTTACACTCCAATGAGTGTGTGTCTAACTGTAATGTTTCCAGAATTCCTCTTGCCAATTGCCAAGAAATTATTATGTTTATGAAATATAAAATGTAAAGAAACACCACAGTTTGATTACAGTATATATATTTGCTGAAGATTGTTTCTTAATCTCTGTGAAAGTGAGGTTTAGATTCAGATGACATTAAATTTGTTTGTTTTGTTTTGTTTAGTTTTTGAGATGGAGTCTCACTCTGTCACCCGGGCTGGAGTGCAGTGGCGCGATTTTGGCTCACTGCAACCACTGCCTCCCGGACTCAGGCGACTCTCATGTCTCAGCCTCCTGAACAACTAGGATTACAGGCCTGAGCCACCGCACCCAGCCAAAATTTGATGTTATATACATACACAACATATGGTATATACGTATGTCATTATATATACTAGGTATATTTATAATTATATGTAATACATTGTGTATCTATAATTATACAAATATATTTTATGTGATATATATATATACAGAATTGCATAAAAATGCTTTCAGTTCAAACTTAAAACCATGTTACAGAAAAAAATCCTAATAAATGTAAAATATTAGAAGTTTTACAGAACATAAAACTGTCAAATAGGCTAAAATACAGTTGAACATTTCTTTATATTATCTCATATTGGTCATTTTATTTTATTTTACCAGGTGATTAAATGAACTATTTAAGTAGGTATTGAAAATATTTAAAAACAATAAGCAAATACCATATTATTTGTTTGGTATTTGTCTCTGTTTTGCTGTGAAAAAGCCTAGACTATTTTTCTACTTTTACAGGCACTAATTTTTTTTGATGAAGGAGGTTGCATTTATTTTTATTTTTATATTTGCGGGTACATAATAGGTGTATATATTTATGGTATGCATGAGATGTTTTGATACAGGCATGCAATGTGAAATAATCACATCATGGAGAATGAGGTCTTCATCCCTTCAAGCATTTATCTGTTGTGTTACAAACAATCCAATTACACTATTTTAGTTATTTCAAAATGTACAATTAAGTTGTTATTGACTATAGTCACCCTGTTGTGCCATCAAATAGTAGATCTTATTCATTCTCCCTAATTTTTTTTTTTTTTATCCATTAACCATTCCCACATCTCCCAAACCATCCACTACCCTTCCCAGCCTCTGGTAACCATCCTTCTACTCTCTGTGCCCATGAATTCAATTGCTTTGATTTATAGGTCTCACAACTAAGTGAGAACATGCAATATTTGATTTGTCTTTCTGTGCCTGGCTTATTTCACTTCATAATAATCTCCAGTTCCATCCATGTTGTTGCAAATGACAGGATCTCATTCTTCTCAATGGCTCAGTAGTACGCCATTGTGCATGTGTACTGCATTTTTTTAATCCATTTATCTTTTGATGGACACTTAGGTTGCTTGCAAGTCTTGGCTATTGTGAACAATGCTGCAACAAACATGGAAGTGAAGATATCTCTTTGATATACTGATTTTCATTTGGGGGGTGTATACCCAGCAGTGGGATTGCTGTATCATTTGATAGCTCTATTTTTAGTTTTTTGAGGAACCTCAAATTGTTTTCCATAGTGACTGTACTAATTTACATTCACATCAACAGTATAAGTGGATTCCCTTTTCTCCACATCTTCACCAGCATTTGTTGTTGTGTCTTTTGGATATATTAACTGGGGTCAGAAGATTTCTCATTGTAGTTTTGATGTGCATTTCTCTGATAATCAGTGATGTTAAGCACATTTTCATATGCCTGTTTGCCATTTGTGTGTCTTCTTTTGATAAATGTCTGTTGAAATTTTTTGCCCATTTATTGATCAGATTATTAGAGTTTTTTTCCTATAAAATTGCTTGAGATCCTTATATATTCTGGTTATTAGCCCCTTGTCAGATTGGTAATTTACAAATATTTTCCTCCCATTCTGTGGATTGTCTCTTTACTTTGTTGATTGTTTCCCTTGCTGCGCAGGAGCTTTTTAACTTGATGTGATGTCATTTGTCCATTTTTGCTTTGGTTGCCTGTGCTTGTGGGTATTGCTCAAGAAATATTTGACCAATGTCCCGGAGATTTTCCCCAGTTTTCTGTGGTAGTTACATAGTCTGAGGTCTTAGATTTAATTATCTAATCCATTTTGATTTGACTTTTGTACATGATGAGAGATAGGCATCCAGTTTCATTCTTTTGTCTATGGATATCCAGCTTTCCCAGCACCATTTATTGAACAAACTGTCTTTTCTCCAGTGCATGTTCTTGACACCTTTACCAAAAATGAGTTCAGTGTAGGTGTGTGGATTTGTTTTTGGGTTCTCTAATCTGTTCCATTGGTCTGTATCTGTTTTTATGCCAGCAACATGCTGTTTGGTTACTATAGCACTGTAGTATAATTTGAAGTCAAGTAATGTAATTATTTCCATTTCATTCTTTTTGCTTAGGATAGCTTTGGCTATCCTGGGTCTTTTGTGGTTTCATATAAATTTTGGAATTTTTTTTTCTATTTCTGTGAAAGATGTCATATATTTTGATAGAGATTGCACTGAATGTGTAGACTGCTTTGCATAGTATTGCAGTTTCTCTATTCCTTAATTTAGTGAGGTCTGAGTTCTTGTCAGAGGACAAAGAAGAATAAGGCACGTGGACACCAGAGAGTGAGTAAGGCAGAGCAGAATTTGTAAAGCAATAGAAAAATTATTAGCAGTGAGAGGGGACCCAAAGCGAGTTGCCAGAAATGGTTCTGAGTGCTGGGGATTTTTTTTATGTGGGGAAAAACAAGAAAGCCTTCTGTAGGTTCTGCCTTAATGGGAGGAGTAAAGTTTCCCCCCTCCCCCGGGGATGTTGCCTCTATGCATATCTGGAGTAGACCATAGTGACTCCATCATAGTTATTACCCAAGAATGCCTAAGCAAAACCCATGGGATAGGGGGCCAAAACTGCAATGCTGATGATATTACAATTAGCTCTGGGTCATATTCAGGACATTTAGTTGGTTTATTGTGCTTGCACCTAAGTTGGGACAGTCCCTTCTGAGCAAACATCCTGGTATAAGAGGAAGTTCTTAACCATATTTTTTCCTGCTAACTACACCACAGAGGTTGTGCCAGTGTGTTTCCATGCGCACTGCCTCTCTCCCAAGGCTTTCCCTCTCTATGTGTGTAGCCAGCCTCTAACTACGTCCTCTCCCAATAGTATGGATGTTTTAACAATATTGATTCTTCTAATCCATGAACAAGGAATTTTTTTTTTTCATTTTTTGATGTCCTCTTCAATTTCCTTCATCATTGTCATATATTTTCATTATTGTGATCTTTCCTTTCTCTGGTTAATTCCTAGTTATTTAATTTCATTTTTGGCTCTTCTAAATGGAATTAAGATTTTTTTGTTGTTGTTTGTTTTTTGAGACAGAGTCTCACTCTGTCACCTAGGCTGGACAGCAGTGCAGTGACACAATTACTGCTCACTGCTGCCTCCACCTCCCAGGTTCAAGTGTTTCTCCTGCCTCAGCATCCTGAGTAGCTGGGACTACAGGTGCCTACCACTAAGCCTGGCTAATTTTTTGTTTTGTATTGTATTTTTGGTAGAGAAATGGTTTCACCATATTGGCCAGGCTAGTCTTGAACTCCTGACCTCAGGTAATCTACCTGCCTCAGCCTTCCAAAGTTCTGGGATTACAGGTGTGAGCCACCATGCCCAGCCTATGTTTTTGATTTGTTTTTCAGATTGTTCACTTTTGGCATATAGAAATACTACTGATTATTGTATGTACTGATTTTTGGTTCTTATGAAGGTGTTTTCAGTGTATATAGTTGTTAATTTGGTGTCCTTGCCAGGTGTGGGGGAACAATTGATGAAACTTTCTATTCCACCATCTTGCTCTGCCTCAATTGCTAATTTTCTTTGAGGTCATAATACTGGAAATGAGTTTTGTACTTGTGGTTCAAAACTTACAAGTGATTTTTAGTCCATGGTGTACTTGCATTATTATTGTCAGTTGGCTCTCAGACCAAAGCATGTAATGCTCCCCAAAACTATATGTTGCAGAATTACATTTATATACTGGCATCTTTATGTGATCATCTCATACAAGATTATATTTTCTATACTTATTATTTGTGTACTAGGGAAAAAGCTTTGGGTATTAGACTATATCTCTAATTGTCAAATTGAGTCAATATGGAAGATAATATTCAAAACATAATAAATATGTTTGAGCAGTACACATAAATGACAGATGAGTTATTTTTTCCCATGGTTTATTACTGTTAGTCTAAACTTCTTTATTCTAGTTTTAAATTCTTTTTTTTTAAACCAACATTAAAGGTAAAGGAACCCTTAAAAAGGATCACAAATGGTTTATGAAGGTAGGGCATGCCATAAGAGAACTAAATTATAAGTAAAGATTCCTAATAAAAACTATAAATTGAAAATAGGATAGTAGACAAACAGCTGAAGTTATTTTGATAGTAGATTTACTAGATATAGGAAATAAAACCAGTGGAAATTTATACTTAATGTTTGTTTTCTCATTTGGAATATTAGGCACTAAAATGATCATTTGCTTTTTTTTGTTACTAATGAAAAGTATAATCACATGGAAACAATGACTAAGTTTCTTAGAGGTTTATGTTTTCTTTAGAAAATGGTTTCAAAATCCAGTATAGCTTGATTTGTACTCTATATTATCTTCATCTACCATGTGGCTTTTCATATTCTTCATGTATTTGTATTACATTTTCCCAAGTAAAAGGAATTGTGTTTTTCTACAAGTTTTGCCTTGAAAGTATCACTCATTGTAAAGTGTATTTTCTTTGCCTTATTTCAAAATATGTTCCATCAAATTCAGTGTTTGTAACTTTTTATAGAAATTGTTTCTAAATATTCCATTTACTTTCTGTCAGAATAATACATATTATTTTACTTTAGATTTAAAGCACCAAGATAAATCATTTTCTCTTGCTTAAAGAAATCATATTAAGATAGTTCTGTTTGTTTTTATGAATAAAGATTAGTGTTTTTATGTATAATCCTGAGTATCAGCATTCAGTATTTGGAAACCTTTGTGTCTATAGCCAACTCTATAAGTATTTATGAATTAAAGTGAAAACTTAAAATAACATTTAAATTAAACAGATAATAAGTCAATAGAGAGAGCCCTTTATTTTTACAAGGATTAAATTCATTACAAATTTTACTTCAAAAGTTTTTTTATTAAAGCAAAGAAAAATATTTGTCTGTCCTTCTTTCAAGAATTACATAAATAATGATCAGAAAGAGACTATAATTTGAAATTTCTATTTTTTTCAGTATATATCTACATTTTCAGGAATCTAATAGAAAGTTTCACAAAGCACACGTTAGTAAAAAATTGTGGCTAAGACTGAAAAAAATACAATAATTCTAATGTATAAAAACTTTTCAAAATGGAAGCAATCCAAGTTTTCTTTCAATGGGGATTTTAAATCTTCATTTATAGAACTGCTTTTGGTTGATTGTAATGAAATAATTATTTAAATGAATTCTTTTAAAAAAGTCTTTTTCTTGTTAGGAAAATAAGATTATTAAATATCTAGAAATGATAAATAAAATTCCTCCATGACTATATTAGTACCAATGAATATCATTATAGATGTTCCAATCTCTAGCACCTATTCAGTCAAACATTAGACACTATTCCACATGTTATTATTGATGATAATTGTTGAACAAAGTAAAGAAAGTTTCTGCCCTCTTGGAATTTATACTTTAGAAACTAGAGAAATACGCAATAATATAATTAAGATATTTTTAAATACAATAAGCACTAAGCAGAATACAGCTTACATGTACATAAGTAACTAACACGCTTTAAATGTATCATAAAATCTAAAACAGTAAGTAAGAGAAGGTATGCTGAAGGAAATTATCAAAGCTTCAGGTACTATGTGGCACTTGTTTTGACATTTGCAGATGGATAAAACTGGGAAAGTATGGTCAGGGATTGGTGGAAGTAGACAAAGTCATTCCAAGTGGAAGAAAGTAAAGGAAACAAACATCACAGAGACTGAGAAGTAGTTTAGCTTACCTGGACAAGTCACAGTACATGAGAACATTTTAGTTAAAATGTATGGTTGTCTTACTATGTTAGATATTACACTATGTCCTATACTCAGTGCTGTACTTCTTATACCCTCATTGGGCAGGTAGCATTATTTCTGATGTGCCTTGAAATTAAGTAACATGCTTAAAATTATATGTCATAATTCTTAGAGCCTGAATTTAAATCCAGGTCATCTGTCAACAAATTCCCACAATCTTAAACATTGCAGTAAGTTCTCAGGTTTTGTTTTTGTAAAAAGTGAGTTTGTTCTGCTTTCATAATTGAAGTGTATTTTTACTGGGTATAGAAGTTTAAATTGGCAGTTATTTTCTTTCACTCCATTATGATGTTGGCTCATTGGGTTCTTGCTTCTGATACTGGGGAGTAAGTTGTGATCTTTGTGTCCCTTTGAAGATAATATGTCTTTGTTCATTGGCTGCCTGTATGATTTACTCCTTGTCTTTCATTTTCAGAAGTTTTCATCTAGATAAAGTTTTATTTTTATGTATCCAGCATAGGTCTCAAGAACTTTCTAAATCTGTGGTTACTCTCTTTTTGCCATCTTTTGAAAATTCTGAGGCAGCAATTTTTCAAATATTGTTCTTGCCCAATTTCTCTACCTTCGTTTTTGATACTCCAATTAAACAAATAATGGCTATTTTCATTAGTTCCCATATTTCTTTTGTTTTCTTTTATGACTGTTATATCCTTTATATAAATATTTCAATCTGTTTATCTTTTACTAGCAAGTTTATTAATTCTGTCTAATATGTCTATTATTAAAATAATATATTAAGTCATTAAATTTCAGGTTATAATTTTCAAACTCAGAGTTTTTCTTTGTCTCTTTTATAGATTTCAGTTTTCTAGTGGAATTCCCTATTTGTCTTCTATATTTTTATATGTATTCATCATAAGTATTTTTAAATCTCTATCCAATAATCACAGTATCTCAATAGTATATTTCTACTGTCAGTTTGTCTCTTGACATTTGGTAATCAGCATTTAAGAAACTTTTTTATTGAATGGCAGACATTTGTTTCAAACTTTGAAAAGCTCCATCTAATGTTAACATCTTCCAAAGAGGATTTTTTATTTTTATTTTTCTGGCAGACAGAATAGGAATGCATGATCACATTTTAGGCAAGTATGGTTTTCATGCCGTTAAAGCTGTTTTTGTTTTTGTTTTTTTGCTGGTTTTTCTTCAAGATATGCCCCTCTGTTGTGTTCATTGAAAGCTAGAAGTGTTTAACAAGACTGTAAGATATTGCTGGCCCTAAACTCCAACTTTTATCTTCCTTGCACTACTAGACTGCTAATGCTTTACTTTTGTGTAATTTCATACTATAAATACAAGGTTGAAAGGGAACAAGAGCCTCTATAGAATAGGGCTGATCAAATTGTGGGCTCACTTCTCTGTTCTTCTCTTCACGGACCTAATCTCCTTGACCAAGCTGAATGCTAGTGTTTTCTTTTCATTCAAAGAAGCTGCTGCAAACTCCAGCTACTACTTTCTGCTTATCTAGATGCAACTACTTATCTGGAAGCAAATGGGCAAATGTCCTGGTTTGAAAAGCAGAGCCCTCTGTAGTCTTAACTTTGCTTGCTTCTTATCTCTTTAGCTTTAGAAGATCTAGTCAACTTCAGTTGTTCTTGTAACAATTCAACTATATATATATATATATATATATGTATATGTGTATATATTTTTTATTCAGTTTCTACATTTGTTTTTGATAAACTGATGTTTGGCAGGGTTTTTTAAAATCATTTTGTAGGTAGTTGTTGTTAATATAAGTACATTCCCATTTTGTTTTCATTTGCTAAAAGAAATTTTTAGAATGTGTATTGAATTTTATAAAATATTTTTCTGCTCTGAAATGATAAAACCATTTTTCTTTCTCTAAAAGATTTTCTTGTGTTGAGGCATATTTCCATTTCTGGCATATTTCCAGCTCAAACTATATAATGTATTTTAAATACATTACTGTTTTTGACTATCTAAATTTATGTTTTTTTGAAAAAAATTGACTTTTTGATCCTAAAAACATTGACTAAATTTCTATTTGTTGTTATATGCTTGCTAGAATTTGGTAGCTGGGTTTTGATAGTCTCAAAAAATAATTTGAGTAGTTTTTCCTGTTTTTCTATTCTCTTCACCTATGTGGCATAAGAGAATAAATAAATTCTTGGGAGTAATTTTGTTTGAGTCTATGTTAGCAAATCTCCCTCCTTTGGTATATTTTTAAATGTCTACTGATTTAGTATGATTTTCTATTTCATCTTGAATACATTTTCCTCATTTATATTTTCTTATATTAATCCACGTCATGTAAGTCTGTGTTCATAAATTACATATTGATGGATTCTCTTGCTCTTCCTCCTTCTTTGTTTTTCCTAGTCTGGTTATCTCTTATTATATGGCATAAATGTTTATAAAAATAAGTAATGTATTGATCAATAGGTTTGAGCTAATCGTGGTACTTCTGTCAATTATTCTTTGACGTTGTTAGATCTAGACTGTTTTGCCTAGAGGTAATGGCTATTACTAATTAATGATAATTATTTGTCGCTAGGCTAAGAATATTATAGTTATTACTACCTTCAAGTCTTAAGTATATTTATGAAGTATAAATTGTTAGTACTTTACATATGAAGGCGCCTGAGGCTTAGAGAACTTGAGTAGGTTACTTGGAAAAATTAAGTAGATTAGTAGATATCAAAGGCAAAATTATAAGATGATCCTCGAGATTCCCATCTCCTGGTGTATATGCCCTGTAAAATCTCCCCTTGGGTGTGAGTGAAACCTGTAAATATGATACTTCTTCCATGATTATATTATATGTAGAAAGAGATTTTACAGTGTTATTAACACCCCCAATAAGTGACTTTTATTTAATCAAACATGTGGTTGTCCTACATGGGCTGCCCTAATTAGATGGGCCTTTAACAAAACAAGAGGTAACAGCAGAGATTCTCCTGTTGTCCTTAAAAAAACAAACTGGCATGCTGTGAGAGGAGGAGGCCATGTGTCAAGGACCTGCGAATACCTTCTAAACGCTGAGAGTAGTCTTTACCTGGTAGCTAGCAAGAAAATGAGACCTGAGTCCTAGAGGCAGAATGAAATGAATTCTGCTACAATCATTGAACTTGGAAGAGAACTCTATTTCCTAGGTGAGATCACATCCCAGTCAGTACCTTGATTTCAGCATGGTGAGACTGAAAGCAAAGGATTTAGGTGACTGACACTTGTACACTGACTTATTGAAACTGTGAGACAGTACATTTATGTTGTTTTAAGACACGAAATTTGTAGTAATTTTTTAGGCAGTAAGAGAAAACTAATATACTAGATGTCTAGAGATTTAATAAGCATCAGAGATAATGTTTAAAGAAAATCTAACTTGAAAATTCATGTTCACAATTATGCTATCCATCTTACTTTAGTACATCTGTTACTGATAAGAAAAATTTAAAATATCTGGCTGTTTATCTGAAAAAGTGAACTACTATATAGTTTATGCATTTACAACTATCAAACTTGACAGCTTTGTCTTTATTTTTTTCTCACTGGCTGCAGAGTTCAATATTGTAGACCTGTGTTTTTATCATCTGTCTTTCCTGTCTCATGCATATTTTCAAACTACTGTTTTATCTAAGTTTAGTAGGAAGAGTAATGTCTACTTTGTAGTGAGAAGTTAAAAAATGATAAGATTCTAATTTAATAAATAATGTAAACCTTTACTCCTTTTGGTAAATACATTTTAATAATACTTTCCTTTTCCATCAAAATTGGCTCAAAATATGCTTTTAAAAATAGTATTTTACTTTAATACTATTTAATACTAGTATTTAATATTATTTAATATTATTAAATATTTAATATTAATATTTAATAATTACTTAATGTTTAATATTAAAATATTAAATATTAATATTAATTATATTTCAGTTTTCTAGTGGAATATAATTTCTATTTTTATAATTAATATTAAAAATATTTAATAATTATTAATATTTGATATTTAATAATATTAAATAAAATATTTAATATTATTTAATACTATTCTGGCCACTGTATTGACCAGTGCAAATTTAAGTAACAGTTATTTTAAATTACTGGAATCAATTATTCAATGTTGAATGAGAAACTGCTTTGCAGCAAGAATGTCTAAATTCAGGAAAATGCTTTTGAATCAAGTAAGATACTGATGAATAAAAATTCTCAAACTCTGGGTTATTTTTAGTTGCTGTGCACTTTTGTTCTCTTCATCATTTACATTTTTAAATTTTAATTTTTTAAATTATATTTTCTTCATCCTTTTATGTTTTCTTTTTGTATATAGTTCATCATATCTGGAATTCACTGCTATAGTACCTGATACTTTAATGATAATGATACCCTGAAATTGATAATTTTCTACTAATTATCAAGTTATTGAAAATACCAATAGTTATTAGCGTTTAAGAAATATATGAATTTAATAGGAAAAATTTGACTGACTTTTTGACTCACTAAATTTGTTTCAAAATATTATTGAGGCATCAAAATAAAAATCAGCAGTGTGCTTATGCGTTTGTCTTTACATAAATAATTTATACCCCATAATATGAGAAATTTCAGAACATAACGAACGGGCATGTCCCGAAGATTTTATGCATATGCCATTTATGCTACTGAGTGGGATGATTTTCTCCCATTCACCACAGCTGATGTTGTCTTGCCTATTGTGGAATTGCTTTCATTTTAAATAGCACATTCATAAAACAAAATATAATCATTATATTCAATTTTTATGTAAGTCCTCTTTTAATGTTTACAAAAAAGAAAAAAAAGAAAAAATAAGCCAAACGCAACCAATGAAAACTGTAAATGTTACCACACTCATGGAGGAAGTTAACAATGTAGGGAGCATGGTATGTGAAAAAAAAATCTGCTAAAATCCAGCAAAACTAGAGTACCCTTAAAGATTATTCTGAGTGGAGACTAGTATATGTGTCAGGAATAAAGCACAATGTTGAAAAGGTGGCTCTCATTCTTGTGCTTTTAAGCTAGTTATTAATACCTAGCATGGAAAACCAATTGGCCCTGTTCAACCAAAGCACAGTACTGAGTAGAACTTCTTACACATTTAAACTGTTGTAACCTAAATGCACATACATGGAGCATGAATTTATTTTTCTTCTGGTTATCATGTTTCATTGTTATGTTTGTAAAAAAAATTTGCTGTCCAAATGTACCAAAGTGATGAAAGATCATTTTGAATTTTGTTTTGGCTACTAACTTCAACCTTTAAATTATTGGTCATATCATGTTTGTTCTTTTCTGTTTATTTAATCAACATTAATTAAACATAGGGTGCTAGATCTGTACAGGATGTTGAGATGTATTAAACTAAGATGCGTTCTGTAATCTCAGGGCTCCTACTCATCACATTGTGCTTATAAGTATATAGACTTCTTAACTCTATCCACAAATGGAGAAACTGGGCTGGCATTATCTAACTCAACTCTCAACTCTGTTCAGTAGAAATTAAACGAGATCTCTGTTTGTGTTTTAACTTTTCTAGTAGCCACTACAAAAAGCTGTGGAAATAAATGAAATTAATTGAAATCGTACGTTTCATTTAACTCTTTATATCAAAATTATTTCCATGTCAACCAAAAGTAAATAATAAAAAATTTTAGTGAGATACTTGGCATTCCTTTTTTAATACTAACTTTTCAACATTCAGTATGTATTTTATATTTATAGCACATCTTAAATGGTACTAGCCATGTTTCAATGTTTTATAGCCACATGTGGCTACTGTATTGAAAAGTGCAGATTTAAATAACAGTTAACATTGATTTTACCATTTTTATAATGCTATATCTAGATTCTCTACAGACAAAAGCCCAAAATCTAATTTTGACAAGAGCTCTATTCTTCAAAAATATTTTTCATATAGAAAGTATTTTCACAGAGTAATTTAAAGTGTTTCTTTTGTTTGTTTGTTTGCCCAATACTAGGAAAGCAAAATTTTACCTCTAGCATTCTGAATTACATTGTCATAGGGCAACTCTCTGTTTCAGAAAAACACCATGAAAAGTTTTATGATTTTAATTAACCAAAAGTCTGTTAATTTATTTTAAATATTTATCTGTAACAATAAATCTGTCAAAAGTTTCCTTATTTATACTTGTATTTTTAACTTGTGAGCTAGTTGCTGAGTTGTTTAATTAGTTATTTAGTTATACTCCATCATCTACCATCATATGACTAACATGCTATTTTTCTTTTAAAACATTTAACAAAGATGATAGTTCTACATTGTGAGCATAATGCATAAATCTTTAATACCTTCCGTAGAATCTATTGGCTTACTACTAAACTTTATTTAATTAGATACTAAAGAATACTGTTCACACGGTTTTAAAAATGTGGTAAAAGTCATTTGGGGGGAGTATTGGCATTCTATAAAACTAAAAAAATTATAAATTGACAGAGATATCAAAATAGCCAGGAGTAATATCTGTGTTATAGGCTTAATAGTAAGAAATAGCCTAAAAATATATAATTTCATATTCTCTTAGAGCTACCAGTGTGTGTGCCTATCTGATTGGGAAGGAAATTTTTGTGAACAAGAATCCAATGACTGTAAAATGAATCCTTGCAAGAACAATTCCACCTGTACTGACCTTTACAAAAGCTATCGGTGAGTAACATATTTTTAGTTTTCTTCATGAAATTACTTGGAGTGCTCAGTGTCCTTGGGATACATCCAGACATTATTTTCACTTTAGATACATTTAATTAAAATAACCATCCAGCAATGAAGAGCCATTTACTGACAAGATGGTGTCACAATCATTTGAAATTTGAAAACACTGAAGGCCAGATGTCAACAAAGTATAAACAAATTTTAACTTGAAAAGGCAATGTTCCAATATGGTAATGATACGAATGCATTTACTTCTTCAAAACATGTTTTTGCCATCTTAACATTGTTTTGGACCTTTCCATGCAGTATGAGAACTACCACACTATGACAAGAAAGGAGTGAGTCCACTAAATTAAAACTTCCAATTTTTTACTTAGAGATTATTTTGAGTTTGGATAATTTAATAAAATTTTTGATATATTTTATAATATAAATTATCCACATATTCCATAATTCAATTGTATTAATTAGTTATTAGATGAGAATTCTGAAGAAACTCCAAATAGAAATTCTGAGTAGGTGTTTATGTATTATGCCCACCTTTTAATGGAGTTGTTTTTTGCTTGTTGAATAAGTTCCTTATAGATTCAGCGTATCACACCTTTATTGGATGCATAAATCGTGACTATTTTTCCCATTCTTTTTTTTTTTTTTTTTAATAGAGAAACAACAGTGGGCCCAGGGGACCGGCACTCAGCATACCAAGGACCTGCACCGGCCTCTGAGTTCCCTCAGTTTTTATTGATTATTATCTTCATTATTTCAGCAAAAAGGAATGTAGTAGGAGGGCAGGGTGATAATAAGGAGAAGGTCAGCAACAAATATGTGAGCAATAGAATCTATGTCATAATTAAGTTCAAGGGAAGGTACTATGACTGGACATGCACGTAAGCCAGATTTATGTTTCTCTCCACCCAAACATGTCAGTGGAGTAAAGAATAACAAAGCAGCATTGCTGCAAACATGTCTTGCCTCCCACCATAGGGTGGTTTTTCTCTGATCTCAGCATTGAACAAATGTACAATCGGGTTTTATACCGAGACATTCAGTTCCCAGGGACAGGCAGGAGACAGTGGCCTTCCTCTATCTCAGCTGCAAGATGCTTTCCTCTTTTACTAATCCTCCTCAGCACAGACCCTTTACGGGTGTTGGGCTGGGGGACGGTCAGGTCTTTCTCATCCCAGGAGGCCATATTTCAGACTATCATATGGGGAGAAACCTTGGACAATACCCCGCTTTCAAGGGCAGAGGTCCCTACGGCTTTCCACAGTGCATTGTGCCCCTGGTTTCAGACTATATTTCAGACTATCACATGGGGAGAATACTCCGCTTTATTTTTCCCATTCTGTCAGTTGTCTGTTTACTCTGTTGATAGTTTCCTTTGCTATGCAGAAGCTCCTTAGCTTAATCTTACTTGTCAATTTTTGGTTTTGTTGCAGTTGCTTTTGTGGACTCACTCATAAATTATTTATCAAGGCTGATGTCCAGAATGGTGTTTTCTAGGTTTTCTTCTAGGATTCTTATAGTCAGAGGTCTTATATTTATATATTTAGTCCATCCTGGGTTACTTTTTTGTGTATAGTAAAAGGTAAGGGTCCAGTTTCAGTCCTCTGCATATGGACAGCCAATTTTCCCAGCACCATTTATTGAATAGGGGGTCCTTCCCTCATTGCTAATTTTTGTTGATTTATCAAATATTAGACGGCTGTCAGTATGTTGCTTTATTTCTGGTTTTGCTATTCTGTTCCACTGATCTATGTGTCTGTTATTGTTGTTGTTTTACCAGTGCAATGCTGCCATGCTGTTTTTGGTTACTGTAGACTTATGTATAGTTTGAAGTCAGGTAAAATGATGCCTCCATCTTTTTTTATTTCCTCTCTAAGATTGCTTTAGTTATTCAACTTCTTTTTTCATTCTACATACATTTTAGTATAGTTTTTCTCTAATTCTGTGAAAAATGACATTCGTAGGTTGATAGGTTGAATCTGTGCATGCTTTGGGCATTATGGCCATTTTAATGATATGGATTCTTCCAAGCCATGAACACGGGGTATTTTTTCATTTGTTTGTGTCATTACTGATTACTTTTAGCAGCGTTTCGTAGTTCTCCTTGTACAGATCTTTCACATCCTTGATTAGATATATTCCTTGCTTTTTTGTTTGTTTGTTTGTTTTTTGTTTTTGGTGTGTGTGCTATTGTAAATGGGATTGCATATTGTAAATGGATTCTTGATTTGGCTCTCAGCTTGAATGTTATTGGTGCATAGAAATGTTACAGATTTGTATACATCGATTTTGTGTCCTGAAACTTTACCAAATTTTTTATAAGTTCCAGGAGCCTTTTGGTGGAGTCTTCAGCATCTTCTAGGTGTAGAATCATATCATCAGTAAGGAGAGATAGTTTGACTTATTTTGTTACTTTTTGGATACCTTTTATTTATTTCTCTTGCCTGATAGCTCTGGCTTGGACTTCCGGTACTGTGTTGAATAGAAGTTGTGAGGCTGGGCTTGTTCCAGTCCTCCCGGGGAATGCTTGTAGACTTTGCCCATTTAGTATGATGTTGGCTGTGGGTTTACCATAGATGGCTCTTATTATTTTGAGATATGTTTCTTAGATACCTAATCTATTTAGGATTTTTAACATGATGTTGAATATCATAGCAGAATTTTCCACTTCTATTGGGATCATCATGTGTTTTTTGTTTTTAATTCTGTTTATGCAGTGAATCACATTTATTGATTTGTGTATGGTGAAACAGTTTCATCCCAGGAATGAAGCTTAGTTGGAGAATTAACTTTTTGATGTGCTGCCATATTTGGCTTCCTAGTATTTTGTTGAGAGTCATAACGTGTATTGGCCTGTAGTTTTCTTTTTGTGTTGTATCTTTTCCAGGTTTTGGTATCTCGATAATACTGGTTCATAGAGTGAGTTAGGGAGGAGTTCCTTCGACTTCATTTTTTTTTTTTTTTTTGGAAGAGTTACAGTAGAATGGGTACCAGCTTTTCTTTTTACATCTAGTAAAATTTGGCGTGAATCCATCTGGTCTGGGGCTTTATTTTGTTGGCAGGTCGTTTTTTTTAAATTACTGATTCAATTTCAAAACTTGGTGTTTTCAGGATTTCAATTTTTTTCTCATTCAATCTTGAGAGGTTGTGTGTTACCAGGTATTTACCCATTTCCTTTAGATTTTCTAGTTTATGTGTATGGAGGTGTTCATAAGGGTCTCTCAGAATCATTCTACTTCTGTGAGATCAGTTGTAATGTCACCTTTGTCATCTCTGACTGTACTTATTTGGATCTTCTGTCGTTTTTTCTTTGTTAATGTAGACAGTGGTTTATCAATCTTGTTTATGCTTTCAAAAAACCAACTTCTGTTTAAGTTGATTATTTCCCTGGATTTTGGGGTCTTAATTTTGTTCAGTTCTGCTCTGATTTTAGTTCTTTTCTTTTGCTAGGTTTGGAATTAGTTTGCTCTTGTTTCTGGTTTTCCAAGTATGATATTAGATCATTAGTTTGATATCTTTCTGACATTTTGAGATATGCATTTAACAAGTGCCCCATAAACATATGAAAAAAATGCTCAACATCATTAATCAGAGAAATCCAAATTAAAACCACAATGAGACAATATCTCACACACATCAGCATTGTTATTATTAAAAAGTTAAAAAACCAACAGATGCTGATGAGGCATTGGAGAAAAGAGAACGTTTAAACACTGTTGTTGGGATATAAATTAATTCAGCTACTGTGGAGAGCAGTTTGGAGATTTCTCAAAAACTTAACATAGAACTACCATTTCACCCACCAATCCCATTACTGGGAATATATCCAAAAGTAAATAAATCATTCTACCAAAAAGATACATGCACTCATGTAGTCATCTCAGTGCTACTCACCATAGCAAAGACATAGAACTAACCTAGGTTCCCATCAACATGGGATTGCATAAAGAAAATGTGGTTCATATACACCATGGACTACTATGCAGCCACGAAGAAGAACAAAGTCATGTTCTTTGCAGCAACATGGATGTAGCTTGAGGCCATTATTCTAGGTGAATTAATACAGAAACATAAAACCAAATATCATATGTTCTCACTTATAAGTGGAAGCTAAACACTGGGTACTCGTGGACATAAAGATGGCAGTAATAAACACTGGGGAATTCTAGAGTGGGAAGGGAAGGAGGTAAGTATGGGTTGAAAAACTGACTGTTGGATACTATGCTCACTACCTGGGTGATGGGATCATTTGTACCCCAAACTCCAGCATCATGCAATATATCCATGTAACAGTTGCACATGTACTCCCTAAATCTAAAATAATGCATACACATGAAAAAGAAATTCTTAGTAGCTATTGCTATTATTCCAAAAGCTTAATAACCATGTATATATTTGTAAATTTTTTTTTTTAAGGCAGACTCTCACTCTGTTTCCCAGGCTGGAGTGCAGTGGCATGATCTTGGCTCACTGAAACCTCCACCTCCTGGGTTCAAGTAATTCTCCTGCCTCAGCCTCCGAGTAGCTAGGATTACAGGTGCCTGACATCATGCCTGGATAATTTTTGTATTTGTAGTAGAGATGGAGTTTCATGAGTTTCACCATGTTAGCCAGGCTGGTCTCGAACTCCTGATCTCAAGTGACCTGCCCGCCTCGGCCTCCCAAAGTGCTCAGATTATAGGCATGAGCCACCATGCCCTGCCCTTGGTAAATAATTTTTAATCCTAGATTTGTTTGGTATACATTGCATCTCTTATGTAGATGCATAATCAAGTATATCATAACTAAATCCTTTTCTTGTTCAGAAGCAGATGAATTGCATACAAACACACTCAGATGATTATTTTACAAAGGAAAATGTTAAAATTATTTCAGAATGTCCTCCAAAATAAATCATACATTCTCTTTTGCCTTGTGATTAAGGTTGAGAATTCTGGATTATCTCATGCCTGTAAAACTTTTCACAAATGTTTCTAATTTTTTGGTGATTAAAGTGGGTTATAAGGTGCAGACTGTTCAACAGTAGGCAGTTTGCTTTACTAAATTGAATTCCACAATAGCTGGCAATAATGGCATAGATACTATGTGACAAAAAAAGATAAATAAATAATTTTGGTAATATAGGAAAACTCACAATGCCAATAGTTAGGATTAGTTAAAGATATATAAAAATAAAAAGACCCAGAGACATTTTTGTGACATTAGCAATTATTAAGTTGATGTATGAACACAAATTGATATTAATAACCTTTCCACCTGTATATTAGGAGAAATAATAAACTTTTGATGAACTAAAAACATAATATTCATTGTTATCTATGTTTTATTTTTCTTACATCAATTAATTATAACCTATAATATGTACTATAAATTTTCTAGTATTTCTTTCATTGAGACTCTGATATATCCTTTTTTTGGCGTTTAGCTCTTCCTATAATTTCTTAAGATAACTTGTATATGCATTTGTGTATGTGTGCGTTGATGCTGTTGGCAGTCACCAGACAAACACCACTGGGAACACACCTAGGGTTGCAAAAGTTGGGTTTATAACTCATTGCAACAAGGGAGAAAACACATCATGTAGATCCACAGGGATATCTAAATAAAAGGATGTTAGAAAGGACTTACCGACCTGAGCTTGCTACTTGTATTTTGGGGGATGGTTTCAAACAGTGCGTCTTTGCTCTGGATAAGTTGTCAAGAAGGGAGCAGAATTTTATTATTAGGTTTATGGTAAGTCTTACCTAGGAGGATGGAGGAAAAGACAAGAAAGAAGTGAAAACCAATGTTTTCAAAAGAGGTACCAATTACTTATATTAGCCATGACAGGGGATTGTTTTGTTAGTCTTTTGTTTGGGTGATGTTCCTGGTTTTGTCTCTATTTGATAAGATTATAAGTTAGTCTAGTTTTTGTGATCTCTTATTTGCATAGATTAGCCATGTCTGATACTGATGTTCTATGAAATTGTTGAAATGGTCATCAGAAGAACACTTACACCTAGCTCTAAACCTGCTTTATACTATATGGCTAGCTCCTGAATATCCTGGCTATCAGAAGCTACTTTGCTCCTTCCCAAAACAATGTCTTATACATATGAGTTAAATACACGTGTGTGTGTGTGTGTGTGTGTGCGTGTGTGTATGAAATACATCACTTATGTTTGTCCACCTATTGGTTCAAAATATTCTTATATATCCCAACAAAATGAGAGGACTCAAATATTAATTTATTGTCCAACATGGTATTAATTTTATTTAAATAAAAGTATCACATTTGATATAGAAGTCTTAAAAATTGAAAACAAAATAAACAGCATCTACAAGGCTTAATTCAAAATACTTTAATATTCATGATACATAATCAGTCTTTCTAGATAACCCTGACATGGCTTATTGTGAACTCCTAGTGATTTAAATGTATAAATGTTTCAGGAGATTTTGTTACCTAAATTAAGACAAACTCTTAGTCATTTCATCATTCCTAAGATTTTTGATATATTATTTGCTTTATTTATTTTCATATTTCAGATATTTGTTGCATTTTATCTGGATATAAAATTTAAAGTTTAGCTGAATCAGATTTTCTGAATGTGCTTCTTCTTTGTGATTATAAAGATAATGTATTAATATGAACATTATATTCATATTGGCTTTTCTAGATTGTAAAGAGAAAAGAGCAGTCACTAAATATGCTATATTAATGAGATGAGCATAATGTATGTATTCCATATGTTGCATATAAATAGGATGACTTACAACTTAGGAATTTCCTTACCAATTATCTTTCTAAATAATAATTTTATTGAGACATAATTAACATACCATACAATTCACCTTTTTAGGTGTACAATTCAGTACAATAGTCCCCCTTTACTATTCCAAGGGAGATATGTTCCAAGACCCCCAGTGGATGTCTGAAAATCAAAGATAGCACCGAACTCTATACAGGGTTACACATATCCCTTAACTTACAATAGGGTTATTTTTCTGATAAACCCATTGTATATTGACAAAAATTGTAAGTTGGAAATGTACTTGTAAGTATTTAATATACTTACTGAATATCATAGCTTATCCTAGCCTCCCTTAAACATGCTCAGAACCTACATTAACTTACCGGTGGAGAAAAACACAATTCCTATTTTATAATAAATTATTGAATATCTCATGTAATTTATTGAATACTCCACTGAAAGCAAAAAAACATAATTGTTGTAAGCGTACTTGAAGTGTAGTTTCTACTTAATGTAAATTGCTTTTATCCCATTGTAAAGACAAGACATCACGTCAAACCAGTTGGGGACCATCTATATATAAATTATGTATTTTTCTATATATAACTATGGTGAAGTTTAAATATAAGTTAGGCACATTAAGAGATTAACAACAATAACTACTAATTAAATAGAAAAATCATAACATACTGTAATAAAAGTGTGTCAATGTGGTCTCTCTCTCTCTCTCAAAATATCTTATTATACTATATTCATCTATTTTTAGAGCATGGTTGACTGCTGGTAACTGAAACCAGAAAGCAAAACCATGGAAAAGGAGAGAACTACTATAGATTTAGTAGCTTAGTAGAGAAGTACAACGATCACCACTATCTAATGTTAGAATACTTGTATTATTCCAAAGGAACTCATACCATTACCATAGCCTCTCCCCATTTCCTTCTTCCCCCTTGAAATAAATAAAGTCCCCCTAATCGACTTTCTATCTCTAGGATTTGTCTGTTCTGGACATTTCATATAAATGGAATCATGCAATATATGTTTTTTGGTGACTGGTTTGTTTGACTTAGCATAATATTTTCAAGATTTATGTCATAGCAGGTATAAGGACTTTGTTTCTTTTTTATGGCCAGATAACATTACATCATAAAGTTACAGCAAATTTGTTTATTTTTCAGCTGATAAACATGTTGATTATTACAACTTTTTGACTACTATGAATAACACTGCTATAAACATGTGCAATACATGTCCAGACATATATTTTCAATTATTTTTCATATAAAACTAGAGTAGAATTGCTGGATCATAGAGTAACTCCGTGCTTAACTTTTAGAGGAACTTCCAGACTCTTTTCCAAAGTGAATGTATAATTTTTGCAGTACCACCAGCAGTGTATGAGAGTGTCAACTTCTCCACATCTTGCCAATATTTGTTGATGTTTGTCTTTTTAACCCTTCTAGTAGGTGTGAAGTTGTATTTCAATGCACATTTGATTTTCATCTCCCTAAGGACTAATAATACAGCTCATCTTAACATGCGCTTTCTGACCTCGTGTATCTCTTTTTGGGAGAATATCTCCTCATATCATTTGCTCATTTGGGAATGGAAGTTATGTACCTTTTATCTTAGTTGTAAGAAATTTTATATATTTTGGATACAAGCCAATTATCAAATATGATTTGCAGATATTTTCTTCCATTATGTGAGTTATCTTTTTCTTCATGGTGTCCTTTCAGGCACAAATAATTTTAATTTTGAGGACAACCAATTGACTCATTTTCTTTTGCCACTTTTGCTTTTCATATCATAGCTAAGAAATTGTTGTCTAACTGAAGATTACAATAATTTTATTTCTGTATTTTCTTCTATAAACTTTATATTTTTAGCTCTTATATTGAGATATAATCCATTTTGAGTTAGTTAATTTTTATGTGTGTGGTGTGAGGTAAAGGTCTAGCCTCATTCTTCTACACATGAATATCCAGTTGTCTCAGGATAATTTCTTAAAAATACTATTCTTTCCATATTAAATTATCTTGGTAACTTTAACATGAATTAGACAAACTTGTAAGGATTTCTAGACACTCTATTCTATTTATCTTTATTCTAATACCACACCCTCTTATTGTAGCTTTTAGTAAGTTTGAAGTCAGGAAATACGAATCCAACTTATTTTTTTGTTCCATCATTGTTTTGCTAAACTGGGATCCTTGTACTTCCATATGAATTTTAGTATCAGCTTGTTACTTTCTGAAGAAAATGGCAGCCATAACTTTAATAGAGATTTTATTGAATCTTCTTTAATTTCTTTCAATAATATTTTATTGTTTTCTATGTATACTTGTACTTCTTAGAATCTATTCTTAAGAATTTGAATCTTTTTATGTTATTAGAAATGGAATTGTCTTCATGCCATTTTCAGATTGTTCTTTGCTAGTGTATAGAGACAGCACTGATTTTTGTATATTGATGATGTATTTTTCAACATCAGTAAACTTATTTATTAGTTATAATAATTTTTGGTCGATTCCTTAGGATTTTTAATATCTGATAATGGAGACAATTTTGCTCCTACCTTTCCAATATTGATACGTTTTTTCTGTTTTATGGTTAATTATCCCAACAACTTCCAGTACAATGTTGAATTTAGAAATGACAGACTAAATATTCGTGTCTTGTTCCTGAGCTTAAAAGAAAATCAAGCAGTCTTTCACCATAAAGTATGATGTTAGCTGTAGATTTTTCATGGGACACTTTACCAGATTTTGGACATTCCCTCCTGTTCCTGGTTTGTTGAGTGTTTTTTTTGTTTTGTTTTTTATAAAATGTGTTGAATGTTTTCAAATGCTATCAATGAAGCTGTTTATATGTGTAATTTGTCTTATATTCTATTAATATTGTATATTGCATTTAGTGGTTTTCTATTTTAAAACCAACCTTGCAGAACTAATATATATCCCAATTGGTCATAATGTATATTTCTTTGTATATGTTGCTGAATTCCATTTGCTAGTACTTCATGAAGGAATTTGGGGTCTGTATTCCTAAGGCATATTGATCTGTATTTTTCTTTTTTTGTCATATCTTTGACTGGATTTAGACTGGGTAATATTAGCCACATAGAACATGTTAAGAATTTTCCCCTTCTCTTTTGGAACAGTTGCAGAAGGATTGGTGTTCATTATTCTGTAAACGTTTGGTAAAGTCACTGGTAAAGCAATCTACTCATGTACTTATTTTGTGGAACACATTTTTATTACTAAATCTCTTTGCTTATTGTAAGTTTATTGATATGCTATACTTTTTTTGGGTTACTTTCAGTGGTTTTACCTTTCTGTAAAGTTATCTAATTCATTTAGCCTTTATAATTGGTTAGCATGTAATTGTTTAGTATTCTCTTTGAATCCTTTTTTGTTTTTGGAAGAGTGTAGTATTTTCTTCTCTTTCATTTCTGATTCTTGTATTCTGGGTCTTCTCTGTTTTTTCTTGATCATTCTAGTTAATGGTTTTTCAGTTTTGGAAAGTACCAGTTTTAGATTTCATCGTCTTATTCTATTGCTTTTTTATTCTCTGCTTTATTAATTTATGCTTTAATTTTCATTATGTTCTCCTTCCTTTTGCTATGAATTTAGTTTTCACTATTGAATACAAAGTATATCTATTACAAATAGCATATAGTTGAACAATTTTTTCATTAAGCACATTCTGCCATTATTTGTCTTTTGATTGGAATGTTTACTCAATTTGCATTTACTGTAATTACTGATAAGGTAGAGTTTACTTCTGCTATTATGCCATTTGTTTTCTATATGTCTTCTTCTCTTTTGCTCCTGCCTTCTTCCATTATTGCCTTACTTTGTGTTAAATAGATATTTTTTTCTGATATACCACTTTAACATCCTTGTTACATTTATTGTATTATTTAAAAAATTTTTAATGGTTGACCTATGGATTATAAGTAACCTCTTAAGATAAAGCAATTACATAGCATTAATAGCAACTTATTTTTAATAATGTGCAAAAATATTGCTCCACCATTGCTCCCCTTTTTTTACTCCCTTGTTGTATTATTGTGATACAAATTATATCTTATACATTATAAGCCCATCAACAAACTGTTATAATTATGGTTTTATGCTCCATCTTTTAAATCATATACAGAGAAAAGAGTTATGAACAAAACATATTTATACTGGTTTTAATATTTACTAATATAGTTACCATTACTGGATCTCATGATTTTTATGTGTGAATAATTAAGATTCTATAGTTTCTTTTCATTTTAACCTAAAGGACTATCATTACTATTCTTTATATGTTAGTCTGCTAGTTATGAAATCTTCCTGTTCTTGTTTATCTGAAAATGTCTTAATTTCTGCTTTAATTTAGAAGGTAGCATTGTAGGATATAGAATTCATGGTTGATAGTCTTTTTTTTTCTTTTAGCACTTCAAATATATCATTCTGCTGCTTTCTTATCTACATGGTGGCTTCTGATGGGAAGTCAATTGTTATTCTTATGTGGATCCTTGTATGTAATAAATTACTTTTTTTCTCGATGCTATCACTATTATCTCTTTGTGTTTTACAGTTTGACTATCAAGATTAACTTTCAATCTCTTTCAATTTATTCTACTTTGAGTTTGATGAGGTTCATGGATGTATAGATCAACATTTGTTCATAAAATTCAGAAAGTTTTGGCCATTAATTTTTCAAAGCATTTATCTATCCCTTTTCCTTTTGGAACTCATATGTGAGTAGATCTCTGAGGATCTACTCATTTATTTATTTTTTTTCTGATGATCCTCAGACACAATTATCTTAATAAACTTATCTTTATGTTCACTACTTCTTTCTTCTGCCAAATTAAATCTCTTGTTTTGCTCAATTAGTAATTATTTTATTTTTTCCAATAACTTTTTTTTTTAAAATATAATTTAAGTTCTGGGATACATGTACAGAATGTGCAGGTTTTTTACATAGGTCTACATGTGCCATACACATGCCATGGTGGTTTACTGCACCCATCAACCCATTATTTACATTAGGTATTTCTTCTAATGCTATGCCTCCACTATCCCCCTGACCCCCCAACAGGCCCTGGTGTGTGATGTTCCCCTCCCTGTGTGCTCATTGTTGAACTCCCACTTATGAGTGAGAACATGCAGTGTTTGGTTTTCTGTTCCTGTGTTGGTTTGCTGAGAATGATGGTTTCCATTTTCATCCATGTCTCTGCAAAGGACATAAACTCATCCTTTTTTATAGCTGCAGAGTATTTCATGCTGTATATGTGCCACATTTTCCTTATCCAATCTATCATTGGTGGGCATTTGGATTGGTTCCAAGTCTTTGCTTTGTGAACAGTGTTGCAATAAACATACGTGTGGATGTGTTTTTATAGTAGAATGATTTATAATCCTTCAGGTATATACCCAGTAATGGGATTGCTGGCTCAAATGGTATTTTTAGTTCTAGATCCTTGAGGAACTGCCACACTGTCTTCCACAGTGGTGCAACTAATTTACACTCCCACCAACAGTGTAAAAGCATTCCTATTTCTCCACATCCTCTCCAGCATCTGTTGTTTACTGATTTTTAATGATTGCCATTCTAACTGGCGTGAAATGGTATCTCATTGTGGTTTTGATTTGCATTTCTCTAATGACCGGTGATGATAAGCTTTTTTTCATATGTTTGTTGGCCACATAAATGTCTCCTTTTGAGAAGTATCTGTTCCTATCCTTTGCCCACTTTTTGATGACGTTGTCTGTTTTTCTCTTTTACATTTGTTTTTCAGTTTTTATAATTTCCAACTCTGGAAATTCTATTTGTTTTTTAATTTTTTAATAATTTATTCCTTTATTTTTATTACTGATTTGGTAAGACATCAATCTCCTACTTTCCTTAATTGATTATATAATAGTTTATATTTCCCTTTGAACAAGTTTACCATAGCTGACTTAATATATTTGTCAAGTAAATCCAATATTCGGGTGTCCTCAAAGGCAGTTTCTATTTACTGGTTTTATTTCTGTGCATGGCCCATACTTTTATTTCTTTGTATGTCTTATAATATTTTCTGGTAACTTGACATTTAAAATAGCATAACTTGGTACATCTGGAAATCAAATCTTGCTCTTTCCTAGTAGCTAGTGTTTTTGTTTTTGTTGTTTCTACTATTTGTATAGTGTTTCACTGGGATTGTTCTTTACCATGTGTGGCCATTTTAGTCTCTGCTTGATTAACTTAGTGGTCAGCTAAAATGAATCATTTGACAGAGATTTTTCTTAGATTTTTGGAACTAAAACATCTTCCAGCCTTTACTAAAGGACTCTGTGTGTGTGTTGAGACATGTCTTCAATGCTCAGCCGGGCAGTTTACAACTGTACTTTATTCTTTACTTCCTGCTTGTATAGAGCCTCAAGGTTAGTCAGAGATCAGAGATTAGGGCTGTTTATATGTTTCTTAGGCCTGTTTATAGACTTGCATGCTGTGATGTTTTCTAGTTTTCCAGGATTTTTTCTAGCTTTCAAAGACTTCTAGGTACATCTAATTCCCAAGTTATTAAATCTTTGATTATATTGATCAACCTAGAGTTGCCCTCAACTGGAATTATTGCCTCAAACACTGCGATATTAAGCAATTGCCACTGATTATTTTTAACAAATTCCCTAGATATATGGTTTTTTATAAGAGTGAATTTTTAGTCAGGTCAAATAAAGTCAGTCCCTGAGAATGGAGTTTTTCAGAGTGCTGTCAAACCAATGAAATAGTGACATTCCTTGGGAAGGGTCTTTTGAGTCAAATGCATACCTGTACTATCCCCTCCCCCTCCACTGGCTATTAGGTTGCTGGTTTCTCAGCTACCATTATTGAAATGATATTGGATTTCAAGTCCATTGAAGAGCTGGGGAGAGAGGGATGGTTGTTTACAACCACGAAGCTGATTAGGCTTATGAGATTCAATCATTTTTATTGAATAAACACGGAGATTGTTTCAAGCCTTTAGTTCATTTACACAGTTCTGAAACAGCTTATTTTAACTATATTTATCAATGTACAAGTTTCTTTTATGGAAGAGTATATGTTTGACTAGTTATTCCTCTGCTATTACAGAAATGATTCTATCAAGTTATATTTTATTTTCATCTTATTGGGGAGAAGGAGAATAAATATGGGTTCTACAATCACAGTGTCTGCAGTGTCTGCATATTAAGTTTGATTCTGTCTCTAAGGGTTGGTGTGAATTGGGATAAGTAAGTTTACATTACATTTGCAAGCTTCCAGTTTCCTTAGCTAGAAAGTAGAATCAACAATAGTAATGTCTCATAGGGTTATGGTGATAAATAATATTCTGTCCACAAGGTTTTAGTTAACTTTTTGATATATAGTTCACTCTAAATATCATTAGTTTTTATTATTTAAAACATTGATCTTGTTTTCAAAAATATATGCATAGATAAGATTAGTGTGGCATCTTATAAATGATGAATCTTTTTAATCATCTGGATATCAACTAATTCCATTTTATATATTTATATGTACAACAAATGAAGAACACTAAAAAGAGATTATTTTGATCATCTCTTTATAATTTTGAAAAACTTTATTTGATTAAGGCTTAAGGTTCTTTGTAGCTTTCCCACAAATTTCCACTGATCAAACTTTAAGGAGTCTCAGTGAAGGATACATGAATATCCTATTTAACTTTGTGAAGAGTTATTCTAATAAAATATTATAAAAATTGTAAAGAAGAGTCTTAAATTTTATGCTATTTGAAGAAAATTATATACCATAATGAACACTTAAAATTACATATTTTAATAGATCAAATTAGAATTGCATTTCATGGACCATATGCTTATATTCCTTGAGAAAAAAATTGGATAAATGAACGTCTGATGGAATATCAAATCTATTTAGCGGATTTGTGTGTCCTAAGTTACTGAACTACCTATATGTGCTCATCTCTCTAAACAACTGGAGTTAACATAGTTTAGTGTTTACACAGTTTCAAGACATTAAAAAGGAAATTGGGCTAGGGATGTAATTTGAATGCTGACTGCAACCTGCCTTCTGCTATTCCTGGCATGGTTTAAAATTTAACTGCCTTCTTTATTTCTGATTTTTCTTCCCCCAAAGCAGAGTCAACAGCTTTAGCTACAGATGGGGCTCTGTATGGCCATTATTGGACCCAGATGCCACACTCTGGAGCATGTTTTGCCAACAGCATCTGGCTCTTTGCTGCCTGTGCAGTTGGCATTTGTGTTGATGCTTTGGCCTGCTTTTCTTATGGACACTACAAAGCTGACTTTCAGACAACGTGAATGTTTGCTCCCAGATGACTGTAAGCATTTTTTTCCTTAGTTTGTATTTTATGAGTATTTAAATAAATACCTTAAATCACGAAGCACTATGCATTAAAATTTTCATCTCTTATAAAAATATGTTTAAAAATTTTTAATGGATATAATAACTGAAAAAGTCTGACATTTAATAAGTTAAAAACTTGTGATTATTTATGTATATCTTAACACATCAAATAAAAACTATGAAAGTTTTAGTGTGTTACCAGAGATATTGTTTTGCTTTTTTTTTTTTTACCTTATTTATGCATAGAAGTCCTAAGTGCTAATATAAAAGCAAAGCCATGACAAAATTTTAGTTCAGGCAATAGCAATCTATGGCACAATATCTATCTTTAAGAGTTAAAAGATTTTTCCTTCACAAAAACCAGAGGTTTGAACAAAATATGTGTGGGTAGGTAGATCACTCATCCTCTTATGGTATAGCTACACTGTAGTTTACAGATATAACAGACACAGGGAATTTTTAATATTTTACAATTATAATCTATTATTTGAGGAATTATATATGCCTCTGTATATATGTGTGCATGTTTATTTGTAGAATAAATTACTATAAGTGTAATTGCTGGATCAAAGTGTGTCTACATTAAATATTCGAGTAGTTTTTATCAAATTATCTTTTGGACAGATTCAGTAAATTCACACAAGTAATTAAAGCAATTATCTATAGCAGACACTTACAGTTTGTATCATTTTGTTCTTGAGCAAATCTCTTAGTCAGATTTTATTTGTTTATTTTATATATGAAAGAACAAAAACTTAGATATTTTCCGTAACTTATGCAGAAATCACAGTGTTAAAAAGTAGTAAATCTAAATACCAGAACAAGACAGGTGTGACTCCACATCAATGGTTTGAGATCATCATCATCTGATCCTGCTTATAGTATATAATCATACATACGTTGCCAGTGGCAACATATGTTGATATGTATGATATCTCTCAGTTCCCAAGGTTTAACAAATTTGTGAAAGACTAAATAATTATTATTTTCTCACTGGAAAAGTTGGAACCTCATGTAGTTCAAATTTTATCAAAAAGGAGTAACTCAGGAGTTAAGTATACTTTCTTTGACAGATAAATACATCCTACCACCAATTATTGGTCAAATAATTATTGTACAAATAGGCCTTAGAACTAACTGATTAAGTAAAATTGCTTTTTGATAACAGTAGCACAAAGGAAGAAAAGGGGAAAGCACAGTATCTTGTTGTAAGGCTATTATGTTTTACAGGAAGTGGCATATTATTTGAAGACAGGCAGTGATAAACAGAAAAGGTATTAAAGACCTTATTTTGAATGAATAAATGAACTCTCTTATTTCACTGAAACTGAGTTGAAAGAATGGAGGAAGAGACAGTTTTATCAGGCATCATAGTAATTGTAAAAAGCTCCCTGTATACCTTCTGTATTACTTTGCCAGGACAATCTTTGGCATTCCTTGGCTTCTGAAGAAGCACCCTCGTCTCAGCCTTCAATTTTTGTAGTTTTCTTCCTGTGTGAGGGCCTATCTCTGTGTCAAAATTTCCCCCTTTTTTAAAAGACAGTGGTCCTATTTAATTAGTTTCCACCCTAATGGATTCACTTACATTTGAATATCACTGTAAAGACTCTATTTTCAAAAAAGGCCACATTTTGAGATCCTGGTGATTAGGACCTCAAGGTCTTTTGGGGAGATACAATTCAACCCCAACACCTTCTGATGTCTCCTGAGTGCAGTTATGAAAACATATCTTATGGTTATTGAAGCCCAGAAGATTATAATTTAGCATAGCCATACATAAAATCTTTAAATTTTATTCACAGAACTGCATAGAAACACATTCAAAGATAATTTTGCTTGTTTAGAGGTGTAGTTAGAAAAAAATCATTCCGTATTAGGTTATCTCATTATTTCACATAGAACCATAATACCAGGTTCAGATTAAAAGTGTTGCCTTATTATTTGTCAATTAAAAATAAACTAAAATTTAAAAAAAATGGACTTTTAAAAAGTACTATATCTAAGAATAGATTTTGCTTGTTTTCTTCTTTTTTAACATTTGTTTTTAAAGATGATGAATTGTTTTAATGCAAAGTACTAGAAACTGTAAAATTTAAGAAAAATGTAAAAACATAATACCATGAAACAAAACCAGAATGATGCAGACATATTCAGAAATGGCTCATTAGAAATGAATTGAAAGCCATTAGTTACTGTTTGTTTCAGATTCAATGTTGCATGGGTGGGCAATGACCATGACTACAACAAACACAAAATGTGAAATTTAGGATTATGGTATTTGTGAGTAAAATTATTTGTATTGAACTGTGGAAGAAAGGTAATCACATATGGAAATAAAGGAAAAATGTACATGAGAATATTATTTGCTGCAAAATCTGTATTTTCTTTTTTTGAAAGATAATCAAAATTTGATATTAAGTTCTGAAAAAAATGATATAATTAAGGTCCTGCATTTTTCTTATGTTTTGAAGTAGACTTTTCCCCTTACTCTTTCTTTTTATGGGGAAGGGGGAGGCAATGTTTTCAGAGAAATAGACTTTTCATAAGGTATTCAATAGCTTTTGGACATTTTTTATTGTGATTACACATAATAAAATGCAAAGATTTTACATATACAATTTAAGGAGTTTTGGCAATTGCACTTACTTGTGTAACTACCACTGAACCCAAAATATAGAACTTATCCATCACCCTAGAAAGTTTTCTTGTGCCCCATTCACAGTTCATTTCCACCCTCTTACACCCTGATATTTGTTGGGCTTTTGAAAATTTTCCTTTTGTAATAATTTCTGATAAACTATTTCAAAACATCGATACTTTTTTTCAGCATGATAAATCTTTAAATGTAAATTAAATTATCTATTTACTATGTTTATCTTAATAAAGGGGTTTCATAGAAACTTTAATTTGACTTTTATTATAACTATGGCCAGATGATATACTGATATTATTTATGTTTCTTATATGAGGATATAAAAAATTAGATAGATCAGTTGGCTTTTTGAATGACATGTTATTAGAAGACATATAGAATTTAGGACTTCTTACACCAGAACCCTTAAGATTTTACATTATTTTTTATTGTCACTTGTAATTCCTTGCCAAATCAGTGATGAAAGTGTTGTTCAATGTTGTGGTTTTTCTTATGCTGGGGAGTTTTGACATAAATTTAATGGTGAAAAGTTTTATTTTTGTATTTATTATTCTAAATTGTTTCAATCTATAGAATTGATCCCGTAAGTAATCAATAACTTTTATTAGTGTATTTCTAGGTAAGTAAATTTCATATTGCTAGTTTGATTTAGGGATATTTCTTTTCTTGTAGAGGGCTTTCTTCTCAGATCAATGTTGTTTTGCTAAATAATCTGTGGGTATTTCCAATGCATGCCCCAAGTAACTATCAGCTTTCAAAATGATAAGCCAGCTGACAAACAGAGCTCACATAAAACTAAGGAATCCATTTTATGTGTTTCTGCTAGATCTGTATCTAGAGCACATTATTCAAGCTAATAATCCTTTTTTTCATACAAAGTTAGCATGTTACATTTTGCCTTCAATTTTCATGCAGAATCAGTTTAAAAGATGTGCATTTGAACATTTCTATACCTATTGCAAAGCCATACATCAAGACACAGTCCATTATGTTTCCCAATGTCCTACACTAAAAGATTCAGCTATAAAATTCTTCTTTGACTTCAGAATGAGAAAATATAACTCTGCTTTCTTTTGTAAAAAAATTATGATGTATATCACCTATACAGTCTTTATATTTGCTCTTGCTTTTCACAGTAAATCACAATTAACATATGTCTTGGTATAGGAATTCTTTACAAATACCTACATTTTAGGGTCTATCTCTTTTTCAAAGTTTTTAAACACCTTTCTTTCACCAGATGGCTAATTGGAGGCTTTGTTAGTATACCTCACCTACTTAGAAATAGCAAAATTGTGTGTAAAGATTCACACTGTGAACTTCTGTGCAAAAAGGAACACGGGAGATCAACATAAGAGTTAAAGAAAACTTTGGGCACTTAGAAAAAAAATGCAGATAACAACTCATGTGGCAGGCTCCAGCAGAAAATTGTGAGTGAATCCCCAGTGCATGAGATAGAGAGTGATTGCCTCCATGATGCACATTCCCACTGGGAAGCTGGGCAATCCAGGCTTTAACGGAGATCCTTGTCCCAACCAAGCTCTGGATCTAACTTGGGGAGCCATCAGAAGTCTATGAGCAGGAACAGCCCTAGAAATTATCCTGCATGCACTCCTAGAACTGGGCATCAGTAGAATGAGGCCATTGTGTATCCTAGCTCATAGGGAGCTATGTGGAAACCTGCCAGCCAGCACAAGTGGCAGTTACTGGTCTGGAGAGTCTCAGGTCAGAGATTTATGATCTTGAGCAGGGGAGAAGCCGCTAGGGCTAGAATTGAGAGGCAAATGTGGTATGTGCTCCAGCCACAGGCACAGTACTTGGGTGCTCCCTCTTCAGAGGACGTGAGTGGCTGTGGTTTTGACCCCAGCAGAAAATTTTGTGGCCTGGGATAGGTCTGCCTGAAGGCAAACTGGGAGTGCTTTGGCTAACTGTTCTAACTTTCTGCCAGAGTCAGACTATAGGAGGGAGCCCTGCTAGGTTGGGAGTATGAGAGCACAGCAGGTCCCACTACCACTTGCTAGTCTGTAGAGCCTGAGCCATCTCTCATTCCCCATCCTGGGTCTTAGACCCAGCAATAATTATTCTGCTCCTCACTGGGAAGTTATTCTAGGGACCTGAGAACTGACTCTGAACCCTACTGGGGCTGGTGCTTGCACCCACCATTAGGGGCCCACATGCAGGCTCGCTTGGCCCAGTTCCCAGCTATGCTGCCTCTGTTCTCAGAGGCAAAGTGTGGGACAAGGACCACTGAATGTTCTACAACCCAACCCACCACCTGGGAACCTGAGAACTTCATTTAGATTACACCTTTGGGTGTAGATGAGAGATCATCTAGACCAGGTGAGAACATCTTACAGTAGAGAGCTAGTGACCATGCCATCTGGCTCTCACCTGTAAGTACCACTTTCTGGCCTTAAGATCTACTTCATAGCCCATTTCAATATCTGCTGACACAAGTACACAGCATTTGGGAAGGTAGCCTCATATGACCTCTGCTACCACTATTATTCACACCACCCTTGCTCATTAGGAGGCCTTGGGCCTGCTGACACACCAGGCACATCGCTACCACAATGAGCATTTGAGAAAGCCACCACATGAAGACTATGTATAACCAAAGAAATCATACAGAGTCTATTCCACTGATATAGTTTGGTTGTGCGCCATCCAAATCTCAACTTGAATTGTATCTCCCAGAATTCCCATGTATTGTGGGAGGGACCCAGGGGGAGGTAATTGAATCATGAGGTCTGGTCTTTCCCGCACTATTCTTGTGATAGTGATTAAGTCTCATGAGATCTGACGGGTTTACCAGGGGTTTTCGCTTTTGCTTCTTCCTCATTATTCTCTTGCCACTACCATGTAAGAAGTGCCTTTCATCTCCCACCATGATTTTTAGGCCTCCCCAGCCATGTAGAACTATAAGTCCAATTAAGCCTCTTTTTCTTTCCAGTCTCGGGTATATCTTTATCAGCAGCATGAAAATGAACTAATACAGTAAATGGTACCAGTAGAATGGGGTGCTGCTGAAAAGATACCCAAAAACGTGGAAGTGACTTTGGAACTGGGTAATAGTCAGAGGTTGGAACAGTTTGGAGGGCTCAGAAGAAGACAGGAAAATGTGGGAACGTTTTGAACTTCCTAGAGTCTTGTTGAATGGCTTTGCCCCAAATGCTGATAGTGATATGGACAATAAGGTCCAGGCTGCAGTGGTCTCAGATGGAGATAAAGAACTTGTTGGGAACTGGAGAAAAGGTGACTCTTGTTATGTTTTAGCAAAGAGACTGGTGGAATTTTGCCCCTGCCCTAGAGATTTGTGGAACTTTGAATTTGAGAATGATGATTTAGGGTATCTGACAGTAGAAATTTCTAAGCAGCAAGGCATTCAAGAGGTGACTTGGGTACTGTTAAAGGCATTCAGTTTTACAAGGGAAGCAGAGCATAATAATTTGGAAAATTTGCAGCCTGACTATGCAATAGAAAAGAAAAAACCCTTTTTCTGGGGAGAAATTCAAACTGGCTGCAGAAATTTGCATAAGTAGCAAGGAGCCTAATGTTAATGCCGAAGACCATGGGGAAAATGTCTGCAGGCCATGCCAGAGACCTTCACAGCATCCCCTCCCATCACAGCCCTGGAGGCCCAGGAGCAAAAAATGGTTTTGTGGGCTGGGCCCAGGGTCACCATACTGTGTGCAGCCTAGGGACTTGGTGCCCTGTGTCCCAGACGCTCCATCCATAGCTGAAAGTGACCAAAGTACAGCTCGGGCTGTGGCTTCAGAGGGTAGAAGCCCTAAGCCTTGGCAGCTTCCACATGGTGGTGAGCCTCTGGGGGCACAGAAGTCAAGAACTGAGGTTTGGGAACCTCTGCCTAGATTTCAGAAGATGTATGGAATCACCTGGATGCCCAGGCAAAATTTGCTGAAGGGGCGGGGTCCTCATGGAGAACCTCTGCTAGGGCATTATGGAAGGGAAATGTGGGGTCACAGTCCCCATACAGAGTCCCTACTGGGGCACCACCTAGTGGAGCTGTGAGAAGAGGGCCACTATCATCCAGACCCCAGAATGGTAGATCCACTGACAGCTTGCACCATGTGCCTGGAAAAGCCACAGACACTCAATGCCAGCCTGTGAAAGCAGCCAGGAGGGGGGCTGTACCCTGCAAAGCCACAGGGGCAGAGCTGCCCAACACAATGAGAACTTACCTCTTGCACCAGTGTGATGTGGATGTGAGACATCGAGTCAAAGGAGATCACTTTGGAGCTTTAAAATTTGATTGCCTCGCTGGATTTTGAACTTGCATGGGCCCTGTAACCCCTTTGTTTTGGCCAATTTCTCCCATTTGGAACAGCTGTACTTACCCAATACCTGTACCCCCACTGTATCTAGGAAATAACTAGCTTGCTTTTGATTTTACAGACACATAGGTGGAAGGGACTTGCCTTGTCTCAGATGAGAATTTGGACTTTTGAGTTAATGCTGAAATGAGTTAAGACTTTGAGGGACTGTTAGGAACACATGATTGGTTTTGAAATGTGAGGACATGAGATTTGGAAGGGCCATGGGTGAAATGATATGGTTTGACAGTGTCCCCATCCAAATCTCAACTTGAATTGTATATCCCAGAATTCCCACATGTTATGGAAGGGACCCAGGGGGAGGTAATTGAATCATGGAGGCAGGTGTTTCCTGTGCTATTCTTGTGATAGTGATTAAGTCTCATGGGATCTGATGGGTTTGTCAGGGGTTTTTCCTTTTGCTTCTTCCTTATTTTTCTCTTGCCACCACCATGTAAGACATACCTTTCGCCTCCCAACATGATTCTGAGGCCTCTTTAGCCATGTGGAGCTGTAAGTCCAATGAAACCTTGGTTTTTCCCCGTGTCTAGTATGTCTTTATCAGCAGCGTGAAAACAGACTAATACAGCCACTAAACATACCCAGAAGCAAAGCCAAATGGTCTTACTCAACATACATCATAGGCACATCCTCAAGAAAAGTCCCACCCCCAAAAAAGTAAATTCAAGAATAAGAAGTGTTTCTCCAGATGAGAAAAAAATCAGCATAGTAATACTGGATCTTGAATCCTAAACAAAATGAAATGTTGGGATGCTGGATAAAGAATTCAAAGTAGGTCTCTTACTCCACCCAGAGCTTGGGGTCCATCTCCACTGCTCTGTGTGCTCCGTTCCAGGAGACCCAGATGACTGTCATAGTCTCTGTTACCTTGTGACCTGCAGGTACTGGGATATCCATAGCTAAGATGCCAGGACACCCTAGAAGCTAGGGAATGAGTTAGAAAATACATTTAAAGGGATGTTGGGTCAAGATGGCAGACTAGAAGCAGTGCATTTGCACTGCTATCATGGAGAGGAAACAAAAGGGCCAGTGAATACTGGCATTTAATTTATCCTCTATTTTTTCTGGAATTCTGCCATTGGGATTCCTCTCATTTTATTAACTAATATATATCCTGAGTCTTTTATATCTCCTTAAATATTTTGTTGTATAGTAATATTTATACTTGTCTTAAAATTATCTAGCTGTAATTTTAATATGCTTGGTAAAATAATGCTTACATAAGATGTCTGGCTCTTTTCATACTCATTTATTTTTACATTTACATTTGCACACAAACACAACAGTCTATTTTGCACTAATTCCTTTCTAAGTTTTTCTTATCTTTAAATTTAGTTCTTCAAAACCTTAGTATTTGTGGGAACATGTGTGAGTCTACACAATGTCCTTGTCAATGAGAAACAAGCAGAATCTTCCCTGGCTCAGAGGAAAATATTGGTTTTTCAATTGCTTGTGTGTGAACACATATATGCATATGCATGTGTATGTGTGTGAGAGAGGTGGGAGAGAGGGAGAATGGATATATTTTTCATCACCCCAGTGAGTAACGGTAGCAAGAGGACTGCTGATTTTCCTTCATGGGCCCTCAATGTTGCATGTCTCTGAAATTCCAAATTCTGCCAGTGTCTTTTCTTCTACCCCAAACACTCTTTGATGGAAAATTGGCCCAGCCTTATATTTCAAGCAAGTTTTTTTTTTTTAATTTTTGTTCTTGTTTTTTAAAATTTTTCATCAGTTTCCTACTCTGAGAACTATTTTTGTGCCCTTTCTGCTGGCTTACTCCAGCAGCAGGCACCTACCTGCTCTTCATATCTGCTCTTATCTTGGTCCTTTCACAATATTTGTCATCTCGTTCTTTTGTGCTTTGACTTGGGATTATTGATAACTGTTTTAATGAGGATGAAGTTTTATTTTCTGTTTCTAATTTTCTTTGTCACATTGAGTTAGATTCAGAGAGACACAGGCACTGGTGTCTTTACTTCATACTTTACAAAGATAAATCTCTTCTACTTTGAATTTATCCTTTCTTTCCATGAGTTTGAGGTTCTCGCTTAGTGAATTTTAAAGGCTTTTTGAATATCACTTGGACTCTGGCTTGACTAGGTACCAGGAAGAGTCTCATCAAGAAGCAGGATCATAGATAAAAAACTTTCCACATAACCCCTGTGAGATAGGTGACCCTTTAGTGACATTTTAAAAAATAATTATTTTGCTTCTCTTTCCTTCTTTCCATTTCTCTCTTATCTCTGCTATCCTTATTTATTTCTATAGTTCCATCTGTTTTATTAAAAAATAAGTATAAAACAATTTGAGTGTTATTTAAATTTTAAGGAAGGACATGTTCTATAATTTTAAATTTTAATAAAATAATGGGTTAATAATTCTGTATGTGGAAAGATATGTTAGTGTTCATTTTCAATAGGTTTATTTTTGCATATTTTTACATTGGCTAACTGAATTTATGTTACATTTCAGAATTAATGGTGTTATATGCATATAGTCTGAACTAAGTATGTGTGATTAGTAATTAGAGTATATATTTTTAATACATGTTACCCCTAAGGAGTATGAAACAGATATAGCATTTATTATAATGCCCGTCCTAACAAAAAAACAAAGATTATTTTGTTTCCTCCTTGCTTGTAATATTTCCATATGCATAAAAATCCTTTGGCTTTTGCTAGCTCAGTTGATTTTCTTCTGAGACTTCAAGTGTAATGCTTATTAAACTGGGAGTTTAAAATGTTTCTCCATATGAAACACCTGACATGCTGAAGATTTATGAATTATTTTGTAAAATGTTTATAAATTTAAGTTCTATATCTTAGTACTTTGCATATGTAACACTCTGTATCCTGCTTTTGTATTTAAAATTCTGCCTCCTACTCAAATTGTACCTGAAAGAATAAAAATATATGTGTAGGTATATAGGATTTTTATACATTTTAAACTGTATTTGAAAGATTATATATGCATTTTCAAGTATAATTTGAATACAATGTGTGGGTATAGGTATGGATATTATACTTGCATATACACATGAAGACATATACTTACATACATTTTTAAGCATTGAAAAAGATGCAACTATGAATTCTTCTGAATATATAAAGCACTATATTTAAAAGCAGACTTACTTTGACTTGCCACAAAAATCCTTTTTGGAAAAAAACAGGAGCCAGAAGTAATACTTACTTGCTCAGAAACTGATTCATCATCAATTTTCTGCTTACACACACACACCATCAAGGAAAAATAAAATAGAAGAAATTAAAGACAGTAACTTAAACTAGGTTTATGTTCAAAGCTAAATCACATAATTGTTCATGTTACTCATGTTTATAACACTAGTCATTTTCTTGACTCAACAGGTAAACTTACAGAATAGTAGCTTCAACTATCTTATGTAGTCAGCCTTTTTGAGCAAGTGTTGTCTTTCAGCTTTATTCAAGATGTTGTTGAAAGATTCATCTTTCAACATAAATGTCTTAGGGCTTGTTGTAGGCTTACAAAAAAATCTAAATTCTGATCATCCGAGTGGTAAAATACCCCATTCTCATGGTTTCTGTATTATGACCACAATGACAAAAAAAAAAAAAAAAATGAAACTAATCTCACTATATGGCATCTCACTGCACGGCATATGTTTGGCTTTGCTGTTCTAGTCCCAGATTCAAGTGTATTTAACTTTGGGTATTCTTCAAAATACAGCATGAGTTCCATCAGATTTACCTCAGATTTTAAATATGAATATACTGGAGGTGTGACCCAATGCATTATCTGCCTCTGCTTGTCTGGCATTTTAGCTTTCTTCTATGAAACGAGGAATATTCTGAATCTTGGAAAAGCCTTGAATTGTTTTTTAGAAATACTGACCTACAAAGCAGCTTGAATTAAATAACTCTGAAAAAGATTATTGATCAGTTTTCTTCTTACATGGCACAGGAGATTAAATCATATAGAATATTGGAAACAGATAATTTGAAGAGAATTATATCAAGGAATTATCCATACAGTTCATTTACATCAAAATGTATGAAAAATATAGATTATAATTCTTCCAATTGAAATAATTGACTTATAAATTATGTGTATAAATAGATAAATTATATGTCTGAATTTATTTTTTTGAAAAAATATATGAAATGATGCTTGATGGCCTAAATAGAAGAAATCCTTTTTCTATTAATATTAAAACAGAAATTCTTGAGTTCATTTAGAATACATACTCCATAAACTTCCCTTCACCCTCAAAAAAAAAAAAAAAACATAAAAAAGGAAGGTTTGCCCAGCCTGACCAACATGTTGAAACCCTGTGTCTACTAAAAATACAAAAAATAGCCGGGTGCGATGGCAGGGCTGTAATCCCAGCTACTCGAGAGGCTGAGGCAGGAGAATCGCTTGAATCCAGGCAGCAGAAGTTGCAGTGAGCCAAGAACGCGCCACTGCACTCCAGCCTGGGCGACAGAGTGAGACTCCATCTCAAAATAAATAAATAAAAATTAAAGAAAGAAAGGTTTGCTTACTATCTTGCTTACTGTCTATCCGACCACATGCTTACACTAATCTGCCTAGTAGAACTCTTTCCTGCCTATTTCTTTTCAAAGAATCTACATATGTATCTAAGATTCTATAAAATACCACAGAATATCACAATGAAGAGGATTCTATATGTTTCATAAATTTATATTTCAGTAGAGAAGGCCAAGTTTAAATTTATTTATTCCTAGTATTATTTGTTAGAATGGTACTTGAATTTTTATTGCATGCCTTGGTTTTTCTAGAGCTCCATATTTGAATTTTCAATACATGCAGGACAGCATCTGAAATCATGCAATTTATCTGATTTAAGTTGTTACATATTAAGCATCAGTACCATCTTATTTTCTTCTATTTCCATCGTTGTCATCTGTCTCCTACCTGATGGCATCATTATCTTTCCAATAGTGAATGTGAAGCCCACTGAGTCCTCCTCACTCCTCACTCTGCCTCATCTGCTTACTAACCATTATCCAAATCTTCTCTGTCCTACATCAGAAATATATCTCAAATCTGATGTACTTTATTACTCCCTTTGTGTAGTACTCATAATCTCTTATCAGTAATGAAACAATAGCTTCCTAAATGATCTTCATGCTTCCAAGCTGTCCCTATGTTAATCCATCTACTGGATAACAATCAATGTTACTCCCAGGCTTAGAAACAAACAAACGAACAAACAAACAAAAAACCCTTAAATATCTTCAAGGGTAAAGTCAAAATTCCTTAATTTTACTTTTCTTGTTGTTGCAGTAGTTTTCACAGTCCTCAGCAACTTTGCCTTGCTATTACTGTTTTTAGGCTACCTCCTCACTTTCATTTTACCCATATCAATCTTCTCATATGTTTTTACATACTAACATTTTCAGGCTGTTATTCAAAGTGGTCCTTAATTTTGTATTCTATTTTTAATGTTTACAAATTTTTTTACAATAGATTTTTCTGTCTAAATGAGCTAAGTGATTTTCCACATTTATTTCCAAGAAGAAGATTGCAGAGGTTAAGAGTTTAGTAATGTTCATGTTATAATTCGGTATGAATATAGTTTTGTTGATGGTATGTACACCTAAGGGTATAAATAGGTTAATAGACAAAACAATAAAATAATGAATGAATTATTTAATTCGGTAGCTCATTTAAAAAAAATTCTTCCCTTTCCTATGCCCTCAATTTGTAGGACACTAAAAAGATAACAATACTATTTTATTATTAACGGTCATTATTTCTTTTTCACCTAGCAGTTTTGGTTGAAATTTTGTGTTTCAAATATGTAATGGTTGCAGGAAATAATGAACTAATTTTTAAAATTAACACATAAAAATTGTGTATATTTATGTTGTATAACAATGTTTTGATATGTGCATACATTTTGAAATGGGTAAATCAAGCTAATTAACATATGCATTACTTTGCATAGTTATCTTTTTCATGAAGAAAGCACTTAAAATCTCTCTTAAAAATTTTTAAGTGCACAATATCTTGTTATTAATGATAGTCATGATGATGTACAATTGATTTGTTGAACTTTTTCCTTCCATCTAACTGTATCCTGTGACCAACATCTCCACTGATCTCCTCCACCTCCCAGTAGCTGATAAACAACATTTTACTGTTTGCTTCTAAGAGAAGTGAACTGATTTTTATAAGAAAATATTCTTTTAAACTGCATATACTCTTAGGTTTGTATTAATAAATTTAGAGCCAAAAAAGCCTATATGCCTTCATATACAAAATATATTCAAACACAGATACATATTGCTGAACGATCCTTTGTCATTACAAATAAATGTTTATGGTAAGGTAAACATATAGAATGCTTAGTCATTAGAAATTGACATTTATTAAGATTTTTGAAGCTAGTGAATTTTGTTTTTTTTTTTTTTTTTGAGACTAAGTCTCGCTCTGTCACCCAGGCTGGAATGCAGTGGCACGATCTCTGCTCACTGCAGCCTCCGCCACCCAGGTTCAAGCAATTCTCCTGCTTCAGCCTCCCGAGTAGCTGGGGCTACAGGCGCGTGCTGCCACGCCTGGGTAATTTTTGTATTTTTAATAGAGACAGGGTTTCACCATATTGACCAGGATGATCTTGATTTCCTGACCTCGTGATCCACCCGCCTCGGACTCCCAAAGTGCTGGGATTACAGGCGTGAGCCAACGCAACCTAATGAGTAGAATTTCTTCCACTTTTTAACGATGATAACTACTTTATTTTCTATTATCAGCTTTAGTACTTTAAATCAGCATTTAAGATTTGAAAAGTTGTCCTTGGAAGTGTTCAATGTATTTTACACCAATGAATTTAGATTTTCTCACACTAGGGAAAAGAGCAAATTAGAATGTATTAACCTATCTTTAGACACGCACTTACTTGTTTTCAAGTGTTTACTACCAGAAATTGTACACTCAAAAAGTCACACAGTATGTGCTTTGCATTTTTTTTTAATCCATAAAGACTCTGCTTCTAGCTGTGAGTTTGAAAATATCTGCCTGGTTCCACTAAATCCTGAAATTATTTCATGGTGCAAACTTAGAATCTGATTGAAGCCCTCGCATCAAATATGTTTTCCTTTTCCCACCCATCAAACACTAGCTTCTCTGACATGTGCGGAAGCAGATTCAAATATGTAAACCTGCTGGTATGATTGTTAGTCACTAGTAGTGACTTTGTTCCTCGGAACTTTATTTTCTACAAAACATCCATGTTATCTCCATAGGACTCAGCCTTGGCATCATCAGTCCTCTTGACATACAGCCACATTCTTTCCTGAGGATTTGATCCTTGGAATGACACCACATGAGGTCTTAGGCCACCTGTTATGTGAGAAGATAAAACAAACCTTCAGCACATATGCCAAATAGGCAAGAATTGTCGGTTTTTCTTAGGAAACTCTTTTAAATTAACCAAGTTGAAATTATGTACTCAGAATACAATAAAGAGAAAAACATAAATACTTGTGCAATACCCTCAGGACCTGTGATCATGATGTGGTAGTAACCATGATTTTAGAAAATATTAATTCTCTAGCTTTTTTCCTCTTAAAATTGCCATAGTATATTAACTGAGTCCCATTATATGACTGAATAGTTATATTTACAGTGATGTTATTTCAAGCAAAATAAATACACTGAAGTTGTTCTCTTAAGACTGGGTAATACCCAGTTTTAACATTATTTCACAAAATGTTTAAAGACATGATACTAGATTTAAAGCATGTATAAAAAAAGAAAAGAAAAGAAAAACAGGAACTTGAGAGGAGGAGATCTGGATTCTAAGTTCCATTTGCTTAACCACATGACTTAGGATACATCACTGTTATCCTTTGAACTTCCACCTATCTCATCTGTAAAGTGAGAAAAAGAATATCTCTTCTACATATTTCAAAGCTTTATTGAAAGTATCAAATTGGATAATATATTTGACAGTTGTAAAATGTGATGTGATGATCAAAAATTAAAAAGAAGTACTACTAAAAGCTAAAGAAATATTCATTGTTGAGATACACATTGTATTTAGGCTCATAGGTCAGAAAATGTATTCTTAAAACTTCTGTGACAGCATCTAGTAAACAGTGTAGGTGGCCAGGCAATGCAGATTCCAGGCACTATATATACTTTTTATTCATCATATAATGTAATCTTTACAACAATTCTCTGAGATTACCAATTTCATTAAACTCTCTGATCCTCAACTTCCTAAATGAAAGAGTGCAGATAAGTTGATCTGTTTCAACACTGAGGACCTTATATCAATTCTTATAGTATTGTCAACATTTATTGTGTTGACATGATAATGTGGAGATTCAGATCATTCTTAGACATTCAGGAACCAGAAGTTTAATGGTGGAGGCAAACCATGCAAATGATTTTAACACAAGATAGTATATATGATGAGTTCCTAAAGTGTGTGGCAAGCAAATTTTAGAGCAAAGTGAAATAATTTGTAGGATTAGTAAATAGGTAAGTGTATAGTTGTTTGTTTTGTTTTGTTTTTTTAGATACTCAATTTCAGTAATGGGATATAGGAGATAAAGATTTTAAAAAAAAGCACCTTAGAAACTTTTATAAGTAAAAGGATGCCCTGAAAATTATATCAGAACAACAAACTGAACCAAGTCTCTCCAGGCAAACTAGGATGGAAAGTCACCAAAATAATTAGAGCATTTTGATTTTGAGAAGAAAATAAAATATTAAGTAAATAACATACCCTTAGGTATATATTTTTTATATTGTAAAGGTATGAATTGTTTCCGTCATAAATTTTGTCTTGTGCTAGCATACTTCACAAAGAAATGTGCAATTATCATGATAGCAATTACTTTCTACCCACAGCCAATTAAAAAAAAATTTAGACAGCTGTGAAATCCACTGGCTTACAATGCATTGGATTTAAACTTATTGAACTAGTAAACACTTTATTAGTCAATTATGTCTAATACCATTTTGCCAATTATTCATTTTGGTTTTTATTTTAATGGTAACTATATCGATTTAGAATTCAATTATAGATGTTGTTGCAAGTCATTTGTTCAATTATCTCCTCCAATATATTGGTATCCTATGTATTTATAATTATAAAGGGCCTTGATATATCTGGGGCTTTGAAACTGCAAATTAGGTGACTCTTTTCTTTGTTTCTTCCTTCTTTCCTTCCTCTTTGCTCCCCTCCTTTTAGTAAGATATTCTGTATCATAAAGTAAGTTACATTATTTCAGCACTATGACTTTTTTTTCAAGTTATCTTAAAAATCTAATCTATCAGTAAATACACTTTTTGAAAATAATTGTTCTAATATTTCCTGTGCTTGTTTCATGATTCATAACTTGCATAATAGTAAAGTTGCTCAAGATTTGGAAATCTACCTTGCCCACAAATTGACACAAGTTCTCTCCTTGAACACACCTACAGTTTGTGATTGTTTTCCACTTACCCAGCTGATGGACTACCTCTCTATCTCTCTATTTGCATTTACTCTCTATCTGCAGGCTTCACTATAACCTTTCCATTTCCCTCAAATGGACACTTTGTGTGTAAAACCCTTTCCCCCTCCTGTCTGCTAGAATTTTGTGTGTAAAACACTTTCCCCCTCCTGTCTGCTAGAATTTTTCTCTTCACAGCAGACTAGCCTCGTTTCATGGATGATGACTGGCCAAAGTGGTATTTGAAGATAATGACAGATACTGGATGGAGGACTAGACTGAGCTAGAAGCCTGTGATACACAGATGACTTCCAAATGCTTTATTTTTTATTTGTTTGCTTTCCCTTCAATTATCCCACATTATTCAAATATTAATACGAATTTAGTTCAGCCTACAGAAAGCATTATGGAGATTTCTCAAAGAACTAAAAATAGAACTACCATCTGACCCAAAAATCCCACTAATGACATCCACCCAAATAAAAAGAAGTCATTCTACCAAAAAGACAACTTCACTCATATGTTTATCATAGTGCTATTCACAAGAGCAAAATCATGGAACCAACGTAGCTGTCTATCAACGGTGGACTGGATAAAGAATATGTGATGCATATACACTGTGGAATCCTACAAAACCATGAAAAGAATTAAATCATGTCCTTTGCAGCAATATGGATGCAGCTAGAGGCTATTATCCTTAGTGAATTAATGCAGAAACAGAAAATCTAATATCATATTTTCTCACTTGCAAGTGGAAGCTAAGCAATGGGTACACATGGACATAAAGATGGAAACAATAGAGGCTGAGAACTCCAAAAGTGAGCAGGGAAGGAGAAAGGCAGGGGTTGAAAATCTATTTATTGGGTTCTGTGTTCACTATTTGGGCAATGGGTTCAACAAAAGCCCAAACTACAGCATTATGCAATGTATCTGTGTTACAAACCTGCACATGTAAGCCCTGAATCTAAAATTTTTAAAAAAGAAAATATATTTTTAAAAATGCATTTCATGTGATTCAACACACACACAAAGCCAAAAACAGATGCTTAACATAAAGTAACACCTTGTTATATACTCTGGTGATGACAAGAATTTCACATATTGGTAAGGACGCTGAATTAAATAGCATTTAAGGCTTATAAATAGTGATCTCATCTGTAAAACTTATATTAAATAATTCATAGGAAAATTTTGCTCAATTGGTGATTTAGGTCAATAGTTGTTCTCTGACATGTCTCAGAGGCCTAACTATGTTAGAAATTTGTTAATGCTTTTAAAATCTTATTTCAGCCAATGTGGTAAGTTTTATGGTAATATATATTATATTGTCACAGGAAATTAGGCAAACAATATTTTAAAACTATGTATTATTTATTAGTCCTGTTATAAATTTAAAAGCACCACATACTATTAGTTCAAGGGAGTAATTAAAAATACAAAAAATAAACTTGAAAAAGAGTTCACACTTCTAAAAATTTTAATATTTTATTTCAGATGTGAGTGTACATCTGGATGGACTGGACAGAACTGTAGTGAAGAAATAAATGAATGCGACTCTGATCCATGCATGAATGGAGGTCTTTGTCATGAATCTACCATCCCTGGACAATTTGTATGTCTGTGCCCACCCCTTTATACTGGACAATTTTGCCACCAACGCTATAACCCTTGTGACCTACTTCATAACCCTTGCAGAAACAACTCAACATGCTTAGCTTTGGTAGACGCAAATCAGCATTGTATTTGTAGAGAAGGTAAGAGCTAATATGGATTTTATTGTTTTTAAATAATTACTTAATTAGTTTGTGTATTTATTGTGCCTATGGGATGATGGCCTCCTAAAATGGGTTGGAAAAATCCTATGTACATTGTGGGTAGGGGACTATCTAACTTCAAATCCAGTTATAAAAATATATTAGAGAAATGCACCAAAGGAGTTAATCTAAGAATTAACCATTGGGAAGAGGGAAAAGAGTGAAGCTTTATAGCTTTTTGGCCCTTTTTTTTTCTTTCAGAAGTTGTCTCTCCTTTAATAACAGTTTCTCTTTTCTGAACAATCCTGTTCATGTAGTGTTCATGACAATAGCAGTTAGTTAGAGATGGGCATAGGTATAATTGGGGGTAATGAAATGCCCTATTGTACATTTTCTTCTGGAGCTATCAAAATATTACTTCTTTCGACTTAGATTGTTTAGTTACAATCACATAACTTTGGTGGCTGCTTTGTCTCAAGAGAGAAATCCTATGCAAGAAAGAATGAGCAGTTCAAAAAATACTATTGGAGCTCCTGGATCCAGCCGTATCTGAAGCCAGGATATTTCTGGCTTTCTGGGTCATATCAGCCAATAACTCTGCTTATATCATTAAACTTTCTTGATTGGGGTCTCTTCATATGCAAGTGAAGAAAGTCTTATTAATGCACAGTGGTTTAGGTACATGTTCACTGTTCATGTATCAATGGCTACTCATAAGCAATTACCATCTTCAGTGGAAATGCTTCTGCTCCAAAACACATGGCCGGTTTTCAGAATAACTAGATGTGTCATAAGCATAATATAAAAAACACATTGTGTTTGGAGGTCCAAAACTGCAATTTATTTTCTAATACTCACTGTGGTTTCATGTTTTCCTGCCTCTCACTGGCCCTTAAGGGAGTCTCTTAATAATAAGGATATCACTTATTTACTCTTCTGTTCAAAAAAGTCAGCTTAGATGACATTAGTTAAACAGACATCTTATTCAAAGCTATTTCCATTTGTTTTGCATTAAAACTTCCTTAAGATGTTAATGTTTTTTAAGGATATGAAGCAAGTCCTTGAACCTGTATACATGACAGAAAGTTCTGGGCCTTCTGAAGGATTAAAACTAAAAGCTAGAAAGCCATCAGTAATTGATTTTGCAAAAATAGCATGGGCTTTATAGAGCATATGAGAGAATATTTTCAAGAATGAGACAGGAAAAACAAGATAGAGAAGAAAAAAACGAAAAAATACAAGGGGAGCATTTGATGCCCAGAAAAATTTAGTAATTATGAAGAACATAATTCAAACAAGTAAATAGTTTTCCTTTTAGCAAGCACTGAGAGTGAAACTTGTTGAAAATTATTCAATATCAGTGAAGCTAATTTATTTAGTAGAACAATTCTAAACATTCTACTACGTAGAATATTTTACTTAGCCTACTTACATTTCTAAGAATGTAAGAAACATGTTATTATTTCTGAGAGTATAAGTAGGCTAAGTAAAATAGAAAAAAAATCTCAGAATATAAATATTTATTGAGGAGGCCATAGTATATTTATTCACTTTAGACAAACTTCCTTTGTTTTCACCAGAGATAATTTTCTGCAAAGTGGGCATTGTTTTCAAACCTTAATATTTTAAAAATTCTTTTGCTATTTATAAGTGCATTTAATAAATTTATAAAATATAGTGATATTTCTTTCCTGCTACGGGGTTAGGGAAAGAAAGTTTGGAAACATTTTAAAACCCTCTAGTCATATATTGAATTAGTAATGATATCTGCTGTCCCATTGAACATTGACAAAGATGTCATGGGGAGAATTGAGATTTCACTATTATTAAATAAATGAAATCTTATTTCCCCTTAGTATTTTATTATTGTACGTAAGCCAAATCAGAGCTTTGGCTAGAGTGACAGGTAAACACCGTGAATTATGTGTTTATTCCTTTGTGATTGTGATTCAGTACAAAGAGATACTTGAAGTGCACATCATTTTTTAACTAATTTGCATCTATGTTTTTCTAAACCTAATTGTGGAGTATGTTTCTGTAAATCAGATCTGAATACTGTAATAACGTGTCTTTAGTAGTTTTAAGTTCTGTAGCAGATGAAAAATTAAAGGCTGTAACATTGCTTTTAAAAACCACCTCAGAAAATTCAAAAGTTGACTATGCAACATTTTAGAAGCTTTGACTGGGTTACTTTAATAGCTTTATTTAAAATAGGTTCTATGTCAAAGCCAGTACATTGTTTTTAAAAGAAAATATTTTATCAAATTTAGTTCTCACAAGTATCAACATTTAGAACTACAAAGAATTCCAAGACTTAACATCTACAGATATGATTTGGAAGCTCCACTGGATCTCTTTGGAAGTTGTTGATGTTTGTCAATTGACTAAAATAGGACAGGTCGTAAGAGTAGAAATTTAAGGCTTTAGGCTAAGGATTCAGTGTATGTATTTCTGAATTTGTTTTCACAGTTTTTAGTCAGTCTGTAGGGTCTCTCACTAGATAAATATGAGTATAGGTAAAATTTCAGCCAGAGTAACAATGCGACTGTATGTTAGAAAACTATATTAGAAATGACATTCAAATTCACTCTGAAGGACCAGCAAGTAGAATAACTGATACTTTTGGGTTTACATCAGACTGCATGCTTAGCAGGTAAGCTATTTTGGTTAGTGTGATTGAAATATATAGTCAAAATATATATATATAGTAAAAAATATATATATAGTAAAAATAATCTAATCCTTTTAGCAAAGTAAGCTACTTAAAAAATTATAGGTATAGTTAAGCACCACAACTATTGTGATCCTGCTTTGTGAGATAAATAAAGGGCAAAGCTTCTGTCTTCTGACTAAAACTGCGGTGATTAATTGGGTCTCTATGAATAATGAACATTTTCTACAGGAAAATGAGGAGGCAAAAGAGCATGTGACAGTAATAATTCAATATGGTTATTTTATATAAAATCTTATTAGTTTGGCACAATATCTGTAAGAAAATAGGCACAATATCTGTAAGAAATTAGCTTTAATAAATAGAAAAATAACACACAGGAAGGCACATTTTATGAGATTTCTATAAACAAATGGGTTTTATTTTTGACACCTCAATAGTGTTAGCTTTGATTATTTAGTATGTAATGAATTTACACACCTAGAAACTTATTTTATTGTAACCAACTTTTTTTGCCTCTATAAACTGTACTCCATACACAAATACATATCTATCTTGTAACTGCATGTTGTTAGTGTTCTAGATTTTTTAAAAATATTAACTGATTCAACAAACATATTGATTTCCTATGATGTGTCAAGTCTTGAGATAGGTTCTGGAAAAATTAAACATGGTGAAGATATGCCCTCAAGGAATTGAAAGTTTAAGGGAGAGACATATCAGTTAGTTAACCATTAAAGTACAATGCAGTAAAAGCTTTTGATAGTGACAGGAGGCAGCCAAATGCCTAGACAGATAAGGGTGGGTACCCGGTGAAACATCACCTCCAAGCCAATGACAGTTTAAAGCTTGAAAGCCAAGCTATAAGTTAAATTGTCAGACAGGATTGAGAACTTGTCTTCCTGTTTGGTGCGCTTTCCTCTGATTGATCCCCACCCTTCACCTATTTTACATATACCTGCCCTCTCCTAATTGGTTTTCCACACTGTTGTACCCACCTTTGAGTCTTGTCTTCACTTTAACTTTTGCACACTCACAAACCAATCAGCAAGCACTCCCCATCCTGTGTCTATAGAAACCCCAGACTCAGTCAGTAGAAGATGAGATGGCCTGACTTTGGGGAAGAGACAGCCTGACTTCAGGTTGTACAGGAAGACGACCTGTCCTTCCTGTACCCTCTCCAGCTCCCCTCTCCTCTGAGACCTGTTTTCATCACTCAATAAAATTCTCCACCTTCACCACCCTTCAATCATCTGCATGACCTCATTCTTCTTGGACACTGGACAAGAGCTTGGGACCCACTGAGTGTGGGTACCCAGAAAGGCTGTCCAACCAGCCCTTTGCCCTCCCCGGCGGAGGGCAGCCACCCCATGTGACGAGGAAAGGCACCAACTGAGCTGCTAACACACTGCTGTCTGTGAATGGTGGAACTAAAGGAGCACTGCAAAATCCCCTCTGGGGCTTCAGTGTCACATGCACCCTGACCTGGGTTCCACCATGTTCCCACCAAGGCAACACACCTGGTCAGGCTGGGGGCCCGTGTGGAGCTTGCTCCTGTTTCGGCACCTGGAGTGGCCAGCCAGGTCCTGCACTTGCTGGCATATGTGCTCCCTCCCCCAAAAGCTTGAGCATAATGGACCAAGTAGATGGGGCACCCCTCCCACGAGTCTGCCAAACGGGCTGAGAAAAATCCTGCATCACTTCCACATTTATGCCAGAAATATGCACAAGGGATGACAAGTTGTGGATACATAACACTGCTTTCTCATTTCTGTTGACAACTTTTAGTTATGTTTCGCATGATTTATAAGAGTCTCCAGCATATGAAGCCTCAGTTGCCCACAATTATGTGCTCATTAAACCACGGTCTTCCCTGCTTTATTTTCCACTCCGTTGCAATAATTCCTGGGATCTGGGATCACCTCTCAAATAAACTACTTGTGAGAAAATCATTATCTCAGACTTTTTTTTTTTTATTTTTGGAACAACCCAAGCTAAGACACATAGTAAATTCCATTCCCATGGTAACTATGATTTACCCAAGTCTGGGCATGCATGTGAGTGGAATATTGGCATTCAGACCCCTTCTTTAGAGTTGATGCTGAGAGAAGAGGCCTTCTCTTTCTGCCAGATGTTTTCAGTCAGTACAGACAACTACCATGTTCTCTTCATGTGGAGATGATCTGTATATAGTAGGATAGAAGTGTTTGGGGAAGGAATCCTGGCAGAACTTACAGTTCTTTCTTCAATTTTGTGAACTGTCTGGTATCCCTCTCAGCTCGGTTACCAATATATCTCACTTCTTAACTAAGTTCATGTTTTTATTTATATGTTTATGGCCATTAGAGTAATGGCTAAAACATATAGTGAAGGCAAAGAGTTAATTAAGTGGGAAAGGTTGAATAAACTGGTTTCAACTTCAAGCTGGTAGAAATCAAATATAAAATATATCACTTGAGGGCCAGGCACAATAGCTCACACTTGTAATCACAGCACTTTGGGAGACTAAGGCAGGAGGATTGCTTGAGGCCAATAGCTCCAGACCAGCTTGGTCAACATAATATCTCTACAAAAAAAATTCTAAAAAAATTAGCAGTGCGTGGTGGTTCATGCCTGCAGTCCTAACTGCTCAGGAGGCTAAAGCAGGAGAGATCACTAGAGCAAAGGAGTTTAAGGTTACAATGAGCTATGATCACACCACTGCATTTCAGCTTAGGCAACAGAGCAGGACCTTGTCTCTAATAATAAAAAATAATAATAATAAATACCACAAAACCACACGAAGATTAAGAAGGTAAAGACGACTTCAAATGAAATGCATGAGAATGTGTGTGTTTGTAGCATACAGTAGAATTATTATGTTAGCATGTGTGTGTCTAGCCTAGAAATATATGTCAAGAATTAAATAATTTATTTTCTAATGTTCTTTTTATGAATGGTTCTTTATCTTTCTACTTTGAATTACTCCACTTTCTCAGTTTATAGGCAAAATATTACCCTATCAAATACTTCTTAATTTAATGTAAAGAGCTTAGTTTCTAAAATAGCTACTTTGTATGTCTTCAAGGTGAAAGGAACAGAAGTTTCCTTAATGACAGGATTAAAATGTGGCAAAGATGCCTTGCAAGGAGCTGTAGTGAGAGCAGAATCAGATCATTTACATGTGCTATTGATTTATAATTGGGATCCTACGCTTGATGGAATTGCAGTATCACGGGAGACAAGTAGTTGCATTTAAATGTGTCTATTACTCCAGTATATAAACTATCATTATGTTAATTCCACATTAGCCAAGGTATACAAGTACAAACACCAAATAAATGTGTCATTTGACAAAATAGTTTGTATAAATTAGAAATTACTCCTGTTGACAATTAAAAACATGTACCCATGTTGTAGCACATACCTATTAAGGTTAATAGCTGTAGAAATTTGAATTTAGAAAATTCCTTAAAGAAAATACATACATAATTAAACATAAAACATGTTAAATATTTATTACATTCTAAAATATTAGCTCTTCTTTTTTTTAAGTTCACTTTAAAAATAGATGTTAAAAATCTTATTAGAGACTATGGGAAATATTAGTTCTGTATATTCATATTTCATAGTTTTTAAAGTTAAATTTAAAGAATTTCTTATATTGGTTCATTATTTTAGAAAATGTTAATATTTGAATACAAATATTTTTAAATAAAATAATATTTTTTTAAAAAAATCTGACTTGCTAAGAAAAACTTCTGAGATTTTTTTTGTTTTCTTTTTATCAAGCTTTTAAATCCAGAGAAATTAGATTATTTAATTAAGAATAAATAGAAATAATACATTTAATACTTTTGAAAGAAAAACATTTTTAAGTGTTTGAGTTTTTATTTAAAAATATATGATTTTTAACTACCTTGTGTGAATTCATGCTATGGTATACACTAGTTTTTTTCCCTATTTACATTCATTTCAAATTACTCCAGCTAATACGAATTCTGAAGTGGAGATTGTTAAAATATAGTCGTGAATGATAAAATGCTATGTAAAATTATTTTTATGAAAATTTCATTATTGTACTCTGTTCCATACATTACCTTCTAGAGCATAAAGTGCAAAAAGGCTGAATTTGTTAGAAAAGAGAAAATATTAAGTGATTTAAAAAAATAATACCTACAATCCAGACTGATTTAGATCTTAAATTTGAGCAGTAGGCTTTAAAAATCAATTTTGTGTATTTTGGAGGAACGAGTGCAGAAGTATAAAAATATCATTTAGTGACCATTCGTGTGTATTTGTTATAGCCATACACGGACGAGACAGTGTAAGAAAAGGATCAAGACAGTATCCATTTAAGAAGCTTCACTTTTATGCATGTAAAGATCCTCCCTGCAGTTAACAAAGTACGGCCAACTGAATAGTTCTGAGTAGGAGTAAAGAACAGGGGAACAGCATAAAATTAGTAATAATAAACTTTCTGTTTGGGCAGTTTCTTACCTGTAACTTCATATATTCAAAACAAGTACCTTTCACAGAAATGAATATCAACTTCTAACACTAAGGATTATAGAATATGTAGTTTGGGATTAAGTATACAGTCATGTATTGCTTAAAAATGGGGATATATCCTGAGAAATATATCACTAGGCAATTTTGTTGTGTGAACAACATAGTGCCCTAACACAAACCTAGATGAGATAGCCTACTGCATTTATAGGTCCATTATAATATTTATAGATCATTGTCATTAGAAATGTGGTCTGTCATTGACCAAAATGTTGTTATGCAGCAAGTGACTGTATGCATACTTCGCTCTTAAAATCCCCAAAACATAGGCTATCTCAGCAAAGCTTTGCTTTATATTGAATGCAATCCACATGTTATGTTTTCTCCCAATGTCTGCTGCATTTCGGCAATCTCATTTCCTCAACCCATTGACATATGTTGCTAGCTGGTAACAAAACTCCATCTTAGAAATGTCAAACTTAATAAATATGACAAAATCACAGGAAGCAAGGTTATCCTGTGAGCTACCCAAGGTCCTGGGCCCTGAGTGTTCTGATTCATCAGCACAGCTGAAATCATGGAGGCTCACTGGTGCTTCTTTATAGCCAGTCAGTGCCCCTGAGTTCCACTGCCTCAAAAGAACATTTCTAAGAATCATTTTAGTGTCAAAATGCCCTGCCTCCCAGAGAAAACTAACCAGACTTAAAGTAGAAATGGTGAAATGCACTCAACTTTCTCAATTTTTAACTTGTGAAAAATCTAACCTCAAACAAATACTTAAAGAATTAAACATCTTTTGAAAATAGAATCTAAGTTGTTTATATCTGTACTATGGCATTTACAACCTAAATATAGAAAACAGCAATGGCGATTGAAGAATGATGAAGCATGTTGGAACAATTACAACTTGCTCACCTAAAATGAGGAGAGCCATAATAACTTGGAAGTAATTCATTTTAATTTTGTTCCTAAAGCTGAGGATACAACACCTAGCGTATGAACGAATTACAAAAATGTAACTTCAGAGATTCATTTGCAGGCTCTGAGAATTGAGTAAGAAAAATAAGGCAAATTAAAAATATTGCTTGTCCTTTTGGCTTAGGATTGACTTGGCGATGCGGGCTCTTTTTTGGTTCCATATGAACTTTAAAGTAGTTTTTTCCAATTCTGTGAAGAAAGTCATTGGTAGCTTGATGGGGATGGCATTGAATCTGTAAATTACCTTGGGCAGTATGGCCATTTTCACGATATTGATTCTTCCTACCCATGAGCATGGAATCTTCTTCCATTTGTTTGTATCCTCTTTTATTTCCTTGAGCAGTGGTTTGTAGTTCTCCTTGAAGAGGTCCTTCACATCCCTTGTAAGTTGGATTCCTAGGTATTTTATTCTCTTTGAAGCAATTGTGAATGGGAGTTCACTCATGATTTGGCTCTCTGTTTGTCTGTTGTTGGTGTATAAGAATGCTTGTGATTTTTGTACATTGATTTTGTATCCTGAGACTTTGCTGAAATTGCTTATCAGCTTAAGGAGATTTTGGGCTGAGACGATGGGGTTTTCTAGATAAACAATCATGTCGTCTGCAAACAGGGACAATTTGACTTCCTCTTTTCCTAATTGAATACCCTTTATTTCCTTCTCCTGCCTGATTGCCCTGGCCAGAACTTCCAACACTATGTTGAATAGGAGCGGTGAGAGAGGGCATCCCTGTCTTGTGCCAGTTTTCAATGGGAATGCTTCCAGTTTTTGCCCATTCAGTATGATATTGGCTGTGGGTTTGTCATAGATAGCTCTTATTATTTTGAAATACGTCCCATCAATACCTAATTTATTGAGAGTTTTTAGCATGAAGTGTTGTTGAATTTTGTCAAAGGCTTTTTCTGCGTCTATTGAGATAATCATGTGGTTTTTGTCTTTGGTTCTGTTTATATGCTGGATTACATTTATTGATTTGCGTATATTGAACCAGCCTTGCATCCCAGGGATGAAGCCCACTTGATCATGGTGGATAAACTTTTTGATGTGCTGCTGGATTTGGTTTGCCAGTATTTTATTGAGGATTTTTGCATCAATGTTCATCAAGGATATTGGTCTAAAATTCTCTTTTTTGGTTGTGTCTCTGCCCAGCTTTGGTATCAGAATGATGCTGGCCTCATAAAATGAGTTAGGGAGGATTCCCTCTTTTTCTATTGATTGGAATAGTTTCAGAAGGAATGGTACCAGTTCCTCCTTGTACCTCTGTTAGAATTCAGCCGTGCTGGAGGCATCACACTACCTGACTTCAAACTATACTACAAGGATACAGTAACCAAAACAGCATGGTACTGGTACCAAAACAGAGATATAGATCAATGGAACAGAACAGAGCCCTTGGAAATAACGCCACATACCTACAACTATCGGATCTTTGACAAACCTGAGAAAAACAAGCAATGGGGAAAGGATTCCCTATTTAATAAATGGTGCTGGGAAAACTGGCTAGCCATATGTAGAAAGCTGAAACTGGATCCCTTCCTTACACCTTATACAAAAATCAATTCAAGATGGATTAAAGATTTAAACGTTAGACCTAAAACCATAAAAACCCTAGAAGAAAACCTAGGCATTACCATTCAGGACATAGGCGTGGGCAAGGACTTCATGTCCAAAACACCAAAAGCAATGGCAACAAAAGCCAAAATTGACAAATGGGATCTCATTAAACTAAAGAGCTTCTGCACAGCAAAAGAAACTACCATCAGAGTGAACAGGCAACCTACAACATGGGAGAAAATTTTCGCAACCTACTCATCTGACAAAGGGCTAATATCCAGAATCTACAAAGAACTCAAACAAATTTACAAGAAAAAAACATACAACCCCATCAAAAAGTGGGCAAAGGACATGAACAGACACTTCTCAAAAGAAGACATTTATGCAGCCAAAAAATACATGAAAAAATGCTCATCATCACTGGCCATCAGAGAAATGCAAATCAAAACCACTATGAGATATCATCTCACACCAGTTAGAATGGCAATCATTAAAAAGGCAGCAAACAACAGGTGCTGGAGAGGATGTGGAGAAATAGGAACACTTTTACACTGTTGGTGGGACTGTAAACTAGTTCAACCATTGTGGAAGTCAGTGTGGCGATTCCTCCGGGATCTAGAACTAGAAATACCATTTGACCCAGCCATCCCATTACTGGGTATATACCCAAATGACTATAAATCATGCTGCTGTAAAGACACATGCACACGTATGTTTATTGCGGCATTATTCACAATAGCAAAGACTTGGAACCAACCCAAATGTCCAACAATGATAGACTGGATTAAGAGAATGTGGCACATATACACCATGGAATACTATGCAGCCATAAAAAATGATGAGTTCATGTCCTTTGTAGGGACATGGATGAAATTGGAAACCATCATTCTCAGTAAACTATCGCAAGAACAAAAAACCAAACACCGCATATTCTCACTCATAGGTGGGAATTGAACAATGAGATCACATGGACACAGGAAGGGGAATATCACACTCTGGGGACTGTGGTGGGGTAGGGGGAGGAGGGAGGGGTAGCAATGGGAGATATACCTAATGCTAGATGACGAGTTAGTGGGTGCAGCGCACTAGCATGGCACACGTATACATATGTAACTAACCTGCACAATGTGCACATGTACCCTAAAACTTAAAGTATAATAAAAAAAAAGTATTGCTTGTCCTGAAGACTACCTGGTCTGCTAGCCACATAAGTATGGTAGCTTACTTACAATTAGTGTTTCATAGTGTGTGATCATTCCATCTTTTAAATGTTAACCTATCATTGTTGTTATGTTTTAAATACATTTCTTTTAGATATCTTGTAGTTTCTTCTGTTATTTAGTCTGCCTCTACCTTTAAATTGGCGTTTTTAAAAATCATATTTAATATAACTTTTGATATGTGTGGCTGTAAATACACCTTCTAGCTATTTGTTTTCTATTTGTTGTATCTGTCCTTTGTTTCTTTTTCTGTTTTCTTTTGGATTAAGTAACTTTTAGTTTTCCATATTATATACTACCAAAGAGGCAGCCAGATTTTATAAGGTGTAACACCAAGCTCCCTGTTAAATTGCAACAGGAGGCAGGTTTGCGGTTTGATCCAATGGTAGACACCACAGAGAATGGCATTGACTGTGGCATGGTATGATATGAAAAGATGAAATAGGTCAGTCAATTCCGTGTTCTATCGTGGGAAGCTGAGTGAGAAAATACCGAGGGAATTTTTCATTGAACAGTAGGTGCTGAAGCTGAAATGTCATAATATAGACATAGAGACCAAGAGAGCTGTGCTATATCACTCGCATGCCAACATTACAAGTGATTTGAAACTGAACATGCTGAGATATTTGTGATAGAAAGAGAAGAAAAAGTGATATGAGAAGGATAAAGGACATGTACTATAAAAGGCAGACAGCTATTCCTGGGTAGCTAGACTATGCTTCCCTTTAAATGCTTCTTAGTTCCAATTCCAGTCTATGTGTATGCAAACAATGAATACAGTTGTCTTAAAGTAACCTGAATGACTCTTTGTTCCTCAAACTAAATTAGCCTGATTGCATACTGACATTTAGAATATTGTATAATGTGGCTGCACTTATTTAGTGCTTGGTAATATCACTGAAAAAGCAAAATAAAGCGAAATCTTGTTTCTTACATATTTGAACTAGTACAGAAAAAATATTAACAAGAAAAATGGTTTTACACATATATTTTATTATACTTAGTTAATATATAACCATAGAATTGTTTAACTGTTTATTATAAATATTAATATATTTCATTGTATTTTAAAAAGTGATATCATGCAGGTTTTTTCTGACACAAATGTGTTGAAATAATTGCAACTGTCTTGTTTATCAGCCTGTATAATTTTCTTTCATGTTCTTTTTTTTAATATAACTGGCATGTGTTTAAATGGATGACTGATTATGTAGCTATGAATCAAAATAATTTGTTTTCTTTGAATCACTTGGATATAAAAAGCAATTAAATAATTTGCTTCATCTGCTAACTGCCTTGAATAAATTTGATCATTGAAGCTCAATTTTACTTTAAGATTGGTCATCACATTAATTCATTTGCTTTCCAGATCATTTCAATTCTTCTTGTTCAAACATTTAAATACCTTAAAACAACAGCAACATTAGCAACATCTCTACCTTCTCAGGGGATTTAGTGGAGTATTCCTCCCTTGAGTATTTCATTTAAACTCATTAATCTAGAAACTGGCATGTTTTTATGCACACATTATGTGAAATGGAGTTTTATGAGAAGCTTGAGATTAATTATTTTCTTTTTCCTTTTTTAACCTCCATTATGAGCGTATTCTTTAGACTACCACTGATTCTGATTTTTTTACTCTATAACAAGGATTGCTCATCCATACTCATCTGATACTCTTTGCAGAATTTGAAGGTAAAAACTGTGAAATTGATGTGAAAGAGTGCCTCTTCCTTTCCTGCCAGGATTATGGTGACTGTGAAGATATGGTCAACAATTTCAGGTACAGAAAACTTAAAGAGTATCTAGATACATGTTTATTTGTCTAGATGTATACAGGTATAGAATTTTAATTGGTGAATTAAGCACCAATTATAATTATTAAAAACTTGCCATGCTACAATTAGTTGAAGCATTGATTTTATACATCTATACTAATGGAGTTACTAAATTTTTTGTTTAAAAGGTGTATTTGCAGACCTGGGTTTTCTGGATCTTTGTGTGAAATTGAAATTAATGAATGTTCCTCTGAACCTTGCAAAAATAATGGAACATGTGTGGATCTGACAAACAGGTGAGAAGCTACTTTTTATTAAATTAATTATTTGATATGTGTAATTCAACATGTAATAAAGTGAGCACACATGTGCTCATTATGTAACTAAGGCAGCTGATCACCACTGATACATTTGTGCTTGTACCAGGACATCCTCATTTGTCCCATCCAATCACTTATGTCAAAAATCTCAAATTTTTATTTACCAATCTTGCTGTTAGTCTATAGTGCTATTTGTATGTGTGCCTGAACAAAATGCTGTTTAGTTTCCATGTTAATATAAGCAAAACAATATTGTGTAGAGTCCCCCGAAATTGTTGTTGAACATAATATTTTGTAATTCCTGTTGATGCATGTATCTGTTGCTCATTTTTAACTTTTATACAATATTTAATATTAAATATATACCAACATTTATCATTCTACTGGTTATAGATATTTGGACTATTTGCTTCTTTTGTCTTACCTACAATGATATTAAAGTTTTCAAATATTTCTCTAAATACACAAGTATAGTATGTCCGAGGTTACATACATAGAAGTAGAATTGTTGAACCATTGGGTAAACATGGTCACATTTGCTAAATCACATTTATATTTTTCTCATTTCTTTTGAAAAATATAATTTTTGTATTCTTAGCAGGGAATAAATGTTTTTATTGGCATTTTCAGAATGTTCCATTTTAGGCTGTGTGTAAAGTTATATCTTATTGTAGTCTCCCTGCATTCTTATAATAATATGAAGTTTAACAATTTTATGTACATTTTGAGATGATTAATTTTGCCTTTTTAGAAATGCCTAATTATGGCATCTGCATATATATATATATATATATATATATATATATATATATATACATATATTTACTCAACTACATAGGTATTTCTCCTAATGTTATCCCTCCCCTTGCCCCCCAACCCCTGACAGGCCCCAGTATGTGATGTTCCCCTCCCTGTGTCCATGTGTTCTCATTGGGCAACTCCCACTTATAAGTGAGAACATGCAGTGTTTGGTTTTCTGTTCTTGTGTTAGTTTGCGAAGAATGATGGTTTCCAGCTTCATCCATGTCCCTGCAAAGAACAGGAACTCATTCTTTTTTATAGCTGCATAGTATTTCATGGTGTATATGTGTCACATTTTTTTTTCCAGTATAACACTGATGGGCATTTTGGTTGGTTCCAAGTCTTAGCTATTATTAATAGTGCTGCAATAAACATACGTGTGCATGTGTCTTTATAGTAGAATGATTTATAATCCTTTGAGTATATGCCCAGTAATTATATTACTGGCTCAAATGGTATTTCTAGTTCTAGATCCTTGAGGAATCACCACACTGTCTTTCACAATGGTTGAACTAATATACACTCCCACCAACAGTGTAAAAGCATTCCTATTTCTCCACATTTTCTCCGCATCTCTCTAGCATCTGTTGTTTCCTGACTTTTTAATGATCGCCATTCTAACTGGCATGAGATGGCATCTCATTGTGGTTTTGATTTGTATTTCTCTAATGACCAGTGATGATGAGCTTTTTTTCATATATTTGTTGCCTGCATGAATGTCTTCTTTTGAAAAGTGTCTGTTCATATCCTTCGCCCACTTTTTGATGGGATTGTTTGTTTTTTTCTTGTAAATTTGTTTAAGTTCCTTGTAGATTCTGTATATTAGCCGTTTCTCAGATGGATATATTGCAAAATTTTCTCCCATTCTGCCCGTTGCCTGTTCACTCTGATGATAGTTTCTTTTGCTGTGCAGAAGCTCTTTTGTTTAATTCGATCCCATTTGCCAATTTTGGCTTTTGTTGCCATTGCTTTTGGTGTTTTAGTCATGAAGTCTTTGCCCATGCCTATGTCCTGAATGATATTGCCTAGGTTTTCTTCTAGAGTTTTTATGATTTTAGATCTTACATTTTAATCTTTAATCCATCTTGAGTTAATTTTTGTATAATGTGTAAGCAAGGGGTCCATTTTCAGAGTTCTGAATATGGCTAGCCAGTTTTCCCAACACCATTTATTAAATAGGGAATCTTTTCCCCATTGCTTGTTTTTGTCAGCTTTGTCAAAGATCAGATGGTTGTAGATGTGTGACGTTATTTCTGAGGCTTCTGTTCTGTTCCATTGGTCTATATATCTGTTTTGGTACCAGCACCATGCTGTTTTGGTTACTGTATCCTTATAGTATAGTTTGAAGTCAGGTAGCATGGTGCCTCCAGCTTTGATCCTTTGCTTAGGATTGTCTTGGGTATATGGGCTCTTTTTTGGTTCCATACGAAATTTAAAGTAGTTTTTTTTTCTAATAGTGTGAAGAGATTCAATGGTAGCTTGATGGGAATAGCATTGAATCTGTAAATTACTTTGGGCAGTGTGGCCATTTTCACAATATTGATTCTTCCTATCCATGAGCATGGAATGTTTTTTCATTTTTTTGTCTCCTTTCTTATTTCCTTGAGCAGAGATTTGTAGTTCCCCTTGAAGAGGTTCATCAGTCTCTTGTAAGTTGTATTCCTAGGTATTTTATTCTCTTTTTAGCAATTATGAATGAGAGTTTACTCATGATTTGGTTCTCTGTCTATTAATGTTTGTCTATTAATGTCTATTATAATAGGAATGCTTGTGACTTTTGCACGTGGATTTAGTATCCTGAGATTTTGCTGAAGTTGCTCATCAGCTTAAGGAGTTTTTGGGCTGAGACGATGGGGTTTTCTAAATATACAATCATGTCATTTGCAAACAGAGATAACCTGACTTTCTCTCTTCCTATTTGAATACCCTTTATTTCTTTCTCTTGCCTGATTTTGTTATTTACCCAGTAGTCATTCAGGAGGAGGTTATTCAGTTTCCATGTAGTTGTGTCGTTTTGAGTGAGTTTCTTAATCCTGAGTTCTAGTTTGTTGCACTGTGGTCTGAGAGACTGTTTGTTATGATTTCCATTCTTTTGCATTTGCTGAGGAGTGTTTTACTTTCAATTATGTGGTTGATTTTAGAATAAATGCTATGTGGTGCTAAGAAGAATGTATATTCTGTTGATTTGGGGTCGAGAGTTCTGTAGATGTCTATTAGGTCCACTTGGTCCAGAGTTGCATTCAAGTCCTGAATGTCCTTGTTAATTTTCTGTCTCATTGATCTGTCTAATATTGACAGTGGGGTGTTAAAGTCTCTCACTATTATTGTGTTGGAGTCTAAGTCTCTTTGTAGATCTCTAAGTACTTGCTTTATGAATCTGGGTGCTCCTGTATTGTAAGCATATATATTTGGGATAGTTAGCTCTTCTCGTTGCCTTGATCCCTTTACCATTATATAATGCCCTTCTTTGTCTTTTTGATTTTTGTTGGTTAATGTCTGTTTTGTCAGAGACTAGGATTGCAACACCTGATTTCTCTTTTTTTTTTTTTTGCTTTCCATTTGTTGGTAAATATTCTTCCATCCCTTTATTTTGAGCTTATATGTGTCTTTGCATATGAGATGCATCTCGTGAATACAGCACACTGATGGTTCTTGACTCTTTATACAATTTGCCAGTCTGTGCCTTTTAACTGGGGCATTTAGCCCATTTACATTTAAAGTTAATTTTGTTATGTGTTTAATTTGATCCTGTCATTATGATGCTAGCTGGTTATTTTGCCCATTAGTTGATGCAGTTTCTTCATAGTGTCAATGGTCTTTACATTTTGGCTTGTTTTTGCAGAGGCTGTTACCCGTTTTTCCTTTCATGTTTAGTGCCTCCTTCAGGAGCTGTTGTAAGGCAGGCTTGGTGGTGACAAAATCCCCCAGCATTTTCTTGGCTGTAATGGATTTTATTTCTCCTTCACTTGTGAATCTTAGTTTGGCTGGATATGAAATTCTGGGTTGAAAATTCTTTTCTTTAAGAATGTTAAATATTGGTCTGCACTCTCTTCTGGCTTGTGGGTTTTCTGCAGAAAGATCCGCTGTTAGTCTGATGGGCTTCCCTTTGTAGATAACCCGAACTTTCTCTCTGGCTGCCCTTAACATTTTTTCCTTCATTTCAACCTTGGTGAACCTGACGATTATGTGCCTTGGGGTTGCTTTTCTTGAGGAGTATCTTTGTGGTGTTCTCTGTATTTCCTGAATTTGAATGTTGGCCTGTCTTGCTAGGTGGGGAAGTTCTCCTAGATGATATCCTGAAGTGTGTTTTCCAATTTGGTTCCATTCTCCCTGTCACTTTCAGGTACGCCAATCAAATGTAGGTTTAGTCTTTTCACATAGTCCCATATTTCTTGGAGACTTTGTTTGTTCCTTTTCATTCTTTTTTCTCTAATCTTGTCTTCTTGCTTTATTTCACTAAGTTGATCTTCAATCTCTGATATCCTTTCTTCCACTTAATCTATTCAGCTATTGATACTTGTGTGTGCTTCACAAAGTTCTTGTGCTGTGGTTTTCAGCTCCATCAGGTCATTTATGTTCTTCTCTAAACTGGTTATTCTAGTTAGCAATTCCTCTAACATTTTATCAAGGTTCTTAGCTTCCTTGCATTGGGTTAGAACATGCTTTTTTCGCTCAGAGGAGTTTGTTATTACCCACCTTCTAAAGCCTACTTTTGTCAATTTGTCAAACTCATTCTCCATCCAGTTTTGTTCCCTTGCTGGTGAGAAATTTCCATCCTTTGGAGAAGAACAGGCATTCTGGTTTTTAAAATTTTCAGCCTTTTTGCACTGATTTTTCCACATCTTTGTGGATTTGTCTACTTTTGGTCTTTGCTGTTGGTAACCTTCGGAGGGAGTTTTCACGTGTTCGTCTTTTCTGTTGATGTTGATGCTATTGCTTTCTGTCTGTTAGATGTCCTTCTAACAGTCAGGCCCTCTTCTGCAGGTCTGCTGGAGTTTGCTGGAGGTCCACTCCGGACCCTGTTTGCCTGGGTATCACCAGTGGAGGCTGCAGAAAGGCAAATATTGTTGCCTGCTCCTTCCTCTGGAACTTCATCCCAGAGGAGCACCTGCCAGAGGCCAACCAGAGCTCTCCTGTGTGAGGTGTCTGTCGACCACTGCTGGGAGTTGTCTCCCAGTCAGGAGATATGGGAGCCCTGGACCCACTTGAGGCAGTCTGTCCCTTAGCAGAGCTTGAGCACTGTACTGGGTGATCCACTGCTCTCTTCAGAGCTGGCAAGCAGGAACGTTTAAGTCTGCTAAGGCTGTGCCAACAGCCGCCCCTTCCCTCAGGTGCTCTGTCCCAGGGAGATGGGAGTTTTATCTATAAGCCCCTGAGTGGGGCTGCTGCCTTTCTTTCAGAGATGCCCTGCCCAGAGAGGAGGTATCTAGAGAGGCAGTCTGGCTACGGTGGCTTTGAGGTGCTGTGGTGGGCGCCCCCGCCCCCAGTCTGAACTTCCTGGCGGCTTTGTTCACACTGTGAGGGGAAAACTCCCTACTCAAACCTCAATAATGGCAGACGCCCCTCCCTCAACTAAGCTCCAGCATCCCAGGTGGACTTCAGACTGTTGTGGTGGCAGTGAGAATTTCAAGCCAGTGGATCTTAGGTTGCTGGGCTCTGTGGGGGTGGGATCTGCTGAGCAAGACCACCTGGCTCCCTGGCTTCAGCCCCCTTTCCATGGGAGTGAAGGGTTCTGTCTTGCTGGTGTTTCAGGTGCCACTGGGATACGAAAAAAAAAAAAAAAAAAAACCAACTCCTGCAGCTAGCTCAATGTCTGCCCAAACGGCCACCCAGCTTTTTGCTTGAAACCCAATGCCCTTGTAGTGTAGACACCTGAGGGAACCTCCTGGTCTGTGGGTTTCAATGACCGTGAGAAAAACGTAGTATCTGTGCCAGATAGCACCGTCCCTCACAGCAAGGTCCCTCTGGGCTTCCCTTGGTTAGGGGAGGGAGGCCCCTGACCCCTTGCACTTCCCAGGTGAGGCAGTGCCCCACCCTGCATCTGCTTGCCCTCCGTGGGCTGTACCCACTGTCTAACCAGTACCAGGGAGATGAACTGGGTACCTCAGTTGGAAATGCAGAAATCACCTGCCTTCTGCGTTCGTCTCTCTGGGAGCTGCAGACCTGAGCTATTCCTATTCTGCCATCTTGCTGAGTCAGCATCTGCTCTTTAATGTTTTTTCTTCTTATGGCTTTGTAAGAATCCTTATATATGATTTTAAAAATATCTTTGTTAGTTGTATTTATTGAATATAAGTTCTGATTGAAATAGACACTTCACCTTTATAAGTTATATGTACTAAAACTTAATTTTAATATATTTGAATTAATTTATTATTTAGTATATGGTTTGCAAGTTTCATCTTATTTAACTTTTCTTTACACTAGGATGAAAGGGTTTTTTCCCTATATTTCCTTTTAAAATAATTAAGATTATGTTCTTTATATGTAGATGCATCAGGTATATTGTATGTATGAGTATGGGTGTAAAGTATTCTTATCTCATTCTTTACACACTTAAAAAATAAACTCAGATTCTTATTTTTTTTATATAAATAAGCCATGTCTGCTACATATTAAGTTCATCTTTCACTCACTGATCTGTAGTGCCTTCTTGGTTGCAGATCACGTTTCCACATATGGATATGTCTATTTCTCTATTGCTGTTCTGTTGCTTTAGTTCAGTTACTCATCCATGTGCTAGAGTCATAAATCTTAATTACTTCCCTTTGAAATATCTCAATACTAGTAGGGCTATTTAATCTCCAGGCAACTTTAGATATTTTGGCAATTTCTTCTGTTAAAATCAACTTGTATTCTATATAAATATACATTCAAACAAGCAATTTTGATTGGAATTTCATTGAATGGGTAGGCCAATTTAAGAAAAATTGATATCTATTTATTTAGGTCTTTCAAAATATCTTTAAAAAGGCATTCTGACAAATTCAAGTGGAGCTGCACTAATTAGAACACAAAATAATTAATTTTCTATGTCATAGCTGGACTCAGGTACCAGGAGCTCTGTTTATCTATCTTCATAGAGATCCAACCTTTAGAACTGGTGAAATTTGCATCAGATCCTGTTTAATTTTCCAACAATATTCTATCATTCATCTTATTTTCTGTGCCCTATCTAGCTTTTGCATTGTCCAATCTGGTGAGGTAAGTAGGGATGTTTGGAATCACCACCCCTGCAACTTTCAGTCCTTTCAAGGGGACACCAATCACTACAAGTACCATAGGAATAGAGAATTGCTGTCAGTTTAAAATCTCCATTGGTCTAAAGGGGCATGACAAGATCTTCCAATTGGATTTTCCTCCATAATAGCTCTTACTCCAATGTAAAAATTGTGCTATTACTAAATATATCAACTACACTGTATATTCAAGAATTGTGGGTAAAAAAAAAAAAACAAAATCAAAGGGAAGATGTATTTGTGGCCTCACCTGAACTGACCTCAATAATCTTATATTTCTACTGGTGGATCAGTAGCATTGCAGAAATAAGTATACTTTCAGAACCAGTATTCAGCAACTCCTAAAATGTCTGAATATCTTTCTTTCACCATAGAACAGTCATACTGGTAAATAGCCTCAGATACCTCTGAGGAAGTCTTCAAAAAGATACATAAAATACCTGTGACTCTATTAAAGATTCCTCTTAAGGAGGCAAACCCTGACCTTCGAGTGACTGAGTCTGTGACATAACTTAGGTTTTGGAATTGTGAAAGAGGCAGAGAATCCCTACAAAGCCAAACTGAATTATGTCTCTGTCCTCCAGAACTATACATTTCATTCTATATACATGAGGCAACACTGTAAGTAGACTGATTATATATTTCATTTCTAAAACCCCGTCATCAGTTAGCCTCTGCCATAGATATCTGTGAATCAGTCCACTGATGTCCACTCTGTTTCTCTGATTTATATGCTTATTTGCTCATTTTGCATCTAATTGTCAAGCATATCCAATAGTCTATGCATTCTTAGATCTATTGTAATTAATATCACGAAACCCAATTCCATGGCAACATCCAGCACTGTCAGCAAGGATATATGAACAAGGTGATGCCTTTCCAATATCTTTATATTGGTAAACATTAGAAAACAAAACAAATGCAATGCAACTTAATCATAAGCATCTATACATTACTTACTGTGAATAAATTATATAAAAGTATATCACTTAAATATTTATTAAAATGTATGATTGACTGAAAAAATAAGTCTCAGAATAATGTGATATGTAACTCATATTTACTGAAGTATTAAAACATATTTTGAAAAATACATAGCATCTTAAGAGTAGTAATTTTCTCCTGGTAGAGAGGAATGGAGGATAATTAATTGAATGCATGCATAGGAGTTTCATACATACATATGTGTATGAAATGTGTGTACATATTTGTGTAAATATGTGTACATATATGTGTATGAAATGTGTGTACATATATATGTGTGTGCATACATATTTATGACAGATCTCATATATATATATGACAGATCAAATATGTTTTGTGTGTTTTCCTTAAAAATATTTCAGCAACATGAAACAATACTAAGATGAGTTAAATATGGGTGATGGGCATACAGGTGTTGATTATTCTATTCTTAGAAAATGACCTGGTGTAAATTATTATAATAAAAGCCATTTTCAATGAATTAAAATCTTTCAAAGATTAAAAATCAATTAGCAGCTGAAAATGAAGTAGTCACATTTGATTGTCTTATCTCTTCTTAAAGTAATTTTTATTTTTTTGAAAAACTTAATCTATTGATAAAGTACTCAATAAAAATATTTCAAGTAATCTACCAACTCATTTAAAACCAATAATTTTATAGTTACTTCAAAGTAAATTAAACTGTAGACACATAAACAAAAAACATATTAAAAACAGTAGTTACTACATATATGCCTCATGGTTAGATTCATGTTTTTAATCTATTCTATTCTCTCTTATGGTTATTGAAACTGTGGCCTGCAACAATTAAGACTTACCTCTAGTAACATGATTTAAAGATGAGTTTGCTGAGATATAATGGCACATGAATGACAGCCCCAATTAATATACAAATCCACTGCAAAAGTGAACACTGGAATTTACATTTTTCTGACACTTGATAGCGTATGTTATCCAATGCAACTAATGTCTTTTCAAGTCATTGCTACTAGTTCATTTAGGTCACTCACAATAGTATCTGTCTACTGAAAATTTACAACTAAATAGAATTTGCAAGAACAATTACAATAACAGTGGCTAGTCCATTTAAAGAAAAAATAGAAGAAAATGTTCCAAGTGCCTGGCTGATGTGATTATCATAGCGAGATCATTACCAACAAGCATATTGTGACCATTCAGTTTGTGATGTTCACGGGTTTAGCAATTCTTCACTGTCACAAATTTAAAAGTGATTGGTTAATATGCGTTTAACCAAAAGACAAAAATCTGTTTACTCTTCTGTAATTGTTTGCCTAGAAACAGTCATCAATCCAAATGATGTTTATTCTACTAGAGAATTTACGATAACATCACTGTTTCAAATCAGATTCACACACACATGCAATTATAATAAAAACATATAAAGACATGTTGTGAGTATGATAAATAATGTAGACATATATTTATATATAACATAATAAAGACATGTTGCAAATATAAAATAGATTATTCATATTCTAAGTAAAAATTGTCATTAATTGTAAAGAAGTGTGGTTCACGAATGCAGTTATAATATCACAAGAAAAAAGTAGAAATGCTCTAAAATACATTATAAATTCTTTCAAAATTTGAATTGCTTTAACATAGGCTAAAAAGTCCTTATCAGAAAGTTTCACCAGTGGTTTCATTTTCTTATTTTGAATGTAAACTTTTAAAAAATATCTACTGAAACAAGTATGATTTAACCTTATTGCAAACACATTTTAAAATCAAAACTCTCATTAAAACATTCTGTGTTATGTTTGGATTTTGTAATACTATTCAATCTATTTAATAATTACATTTTAAAATAACTTCAGAAGCATACAAATAATACATCTACTTATTAATTCCTCTCTTATCTGGAATACAAGAAAAAGTATATAAGAATAATGTAAATGAAATGTAATCATGGCTAATTTGGGGGCTATAAATTCATGTGATTATCTTGTATTTTTCCATCTTTTTATAGTTTGGAGATATCATTTTATGCAAATTATAGTTACTCTTCCTTATCTCTATTTTAATATGTTGAATTTTCTTCAGAAGTCACTGTTAAAATGCATCTTAGTGATTGAAAAAGTATCTTGAACACCTATTTGAAAAATTTTAGGGCAATGTCAAATTAAAAATATGAATTATTTCAATACTTTGACAATATAAGTTTAGTTCTAAAACTTTTGAAGTAAAAGCTTTTTATTTAAATGAGAAATTTTTATTTCATCGAAAATATATATTTCATGGTCTTAATTGTTCTCTCAAGATAGAAGATATTATTATATGTGTATATTTTAAAAGCTATGAAAATTGAGTTTTATCAAAGGAAGGTATACTTTAGGGACCTTTAATATAAAATGCAGTACTTACTGTACATTTGACTGGATCACTTAGGACATTAATAAAAATCAGGTTTACATTTAATTTTTCTCTAGCCTTATTAGAGGTGGTTAGCATAAAGGGACCCTCAGCTGGTAATAGCGAAAGGAAAATTATACCAAAGCTGAAAGAATTGCACACTATAGCCAGAGGCCAGGAGGGGGAAAATTTGATGAGGATCTTTTCAGACATACCCTAGGCACTTTTATTTTTTTTAACGTTTTGAAGGGCCAACGTTAAGTGAAAAGTAAAAACGTCCCAAGTGCTCAGCATTGTGCTTGCCCTTCCTATGAGAGACAGGGAGCAGGAAGAGAGCAGGGCAGGGCAGGTGGAGGGAGGAAAGGAGGAAGAGAAAATAAAAACATTTAAATTTTTCTGGGAAAGCAGAGACAAGGATTAAACGTAGATGCTCTTTTGTAGAGTAAAATGTTATTTTTGCACAAATTTGCCCTCATATTGTTTAGTGTGGTGGAAAGTAAGAAATATAAGTTGAATATTTTCTCTAAACTGTTTCACCAGGGCTGCTATTAATGTTGATGATTTTTTTTTTAATCTCTACGAAATTTTAGATGCCATTCAGAAAATGTCCAAATGGATTCTAGAATCCCAGGGCCTTTTTGCATCATTATTAACAAAGCAGGGACCCCCAACATTCCAGTTGAACAGGCATCTGTGGTTTAACAGATTCTTGAAATTTAATAATGTTTGGAATTTATGTAAAAGTAAAGCATATTTTTGCAATGTTGAAAAGTTCAGATTTCAGGAGTAGTGTAGAAAGTAAGAAAAAATAATGGTCTTGATTGAAAGCAAAAAGGAAAGAGAGGTTATTGAAGTAGAAGCAAAGCATTCTTAGAAGAAAGGATCATTATGATTCATATTATTAAAAATAATTCTTCACATAGTTATCTGTATGCCAAAAACTTTAGAAAAATAAACTTCCATAAGTCTTGAGATAGTACATGTATGTTTATTTACTGTGTGATATCACTTTCAAAATCAGAAGCATAAGGTACATATTTGAGATTCATAAAATAAGTTACATGATAAATGTTAAAGAGCAAACAAAAAAGCAGAACTTTTTGAGAAGTTCATTTTAAATTAGAGTAAATACATTTGAAGGATGGACATGGAAGCAAAAAAATGAATATAATATATCGGGGAACCTGCCCTGATATTCACGTAGGTTCTTTTCTATTTTCCTTAAGCATCAGCTGGCTTGAGAAATAAAGGGACAGAGTACAAAAGAGGGAAATTTTAAAGCTGGGCATCCAGGGGAGACATCACATGTCAGTAGGTTCCTGATGTCTCACAAGCTGCAAAAACCAGCAAGTTTTTATTAGGGATTTTCAAAGGGGAGGGAGTGTGCAAATAGGTGTGGGTTACAGACATCAAGTACTATACAAGGTAATAGAATATCACAAGGCAAATGAAGGCAGGGCGAGATCACAGGACCACAGGACCAGGGCGAAATTAAAATTGCTAATGAAGTTTCGGGCACCACTGTCATTGATAACATCTTATCAGGAGACAGGGTTTTGAGAGCAACTGGTCTGACCAAAATTTATCAGGCAGGAATTTCCTCTTCCTAATAAGCCTGGGAGCGCTATGGGAGACTGGGGTCTATTTTACCCCTGCAGTCTCAACCATAAGAGATGGGCACACCTTGGGGGGGCATTTATAGGCCTATACCTCCAGGCGCATATTCTCTTTCCCAGGGATGTTCCTTGCTGAGAAAAAGAATTCAGTGATATTTCTCCCAGTTGCTTTTGAAAGAAGAGAAATATGGCTCTGTTCCACCCAGCTCACCAGTGGTCAGAGTTTAAGGTTATCTCTCTTATTCCCTGAACAGTTGCTGTTATCCTGTTCTTTTTTTAAGGTGCCCAGATTTCATATTGTTTAAACACACATGCTCTACAATTTGTGCAGTTAATGCAATTATCACAAGGTCCTGAGGCGACATACATCTTCCTCAGCTGACAGGATCAAAAGATTAAAGTAAAGACGGACATAGGAAATCACAAGGGTATTGACTGGGGAAGTGATAAGTGTCCATGAAATCTTCACAATTTACGTTTAGAGACTGCAGTAAAGACAGGCATAAGAAATTATAAAAGTATTAATTTGGGGAACTAATAAACATCCATGAAATCTTCACAATCCACGTTCTTCTGCCATGGCTTCAGTCAGTCCCTCCATTTGGGGTCCCTGACTTCCCGCAACAATAACATTTAGTAAAAACTAACAAAGGTTTCAAAAGGCAAAATTCAGAAAGAAATCATAATTGAAAAAACAAGAATTCTGGGTAGGTGTCAAAATCTGAATCTTTTCATGTATCTTCAAGACAACTATATAGACAAAAAAAAATTAATACTCAGCAAAACCCACATCTTCATCATGACAAAAAGACATTTCACAAAAATTTCCCATTAACTTATGGAACAAGTAAGTAAGTATATTTAAGATAATTAAAATCACAGAAAACAAAATTTGGGGAGCAAAAGACAAGAGATGTTATGATTTTCTGATTTTCAAAATGAGAGAGAGAGAAAATTCTATAAATTAAATAGTAAACTACTATTTAAAAAAAATTGAAACAATTGGTGGTGATTATCATAAATCACTGAAAAAGCAAGATATCCCCAAATAATTTTCTAGTATTCAATATTTCAAAATACAAAGTAGATTTTGAAGCTTCTAAAAATATAATAGAACTGTCAGAAGTACATGAAAGAAATACATAAATTGAAATGAAAGTCATTGTTTTTATAGTAATATAACATTTTTAAATTTGTCAATATGAAACAAATCATTTCTTGAGATACCTTTCACTGCTATTTCTGAGAATTCTGTGTCCAATTTCTCTCTATTCTGTGATTCCTTGGAATCATCATTAATTCAGTGAGAACACAAAGTAGCAAAGACAGTATTATTAACAAACATATCTTGATTTTAGTAAGACATTTAGCAGATTCATTACATTACTTCTCACTAGATGGGGAGATATTCGCAAAATGAATAAGATGGAGAAAAACAGTTTGACTATTTGAACAAAAATTCAAGAAGTTAGTATTTGGATTAGTGTTACTCCAAAAAGGTGATTATAGTCAATTCCCTAGTCACATGAAGAGCTCTTGGGAAATACTCTACTCTTTCACCCAGTATCCCATTGCACATGACATTTTAATGCCTTCTGTCCAACTGATACAAAGATTCCTTACTCTTTCTTTTTCTATTAATTTTATTTTTAATTTACACATAATTGATGTATTTATGTGTTGTTTTGTTGTGTTGTTTTGATACATGAATACATTGTATCATTATACTACATAATATATTGTATTACAGCACATTTGTTCATTCGTTTGTAATGAACAAATCAGGATAATTAGCATAGAGATCACCTCAAACATTCATCATTTCTCTGTGGTGCAAACATTCAAAATTTTCTCCTCTAGCTCTTTTGAATATACAATACCTTACTGTTTACTACAGTCACCGTACTGTGCAATAGAACACCAAATTTATTCTTCCTTTCTAATTGTAATTTTGCACCCATCAATCAACCTTTCCTATCCCCTCCCCGCTACTGTCTGGCTTACTTACTTAAGAGATGAATGAATAAAAAATATGTAGTATACATAAACAATGAAATACTCTTCAGCCATGGAAAAGAATGAAGTCCTGTTATTTGTAGCAACATACATGATCCTGGAGGACGTTATTGTAAATGAAATATGCCAGGCACAGAAAGAAAAATACTGCATGTTTTCATTCATATTCAGAATTTTAAAACACTGATCCTGCTCCTTCTTTATTAATACTGAGTAAGACCTTTTCTGTCACCTCTTGTCTAGCAGTTACCCATGCTTTAACAGGACGTGTCTCAATTGACATGTATTTACTGTAATTTTTACATATGTGTATTCCTGTCCTGTTCCTGAGACTTTCAAAAGCAAGCTCTAGTTTAATTTACACTTGAATATAGGTACATGACTAATGTCTGGCACTCAATTAATTAATGTAGGTTGAAGAAGTAAAAGGAGGAGCATGGGGACTGTTAGACTTCTGTGGTTATAAAATGATGAGTGAAGTTAATTAGGAAGAGTTTCCTAAAAAATCTAAATAGAAATCTAGCTCAAAAACATTTTATGGAAAGTTGCTAAAGCTTCTTTATCTAGACTTCTAAAAGGAAAAACTATGAAGAGATATTTTTGCTAAGTATACAGTTTCGATCAGTTTAATATCTCCTTTGGAAATTATTTTTTGTTTGTTTGTTTGTTTATTATTATTATACTTTAAGTTTCAGGGTACATGTGCACAACGTGCATATTTGTTACATATGTATACATGTGCCATGTTGGTGTGCTGCACCCATCAACTCGTCATTTAACATTAGGTATATCTCCCAATGCTATCCCTCCCCCCTCCCCCCACCCCACAACAGTCCCCGGTGTGTGATGTTCCCCTTCCTGTGTCCATGTGTTCTCATTGTTCAGTTCCCACCTCTGAGTGAGAACATGCGGTGTTTGGTTTTTTGTCCTTGCTATAGTTTGCTGAGAATGATGGTTTCCAGCTTCATCCATGTCCCTACAAAGGACATGAACTCATCTATATTTTGATACTAGCATTTATCAGGTTACAGTAATTATTTACCCAACACATTGTTTTTCAAAATTTCACACATAAAGAACATTTGAGCGGAACAAAATTTTGCAAGGGGAATTGCTATAATTTTTCAAAGAAAAAAATGAAATACATATATTATTTATTTCAATTAAGTTGAATGTCTTGAATTTAAAATATAAATATGAATCATGTATAATAAATGATTATCATTGTTACATGGCTATTTCTCATTTCTCCACTTTTCTCCAGATTTCTTTGTAATTGTGAACCTGAGTACCATGGGCCCTTCTGTGAACTTGATGTAAATAAATGTAAAATCTCACCTTGTCTAGATGAAGAAAATTGTGTCTACAGGACTGATGGATACAACTGCTTCTGTGCCCCTGGTTATACAGGTAAATCCATATCTGTCCCGTGTGCAGCAACATATTTCTGTCTGCAAGCAAATAGAAACCTCATATTTATACTCCAAAACCTGAAATAACCTGCCAGATGCAAACAGGGCAAAAATGTCAAGAGATAATTTGTCTCTTATAAAAGAAATTAATAAGAAGTAAAATTATGTGTTTTATCTTCAATTTATTAAATCCTAAGATTAGATTTTAAGTTATCTTACATTTTTATCTTTTACAGTAAATTTATCTTTAGTAAGTTTGCATGGCTATAGTATAGGAAAAAGTATTTCTGTATGGATAATCTAACAGAAATAACATTATTATATCTGTTACAAAACTGTCATTTCTAGAATATGCTTAGCATTAAAAATATTTACATAAAAAAGACAGCCATTGTGAATTTAAACGTAAAGCAAAAGAAGATTGGCATTAGCTGTCAGTATCAATTATTTCACAACATAAATTTTATCCAAACATAAAGGCAAAAGTCATCAGGGAGCTTATAGAAGGTAGAGGCATTAGCCCTCTAAATTTCTGGTGAGAAATTGCATTTACAAAATACAAAAAGCTATATTGTTTTAGTTTTGGCATACTAGTATTAATGATATGGGACTAACAATAATATAGTTTTGTGTTATTTTGTTTCATATTTATTTTTTCACACAATTCCCACAGAGATTACAATAATGTATTTACATCTCAAATCTCAGTTTATTAACATCTGATTCGTGCAGCACTAAAATCATATGGATTTCTATCCTGAGGGATGAGTAGTTAAATATATCTAATATTAGGTTCTCTGCCAGCGGGGATAAAATACTAGACACATGGAAATTATATTGGCAAGCAAAAATGGAAAGGAACTAGAAGTATTTCCAGAGAATAAGTAATCAAAAGGTGAGAGAAAGTTACGTGACCTTAAAAAGAAATATGAAGGTGTCTTTCCTGAGAAATCTTGATGGCTTCAGAGGTAATCTTGGTAACAAATCTCATATACACAAAAACTATCAGATTAAGTTAATATTTCCTAAAAAGTATCATTTTCTGCAAAGTTCATTACATATAATATACAAGAAACATTAAATTTCAAATATAAAACAGTTTACTTTCTAAGTTTCACATTGCCCATTATCTTCAAAATTATTGAGCTATCAATGTAGAACCATATATATCCACTCAGCAATGCCATTCACCTTGTTGTTGTTACTGCTGCTAGAAGTATTAAAATAAGAAACAACACACTGAGCTCAACATGACTAAGAAACACATTTTGTAAAATTATTTGTTATAACACCTTGCTCTGATATTTTCAATGTATCAACATTTGAAAGATTAACATATTCTTTATTTTTCTTTTGATAACATCTCTAATTTCATTTCAAAATATGGTATTTAGCATTGTTTTAAAATGATATTATCTAAGATGTTACCAGTGGCACATGATTTAAGATGTTTTAATATATGTTTGCATATTGGTACAGCTACAAGTAAAAGAAAACTCAATTAATTGTTATCCTTAATAGATAGGGTTCATTTTTTCTTATATAATAAGAATTCTGTAGGGAGACAGCTAATGGTTGTTGGTCCAGTGACTTGACAGTACCAGGATGAGGTAATGGTTTTCTTAGTTTTTAATTCATGATTATAGGTTCATGCATTCAGAATTGCTGCTGCAATGACTTAAGTCATTATTTCTACACTTGAGTCAAGGGAAAAGAGTGGTGCTAACTGTATTGAGTCTTTCTGTAAGGAGAACCTTTTTAGAATAACAATCAAAACCTGCTAATATGTCACTGAGCAAAACTGCTCACATGTCCATTTTTAGGTTCACTGGAAGATAAGAAATTAAAAGTGTACCACTTTCAGAATTTACAGTTGAATATAGAAAAAATATTATGAAATATGTGTTACAGTTTGGTTTCAAACCAAGAAAGATACATGACTGGACATTCAAAAAGAAGTTTTCCCCCTCAAGAAAGTTACATGTATTTGTTTTTCTGTACATGCTCTTTTGACATTCAAATTGACCTTCTCTTTCATACATGGACAGATAAAGTTTTTCTTATTCTCAGACACTTAATAGCATTTATTTTTCTTAGCCTTCTCTGGAAATCTTTTTTTTCAAGGCTCCTAAAGCATTACTGTTTTGTGAGATGTTCAAATCTATTCATTTTTAGGTTGTTCCATTTCAAGAGAGTCATGACACTGCAAGGTTTTACTTAAAGAATCTTAAACTTTAAAACACAAGGATGTTATACTTTTGTATATTTTTCAAGATCATACATCTGGTAGTGACAGAGCCGGAACCAAAATACACATCCCTCTCTAATTCCAGTTTTATTTCTACTCTAGCTTTGCTCCATCAGAAAAAAACAAAATTTGAATGTAATGGTATTAGTGATAGAGAGGAAAGATAAAATAACATTAAATACAATATTAAATATGTTAAAATTTGGTAGCCAAATATATTATTCAGAAAAATTTAGCTTTGCCTACACCTATGAATACATTTAACCAAGTTATTAAGGATATAAATTTTTCAAGACTCTGACCAGGAAAGTTTATGATTCTTAATTATCTAAATCAGAGCATTCTTTGAAGAACACATTAAATAATATGTACACAGGCTATCAGTGATTAACTCGATACTTCTTCATTTTATGCTTTGTATTCTATTAGCTGTTGAGGTTTTGTGATGATCAAGGCTGACATGGTTCTTATTCTTATGAAGACTTGTGGTATCTAGAATTGGAAGAAGATAATAAACATTTACAAAGTTGACTATTTAAAGCCATTCTATAATTAATTTATCTAGAGTATTTTAAATTAAACACTATCACAAATAGAGTCCAAATTTACACACGTAGTGAGTTGACTGATTTTAATGAACAGGAAGTACACAAGTGATGGCATATAATCAAAGGCTTACATTTTATCTTGCAAAAGATATAAATCAGTTTATCAGTAGATTTGCAGTATTGTCTAACTTTGTCTTTCCTAAAGAATATTGGCTTATGAATTTGAGTTTTAATTATTAGTGATTTAAATATAGGAAAGATGAATATAAATAAATTTATATTGCTTTCTAAAATATTCACTCATTTAGCAAGAAGTCTCCTCTTAACTAGACACGATTATATATTACTAATCTGTAGATAAAAGTTTATGAACTTGTGCTTAAGGACTTTAAATATGATTACATGTAGTCATGTCTACATTTGTGTTTATATCTATATTAATATTTATATATCTACTAGAAAAGTATACATATTTTTAAAATGCCTAAGTCCTATCTCAGAAATAATAACTTTGATAATAATGCCATGTAGAAAACATATGCAATTCAATAATTCAGAATAATAAAATATAATTATGTTTGCTTCAAAGCAATGCACATTTTTTCTTGGATATGTTTCATATACACATGCAAACATATGACTATATTCAGTTATAATATTTTCTGCTTGAGATAACTAAGCTGTCTTCTGAATACATTTTTTGCCAAATGCCCAATCTACATAAGAAGTAAAACAATCTGCCTTGAGTACATGTATAAAGAAGCATAGTTTGGGAAAATATGGACAATTGATCAATTGTACATTTTTGGTTATTGTAAAGATATTATTATCATATTGTTTCTGCTGCCTAAAATATCCGATTTATCCTATTGCAAGTACTGATCCTCATACCATAACTCAGATGCAACTTTCTATAGGAATATTTTCTTAGACTCTTGGCTTCTGTTATTTTCTTCTATATCACCCATTTTATCCACCGAACTTATAGTTTTGTGAAATTCTGATTTAATTATCAGTTCATCTGAGGAGACTCCCCAAATCTGCTTGCTCACCATTTTATCTCTTCTCTCCATCAAAGTTTAGTCTACTCTGGTACAATATGTCAGCTGAGTTCCTAGTTTAACAAGATATATTAAAATAGAATATAAAGATAATTAATTGAATGGGAAATAAAAGATGTAAAAGCAACTTCAAATTTCTAATTACATATTATGCATCTGTAATAATTTAAACACAAAGGGTTTAGTGTTTATTTTTTGTTTGATTGATAACTATAAGTCTATAGATATAAACATTCAGGAAAATATTTGGTATTTGATTATATTTAGCTTTAGATTAATAGTAATCATTTCTTTTTGTCAACGACAGCAACATTATTAACATAGCATTTACCATTTCCTTTTTCTGTTAATGTAGGCAGGAGCTACATTAAACAGGCAGCTGAATTGTGCTCAACCACTTTTCCCTTATGTGACAAGATTTGAAATTCACTTTCACAACTCAAATGTGCAAAAATATATGTTATTTGTGTCATAATGAATTCCATATAATGTATGGGTAAAATGTCATCTAACAGAAGAAAATGTCAATGTGCCAAGTCGATGTGTGACTTTTTCAAGACAAAATTCAGTTATATCAGTTTCAGAGTTGAATATCTTTTTTATTCAGAGATCCGTCACTCTTTTGCTCTGTTTAATCTGGACGCAATGGAGAAAGACATTGCCCCTGGTATGTGGGTACTGTGTACTGGTATAGACTCTTGATGTCCATGTTCTCTTCCATGGGCTTTGCTTACTATGTCCAAGCTGTCTCATCCTCATTTGAAATCCAAAACCTCATTATAAAATTGCCTTTATCACTTAGAACTCGCAAATCCATTTCTCTTTTATCAAAAGCTGGATCTTACACATTGAAATTGCACTTTGAAAAATGATATTTATATCATTGAATTACAAACATTAATAGTACTTTTAATTAACTTATTTTATAGACTGTCCTTGGCTTTTCTTAAAACAATGTTTATTTAAGTAAGCCCTTAAATCAGCTTAAATGGCAAGAGGAACAATTGCAAAGAAGGAATAAAACTTACAGAGTTTACATTGAAGATTTATATTCTAGATTTACTATCCAGATGCAAATTTTAATAGCCAATATCTTATTTTATTGAGTTATAACCATGAATGGACGCAGAATGCAATTGCATTTTCTATTTGCTAATGTCACAAATGTGTATGTGCCTCTTACATCCCAAGCCTTGTTGAAAACTCTCAGTAAAGTCTGGTGAACATAACAGAGAAGGTTCCCTACCCTAAAGGAGCTTATGTTACGGTAAAGAGATATTGAACAAAATCCAACTAAATATGTAAAGTAATCGGAGATATTTCCAAAGATATGAAAAAAATGTATAACTGAATATATTCATCCAGATAAGATTACCTTTGCTAACAAAAAAATGCTAAAATATTAAAATACAGTGGCTAAAATAAGAAGTTGAATTTTCCCACAGATGATATTCCAGACATTTACACTTGGCACAGTGAATCTGTTATACAACATCATTCGGCACTTAGTCTCCTGCCACTACAATCAATAACTTGTCCTCATGTGTATGACTTTCAGTTAACTCTATTTTAGGCTTCTCATATTGAAAGAAATGAGCTTTCTTTTTAATGTCAAAAAAATGATGATAAGGGTACAAAAACCCAGCTCACATACAATTGTTAGGGGGTAGTTTTTGCACCTGGATTAATGCACTAGCATGAGACGTAAGGTGAACTTGTTATGCAGTAATCAGGATGGACAAAGTGTCTCAATAGATGTAGTAAATTCTGAATTGATTCAGGCATCAATTCAGGCCAGGCGTGTCAGAGACTGGCAATACTACTTCCTAGAAGGGTTGGAGGATTTAACTCTCAAAGTTCAGACAGAAAGCTATGACCAAAAAAAAAATTTATTCACATTTATTTTATATATTATACACACACATAATATATAAAATAAGGCCAGTATAATATACATACTAGAGCATGTGTATACAAATATATGTGTGTGTATATATATATAAAATCTCTTATACATAAGTATGTGTGTAAAATATAAACACAAACTTATAAATATATATAAATATGTATATATAGATATATATGAGATATAATAGCTTAATTGCCTTATATGGTATTAACTTTCCACAGGAAAAATTCTAAAAAGAAATTAAAAACAAATGATTATGGGGTCCAGGATGAAGGTAAGGAGTTGGGGAAGTGAATTTAAATGGAACATTAAGGGAAAGCTACGGAAAAAGTTGATTAGGTTTGTGTTCAAGATGCCTATAATATATTGGTACAAACACAGATGTACAAATGTGTATAGAGAGGGAGAGGTAGAGAGAGATCAAGAACCAAAATTACACTTAATTACATATAAAGATGAAATAGTTCCTTACTAACTGATACTTATATTTTTATGTAATTGAATAATTAGAAGAAGAGAGTAAAGCAAAAAAGAAGCTTTGATATGTCTATGGGGCATTAGAATCTTCATAGGATGTATATACAATTATATAAAAAAGCACCATCATATCATAAATTAAATAGGGGAAGCACCTCAGAATTTTAGCTATAGTTAGCAGTCTTGCAGTCTTGAGGTATTAGGAAAAAAATATACAATGTACAAAGACTAATCTGATTTTAAAGGACTTACAAATTCACAGATTCCTCAAAACGCTTTGCTTTTTCCACCTATGTGTAATGAGGGCCCTGTGTTTAGCAATGACTATGCTTAACAGTTACAGAATCAGGTAACTAATTCTATAATGACGCTAGGAAGAAAGAGGTGTTATACCAGCGACAGCTCTGGAAAAGGTATGATTTGCCTGTATAAAGCAGGAGTGAGGACGTGGGAGAATAATATAAAACACAGCAGACCTGCTTCCAGAAGCAACTTCTTTCAACACTCTTAATACTTCTGATATTTACTTCTATATTTCTAAATGGTACAATTATACTACTATTTCTTGAACTTTTCTCTTCTGTGTTTCACATATCTAATTGTTTCTATGGATAATTAAAACTTAGCTTATCACTATCCCCCTAACCAAATATGTTTTCTTACTCTTTCCTCCCCACATAGTTATATCAAAAATGTTATTAGTCATAAGTCATTGTTAATAATATTGTAACTATATCAATATCCTCTCTAATTTTATTTTTTGCTCATTTGAGGAAAGATTTACTTACATCTTCTTTTCCAGTGCCTCTATTACATTGTTAATATTTAGCTTTCATTTCAGTTCCCCAAAACTGTCTATCTTACCTAATATTTTTAGTGCATTCTGCAATGTTCACAAACAAAATATCTTATATTTTCTCTAAAATAATATTTATGAAGCTTTTTGTATGTTTTTTTCCTGCCTTGCCTCAGTGTTTCAAAATTTCTTTTTTTCTGTGTGTCTGTGCTATTTTCTTGTTTATGTATCTATTTATTTAGAGATATCCCTTTAATATGAGAAAATCCTTGAATATCAGTTAATGTCTAAGAGAGAACCACCAAAATGCTAACTGAAAAATCTGAATGAATGGGAATGCCCAACTGGTGATTTTGATACTATTTGTGAGTGAGCATCAAAGCCAGCTATTGTATTTTAGAAAGCTGAAATGTCATTATTGGTGGGTCTTTTCCCCTTCATAGGAAATGATAGGTGGAGATAGAGGTGAGGACATACACAGTGAGAAAATAGATTTGACAAGATTTGGTGAGGCAGAACCCAAGGGCCAGTTAGATAGTTCTGTTCAAAAAAGCCAACAAATTGCTAAAAGGGCAACACATAAAATTCAACTTATTTTTTCTACTGTGCTCTAAATTATTTCTTCAAACCCTTAATGAAATTCTATAATGCAAACAAAAATGCATGTTAATGGAACTTTAGAGAGTAAAATATCAATGCAGTTTCTAGCACAGGGCAAAATAAACACCAGGAGAATAGAAGTTGCAGCAGGAAAGAAGCACAGAGCAATGACCAAGAGGTTGGCATGACATTAGCTGAAGAGGTGAGTAGGAAAATACAAGTCTTCCAAGAATTGCTCATTAATGCTATTTTCAGGCTGCCAATTTTGACTCTTGTTAAAAAAAAAAAAATCCTTATTTCCCATGTTCCCAGCCTACATTATAGGACTCATTATTAAAATCACTCTTACTTGTCAGAAAAAAAAATGCATGTGCTTAAAGAAACACACACACGCAAACACACACAGAGAAAAATTATGAGGAGGGGGAGGGAGAGAGAGAGAGAATGAGAATGAATGTTCTTACCTTGATTTCTTGACCACAAATCTCAAGAAAGCCCTTGGTGCTGCCTGACAATCCTACTTCTTCTGAATCAATTGAATTTCCGAGTATCCTAGCCTACTAGTCTAGCTTTATCTTTTTACACCATTATCAATCCTTTCTCTATTGCAGTTTCAATTGTCTTTGTTTCTTATATCCCTGAGAAAATAAAAGCCATCAGAAGAAAGCTTCTTTATCTTCGCACTAACAACTACCAAACTATATGCATCTGCATTCATAGACTACATTTTCTGTTTTTCCACATTCCTGTCTATTGTCAACCCTACTGCCCTACTGCTGTATGGATTCTCTCCATTATTATTATCATATTTTCTTTTTTCCGATGGAGTCTTGCTGTTGTCGCCTAGGCTGGAGTGCAGTGGTACAATCTCTGCTCACTGCAACCTCCACCTCAAGCAATTCTCCTGCCTCAGCCTCCCAAGTAGCTGGGATTACAGGTGCTCGCCACCACACCCAGCTAATTTTTGTATTTTTAGTAAACATGGGGTTTCACCATGTTGGCAAGGCTGTTCTCGAACTCCTGACCTCAAGTCATCTGCCCGCCTCGGCCTATCAAAGTGCTGGGATTACAGGCGTGAGCCACTGCACCCAGCCTCATTTATTTTTAAGGAAAGTTTATCCTGCATTTATTTTCTCCAGCATAAATTATTCTCTCCATACTATATCACTTGCTATCAGCATATGAATAAATATTTACCTCTTCCTCATGTTGTTTTTGAATCTTTCTACAATGTGTAAAAAGTGTTAAACTACTACTCGATTTGTTTAAAAAAAAGAATTATGAAACCTGCTGTCTATTGAATATCCATTTCCTCACTACCTATTCTCTTTCAATCCCACTTCCAATCATGCTTTAATCCCAAGATTAAAATGATATTCTTCTTGTTGGAGGTCACTAATTATTCTCCATTGCCATATTCAAAGGCAAATTTTCTTTCCACATTGTGGTCATATCATCAGTAGCATTTTACCTATTTTGTTTATGTAAAATACCTTGTAAATTTTTACTCCATCTTTCCGCAATTATCAATTTCATCATTGTTTTCTCTTACTATTAGTGGATCCCATAATGTTTAGATCGTCATTATTTCTATTTTTAGATATATTCACTGATTGAGGAATTTCAACCATTTAAAAAATACCATAAATATACTAATAATTCCCAAATATGTTCTATGAATCTTTGTGTCTCCCCTGAACTCTCAACTCATATACCCAAATAACTACTAACATGTTCATTCAGGTATCCATATAATACCTTAGAATGATTAGTACTGAGGATTTATTCCAACTGTGTTCTGCCTAGTGTTGTCCACCTCAGTGGATGGCATCATTATTACCCAGTTTCTCAGGCCAAAATTGTGGAGTTATTCTTAACAACTCTTTGCTCACACATCTCCATGCAGTCCATCAGCAAATCCCATTGGCTGCATCTTCAAAATACATTTTAATTCAACCACTTTCACAACCTATATTGCAATGATCCTAGTCTAAGCCCCCATCATCTCTTGCCTGAAATATGACATCTTAATTTGTCTCCATCTTCCCTCTTCTCATGTTAAAATATATGCACTATCTAGCACCCAGAGTGATCATTTTAAAATTAAAGCATATCACTTCACTCCCATGTTCAAAATCTTCCATAGCTTCCCAAAATACTTGAACAAAGCACATACTCCTTACATTGGTCTGCTAAATCCTGTATAATATGGCCCCTAGCTACCTCTCTAATCTAATTTCTCCCTCAATTCCACAGTGTTGGCCTCTGCTATTCTATCTGGGTGTGTATCACTTCCCTCCGATAGCATGCTTTTCTGTATTATTTTATCAGGCTTTGTATAGAAGTTTCTCTTACAAGCCTACCTACATTATATAAAAATAACACTATGTCACTCTATTCAATTACCTTTTATTCCCTTCCTAGCAATTAGCACTTCCTAATAAGTCTGTCACTTAACTGTTTATTTTCTCTCTTACTACTTGAATTAAATCTCCTTGAAGACAGGAATTTCTCTCTTTTGTTCATTATTTTATCACAGCACCTACAAGAGTGCCTAGGACATTAAAGGCACACAAAAATTTTTAAAATAAAATCATATTTCACTTCAAGTAAGTTAATTTTTTAATTGTATACAATTTAAACTTTTTGAATGTTAACACATATAACTGCTTAGTGATTATAGTTTTTCATAAAGTGTTTTCTCTTTTAATTTTCTTCTCATGCTGCCAATAAAAAACATTTAAAAAATTAGTAACCAATAAGAAATAAAATTCTGACTTTTAAAATGCTGACTTTTTGAAACTGTGGCAAACAATCTAGAGAATTTTTTACAACCCTGTGAATCAGGTTCATTCTAAATTAAAATACAATATATGTGAGTATATAACATTAATTTTAAATTCAGATAGGATATAATTTGATGTAATATTACAAAGTAAAATTGTTCTTTATAGTAAATCTAGAGGTGAAGTAAAACACAAAATTTAGACTTTTTATATTATTCACTAACTCATAATAAATCTTTCTAAATTGAAACCAATAGCAAATTAAGACAAGTAACTTTATCATTGGTGATTCTTTATATAATATAAAATAATCTTGAAGCAGTTAATTTTTATACTCTACAAAATAAGATAATAATGATTTGAGATTAAGTAATGTCTATTAAAAACACATCAATTATCATATATTTATAGGTCATTATCCACCTATATTTAGTTTTCTAGGGCATCACATATTTTAGAGTAATTGGCCTCAGATAAATTATATATAATAGATAGAACATTAAAATACACTTTTAACATTACAGAACAAATTATGTAAGAACATTTTAATTAGAATGACCTAATTAAAGACCAGTGGTACCAAAAATTATAGTTATTGGATGATTTAATGTGTTAGGCTCTGATGTGGTTGTTATTCCTAGTTATTCAGTGTTTCTTCTTCTTCAGTTGTTCATAGTTTCTTTCTATACATGGATGGCTCCTATGTATAGAAAAAGACCCTCAAGAGGGAGCAAAGACTCAGCGAGCACTTTACATAGGGAACTTTCATTATGAGGTGAGTTGAGACCACTCAGAACTGCTCATTTCAAATGCAACTGATATCAGACGCTGGACAAGGAAGAAGATATAGCCCGGAGCACCCAACTGAAGTTCTAACCATAAGTGAGAACTCAAAATACAAGATTACATTGCCATATGTAATCACAAAAGCTCAATAATTCCCAAAGTGCAGGGCTTTCTGGCAAAGTTATTATGAAGAGCACACCTAATACCTATGTCCCAAAGCACGAACATTTTAATTCTCCAACTTCCTCAGCACACACACACACACACACAAATTGGTGCAAATTGAGGTAAGAATTGAGTGTACAAAGCACATTCCAAGCAAAATATACACAACTGGCTTCTTGGAAGATTGGGGTCAATTGAATGGGGAAGATCAGAGAGTACATGGAGGGAGGCAGACCTACAGGTATATTTCTAGAAAGCAGGCCTTGATACTTCCTGCAGTAAACATAGCAAATGACTCTGGTGCTCCAGGCTATATCCTCTTTCTTGGTCAGCTTCTGATTTCAGTTGCATTTGGAATGAGCAGTACTGCATTTGGAATGAGCTGTACTGAGTGATCTCAGCTCGCCTCATCATGGCAGTTCCTTATATCAAGTCTTTGCTCCCTTTGAGGACCTTTTCATACACGATGTGAACTACCTTAGCATACAGGCACGTTCAGGCTCAAAATACAAGAAGTCAGTGCTCCTAAGACACCCTTCAAACAACTAGGGATGGAAGGTAATTTATAAATATTCTAATCACCAGCTTTACTTATGGATAATCCTGATTATATGTTATTAACTTTCTAAAGGTCATTATGTAATTATTTAGTCAATGCCCAAATAGTAACCATAATAAGATTTCTTCTACTGACTTCGTTATTCTCTGATTTCATGTTCCGAGCCCCTCAATTTTACTTCCTAAAATCATCTACCAAATGCATTACTGCACACAAGCCTCCATCTTAAGTTCTGATTTCAGCAGAATCCAAACTAAAATAGTGAGTTTAAAAATCAAAACAGGAAGGAATCCAGTGAAGGTGCCCAAAGCCCAGGTATGGAGCATACTGCATACTTTTTAAGTATGGAAATCCTTACTGTCAGTATCTGAGACATTACAATTTGAAAAACAGATTTTTCACTAATTGAGTAGAAAGGGAAGAAAAGAGAATTCGATACAATGAAATTCTACCTCTTTTGGTTATGTGAGTCTGAAATTACTTCACCTATGGAGCTAGAGAATGAATCTATAAATCTTAACAACCATGTAAAATGCAATGTGCTGCCTATAAAGGAGAAAATATCTTTACTTTTGAGACTGAAATATTCTAGTCTAAATGACTATCGATGGCATCTCCGAAAGTCAATGATTTTTATCTGTAACAAAGTGCCTTTCTGCACTGTCATTATTCAGCTGAAATGTGCTGTGGTTTCATACAAACTGGTCAAATTTAAAGAAATCTTAAAGACACTTAAAAATCAAAGTTTTGAAGTACTACCAGGCCATTTAATTGTGGCTTTTAATGGGGAAAATAAATAGAAATATAATCCATTAGAAAGCAAAGAGCTTTGAAGACATTTGCAATTTGAAATCTTGGCCCTAATATTTCTAATGCAAAAAGAAAAAAATGTGCCACATTTATTTTTTCATTTGTAAAATTTATGTATTTATTTATTTTTAATTGACACATAGTAATTGTATATATTTATGAGGCACAATATGATGTTTTTTTAGTTATGTAGACATTGTTGAAAGATTCAGTCAAGCTAATGAACATATCCATCTCCCCACTAACTGATAATTTTTTTTGTAATGAGAATGTTAAAAATCTATTTTTAAGCAATTTTGATATATGCAATACATTATTATTAACTATGGCACCCATACAATGTGATAAGTCACTACAACATATTCCTCTATTCTAATTAAAAATTTGTACCCTTTGATCAATATCACCCCTTTCTCCACCTTGCTCCTTCCTCCAGCCTCTGGCAACTGCCTTTTAACTCTCTGTTTCTATGGGATCAACTTTTTGGATTTCACATAAAAGTGTCTCCCATGTTTGAAAGGATTCTTTCCTCTGGTGTTGTAGTGGAAAATTAATTTCACTGCTTGATATGATTTGGCTGTGTCCCCTCCCAAATCTCTTCTTCAATTCCCATATGTTGTGGGAGGGACCCGGTGAGAAGTAATTGAATCATGGGGATGGGTCTTTCCCGTGCAGTTCTCATGATAGTGAATAAGTCTCACAAGATCTGATGGTTTTAAAAATGGGAGTTTCCCTGCACAAGCTCTTTGCTTGCTGCCATCCATGTGAGATGTGCCTTTCACCTTCTGCCATAATTGTAATGCCTCCCCAGCCATGTGGAACAGTAAGTCCTATAAACCTCTTACCTTTGTAAATTGCCCATTCATTCTCAGATGTGTCTTTATCAGCAGTGTAAAAACAGTCTAATACAATGCTCTATTTTAGTTCCTTGTTATTTCCTTACAGATCTTACCTTGTTTTAGTCTCTTTAGCATTTTATCTCTTAGTCTTTTTCATAACAGTTCCCACTGTTATCTGGCTGAAACAAATTTAATCATGTGAGCATATTGATCAAGTCACACTTTACTAAGTGTGACTGCACTCCTGAAGTTCCTGTTATACTTCCTGGTCCATTTATGGAGCTCCTACAACATGCCAACTTGTCTAGGTACTGGGGGAATTGCAAAGAACATGTTAGACTTCCTGACTCATGCTGTTTATGTTCCTTTGAGACTCTAAGATAATCTAGCTTTCCTGTGTTTACTCTCACTATCATAATTTTGATGATGCTGGAACTCTAGATTTCAACTGAGGCTTTAAAGTGGGTGAGGAGTAAGGAAAGGTGAGATATTGATTTACATTTTCTCATCTCTAAGCACAGGGGAGTCAACTACCACTCCCTGGAAGCAGAGGGGCTATAAGAGATGGTCTCCTTCTTCTGCATCTTGACCTCCACTTCCATGTGTGGTTGTCAGAAACTTTGGGCTGGATCCTATGTCCTCAGCAAGAAATCGCCAGCCAGCCAGATTTTCTATCATCAGAAGATAGGAGTTTTGACTTACTGCACCATTGATTTTCAACATTTAATTAATTATTAGGCAGCTTGCTAAATGTGGCCCACAGGTTGAATATAGTCTGGATCTGTTTTGTTGGGCAAGATAATTTATAAAGGTGAGATAATATTTATAAGTTAGATCATTACATGATACACTTAATTTTTGCTTCTTATTACAATGTAGAAGACCTGTAAACATTGGGCATACATTTCACTTTGGTAACAACAGGCTGGCTATGAGGAGTCATTACCTCCTTGAGATGGGACATAGACTCTCCCTTTCATATGAGTCGTCAACTGTACTTATTTAGGCTATTTACCTGGCTACTATATAAATTTGAATTTGCTACCACCATAACTTCAGAGGACAGTAGAAACAAGATTCTCCATCTTTAATATATCCACTCCCTTCATTTGCTACTTTTGTCCAGAGTTATCTATTTCTGGATAAAGACTTTTATAATCACCTCTCAGCCTTCTGCTCTTTTCATTGGCAAATGAATGGTTGCCTTCTTTTTCAAATTCTTTGTTGTCAATCCTTGGTTGGCTTATCCTTTAGAGCCATAACAGAAAGACCCTGTTAACCTTTAAACATCTGAGATTTAATTTTCTAAGGAAAATTACTATTTACAAAAATACTCTGGTGAAACCTACCTTCTCTCAAGAGGAATAAAACAAATCAAAGCTGCATCTGCAAAATTTGTACAGAGTTCGGGAGGAGCTGACTAGCATTTTAGTAATTGTGTTTTTAGCATTGTGTTTAGTATGGTGTTGACCTTTAGAGAAAATTTTGACTCCAAGAGAGCACACATAGTTACCTACCTTTATTTATCAGCTCAGAACATTTCTTTTACTCTGTTGTCCTCTCTAAGAGCAAGAGATGACTTTTATTTTTATCCCAAAAGTATTGTATTTCATTTAGGAAGTTATATAAACATAGCATTAATTTCAGGCCTAAAAGAAAACATGTGTTACCTGTAGTCAGTTAGAGACATTTAACTCCAATACCACAATGCCCTCCTAATCTTTTCAAAAGGGATATTAAGTAGATTTATAGGTACTTTCCACTCTGTGACCAAAACAAGATTTTTTTTTTTTTTTTGAGAAGCAACTGTGGAAAACCTAGCAGAAAAAAAGTTTAATGATGGCCTGTTCCTTAAAATATCCATTAGGGTCTTAATGGGAACATTGAATATTATGCAAATGGCATGTTATGCAAATAATATTATGTAAAAGATATTTATTAGATGTCTATATAATTGTGTAATCACAATAATTGTAATTCACACAACAGCAGAAAAATCGTAGAAACTTAATTTTGAGCGAAATAAGCCAGCTTCTTGGATGTTCATATTTTTTACTTTACTCAGTCGAATGTAAGATAATTTAAGCCATTATTTCTTCAAGCATTCTCTGTGCCCCTTCCTTTTCATCTTCTTCTGAGACTTCCACAGTGTGTATGTTGGTCCGCTTGATGGTATCCCACAAGTCCCTTAGGCTTTGGTCACTTTTCTTCAAACTTTATTTATTTCTGTTTCTCTGAATTCATAAATTCTATTGTCTTATCTTTACATTCACTATTTTTTTCCTTTGGTCTGCTCAAATATGCCTTTAAGTCCCTCCAGTGAATTTCATATTTCTGTTATTGTAGTTTACAGCTCCAGAATTTCTCTTAGTTCCTATTTAGGCTATCTCTTTACTCATATTTCCAATTTGTTCATATGGTTTCTTTACATTCTCCACATCCTCTATTACTTCTTAAGCATCTTTAAGAAAATTATTTTAAAATTGTTGTCTGGTAGATCTGCCACGAGGTATTATTCAGGAAGGTTCTGTTGGTTATGTTTTTTGTTTCCATTTCAATGGGCCATCTTTTCCTGTTTCCTTCTTTCACTATGCCTTGTGATGTTTGTTGAAAAGTGGATATTTTAGTCTTATAATGTTGTAAATCTGCAAATCAGATTCTCCCACTTCCCAGCTTTTTGTTTTTTTTTTTGGAAGGGGGAGGAGGGAGTAATTGTTTTTGTTTATTTTTAGTTTTTTAATTGTTGTAAGCTGACTCTGTATCAAGGATCACCCTAAGTTGTAAACTTCTTCTCAAGTAATTTCTAAGCCTGTGACTTTTGAGTATTCACAATCACTTTCTAATATGCACATTTTCAGCTGTTATGAATAGCACTTTTATGAATATGTGTAAGATTTGGGGTGTATGCATGCTTTCAATTCTCTTTGGTATATACCTAAAAGTGGAATTTCAGTGTTATATGTTCCTACTCATCTTGTGTAAAGAAACCATTGTCCATCCGGTGATCTAAGAAAACAACATGGAAACTATGATTGATTGTTTTCTTACTCTCACCCTCGTATTTAGTGCCTGATCCTTTCAGTTCTAACTTAAAAGACCATCTTAGATGTCTTTTTTTTCTCCACTGTTAATCACTTCAGTTGAAATAATAGCCATCTCTTTTTTGTATGACTGCAGTGATATTCTCAGTCAACCTCCTTACTTCTAGTCTTACCTTTCTCCAATAAATTCTTTACAGACTTGTCTTACATAAAAAAGAAAAAAAAAATCTTATAACTCCCCACTTAAAATAATTGAATGCCCTCTCATTTTTGTTAGAATAAAGTCAAAACTTAACCTAATTCTCAAGACCTTTTATAATCTGCTTTATCTCTGGCTTGTCTCTCAACATTATATCAAAACATTATCTCTTTAATCATGCAAGTTCACGAGCTGCTGCTTATTTCTCAAACATGCTGCACTATTTTCCTTTGGAGATTTTGTTCATCATGTTTCTTCTACAGAAATATCCTTTCCTCAGATCTTCACATGGCCATTTCCTTCTATTCAGGTCTCAACTAAGATTTTTTTTCTCTTAAAAGGGAACTCTTTACGATGAAATAACCCCAAATTACTTCACTATGTCATCTTTTTTTTAAATTTTCTTCTCATTCATTACCTTAGTTTGTAATATCTCATTTATTATTTTGATTGTTAGTTCTTCCCTTGAGAACAAAGTTCCATGAGGGCAGGGACTTTCCCTGTATCCCCTGGTCCAGATATAAAAGACATGCTGAAAACATGTTTGTTGAAAACAAAAAAGAATTAGATGAGATTGAGGAACTTGTATTTTTAGTTAATTCAGAATAAATAAAAACAACTGAGCATGGATTATAATAGTCTGAACAGATGTTCATGTTTATGGAACATGGTAGTCATTTCTGTTAAGCTCACAAGACATAGAGCCACTCCCTTGATGTATCTGAGTGATAAGTAGATAAGAGAATCCTTTCATATAAAATATAAAATGAAGTGTAAGGTATGATAAAATGATAACTGAGAAGTCACAACTGAGATCTAAGAAAACTCAATTTCTAGCATATTACCTAATTAACAAATTACAGTTTAAAGGATTAAAAGGCTCTTACTTAATTCAATTAAGTGTATTTAGTCGGAAGTCTTTAGACAGTGAAATATTATTATTTACTGGGGAAAATCAAAAGGGAAAGAACACTGAGCTTAAAAAGTCTCATGCAAGTCCGTTTGTAGTAATCATGTAAAGAATGATAGAAAAATTCCAAAGGTAGTACTCAAATTGTAATTCTTTTTAACCTGATGGCCTGTTTGTATAATTTAATCAACACCTTCAGAAAAATATGTTCCTGTAATGAAATGACAAAATGTTTAATCTTCCTAGAAAATAGTATTCTCCCCCATCTTTGAACTTTTCTGAATATCCTCCTTCCATATGGAGACCTTCTCTGGTTTATTATGTATAATCAATCCAACCCACTTAGTTGATACAGCAAGAATTTTATCAAGTAACCAATACAAAAATTTATTAATTCTAAGAATAATACCTAAATGTTTTGCATAATATTCTAGCCACATAAGTCATAGATTAGGGTATAATTCATAGTTAATTGAATATGATGGAGTTATATAAGATTACATAATCATTGGAAACATTGGCTTTGTATTTAGGTATAACGAAGCTGTAACAGAAAATTTACATTTAGTGGCATTTTACATGCTTTCTCCATTAATATTTTGTAACATGCATTTATGTTTTAATAAGTTAGAAAACATTGTCACTATGAAAATGAGAAAAAAATATCCAATTCTACATGAGTACAGAAATATTTGTGTTTATTCACAAGTGAATTTCCAGGATTAAAAACCACACTTGACACATTCAAAGGGTTCAATAAGTATTTAAAAATAAACAAACAAATACTAACATCAGAAGACTTGAAGTGATTTTTTAAAATAAAAATATAATTTAAATAAGATTAAAATGATATGTAAATGAATTAATAAAGACAATGTTTTCAAGATTTTGAAATATGCCATCTTTTCTTTATATATTTTATGAGTATTCGAACAATCCATGGTATTAGAGCTTTTTCTAAATGATATACAAGGGTTTTAATTATCCACAGGCTTTTTATTTAAGAAATAAAATCAAAATTAATGGTACTTTTAGTGAAGCTTGTCTAATGTCAGTTGTCTAATGAAAGTTCATTTTATAACAAGTGTTAATTGAAGATAAAAGACCAGGAAATATACACAAATAATTACAATTCACTTAGTCTGAAGGCTTGTTTTCAAAAGTAGAATTTCATTTTGTATGGCTTTCTAACATAGACTTGGAATTTTCTGGAAGTTCAAGCAAAGGAAGTTTTTATCAATATTACAGAAAATTCAGAGATAAAAACAGCTTGGTTTAGTAAATGAATATTGGACCACATACTATAATAATACAAGTAACATCTAGAACATAACTCCTGCCATCAAAGATAAGATAAACAGGCTAAGAAGATAAGCATCTATAGAGAACTCAGATTTCATTGACAATGGAATTTTGATAATGGTTTTTGAAGACATGGACAGATTTTTGCTCTATGTGTCATAGGATCACCTGCCTGATAGGTTAGTCAAGAAAAGCAATAGGAAAAAGATAGAATGTTTGTGAGTTCCTACTGTGGACCAATTTGAAGGCATTTGTCATTTGATATCTCAACATTCTGAATTAAGCATATTTCCACCTTACACTTGAGAAGACAGGACAAATTTAAATAAGTTGTATTAGGTGAAAAATATGGTAGAGGATTTGAGACTGAAATTCAGGTTTGGCATTTTCTGAAACATAATTCATCTGTAGAAAACTAAAATAAAAACCAACAAATGAACAAATTCTCTATAAACTTTTAATAAGTTTGTAGGAAATTGGTCATCTAAAGCTGGAAATAAAATAAGACACATGGTCTCTTTGATATTTTTCTGCCTCAAATTAAATATCTGGATTTAATTAACATTTATTGAATGATAGCTATGTTCTAAATTTATTTATGCATAGTGAGTTCTCCTTTCTAAAATATTTTCTCCCTTTAAAAGTTCTTCTGTATTCCACACCCAGAAAATAAATTTACCTTCTTACCAGGCATATGTATACATTTTTGGAATATGAAGGTGATAGATCAATTGTGTAACTTTTAACTAATGATGAACTGAGTTTGTTTTCATTTTTTATTGTAAAACCATTTAAATCTCCTGTTTCATCACTCTTAATGTTAACCATCTGCTCTTTTTATTGAAATTGGAAAATTAACATTCTCAGGACAGTGGAGCAACTTTAAAGTATTTGTTTTATAGCAGAACTTGTCATTGAAAAAAATCACAAATTTCATCTTTAAAGATATATTTGGACAAAAATATATTTTATTAATATAAAGTAGAACTACAAATATTATCTAATAACTTAATTCAATGGTAGAACTCTAATAGCAGGAAAGATAACTAAAAAATAAAAAACAGTTTGGGAATCATAAAAATTATATCTAACTAGAGGCCTTTTGAGCACATTTAATATTCCTTCAATACAGGCAGAAAAATTCTATTGCTTTAAATATTTTAAAGGCTGTTGAATAAATAATAAACCATAGGGAAACGTGACCTATATTGGCAAATTTAAAGAAAAAACCTGAGAAGCTATTCATTCTTATATCTCTACTTTATAAAATGACAACCAAATAATTTTGGTGATTGAAACAGATCTCAAGGTCTAAGAGAGACATTCAAATTTGTTGTTGCCTATAGGATGCAATTAATCAACTATAGTAGGACTGTATTAAATATTTCACTAAAATAGAAAGAGGCAATTTTCTTTAAAGTGAAAGAAATCCCGTATCAGTAAATTCCAAATAATCATGATAAAGATTTAACTTTTATCATCTCTCCAGACAGATTGCATGTATTTTCATGAACATTCAAAGAATGGATGATACGGTTTAAGCAGATTGCTAAATGTAATATGGTAATAAAAATAAGATTATGAGAATCAAAAAATAGACAAGAAGTAGTTTCTGGTAATAAATCATAATCTTTTACTTAACACTTTCAATTTAAAGAATCTCCAAACTGTCTGTAATTAATTTTTTAAAATTCCTGATTTCTGTTCCACTTCAGTAAAAGCTTCCATAAATACCACACCATAAATCTTGGAACCATATGTGATTCTGATCTCTACTTCATTCCCACATCCAATCCATCACAAAGTTCTATTAGTTTACACAATGAAATAATCTTAATTAGTTTACTTCTTCCCTTTATTGCAGCTACATCAGTCTAGGGTATCATTATCCTTCATTGAGTCCTAAAATCTAGATTCCCAACAGATATCTGTGTTTCTACATTCTTACCTTCCCTTTTCCAGATAGCAGAAAAAAATGAACATAATTTTAAATATACATTTAATAAATAACTTCACCCCTATAAACCCTTCAGTGATTTTCCTGCTGTGCTTAAAATAAAAGTTAATTCTTAACATGACTGAAAAGGCTTATACAACTTGGACACTGACAACTTTTTCAATATATGCATTCCAATGCACATCTATATTAAACTTTATTTTGTTTGTTTCCTGGAACATATCTAAAAATCACTCATTCTTTAGAAAACACTTCGTTTTTTCTCCTCTATGCCTGGGGTGCATTTCTAATGGCGTTCACATGCTTGGCTTCTTTAGACATCAGCTCATATATTGCCTGCTTAGAAATCACCTCCTATAGTCCTTCCTCTTTATAAACTGATTTAATATCTATTATATGATCTCTTTTATTTTCTTAACAGTACTTACCATAATCTCAAATTTCTTTCTTAGATTTTATGTGTGTATATATATGCAATTTTTTATTTCCACACCTTGGTATTTATTTGAGTTACTTGAAAGTAGAAAGATATTTTTGTTCACAGCCCAGAAATATCCCTAGATAATTGGCTTTTGAATAAATATATAGATTGTTATAAAGTAACCAATATCCTAAGACAGAAAAGTTGGGTCTATAGAGAATCTTGATATCTTCAAATAACATTATTAATTTTTTTTTTGAGACAGGATTTCCCTCTTGTTGCCCAGGCTGGAGTGCAATGGCACTATCTAGGCTCACTGCAACCTCTGCCTCTCAGGTTCAAGCAATTCGCCTCAGCCTCCTGAATAGTTGGGATTACAGATGCCCACCACTGTGCCTAGCTAATTTTTGTATTTTTAGTAGAGACGGGGTTTCACCATGTTGGCCAGGCTGGTCTCAAACTCCTGACCTCAGGTGATCCAACTGCCTCAGCCTCCCAAAGTGCTGGGATTACAGACGTGAGCCACTGCGCCTGCCCCATTATTAACCTTTCTAAGTCAACTTAAAGTTCTCAATCTCAGATGAGTCTATTAGTCATAGCACTTCTGGGCCAGACACAGTGGCTCACGCTTGTAATCCCAGCACTTTGAAAGGCCGCGGCAGGTGGATCACAGGGTCAGGAGATCGAGACTATCGTAGCCAACATGGTGAATCCCCATCTCTACTAAAAATACAAAAATTAGCTGGGCATGGTGGCGTGTGCCTGTAATCCCAGCTACTCAGGAGGCTGAGGCAGGAGAATCACTTGAACCAGGGAGTTGGAGGTTGCAGTGAGCCGAGATTGCACCACTGCACTCCAGCCTGGTGACAGAGCAAGATTCTGTCAAAAAAAAAAAAAAAAAAAAGAAGTTATAGCACCTCTGTATTTCTCAAAATTATTTTTGCCTTCTCAATAGCACTTGTGCCAACTTAGCTCTGATTTGGCCTATGAAACTCTCTTTTAATATAAATCTAAAAATATAATTTAGCCAGTACCAAGGGGGACAGTGGATGAGGTCACAAAAACATATCCTTCCATTTAGCAAAATCCCATTTAATAGATCTATGTATGACTTATGATTAGTAACCAGACTTTTGGATCCAATTGATAATCAGTCATTGGACTTACTCTTCTGCTGTATACAAATAAAACCTGGATAAAATATATTTTAAAGGCTTTTCAATGGACCTACAAACTGATGTGTGACACAAGAGAAACACATGAGATGATTGTCACATTGAAACCAATTTGCTTTCTAAGCTAGTTTCCAAAATGTAGCATAGGGAATTAGAATCCATACAGATAATAGAGATCAGATTACAGGGTTGATTTGGAAATTCTGGAAAGTTGGACTTACAGGGAAGGTATTAGAAAGGAGGCGGCTTCTCAGGAAAAAAATAATAATTTAAAATATGCATGAGCCCTAGATTTTTGGTTGAATGCAAACCTGCACTTTCATAGACAACATTCTATAAGGGTTTTCAGAAAATTCCTGGAAAACTATGAGATAAATGGCAGGTTTAGAGTCCACAGAGTGCTGAAAGATGAATATCTGACCAGCCAGAGTTGAAAGATGATCATGACTTAAAAATAAAGCTACTATTGCTATATAATGAGAGCTATTCCAAGTGCACCCAAAGGAGGCTTGATAAGCAACAAGTCAGGCCACTAGCAATTAACAGCCCACCAGCTCAAACTGAACGATTTTTAAAGGAATAAAATATGCAAACCTTATATACTGTGATATCTTTACTATTCAGCATAAAATTTTTTTAAAAGTATGTGAAGAAAAAACGTGTGATCTATATCTGGGAAGTAAAACAGATAATAGAAACAGATTCAGAGAATATAGACATTTGAATTGCCATGTGCTACTTAAAACAGATATTGCAAAAATGTTTAAAAATGTAAAGAAACTAGTGGGAATAATGAATAAATAGGTAAAAGTCTCAACAGAGAAAGGGAAAGAACTCAGAAGAATTTCTTGATAATGAAAATATAATATGCTTTCTAAAACTAAAATGGATGAAAGTAACAGTACAATGCATGGCGAAGAAAATATGTGGGGATTTGAATATTCAAATTTCAAATTAAAGCAGACAGAGAAGAAAAAATTAAAAATATGTATAGACCCAGTAACCTATGGTACAATATTACATGAGCTAATAAAAGAACAATGGAATTAACATTTGAGAGGATTAAAATATTAGAGCAGAAGAAGTACTTTAAAAACTATTGGCCAATCCTTTTTCTAAATTTGCTGAAAACAACATATCCAGAATTCCAAAATCCCAACACAACTTTAAATGGAATAAATACAGAGAACGTATCACGAAGTCTCATGGAAATCAATGATAAGGAAACTATCTTAAAAGTAGCCAAATTATATTTGAATATATACATATAAACACTTAGAATTAACTTTGATTTCTTATCAGAAACAATGTAAATTAGCAGAAAATTGAATAATATATTTATCTTAATTATTTTTATTTTTTTATTATTATTATTATTATTTTTGAGGCAGAGTCTTGCTCTATTGCCCAGGCTGGAGTGCAGTGGCACGATCTCAGCTCAATGCAACCTCTGACTTCCTGGTTCAAGCGATTCTGCTGCCTTAGCCTCCCAAGAAGCTGAGACTACGGGTGTGTGCCAACACACCGGGCTACTTTTCGTATTTTTACTACAGATGGAGTTTTACCATGTTTGATGCCAGGCTGGTCTCAAACTCCTGGCCTCAAGTGACCCGCCAACTTCAGCCTCCCAAAGTGCTGGGATTACAGGTGTGAGCTGCTGCACCCTACTGAATAATATGTTTTAAATACTAAAAGAAAAAATATAAAATTTTATATTTAGTGAAAACATTCTTTGAGAATAAACATGAAACAATTTTTAATACAGAACTAAGGGAAAAGCGTTTACCAATCTGGTGATTCAGACATGTCAATCAGAAACCCTATTATTTTAGTTTTATTTTGTCAATCAGTGTGTTGGTATAATAAAAAACTGGTTCTCCAGGAGGCGGAGGTTGCAGTGAGCTGAGGTCTTTCCATTGAACTCCAGCCTGGGCAACAAGTGCAAAACTCCATCTCAAGAAAACAAAAACAAAAACAAAAACGAATGAACAAAAAAAAAAAAAAACACTGCTTTTTGGCAGTTTTAATATTATAATTAAATATCCCAGAATTATTTAAGAAATATAAATGTCAAGACCCATACCCAGATCATTTACTTAAGAACCTCTAAGGTTAAAACCTGGGTGTCACAATATTAAAAATCTCCTAGGTGTTTCTAATTGCTTGTAGATTATTGATAATAGCAGAGAAATACATTTAAAAAATTTTAAACTTCCTAGACTTAGGTACACAGGACTTGCCTAGGATTCAGGTTAGAACAGTTCAAAAAACTATCCCACAATAGAAGCATAGCATCAAGTAAAAACCTGCAAAAATCTGCACTGGAGGAGGAAAAAGAATTCACGAAAATACTCTGTCGTTAATGAAAACATAGAGGAACCGCCAAAAGCTGATGATTGAGCAGTGACAATGAGAAAATTCTCCAGCCCACTAGACCCCAAACAAGGCTGAAGTTAATAGAAGCCCAGTGCAGGACCAATTTAAATCCTCTGGTACAACAGCAAAAGTCAAGTCTAGATTAGCTCCTAAGTAGATTGACTCAACTGCCCATAATAACAGCTTGATTTAAAAAAACAAAACAAAACAAAAAGAGCATTCTTAAGTTCAATTATGAAGAGTATTCACCTCAGTCTGTGCCATTACATATGAATGCCTGGCATTCAGTAAAAATAGAAGTTGCAAAAAAATAATAATAATTTTTAAAAACCTCAGCCATTGCACAGAGGAGGAGTAATCCACAGAACAAGACTGAATGATTACTCCGTATGTTGGAACTATTTAATAGGAAGTTAAGAATAACTATAATTAATATATTAGAAGATCTTGGGGAAACAAAAGATAATATGAGTGAAAAGATGAACAATTATGGCAGAAATGTAGAAATAAGAAAGAGTCAAATGGAAAATTTAGAAATATTGAGCAATATCAAAAATTGTTTTCTGCTCTTACATGTAAAAAGCTGAGGTCATCACTCCCATAATCATTGAAACAACAAAATGAAAAGCTGAAAAACAACTGAAGTCCACCAGATAATTGAGGTGACAAGACAAACCTTCATACACAAAACTAGAGAAACCAATGAATTCAGAGAATTGCAGCTGAACAGAAGCAGAATTCATTACAGAAAAACATAGATAAACTCTTAAAAAGACCCAGAGGGGGAAATGAAAGACCACCTCACCTATAGGAAAACAAGAATAGGCATTGCACCTGACTTCACATGCGAAATCATACAAGTAGAAAGAGAGTGAGATGAAATGTTTAAAGTGTTGAGAGAAAAATATCACCAGCCTAGAAGTCACTGTCTAGCAAAATTATCTTTCAAAAATTAAAGAGAAATAAAGACTTTCTTTAAATAATACAGCAGATAATTTGTCACCAGTAAACTATTTTGCAAACAATGTTAAAAAATTATTCGGAGAGAAGAAAAAATGATATTGGTCAGAAATTGAAATCTACATAAAGAAAGAAGCATGGTCAGAAACCAAAATCCATGTAAAGAAAGAAGCATTAGAGGAGTAAATGAAGGTAAAACAAAATATCTTCTTAAAAGTGTTCAAAGTCTTAAAATGGTTAATAATAGCAAAGATGTATTATGTACATTATGGATAAGTGAAATGAATGACAGCAATGTAATAAGTGATGAGAGGGAGGAAGTGGGAATGTTATATTATAAGGTTCAGAAAATCCCTTTGAAAAAATTTATTTAAAAGTGGACTTGTGATAGGAGTTAGGACCAGGTGGAAGCCCTGCCCTTTTCTGAGATGGCAGAGTGGAAGCCTTGCCTTCCCCAGCTGCAGCTGAGGCTGTCCAGCCATGGCTGTTAACCCAGGCATCCCTGAGCTCTTGGGGGCTGGGAGCAGTCAGGAGCCACACCTTCCCAGGTGCACCTGCAGCCACCCAAGCCATGGCTGTGGACCTGGGCATCTCTGCACTCTCGGGACTGGGAAGCACCCCTGACCCCCCTGGCTCAGAGGTGCCTGCTCCTGCTGCCTGGCTTCTTCCTGTTCCTTGTGCCCCCTCCAGTGAGCAGAGTTGAGTTGAGGCCAAGCCCGTGTGCTGTTGCAACCCAGCTGTGTGTGGGCATGCTCAGGGGAGCACTGACATACCAGTCCCCTGCCGCCTCAGCCCCCTCTGGACTTTGGGCACCAACGAGCATGGGAGGGAATCTGAGGCAGGGGCTAAGGGCAGTTCCGCACTGACCTGCCAGAACCCCTGGGCATGAACAGCCTGGACACCATGAACAGTGGCAGAAGGCAGACAAGTTCCTGGGTGGAAAGGGGCAGGTACCCAGTGAAGCCCCACCTTCAAGCCAGGAAGGCCTGAAGCCTGGGGTCTGGGTTGTCAGTACTGTAGACCGGAGCAGGAACTTATGGTGCTTTTTCTGGGCCTGCCCATAGCCACCCATGGTCCAATCAGCACATACTTCCTTTCCTCTGAAGCAGGCGGAAACCCAGAACTCAATCAGACTACAGGACATGACGGGACAACCTGCCTGCTAAGAGGAGGTATCCACTGTTGGTCTCCTCTGAGCTGTTCTATTGCTCAATAAAGCTCTTCTTCACCTTGCTCATCCTCCACTTGTCTACCTACCTCATTCTTCCTGGGCATGGGACAAGAACTCAGGACCCACTGAGTGGCAGAGCTGAAAGAGCTGTAACACAAACAGGGCTGAAAAACACCCCTTGCTCACCATGTTGCAGGCAACAAGAAAGAGAAAACAGCTGTGGCCCTTCAGGGAGCCCGGACCTAGGAGCTCCCCAAGCTAGGGCTGCAACACCCTCTTTGGGGCTCTGCAGGTCCTGGTGTCTCCAACTTCCAGGTGCTACTGCATTCCCTGGTACCAGCCATGGAAGCTGCTTGCAGTACTTCTGGCCCAGTCACAACCACACAGGGAGCCGACACCAGTGCTGGTGCCTGGAGCTTCCAGCCCTGCCACAGCCAGTGTGCCTGGCTGTGTGCAGTGGCCTGACCCCACACTCGCTTGCTGACAAAACCCTTGCCACTCTGCTCAACCTTGGCAGGCATGGGATCTAGGCCAGTAGCATGAGCTGAGCACAGCCTGCCATGCCAAGTGGGCCCAGTGGCCCTGACCAAGACTTGGGCAAAGGCACCACTGGCCACAGAGTTTTCTGGCTGGCAAAGTGACAGCCCAAGGATTCCATAGCACTTGGATTAGTGTAAATACATACTGCAAACTCTAGAGCAATCAATATTTTTCAAAAAGGAAGGATAGTATACACAAAGAGAGATCAAATGGAGTTATATAAGATGCACCACTGGATCCAGAAGATGCAGAAAAAAGGGAGAATATGTTTTTTAAAAGTAAGAAACAAAGAAAAACTGCCACAAATAGAAAACTGTTACAAATTTGGCAGTTATTGTTTCAATGAGAGAGATTAATGTTTTCAAAAGTGAATGATAGAAGAGATATAAAAAGATATACCATGCTAAGACTAATCAAAAGAAAGCTGAAATTTTTATAGGGCTTGCACTGAATCTGTAGATGGCTTTGAGTCACATGAACATTTTCACAATATTAATTATTTCTATCAATAACATTTGTATTAGTCTGTTTTCATGCTGCTGATAAAGACATAACCAAGACTGGGCAAATTACAAAAGAAAGAGTTTTAACAGACTTACAGTTCCACGTGGCTGGGGAGGCCTCACAATCACAGTGGAAAGTGAAAGGCACATCTCACATGGCAGCAGACAAGAGAAGAGAGGTTGTGCAGGGAAACTCTCCTCTTTAAAATGATCAGATCTTGTGAAACTTATTCAGTATAATGAGAGCAACACAGGAAAGACCTGTCCCCATGATTCAATTACTTCCCATCAGGTCCCTCCCACAACATGTAGGAATTCAAGATGAGATTTGGGAAGAGACTCAGCCAAACCATATCAAAATGGCATATATTTCCATTTATTTTTGTTTTATTCAATTCCTTCATGAGTGTTTTAAAGTTTTCAATATACAGGTCTTTTACCTCCTTGGTGAAATATACATGTTGTAATATTTTTATTGATGCTACTGTAAATGGGATTTATAGTAACTATCCAAAAGAATATTTAAATATTCTTATAAATATAAATCTATTTATAAAACTAAATATAACTATATTAATATATTTAATAAATATAACTATATTAATATATTTAATAAATATAACTATATTAATATATTTAATAAATATAACTATATTAATATATTTAATAAATATAACTATATTAATATATTTAATAAATATAACTATATCAATATATTTAATAAATATAACTATATCAATATATTTAATAAATATAACTATATCAATATATTTAATAAATATAACTATATCAATATATTTAATAAATATAACTATATCAATACATTTAATAAATATAACTATATTAATATATTTAATAAATATAACTATATTAATATATTTAATAAATATAAATCTATTAATATATTTAATAAATATAAATCTATTAATATATTTAATAAATATAAATCTATTAATATATTTAATAAATATAAATATATTAGATATAAATGTTTTAAAATATTATTTTGGGTAGTTATTAGCATATAGAAATGTTATTGATTTTTTGCGTTGAAAGTATATCCTGTAAATTTGCTAAGTGCATTTATCAGTTCTAATAGTTTTTTGGTGGAATCTTCAGCATTTTCTATATATGAGATTACCAGGTCAGCAAATAGAGACAGTTCAATTCTTCATTTTCTATTAGAATACTTTTCATTTCTTTCTTTTGCCTAATTGCTCTGGCTACATCTTCCAATACAATGTTAAAAAGAAGTGGTGAGGATGGACATGCTTATCCTTGATCTTAGAGAAAAAGCTTTCAACATTTCATCATTGAGAATGATGTTAGCTATATGTTTGTTATATTTGACCTTAACTGTGTTGAGGTACATTCCCTTTATGCTTAATCTTTTGAAAGTTTTCTTTTGATCATTATGGGTAGTTGAATTTTAACATGAGGTTTTTTGGCATCTATTGAGATGATTTCATATAATTTTTCTTAATTTTATTTAATTGGTATCCTGCATTTATTGCTTGTGTACATTGAACCATACTTGAAACAGCATAAATACCAATTAGTCTTGGTGTTTTTCATGAAAATAGAAAAAATATCTTAAATTTGGATGGAACTACAAAATACCCTGAATAGGAAAAAAAATCCTAAGTGACGATAACAAAACTGACACCATTATGTTTTCTTATTACAAAGCACATTATAAAGCAATTATAATAAAAACAGCATGGTACTGGCATAAAAAGAGAGACACATCAACCAATGGAACAGGATAGAAAACCCAAAAACAAGCCCACATATTTATGCTTAATCGATTTTTTACAGAGGTGCCAAGATTACACAATAGAGAAAGGATAGTCTCCCCAATCAGTGATGCTGGAAAAACTGGCTATCCACACACACGAATGATATTGGATCCCTGTCTCATACCATATACAAAAATTAACTCAAAACAAATTTTGAAAATTAATATAAAACCTGAAACTGTAAACCTACTAAAAGAAAACATAGCCAACAATCTCCATTACATTGGTTTGGCCAATAATTTTTTTAATATAACTCTGAAAGCACAGATAACAAAAGCAAATATAAATAAATGAGATAGCATCAAACTAAAAATTTCTGCATATCAAAGGAACTAATTAATAAAGTGAAGAGGCAACCCAAAGAATGGGAGAAAATATTTGCAAATCATACATCTGATAAGGGGTTAATATCCAAAATATTTAAGAAACTGAAACAACTCAAACAAAAGAAAACAACCTAATTTAAAAACGGGAAATAAAATCAGACATTTTTCAAAAGAAGACATGCAAATGGTTGATAGGTATATGAAAAAATGCTCAACATCACCAATAACTAGGGAAATGCAAATTAAAACCACAATTAATTCTCTCTCATTAGAATGGCTTTTATTTAAAACAAAAAAGAAAGAAAACCAATGTTGGCATGGACATGGAGAAAAAAGGGAACTCATGTAAATTGCTGGTGGGAATGTAACTTAGTAAATCCATATGGAAAATGGTATGGAGGTTCCTCTAAAAACTAAAAATAGAAATGCCATATGATCCAGCATATCTACTTCTGAATACATATCCGAAAGAATGGAAATCAATGTGTTAAAAGTATATCTGCGTCTCCATTTTCATTCCAGCATTATTCATGATAGACAAAATATGGACTCAACCTAAGTCTTCATGAATGAACTTCATCAATGGATAAAGAAAATGTGCTATACATACACAATGGAATACTATTCAACCTTTTTTAAAAAAGAGAATTCTGTCGTTTGCAATAAAATGGATGAAACTGGAGAACTAAATGAAAGAGGCCAGGCACAGAAAGACAAATGCCACATTATTTCACTTACATATGGAATCTAAAGTGTTGAACTCATAGTGGTTACCAGAGGTTGGGCAAAAGGAGAGAGGGATTTAAAAAATTGTAAGATTCAGTGAAAATAGTACCTATAGGGAAATGTATGGCATTCGGTGCATGTATTAGATAAAAGGATCTAAAACCAACAATCTAAGCTTACTTACTATACTTTATTATGATATTGTTGGAAGTATAGACAAATCAATGGAACAGACTAGAGAACCAAGAAATAGACCCATACAAATATAGTCAACTGATCATTTACAAAGAGCAAAGGCAACCCAATAAAATAGTTTTTTAAGCAAATGATGCAGGAATAACTAGACATCCACAAGGAATAATAAATCTAGATATAAACTTTACATATTTTCTAAAGATTAACTCATAAAGAATTATAGATCTAAATATAAAACACAAAAATATAAAACTTCTGAAAATTAACATAGGAGAAATATTAATCTTAGTGTTTATTAACCTAAGTTACCTAGGGTTGGCATGAAGTTTTTAAATACAGCAACTAGAGCTTGATCCATGAAAGAAGAAAAATAAACATAAGTTGGAAACTTATAAGTTTAAAGCTTCTGTTGTTTGAGTTTGTGAAGGACTAAAAAGACAAGCACAAAATGAGATAAAATGTTTGTGAAACATGCGTGTGTTAAGAAACTTATATTCAAAATACACAAATAACTCTTAAATGAAACAATAAGAAAAAAAGTCATTTAAAAATGGGCAGGCCAGGCACCATGGCTCACACCTGTAATCCCAGCACTTTGGGAGGTCAAGGCAGGTGGATTGCTTGAGTCCAGGAGTTCAAGACCAGCCCGGTCAACATGACAAAACCTCGTCTTCTAAAAATGCAAAAATTACCCAGGCATGGTGGCAAGCGCCTGTAGTCCCAGCTACTTGGGAGGCTGAGATGGGAAGATCACCTTAGCCTGGGAAGTTGAGCCTGCAGTGAACTGAGATTTTGCCACTGAACTCCATCCTGGGTGATGAAAGTGAGACCCTTTCTGGGAAAAAAAAAAATACCAATGATATTTTTTTGATACCAAATGATACCAAATGCTGGCGAAAATGTGAAGCAACAGGAACTCTCATTTATTTCTGGTGGAGATGCAAAATGGCACGACCATTTTGGAAGACAGTTTGGCACTTTCTTATGGAGCTCTACATAATTTTACCATACAGTCCAACAATAATGTTCTCTAGTATTTACCCAAATGAGTTGGAAATGTGTATCACATGAAATTGTGTATATAATTGTTCATAGCAGGTTTATTCATAATTGTTGAAAGCTGGAAGCCCCAACACATCCTATAATAGGTGCATGGATAAACAAACCAGTACATCAGTAAAATGGAAATTTACTCAATGATTTAAAAATTAAGCTATCAAACCATGAAAAGAACTGGAGCAACATTAAATGCATATTGCTAAGTGAAGAAGGCCAATCTGGAAAGACTACATAATGTATGATTCTAACTTTATGTCATTATGAAAAAGGGCAAATTATAAATACTGTAAAAGGATCAGGAATAAATGTGGGAGGGGAGGAAAGTGGTGAAGCACATGGGATTTTGAGAGTAGTGAAACTATTTTCTATGATACTAGAATGGTGGATACATGACATCATGCAATTGTGAAAACCCAAACAACTATACAACCCATAGAGAGAACCCTAATATAATCTATGAACTCTTAATAATGTATCAATATTGGATCATCATTATGGTTAATGTACCACACTAATATTAGACATTCATAATAGGAGAAAATATGTATAGGGGAAATAAGGTATCTCTCAAATTTTCTGTAAACCCCTAAACTGTTCTAAAACTAATACAAAGCTGTTGTAAAAATAGTATACTCAATACAAAATAACAATATCAGAGATGAAAAATTCTTTTGGAATAAAAGCGAAAAATAAGAAAAAAACTAGAGAAAAGGAAAACTGAACAGAACACTGAAGAGCTATGAAAAGACATAAAACAGTCAATCATAAATATGAATGGAGTTCCAGAGCAAAAATAGAAAACAAGGAAGAAGAAATTTTGAAAAGATAAAGGCCAAGATTTCTACAAAAACGGTAAAAAAATACACCAATCCACAAAGCTCAGAGAACCTCAATCAGGATGAGTACAACACACACACACATACACACAGATACACACACACAAACGCGGTGGGGGATGGGGGAGAGAGAGAGTGCTCAATAAAAATAGTAAAACTAATGCAAACCGTAGATAATCTTGAAGGCAGACAGAGAATATGAAAACATTATAATAAAAACTAAAATAAAAACAGTTGACTTTTGTCAGAAACTATGTAAACCAGAAGACAATAGTGACACCTTAAAAGTAATGATATTTACAAAAACTGTCAACACAAAAGTCTAAATGAAAATATCTTTCAAAAGAAAAATAGGCCAAAAGGATTCATTATCATCAGACTATCACTTCACAACAAATTAATTAATATTTTTCCTCCAGAAACAGTATGATCCCCAACAGAAACCTGTATCTTGAAATAGACTGTCAGATATAAAAAAAAAATTGAAGGTAAGTGAAAGAGAAATACAATTTCTTTTTTTTATTATTATACTTTAACTGTTAGGGTACATGTGCACAATGTGCAGGTTAGTTACATATGTATACATGTGCCATGTTGGTGTGCTGCACCCAGTAACTCGTCATTTAACATTAGGTATATCCCCAAATGCTATCCCTCCCCCCTCCCCCCACCCCACAACAGGCCCCCGTGTGAGATGTTCCCCTTCCTGTGTCCACGTGTTCTCATTGTTCAATTCCCACCTATGAGTGAGAACATGCAGTGTTTGATTTTTTGTCCTTGCGATAGTTTGCTGAGAATAATGGTTTCCAGCTTCATCCATGTCCCTAAAAAGAACATGAACTCATCCTTTTTTATGGCTGCATAGTATTCCATGGTGCCACATTTTCTTAATCCAGTCTATCATTGTTGGACATTTGGGTTGGTTCCAAGTCTTTGCTATTGTGAATAGTGCTGCAATAAACATACATGTGCATGTGTCTTTATAGCAGCATGATTTATAATCCTTTGGGTATATACCCAGTAATGCGATTGCTGAGTCAAATGATATTTCTAGTTGTAGATCACTGAGGAATCGCCACACTGACTTCCACAATGGTTGAACTAGTTTACAGTCCCACCAACAGTGTGAAAGTGTTCCTATTTCTCCACATCCTCTCCAGCACCTGTTGTTTCCTGACTTTTTAATGATCGCCATTCTAACTGGTGTGAGATGGTATCTCATTGTGGTTTTGATTTGCATTTCTCTGATGGTCAGTGATGGTGAGCATTTTTCATGTGTCTTTTGGCTGCATAAATGTCTTCTTTTGAGAAGTGTCTGTTCATATCCTTCACCCACTTGTTGATGGGGTTGTTTTTTTTTTTCTTGGAAATTTGTTTGAGTTCATTGTAGATTCTGGATATTAGCCCTTTGTCAGATGAGTAGATTGCAAAAATTTTCTCCCATTCTGTAGGTTGCCTGTTCACTCTGATGGTAGTTTCTTTTGCTGTGCAGAAGCTCTTTAGTTTAATTAGATCCCATTTGTCAATTTTGGCTTTTGTTGCCATTGCTTTTGGTGTTTTAGACATGAGGTCCTTGCCCATGCCTATGTCCTAAATGCTATTGCCTAGGTTTCTACTTTATATTAACAACAGCGTTACCAATACCAAGCTGCTTTACCTCTCCACTGAGATAAGTTTGAACCCTTAGCATTTTTCTTGCTTAATTGTCCTCCCTTTTGAAAAGACCCAAATTAATCCTGGTAGTAATTATTAAAGTTTGTACTTGCAAAATAATCTCAATTGGTTGAGGCAAATTTGAACAAAAAAAGTATAACAGAAGCTTCTCATAGTCGGCTGTGAAGTTTGGAAACCTGGTATTCTGCATGGAAAAAGAAAGCCCTGGACACAAAATTATCTAATGGCACATAGACTTTACACCTTCCCTTTTGTTTAACATACTACAAATATTTGATATTTATGTCAAATAAATGACACAGTTACACAGTGTACTGCCATTAGTATACCATGTCACATAAGATAAGGACTTTACAAGAGTATGCTTCTCTTTCTTCTCTCCCATTTTTGTTCTATAATTGTCATAAGTTTTATTTCTATGTAAGTTTTAAAACTTATAATACATTGTTATTTATATGAAAGGATCTTTAGGGAAGATATCTATATTTAATCAACTGAACTCTACACAGTGATCATACAATACCTTGGGTCTCTCTAATTTCATAGTGTGAACAAAAGGCAAGAAAGAAACAAAAATATTCTCATTTATCACTGTAGGTCTGCCTTATCTTTTCCTATATTTTCTGGGTTAGTGTCCTAAGGCTGTTATAACCACGTACCAGAAACTGGGTGATTTAAAACAATGGAAATGTGTTTTCTTACAGTTCTGGTAGGTACAACTGTAAAAACAAGGTTTCAGAAGGACCATGCTCCCTCTGAAGGGTCTAGAGAAGACTCTATTCCATGACTCTCTCCTTGCTTCTGGTGGGTGCCAGCAAACCTTGGTGTTCCTTGGTTTTCACATGTTACTCTAATTGTTGCTTCCATGTGCACATGCCATTTCTCCCTGTATCTGTGTCTCCATGTCTTCACCCAATCTTATAAAGACATCAGTCAATGGACTTAAGAGCGATCTTATTTCAGTATAACCTCATCTTAACTTTATTACATCTACAAACATTCAATTTTCAAATAGGTTTACATTCATGGGTTTATGGTAGACATGTGTGTTAGTCATATACATGTAAAGGGGAGTTTATTAAATAGTATCAACTCACAAGATCACAAGGTCCCACAATAGGCTGTCTGCAAGCTGAGGAGCAAGGAAGTCAGTCTGAGTCCCAAAGCTGAAGAACGTGGAGTCTGATGTTTGAGGGCAGGAAACATCCAGCATGTGAGAAAGATGTAGGCTGGGAGGCTAAGACAGTCAAACCTTTTTACATTTTTTCTGCCTGCTTTGTAACCTGGCCATGCTGGCAGCTGATTACATGGTGCCCACCCAGATTAAGGGTGGGTCTGCTTTTCCCAGAACACTGACCCAAATGTTAATCTCCTCTGCCAACACCCTCACAGACAGACCCAGAATCAATACTTTGCATCCTTCAATCCAATCAAGTTGACCCTCAGTACTAACCATCACAGCATAAAACTGTGAAATGAACAATCACAGGCTCTTGATGGACAGATTTTGGAGGACACTATTCAACCCACTACTGTCTACATTGTGGCTACCCCAAATCATGATCTTTCCACAAGCAATATAAATGTACTTTATCCCAACAATCCGCAAATCTTTTTTTAAACTTTCATTTAATGTTCAGGGGTAAATTTGCAGGTTTGTTACACCTGTAAATTTATTCATGGGGGTTTCTTGTACAGATCACCATTATGTCATGGGGGTTTCTTGTACAGACCACCCAGGTATTAAGCCTAGTAGTCATTAGTTATTTTTCCTGATCCTCTCCCATCTCCCACCCTCCACCCTCTGAAAAGCCACAGAGTGTGTATTGTTCCCCTGTATATGTCCATGTGTTCTCATCATTTAGCTCCCACTTACAAGTAAGAACATGCAATATTTGGTTTTATGTTTCTGTGTTACTTTTCTAATGTTAATGACCTCCACTTCTATCCATGTCCCAGAAAAGGACATGATCTCATTCTTTTTTATGGCTGCATAGTATTCCATGGTGTATCATTTATCCAGTTTATTATTCATGGACATTTAGCCTGAAGTTTAATCCATTTTAGCACCAACTCTAAGTCTACAATTTAATCTAAATAACATCAAATCAATAAGTCCCAAGTATTACCTAAGTCATCTAAATCAGGTATGAATGAAGCTCTGAGTATTTCATCTTGGGCAAAATTTATCTCCATGTGTGAATCTTTGACTCTAGAACATAAGTTATTTGCTTCTGACATTTTATGGTGGGATAGGCATGGATGTCCTTATTTTTTTTAAAAAAATCAGAAAACAAAGGAGCCACTGGCCTTCAACAAGTCCAGATGTCATCAAGGAAAATTCTATTGCCTCAAGTCATAGGAATAATTCTTTCTGGCTTGATGTTCAGAACTCTGAACCCTCTTTGGTGACTTCTGAATCAGGTTCTCCACCTTCTCCATGCATGGTGGCAGCTCCATTTCATCTATGTGCAGTCGCTTCCGTGTTATTTTCTCAAGTTTCTTCTCCACTCTAAATGCCAGACCTTGTTAAATAGGCTAATTGATATCTCATTTTAAATACTGCCAAACCACCACAATGTACACAAGTTTAAACTGCTGGGCTTTGAACTTAAAACAGTTAATGATACACAAATTATCAACATATGCCAACTAGGAATCTTGAAGAAATTCCTAATATCCCTTGCATCTTCCCTACTATATTAAATTTACAATAAAATTATGTTGGTTGTCATCTAGCTATTTCAAAATAAATCATGTCTATCTCTATCACCACAAAACTAGTCTAATATTCTATCTGATCGGTCTTCTTAATTACTTTTGAACTAATTTACCTTCATCTGCATAGTAAATAGAATAATTTTATTCTCACAATTAATGTCTATTATGTTACCTTCATGCTTAAAAAAACTTTTAAAAAACTTTAGTGGCTTTCAATTACTGTCTTTTCTCCCTCTCATCTACCTGTAACAAGTTCTGCCTACCTTTCCTATCTAATACTGTAACACTTTTTGAATAATTTTCAGTCTTCTAGCTGTTTAATTCCTCCTGCTGTCTTATTTCCCTTTCTAATATGCCTATGCTTATTTCTGAAAGGCTCATTCTTTCCCTATTCACCTAATTAACTTCTACCATATCTCATTTCAAGTTCCTTCTTCAGGGAGGACCCTCTGAGATTAAGGGGTTCATGTATTTTGGTTCACTGATCCCCAGCACTGAGTGCCTTACATGAAATGGAGTTTCTACAAATGCTGGACCAATGCCACAGAGTGAATAAACATGGATGAGAGATTACATATTATCTGTTTGACTTCAAAGGCTGGGGGAAATTACAAGGAGATAGATTTATAGTTAATATAGAAAGAATGTTCTAACATACGCTCTTGTTTATAAATAAAATATGCATTCATGAGGGTCAAATGTTTATCAGAAAAATTAGTAATTTCGCTGTTTATGATGTGGCAAGTGAGTCTAAACATTAGCTCTTCTACTACTACCAACAATTGTTCATGGAAGACATAATTAATCTCAATTTTTTCAGATAAAATATCGGCTCCTGTAATAAGCAAAATTGCAGGAATGACTTCCATAAATACCGCCTTCCTGTAATCTTCTCCCTGTGAGTGTGAGTGAAACCTACTAATATGATGAGATATAACTCCCATGATTACATTAAATCATTATATAAAAAAGGGGCTTCTATGGCTGGGCCTAATCTAATCACATACCTTTTTTTTTTTTAGCAGAAAATTTTGTCCAGCTGGTGAACATAAGGGGAAGTCTTTCTTTGGTGATATTAAAGATGGGGGGCACTACATGAGAAGGTACACAGGTTGCCTCTAGCAACAAAGCGTGGCCTGTGATTAACACTCAACAAGGAAATGTGCATGTTCAATCTACCTGTAAGGAACTGGATTCTAAGCACAACTTGAATGAGCTTATAACAAATTCCTCCCCAGAGCCTCTAGAAAAGATCTGTCTGGCCAACAACTAATTTTAGTCTGGTAAGACCCTAAGGAGAAAAAGAGTCAAGCCCACTTATATTTCTAATATATAAAACTGTGAGCTAATAAACTGATGGTGTTTAAGCTGCTAAGTCTGCTTAAATATGCAGAAATAGAAATCTACTGAAGGATAAGTGACTCCCCAAATATTTTTGATCTAAAATGTGACAACAGAAAGACTAAAGCCCAAGATATTTCTAGTTTCAAATATTTTTTTCACTCCATTACCTCTGACTATAATTCTAATAAAACCTACTTTTATTTATTTTAGTAGAATTGTCTTATATAACCAAATGGATATTTCTAAGAATCTCAGAGATTTTAAAAATTATATTAATTAAATTATAAATATAAAAACATAAAGTAAGTAAACATGAACATTCTGTAAAGCAGGCTAGTATTGTATTGGCTACATGAATGCTAATACATTTTCTCTTTAACATGTTTTTAAATGTGTTGTGACCCAAGCTTGATGTCAAAATGCATTCAAATTGTATATATATTGCACTAGATGTGAATAACCATTGTTTTTTGATGGTAAATGAAAATAGAATAGTGTGGAGGGATTATTTAGGGATTATTTTAAAAGCTTCACTACCTTTATGCTCATCAATATGATTTGCAGTTCTGCCAGCATAAAAATATTAGGGTATTCAAACTGCATAATTCAAGTTGTTCAAAGATTTCATATGGGACTGATAACAGAAATTTCTCATCTGATAAATAACATTGAATAAATTGCCTAGGCACAGTCTATGAGTTTTCATCTTCCTTTGGAACATTAAATATTAGTTATTGCCATAGGAAGAATTTAACATTAGATGGACTCATATTCTGATCCATGGTGGCAATCTCTAAATTTATCATTCTCTCCTACACTTGTTCTGTGTACTATTACTCAGACCATGCTATTTACACCAGCTGCATTCGCTTGTTCAGTACGACTAAGACATTTATCCTTCAGCGCATCCACCTGATCTGCTATACTGCCCCTCCCATTCTCATTGGAAACAAACTATATGTCATAATTTTGTCTCCTGTGTGAGTTGATTGTTTGAAAACATCACGCATTCGTTATCAGTCTCTCTGTTCAATCTCCTAGCAATGCAGTTAACTGAAAACTTCCCCAGAAGTGCCTCTTGCTTTTCACTAGCTTTACTATAAAAGCAGTTTTAACTCATATGCATTTTTTCAAATTTCTGCATGATTGCTGTTTACCTATTCTGCAATTCAAGAGGAACTATTGAAATATATATAAACATTTGATTTTTAAATGATCAAAGCATAAACTTGTTATTAGAAATTATAAAAAAACAATATTATTCTTAAAGACTGAAAAAATAAAAGAAAAAATTTGAAGGAAAGAGGAAAAGTTACATGAGCCAATCACTCAATTATCTATTGAAAGCTGTCGTAATCAAAATCATTTTCTCCACATGTATTAAAGAGAAAGAGATCAGCATTTGTTCAGGAACTGGGGCAGTAGACAGAGGATTGTAATGAGCTCAGAATCTTATACATAAATAATTCGACCCAATGTGGTAGCTATACAAACATATTTATAGACAAATAAACTATCTATACTACTGTATTAGAAAAATATGCAAAAACAGAATGGCATACATATTCAGATTCAAAGGAAAACACATTGTCACAATTGGAGAAGGTAGGAAGGAAGCGCCCAAAATATTTCAAGTGTGGCATTTCCAATCAGCATTGATAGATGTAATTAGGGTTCCATTCTACAAATTGTTCACAGTGAGGGTAAGAAGGTAAACAAGAATCAAAGGGTCTTGTCTGTGATGAAGATTCATTTTTCCCCTGGGAAAAGGGAAAATAACTGGAATTTCTTTGGCAAAAAAAGTATGTTTTTTCTTTGTTTGTTTGTTTTAGAAAATAAATAGATGTGGTAGGGGTTAGTGTAAATCCAAAAAGGATATTGCTGACATGATGAGTCTTTTAAAAACACTGTTGGGTTGTAGTGAAATGGTGAGCTCAGGCAGTTGCCAGGGAAACAGAGATGGACTTACAAGACATTATTTTAGGAAAATTGGATATAGCATGTAAGAATTCATAGATTACTCAGACTTTTCTAAACTGTGCTGCTGAAAAGATAATTAAAGATGAGGATATGAGATATAAAATAATTATTATTAACTACTTAAGAGAATATTTGCTTACCATTATAGTCATTTAAGTGTAGTAACTATATTCACTAGGATTTTTGTAAATAAATTCATTTTTGATTGGCATTAACATTTAATCTGTATTAGCGTTCTTCAGAGAAATAGAACCAATAGGATACACACACACACACACATAATATACATATACATATACACAGAGATGGAGAGAATGACAGGAGAGAGAAGAGAGAGAGGGGAATTTTGTATTGCAAGGAATTATCTCCTGCAATTACAGAGGATGAGAAGCCTAGACCAGAACAGCCAGTGGCATAAGTTGCAATCCAAGTCCAAGTCTCAAGGCAGGAGAAAATCAGTGTTCCAGCTTTCAGACAGGCAGGTAGAATTCTCTTTGCCTTTTTGTTCTGTTCAGGCTTTCAATGTATTGGATGATGGGCATTCACACTGGGGAGGATAATATGCTTTACTCAGTTTACAGATTTGAATGATAGTCTCACCTGGAAACACCTTCACATACACACCCAGAAATAGTTGTTAACCAGATATTTAAACACCCTGAGGTCCAGTCAAGTGAACACATGCAATGATTAATTATATGGCCTTATTTTACCTTTTGAGTAAACTAATAAAAAACAATAATTATTTCATAATAGTTGCATATAGATAATGAAATACTTCCCCTAAATTCACTGCATTACCACATCAAGCAATTCTTAATATAATGTATTTACCTTAATATTAAAATCAATGAGATTTTATATTGGGAAAATTACTCTCACTGAAATGCTAATTAACAATTGCTTTGAGAATATATAACAGATAGCTGAAAGTAAAGCTAAGAAATGGCTTTGTATGTCTTTGAGAATAATATTATATTGTCTATTCTATATCAACTATGATTTCAAACTATCACAGCTCCAATAAAACTAAATCTTTTCCTCTTATACTTGAGATAATTTAGACCCCATTTGTTTCTCTCCACCCCTCTTGCTAAACTCAAATTATCTAACCAAAAGCTACTAATGTGCAACCTCAATCTGGCTGCCCCTTATTTCTATTCTGTAACTAATAGAGCCTCAGTTTCCCATTACTCTTGAGAACGTGAACAGTATTCAATTCTAGGAATAACCTGAACTATGATTGACCTTCACCAATCTGTCATCTCCCTGCAGAACACATATTTTAAAGCTGTTCTTTCACATTGCAATGTTTTAATGAAAGGCTTGACATAATTATTTTATGTTTTCCTTCCACAAAGCCCATTATTGGTAGGACAAGTTTTGACTTACTTTTCCAGTATTAATCAGAAATAAGAAATGTGGATTCTACTTTACTTTGGATAAACAGAGAGTTATTGAAAGTCTCTGAGCAAGGAAATCGATTTACAGGAACTGCCTCTATAAGATGATTGATTTGAAAAATTTGGAAACATATGTTAAGTTGAAGAAAACAAAAGAAGAGTTTCTTAGATGATTTTAAATAAAAATGAAGGCCTGGTCTGGACCTATGCCAGTGAAAACAGAAAGGAAAAAAGTTAGCTAAAGCAGCAGACTTATAAAAGTATTAGAAATTGAATTTACCTCTACAATTTTGAGCCTGGGTAATTTACATAGGGAGGAAAGTTTGGAAAAGGAAGAGGGAATTTTACTTTTTGAGTCAGGAGAATGAGATGTTTGTTAGAAGGAGTGATGGAGAAAAACTTAATTTTAAACTTAAAAGTAATAAAATCATATGGGATTTCAAGTAAGTCATCAAAAAGAGGATCTGACGCTTAGAAGAAAGAAATGACTTCAAATGAATTTTCGTGAGTTACCTGTATAGACAGGATGTGGAGTTAAGAAATTCCTGAAGTTGGGAGCAAAACAGGGAGAGAGAAAAGGCCTAGGAGTAGGCTAAAATGACAGAGAGAGAGAGAGAGATTATTTTTTGTTGGAAGAAACTTGAAAAAAATCAATTATATTTCAACAAGTCTAATGTGCTATCAATGATAGGATTCCCCATTATTTTATGCACCATGGAAGATGAATAAAGATTCTAAGACCAAGATGTGTATATTAGAATCAAGGAAACTTAGTATGTTTAGGATACACAAAGGGGAAGAGCCAAGAATGGATTCTAATTATTTATTTTAAATTTTATTTAAAATTTTTTTTTAGATAAGCACTTTCTCTGTCACCCAGGCAGGAGTCTAGTGGCACTATGTTGGCTCATTACAACCTTTGCCTCCCAGGCTCAAATGATCCTCACACCTCAGCTTCCTGAGTAGCTGGAACCACAGGTGCATATCACCATAATCGTCTAATTTTTAAATTTGTTTTGTAGGGACCAGGTCTTACTATATTGCCCAGGCTGGTCTCCAACTCATGGGCTCAGGCAATCCTCCCACCTCTGCCTCCCAAAGTGCTGGGATTATATAGGTGTGAGCCACCACACTCAAATTTATTTGATTAGGTGTTTTATAAAGAACAATTTACAATGCTGAGTTGCATAGGGTATGTGTCTGTGTGTAATAGCTAATGAGTAGATGGCTATAATATCAGTCATCTAAAAATTAATTGAGGTGGATGAGGCTGAAACTTTGATCTGAACATCACACTCAAATAATGGTTTTTGAAATTACCATGAAATAAAGTTGAGAGAAGGAAATATATTTGAATGCATTAATTTCCAAAGTGAAAATAATGTTAAATGATTATGTTAGTATAAAAGTCCAAAGTTGGAACAGGAACTCTACTCATCCATTTCCACTATTAATTTGAGTTTGTCCAAATGAAATAAATATCAGCTTCCCCTAAAGAGGGTTTCAAAAAGCTTGGTATCATCAGGAGAAAACCAAGAAACCTTATAATTCACTTAGAACTAGTAGGTGAAAGAAGGGTCTACAAAAATTTAAATATTGAAGAAAGATGTTACCCATGGATAAGAGACAGATTTACTTGCTCAGAAAATCTTTAAAATATAATATTACCAGAAAAATGTTTCTGGAAGCAATATCTCATGATTGGTATATTTGGAAAATATTTTGAGAAAGAATTCATTATTGAGTATCAAGCACTGAAACTATGCTTCTACTCAAAAAAAAAAAAAAAAAAAAAAACCCAACAGCATAAAAACTCTAAATTACATGGTTTTAGTCTCACTCATTTATCATAGTGCTGGGTGAGAAAGGCTATTTTGAGAAAAAAAGAAATTTAAGAACAATGATATACATAAAATTGCTTTATACTAATCTAAAATACTCACTTAATATGGAGAGATGAAGTAACACCAGTGTATTAGTCCATTTTCATGCTGCTGATAAAGACATACCAGCGACTTGGAAGAAAGAGAGGTTTAATTTGACTTACAGTTCCACATGGTTGGGAAGGCCTCAGAATCATGGTGGGAGGTGAAAGGCACCTCTTACATGGCAGCAGCAAGAGAAAATGAGAAAGATGAAAAAGCAGAAACCCCTGAGGAAACCATCAAATCTTGTGAGATGTATTCACTACCACAAGAATAGTATGGCAGAAACCATCCCCATGATTCAATTATCTCCCACCTGGTCCCTCCCACAACACATGGAATTATGGGAATTCAATTCAAGATGAGATTTGGGAGGGGACACACAGCCAAACCATATCATTCCACTCTGGGCCCCTCCAAATCTCATGTCCTCACATTTCAAAATCAATCATGCCTTCCCAACAGTCTCCCAACGTCTTAACTCATTTCAGCATTAACCCGGAAGTCCACAGTCCAAAGTCTCATCTGAAACAAGGAAAGTCCCTTCTGCCTACGAGTCTGTAAAATCAAAAGGAAGCTAGTTACTTCCTAGATACAATGAGGTTACAGGCATTGGGTAAAGACAGCTATTCCAAATGGGAGAAATTGGCCAAAACAAAGGAGTTATATGGACCATGCAAGTCCAAAATCCAGCGGGGCAGTAAAATTCTAAAGCTACAAAATGATCTCCTTTGACTCCATGTCTCACATCCAGGTCATGTGGATGCAAGAGATAGGTTCCCTTAGTCTTGGGCAGTTCTGCTCCTGTGGCTTTGTGGGGTATAGCCCACCTCCGGGCTGCTTTCACAGGCTGGCATTGAGTGTCTGAGGCTTTTCCAGGTCTACTGTGCAAGCTGTCAGTGGATCTACCATTCTGGGGTCTGGAGGACAGTGGCCCTCTTCTCACAGCTCTACTAGGTGGTGCCCCAGTATGGATTCTGTGTGGGGGGTCCAACCCCACATTTCCCTTCCACAATGCCCTAGCAGAGGTTCTCTCTGAGGGCCCTGTCACTGCAACAAGCTTTTCCCTGGGCATCCAGGCATTTCCATACATCTGCTGAACCAGATGGAACAGAGGGCACCAAGTCCCTAGGCTTCACACAGCATGGAGACCCTGGGACCAGCCCATGAAACCATTTTTTCCTTCTAGCATTCTGGGTCTGTGATGAGAGGGGTGGCCATGAGACCTATGACATGCCCTGGAGACAATTTCCCCATTGTCTTGGGGACTAACATTCTGCTCCTTGTTACTTATGCAAATTTTTTGCAGCCAGCTTGAATTTCTCCTCAAAAAATGGGGTTTTCTCTCTGCATCATCAGGCTGCAAATTTCCTGAACTTTTATGCACTGTTTCCCTTTTAAAACAGAGTGCTTTTAACAGCACCTAAGTCACTGCTTGAACGCTTTGCTGCTTAGAATTTTCTTCCATCAGATACTCTTAATCATCTCTCTCAAGGTCAAAGTTCCACAAATCTCTAGGGCAGGTCCAAAGTACCACCAGTCTCTTTGCTAAAATGTAGCAAGAGTCACCTTTGCTCCAGTTGCCAACAAGTTCCTCATCTCCATCTGAGACCACCTCAGCCTGGACCTTAGCATTCATATTGCTATCACCATTTTTGTCAAAGCCACTCAACAAGTCTCTAGAAGATTCCAAACTTTCCCACATTTTTCTGTCTTCTCCTGAGCTCTCCAAATTGTTCCAACCTCTGCCTGAAAGCCAGTTCCAAAGTCGCTTCCACAATTTTGGGTATCTTTTCAGCAGTGCCCCACTCTACTGGTACCTCCCACAACACGGAATTATGGGAGTACAATTCAAGATGAGATTTGGGTGGGGATTCACAGACAAACCATATCAACCAGTATTATCAGCAGTAACCTTATTGGAAATTTGGTTTAGCAGAAAAAAGAAAATAATGGCATACCAGATCAATCTCTTTTGTTTTTCTGTCACTTTGCTGGCCCAGACCAGGAAAAGTTGTTCCAGACCTTATGTAAATTCTGTGCTCCTGACAAATTTATCTTCGTGTAGTTCACTGTTAATTGTAAAACCAACACTATTAGCATTAATGCCCTGTATGTTAGTTTTACTGATAGAGAGTAATAGATAGTGCAAACACTGATGATATTTGGTGCCAAACATCATTAAAATCTCACTTAAGGTGACTTTTCAGCAGGTTTTCTAGTAGACAAAGCCATCTAATCCTGGAATTTATGAAGAAATTGGGCTTATTGACATTTCCATCACTTGCTTGATTTCCATGGTTTTAATAAAGGACTGTGGAATTAGGATAATTGGGTATGAGAAGTTAATCTTGTTCTTTTCTAAAAGGTGTTTGACAGTGATGTGTTGGTGAATGATTAGCAATCATTTATCTGACAGCAAACTAAAATCCCTGATTCACAGTTTTCTTTCTCACGTCCAAGGTGCACATATTTTGACTATAGCTGATATTAAACTACCAGTGTGATAGTGCCAATTGTCTCCCAAAACCTTTGAACATTTTACAGTTGGCCATTGAGAGTAAGTGTTAACTGGACCCAGCATATCACTTCCTGTTGATGTATCAAAGCAATATAATTTAGTAGACAATGTTCTGGATTTCGGATTGGGAAATTTAGATACTTACCTTATCTTTACATCAGCCTTTTAAAATTTTTTGACCAAGAACTATTCTATCTCCTTTAGCCTTCCCAGCATCAACCACATTTCCTGGCACCTAAGATATTCACAAGAAGATGGTAGAAATATAAATAACACAGATCTAATCTTCTTATTTTATATTTGGCATGAAAAATATTTCATGGTAGTTTCACTTGCATATTAATAAAATAATACAGTAATAGAGTTAAATATTCTCTTAAATTTACCTTAACATTTATTGTAATTACATGTATTTGCATATTTAGGAAGGTAAAATTTAATAAGTGGTTCATAGATGTTTTGAACATGAACACATGATTAAGTGTTGTTCTGCCCTTCATAGTGTTTATCTATGGACTGATTCTTTTCTCTTTCTATAGGTCTACATCATGCATTCTCAAAAGGTTTCTGGGATCTTACTATTTTTATGTATTAGACACAGGTACATAAAACATGTATCTTTGGCTGTAAAATTTGATGATGAGGAGTGATTAGAAAAAAATATTTAAAAAGCTATGTACAGGGGCAATAAGAAAAAAATAAAGGTTGAAGAGCAGTGGTCTTGATCAATGCTGTCTAATACAACTTTCTGTTATGATGGGTATATTCTGCTGTGTGCTGTGTAGTTCTTTGTCTATTGAGCATTTGAAATGGCTAGTCTGACTAAATAACTGAATTTTACATTCAATTTACTTTTAATTAAATTTAAGTATGTGTGTGCTGAAAACTGTAGTATTGGACAACACAGTTCTACATTCTAGTGATAAAGATCATATTTAATGGGGTAAGGTCAATTATAAAAAAGAAATCATTTAAGCAATCAGTTAACACTTGTTACCATCTACATTCTTTTTTCTTATAGTAAAATATTTGATACCAGTGGCTTTATGATTCTATACCCCATGGATTTACCTTTAGTTCTCAACAAGCAATGAGGGTTCAGTGCTATCCACAACAAATGAATCATAAATTTAAGGGCTATCCATTAGTTTCGAAGTCCTCTGCCATCTTTCCCTTGGAATTTGAAAACATGTGGATATGAAGGAATCTAAAATGTTCTCCCATCACTTGGCCTGTTAGCTGGGAATCAACCCATTAATTCAAATGTAGAGAAGAAGAAATTCTCAAATCCTATCTGTTATTATTGATTTTTGTAACATCCTCTATTAGAACTGCAGAGCACTCAGAAATCATAGACTGCAAGTTACATTTTTATTATTTCACTTTTTATGGATTAATTTTATTGCACATGTTACAAATTGAGGCACCAGTTATCTTTACTTACCCCATTCCTAGATAATAATAATAGTATGTGACCATTTTAAACACCATGACAATCTTATAGCAATAATATGTAAAGTAGAGATTATGACTGCTTTACGGATGTGTTGTAGCAAAATTAAGTTCACCTGAACTAATAGGTAGCAAAAGTAGAGTTCTTAATGAGGTTTATTTGACTCCATATTTGAGTTCATAACCACAACTATGTAGTGCTACACATCACGTGAGTAAAATTAAAGTGCCCTACTTAGAATGATCTTACATATATGCATATGTCCATATGCATATGCTATAGTCTGAATGTCCCCCAAAATTCATGTGTTAAAACTTAACCTCCATTTTGGTGATATTAAGAGGTGGGGATTTTGGGGGAAGTGATTAAATCATGAGGGCTCTGCCCTCATGAATGGATTAGTGCCTTATGAAAAGGCTGGAAGGTAGACCCTTCCTATTTGTCCTTCCATCCCTTCTATTATGTGAGAACACAGGGTTCCTCCCCTCTCTAGGATCCAGCAACAAGGCATCGTCTTGAAAACAGAGCAGCATTTACCAGGCACCAAACCTGTCAGCACCTTGATCTTGGGCTTTATAGCCTCCATAATTGGGATAAATAAATTTACTTTATGTAAAAATCAACTAGGCTCAAGTATATCGTTATAGCAATACAAACAGGCTAAGACAGTATATATTAGGAGAAAAAAAGGGAAAACTTGCCTCCTAGTCTAAACTTTTAAACAAATTAAATACAACTCTTTATGTTAAAAACTATTTTGTATCAGTGTCTTACTGCCGGCAACTTTTTAATAAGCTTATTTTCCCTGTAAATTTGTACTATAAAGGAACACTGTTATATAGAAGTAAAATGTATTAGAGTCACAGTACACAAAATCTGAAAGACCATGTAATGAAATTTTGGGTATTTTTGTTATAGTAAATTTTTAATAAAATTATTATGTAACTGGTAGGATCTATAAAAATTATATGTGGAATTGATAATTATCTAATGACTAATGAAATTTATGTATCCAATCTAGCTTTTCAAAATGAAGTGATCAATTTTCATTGTATTTATAGTGAATTGCTCAAGCAAAAATTAATTCAATATGATTGCTTTGGATCAATGCAGCAGAAATAAGGGCAGATTTCAAAAGTATAGCAAAATGTTTTTAATTACAAGATGTTAATCATCAAGAATAATGACAGAATTTCTGTTATGAATAGAATATATAATTGATAAGGCTTGAGAAGTAGGTAAAATTAAGCCTGCACCTTAAATTCTATATGTCATATATTTTTCTAAACTGTTTCTTAATATTGAACTGTCAATACAGATTACAATTTACCATGGAGCTGCAGCTCCTCCTAGTTGCTTAGGGCTCATATTTAAAATGCAAAAAATTGTATCATAGGTATTGAGTCAACACTAACCAAGTCAGGCATTAAACAAAAATGTTGTAAGTGGAGCATAAAGAAACAAAGTGAATGAATGTCAGTTCTACAACTCCACAGGAAATTTATGGAAAGATAATGTCTACCAATTCTGATAGCATTTATTTAATGAAATAAAATCACATAAGCAGTAATTTGTTATGCATTATCAAATAACAGCTCTGTGTGTGCGTGCATGTGTGTGTGTGTGTGTGTGTGTGTGTGTAGAGAAACAGAAAGAGAGGAAGACTCACTATATTATAGCCATATTGTTACATATCATTTAGTCTAACAAAACATTAAATTTCCAAATGAAAATGTTTAATGACAGAAATTTCCATCAGATCAGCAAGCCTGCAAATGCTGTGTGCACTGTTTTACTCTCATTTAACCAGCATCCCTAGGCAAAAGAATAGATAGAGAACCAGATACCACTTGAAATGCTGGCCTTAGAAACTTCTTGTCCTGGATCTTCAGACACAAAGAATTAATGTAAAAATGTACATCAGCATTAAGTTTGGCAAATATATCTTATTTTCTTGATCTGATAAGTCAGTGCTCAATCTTTAGGCTCATCAGTTTAAATATTATTTTAAAAAGAAAGTGGACGAGAAAGGGGAACCTATTATATCATCAGCTTGCTCAGAATTTCCTTTGACTGGAACCATTTCAGAAGAGTTAAAATCACCATGTCTTTATGTTTTCTCCTCTTTTTCAACCATTGATTTAACAGTGATGTGGGAATCACTTAATTCACGGTGTCAAAAAGACAGGATCCAAACTGTCATATTCTGAGAAAGCCACATAAAGGTATTCTCAGATTTATGGTCTCAGAGGACACATTAGCTAAGAGCCTTTCTTTCCTGCAAAATAAAACCCATGAGATATGATAAAACACTACCAGCCTAAACAAGAAAGGGAATACTTCAGTTTGAATGTTGTAGTTAAAAAAAAACCCTGCTAGGTTAAGCCTTAGTGCAGTTATTGATACAAGTAAATAGATTGCTAAATTTAAAAATCACTAGTATTGTGAGTGAAAATTTAATTATTTCCATATTTGTTAAATAGTACAGGGTAAAGTAATATTTTTAGAAAATGGAATGAGTTGCAGACAAAAATTTAAGTGATATATGGATGGATAAAATGAAACAACAGTGCTTAATATAAAGTTTACATTTGATTTCTATGTTTATAAAATTATAATTTAAATTATATCAATATTCAATGGTTTCATGTGAATTTAAGTGAAGTATAAGATAATTCTGCATGACAGAATTGACAATTAGCTATTTGAATTCTAAGCTATAGAATTATTTATTCATTCAGAAATTATAAATTGTTTTGTACATGTGTTTGGCACAAAGATAAGGATAAAGTCCTTACCTTCAAGGAGTGCCCACATTAGTGAAAGAATTGAACAGAAAAAAAAGTGAGGGAGCAAAAGTGAGAAAGAGAAAGAATGTGGAGGGGGGAGGGTGAAAGAGATAAATTGTTTTAAAAAATTAAAGAAAGTATGTCAGATGCAGGGCCAGACATAATAAATCCCAAACATGCATAAATGTCTTTAAATTGCTCTCTAAAAGTCAAAGTCTACTGGAACAGATTCACAGTCAAATCCCAAACTATGCTATATTTATGAAATACATGTAAAACTAAATGGCAGAGGAACACTAAAAATAAAAGACTAAGCAATAATACATCAATGTGTTTGAACAAAAGAAGCAGAAATAGTAACATTACTGTAAGAATCACTGTGATCCTTTTAAAACAAATTGGTTATATATAAAGGACACAAAAATATTCGTTTTTTAAAAATTTGTATAAATTTAAGAGATATAAGTGCAGTTTTCTTATATGCATATATTGCAAGGTGGTGAAGTCTAGACTTTTAGTGTAGTCATCACTTGAATGGTGTATATTGTTCTCATTGCATAATTTCTTATCCCTCAATCTCCTCTCACTCTCCCACCCTTCCTAGTCTTCAATGTCTATTCTTTTTCAGATAGTTTGCTATTAGCATATAGAAATGCCACTGATTTTTTGTAAGTTGATTTTGTATCCTGCAGTATACTAAACTCATATGTTGATTCCAAAAGTTTTTTGGCGGAGTCTTTAGGATATACATATATGTATATATATCCTATATATATATCGGCTATATATATATCCTATATATATATCGGCTATATATATATCCTATATATAGACATATATATATCCTATATATGTATATATATCCTATATATAGGATATATATATCCTATATATATAGATATATATATCCTATATATATCATATACATATCCTATATCATATATATCATATATATATCATATACATATCTCATATATATATATATGTCATCTGAAAACAGGGAGAATGGGACAATTTGACTTACTCTTTTTTCATTTTGATGCTTTTTATTTCTTTCTCTTACCAAATTGCTCTGACCAGAACTGTCAGTACTATTTTGAATAGAAGTGGTGAAAGTGGACATTCTCATCTTGTTTCAGTTCTTAGGGGAAAGGATTTCAATTTTCCCCCCTTTCGTATGTTGTTAACTATGGCTTTGTCATATATGGCCTTTATTTTGCTGAAGTGTGTTTATTCTATGCCTAGCTTATGGAGGATTTTTATTATGAAGAGATGTGAAATATCAAGTGCTTTTTAAGCATCTAGAGTCTAACCCATTAAAACATAATTTTCCCATTAAAAACAATACATGTACAAGATAAAAAATGGAAATTGCAGATAAAACATAAAAAGTAAAGATTACAAAATGCCTACCACAAAAAGTGAACAATAACAATTTTTTATTGCTATAACCTATTAAAGATGGATTTATTATTAGTTTTATGCAGTTCATAGGATTTGATCACATGAATTCTTATTTAGTAACAGTATATTCTGGAAATCCCCCATGCCATTCTTTAAATTTCCACAGCATTTTTATAATAACTGTCAAACTTTTCATCATGAGGATATACTATAATTAATGTGTCTCTAGTTTATACATCTATATATTTTCCAATGTCTCACTTTTTTCAAACCACTGAAATAATCATCTTCCTAGGCACATTTCAAAAGTGGAATTTCACAGAAATGTGTGAAATTTTTATTATATTTGTCTTTTATCACATTTGAAGAGATTATTTACAGCATTTCACTAAAATTGCTCTCTAAATTATGCCGTTTTCTACATTTTGGCAAGTTTTCACAAATTGCAGACCAATCGAGATTGTAACCATGTGCTCATTTGACTGCATGTTCGTCACTACTGGATATTGCTATTTTCAATAGAAAATTTTTATCTTTTTTATGAAAAAAATTTTGGTAAAATTATGCTTCACTGTTTTAATATGCATGTTACTGCCTGCTATTGAGGTAAACAGTAGTGAGATAAAATACTCATTTGACATGAAAATTTTGCCTAGAAAAATATTTCCCTGTATAAATCGTCTGCAGAGATAACCCCCAAAAATATATGTGTGTGTATGCATAAAGATCTTCATTAGTTATTTTTATTGGTGAAATGTTGAAATAACCATTATTTTGAAATTAGATTACTGTATATATTATTCATGGAAGAATACATTGCCATATATTTATAGTGTGCATATATATATATAATAAATCATAATATATTCATGATATGTATTCCTCATAGAAGAATGTATATATTTTGCAATCATTAAAATGATATGACTGAAGACCATGTCACCAAATGAAAAAAAATCATGACATGTTATAATTGTTTAATTATTTTTTACATTGAAAAAGTGCCAATGTATGTATGTATGGAGGCATGTGGAAAAAATTAAAACATAAGTAATATATAAAAATTACGATTATGAGATTTGAGCTATTATTTTCATTTGCTTTTATTTACTCAACTTAAAACATTTTAATATGTTTTTACAATAAAAATGGAGGAAGGGGAGGCATTTGGCCATTAGCCCAAAAGAAGTAGAGATGTCTTTTATACATCATTTATTTTTATTGCTAATATCATCATGTTAATTTAGGCCTTACTGATTCACAACTGAACTGATAATACTACCATGTTACTGCACTCATTGTCTCTAGCCTTGGCACATAGTTTTCAATGTTGTTTCATTCTATTTTTATGGAATAAAGTTTAAATTTGTTATAATATATACACAGTTGATTCAAATGTTTAGCAGTGAATATTCTCATAATTGACTCTATGTGTTGAAACCCAGATCTATTAACCCAGTTTACAACAGCCTGATCTTCAAGAGGTTGTATATTATCCTGTGGCTATGTTTGCTATGTAAAATAAGGACACAACTGGTACATAAGTCTGGTGTCATGCTTTTATCACCAGTGCTTACCTAGTACATAAGATTCAGTGAGTGTTCATAATAAAATAATTGTATTGTCTTCTTGGTATTAAAATCTTGCCACAAGTTTTTTTTTTAATTCTCAGCCACATTATGCTAATTAGTGACTGTGTTAGTCTATAATATTGTGAGGAATTGTCTGCTACACACACATATGCAGACACACACCGCATACTTTCTTCTATCATTTCAACAGCTCCCTCAACAACAATCTCTATTGCCTCTCCTCATCCTTATTATGCACATGTTTCTAGTTCTCTAACACTCTGCTCAACCCCAAATTAATACTTAGGAAAGTACCTTTCCAGTGGTGTGATGGAGAAAGCTAATAGTGCTCATGAGAGCTGAATATTAATTTTTATAAACTTTGTTGGTTTGTAGACATAATTTCGGGACCTTGAAATAAAAAAGATGGGAGTACTGCATCAGGGGAATTAAACTATGTTATAAATAAGCCCTTGCTTCCTGATTTTTTTTTCTTCCAAGAGCCAGTTAAACATTTACTAGTACAAAACTATAACTTTACATCTTTAAACTCCTTTTATTTCTGCATAACACACATTGGGCCACTCATTTTAAATCAGAAGATGTTACTTCAAAACTTATTTTTGCTATTATTTGATATTGGACTGTCTCTCAATAGTACAACCATCAGTTAGCCTTATCTATTTCCTGTGGTTAACATCAACTTAACAGGTTGGTTTATGCATAAATCAAATTAACAACTAAGAATTGTGTTTGTTAATCAAAACATACAATATAGAAAGTCCTGTGATTATCACTTAACATTTTATTTCACCTGGTCTTTAAAATTAAACATTATGGAGACTTAGTATTTTTAAAATGCCACTCTAGAAACAATACTCTTTTATCAAACTATGAATTAGGTGCAGCTTATAAGCCATTGCCTATAACTTTGAATAAATAAAATGTTATGCTATTGATTTAAGGATTAAAGCAAGCACCTCCAATAAGATGTTTTCTTAATTTTGGAAAATTAAATCTCAAATTAACTAGGTTACTGGATATTTTTAATTATGGATTTTTACTTCTATGACAAAATTGACTTAGTCGTTAAAGTGTGCTTCCTACTTAAGTAAACTATGGAATTAGCCATATGGAGAACAGTAGACATTATATTAATTTCAAATTTTTCCATTTTTTCATGCAGCTCTGTATTAAAAATAGTAGCAACTAGAAATGAATTTACTATGAAGCTAATATGTTTAAACTTTAACCTCTTTACACAGAAGGGGTTGTGCTAGCATATTGTGCCTTATTTTATATTTGTAATCATGAGCGTTTTTTAAATTAAAGAATACCTCCCAAATTTTGTAAGTTTCAGATCGCTTTTTGGTTCCGATAAAGAACATTTATTTTCCACTCTGAGTGTTCTGGCTCACAGCTTGGTCTTAGTGACTGCTGGGTCTGCTTTGTTTTCCCAAAGGGTTTCTCTTGAATGCATTCGATTGACTCATTGGACCTAAATCAATCTTTATGTCAGAATGTGTCTGTGCCTAACCTGGAGGGGATAAACAAAATCCTTAAATTTCATCAAGGCCCTGGTTTGGGGCCCATTCAAATGAAGAATTAAAATTAGAATTTTTCATTGATCTCCAGTTACTTGGTAGAGTTGTCAGAAATAAGAGAAACATACATTGTAAAATGTCACAAATTTTGTTCAAAGCCCCAGGATTCTGTAAAAGTGATTCCATTTGTCATCTTCTAATAACATAATTTTAGGCCATTCAATCTTACATTTTTTTAATTATAAAAGAAAGATTTCAGTGCTTATCGTGTATTTTCCTTACGTAGAAATATAATTTTAACTAATAACGGCAATTAAAGGCTGACTCATTCATTTCTAATTGTTACAAAATACAAAAAATTACAAGCTACTTTGATTCAAAAAATTTACACATGAGCTCACTGATATGAGACACATTTTTGTTGTTATATTTATCTTCAGAGGTAATAATAAAATTATGTAATGATTGTTTTGACCTATGTATAACCTCATGTTTCTATACCTCACTTGATGGCTCAAGAAGTCTGCATAGTCACAGAAGAAATGTTGGGGCTGCTAAGAAGGGTGAGCAACAGCAACACCCAATGGCTAGTTACTTAACATTTCAATATTTTTACACTAGTCATGCCGGTACATCCCACTGATTATCAGCCTTGTTTATCTGAAGCAAAATTGTCCTATAATTCACATTTTAAGCATAATTAAAATGTTTTCCTAGCTACACACAGGTTACCTAAAACCGAATGTTTTCACAAAATCATTATTCATTTAAAGAATTGTTTTGATGGCAAGCTGGTTTTCAATCCTATTCAGTGTAGTCCTACTGAAATACTTTACCATGTAAAGATTGTGATGTACATATAAGTGAAATAGTATTGTGGTATTGAAATACAAGAAATAAGGTATGCATAATCAGAAACAGAGTTGTGTGCATTAATGTTTATATGTAATAAGCCATAAAATTAGTCCTAATGATCTCAATTCTCATTCTTATGAATTGGAATGGGGAATGTGGCAGGGTCTAATGGTGGGAGCTCAATGATGCACATAAGAATATTTGAGGCACTCATTTAGACAAGCTTAGAGCAATCATTTCTAAAGAATGTCCTTTGAACTAAAGAATGTCCTTTGAAATACTTAGATTGCAGTAACTTTGTGTAGACACATTTAATACTCACATTAGCCCTATGAGGTAGAAATTATTATTGTATATGTGATTAATAAGACTTCATTTGTAGCTTCGTGAGATACAATGGATATCCAAAACACTACATACATTTAATATATGCATCTTGACTAATTTTAACCTATGCATATATCCATGATACTGTCACCAAAATCAAGATAACAAACATATTCATCACCTCCAAAAATTTTCTCATATTCTTTTTTGTGTGTATGTGTTATTTATTTATTTTTTTTGTGGTAAGAATATTTAACATGCAACCTATCCTAATACTCTAAAGTGAACAATACTATATTGGTAACTATAGGTACTATAGTTAATAGCTTACTTATCTCTAGAAATTATTCATCTTGCATAAGTGAAATTTTATGCCATTGAACAACTACCCATTTTCTCCCACCCCTAGCCTCTAGAAACCACCATTCTACTATCTGTGTCTATAAGTTTGGTGACTAGATACCTCATACAGATAGAATCATGCAGTGTTTATTTTAATCATAACAGAACCTAGGAACTAAACAGTACTTTAAATAATGAGCTATTTTCTGCATTATATTAGCAAGGGTTAGAATCATTTGTTTGAAATAAAATTTCCTGCTTGTATTAGTATTAATGTTAGTTGATAAATTATAGCCATGTACATGCATATGAATGTGTGAAGTTTATAAGTTTTGACAATATTTTAACATGTTAATCAGAGTTAATACACAGGGCCCTCAAATAATAAGTAATTATGTATTAATTAGAACAGAAGTCCGACTCATCTATAAACTGTTACTTCTATTGTCTAATATCTTTCATTTTTAATCAATCCTCATATGCCTGTTTGTACTTAGAGATATTCTGCATCTCTTCACCTTGAACAACTTCTCACTTTCCAAAGCTCTCAACATAGTTGCCTAATTAAACACACGCCTCATTTCACATACCTTTCTTGACTCACTCATTTAGAATGATCTAAAAACAATGAGTAACTAATATGAATCAGAATATTGTTTTTGCTTGTCTTAGCAATTTTGTGAAGGATATTTTGAACGTCTTCTTTAAAATTTTTTACAATGACATAGTAATTGTTTTTATAACTTTTACAATAAACTGTGAAGTCCTCTAACATCTGGCCGCATTCCTGTGGTAACAAAGTCTAAATGAGAGAAGACTTCATTTAATTGTGGCCTGATATTGAAGAATTGCCCCCATTCTTTTCATAAAAGAGGTAGGAAAATATAAGGAGAAATAAGATTTAAATGAACATCATTATCATCATCATTTTCATCATCAAATATTTATTGATACTTGTCCTTTTCCAAACCTCTAAGGACTACTGTAATGAATTTTAAAAGCCTCTGTCCAAACCTGGGATATTTATAGATGGGAAAATAAAGCATCAGTAAAAGTTCCTTGGAGAGCTTCTGAAAACAGATATAATATTCTAATAAATTCTTTCCAAACAATGAAAATATTAGCAAATGATTGTTAATCAAATGCTAAATCTATGCTGGTTTAATCCAGTATTTGATATATACCGCCAATATTTTTATTAATGATATACATTTTCCTAGTAACTACTTCATACACTTTCAACATTTTTTCCTAAGTTTTTTGACAAAAAAATTTAAAAGCATTCCTATGGAAAAGATCAATTTCCAGGAAACTTTGTCATAGGTTAGGCTTCCCAAGAAAGAGACTGAAATTTACATATAGGTGAGTTATCAGTGACTACTTTCAACAGCAATGCCTGTGAGGGGAAAGAGAAGTAGGACTGGGAAAGGAAGATGTTGAGCTAAGATGTAGTTATAACAGAAGCCTCAGTTGATCCCTCCAGGAACTATGAAGTGGGGATGGCCCCTTCATAGTTGACCCATACTGAGTCGCCTTCACTCATTGCACAGCAGAGGGGAGGCCCAAACTTGGGCAAGGCAGACACCTTTGGCCAAGCAAAATTCAATTCCTGGGGAAGAATTGCACTTAGAACTTGGTAGGAAACTCCTCTATTTGTGGAATTGAGTGTTGCTGTTCTGAATGGGGACCTGGAATGCTCATTACTTTATCTATTATAGTCAACCCTTTGTGCTGCTCAGATCTACCTGCTTTCTAAAATAAGTACACCTAATCTGGAAACAGATACCCAAAATTATAATTTGTCTCTTCCTGGGTAAATAGACAAGATCACTTTCAGGGATTACTGGGAAGAACTCCAATTTCTTTCACCAAAGTTGATCTTGGTACTGCATCTGATACTTCTCTTCCTCCTCTCCTGTGCAAATTATATTACCCTCATCCTTGGCTAGAAAATATGCTGGCCTACTGGATTACCTGGTGAATTAATCTAGAAACTCATGCCTGAGAGTTAATCTCCTAGTAAGGCTATGACTTTTTTGTTTGTTCATGAATGACAATGAAGACTCTGCTCAGTAGATCACCTTAATGTCACATATTTTTATCCTTGTCCCTACTTTATAACAGTGTCCTACTTCCCCCTTCCCCATTATCAGCATCACTTACCCCTGTATCTTAGTCTATTTGAGCTTCTATCACAAAATCCCGTAGACTGGGTAGCTTATAAATAACAGAAATTTATTTCTTATAGGTCTAGAGGCTGAGAAGTCCAAGATCAAGGTGGCAGCAGATTTGATGTCCAGAGAAAGTCATTTTCTGGTACATAGATTGTGCCTTCTAGCCATGTCCTCACATGGTGGAAGGTTCCCTTGGGCCTATTTTATAAGGGCACTAATTCCATTGATGAGGGCTCTGCCCTTATGACCTAATCACTTTAGGGGTTAGGATTTCAACATGTGAATTTGGGGGGAACACAAACATTTCAGTCCACATCACAATAAGGAACTTCTTTCCTTGACTGATAGTTTCTTAGCACAAAGAGCCTACAACAACCATACATTTCAAAAAGGGATTCTAGTGGTATTCTCTAGCGCAAGGATCCCTCCCCTGGTAATCAGTGCCTCTAGATTCCTGGAACCTATATTTTCAGGAATGCAAAGCACAAATTTCCCAATTGTTCACAAAGAAGGATGGCACATCGGTTCACTCACTTTTACCCTCTGGTTCCCAATTCCATATATTATACCTATTGGGAACAAAGCATCATATAATGATTATTGATATAGAGTGCATACTGCATTCTGTAATATAGTGTTCCATCCCCAAAAGCTCTCATCTCCGAACTGGCACCTTAGTTACACCTAGTAGTTTTTGGATGATGTGCTACATCATGAAACCAACAGATCTATCGTTATCTGATTGCTACTATGCTTTGTCGTAAAGTGGCTTCCTTGTTCCAATGAGATGTTATGAGAGCTCTCATATTGATGGATCAACACTACATAAGCCCTTGAGTAGTTATTCTGGCCAAACATCTATTGGCAGGAGAAGCAAGAAAGGCTGACCATTAAGTGTGTAGTGGCTATGGTCTCTGTTCCTGGAAGATTGGATATCTGAGGGAAGCAGTACCTAACTAATTCTTGGGACAGAGGAGCCCATACATTGGGTCCATGCACAGGCCTCCATATTTGCCACTCTAGCTACTCTATTCATGCCTATTGTACCACCATTGTGATGGCTGATGCCAGAGAAGGACAGATGTTAACTGGCTGAGTTATTTCTGTATGGTTATTTAATGCCTCTTCTGCATTAACATGCATTGCAGAGAACTTCACACTTCATGCCCACTCCTATCAGTACAATATATGCTTCTTTCTCATATTTCCCTGACCCATATAGTCTTATATTTTACCTTCCAGTCCAGCCATGTCATTTGCCACTACCTATGACTCCATGCATATTCTTCTCTTAGGCTATTTCCACCCAAAGATTATGACCACATCATGGGACTGAAGATCTGCCCATCCGAAGCATGTCCCTTTTGCTTTACCTTCTTGGGTAACCTCTTAATAAGGCTTTAAGGAAGCAGCAGTCCATTTCCAGTTTATACCCATATACCAAGTCAACCCATCCATGAACCAAGCTCAGACTTTTTTTATTTTTCCTTCAGATGGCCACCAGGGAGGGCCCAGACAGAAACAGTATGAACTTAGGATGAGCTTCTGTTGCGAAAGAAGTACATAACTTAGGAGTGCAACTATCTGTGATCTCTGGCATACTCATACACAATTCCCAATGTACTACCTACTGTAGGTTGCCACTGGTCTTGCCAAATGCATTGGCAGTTCTGTCCACATGGATACTTGATGTCCCATGGTCAGGTGTTTCATCTCTACAACTACCCAGACATGCCAGAAGCCATTTCTCAATTTCAGGATAATTCTCTGCTACATATGTTTTAGTTTTGGTCCAGAGCCTCAGTCTATGATTCTTCCTCTGGCACTACTATAAAGTCTATGCATCATATTTTCCACTACATATATCTTTAATACCATAGAGTCTTCTAAGATATATGCCCCAAACAGCAAAATAGCTTGTATACTGCCTGAAACTGCTACAGAGTTCCATTAATTTAGTCAAATCCATGTCCGTTATCTGTTTACATATTTCTCCTATCATATTATCTCTCCCTTTTACTTTAGGGATTCCAGGTGCAAGTCAGTTAGAACCTTTGATATTATTCTATATGTCTTAGAAGCTCTTTTCTGTTTTCTTACTCTTTTTACCTCCAGGTGTTTCCTTTTGATTAATTTATACTTGCTTATCTTCAAGTTCATTGGTTCTTTCCTATGTCCAGTCCGCTGATAAGCTCATTAAATTAATTCTTCATCTTGTATTATTTTCCTAGCATTGAAATTTGAATATTTTTATAGTTTCCATTTCTTTTGATATTCCTCATAGATTCAGTCATCTATCCACCTTTTATGATATATTTTTTAACATATCAGTCATGTTCTAAATCATTATTTTAAATTCCTTCTCTGATAATTTCAACCTTTCTGTCAACTTTATTCTTATTCCATCCATTTTTTGTTGTTTCTGGATTTTTTTTACATCTCATAATTTTTGATTGACACACCTTTAAACACCATGGCTGCACGTTTGCCTAGATAATTCCTCATAGAATAGCATTTGCTGGACTGCCTATCTGGAAGTCTTTTATATGATAGTTAAAATTGTTTTTAATTTAAATATTGTTCATAATAAGAAACGTTTACAAAACTCTCATTTTGCTTTTGGAGCTCTTATGACTTTTTAAATTTTGTAATTCAAAATGGTTAGAAATATGAATTTGAATTTTTAAAATCACTGATTCTTAAGTCCATAAATTATGTAATTATTGTATGCCTGTATTAACTTGATTATGTCCTTTGTAAATATCATGCTATTATGTAAATTTTAGTCATTTTCAAAATGTTATCACAATTTAGATGTGTTCAGAAGTAGTTAAGCCGACTATTTTGATCATTTACTACATGAAAAGTTTTGTATTTGGCATTTTCATGAAGTAAAAGTAAATAGGTATGATCCCTGTGCTCAAATAACTAGTGATAAAGTTTGGAAGATAAGACAGTAATTCAAATAAATAAACTCTAAGGAGACTCTGATAAATGATATTAGCTGATATGCAATGGGAGATATCAAAAGGAATATTTAAAATTAACTAGAATTTTGTAAGACCTCAAATAAAAAAACAGGCTGCAAACAGAGATGTGGAAATGACATTTCAGGCAGAACTATCAGGAGCTAACATGGATATGAGAAAATATTGAGAATGTTTAATTTTAAGCCAGTTTGATAAAAAGCAGTGGTCCTTAGCTATTTACCATCATCTAGAGAGATTTTTAAAAATATAGCTTTTCAGTCCTATTTCTCAGAGATTCAGATTTGGGATTTTGTATTTTTTAAAACTCGACAGTTGATTGTATTATTCAATCAGGTTTATAAACCAGGAGATGAGAGTATTTGATAATATCAGAGCAGCGACAAGAAAGGAAAGATTGGAACAGAGAATTTGGTTTTAGGCTAGGGAGACTACATTTATTTCTGGGGACAATGGAGAGTTCATAAAGTATGTTTTGAGGTTCTCATATGTGAAATGAAAAAAATTAAGAATCAGGAAAGTGATTTTGAAAAACTTGTCAAAACATGTAACGCTGACAAATGGGAAGAAGTTGGGTAAAATGGAATGAAGAGAAAGTAAGAAAAAAAACAGTCTGAAAAAAGACAGCTGATTGACAGATATATATATATATATACACATAAAATCATATATTTATATAATAGGAATATATATAATTTCTATTATAATATTGTTGATGCACGAAAATGTTTTGATCAAACCTCTCAGTTGTTTATGAACTTTAATGGCTTGATTCTAAAAGGATTGTGTAATTTCCTATGTGAAAATATTCAATCTGGAGGCAGATGTTGAGGCGGACTAGTAAAGAGGATTTTTAAATAAGTGGGATCATAGGAAAAAAACTCAAATATCACAGGTAACCTTCCAATCTGCTTAAAAAAGGAATTGCCTGCATTATGAATGAAATAAAAAACTTTAGAAACACAAGCTGAAAATTATTTCAAACATAAACTATTGCTGTAGCTCCAAAGCAGGCAGGAGGGTAGGTGGAAAGAACAATATGTTAGACATAACAAAAAGAAAGAAAAAAATTTATCATGGCTCTTCTTTTGTCAAATGAAGTCCATAATGAAATCATTAGATTTTGTGAAAATCATCTGCTATGCTGTGATTGAGGTGGCAGTGATGCATGCCAGGTCAAGGGAACTATGCAAGGAGTCTAGAACTCTGATTGACACATAAATATGCATTAGATAAATTAATGACCAGTAGGAAATACCTGGTATATAAGGCAATGTAGGCAAAAAACTGAGACTGAGACTTTAGCCAAGGCTTTGATCATGTCTAATAAATACTATTATTTCTTTTAGATGTGCTATGTCAAAGCATTGTTATCCTATGAAGATAAACAATCTTGTTGTTATAATAATCCGGGAGCATATGTATTCATATATATGTGCACTTTATGAATATCTCTCTATTATGCTACAGTAGAGATATTTTGATTCATAGTTTACAGATGAATAACTTAGAGTTTGAATAGGTTGGTAATTATTTGTGGGAGAACATTGTGAACCAAAGTCCAAGACCCTCCACAACTGTATGTCTTTTTTCACACATGAACATGTCTTTGTTTGAAGGTGGGAAAAAGCAGAGGTCCCATTAAATACTTCCCCTTGGCTGCACAGACAACTCTTTTAGTTATGCACCTCAGAGGCATCACCATCGCCTCATTGGATTCTGACTCTCACCTTTGCAAGGACTAACAGTTTCCCCAGATTCTCAAGAACTGCTTTGTTTGTGGTTGGGAAGAGGCTGGGATTTCTGAGAAAATAACAGATATCTGTAAAACAAAATACAAAAACATGCACACATAAACCCACACACATGTATATGACAAGGATTTATTTTTTAACAAATATTTGAATGTATGCAGTTTGAATGAGACAGACAAAATCTATGCCTTTATGAAGCTAAGCTTGTCATGGAGAAATACAGAGAAAAAGAAAAAAAAGATGAATAAATCTTATGGAATGCTATAAGGAGATTACTTGTTATAGGAGGGAAACATAAAACAGGATAATGGCAATTGTGGATTAAGACGAGAATGCAATTTTGTATTGTGTGGTTGAGTAGTCCTCATTGAGATAGTGACATTTGAGTAAAAACCTGAAGAAGATGTAAACTGTGAAATATTTGGAAGAGATTTTTTAGAAAGGGAATAAAAGTACAAAGGTCTTTTAGGAACAGCATGCCTAAAACTTTTGAGAAAATATAAGGAGGTCAATGTAAGTAAAGTAGACTAGTCAAGGGTGAGATTAAAATAAGATGAAGTTAGAAAGGTAAAAGGGACTTTGATATGCATGAATCTGAAGGACTATAATGTTAAAAATGAGAATGGTTTATAGAGACCAAAATGCTCACATTGGCTAGTTATTCCATTCTTATCCTCTTTGGAGGCTACTTAGAAAGTCAAATTATAACCACAATTTTAATTAATGAATAAAACATTAGGAAAAAAAGATCCTAAGATAATCTTGATGATGCTGTCTCTAGCTAAGCTGAGACATGTTTGCCTTTTATGGAGAGAACATTTCAAAAACAGAGTGGAGTGACTTTTGTCAAATCTCCTCATCTCCCAACATTGCTGGATGCATCCTGTCCCAAGCTCTTCTAACACTTTCTGTCCCTGCCCCCACACTTTTGTTATAAATTGACCATCTATCTTTTTTTAACTGAAAATTTCAGCACTGACTCTACCAGCATTCTACATAGTGATACGGAGACTTTTCACTTATCTTCCTAGTTAGAATGGTGGTGTCTTTGGAACCACCCAAATCACTAATCAAATATAATGTGTTTGTGATATTTTTATCAAGAACCTGAAAGTAATAAAATGTTAAACATGTATCAGATCTTGGCTAGGTTGTTTTTGATGCATGCCTATACTCTATCATCCCAATAAACGTATGATGTACCCATAAGTAACCCTCATTTACAAGTGAGAAGCTTGATTGATTATGCTTGTACTCAATTTTATTGTTACAAATATCTGCTCTTTCCTGGGGGAGAAACATTCTTTCCCATTCCATTTCTGTTGGACTTAGTCGTATAACTTGATTTGTAGGTGAAAGACTTAAGAGCCACCTGTATTTTATGTCATATGACCAAGCCCAACATTAAAGGGAAGTGTCTTTTTTCCTCTTAAACACAGATGTCAATATCCCAGGTAGAGTATGCTTCATTAACATTGGTCTCAGAGTGAAAATAAGGTAAAGAGGATCTGTAACTCACTCTAGTCATGGAGACTGAGTGGGAAATAAAACTGTGTCATGAACCTCTGAAATTGAGTGTACCTGGCGCATAGTAAGAGCCTCACATATCAGCTATTTTCATTATTGTCTTCTTCACTGTAATAAGCTTATTACTTATCTTTATTCACAACTAGGTATTATGTATTGGCTACAAGAACCATGTTTTCCAATTGGTATCCACGGTATTACTCAGCATAGCAACTTATGCACATATTAGAGTAGCTGCAAGGTAGGTAATTTAAAGTAATGATCAGAAGCACAAGTCAGAGGAAACATGATTTAAATTCTTGTTTGCTGTTATGGCCTGTGTGACCTGGAAGTTTCACTTACACTCTGAATACTCACCAGTGAGTTAAGGTTAATGAGATCTGCCTATCGGTTTGATGAGCATTAGCTAAGATAATGTGCAGGAAGCCTTAAGGGCAGGGCACACCTATAAGTGCTCAATCAGTGCTAGTTTTTATTAGTAGATGCTTGCTAGTAATGGATGTAATGGGCAAAGAAATTATTCTAACAATTCTACAATGGTTCTGTGCTCTTTCCAGATATTTCAAACGGACGAAACACAATCTTGCTTTCCATTAAGGTCTGCTTATGTTATCATCTCGGTGTTTTCTATCTGTAAATTATTACCTCCCTAAAAACGTTTTTGGGTTAACAGGAAGTTTATTTTTTGGCTTGGTACCTCTAGTTGAGCATAGCGGTGGTTCCTGGTAGGTGCTTAAAAAATATTCGCTACTTGGCCTTTGAAAATCCCAGGTATTTAGCCAAAGTTAGATTTCATTTAGAAATCTCAGGGAGCCCATTAATAGACTCACTAAAGCCAAATTTAGAAAACTTCAAACTCATTCTTAATTCTTGTAGGTAATAAATGTTTGACTCTCAAAGACCATTACCAAAAAAATTATGAATTAGTATTCACAGTGACAACTTGATATAATTCATTACTTCACTAATATTCTCAACAAACATCACACTAAAAACAATCTCCTCAGTAGATTAAGCTTGTGCTTTGTTTTTGTCATTCACATTAAATTAGTAATCTGAACATTCATAGACCTAAATATATTTAACCTTGAAATATATTTTCTTTTGCTACCAAATACCAAGTTGTCATTATAGAGAGAGGTCTTCATTTCTTGGTGATGTTTACCATAATGAACAAACTTTTAAGAGTTTTGTATTTAAATGGTTCCATGTTTTGCCTTGTCTGTTCCAACACAGGCATCAACTGTGAAATAAATCTAGATGAATGCCTATCAGAGCCCTGTCTCCATGATGGAGTTTGTATCGATGGCATGAATCATTATACCTGTGACTGCAAGAATGGGTTTTTTGGAACACACTGTGAAACAAACGCCAATGATTGCCTTTCAAATCCTTGTCTACAAGGAAGGTAGCTATTTTTTTTTATTATTAGCTTTATGAAAGTATATTTAACTCACAATATTTAAGACTTAACGTCAAGGGAAAGTTGATAAAGATAATTTTAATTATGCTCTTTCATAAAACAAGAGCTAAGTACATTTAAGATGACAGATGCTGCCAGTTTTAGCTAATGCAATGTACTGATACATTATCTCTGCCCTTCTTTTATTTCTGTTCATTAGCATAAAGTAATTTTCTATAAATGTGGATTAATGAGACTTTAATATACTTAAAGGTAACTGCTCATGGTAATAGAACTAGCAGGTAAGATGATGAGACATTCTATTATTTGCTCTATGGAGACATAATACCACACAGTATTTAAAATGTTCCTAAGTAAACTGGTTCTTTCAGCCCTATGTGTATGAAAAGTATTTTATGACTCTATGAATCTGTATAATAACTGCTCTGATCATGGATAAAATATTGGTTAATACACATCTAGAGTGAAGGTATTTCTAGGAGATGCAGGTGGCAAAGAAGAATGTATCACAGATGCATCATGCTGCTTGCTTCGACGTTAGTTTTCTTTTCTAATCCTGCCACCTACTTTGTAAGCAGGGAAGGGAGAAAGAAGGTTGGCAGCTCATTGCAATGCAGGCTGGCCATAGCTAACTTCAGTTTCTCACGTAAGCCCTAGACATAATTTTTATCTTTTAAAACTGTTCATTCTTTTCATTGCCATGGGGAAAATGGCAAAAATGAAAATTGATCCGTTTTTTCAGTCCAGTCACCTTCAAGGATAAGAAACCCAGGAATAAACTCTGCTTTGTATTGCTCATGGGAGTGCTTTTTTCACCTGAACTAGGAAAGAAAAGTTTAAATGGTGAAACTCCCTTGAAGTTATGCTTTAACATCTACTTATTTGAAAATGTAATTCTAATTCTGTGTTTCAGGTGCACAGAACTTATTAATGAATATCCATGTTCATGTGATGCAGATGGGACTAGCACACAATGTAAGATCAAAATTAATGTAAGTCTTATAATTTTATTCAAGTTATATGACAAAAATTTAATTTAAAAGAAAAATCAAGTTGCTTGCTGTAGGTTTCACAGTCATTTCTTCCACAGTTGTTGATGATTTAACTGTTCTCTCATCTTTCCTCTGTGTAATTCTTTGGCTGCTCCAAACAAAACTACAAATCATGGCTTTTTTCTCCCCCACCTTTTCCTTCTTTGTCTCTTGTTGTTACAAAATTCCACGATTCTCCTCCCTCCCGCCGACCACCCCACCAAACTAAATCCTAGAAGTATCCATTATCAACAGTTGCTCAGATGGCTTAAATTTTACCATCTGCCTCGTCCTCCCTGGTCTTAGGAGACAGAGGTATCTGTGGATCTGTAGGGATGACATAGGATTCAATTAATTCAGTTATCACAAGGATAATATAAATACTGGATGTATATATCAAGACGTGGGCAACACCTTTAATATTCTCAGGATATGTCTTTCAATCTTCAGGAGTCTCATGTGGTGTGATTGACATATGGTATTTTATATGGGATGCCTCATTTGTTGAAAAATGTTGGTTGACTGAGAATTGTGACCGTTCTTGGTGGATGAGAATCTTGTGAGCCTTTTGGAATACTGGGGAGTTCTTCCAAATCATTTTTGATTGACAATAACATGGTAAAGGGAGGAAGCATACAAACTAAAAGCCTTTGTCATTGTGAAACCATGGGTATTTTATTACATTCTTTGTGTCTCTCCCCCTCGTCAGTAAAACATAGCTATACTAGTTCTGACATCACAGGGTCATGAGTGAGAATGCACATGAAACACAGTAACTATTCAGTAAGTGGCCCTTCCAGAGAGGGGTGATGGAGTAGTTAAATGCATTCACGGAGAACCAAGATTGAAACTCTATATTGCTACTTACCTACTGTGTGTTCTCAATTTACATTTATTTTGAAATTATTTTGACTATTCAATAAAAATAATCACAGTAACTACCTCAGGTTATTGCAAGAATTAAATGAGATAATGCATGTAAAACAATTAGCACGTTTTCTGACACACAGTTTTAAAAAGCATAATTATCTGTTGATATTGTGTTTATTTTGTTCTGGATAGTGAAAGCCATTCTTGATGTGGAAAAGGAAATGTAATAAATAAATTCCCTAGTAGAGAATGAATAAACCATACATCTTGTTTGCATTACCGCAAATATTGCCTGAAGTAATGTCTAAAACCATATTTCTTACTAGTATAAATATCATATTCTTAGTTTTGTATTAAAATATCAGTAAATAGACATTTTTGACATATGTATGTATATATGCATGCATACATATATACATACATGGCCAATATTATGAGAGCAATTCTTAAAATTCTACCTATGTGATTCTAGATTTTTTCCTAATATTGTTATTTTAACATAAGAGCAAACTCATTATACTCAGTGACTTTTTTGTCTTAGAAGTATATCTTAGGAATCATTCCATTAAAATGCAAAGAGTCCTGATTCATTCTTTTTAATAGCTATAAAGTATTCCAAATAAACACTGAAGACCACACTTACCTGATGAGAGTATGAGCACACCGCTTACCTAGATCCTATTAAATGAAATCACTTTTTACAAAGTGTTGACTAATTTCATGAGGAAAATGTAATTTGTCATTATTTTAATTTATATTTTCCTAGGTTACTATCAAGATTGAACACCTTTCCATGCTATTATTTGCCATTTGTAGTTCTCTGTGCCTTGCCTACTTATAGCCCTTTTACTTTTTGATTATTTGCCCTTTACTTTTTGATTTGTAGGTCTTATTTTAAATTATAGATAAAATCTACTAGGTTCTGAAAAAATGCAAATCTTTTATAAAGTCTGGACACTCTTACTTTATACAGCTTATGAATTGTGAGATTTTCATATTTTTCTTTACCTTTTTCTTCCTAACTGGGCTTTGCTGCTCTCCAAAGAAATCCTTCCCACTGTAATATTTTAAATATATTTTTATATTCTCATCTACAATTATAGAATTCGTGATACTTTTAGTGCTTTGACTCATAGTGAATATATTATGATTGATAAAAGCTAGGAATCTAACTTAATGGTTTCTTTTAAGTATAATCATTTTTTCCAAGAAATTTTATCAAAGGGTCTGTTAATTCTTTCTTGATTTGGAATGCTCCACTTTTCATATAATAGATTTCTATATATGGGTTAGTTTTTGGACTATTCTGTTTCTTTACTTTTTATTTCATTTGCACCAGTACTATCTAGAATAATTATTATAGTTTAATACATTTTTTAAAATTTTGTCATGTTTCACTAATACATTAAGTGTACTCTATATGTAATTTTGCTCATTCATTCTGTAAATCTTAGATATTGAACGTCTATAAGAAATGGAGATATAATAATCATTAGATATATTTCCTACCTGACCAGCTCCACATGGAAAGTGATCTACATCTCTCTCTATCTTACTTACTAGCTGACCTATTTATTTTAACTTTCTCTATGGTGCAATGCTTAGATAACACACTCTGCAGGAGATTCATGAACTGTTTTTCAAGGCTAAAGAGGCAAGAAAAATGGAGAAAGATAGGCAGTACTAACTGAAAAGAGCACTCGGGTCAATATAGGGCAAGGTGTTACATGTGAACCTCCTTAGGAGTGGAAATAATATAGTTTATGTTAGGGCTGGATGGGCAACAACACAAGCAAAATTGCTGTGATGGTTAATATTGAGTGTCAACTTCATTGGACTGAAGGATGCAAAGTATTATTCCTGGGTGTGTCTGTGAGAGTATTGCCAAAGGAGATTAATATTTGAGTCAGTGAACTGGGAAAGACAGACCCACTCTCAATTTGAGTGGATACAATCTAATCAGCTGCCAGCTCAGCTAGAATAAAGCAGCCAGAAGAACGTAGAAGAACTAGACTGGCTGAGTCTTCCGGCCTCCATTTTTCTCCCATGCCGGATGCTTCCTGCCCTCAAACATTTGACTCCAAGTTCTTCAGCTTTTGGACTCTCGGACCTTCCACCAGTGGTTTGTCAGGGGCTTTCGGGCCTTCAGCCACAGACGGAAGGCTGTACTGTCGGCTTCCCTACTTTTGAGGTTTTGGGACTCGGACTGGCTTCCTTGCTCCTCACCTTGCAGATGGCCTATTGTAGGACTTCACCTTGTGATAGTGTGAGTCAGTACTCCTTAATAAACTCCCTTTCATATATACTTCTATCCTAGTTGTCCTGTTTCTCTAGAGAAACCTAATACACTTTGTTTTGTTTTTTGTCCAAGTGACAATTAGAAGGAAGCTTTAAAATTTAGAATTAATGCTGGAGAAAAGCAAATGCATGCCTGGGGAGAGAACATATGCCATGACTAGTGAAAAAAATGTAATTTAAGTTCTGGATATGCACACACAAACAGAAAAGGAAAGTGAGTAGGGCAGCATAGAAAGCAGATATTTTTCTTTCAACTTTGATAAGACTTAGGAGGATGGCATGTATCCTTCTCATGCACCATGTATGTGTACATGGAAGCAGTATTATTTTTAAGATATCAAATTATAAATATATGTTACGTACTGAAATGGAAAAAACTAATTACAGAATTAAAAAATCGTGACTTTCTCAGATGAAGTAGAAATAAGAGAATTCGTGCTTTAACTCATAGTGAATATATTGCTATGAGCAGACTTAATATAAAGCAAGGACTCATGTAAGTTCTCTAAATAAAAAGGAAATAATTAAAGAACTGTGTATAAATAGCAAAGACATGGAATCAACACAGGTGACCATCAGTGGCGGATTGGATAAAGAAAATATGGTACATATACACCATGGAAAACTACAGAGTGATAAAAATGAGTCATGTCCTTCACAGCAACATGGATGCAGCTGGAGGCCATAAAACTAAGGTAATTAATGCAGGAACAGAAAAACAAATACCATATGTTCTCACTTATAAGTGACAGCTAAACATTCAACACCTATGGAGATAAACATGGAATAATAGACACTGTGGACTAGAAGAGGGTGGAGGGAGAGGAGAATGGTTCAAAAAAATGACCTATTGTATGCTATGCTCACTACCCAAGTGCAATACACCCGTGTAACAAGGCTGCACATGTATCCCCTGCATGTAAAAAACTGAGTACGCACACGTGAGTGCATGTATTTGTGTTTCTCTGAGTGTGGACTGTAATTTATGAGCTTTTTATTTAATATAATTTACATTTTGTCTGCCATGGATATCACGTATATTTTTCTATTTTTTGTTATTCTTTCATTAGTACATAGTGGATTCTGGCATTCAGAAAATTATTTTCATGTATCCAAATTTACTTGATTACAGACTCTAAAGGTTCTGTGATTTTTGACAGGTTTAAAAGGGACTTATTTAACAAGTTCTTCTCATTCTTTTTATTTGAAATTAAATGATTGAACCATCAGAATGCTTTCCAGGAGAGGGTTTGAGTTGGAGTCCATCTCCCTCAACAAATGGTCAGCTTTTTCCTACAAATTATTTTAGAGAATATCGATATCCTTTCATTAGAAACAAATCTTTAAAATAAACAAGATCTTGCAAAATGGGAACATTCATTACACACACACAGAGTACCTTGCTTTTCCACTTAATCAATCATAGAAAATTATTCTACTTTATATATAATTATATATATATTCTATACTACCATATATTGTTCTACTTTCTTCTTATTAATATTCTATTGTGTGGAAATACTATATTTGTTTAATTAGTATCCTTTTTTGGATATTTAAGATATTTTAAGTCTATTGCTCTTAAAAATTCTTTCTGTGTTTTAGGTGCAGAAGTTTGAGTTCATTCTAGCTATTTCATAGCAGAAAATAATCAGCACTGGTTTTAAGACCCCCTCTTGCTCATTTGTTTGTGTGTGCCCTGCCATACTTGTGTGTTTATTAGAAATATTTTCCTACGTATTTGTTCTGACAAAATGTGATTATTACTTATTGGTATATGTATCTTTTGTTTAAATAAATGCCATTATGTTCTCTAGGTATTTGTTCTCTAGCTATTCCATTATTTGCCCTCCTCCATAAATCTTGAATCCCTAAGTTAGGGAAAACCTATCACGACTCATGCAAAAGTGAGCCCAAACCTAGATCAGAAGAGCAAAACAAGTGGGGGTAAGAGAAGTTGCATTTCCTTTTCCAGACTCTTTTTACTACCAACAGCAACCACATGTCACTTACAATGCTACAGATTCCGTAGTTACGTCTAATCAAAGTTCTCAGTCTTTTGGATTGCCCGATCCTGCAGCTTGTAAAGTAAAAGCCCATATAATTAATGAGATTTTGAATATACGCATTTAAAAACACTGGACTACACTAGCAGTTTTTATTCAGAACTGGACAAAGTTCACGGAATTCTGTGAAGGTTAATAGGCCTTTGCAGAGGGAATGGTAGGGACTTAGTAGGTACCGTGTTCTGTTCCCACTCTTCAAATAGTAGTTCTCTCTGTATCTGTTTCCTTTTCTCCAAGATCTTAATTGAGGAAAGTATTCCACTACCCAAAACACCAATGCTAAAAAATAAAACGTGATGCCATGAGAGAAATGTTATGATAAAGATGACATTGGGTAATTTCCTTTTCTAGGCAGTTAAGAGATCACAGGACAACCCTGTGGATCTAAACCACATCCCTCAGAGAGAACACAACTAACTGAGTCAGTGAGATAACTGTCACATTTACTAGCCCAGTTAGTACTTTGCCCTGTCTAAGAATTTCACAATGAATATATCACTGCCCTGTTCCTTTCATGCTCCTGTACATTTCCTGGCATAATATTTTCAGTACAAGTTGAATGAATATATCACTGGGGTCAAGCTCTGTTGTCTAGATTGCCCTGGTCTGCAGGATTCCTCCCAGCTTCCATCTCTTTCTCTAAATACTCAACCTTATTTATCTTTTATTTTCTGAAATTACTTTAGTGAACTCTTTGGGAAAGCACTTTATTATATTAAATAGAATATAGCAAAGCAATATAAATGATGAACAAAAGGAAAGGCATCCTTTTAAATTTTTAAACCAGGAAAGATCAAGAACTTTAAATGACAATTTGATTTCCTCTAAAAAGAAATTGCCTTTGTATTTCCCATTAAGCTTTCTAATTAATTTAGTAAAAGATTCTTGAAACCCTGGAGACAGAACTTTTGGCAGTCTAAAAACTATCCCTATCTTCCCATGGGAGATACAATTCAATTAGTTTATGTAATGTTTTCTAATAAATCATTCTATACATATCTAGAAACAGAGCTAAGGGAGAAACATGTTTCCATGCCACTCCCTGTGGAATTCTGCATTTCTATTCCATAAATAAAACTGCAATACCTACAGGATAGTCTACTATGTGCCCTTGGTTTTTCTTAACAAGTTCACATTTTCAGCAAAAGTGGAACAAATATCAAAGGATTTGTTTATAAAAACATACTTAGTTCTATCACTTGTAGGGGGTGGGGGTATACAAGATCACTATCTAAGTTCCAGGCATGACTGGAATATTATGCTGAAGTGCACAATTCATTTCTAATTGTGGATGACGCTAATTAATCTCTCTGATGATTTTTAACATCATCTAATTTTCCAGTGGATACATGATATTAATGCAATGGCTTCCATAATAGTCTTGTCAGTATGAGTTTTTGTTGTTAATACTTTTTTAAAAAGTCACTAAATATTTGTAAGCATAGGTGTCAATTAATGAACAATAATTCTAGAAAATTGTCACTTTTCAAGGTAAAACGCTGAAGAAGTATTTTATGTTTGCATATACAATTATCCTTGAGAATGGAAGAACTCAAGACCTAGAGTGCAAAATGATTCAAGTTGGTTTAGGTTCATTAAGATATTATCTTTAGGTAAAACTCTTGAAAATAAACAGTTTTACTAATGATGTCATAACTTTCCATAAATTAGTTCTCAGAATTATGGGTGCAAATCTTTTCAGTTTACATTATGAAAAATAATGTCATACCATGTTTGTGGTACTATGACATGTGTTTTCCACACTGTAAGTATATATATAAACCCTAAACTGTAAACTTAAAAGCATATGGTATGATATGGTAGAAGCTAAATATACAGAGAAACATATTTCTTGTTCAAATTAAGTGCCAAAAGATTGAAATAGAGGCTGACTGAGCCCTTGGCCTTCAGAGTGGAGAAGAAAGAAAGATAATATTTACTGATCACATATGACGTTTAAGACACAGTGCCACTATTTTATTTAACTCTCATAGCACACCATATGAGGTGGGTGATATTATCACCATTTTGTGCATCCATGTAGTTACAATAAATAAAATACCATTTGTTGAATAAGTAAGTAAAACTATGAGAAATTTTAAAATATTTTTAAGCTTAAAAAGTAACAGGTATTATCCAGATTCCTCTAACTCTGCAAGACATCTGCACTTCTGCAGCTATAGGTGTCAGAAATGCTGGACATACATTTGGACAAATGCATGGGGAAAAGTAGATAATTAAAAGATTATGATTGGATTCAAACTTCAGCTATTACAGATGTTTTAGCTATTTTACATGGATATAAATGCATTGTGAAATGTTTGTTCTAAGTATGTGATCAAACCCAGAAATCCTTTGAAATTTAATGGAAGTACTCTTAATCATTACCGTAGGAGAGCAGAGTTGAACTGGGGCTGTTTTGGGAAAACTGAGAGGTATGGTAGACACTAAGGGCCAGTGAATTCTGTTATCTGCAGAGGAAATTTGCTTTAGAACCATTATTGGGGGAAGGGGCAGTTCTCTGACATGGTACATCTTTTTATAAAGATTAATAATGCTTTTATTTCTTGGTAAATCAGCAATAAAATATTTGACAGAGTCTTTCTGGTAATAAAAGGTAAAAAACCACTTACTGTCATAAACGTATATTTCAATTAACAGAGGAAGGAAATGTCAAACAAGTTTGCACATCAGTTTTTTAGATTATGTTTAAATAAAAATATAATGATATTAAAATGGTCAACCTTATACTAATAATCAAATTTGATTCTCTATTTCTTAATCTAGGACTGCACATCAATCCCTTGTATGAATGAAGGCTTCTGTCAGAAGTCAGCACATGGATTTACTTGCATTTGCCCACGTGGATACACTGGTGCATACTGTGAAAAAAGCATTGATAATTGTGCTGAGCCTGAACTTAATTCAGTCATCTGTCTTAATGGAGGGATCTGTGTTGATGGGCCTGGACATACTTTTGACTGCAGGTCAGTATTTATTTACCCACAAGTAAGTAAATATATATTTAGGAGAGCTTATAAACATCCCATTAGTAATGCACTCTGCAATGTAAATACTAAGTTTTGAAGTAAGATTTTATCTTATATATATATATAAGCACAACTTAGAAAATAACAGTTACAAAATCGCATTGTTTATATTTTCCAAATATCATATATTCATATCACTCCCATGTTTTGCTTTCCCAGTTAAATCATCCCTCATTTTATAATTGTTTTTTTATCTCTTCTCCTTTCTCAAAGTGGGTTTTTATTCTTTTTCTCGAATATTTTATACCAAATGAATGATTTGCTAATATTTCACATTTACAGAATAATTCCAAGCCAGAGATTCATTTCTGTTACTACTATGCCTATCTCCTGAGATCTTAGTAGGTTATAAAAATTTTATTTGAGTTATAAAAGCAAATTATTCTATCACTATATTTTTGAACCACTTTTTAAAGGTATAGTTTTAAACTTTTTAGGAGATGAATTTTTTTCCTTTGTTATTTCTGATTATATAATATATCCAATGGATTGGTCATTTGAGAATTTAGTCACTATCTGTTCAACTTGTAAAATAATAACCGAACCCAGGTATTAAAAAATATACACACATACTTGACCTCCTTTCAGTCTCATTTGTGCTAGGATGATGTTAAGTTAAAATTTGTGAGCTGTATTTCTGTCATATATCTTAAATTACTGACAGGTTTATCATGTATATCTTGATATATAGTTATTTACTAGTAAAGTATACTTATCATTTCTATATTTTATTATTTCTTTTTAAGACACTAATATATTCTGCCTTCTATACATACTGTCACTTCCGTATTTTCTGTGTTCAATATCTAGGGCATGTTTTGCCTACTTATATATTTTGGTATCTACTGTATTTTTTATTTGGTGTATATCTCTAGTAAGACATACATAAAAGCTAATTTCATATAAGTTCAAGAATATTAACTTACATTTAGCATAGGCAAACAATGTTTATTTATTATTATGACATAGATATTAGTTATTACACATTGCCTAACATGCCATTTTTGTTTGATATACACATGCATCAGACATGTGCGTGTACCTGTGTGTGTGTGTGTGTGTGTGTGTATTTTAAATCCTTCTTTCTCATATCTTGTGTTTTGAACATACTTTCTGTTTATCGTACTTTTGTAGATTGATAAAATATAGTAAACATGTTTTTTATACAAATGCAAATTATATAAAACAAAATTATTAAAATGACTGCTACAAGGATTCTCAGGGTTATAACCTAATAATTGCCTGGACTAAGTCATTAATCATAAATTGAACATATATTTCTGATGGATACAGTGTTAAAAATCAGGATTCAATTCATGGAAATACATTTTGTTCAATAAAAAAATTGATTATCAAAATAAGTAAACATAAACCTAAAATGTGTATTTTTACAATCTGTTAGTATTTGTTAAATCAAGCACTGTAAGAGCTCTTAGTCCATTTAGTGTTGCTATAACAGAATAACAGAGACTAGAAAAGAGGTTTATTTGGCTTATGCTTCAAGTGGCTGAAAAGCCCAAGAGCATGGCATAGGCATCTGTTTGGCTTCTGATGAGGGTTTCATGCTGCACCATAGGATGGCAGAGATGTGAATGTGGAAGCTGGAATGCAAGAAGGACCAGACAGGAGAGGCAACCTTGCTTTCTGACAACCACTGTACCCAGAACTAATCTTTTCTCGAGAGAACAAATCCAGTCTCATGAGAAAGACTTTAATCTATTTTAAAGGTCTATTCACTGTGTACAGGCACCACCTCCCAACATTGCTGCACTAAGGTTCCAACATGAGTTTTGGTATGGACACCTAAACCATAGCAAGCTCCTGTATAAATATTCCTTTTAGGGAAAGTTATCCACAGGCTAGCTTGGCTGATTTTTTTTTTTTTTTTTTTTACAGCATGAAGCCAGTGGAATTCAGGCTGAAGATGCCTGCTTCTTTTCCTGGCATATTTCCCAGGGATAAGCATAGGCATTCATTACTGCTATAAAGTTATTCAAACTGTATTTAAATAGGAGTCATCTATCTCCAAAATTATCATTGCAGATTCAATGTGTTTAAAAGCCCCTGAAGATCTGTCAATGGTAATGCCTTGGGAGGTGCAGTTTCTACTGGGACTCCACGCTACACTATGAGAAGTCAGAGCTGGTGCCAAGTCAACACAGTCCTTAGATAGTTTACTTACCAAAGAAAACTCATATTCTAGGATAGAAGGTAGTGCTTTTCAAGTCAAATTATGAGATTTGTTCATGGGTTAAGGGTTAATCCATAGTATGTTTATGTAAAATCATAATAAAATTATTATTTGATATTTAAAGAAGAAAATTGAACTTATTGTTCTGAGTTCTATTTTGTGTTCTCTAAATTTAATCAAAAAGAATCATGTCACTCTTAAAAACCTGGTAAAATATTTTGTTGTTATTATCTTTATACTATTTTTGCTTCAAAGTTTATGCCAATCATAGTAAAAGTTAATGTCTTCATTCTTGTTGCTGGTTTGTTAATGATTTTGCTAAGGTCTGTTTGACTTTAATTGGGAAAATTACTCAACTTTATAACTTTGCACCTTAAGGGTATTTATCCTGAGGTCTTACTTGCAAGGAAAACTATTTTATTAAATATTTCAGCCTTTAATGACCTGCAGAATATTCCATAGGCTTGCTCTTATAATTATTTTAGAATTATTTTTTCCAATTGAAATTTAATGCTGAATGACAGTACACAAATAAACAAAAAAGGTAAAGACTGTGCTACCCTTTAAAATTGCCTGTAATTTTTTTAATTGGCAACCTAAAATATTTAGTTGTGTTGTAAGATTCACATATTAATTTTAACTTGGTGAAGTGTAAATTTCTTAGATCTTATCTTTGACTGAGGATGATATAGTAAGTGCTGTCAAGTTTGCTTTCATCTCCATCATTGCCAAAATTAAACCAAGGAATGGTCTTTTTTCATGAATGCTATATGTTATAAATTCAGTTGATTCATTTCTTTCACAGAAGTTAACATGACTTTTATTTAATTAAAAACCATGTAGAAAAGATTTATTCCAATGACTGACATATAGAGACCTTATAATTTAATTCCCTTCTGTTTTTATTTCTGGAGTTTTAAGTGTTTATTCAAAATATGTGGTGTCATACGTTTCTGTTATTTATTTCTTCAAGTCAGGGGAATTTTTAAAATTATTCTATTTGTCTTATGCAGATTGATACTGATTCACTCATTCTGCATTCTACTTTGGGTAGCAATATTGCTTACATATTGTATATCACACTTCTTAAAAAATTTTCTTTGATGAAATTTTTTGCTTCCTTTTTTAAAAATTTCAACATTTTCAACATTTATTATAGATTAAAGGACACATACACAGGTATGTTATAGGGGTAAATTACTTGATGCTGAGGCTTGGGATCCCAAAAATCCCATCACCCAGGCTGTAAGTACGGCACCCAATAAGAGGTTCTTCAGCTCCTTTTCTCCCTTCTGCATCTAGTGATCCCCATTGTCTGTTGTTCCCACCTTTATGATCATGTGTATTCAATGTTTAGCTCCCACTTATATGGAGAACGTATGGTGTTTGGTTTTCTGTTCTTGTGTTTGGTCATTTAGGATCATGGCTTCCAGCTCCACTCATGTTTCTGCAAAGGGCATAATTTCATTATTTTTTGTGGCTGCATAGTACTCTATGGTGTGGTGTATGTGTACCACATTTTCTTTTATCGATCTGCTGTTGATGGGCATGTAGGTTGATTCTATATCCTTGCTATTGTGAGTAACACTACTTAAAACTCTGTCCTTCATGTATTTCACTTTTTTCAGTTTTTATATTTTTGTTCCTTCTCACATTTTTATTTACTTCTCAAACTTGTATCCAGTTTTTCTGAAATTTTTGTATTTTAATCTCTTTTACTTTTCAATGTGCCTTAGTTTTTCATTATTTTCTTTCATCGTAAATGTAATGCCCACTTAAAAAGCCATATTATTATATTCTGTTTACAGAGTAGTTAGTTTATTCCAAGAGTTTGATTTTTTTCAAAGTTCATATAGCTGAACTCATCTTTTTATTATTACAGAATTAAGTTGACTCAGTGTGTCAGTTTCTAGCATTTTGTATCCCAGCTTTATTGATCTTCGTGGTTGTTACCCAGATATAGCCGAAGACCACTTTCATATCCTAACTCTATTTGCCAGACTCTTGTTTATTGAATTATTTCTGTGTCTTTAAGACTATTTGAAATAAGGCTGAACCATTAAATGTCTGGGCAGAGGCAAGCATTAATGCACAGGAACACCCATGAAAGCCTATTTTTACTACATGTGTTGTGGTTGCCAGGGTCTAAGGGTCAAATTACTACACAAGTGTGAGTCTATTTAAATATCTTCCTCTACTATTAAATTTTGAGTATTGGACCTCTCCAGGTCAGAGTCGTATCAGATTTATACTTTCTTCATTGCTGATTTTTCTCATGAAAACATTTTATTATTTTAAATTATTTTAGAACTAAGACAATGGTACATAATTAAGATAGCTAGTATTCATTTAAAAAAATCTTGCTGATGCAGTAACTAAATTTAGAAAGATAGGTAGATTCTTTGTTTTCTGGCAAGGATAAATTTGTTATGGTAGTTAGCACAGATATCAACACAGAAGAGTTGTATTTTGATGAAGAAAGAAAAAAAAATTACCAAGAAACCCAGATTAGATATAATTTTTTACACTTTGAGTTCAGTGGTCTTGTCTAATGTTCTCAGGCACATTTAGAGACACTGAACCTGTTAGGAATTTATTTTCTATGCAACAGTTTTGTAAATTTATAAGTTGATTTATACATGGACTCCTTTCAAAGCAAAATAAATCTCATGTTGTCTCAGTTAAATTATATATTTGATACATACAAATATAAAGCTAGTTATAAACCCATTATGTTTATTGCTGTTATATAACTATAAAAATGTTTTAAAGTTCAATGAAAACTATAAGCCTAATTGAATTGTTACCATAAAATGCTAATTTAATGTGATAAACTCTGATGTTGCTACCATGACATTGTCTACATCAGTGTCCCCTTGCTTCAGTGTGCCAGTTGAAAATATAATTCTTCCAAAGCATGTTTTATACTGTAAATCCTTAGTGTGCTATATCGTGATCATAGGTAGATTATTTAAACAGGAAAGGAAGGGAAGGGAAGGAAAGGGAAGAAGGGAAGGGAAGAAGGGAAGGGAGGAAGGGAAGGGAGGAAGGGAAGGGAAAGAAAGGGAAGAAGGGAAAGGAGGAAGGAAGGAGGGAGGGAGGAAGGAGGGAGGGAGGAAGGAGGGAGGGAGGAAGGAAGTAAGGGAAGGACGGAGGGAGAAGGAAGGGAAGGAAGGACTTAAGCCTGTTTGGAATGTGACTCTAGATAGTAAAATGAATGAACCACTGACATATAGTCTCCTTATTACTGTGGACAAATACATAGGCAGTATGCTTTGCATACTGAAATAAAATAAAAGTTAACTATTTCAAGCAAAATAAGTTAGTATTTCTTTTAGATAAACAGTTACTTAGATGTTAGGTGTGTAGTAACATATCATTCTATAACCATACTTCAGGTAATTTATAGAGAAGTGAATGGACATTTTAAACACCTAAACTTATTTCTAGTAATGTATGTTTTAGGCAATCCAAACATTTAAGTGATTGACTTTATATTACTTAATGAAGAAATGCCAATTTAATAATATGCACATCTGAAGTAGAGAAAAGTTACATGACAAATAATAGATAAGATTTTCAAAGTCTCTGCCATTCCCAAACTATATATGTTATTTAAAATAATTGAAAATATTTTTGTTCAGAAAATATAATACCTGATGATTTCATTTCTAGCTGTAAACTCAATTGAGTTTTAGGGCTGAGGGAGATTACAGAGATTACCTTTAGTGTCCTAGTTATTATATAGGTGACAAGGCAAAGGCCTAAGGAGGTTTGTACTCTGTCAGTCATCAAAGCTGAAGTCACAATCAGTGGGAAGGTCAATACCAGAATCCAATGCATTGCTCATTTATTTTTATTACAGTATATTTTATTTGAAATATGAAATACAAAAGAAAAAAAATATATGGTAAAAAGAGAAGAAATATTTATAGTCAGATATCATGACTATTCTTGCAGTTAGACATCTATTTTGTATTTTATTTCCTGATGCAAAGTTTAAAGACATTAATGACTTTGTTCAGTGTAATAATGACTGCTTTCAGAAATCCATAAGTATTATTAACCATGTGTAACACTTTAATAGCATTTTAATGCATGTAAGTTTTATTAAACTGTAAAAGCTATGTTGAAATTACACTAAAATTCAAATTAGACTCACACAGCAGAGGACTACAGAAATAAGCAAAGACATTATACATAACTTTTTTAATCTGTAGATCACACAGAATTTAGGAAATGATTTATAAAACAAAGCACTGAGACACAAAGATGGTTTGTTTTTAATATGTGAAACCCTGTTCCAGGCATTTTTTTTTTCCATAGTGCTCTCTGCCTTTGCCTTACCGAGTCCTCATCCATCCCCACAACTTTCCCACCCTCCAGCTCCAAATTTCCCTTTAATCTTATATGATTTTTTTTTCCCAGACTTGATTCTCCTTGGTCATTATCTCCATATTTTTGAAGTGTTTCATATTCTTGCCCTTACTATTTACTTAAACTTTATTACTCTTTCTACCTTGAACTGAGCATAATTAATTCACACTAATTATTTGTTAAAAGATTAGTAAGCTTTAATGTTTGATTCCTGACATTTTCAAGTTTCTTTTTAAAAAGATTGCAGGAAAATCAGTAAAAGTGAATTATTTTAAATTATATATTCTTAGGGACCACAATATCCTATAATATTGTTAAAGAAAATATTTGAGATAAGTAATCCATACTGGTATCATATTGAGGAAGGACAGAAGCTATTTTCTTATATGCTTAGATAAAAAACTCCAAAATAAAGACTAAGAGAAGTTAGGTAACTTATGATGGTTACAGGGTAGTGATATTGATTGTACAATAACCATTTTCAACTATCATTAATCAACTTAGCTTTAAGTTAATTAGTTTTACAGCTTGGAAAATGATGTTGGTATTTTAACAGCTGTAGTTTAGGTGACATTTTATTAAATAGAGATTATATTTTCAAAAATAAAAGATGGAACATGTAATACTCTAAATTTATGACTATTACTTCACAACATGGAGAGATTCAAATTTAAAACATCAACCTATTTTGATTTTTTAATGTAAAGTATTCTTATTGGTAATTATGTCATAATTTTAAAATTATATTTTATCTATCAAATTAGTAGGCCTTTTCCTATATTCACATGTAAGATTTTTTTTACAATTTCATCTCATAATAATGAAATCTTTTTCTGATGACCTCCTAAACTATCACAACCCTTATAATTGCTTACTAAATATTTTTCTTTGTTCATGTTTTAAATAAAATTACTAGAATTTCAAATTTCCTTGGGATTTTTAAAAATTATGTATTTTTGTACTTTAGTTCTCCAAATCAGAATTTTTGAAATACTTACAGATATTTCAAATATTATTAACAAATTGAATCAATCTAAAATATAATTTTACTAAATAAATATTATTAAATAATAAATTAGAATTTATTAAAATTTTCATAGTTCCAGCTTTTGCATAACTTTTGGAACTGATTTTGAATATAATACCTCACACACCTTTTCCTGTTTAGTCCTGTTATGATTTCTACTTTTCTTTGTCATTCCATAGATAAATAAATAAAAATATATTTTGAGTAGTGAGAATTTATTATAGTTTGCCTTTCAAAATACCTAGCAATAATTTATGATCAAATTATTTTTGAAAGGTAAATCTAGATTATTTTCTAGATAAAATCAATGTCAGATATACTAAATGTGATGGTAAACCACAGTTAGTGATCACATGTTCAATTGAAAATTTAAACGAGTAACAGAAAAAGCCTATGCATTCAATATAATAGATTTCAATCTATCAAACACAAATAGTGTTTGCTCAACAGCATCAAGTTCAATTTTAAAAATACATCTGTTTATTCCATTTGGGGATACAATTAAGGTTACTTTATTGCCATATGTAGAAAATAAAATAAGACTACTCGTTTAATTCACCAAGTGAATTTACATTAAAGAGTATTTGATTTACACATAAAACTTACACTGAAAATTGGCAATTGCTGTATTTTTTAGGCAACTAATTGATTTCAAAATAAGATTAAAATTTTAAAAAGTTAATTTCATGGTTCATCTAATTATTATATAACTTAATTCAGCAAATATTTTTTGGAAAACTACTATGTACAAAAAAAATTGCAGTTGGAATTTGAAAATTGAGAAATCATAGCTGTACCTGTATTTCCTTCAGAAGTTCTTATAAATAGATTTTAGCAGAAGAAAATATGTGTGTGATACATTTTAATAGGATGATTGTGTCCATTCAAAAATTACATATTAGTTTTAGTCTCCAATCACAAATATGTGAATTTTTTATGTATATTAAAATATATTTGTGACTATTTCACAGAAAATATAAATACACAGATATATTCAAATTCCTTTCCTTTGATGAAGCAGAAATAATTTTCTATGGTTTAAAACACCTTTATCAAACATAGGTTTCTTTAGTATGTCATCAGATTCCAAAAGCCAAAGAGGCGCATATACGATCCATAGGATCAAACATGACTAATTAATTACAATTCTGTATTTCTTGAAACCAAAAGGAAAAATGAAGGAAAAAAAAGTAGACAATTTAACCATATTAAAGAGAGTTGTGGCACTAATAATTATGGATTTATGATAGTTTGTTTGGCATAATTACCAGATGGTTAATGAGTTTGGTGGTTTTCTGTGGCAAGATAAATAGTAAAAAATGGTTCACCATTTAAATTTTGGTAAGAATAAAAGTGAATTGTTATATGTCACACTCCTTTTAATTTACTAAACAGAGTGTGAAAAGAAGTAAATATTGATGTCCAGTTCTACTATCCTTATTGTTAATTCCTATCAAAGTTAATCTTTAATAATACTAAACAAGTTATACCAAGTATACTGAATTTTCTAGAGAAAGAGTTCAAACTATTTTAACTGATAAATATCAAATGGCTGTCTCAAAGCAAAATTTGATGCCTTTAATAAATAACAATTTTATTGTAATAAATTACATACCTCCAGATAATTTTGATTGTAGGTGTGGCCCATCTGGACCAGCCACCGCAAAGACACTGGCTGCAGTAGGTGAGGCACAGCCAGGGTTACACTCCAAGGAGCAGGCAGGAACCACGCCCCCTTCCAAGTTGGTTGGGTGAGAGCCCTACCCTCCCAGGCGCAGCTGCAGCCACCCAGCCATGGCTGTGAACCCAGGCATCCCTGTGCTCTAGGGGCCCTGGAGAGCCTACCCCATGGCCCCACAGTCTTGGAAGTGCCTGCTCTTGCTGCCTGGACTCTTCCCCACTCCTGGCACCTGCTCCAATTTTGGAGCAAGGTTGAGGCCAAGCCCAGGCACTGTCAGGACCGGCCAGCTGTGCCCATGCTTGGGGTGATGCTGACATGCCAGCCCTCTGCCACCCTGGCCCCCTCCAGATTTTGGGCACTGACAAACACAAGAGGGAGGCCAAGGGGATGCTGAGGGTAGCTCCCTATGGACCTGCAGATGCCCCTCCACAAGAACAGCCTGAGTGCCTTGGACAACATGATTGATGATGGTGGGAGGCAGACAGGCTCCTGGGCAGAAAGGGGTGAGTCCCCATTGATGCCCCACCTTCAAGCCAGGGAAGGCGTGAAGCATGGGGCCAGGCTGTCAGTTCTAGGTGGAGTCTACTTTGGGATTTAGAACTCATGGCGCTTTTTCCAGACCCAACCATGGCCAATTAGCACACACTGCCTCCCTTCTAAAGCCCATAAACCAACCTCCCCCGCACACACACCTTCAGTCCCCCTACTCAGCCAGACTCAGAGAGACATCTGGATGACCAGCTGTGGAAAGGAGCTACCCAATTTGAGTCTCCTTGACTTGTAGGGTCAACCTGCCTATGAAAAGGAGCTACCCACTCCAGATTTGCTCTCTGCAGAGAGCTGGAAAGGAGCTACCCACTCTGGGTCTCCTGGGATAACCTGCCTACAGAAAGCAACTACCCACTTCGGGCCTCCTAAGAGCTGTTCTACTGATCAATGAAGCTCCTCTCCAAGCTTCTGAGGACCACATGGCATCTCCAAGCTTCTGGGAACCATTGTATTCCCCTCGTCCAGATGTGGGTGCCTGCAGTGGGAGCTACGTGCAGTACCTCTGGTCCAGTTGTAACCTTGCATGGAGCCAGCACCTGTGCCAGCACCTGGAGCTGCCCGCCTCACCACAGCAGCTGGTGTCTTCACAGTAGCCACTCCAGAGGGCTTGTGGCTGCCATCAGTTTAGCCAAATAATTGTGGCAAATCAGTCTAGTCTCAGCAGATGTTCACAAAGAGATAGATGATAAATGATAGATGATTAGACACATAGATAGATGATACATAAAATCTTTTTACATGAAGCAAATTGGCAAATAACTGATTTTAACCAGGGAACTCACTGGTAAACTTCATCTTGAGATAGTTTGTTATTAATTAATAGAGAATAACAGAGAAGGGATGATGTTAAAAATAACTTATCTGCATATTTTAATTTTGCACTAACACTTTAGGGAAATTAGTAGTGTGAAAAGATGAAATATGAATGAAGAAGTATCAATTTACAAGAATTTTATAAATTAGGATAATATAAAATTAAGTTTATTTTGTTTTTATTTTGGTGGCAGTTTGTTAGCCATCTTACAGTATTTATTTATAGGTCTGCTTCATTTGATAAGAGAAGGTTAACAGGAAAGAGCAAAGGTGCTGGAACATAAAGAATTACACACTCAAAAACCTTGTTTAGTTACTGTTTATGAAACTCAGAAATTTGTTATAACTCGGCCGGACGCGGTGGCTCACTCCTGTAATCCCAGCACTTTAGGGAAGCCGAGGTGGATGGATCATGAGGTCAGGAGTTAGAGACCATCCTGGCTAACACAGAGGTGTTAGCCACAGAGGTGAAATCTCATCTCTACTAAAAATAAAAAATATTAGCCGGGCATGGTGGTGGGCGCCTGTAGTCCCAGCTACTCAGGAGGCTGAGGCAGGAGAATGGCGTGAACCTGGGAGGAGGAGCTTGCAGTGAGCCAAGACCGCGCTACTGCACTCCAGGCTGGGCGACAGAGTGAGACTCCGTCCCCCCCTCCCCACAAAAAAAGAAATTTGTTATAACTCTCTTATAACAAATTAGTATCCTCATTTATTAAATAGCATGGTCTACAGCCAACCTAATCAGAGTGTGGCAGGGGACTTCATGAGATAGGCAAAGATAGATTGGCAAAGATAAACTTGTTTGGAGAATCTCTCCTCAGCGACTAGTTAAGACGGGTATGGTACATTTCTTTCTACCATGTCCACTTCCTTCTTTCTCCTCATGAAGACTGGCTTGCCAATTTATGTCATAGGTGATTATGAAATAATTAGAATGAAATTATCGTATGATTTTGTCTTTTCTTTGTACTTTTTTCTCTCTTTGATATAATTCTGACACATCTATTAGCCTTTTCATTTTAAATAAAAGAATTTTAATAAAATACATTAAAAAGGATTTAAAAACACATAATGGCTAAATAGCTATAGAATGTTCAATTAATCAACAAAGGTAGAAATTTAGAGTCAGTTATCATCAACCCAGAGTATATAACAATTTCAGCGGCTTTTTCTTCTTTTAAAAAGTGGATACAAAAAAAATGTTAAATTATATGTAAGTAACTTTGGATGTGAAACATTCCACACCTTTTATAATCTGTATAGTATATTATTTGAATGAATTGATAAAAATACATTTTTTCTGTGTGTATAGTTTAGCAATTCTTAGAATGATATGGTTTTTAATCTGTATTTGAGTTATCAGTGGTGAGCAAAATATAAACACTTATGTTTTCTTCAAAAGTGTATCTTCGTTAAATTAATTTTAGTGCTTAATGCTTGTCCTCTATAAAAAAAAATTACATTTGCCTCCTGCAAATTTACATGTGCTATTTTTCAGTCCTTTAAACTTATGACTGGCCCTAAAATGATGATTTTTTTTAAACATTCAGATGTTTTCTGGAAGTGATGCCCTTTTGAAAGTAAGGATATATTTCCCAGAACTATAAAGTTATAAAAATTGAAGTAGAATTAGTTAAAAGAAACAATGAGATAAACTTCTCATTATTTAGAAAGACAGTTCATTCAGATGAGAGGGGCGTAAAAAATAGTAATTTTGAACACTGATAAATACTTTATTGTGCTTAATGTGTGCTTCTATTATAGCAGATTAATCTGACATGTTCAAGTGTAGAAAAAATGTTCAAAATTCAGGTCCTTTTGTTCATTATTTTCAAAAATGTAACCCAAGCTTGCAGCTACATTTTCAAATTTTAGCTACACTTCATAAGTCATATTCACATTGAAAACAAAAAAACTTTCTATCAATATGATTATTTTTATTTTTTAAGTAAAAAAGTAAAAAAGCTAATGTCAGTGTATGGAATTATATGGTATTTTACTTTTCTGCTGTTAATGTTTTAATTTATAGGAAAGCCTGCTTATACAACTGTGATAATGCAAAAGCAAGACAGGAATCTAAAGAGTTAAATAAGCAGCAAGACTAAACTTTAAAAAAAAAAAAAGCTTCCTCTGGGAAAAAAAATAGATTAAACTCTCTGGTTATACTTTCCTTATGTAGGTGTGGAGATATTTGAATATGTGAAAAAAACTGCATATGTTTTCTTTTGGCTCTTATAACATTTTTGGTTTGCTTCAATGGTTTAAAAGAGATTTTCAGAAAGTTCTAACTCTTCCACAATAAAAGCCAGTGTCAGAATTTGATCTCTGCCTACCTGATTGAAGAGAATTAAACTTTAATGCCACATTCTGTAGTCTAGGTTGATAGTACTTTTTCATCAAAGACATTGGGCAGTAAGGAAATAAAAATAATTGCTCACGATGCTTATTGTCAGTGGAATTACTGTATCTCCACAGGTCAGGGCATCTATACATTTGCAGAATACTTTAGTTCTTTAGCAATACTTTTGTAGACCAATTTATATAGCTGAAAACTCTTCTTGCCTTCCAATTTTAAAAGCATGATTTTGATTTCTCTTTATCCATAAAAGTTTTCTAAGCTTCTCCCAAAATTTTTCAGTTCAGCAGAACTATAAACCTGATAGTGATATTTTGGAAGATAAAAAGGATTATATTGTGAGTTTTTTAACTTGAAAGATCAATGTATTTGTGTATTTGTGTGTGGGCATGTATATTATAGAGAGACAAAGACAGTCAGAGAATATTATTAGTATTTTCCATTTCTGTAGAAATAGACATTCACTTTGCTTACTCTAAAGAAACTGCAGATTAAACTGTCCAATTGTACTTTATTTATGTAGGTATTCAGATACTTAAATATGTGAAAAAATTTAAAACTATAAATGTTTTCTTTTGGCTCCTGTAACATTTTTTATTTGAGATAGAGAGATACAGACACAGGTATAAATGTGTTAATTATATATGTACTTATATATATTATAGATAGATATAATATATATCATATATTCAGAATAGCACAGGTATAGATTGCATCATATATGGCCTACTCACTCTACATAGATCAATTTTTTAAATTAACTATTTACTTAATGAATATTTGTTAGATGCTTTCAACCTAACATATGCTAAAGGCATATGAATAAATTAGATAAATGTCTTAAATGAATAAGCTTACAATATTTTAGTGAAACTTGTAAACAAATGGAATAGAGTTTACAATAAGAACAACACACTACAAGTACATAAAGTTTCAGTGAAAAAATAAAGATTAAACCTATTATATTTTGAGAGATTGTGTAAGGCTTCAACAGGAGGTATGCTTTGACCTCAATCTCAAAGGATGAGCTTATCACATTGGTATATTTGGTATCAAAGCATAAGAAAAAAATGGAAGTAAAGAAAGATGAGATTTGATGGATTACAAGGAACCATCATTTAAATTAAAAAAAAGTAGTAGAGGTAAAACAAAATAGTATTTGTGAGGTAGAATGGAGACTTGTAAAAAATGCTTACTGAACTGATGAAACTGATTCTATAAACAATGAGAGAGGGTCCTTTCGAAGTTTGTAACTTTCCAAGTTTGTAAGTAAGGGAGTTAAATGGTCAAATTTGTATTTTAGAAAAATAATTTTTTGGAGAGGTTTATCTGGTTAAAGAGACAAAGTGCCAAGTACTGCAATGATCAAGGTGAGGGGAATGTGAGTCCAGCTAAAGCAGTATAATGGGAGAAGACAGGGTAGGATCCAGAGAATTTGGAAGGTAAAAATAAAATATCCTGCTATTGATTAAATGTGGGAGTAGAATGAAAAGTCTCTTATGACTACTTTATTTAGGCTGGGGTAATTATGTGGGTCCAAATGCAAAAATATCCTGAGCATTTATGCAATAATCATCATCTCCAGTTCAAGTGGGAAGAGAGTTATGGAAGGAAGGAGACTAAGGATCTCCTCCACTTGGACTGGAGACAATGAGTTCAACTCACCAGGAGTTATTAATGCAATGTTTTTTAGGTAATGATGCAAAAAAAAAAAAAAAACAGAAACAAAGAAACAGGCAGAATGAATCTTCAAACCAGGTCTGTAGACCTAGGAACATAGTCAGTTTTAGAATTAATATGCACAGAACTACATGGATAACATGGCATCCGTCGCATGTGCTTGCTTTCTTTTTATCTTTATTTAGATTAATCTAATCACATTTCAAGAATTAAAAGCTTAAAGTAACTTAAAACATATGGGAAGGACTCTGTAGATCCATAAATAGCTTATTTTTAAACATATTTTTTGGTATCTCCTAAGCTTCTTATATCTGTATGGATGAAAATTATTCACCAAGCCATTAATTATGTTTTAACATCTTTATGAAAAAGAAGATAAGGAACCTTGAAAATCTTGAGGGAGATATGAGTATGTAATTTTAGAATTTGTAAAATTAATAGTGTAATTGATGAATTAAAGACTTTTGTATCATTCCAAGTTAAACACTATGCAGGCATATGTAGGTGTGACAAAATTTCTCTCTGATTCCTTTAGAAAAAAAGTGATCTGCTTCTGAATTTGTTACTTAATATTTATTTGTTACTTTATATCAATACGATTCTAAAGAATATAATGAAGAAAATAATGGTTTTAATATATGTATATATACCTAGGTTTATCCATAAAATTTATATAATATATGAGATATTAAATAGCATTTGAAAATCTAATAATTGGAGCAAGCAGGTGTTTCATGGGTATTGAGGAAGCTCTGAATGCCATCTGGCTTGTTGGCAACATAAATAGACAATTTGCATTTGTGGATTTAGAGATCTCACGGGTATATTGCTTATTTAAGATTTACATGGAGGATTAGGAGATTCAAGCACTTTTATCCAGGCACTGTAGTTTTAACCTATTTTAAATGTCTTATTAAAAGTATTTATGGGAAATAAAAACATATTTTTACATTGTGCACATGTACCCTAAAACTTAAAGTATAATTTAAAAAACCATATTTTTATAGTAATCTTTATTTTATAAGTATAATCCTAAACTCAGAAAAAATGGAGATAAGCTTTATTTGGCAATTGGTCAATCAGGTGAGATATAATATATGAGGTGTTAAATATACCCTTTTAATCATTTATTTTAAAACACAATAATAATATGCTTTGGGAAGACATCAATACTGGGAAAACTAAGGATTTCTCTGAAAATTCACCCATTTAATTTCAAACGTATAGGTCCATGGAAATGTATTTAGATAACAAACTGTTCAGGCATAAAGTGTCTGTTAACAATAATCTCACATCTCCGAACTGGGAACCTTCCCTGAAGGTCAATTTTTTTTTCTTTGTCAATCCCTGCTGTGCCTTAAATGTTTAATTCTTCTGCCTTACCTCTTAAAGAGTACGGGTATTCTTGCTATCATACTTATTTTTCTCTTTCCTCACATCTGATCCCATTACTTCTTTTCTTGGCCAATTGTTTGCTGCCAAACTCTGCATAGCATATGTCACAACATTTGGTATTTTGAAGGTAGAACTGGCTGATATTGATTAACCCGATTAGAATTTGCTAGGCAGGAGCTGAACTTCATCAGATTTTTCTCCTTGTTTGAAATTCCACAGTATACTGGAGAAATGGATGTGTTTGTGACTACCATGGGAAGCACTCACAATGAAAATATAACTGATGTGAGTTTCCCTTCACCACCCGCCGGAGAAAAATATTCTACATTGCTTAATTTCTCTAAATTATCCCTAAGCCCCAAATTACAAGAATGGTGTAAAATTGAACTTCAGTAATATGTTTTGGTATCTCTCACACATCTTCGTGTCACGCAAAAATACCTGAGGCTTAAATGGTGTCTAGGATATGCAGAAGAACAACTCTTCATGTTCATATTCAACTCCACATCATTAATTTGAGGAAAGTCAGTTCTGCTCTTTCTGGCTCAACGTACAGTACTTGACCAAATATGGAAGTTTGGATACCTCAGAATATAGCATCTGTGTGTATCGGTCTGATATTTCTCCCTGTGGTTCTGCTATTTCTCCAGAAAAATGGGCAGAATTAGAAGCAGGTGTCCATTATTTTCAGAGCCTTAAACTCAACTATATATCAAATAACTTGGGATTCACGCTAATAATTTTTAAGTGGTTGATTGCCCTACTAAATCTCTAACTCCTGTCTCCTACTCCTGTGGGACTGTCTTATATCCTCTCCCCTTAATGGGTTTTTAGAACACACTGCTCGTCTTTTCTTCCTGGAAGTAGTAGTAGAAAAGCAATTGGTCAGCTGTTTCTCTCCTTGCTATTTATTCTACAACCCCTTTCATCAGTAAACCTGTAAGTCTCTTAAAGAATGGTCCATCCCAGTAGCTACATATAAATTTGGGGCACTAAAGGATTCCAGAGATAGTTTGCTTCCATGTAAAAAGCATAATCTTCTATTGTGGGGCAAGCATGAATAAATAATTATGCAAGTTGGATATAGGTTGGATTTTCAGAAGCATTGTCTTCTTTCAGTACTGCCTCAATAACATCCAGATGTACGCTTTTTTATTTTGTTTCATGCGTAAGCAGTTTTTAATCAACTTAGTTTCAGCATACGTTAGTGCTGTACTCCAAATCAGTAGTTACTTCTCAGTGTAGACTCATCCACGTACCCAAGTCCTGCAACTAGGTCAACACTCTTGTCTCAAAAGCATCTCGCTCCATTTCTGTAGATTGCTATCATTCTACAATGCATAAACCCTCAGTACACATCTGGATGAGGTCCTCACATATAGCAGATCTGAGCATGTATATGTTTGAAAAAAGTACCGCTCTGTTTATTTTTCTCCAAATCAAATTGAATCTAATCTAAAATTCTGTCACAGCTCATTAGGGGATACTAAATTCCAGCCATTGAGTTTACCTGCCCACTGAAGTTCATTAAAAGTGTCAAAAATTGTATTAAATCAAGAACAATTAGGAAACAATATTCTGGTCATTCCAGGTATTTCACCTATGTTTACACGGTCCCTTGAGAGTGAAATGCCATAAAGTTTGATGCCAATCTTGGATGCAGAGATTAATCATGAAGAAGTTCAAGACTTTGGTCCTCAGAATTCAATTCCATGAAGTACCCAATAGCAGTCCTCAAAATTTGATACTGCATAAAAATGTGGCATGATATGTAGAAACATAAAATAATCCTACTAAAAACAATTATAGATATCTTGTCCAACCAAGAATGGTGTTCCTTCTCTCATACTCGGGATATCTACTTCCTCTCTATTTTCAACCACCCACTTCATCTTGCTTTTCTTCAATGATATTTGCTTGCTTTATCTACTTCTAGGAAACACAAATATCATGTATAATTTCAAAATAAAAGGCAATGTCTACTTCTTTTTTTTTTTTTTTTGGAGACGGATTTTTGCTCTTGTTACCCATGCTGGAGTGCAATGATGTGATCTCAGCTCACTGCAACCTCCACCTCCCTGGTTCTAGCGATTCTTCTGCCTCAGGCTTATGAGTAGCTAGGATTAAAAACATCTGCCACCATGCCCAGCTAATTTTTTGAATTTTTGGTAGAGGCAGGGTTTCACCATGTTGGACAGGCTAGTCTCAAGCTCCTGACCTCAGGTAATCCACCTGCCTCGGCCTGCCAAAGTGCTGGGATTACAGCCGTGAGCCACTGCACCTGGCTGGCAATGTCTATTTCTATCCCTGTAGTATAAATGTCCAAGATACAGAAAAGAATAAATGCTTAGCATTGGGCAGTATGCCTGTGTGTGGGTGGTTGGTGGGGTATAATAGAAGACTGTATCTCAATTATGTATCCTGTGATTTTTTTTTCAGAAAATCATAGTAATGGGAATTGATTATTTGAATTGTCCCATTTCAAGGAATAAAAACAATGGCCACATATGGCAGGATTTTCTCCTTTTTAAAAGCTGAATGTGTATGTATATGCCACATTTTTAAATTCATTTGTTGATGAACACTGTATTAGTCCATTCTCATACTACTATGAAGACATACCAGAGACTGGGGAATTTAAAAAGACAAGAAGTTTAATTGGCTCTGGTCAGGCTTCTGCTTCTGGGGAGGCCACAGGAAACTTACCATCATGGCAGAAGGCAAAGGAGAAGTAGGCACATCTTCACATGGTGGGCAGAAGAGAGAGTGAGAGAAGGGGGAGGTGCTCCACACTTTCAAACAACCAGATCTTGTGAAAACTCTATCATGACAGCAAGAGAGAAGTCTGCCCCCATGATTCAGTCACCTCCCACCAAGCCCCTCCACCAACGTTGGGAATTACAATTCAATATGAGATTTTAGTGAGGACATAGAGCCAAACCATATCAGACATTTAAATTGTTTCCACAGCTTGGCTATTATGAATAATGCTGCAATGGACATGAAGGTAAAAAATTCTCTTTGAGATCCTAATTTCAATTCCTTTGTATGAATAGCCTGAAGTGGAATAGCTGCCATATGTTACAAGATGGATGAACTTTTGAGGACATTATGCTAAGTGAAATAAGCACATCACAGAACAACAAATATTTTATTATTTCACTTATATTAGGTATTCAAAACAGTCAAACTTGTAGAAACAGAGAGTAGAATGGTTGATTAACCAGGGCCTGGGGCAAGGAAAAAATGGGGAGCTGCTGTTCAATGGGAATAAAGTTTTTGTTATGCAAAATAAATAAGTTCTAGAGATCCTGAAACATTGTGCTTAGGTTTAAAAATATTGTGTTGTGTGCTTTAAAATGCTGGGCTGTATGCTTAAAAATTTGCTAAGAGAGTATATCTCATGTTAAATATTCTTACCACAAAACAAACAAACAAAAAAAAGATGGAAAAATAATTGTTCATAAAGACATTTGTAAAACATTTTCTTAAAATTTCAACTTATGTAATAAAACAGATGAAGAAGAGGAAATTTAGTATAGTCCTTGGACATCAACTATGAACAATGATATTCACTGGAATATTTATTCCTGAAACTCAGGCCATTGAATTTGAAACCGTAAATAAAAAAACGTAGCTACAACATTTAATGTATTTTGATCAGGTCTAGCATGTGATCTAGTTACATCTGCAACAGCAAATTTACAACCATGTATTAAAGCCACATTTAGGTAAAATTATCCAATATGCATTTCATCTACCAATGGAACTCAATGTTTTTACATTCCCTACTATTACTTAAGATCCTCAACATTAGGGCATTCCTAAAGACTGCACAGTATTCTTCCTCCCAGGTCATACTTAATTTTTTAAATTTTGTGAGACTTTAGCTATCAAATTCTTACATTTTTGATTTTCAACTATTTTATAGCATATAATTTACCCAAAACGTGTAGTTGAATATAGCTAACACTAGCTACAATTAGAATTAATTCATTTACACCAATAAATACAAAGCTTAAGCCATTTATATAGTTATTGAAAATATCCAGTAAAGAATCATTTCTTTTTGGACTCTTCATATTCCATCCGTTCTCATAACTAGTACTAGGAGGTGGCTTTATTTCTAAAGTCATACAGCAACAAGTAACAATGCAAATGTAGGAAGAGATTCGGACTCATTAATTAGCTAAATGACTTTCATACATCAGTTTTGAAATATGCATAAAAATTATGTTTCCGTATAATTATGAATTTCTATATATGTTGGATATTTGGAAATATTCTTCTAAAAAATCAGCCATAACAATTAAAGTCATAATTACTAAAGGTCTTCCCTTAATGTTACATCTAACACACACACACACACACACACACACGTCAAGATTGTATGAAATTAAAACAATTATGACTTTGACATTGTCAGAGACAGAAACATGGAGACAGAAAGGAATCCTCCTTTGGAAACCCTTTCTTAGCCTAACATTATACAATATAATAGCTGACTATGCCAAATAAATAAACAACTTTTGGACATGGGTAAATGCTGCTTTTGCTGCATTGAAAACAGATTTATATTCCTAAAATATTTGAATTTCCCTGTGCTTTGGAGTTTTAGGTATTAATCATATCTTTGTTATATTTTCTCAATTTTTCAATGGCAATTGATCTCATATTAGAACTCCAAATTAATGTTAATCTTAAAAATTAACTCTTCACAGCTTGGTACTGCTTAACTTTAGGTAGAAACTAACTGTCACAACACGTATAATTTTGGTACTATTTTTTAAATGCAAGCCTATGATCATAAACTTGATGTCTAAAAATTCTCCACAGTAACAATCTAAATTTTATAGTTTAATATTTATAAATGTCTAAAAACGTATTTCCTGATTATTTGGATTGTAAATATATGATCTAATGCTGATCCAGAACATTACGAGTTACAGACACATTCTTCTTACCATCATATTGCTGCCTAGTGGTGTTACTTTCATCATTAGAAGTTAATAGGAAATAATTTGGGCAAGGTTAATATGTATATCTAAAAGTGGAGCCAAGTTATATCCACCTGACATCATACCATAATGGATGAATAAAGGCTTCACAGTAATTTGAATACCCAAAAGTGTGAGAAAATTGAGTCATTATAAGGAAAAAAATGCAGTACAAACAAGATGAGCTCAACAGAACCTGCACTAGGATGATGAATATCATAGTAATATTGTGAGTGATGGTTTTTCATTCAGAAAACAATGCTATGGACCACATAATAATACTATTATTTTAAACTTCATTAGTTTTGTAGTTCTATGAAAAGTATATTAAAATCTTGTTCCAGTCATATGGTTCTATAAAAACTCTAAATATATACGATTAATGCCATGTTTTATGTATATTCTAATTTAAATGACATTCTGGAAATAATGCAATATTGTGAGACATAGCATAATTTTTCCTTTAATATGTGTCTCAAGCTTAGGAAACATTGAATCAGGTATTTAAATCAATTAGTATTTATTAGTTTACACTTTTTACACAGGTTAAAACATTTTTAAATGCAAAACAATACAAAAATGGTTGTAGTTGCTGCCAACAATTAATTCATCACGGATTCAATGTTGTATGCTGCCTTTTTCTAAGTTTTCTCTTTGGTTACACATTCCTGTCCAAATAGCTGTTAAAATGTAGAGATAATTTTAAATACTCATGAAAATGTTGCTTTTATAGCAGATTTCTATTCTGTCATAAAGTTGCCTTTTAGATATTTTGAGTTTACTTTTCCCAATTAAGGAGAAGTTAAACAGCTTTATGGTACATTGTGCTTGATGCCCTTTCTGTGTGAATAATATAGTGCGGAAATGGCAAATTTTAGGTCTTAATGAACAAACACCTAATGTATGTGTATGTGTGTGTGTGTGCATGCATTAATTTTAACAACATTTATTTACCAAATTAAAAGTCATTAGAATGTATGTATTTTTTTCGTCTTGCTGAGTGAAATTTGCAAACTTTTACAAAACTTGTAGAAGTTCAATACTTGTTCGGATCTGAGGCTAAAATGGATTGGATATATTATATGTATTTTATGCACATTATGCAAAACAATGAGCTATGATGAAAGGAGAATGAGAAAAGCTGTAATCCATGCAAACCCACTTTAGGCTTTTATCTATAAGAAGGAAGAAAGAAACGGCATAAGGAGATTAAGTAAAAACTGATGTTTTCAGCATGTGAAAAACTGCATGTAAAACATTGTTCATAATTTTGCAAATGAACTCTAAAGTATAATTTGAAAGATGTTTTTAAATTATGTAGAGAGGAAATCTTTTCCTGCATTTTCATTCTTCTTTTATTAAGAAAAATGCAAAATAAATAAAAAGAATAAGAAAAAATAATGCTTCTGGATAATGTGCCACCTTGTTCTTACTTTGCCTTTCAAATACATACCAGAAATCGTATCTTTGAAATGATAACACTTTTGTAAGTTAAGCCTTACATAGAAGTAAGAAACAGATGAGAATAAAATGTGATCATGTTCTTATTTCCTTTGTCTACATTTGGCCTTAATGAAACCAAAGTGGGATGATTTTACTCTTATTTAAAATCTACAGTGAAAGTTCTATTGCAATTTGTCTTTGTTTTAGTGCCATAAAACTGTTATTGGAAAAATCCCACTGAAATTTATTTCTTTTCAGTCACTTATTTGAAATAAAAATAGTCATAAAAAGTTAATTATTTTTTCTGTATCTTATCGGGTGATTGCTAATTGTTAGATGTACATATTTTTTTCTTGTCTTATGATTGAACTAACTGAATTCATAATTCATCTTTGATTTGGTCATCACTTAAATGCTATAAATAATTATTATACTTTATTTGTTTTTCAACTTTTAGGTTCAGGGGGTGTATGTGTAAATTGCATGCCGCTGATGTTTGGTATTCATAGATCCAGTCTACTCTTTAATTTGAAAAAATATTTAAAGACCTTATTCTCTTCTTTCTGTCACATTTTTGCAGTCTTTTTGGTGACTATAAACATACAGCCTATTCTTTTCCTTTCACTTGTTTTTACTTACAAAAGCAAAGCAAAAAAGATTCCTGTTAGTTTCTTCCAGCAAATAAACTTTTTCTTAAAAAACAAATCTAGTGAGAAAATCAATATGATGATAAATGATTTATTGGCTGTTTTTATAAGGATTTATTTGTTGTATCTTCCTCGTAAAAAAAAGAACAAATCTAATGATATATTGCTTCCCACCACAAACTAGTTATAACAAAGATTATTCATATTCCCCTAGCTTTTTGACATTTATATATATATATCATACAACTTTAGAATCCCATCGCTTTCCTTGTAGTAGTCATTGGATGCTGGCTTATCAGATACTTACTGAGCATCTGCTGTGCCATGTAGTATATCAGAAATTAAAATTAGATACAGGAAAAGACACAAGGATTCTTTAAAGAGCTTGCAGTTTTAAAAAAAAGAAAGGCTTACAGTCTTGAGGTTAGAGCACAGGAAGTGGTGTACAGGGGAAGGAGAAAGAGAATTTGATACAATGTGATAATGATAATTTTGGATAAATGGAAAGTATTATGTGAACATATTGTCTAACACAGAATCAGGAAGGGCACCTTGGTATGGGTTACAGCTAAACTACAGTATTAAAAATATAAAGAAAGACATTATTTTAGTGGACAATTTGGTGGTTGGTAGTCCAGTATAAAAAAATTCTTGCATGTTTATAGACTTGTAAGTACATTAATATTGCTGGAGCATGTTAGCATGTGTGTGTATGAGAGAACGTGTATGTGCATGCTTCACCCCATGTTCATGTTCCTCTGGTTAAGAAAGGCAGAAGGATGTATCATAAATTGAATGTAATCCAAGCACAAAGAGAGATGGCTGAGAATCAGGGTCTCAAGTGATTTGTGTGCATTACGAAGCAGTTTAGAAAATATTTCTAGGAATTAGAAAAATTGTTAAAAATCTTGTAAGGAGGAAAATAACAGTCATCTTTGTATTTTAGAAAGATAAATACATTTGTTTCAGTTGAAAATAGAAGTGGATAAGACTGGAATTGTGACTTAGGTCAAATACTATGGTGGCTTGACATTGTATAGTAGCATAGGGAATGGAGATTATTGGGCTGACTGGAGATATATTCCAGCGTTTGAATTGAATAAGTTGTTGAATAACTGGATGGGGGTGCTGAATGAGAGGTTGAAAATTGCAATCACTTTATTGAGGTGACTTACGGGTTTTGGGTTACAAGTAGCAGATTAAACACATCTTCACCACTACAAACTCCACAAACACTACAAAATAACTATTAAAATATTTATTAAAAATGTAATTCCATAAAGCAAAGAAGAGACAAGGACAGGAAGTCACAAGAGAAAAGATGTTAATTAAGTGATTAAAAATGCCCATTTGTAATTTAGTTTGCAGACAAGAGAAGTAAGTGACAATAGGGAAAGAAATTAAGAAGCAATGAAACTGCCATTGAATAACTCTTTAAAAGATGGAGAATTGGAGACGCTTGCTGCCTGTGAAGGCCAGGTTGTGTGGATGGAGCTGAAATGGGAAGTCACTTGAATATCAGTGTTAGAAGCATTTAGACCCCTGGATACACTCTCCATTCCAAGCACTGTTATCCCCTCTACCACGTCTCACGCAACAAACATACACATGAACACCTAAAAAGAATTTTGAAAAGTTTTTCTCTGGAAATGTTAAAATGGAAGGAATTTGCAATTTTGAACAATAGGCATCACTAGAGGTGGGAGTGCCGTGTGGAAACTAGGGTTAATGGAGGTCTACGCACTGAGTATTGAAGGTCCACACCTCTCTTCCTACTCAGCTGCCAGATCGCAGTCACTCAAGCTTCTGATTTCCAGGCCGTAGGTAGGACCAGCTCCCCCACCTCAGGGAAAGAAAAATTAACAGTTGGAGGTATTACTGAAGCAGCCGGATCCCTCCTTGGTCAACTTAATCTGTACCAGATCCTTAAAATTCTGTAAATGCCTAAATAACTTCCAATCTGATATTTAGTTCCTTATTCTTAAGTATGAGCAGACAGATAGGGATTGTTAGATCTCTGGATAAATCTTCTAACACTTAAAACAAACAAACAACCCCAGAAACACTGAAGAGGGAGAAATTGTAAGCAATGTAGGAAACAGAAAAAAAAGCTTCAAAAATATAATTATTATACTCAGATAGACAAGCAGCATATTCACCCATTTAAAAACAACATTTACAAAGGGGCATGATGTAAAAGGGAAACCCAGATAACAGAAAAAGAGCTTCTCTAAACTGAGAAAATAGGAAAAATTGAAAATTAAAGAGAAAGCTTGAAATATAAAATTAAGCAGATTTCCCAGAAAGCAAATTCTCCCCCAAAGAAAAGCCACACAGAAGTAAAATAAGATGAGAAAATTAATAAAATATTTATACTGATATATATATTATAAAATGTTATATATGTATTATTATCTATAAATAATATATAGACATATTAGTTTACATCTGATTCTTAATATTTCAGAAAGAGATAACAGGAAAGGGGAAGTAAAAAGGAATAATTCATTATTGTTTCCTGAAACTAAAGTTCATTCATTTTTAGATTGTGATGGGCTCAACAAAGGCCTGGAAACAATCAGAATAATGAGACCATTTCAAATTTTCAAATGAAAAGAAAACAGAAAATATTTTCTGAGCTTTTCAACATAGAGAAAAAAAAACAAAGTTTTTAAAAATAATATGCAAAGGATAAGTAAAAATTCTCAAGTATAATATCAAAAGTCATAAGTCAAGTGAACAATGCTTGCAAAACTTTAGGAAAAATGTCTTTCCAATTTTATACCACCCAAACAATCAATCATGTATAGGAATCAAATAATGAATCCAAAATATGGTAATTTATGTCAGGAGTTTTCTGAAAATGCAAGTGATAAAACTACTCTTTGAGCTAGACCTCTCATTGCCTAGCTGGCAATGAGGAACGCACTGCTGAGCACATGGACTCTAGATTCTACTGGCACAAGGGACTCATAAAATCATGCAACTTTCACTGGTGGTGAATTGGGATATATCAGTGAAAGAGGAATCCACTAACTGGTTTGATGTTGAAAAGCGTGAGGGAAATAGTAGCTTCAAGAGCAATTGGATTGCATGCTATTGCCAAACTCTACTGACCTCTAGAAAAAGGATAACAAAATGCTAAGGGTGGTTAACAAGTAATTGAAAGCCAAGAGTGAAACTCAGCAAACTCTCTTGGCAGCATATGAAAAGGGCCTCATCTCCTCAGAGTGAAGTCAGAGAAAGCTGAGTGCCAGCCCCAGGATTTATCACTAGAGTAGCTCCAAAGAAGGTTAAAATTCTAACCAAGGCACAGTCTGCTATGCCAAGGTCAGGTCCCCTGGGGAAGGAATAATTTTTTAAAAAATCATGTTGAGAGACATTTAAGTTTTAAAGAAGTGTGTAAGATTTACAGATAACACCTGGACCAGATGCTCTGAGAGGTAAACCTGGACTGAGAATCAACATCAGCAATTAGAAATTACCTAATACGACCCAGTGGGGACCCTGGTATGGTGTCAAGAGAGATAGAATGAATGACATGATAAAAAAGTAGAACCAGTGCCCCTGCCCCACATGTTGCTGGCAACATGACTGCCCCCGCATATCCCCGCGTGTGTAGAACATCATGGTGCCCTGCATTTGCATATTAAAAGACTAGGGTGGGAGGGCCAGCTTTTTCGTGGGCTAGGTGAATGACATGCCTGGTCAAACCAATCCCCTGAGCCCTGTGCAAATCAGACACTGCCTCTTCCAACGTCTATATATACACCTGGCTAGTTTCTGCCACACTTGGGGTTCTGTCTCTCGGCTTTGGAGTGCCCACCCCTCTGTCTCTATACAGGGGAGCTTCTTCCTTCTCCCTTCCTTCTTGCCCCTTTTTGCCTATTAAACCCTCTGCTTCTTAAAACCAAAAAAAAAAAAAAAATGTAGAACCAGTAAAGACTACCAAGTCTAAAGGTCAGAGCTCAGTCTAGCTAAGCTAGATGGGCTCATTGTAAAACCTGAGTTATATTCTGCTAGAATTTCTAAAACACTCCATTTTTCTCTCAGCCTATACTTTTCACAGTTACGATTATTTACTTAATTCTTTGCAGCATTTAGTGCCTTTATTCCCTACTTGACTATAAGATACACACAACAGGAATTCTTATTTTGTTGGTGATTGCCACACTGGCACATAGGAGGACATTTAGAAGTATTTACTGACATTTTGAAAGATTCAGTTGGGTCTGGGTTAACCTGGATTTGCTATTCTTGACAGTTTTCCCTATCAGAAAATAAGATCTATGATGACAAGGACTTTATCTACTTTATTTAAATTTATACCTCCAGCAACTAGCACAATACATCATAAAAATAGTGCTTGACAAATAATCAAAGTGCAACAAATATTTGTTGACTAAATAAGCTTGGTTTTGGCTATACTGGTAGCTATCAGGTTATGATACTATTACATGATGTTTATTGTCGAGACTGTAAATATGTTTCAGAAGGTGAAATATGTTTATTTTGGGATCCTAAGAACAATCTCTTTGGATAAAGACAGAGTGTTTTCATGAGAATAAGGAAGCATATGTTTAAGATGAGAAATTCTAACCTGGTGGTGCTCAATCTTTTTGTCTAACAAAGAGCTGTAGGAATTCGGAAATAAGAAAATTATGGCTGCTTTCAGAAAATGACCTTTTAATTTGTTCACATTTTCTCAAAGAAATGAAACAGTTTTAGGCCAGCAAGATTTGGCTATATTCATTTCCAATCAAGACTTAAGGACTGTGAGATTTAAACAAGATTGATTAGTACATACACATAAAAATGCTAGATAAAACATGTAAGGAAAATTTTAACAGCTAAGTAAGCTGGAAAGAAAGAAATCCCTAGGGCTAGAAATAAAAAGGAAATTAAAGATAGATTGTATATTTTAGCTGAAACGCTGGCAACTGAAGTAGTGACAGGCTTAAATATGCATTAGAACATTTTCTTGAAATTGCAGTTCAGGATTTATTTTTATTTGATTTTTTAGAAATGGAGGTGTTATGTTGCCCAGGTTGGCCTCATACTCCTGGGTTCAGGAGTTCCTCTCAGCTCAGTCTCCCAAGTAACTGGAATGGTAGGCACAAACCACCATGTCCAGCTTAGGACAGGATTTTAATGACTGTTACAGAAAAAGAAGACATCTTGTGTTCTCCCAAGTCAGAGGGCAGAAAAGGGGCCTCGAATACAACTGATCTAAGGGCTGTACAATCTGTGAACTGGAGACCTAGAGACACTTTACACATCAGAACAAAGCAATACTGATATTAAGAGAACTTTCTATCCAACACAAGCAATAAGTGAAGGGGAAAAAAACCCCAAGAATTTGAAAATGCCAGTCTGTGTGAAAAGTGGTTGATGGCTTGAATTTACACAGTCATTTGTTATAGAAATCCAAACAACAACAACAACAACAACAACAAGCAGTAATATAAAAACTGATCTAAGACAGCTGAAACCTCTAGAATGAAATAATTTACTCAACAAGTAATTATTGAGGTTTATGATGTGCCAGGCTCTCTTCTGGTTCAGAGGACATAACAATGAGTAAAAACAATGAGTCAAAAAATCCTGCCCTCAGAAATCTTAAATTCCAGTAAAGGGGGAAGACAATAAGCAAGATAGCTAGCAAACCATATTACCTATTCACAGTGCAACAATGTTAGTGTTTGTGACCAAATAAAAAGGTTTAAAAAATCTTAATAAAGCTTAACAAAATAAAAATGAAATTATAGGGAATAGATCTTATATCACGGACATATATATAAAGTATATACAACTGCTACACTAATAATCTAATTTAAAAATTAGGAAAAAACAATTATTTTAAAGATAGTAGAAGGAAGGAAATTTAAAAAATAAACAATGAATACAAATTTACAGAAACAAAAAAGAAAAGAAAGATAATTCAATAAAAATAGGTAAAACTCAAAAATATTGATTAGAAAGATAACACAAATAATATTGAGAATTATAAAAATAACTTAAGTGTTGGGATAGTTGATGTTAATCACATATAGTAACCAATTAAAAGCAAAGTTTATGGTAAGCTTCAAAATATGTACATAAACTCTGTAAGGTAATGAACATACCATATTCTCCCCTCCAGATAACATTTAAAAGTAATATTTTGATTAAATTTTTGTTAAATTTATCTCAAAGAAGACTTTCTGTCAAAATAATTTTCAGTTTTGAGAATCATTGACTGAACTTGGGTTCCTAAAGCAGAGTTGGGGTAAAGAAAGTTCGAATCTACTTTTGGAATATTTAATACTTTGGAATGTTAAAAAAACTTTGGATGATTAAAGCCTTTGAAATTTGCTGACAGTCTTCAAGTTCTCAAATGAAAGATAAAAGCTTTGGCTAAAAAATTATAGCATTTTTAAAATTGTATTCATTGACTATACATGTGTATTTTTAAATCGTATAACCATTGAAATATTATTGAATTCTGATTTCCATCTTTATTTACATAGGACACATTTTACAATTTGTATTTATGTATCAGCACAATATGTATAATAATTTTAGATATGAAAAGCCACATAAGAGAACGTGAATATAGTTTTACCTGAATTTCTTAAAATTAATTTTCCTTTAGCACATAATGAAGATATAAATTGAATGCAGTAGAGTAGTTCCGCCTTCCCCATGGCAGTAAGATCTCTAGCAGATGACTGAATCCATGGATAGTACTGAAACCTAATTATATTATGTATATATAATATGTATATATGTATATAGGATATATGTATATAGGATATGTATATAGGATATGTATATAGGATATGTATATGTATATAGGATATGTATATAGGATAAGGTTTAGTTCATAAATTAGGCACAGTAAGAGAATAACAATAATAGCTAGTAATGAAATAGGACAATCATAGTAATATTCTGTAATAAAAGTAAAATAAGGGTTACTAGGACACAAGCACTGTGATACCATGACAGTCAATCTGATGACCAAGATGGCTGCTATGTGACTGATAGGTGGGTAGTGCCTACGGTGTGGATACTGGACAAAAGGATGATTCATGTCCCAGACAGGACTAAACAGGGCAGTGCACGATTTCATCACACTACTAAGCATGGCATGCAACTTAAAAGTTATGAATTGTTTATTTCTGGATTTTTATTTAATATTTTGAGAAGATGGCTGACCATTGGTAATTTAAACTATGGAAAGCCAAGCTCCAGATAAGAAAGGACTACCGTAATGTACTTGAATCGTAAATACTAAAAATACAAGTGCCCTAAAATGAACCAGTGATAAATTACTTAATGGTGAACAAAAAATATATGTAATTGAGAACTGGCCTATTTTCATAACTTTACAACTATTTTTTTACATATGGACTTTAATGGCCCATTTATTTCATCTTGAGATTAATATAATCAGATGCATTGGTTAAAACATACATATAAAATAGGAGATAGGCCCAATAAACCTGAAATGAAGAAAAGTAATCATCCATCACCATCATATGCAGTTAAGTTTTTTAAAGAGAACAGTTTTTTAATGTGGAATGCACTTATCCTAGCTTAAAAATTAGAAGGAAAAAGAGTATATTAGTCTATTAAATATTATTTAAAGGAAAGCCTTACTTTAGTGTCAGTCCTTAAAAGATGGGCAGTATCTGAGAGATATTTCCATGTTCATTTTGCAAGCTAAATCTCAATTAATATTCATGAACATTTCGTTGTCCCTGCTTCATGACCCTAAATAGGGTATTGACTATTTCTGCAGGTAAGCCTAAAGCAAGACACATTTGTTTCCTCTAAAATAGAGTTTCAATATTCTGGAAGGTTCACAGTGTGATTATCAATTGTAGACTGCAAATTTGTAATCTACATTGAATTGCATTTAAGAATTCTCTCAGATGACAAGTATGGGGCATAAATACAGATGATAATCTATTTTGTTTCTACAACATTCTTGTTAAAACATATGATCTGCCAATAACTTATGAATACCAACCTTAGTGTTTCCAAGAGACATTGTAAACACTAAATCTTACAGACATTTAAAAGTGGGCAGTCAACAAGACAAAACATCGTTTTACTGGTGAAGAAATTGAGGCCCAAAGAAGTTAAATGGCATAGCCAGGAAACAGATGACTAGATTTCCTGATATAATCAATTTCATATCCACTGTGCCATATTTAGCATCTTCAACCATTTCATGTTTTATGAGATGAAACATAATTTGAGTTATGTTGGAAATTCAATTTTTCACACAGTAGTTAAACAGTTTTATAGCAGGCATTATTTTTATTTGTGCACACATTCCCTGATGACTTTGAAAATGAGGAAATTATTGGGAGTAGTGGGGCTTGTAGCTTGTTCTCCAATGTATGAAAAAGAAAACCAGGATGAAATTGAAAACTTGATAGCAGTCATCAACCAACACAGAATATCGTAGTCAACATGACGCCCAAGGGCTGAGGGTTATCCATATCTGGATTTGTTGTGTGGTCATGGCCTCATAAGTGTCATTTCTTTTTTTTTTTTTTTTTGAGACGGAGTCATGCTCTGTCGCCCAGGCTGGAGTGCAGTAGCGCAATCTCGGCTCACTGCAAACTCCGCCTCCTGGGTTCACACCATTCTCCTGCCTCAGCCTCCCAAAGTGCTGGGATTACAGGCGTGAGCCACCGCCCGGCCATAAGTGTCATTTCATATATCTTATAGGAGGTTTGATTGATAAATAATCGTTAAACATAGTGAGCCTCAACCTTGTCTGCCTATTAGAATTACTGACGAATTTTTATACAAACTAGATGCCTTAGTCCCTATCCCCACAAATTCTGATTCAATAGGTCTGTGGTGGGGCTAGCTTATCAGTATGAAAGACACATGCGATATTTGGGAAATACCTATTCTAAAAAAATGTTCATTATTTACCTGAAATTCACATTTAACTGGGTATCCTCTATTTTTATTTGCCAAATCTGTCAACTCTACCCTGCAGTCACTTCCTATCCTCTCCTGGTAAGAATTTGTCCCTGTGACAGACAAGGATTCTAATACCTTGAGTCTTGAGTACCACCTCTGTCCTAGAATCAATAGAATCGATGAATATAAAACATATTAATTTTACAAATCAACTGTGGTGTAAAGAAATATAAACCTTATCCCCTTATTTTTGTTTCTTAATTTCCCACATTAGACTGTTATTTGAGAAGCATATATACACATTCATTCCTTTGCCTGTGAATTTATTCTTAGAAAATAATTCCAAGACACTGGTGAAAGGAAATAAAAAATGGTGAATTCCTCTATAGAATAATTTTTTTAAAGAATATTTTTGGCAAGAATTAATAATTATTTTATAAATTTCATGGTCTTCACTTGGGTCACAGGATTCCAGCTATCCCAGATGAATTAATTTATTTTTTGCCTTTCATTGCAGGATTATTTTATTATTATTATGGATTAGGGAATATGTGTTCAAGTTTGTTACGTGGATATATTTCATAATGGTGAGGCTTGGCTTCTAATGCATCCATCGCCCCATAATGAACATTGTACCCAGCAGATAATTGTTCAACCCTCAACCCCCTCCTTCCCTCTCCCCTTCTGGGGTCCCCAGTGTCTGTTATTTCCCTATCTTTAAGTCCATGTGTGCCCATTGGTTAGCTCCCACTTAAGTGAGAACGTGTAGTATTTGATTTTCTGTTTCTGAGTTATTTTGTTTAGATTAATGGCTCCATCCATAATTCTTTCTTCAGTAGTAATAATCCTGATGTTTAAAAATCCCATCTACCATTTTCTTTTCTTCAACCATTATATTTTTCATATGTCAAAAATCCACATTTAAATAAAATCTTATTTCAGCCTCTTATTACTAGTGTCTTCCTTTAGATACATAAGGCTAAATAACATGGTTATTTTTAATCCTTTGGTTTAAAATCTGCTTCATTTACATATGTCATTTTTCCTTTATATTGGTGATCTCTCCCAGATATCTACTTATTTAGCTCATGTTCACATGGAGATATTAATCTCTAGTCTCTATGTTCAAAAAGCACCAAAACCAAGCCCTGGATTGTGTTCATTCTTGAGTTTAAGAAGAGATTAAGATGTTGTTATTTCATATCTTTTTGTAGTTAAGTATTGCATAAATCTAGAGAGCATCATTTATATAAGTTAGCATTTATGGTGGCCCTTGGAGAGAGGTGATCCCCAGGCAGGAGAGCACTAGTAATTACTAAACCAGTTCCAGCCTCTCCATTTTATCACTAATCTATCAAACAGCATTTTAAAATAATGTTTAATTTATAGCTCTTATGTTTTTGAGCAGTTTTAGTTTTACAGAAATATTGAGTGAGAAGTGGGAAGAGTTTCTATAAACATATCCCTCCTTCCACCCCAGTTTCCTCTTTTATCAACATCTTGCATTCATGGGACACATTATAATTGATAAGCTAATTTTGGTATATTATTGTTAACTAAAGTCCATGTTTTACATTAGAGTTCATTTGTTGTGTTGTACGTTCAATAGGTATAACTAATGTATAATGGCATGTATTCACCATTACAGAATTATACAGAATATTTTAACTGCCCTAAAAATCCTATGCTTCCTCTATTCTTCCCTTCCCCCAACGCAACTCCTGGCAAACGCTGATCTTTTTATAGTCTCCATGGTTTTTTCTTTTCCAGAATGTCATATAATAAGAATCATACAGTATATAGACTTTTCAGATTGGCTTCCTCACTTAGCCATATGGGTCTAAGTGTCCTCCATGTCATTTTTGTGGTTAGGTAGCTCATTTTTCCATCCCTGAAACATATTCTATTGTATGGATATACTTCAGTTCATTTATTCATTCACCTACTGAAGAATATTTTAAATACTTCCAAGTTGTGGCAATTAGAAACAAACCTGCTATACATATTTGTGGCAGGTTTTTGAGTGTACACAAATTTTCAATTTACTTTGGTAAATTCCAAAGAGTGTAATTGCTGGATTATATGGTAAGAATATGTTTACTTTTGTAAGAAACTGCCAAACTCTCTTTCAAAGTGGTTGTATCATTTTTGCAATTTCACCAGAAATGATTGGGAGTTCCTGTTGCTCCGCATACTTGCCAGTATTTGGTGTTGTCAGTGTTTTGTGTTTTTTCCCATTCTAATAGGTGATGTAGTGATGTTTTAATTTGCAATTCTCTGATGACAAATAGCGTGGATAGCTACATATGCTTATTTGCCATCTGTACATCTTATTTGGTGAAGCATCTATTGGGATCTTTTGCACATAATGTAATTTTGTTGTTGTTGTTGGGTTTTAAGAAATCGTGTGGATAGCTACATATGCTTATTTGCCATCTGTATATCTTATTTGGTGAAACATTTATTAGGATCTTTTGCTTGTGATGTAGTTTTGTTGTTGGTGGTGGTGGTTTTTAGGAGTTTTTGTATATTTTGAATACCAGTTCATTATCAGTTAATGTGTTTCGAAAATATGTTATCCCAGTTGCTGGCTTATCTGTCATTCTCTTGACCAAGCCGCATTTTTTAGTGAGAGATTCATGTTTAAATTCTCAGAGAGAAGCAGCCAACAAACAAGAAGCTCTCTTAGTTGTATTCCATTATAGCTGGGTAGACCTGTGTGACAAAAGAAGAGAAGAAAATGCCCAAGGGCAGATTGTCTTCCCCTATTGTTTGCATAACCCTGATGGATATCTTGGGTTATTTTCATTTTAGACCACTAGTGCTTGGAGCCTAAGATTTTGCAGATTTTGCAGATTTCTTTGGATGATGAACAAGCAACATTTTATTTAATACCTTGAAGCTCAATTCAAATGTGTCTCCTCTCCTTTTCTCTTCATGAGTATTCATATTCTCAACTTCAAAACAAGAGGTAAGATCACTACTAGAAGATTCAGACAATTACCAGTCAAGGCAAGAAAAATTCTTCACCAATCATGAAGGCATTCGCTCCTGTCCAAGTTCTTCTGGCATCTGAGAGATATGTAAACACATTCTGGATTCTTGGCAGTAATGAAACCTTGGGTTATTCATCACTATCATATTACTTCTAACAATCCTTTTCTAGAAGCAATAGATTAAGTCAACTAGATAATTTAAAAGGGAAACATATCTTTGTTGTTTAATTGGGTTGGAATCTTATTGAAACTTAAGAATTATCCTTAAACATTCGTATTCTTAATTAATATATCTATGATACTTTAATATTATCTACTGGAATTGAATATGTACACAACTCTTTGTTTTTATTAATTCCTTCAAAGTGTTGAGATTATTTTCAAATTCATGGCAATTTCCTCAGATTAAAATAGTGTGTTGTTGTTAGCATTTAGGATTGCTGGAAAAAGTATAAAATAAATTCATGAAAGTTTTTATTTCTCCAGAATACCTTATATATGAACCAAAGGATGACTATTTGCAAACATTTTATTACATACAGTTTATAGTGTTCATTACTTGCAACCTTTGTGGCAAAGCTTTTATTTAGAAGTAACAACTTTGCTGTGATCTCATTAGGAAACTAATCAATATATTAGCAATAAAGCAAGTATAAAACACATTAAGAAAAGCCCCAAACCCGTTCATTACTTCTTGGTCAGAGGGTGATATTTAAGGCACTATAAACACAGAAAAATAGGTGCACAGTCTTAAGTACCTTATTTTTTTTGTCCTTTTAGATGCCATTTCTTTCTTTTGTTTATTTAACTTTATTGGATTCAACACTCCAACAGCATGTTCACCACCAAATTAGGGTCATTATTTATCAAGTGCTTTGAGAATCTAAGGTATAAAGAATAATACCTAAAATCATGTTAATATCTATAAACTAGAGTTTCCACTTAATACAACAGTCTGCCTTGTCTATTTTATATCCCAGTCTACTATATAATTAGATAACATCTGATATGGTTTAGCTGTGCCCCACCCAAATCTCATCTTGAATTGTAGTTCTTGAATGTAATTGAATCATGGGGGTTCCCCCCATCTTGTTCTCATGATAGTGAGTTAGTTATCATAAGATGTGATGGTTTAAAAAGGGGCTTTCCCCTTCACTGGGCTCTCATTCTCTCTCCTGCTCTCCTGTGAAGAGGTGCCTTCTGCCATGATTGTAAGTTTCCTGAGGCCTCCGCAGCCATGCCGAACTGCGAGTCAATTAGACCTCTTTCCTTTATAAATTTCCTAGCCTCAGGCATGTCCTTATAGCAGCATGAGAATAAACTAACATAACATCAGAAATCTAGCAAAGATCCCAATGACAGGAATGTTCCTGTCTGACTTAGTAAGCTAATGAAGCATAGGAAAAATTTTCAGCAAGTGTCAACTATTTTAGTCTAAGATACCAACTGGACAGTGTGGCAAGTGTTATTCATTCCCTAAGCACCAAAAGCATTATTACTAATATAATTACATTTTTATTTGAAATATATGTGAAAGGCTAATGATGATACATGTGATGAGCTCAGAAGAGTCCCACTTTAAATATAGTACATATAGATAGCCTTAATATTTCTGATAATTTCATATAACTACACACAAAGAGCAATAGTCAGCAAAAAAAAGGGAATAGAATTTTTCCTTCAAAGAATAGAAAGCCTTTCAGATAGCCAGAGAATATATTTAAATAGCATATAAAGGATTATATTTTTCCTATATATGTTTTTAAATATCTCCTTATAAAACCTGCAGCACAGTGAAAAATCTTTGTCTGGTGTTATAGATTGGCATAAACCCTGCAGTTCTGTCAGTATATCTTTTATGATGTAAATAGGATACCCTATAGCTATTTCCTGAGTAATTTAAAACTCATCCTGTGAAACTTCATAAGCCAGGGAAATAGGAAAAGCATATCTGGCCAGAAAAACAGGTTTGCTCGATCTCCTCAAGCAATGAATTTTTAAAAGATTTGCTTAAAACAACCGAGTATGTCAATTGGCAATATCAGTCCACATATGAGCTTTCAAATGCTCTCTTTCTAAGCCCAGGCAGCTGAGTGATTTGTATGATATTTGATTTTTAGTTTTTCAGCAGCCCGTTTTGATTTAGTGCTTTCTGCATTTTTATAGACATCAGCAATCCTGTAGCAGGTCCTGTTTGGCTGATACATTTTACAAGTTGATAATAGTAAAGGGTTTGTAGAGATAGAACCTGATATAGATGTGTTCTTTTGAAGCATCATCATTACTGAGAGATAAGTCTACATAGAAACAAAACACAAAAGAGCTAGCAGCTATATTTTAAAATTTTGATTCAACCAAAAAATTACATATATTGTACTACCTTGATGTTTATCCCCTTTTCTACATATTTGTGATGTTTTGAATATTGAATAGGAATTCATGAAGATATTTCCAAATAAAAACAAAAATGATATTGGAAATTTTTATAATAGATTGTAAATATTTGTCTTTCAAAAATACTGTGGTCCTGACTTCCAACTGCTATAGGTAGGATTACTCTTAAGAAAATTTTGTGGCCTAGAGAAAAACATTAATATTTGGAGAACATGTATGACAGAAAAGAGGATTAACATGAAATGTTTGATTTTTTCCTATAATCTCTTTCTTAGATTATATTTAATCTTCCCAACAATAATTTATTACATACATTTTTATGACCGTTTTATAAAAGAGAACAATGAAGCTCCTAAAATTTAATAACTTGCCGTGCGGTGGTTCAGTTTTAAGTGGCAAAGTTGGGGCTTGAACCAAGGTTTATCTTCTATCCTATTGCCTCAGGATAATTTTATTGAGGTAAAAGCATGTCAAAAATTAACTATATGAACAGCCTTTATGGGAGGCAAACAAGAAGTTACCTAATGGCTGGATGTGGCCTTGCAAGGATGAGCAGAAGTCTATTTGGTTTAGAGGAGTTACTCAAGGTGGCAATGCAGACCATACTTGTTTTGTTTGTCTGTTTGTTGACTCACATTTTACTGATATTTAGAAATAATTTGATTTGGAATGTCTTTAAACAGTCGTAAGGTTTTCAGCAGTTACCACCTCCTGCTGTTTTATCCCAGGAGAGTTTCACTTGTTTACATTATCTGTCATGGACATCTCTAGGCATTCGAGTTTGCACTCCCTATTTACAGGCTATTTACTTATATGATAGGCACTAGAAATACCTTTCCCTAGTGACAAAAATGAGTCTGTAAGATAAACACGAAATAGTTGCAAATACAAATATTTTATAGCACTCTAATTTAGTGCCAGAAGAAAGAATTAGATTTAAGCATGCCAAATATCAGAAAAAGGCAAGGTGTCAGATAAGGGGTCATAAATTTAGGAAAGGAGAGAGTTACAGGGAAAGATGGGCCCAAAATTTAGTCTGAGAAAAGTAAATTTTACAGTGGGAAGTTTCAAATCAAGGTGAGGAATTTGGAGTCTATCTGATTGGCCAGATTAGGGCTGACTGAGACTTAAGCAGCAGGCACATGTTATCAGGAGATTCAGTTTTAGGAACTATAATTTATACATAACAGACTGAGGTTCAAGGACAGAAAATGAAGTCCTTGTACTGGCTATTAACTAACTTAAGCCAAAGATCCACATAGGACCCATTGCTGAATTGAGAAACTGGTGTATGGAGGTAAATGGTGAGCTAATGCTATAATCTACTCCACACTAAGCAGATGCATGGTGATAGCAGGTACCTTTATGCTTTCCCTTCCCTCTGCAGGTCTAGGTGTGCTCCCAGATCGAGTGGAGATAAATCTGCAAGTCAACATTAAATAATACCAATCACAAGCCTTTGCAGTTACAACTATGGACTTATGTTAACATTTTCCTGCTGTTTCCCCTTCCTTCTTCCGTAAAAGAAGAGGGATTATAAGGAAAGATAAGAGGAGACACCTTGAAAAATTATCTCCAGTTTCCCCAATCTCTCCCCAAAAATTAACCCTGGGAAAGCCTCAGAAGTGCAACCAGGATCATGTGGGTAGAATCTAGAGTTTTTGTGTATTTAGTGTTCTGTATTTTTATAAAACAAAATGCATAAGTATGTGTAATAATGAAAGGTAATTCGTAAGGGATTTGACAGAAGTAAACAAAAATGCTCCAGTCTTACAGTAAAGACCTCATTATCTGGACATAGGATCTGGCAAAGTTTTCATGATAAAGATGCCAAAAGCAATTTCAACAAAAACAAAAGTTGCCAAATAGGACCTAATTAAACTAAAGAGCTTCTGCACAGCAAAAGAAACAATCAACAGAGTAAACAGACAACCTACAGAATGGGAGAAAATATTTGAAAACTTGAAATGTGCAAGCAAAAAACAAACAACTCCATTACAAACTGGGCAAAGGACATGAACAGACACTTTTCAAAAGATGACATACAGATGGCCAACATACATATGAAAAAATACTCAACATCTCTAATCATTAGAGAAATGCAAATCAAAACCACAATGAGATACCATCTCACAACAGTCAGAAAGACTATTATTAAGGAGTCCAAAATAACAGATTCTGGTGAGATTGCAGAGAAAATTTAATGCTTATACACTGCTGGTGGGAATGTAATGTAGTTCACCCATTGTAGAATGCAGTCTGGCAATTTCTCAGAGAGCTTAAAACAGAATTAACATTCGATCCAGCAATCCCATTATTGGGTATATATCCAAAAGACTATAAATCGTTCTACCATAAAGACACATGCACATGTATATTCATTGCAGCAATATTCACGGTGGCAAAAACATGGAACCAACCTGAGTGCTCATCACTGGTAGACTGAATTGAGAAAATGTACATATATACCATGGAATATTATGCAGCCATAAAAAAGAATGAGATCATGCCCTTTGCAGCAACATGGATGGAGCTAGAAGCCATATCCTAAGCAAACCAACTTAGGAACAGTAAACCAAATACCACATGTTCTCACTTATAAGTGGGGATTAAACATTGAGTACATATGAAAACAAAGAAGGAACCAACAGACACCAGGGACTACTTGAGGGTGGAAAGTGTGAGTAGGGTGAGGATTGAAAAACTACCTATTGAGTACTATTCTGAAAACGTGGGTGAAGAAATAATCTGTACACCAAATCTTTGTGACATGCAAATTATCCATGTAACAAACCTGTCCACATCCCCCTGAATTTAAAAGTGGAAAAGAAAAGTTGAGAAAGGATATGTCACTCTTCCTCTTTCTGTATCCACATAACCTAATGAACTATGCCATATCCATGTAGAAGAAGTTTGAGGAAACCTTCCTAGTTAGGACGCAGGTATCCTGAGAACTACATACCAACAGAGCAAAGATATATTTGCAACAACGTGGATGAAACTAAAAGACATAATGTTAAGTGAAATAACCCAGGCAAAGAAAGACAAATTTCACATGTTCTCACTTATTTGTGGGAGATAAAAATTAAAACCATTGAACTCATGGAGAGAGGGAGTAGAACAATGATTGCCAAAGACTAGGAAGGGTAGTGGAGGAGGCAGAGTACGTAGGGATAGTTAATGGATACAAAAATATAGTTAGATAAAAGTGGTAAGTTCTAGTATTTGATAGCACAACAGCATGGCTACAGTCAACAGTAGTTTATTGTAGATTTTAAAATAACTAAAAGACTATAATTGAATTGTCTGTAACACAAAGAAAGGATAAATACTTGAGGTGATGGATATCCCATTCACCCTGATGTGATTATTATGCATTGTATGCCTGTATTAAAATATCCCATGTACCCCATAAATGTATACAAAAACTATGTAACTACAAAAATTCAAAAGAAAAGCTGATACAGCTACTTACACAAATCAACAGATACTCATATTCAAAACTAATTAGACAACCACGTTCACAAACTTTTGAAAAACAACCAATATGGAAGATGAAAACCATGCTACACAGGACAGCTGATGTAGGAGAGAATGTATGAAAGTCTACCCAAAAATGGATTCCCTAAAAACAGATTAGTTAGACTGGAAAACACCAACCATGTATTATTCTCAAAAAGATGAATAAAGATATGTTTTTATAAAATTAATTATTGGTCAAAAATAACAGGAAAATGCCAAAAAAAGAAAGAAGGATTCCATGTGAAAAACTACCAAATGAAACAGAATATTTCTTCTTATATTAACATTTTGAAAAACAATAAAGCAGTATCTATTTACACGAGAGATGAAAAAATGTTTAAAATACAATCAAATAGGAACTTCTCTCTGAATACAAAAGATAGATTAAAAACAATAAGAACACAGAATATTTGCATAATGCAGTGAGGTGACTAGTTCTTTCTTACATTTAGAACATTGCATACAGCAGACAAAAAGGGAGCCTTCTTTTGAGACATGAATGAACTCAGAGCAAAATGACCGTGTATGAAAGCACAAGATAATCAATAAATTCTGTAAGGCAGAAGTCTTTTAGACCATATTTATTGAACACAAAACAATTTAAAAATGAAATTAACAACAAACTAAAATGAAAGCAGCTGACAGAATTCCTAAGATGAAAATGAAATCAAAACAGAAGTTATAAGCTGTTTAGGAATGAATTGCAATGAAGGCCTACATACTAAAAACTGTATGCAAAGTAGTACAAAGAAAAATGTGTAATGTGAAATGTATGCAGTAAACTTAATAGCAATTTATAATGGACAAATTAAAGCAAGTAAGCTAAAGAAAAATAAGAACAACAAATTAATTCCAAAATAAGTAGAGAGAGCATTCCTAAGTAAAATAGAAATCAAAATCAATATGAAATAATACAGAAACATCAACATATAAAGTAATGACAAAAGTGTAGATTTTATCAACAAAAACACAAGATAGTTATTTGAAAAGTCTCATAACACAGGCAAATATTTGGCAATTCAGAAAGAGGAGAATCACAAATACTAGGAATAAGAAAGGGGATCTAGCTATAGATACATAAGAAATTTGAGACTAGAAATTAATACTATATACAAGAATATAGCAAAAGTTTGAGAAATTATATATATAGCATAGAAGGAAAAGTGAAGAATTTGAATAGTTGTTAAAGAGAATGAGATTATAGAATGAGAGATATCCTGGAATCAAAGGAATAGCAAGTTTCAGAAGGGGAATTGGCACTCATCAGTGTTAAATATCAAGGAAATTTCAAACAGACAAGGGCTCAGTTAAAACAATTGTATTTGGCAATTTGGACTTGTTTGAATTGCAATATATTATATCCCTCTTGATCAAAAAAGTATTTATTCCTCATAATTATGAGTTTCTAAGAATGTACAAACTTCTGCTGTGCTGTAGAAGGAAGTAACCTACAAAGATGGGCTCTAATGTCACAGACTTCAATATTTTTAAAATGCTTTGTACAAACTAAACCTTCTGTTTGTAAATGCAAAAGCTCATTTGAGGTTCCTTTATGAATACTGCTACTACTAATAATAATTCACCTAGAAATATGATGCATTTTAAAGAGCGCTTTGACTGTGATTGTGATGTTGCATACCTCCAAAGTCTTTCCATACTCACCTACTGTAAAGCTGCACCTAGTTTCGACGATTGAGTTTAAAGGAAATTTAGTGAAACAGTGAACCTCAGAAGCACTGGCAACCATTATGGGTCAATATGTCTACGATTTCTATTAAAGTACACTGGTGAGTTAACCCATTTTCATATGCGGTAAATCCTTTTGGAATTGTTTTTAAAACAATTAGTGATCACCACCACTACTCTGAGAATAGCTTGTTTGTCTTTTCTGAATACGACTGTTTGAAATAATCATACCTATATAGCTTTCCATGTTCTTTTTATCAGCGGACAAAAAACAAATAGTATTTGATATAATTTCTTTAAAACAATAACTTTTCATTTCTTTACAAACCGTTTCTATTCCTGTTTGTATATACATATCCTTTCCACCTGAAATATGCTTGTATAATTCTTTTAAGAGGTAGTCAAAAGAAAGTATTAATAGGGACTGGTCTCAAAACAATCTCTCAAACTTCAGTGGTAGGCTTTCCTACTCCTTGCTAATAAGAAAACATTTCTAGAATCTACTAAGCAGTAAAACAAAGATTGAGAGACAAGCAATTTCTGTTGTTGAAGTCATTGTCAAACTTATGTAAAGGAATATAAGGATAGAAGTAAGAAAAATTATTTCTACCAACAATAATAAATGAATATTTATATTTATATATATTTACTTCTGTATGTGTGTGTGTATATATATACATATCTGAAGCAGAAACATATTTGAAAAGTAGATATAGTCTTGACAAAATCACTTTAGCTCTTCTTTAATACTTTTAGTTCCTTAAACTTGCTTTGCTCTCTCTTGATCTCCTTAACCTCCACCAATGCTGGTCCTTTAGCTTGACACCTTATTCTCATGTTCAGCTGGATGCCTTCTTTCCATCTTTCCTACCTCAGTTTTTCATCTCCTTCAGGAAGAATTTCGTGGTTCTGTAAGATCAAGCTGGATACATTTTTTAGGTGATCCAATCATATCCTGCCCTTTTTAATCTTAGCATTTATAAGACGATGTTTAAATCACCTGGTTATTTATTTACTACATGTGTCTGTAGTCACTAAATTGGCTATTACACAGGTGGGAACTATGTAGGCCAAATCCATCTGGACACCCATTTTTGTACTGCTCGTGAGCTAACAATAGTTATTACATAGCGTAATGGGAAAGCAATTTTAAACTTATGATTTAAAATTTTAAAACAAGAATAATATTTAATAATGTGAAAATTATATAAAATTATATAAAATTTAAACTTCAGTGTCTATAAAGTTGTATTCGAATACAGCTGTGCTTATTTATTTCTGTCTTTCTGTGGCTGCTTTTGAGCTAGGCCAACAGAGTTAGGCATTTTTTAGAGCAAAAATAATACTAAATACTCATTTACATAAGAACACACAGTTCAGCTGGTATCTGCAGAACATCTATAAACCTAAAAAGAAATGATTTAGGCCTGTAATAGTAGAGTGAGGCGCATCTTCCTTAGTTGCTGTCCCATTACGCTATGTAGTTTTCATATAAGTATGATAAAAAAGTAATGTAGGTTCTTATTTTCTACCTGCAGAATTAGATCTATTTTTGTCTTAATATGAAAGTGACTAGCTGGCATTGGCTTGGAGTGTAGTAAACAAGCCACAAGGTGACTCAAGGAAGCAACAGGATCTAGCTCCATTCATACACAATTGCCAACACTTTTCCTGCCAGCATCATCAATGTAAGATATGTAGGCTCTTCCTTGTCATGGCCCTACAAGTGTCTCATGATCTCCTGCTGCCTTCACAGACATGAATAACGGAAGGGTAGAAGATATGATTATAAACAGCCTGCCCTTTTTGTGATAAGGGATGATCTAGCAGTCAGGGCTTTGCTCATTGAGGTGGTTCATGGAAAACTGATTTTTCTCAAACTCCAAAGCACATCATAAGAAAGCTTTGCTTCTGTACCTTTATCACCAAAGGGCTCATATTATGGTTGCAAATTCAGTTAAATATGTCTTTATCAATTTATCAGAGAGCTACCCTGAAGTGATAATAAAACTTTCTGATACGACCAGGGACACATTTAAGGGAAATGGTTCATCCTTTCATAGGGTGACCCCTATATAAAGAATTCCTTGCCAATAATTTTCTTTAAAGACCAAAAAAGCAATAGACTTTTCAGAAGGACTAAAGCATACCATCAGATTCTGATTCAACCATTTTATATTTCTCATAAAATAGAATTCAATTTCATCACCCCTGTCCATCTTGTGTGAGTATTCCTCTTGCTAAATATATACATGAAGGCAACATTAAAAATCATTTTTATTATCATCATGGTTTTTATATTTTCTATTTCAAAAAAAGGAAATTTCTCAAAGTGTTCTATTTTATTTTTAATAAATACTTTGCAGAATCTTAGTATGAATTTACAGTAGAATACTTTTAAATATCTCATGATTATTCTGAAATATATTGAAATACATGAATCAAACAGAATAGTTTAATACATTGCTATTTTGTTATTTTTCATTCTTCTAGGTTAATTTAAATTTTATTTCATGTTAATATTGGGAATATTAGAATGCTCTAGGTGATAATTTATTCATCAAATAATACAATTTATCATACAAGAAATGCCAATCAAAATCACAATAAGGTATTATCTCACCCCAGTTAGGGTGGCTACTATCAAAAACACAAAAAAATACCAGATGATGGCAAGGATGCAAAAACAGGGGGAGCTCATACACCGCTGGTGGAAATGTAAACTAGTGTATTCACTATGGAGAAAAATATGGAGGTTCCTCAAAAAACTACGACTTGAACTAACATATGATCCAGCAATCCCACTATTGGGCATTTACCAAAAGGAAAAAAATCAGTATATCAAAGAGATTACCTGTTCCCCATGTTTATTGCAGCACTATCCACAACAGTCAAGATATGAAATCAACCTAGGTGTCCAACAACAGATGAACGAATAAAGACAATGTGGTATATATAAACAATTAAATACTATTTAGCCGTACAAAAGAATGAAATTTTGTTATTTGTGTCAATATGGAAAGAACTGGAGGACATTATGTTAAGTGTAATAAGCCAGAAATAGAAAGTTATCTATCTTATGTTCTCATTCATATATGAATGCGAAAAAAAATCATAAAGGTAAAAAATAGAAAAAGAAAAATAGAACAAAGAATACTAGAGGCTGGAAAGAGTATGGGGAAAGGGAAGATGGGGAGAGATTTGGTAAAGGATACAAAATTACAGCTAGAAAAGAGGAATAAGTTTTAGCATTCTGTAGCACTGCAGGGTGACTATAATTAGCAGTAATATCTTATATACTTTCAACTAGCTAGAGGAGGATTGAAAATATTCCAATACAAAGACATAATAAATGTACGGTATGATGAATATGCTAATTACCCTGATGTGATCACTATATATTACATACATCAAAACATCACTAGTACACAATAAATATGTACAATTAGTACATCCAATTAAAAATTAAATTCACTTATAAAAACTAATGTAAAAAGGAAAAAATACAATTTTACCTTTATTTGATTGTAGAGCAAAAAAATATACAGCTCATGTGAATATAAAGTGAGGATAACCCCAGTGATATCATCACATATAAAATTTCAAACTGTTTGATTTGACTTCAGAACTTTCAATGATCTGTAGACTTAAAATAATTGACTTCTTTTCAGTTTTTCTTTTACTGTACTGAACCTATGCTTTTTTACTATAAACAAATTATTCTTTTGCTCTCCTTAGCATCCTTTAAGGTAAGAAGTAACAAATTATTGTCACAAAATAATAAAATACTCAAATTCTGTTCAATGATTAAGTACATATTAGACTTAGAAAATAATGAATACATTTCACTCTAAGTTTGTCTGTGAAATCATCTCGTATTTTTTTCTCAGTGGAAGGGCACAGTGAACAATTTGTTAGATTTTATTTATATATATATATATATATATATATATATATTTTTTTTTTTTTTTTTTTTGAGACGGAGTTTCGCTCTGTCACCCAGACTGGAGTGCAATGGCATGATCTTGGCTCACTGCAAACTCCATCTCTCAGGTTCAAGTGATTCTCCTGCCTCAGCCTCCTGAGTACCTGGGATTATAGGCGCCCACAACCATGTCCATCTAATTTTTGTATTATTAGTACAGACAGAGTTTCACCATATTGGTCAGGCTGGTCTTGAACTCCTGACCTCGTGATCTGCCCACCTCAGTCTCCCAAAGTGCTGGGATTACAGGCGTGAGCCACTGCATTTGGCCTTGTTGGATATATTTTCATAAAAATAAAATAAATAGAGAAAGAAAGAATAAAGGAGAGAGAAAGAAAAAAGGAAAGAAGAGGAGAGGAGAAGGGCAGATCAGGGAAGGGAAGAGAAGGGGAGGGGCCAGTGCAGTGGCTCATGTCTGTAATCTCAGCACTTTGGGAGGCTGAGGCAGGCGGATCCCCTGAGGTCAGGAGTTTAAGACCATCCTGGCCAATATGGTGAAACCCCATCTCTACTAAAAATACAAAGAGTTAGCTGGGTGTGATGGCATGTTTTTTTACAAATATTATTTTACAAAAAAAAAAAAGGGGATTTCATTTTTTCCCATAGCCTAGCTAATATATTTGACCCTAATTACTTGAAAATAGTGCCAACAGCTCAATGAAGAAAAGCTGAAGGTATGGTACTAAATACTTTCAGAATTTATTAAATCTGAAATATACCCATTGATATGGTTTTTTGGCTCAGTATCCCCACCAGAATCTCATCTCAAGTTGTATCCTTAGTATTGGAGGAGGGGCCAGGTGGGAGGTGATTGGATCATGGGGGGCAGATTTCCTCCATGCTGTTCTCATGATAGTGAGTTCTCATGAGATCTGATAAAGTGTGTGGCATTTCCTCCCTTGCTCTTTCTTTCTCTCCTGCCACCATGTGAAGAAGGTGCTTGCTTCACCTTTGCCTTGTAGCATAGTTGTAAGTTTTCTGAGTCCTCCCAATCATGCTTCCTGTTATGCCTGAGGAACTGTGATTCAATGAAACTCTTTTCTTCATAAATTACCCAGCCTAGGTAGTTCTTTACTGTAGTGTGAAAATAGACTAATATAGAAAATTGGTACCAAAAGAATAGGGCACTGCTATAAAGATACCTGAAAATGTGGAAGTGACTTTGGAACTGGGGAACAGGCAGAGGCTGGAACAGTTTGGAGGGCTCAGAAGGAGACAGAAAGATGCAGGTAAGCTTGTAACTTCCTAGAGTCTTGTGGCATGGCTTTGACCAAAATGGTGATAGTGATATGGACAATGAAGTCCAGACTAAGGTGTTCTCAGATGGAGATGAGGAACTTAATTGGAAACTGGAGCAAAGGTCATTCTTGCTATGCTTTAGCAAAGAGACTGATGCCATTTTTCCCCTGCCTTAGAGATCTGTGGAACTTTGAACCTGAGAGAGATGATTCAGGGTATCTGGCAGAAGAAATTTCTAAGCAGCAAACCATTTAAGATTTGACTTGGCTGTTTCTAAGAGTATATGCTCATATGTGTGAACAAAGAGATTATCTGAAATTGGAACTTCTATTTAAAAAGAAGGAAGGGCCAGGCGCGGTGGCTGACGCCTATAATCCCAGCACTTTGGGAGGCCAAGGTAGGCGGTACATCTGAGGTCAGGAGTTCAAGACCAGCCTGACCAACATGGAGATACCATGTCTCTATTAAAATATAAAATTAGCCGGGCATGGTGGCGCATGCCTGTAATCCCAGCTACTTGGGAGGCTGAGGCAGGAGAATCACTTGAACCCAGGAGGCCGAGGTTGCAGTGAGCCAAGATCATACCATTGCACTCCAGCCAGGATGACAAGTGCAAAACTACTAAACAAACAAACAAACAAAAAACAAAAAGGGAACAGTGCATAAAAGTTTGGAAAATGTGCAGCCTGACAATGGAGTAGAAAAGAAAACCCCATTTCCTGGGGAGAAATTTAAGCCTGCTGTATAAATTTGCATAAGTAAAGATGGGCAAAATGTTAATAACCAACACAATAGGGAGAATGCCTCCAGGGCATTTCAGAGACATTCATGGCAGCCCCTCCCATCACAGGCCTGGAGGCCTAGGAGGGAAAATTGGTTTTGTGGGCTGGGCCCAGGGCCCCATTGCCCTGTGCTACCATGAGACATGGCACCCTGCAGCACAGCTGCTTCAGCTTCAGCCACAGCTAAAAAGGGCCAACATACATCTCAGGCTGTGGCTTCAAAGGGTACAAGCCCCAAGCCTTGGCAGCTTCCACGTGGTGTTGGGCCTGCAGATGCACAGAAGCTAAGAATTGAGGTTTTGGAACTCCTGCCTATATTTCAGAAGATGTTTGGAAATGCCTGGATTTCTAGGCAGAAGTCAACTGCAAAGCGGAGCCCTCAGGGAGAACATCTACTAGGGCAGTGCAGAAGGGAAATGTGTGGTTGGAGCCCCCACGTAGTGTCCCCACTGAGCCATTGCCTAGTGGAGCTGTGAGAACAGGGCCACCATCCTCCGCACCCCAGAATGGTAGATCCACCAACAGCTTGCACAGTGTGCCTGGAAAAGCCTCAGGCCCTCAATGCCAGACCATGAAAGCAGTCAGGGGGAGCTGTACCCTGCAGAGCCACAGGGGAGGAGCTTCTCAAGGCCTTGGCAGACTACCTCTTGCATCGATGTGCCCTGGATGTGAGACATAGAGTCAGAGGGCATTATTTTGGTCCTTTAATATTTAATGACTGCCCAACTGGGTTTTGGACTTGGGTGGGCCTGTAGCTCCTTTGTTTTGGCCAGTTTCTCCCTTTCAGATTGGGAGGATTTATCCAATTTGTGTACCCCCACTGTATCTTGGAAGTAACTAACTTGTTTTTTATTTTATAGGCTCATAGGTGGAAGGGATTTGTCTTGTCTCAGATGAGACTTTGGATTTGGACTTTTGAGTTAATACTGGAATAAGTTAAGATTGGGGGACTGTTGGGATGGCTTGATTGCATTTTGAAATGTCAGGACATGAGATTTAGGAGGGGCCAGGGTTGGAATAATATGTTTGGCTCTGTGTGCCCACCAAAATCTCAACTCCAGTTGGGATTTTTAGTGTTGGGGAAAGGACGTGGTGGGAGGTGATTGGATCGTGAGGATTTGCCTCATGCTGTTTTTATGATAGTGAGTGAGTTCTCATGAGATCTCATGATTTAAAAGTGTGTGGCACATCTCCCCTTGCTCTGTCTCTCTCTCCAGCCACCATATGAAGAAGGAGCTTGCTTCCCTTTTGCCCTCTGCCATGATTGTAAGTTTCCTTAGTCCTCCCAGTCATGCTTCCTGTTAAGCCTGTAGAACAGTGAGTGAATTAAACTTCTTTTCTTCATAAAATACCCACTCTCAGTTAGTTCTTTTATAGCACAGTGAAAACAGACTGATACACCCATAAAAATAGTTCCTTAAAATTTAACTTTATTGCTTTTGCATTTATTCCTGTGGTAATATTTAACATTATATCAAATATTTATATTTTTTCAAAATAAAAGAAGCACTGAAGGTTTGTTAAAGAATGACCATGGCAAGCAATCCAATACCCTATTTTATATTGTGTTCATAATTCCCATTCAGAAAGTTTGGTTTTACAGCAAGTTACTTTCAATAACTTTATTAATATACTTGCACAGGGAATGTATTTCTAACATGCCATTCCACAGAGTATTTTATGAAATAAATTCCATTTCAAAACTAGAGCAATCAAACGTAAAGTAAACTAGAGATAGATTTGCTAAAATCAATACACTATAAATGCTTGTTTTCTTTCAAGACAATAACATAGTGGTGTATAAAACAGGATAATCAGTATTGCAAAGAAAAAGACCCAAATACCAAATAAATTTTAAACACTTTCCTATCGATGAGGGGTGAGCACCATGGTTGTGAGTGTGTGTGTGTGTGTTTGTGCATGTGTGTGTGTGTTTACATTCTCCAACATGATGTAAAAACACATCATAAATAGTTTTGGAACCATCTGCATATATGTGCTCTTCTCTGTGTGGAGAAAGCAAGAAATACAACCGAAAAAAAGAACAGATGAATTTTTTGTAGAATTTAATCATTTCTTACTGTCAACAGAGGCAGAGGAATAAGCCCCAATTTCCTATTACATCACTCTCATGTTGCTCTTCAGAGAAACATAACAAGCAACTGATATTTGCTCCAAGTTGAGTTTTCAGGGACTCCATGATTTAAGATCATACTCTAGCAGACGGCTGTGCAGGTAATGAGTGAATTGAGTCCCTAATGAGTGAATAGTGCAGAAAAATATCGTAGTTAGCTTTTGCCTTCTGCAACTTGTTAAGTGAGGTTGTTCATTACTTTTTTTCAGCAGTCAATCATGACAACCATTACAAATGACAACCATTACAAAGTCATTTTTAAAATTATATTTTAATTTTTAATTGGCTACTAATTTTATATGGTCTATGGAGTACTATACTATGTTTAGTTACATGTATAAATTGTGGAATGATCAAATCAGCTAATTAACATGTATAACACTTCACATACTTATCATTTCTTTGTGGTAAGAACATTTAAAATCCACTGTTTTAACAATTTTGAAATATACAATACTATCATTCATTCATTATTATTAAGTATAGTCACTTTGCTGTGCAGATCACCAAGAATATTTTCTCCTATCAAATTGAAACTTTATACTCTTAACCAATATTTCTCCTTTTCTCCCCCAAAGGCAATTTTTATGTGTTCATATGTTATCTATAAATCATATTATATGTGGGGAAAGTGATATTTTATACATCTATATATTATGTCCTATCTGTGCTTACCTTTTCTATTTGTTCTTTAGTCCTTGAAGAATTTAAAATAATACTAATCAGCCAGGTGTGGTGGCTCACGCCTGTAATCCCAGCACTTTGGGAGGCCGAGGTGGGCAGATCACTAGGTCAGTAGATAGAAACCATCCTGGCCAACATGGTGAAACCCCATCTCTACTAAAAATACAAAAATTAGCTGGGCATGGTGGCATGCGCCAGTAGTCCCAGCTGCTCGGGAGGCTGAGGCAGGAGAATTGCTTAAACCCGGGAAGCAGAGGTTGCATTCCAGCCTGGCCACAGAGTGAGACTCCATCTCAAAAATAAATCAATAAAATAATACTAATCATACAACATTAATACCATTTTTGCTGAGCACTTAATGTATACTTCAAATATACATTGTCTCTGCTAATCTTCACAAAAAGCTTGTGAGGACATAGGTCTTATCCATTGTTTACAGATGGTAAATCAAATGCAGAGAAACTGACTCAGTTTCTCAGGGAAGGAAAAGTTATAAGTAAATTCTAAGTGATAATCAGGATTCAGGATTGATCTTCAAACAGTCTGATTCTCTAAACTTGATTGAGAAAGTAAGTGTCTTTTAATCCCTCACTGCTCCACATAAATCTCTCCTGAGCCTTGAGTTTCCAATTTCCTGGAGAATATTGCAATGGCTTTAAGTTGTTAGGTCTCAACCCACTTGTGCAGATAGTTCTAACTGAATTCAAGTAGAGTTACGAAACCCCCAAATCCACTGATGGTAGAAAAATGTGACAGAAAAATGTTCAGTCACTTCTTTGTCATTTAAAGCAATTTTTTAGTAAAAGTTATCAAAAAACATGCTTCTCCTACTTCCTTCTTACTCCTTCTCCCAGAAAGTTACATCAAAGAGTTGGAGACAATGGCTAGGTTCTAAAGTGTCCTCAATTCCTCACTGGTACCACCAGCCTCTTTCAGTATGTCTCATCTTACCAGTTCTCTGAATCAGCCTCTGAATTTGTAGGGTTCCCACCGAAGCATCCGTGGCTGGCTGAATGTCAGCCCTCTCTCTTGGCCTTATGAATGCACTTTGCACTGGACCTGCTCATCACTTCCAACTGACAAGCTGCAATTAAAGACATTGTTGATCCACTGATGAATATTCAAGACTGTCCTGCACAACGGCTTGTGTTTATAGGTCTTCTGGGAGGGCATATTGGCCCTCAGTTATCAGCTTTCTTTGCCATGGCCGTGATAAGTATCTTGGCTCATGTCATTTCTCATAGCAACCTAAAGAAAAGGGGACTGGGTAGAAGCAGACTTCCTCGGACTCACTCTCTCTCTTTCTGCCTTAACCTAGCTTGATGCCATTTCTACTCTATGGCAGCGTTACATCAGAAGCTATGATGTAGAAAGTATCAACAGGATGACCAACCCTCCTGGGGTGTCTAGGACTGAGGGGTTTCTGGGACACAGAACTTATAGAGCTAAAACCGGGAACATATTAGTCAAACCTGGAGAGCTGGTCACTCTATATACAAGATAATATCTGAAAATCCTCACCAGCCTAGAGTGTCAAAGAGAGGAGAAGCTTTATGGCATGCAGAAGCTGTAAAGGAGAGTGGAAAAGTACAGGTGCTGATGGGGGAAAGATCAAAAAACTATAGAACCATTTGGGGTGAGAAGACAGAGGGCACTGTGGCCTGCATCAAATTATCCTTGTTTAGAAAGTTTGTATTCAGCATTCCAACAAGTGTAAAATATATTTTAAAAACATAATTGGTACCTTTAATGACAGTAAACAAATATAGGATTAGTATGGCAAAGGTAAATCCAGCAAAATGTATAGTGCATTCCTGTGCTGAAAACATTTTTTTGCCTCAAATATTGTACAAAGGTTTAAATATTGTAATGAGACATTTTTGACCATTTTTATAACATATGGGTGTTATCCATGGTAGTAATAAGCAGTAATATGTTGTCTTGTTAGACACTATTCATTTTATAGAGTGAACTGTTAGTTTTTATTTTCAAAAATTTTTGAAGGTTTTACTCTTTGCTAATTGTTAATATTTTCTCTTGATTGTTCTTAAAAATAATTCAGAAAGAGTGAATTCCTAAAATCATTTGTGGATTATTAGATGATTAAATCCTCCTTTATTTTGATTTTAAATATATTTTTATCTATGTCTATGAAATATATGTAGAACTTCTAGTTCATTTTTAACCTCTCAGTGTTAATTCTGCGCTTACTGTACAACTGATTACATGTTGAACTAAGAGCATAAGTGTAATTAAATTATTAGTTATATTTGCCTAAAAATAGGATGATTTTGCTTATACAATTTGTTTTATATAGACACATTATTTTCATTAGAACAGTAGGCAAATTTACTACAGAATTACTTTCAAGTAAAATTATGTAAATAAAATTATACTTACAAATGCCTAAAAATAAGTTATTAATTGGACTTTGTACAAATAGACTAAGAGAAGTGGTGATAAGTAGTGTATCATGTCACTAAATCCATGAGCTGATTTCACACTACAATAATTAGTGATGAGTAAAAAAGGAATGTCTCGCTTGAAACAAGTATCACCTAGCCCCAAATCCTGTATCTCTTGATAGCTACCCGTCGTCTCATTACAACTTAAGACTAATTTTCTTTTCTTTTCTTTTCTGTTTTTGAGATGGAGTCTCGCTCTGTCGCCCAGGTTGGAGTGCAGTGCAGTGATCTCTGCTCACTGCAAGCTTCGCCTCCCGGGTTCACGCCATTCTCCTGCCTCAGCCTCCCGAGTAGCTGGGACTACAGGTGCCCTCCATCACGTCTGGTTAATTTTTTTGTATTTTTAGTAGAGACCGGGTTTCACCGTGTTAGCCAGGATGGTCTCTATCTCCTGACCTAGTGATCCGCCAACCTCGGCCTTCCAGAGTGCTGGGATTACAGGCTTGAGCCACTGCGCCCGGCCAAGACTAATTTTCTACTATCATTGGTGATGGAGCTTTATCTTTTCTCCCCATCCAAATTGATTACTCTTTGCCCAAAGGGTAGACTCCTTATTTAATAAAACAAAAATAGACTTTAGCTCCATCTCCCATTATTCTCCTAGCTGGGTGTTGATGAAAGAAAAGAAATCTGTTGTCAAAAGAGATGTGGTGTGTACTGACTTTTTCTCACTCCAAACTGCAGTGGAGGGAATGATAAAACTGGGTTTGTGTTCTTAATTAGAGGGAGAAAAGTAATTCCACTGGTGGATTTCTATAGACACAATAATTGTAGCATGGACTGGGTGCAAGTTCTGTTTCCTCAGTTTGCCACTGAGAGAGGATTGTCGTAAACTCTTTCCTTTGTAGAGTTGAGTCTAGTCATGTCTCTAATCAAAAAAAAACCAAACACCCAAGTTCCAGGCTATCCAAGCAGTAGTACCCCAGTAGTGATAAATTTCAATTTTATTGACAAAATCCAATAATCCTCTTATATTTTGATATTGTCATTTGCCCCTACATTGCAATCAAGTTGTATTAGTCTGCTTTTAATCCAAGACACAGAAGTTTTAACTTATTTAGAGGAGAGTGTAGTGGCTAGTGAGGTAAATGGGAGAATGTCCAGGCTTCCAAAGGGGTTTTTCCCAGGATCCCTATCAATGAACTGTTGGAGCAAAGAACAAAGCACAAGACTGACACTCAACAAATAACTTGTGCGTACTAGATGAGACATACCTGTGTTTGACGTGTTAAGAAATTCATCTTTTGGGCCGGGCACAGTGGCTCACGCCTGTAATCCCAGCACTTTGGGAGGCCGAGGCGGGCAGATCAGGAGGTCAGGCAATCAAGACCATCCTGACTAACACGGTGAAACCCCGTCTCTACTAAAAATACAAAAAAAAAAATCAGGCGGGCGCCTGTAGTCCCAGCTACTCGGGAGGCTGAGGCAGGAGAACGGCGTGAACCCGGGAGGCGAAGCTTGTAGTGAGCCGAGATCGCGCCAGTGCACTCCAGCCTGGGCGACAGAGCGAGACTCCGTCTCAAACAAACAAACGAACAAAACACACACACACACACACACACAAAAAAAAAAAAAAAAAAAGAAAAGAAAAAAAATTAATCTTTTGTAGATGTAGCTGTGCAGTAAAAGAAGGAACAGAACAGGTGGAGTGAGAAGACATAAAACCCACTTATTTACTGATTGATACAGTGGTATAATATTCATTCTGTCAGTTAGGGTATTGGGATAAAACCATTGGTTAAGCGGATGCATACATTTTAAATAATACAAATTAAGACGTGATAGCATAGTTTTTCTACCAAAATGTGTATTCTACTATTCACTCACACAGTCAAAACATACTTGTGTATTTAATGTGCCACTCCTTAATATGCTGGAAATAAAAAAAAATGCATGTTTTTTGCCACAAAATATTTAGTCTTTTGATAAAGAAAGTTATGGTAAGAGATAATTCCAAGGCAGTGCACTAAGTGTTATAATAGAAGTCTGAACAAGACGTGTGGGAGCAGTGAAGAAAATTAGTCAATTTTCCTGAGACAGTCAGGGAGAAATCAACAGGGCTAACTTTTCAGGTTGGAGAAGGACTCCTCTATGGGGAGATGATAAGGAAGCACATTTCTTACAGACAAAAAACATCAGGTCATAACAGAGTATGTCTTCCTTAGAAAACCGAATGTTGAAATGTGAATAAGAAGAGGTAAGGATAGAAAAATATATTGAAGACAGGTAATAGAGCACCTTCAATGTCACCCTAAGAATTTTTTATTTTATAAATCAGATATTAGTTTGGGGTCTGTATGTATATGTGAAGATCCATTTACCAAGTCTCAAAGAAGGGATATAAATGAGCCTAAGGCCAAAGTGACTGTATTAAAATTTTCTTTCTCCCTAGAAAACTTCATCAGGGAGTATCACATCTGTTAAAAAAAAAAAAAAAGCACAGATGCTTTGTATTTTTAAATTCAGAACATTTTTTGACTTTGATTTGTTATTGTTATTTTAAAATTATCTGTTTCATGAGAAAATGTTCAGGACTTTATTTCTACACTTACGATTCAAAACAAGACAAAAGTTCATGTAAGAATATTTTATTGTGAACTTCATCTAAGATGTATTCTGTGCTGAGTAAAAGGACACTCTGTAGTGGTTTTACATGTATAATGCTCCAATTTTAATAAGGTTCTGTTTTCAACTAAAATTAAAGACAAGTTGGAGATATATAATTGTCCTTGTCCTTTAAAACATGAAAGGTTATTTAAAACTTATAGATGTGATTATAAAAATGTCATAAATGTGCTTGATAAATCAGCACACCTTAAATTTGAGGAAATAATCTTATATCTAAGGTATCTGAAACCAGGCTATAAGGCATTACGGCTTGAATTCTGCCACGGTCCCATTCCCATTCATATTCTATGTGCATCTAATGCTTAAAAAACAAGATCCTTATTCAAATAAAAGTCTCAGAATGAAAATGAGTAGATGCCTACAAACTTACATTAAATGGAAAGTTAATGTTTTAATCATTTGGAGTTCAGTTTTTCTACTGCTGCAAACTTTAAACATTGCCATAAAGTAAATATAAAATCCAAAAACTTTCAAAATAACTATATGGAATTGGACTTTAAAACAAATTGTGAAACAAAATTTTCATATAAAATAAATATGAAATGTTGAATACCTAAAGAATTTTGGGGGTCAGTGTATACATGGATTATAATAGAATATACTCATATCTGTTTGGAGTAGAAAAATATTTAATAATTTGCTAATGATTTGCTAGAGAAGAATTTCAAATAGAACAAGTCTCAATGTAAGTGATTATTTTGATATGGGTTTGAATGTACTTTTATAAAATTTGTATTAACTTATAGATTCACAAAGTGCATTTTACATAAATGAACTATAAATTTATTTTTCATTTTTTATAGATTTAAGGTTTACAAGTGCAGCTTTATTACATGGACATATTATACAGTAGTGAAGTCTGGGCCTTGAGTGTAATAATCACCTGAATAGTGTATATTGTGCCCATTAGGCAATTTCTCATCCCTCACTCCCTCACCCTCCCACTGTTGTGAGTTCCCAGTGTCTATTATTCTACTGTATGCCCCTGTGTACACATTATTTAGCTCCAACTTACAAGTGAGAACATGCAGTATTTGACATTCTGTTTAGGAATTATGTTGCTTAGGACAATGCTTTCCCGTTCCATCCATGCTGCTGCAAAAGACATGATTTCTTTATTTTTCTGGCTGGATAGTATTCTGTGTGTGTGTGTGTGTGTGTGTGTGTGTGTGTATGTATGTATGTATGTATGTTCTCAAGATTTCTTATTTTTGTTTAGAATAGCTTTTGCTATTTAGGCTCTGTTTTGGTTCCATAAGAATTTCAGGACTTTCAATTCCATGAAAATCAATAATGGTATTTTGAGAGGAATTACACTGAATCTGTAGATTGCTTTGGGCTTTCTTCCCATCCATGAGCATGAGGTATTTTTCAATTTGCTTGTGTCACCTATAATTCCTTTCATCAGTGTTTTGTACTTTGTCTTGTAGAGATCTTTCACCTCCTTGGTTAAATGTATTCATAGAACATTTTCCATAGGTTTTTATAGGTATTATGAATGGAACTTAGGTCTTTATTTGTTCTCAAGTTGTTTGTTATTGATGTATAGAAATTCTATTGACTTTTGTATGTTGATTTTTTATCCTGAAACTTTACTGATATCATTTATCAAATCTAGGAGTCTTCGGGAGTAATCTTTAGGGTTTCCTAGGTATAAGATCAACTGTCAGTAAACAGAGCTAATTTGACTTCCTCGGTTCCAGTTTGGATATCTTTTATTTCTTTCTCTTGCCTGATTGATCTGGCAAAGACTTCCATTATTGTGTTGAATAGTACTGATGAAAGTGGGAATCCTTGTCTTGCTCCAGTATCTTAGGGGGAATGTTTTTAACTTTTCTCCATTCAGTATGATGTTGGCTTTGCGATACATGGCTTTTATACTTTTGAGATAGCTTACTTCAAGCTTAGTTGTTGAGGGTTTTTAATCATAAAGGGATTCTGAATTTCATCAGATGCTTTTTATCAAATGTTTATGTAGCAAATCACATTTATTGATTTGCATACGTTGAACCATCTTTCCGTAACTGGAATGAAACCTACTTAATTTTGGTGTATTCTTTATAATGTGCTATTGAAATTGGTTTACTAGCATTTTATTGAAGATTTTTGTATCTGTATTAATCAGTGATATTGGTTTGTAGTTTTCTTTTTTTGTTGTGTACTTGTCTGGCAACAGTATCAGGCTGATACTGGCTTCATAGTACCAGTTAGGAGGAATCCCTCCTATTCAACTTTTTGGAACAGTTTCAGTAGGATCAGTCCAAATTCTCCTTGTATGTCTGGTGGCATTCAGCTGTAAATCTGACTGGTCCTGGGTTTCTCAGAGAGATGTTTAAATTACTAATTCTATTTCACTCCTTTTTATTGGTCTGTTTAAGATTTCTGTTTCTTCCTGATTCAATATTGGGAAGTTGCATGTTTTCAGGAAATTATTGATTTTCTTTAGATTTTCTGGGTTGTGAATGTATAGCCATTTATAGTAGTGTCATTTATACAGGTGTGATGATATGTTGTTAATTTTTGAACTTTGTATCTTTTTGATGTAAGCATGTAACACAATAAAAATACCCTCTTGGCACTGTTTTTGCTGTATCCCAGAAGCCTGAGTATGTTATGTTTCCATTTTCATTTTTTCAAGAAGAGTTTTAATTTCCAAATTAATTTCATCATGTACCCGAAGATCATTCAGGAATAGATTGTTTAATTTCCTTGTATTTGTATAGCTTTCAGAGTTCCTTTTGGAATTGATTTCTAGTTTTATTCCACTGAGGTTAAAAAATATATTTGATGTGATTTTAATTTTTCCAAATTCATTGAGACTTGTTTTGTGGCCTAAAATTTGGTGTCTCTTGGGGAATGTTTTATGCACTCAAGAGAAGAATATATATTCTGTGATTGTTGGGTAGCATGTTCTGTAGACATCTATTAGGTTCATTGGAATGGAGTCCATTTTAAGTTTAGTGTCTCTTTGTTTTATTTCAATGATCTATCTAGTGCTGTTAGTGGTGCTGAAGTACTTCAGTAGTATTGTATTGCTGTCTATCTCTTTTATCTAGTAGCATTTTTTGTGTGAATCTGGGTGCTCTGGTGATGGGTGGATATATATTTAGAATTGTTTTACTTTTTATTGAATTGAACCCTGTATCATTATCTGATGACCTCTTTTGTCTTTTTTTTTTTTTTACTGTTTTTTGATATAAAGCCTATTCTATCTGATGTAAGTATAACTACTCTTGTTCTCTTTTGGTTTCCATTGACATATCTTTTTCCACCCCTTTACCTTGAGTCTGAAAATGTCTTTATCAGCTAAGTGTGTTTCTTGAAAGCAGCATTTGGCTGAACCCTGTTTTTGTTTTTTGGGTTTGTTGTTGTTGTTGCTGTTTTCCATTACACCAATCTCTATCTTTTAAGTGAACACTTGGTACATGTTCAAGGTTAATATTGATATGTGAGTCTGTTCCTGTCATAGTGTTTTTACCTGGTTGCTTTGCAGTCTCAATTGTATACTTAGTTTATAAGACCTGTGAGTTATACTTCTGTGTGTTTTTCTGATGGCAAGCATCACCCTTTTATCTCCATGTTTGAACTCCTTTGAGGATTTCTTGTAGGACCAGTCTAATAGTGATGAATTTCCTTAGCATTTGTTTGGCTGAAAAAGACTATTTCTCCTTCATGTATTAAGCCTTGTTTAGCAGTATACAAAATGCATGTCTGATAGTTTTTTTCCCTTTAAGACTGAACATAGGGCCACAGTCTCTTCTGGTTTATAGGGTTGTATGTTTCCAGGAATGTATCCATTTTCTCTAGGTTTTTAAGTTTGTGAGTATGCAGCTGTTCTAGTAGTCTTTGATGATCTCTGTATTCTGAGGTATCAATTGAGAAATCCACTTCATCTGATGAGATGTCCTTTAGAGGTGATTAAACACTTTACTCTTGCTGCTTTTAGTATTTTTTTTCCTTCATGTTGACTTTAGATTGCCTAGTAACTATATGTCTTGGTGAAATCCATCTTGCAATGTATCTTCCTGGAGTTCTCTGAGCTTCTTGTATCTGGATATTTAAATCTTTAGCAAGACTAAGGTAGTTTTCCTCAATCATTCCCTCAAATAGATAGTCCAACCTTTTTACTCTTCTTCTCCCTCAGCAATACCTATGACTCATAAGATTGGACACTTTACATAATCACATATTTTTTGAATGCAGTGTTTATATTTTAATATTCTTCTTTATTTTTGTCTGACTGGTTTAATTCAAAATATCTGTCTTCAAGCTCTGAAATTCTTTCTTCTGCTTGGTCTAGTCTGTTGTTAAGGCTTTCAACTATATTTTGTAATTCTTTCAATAATTTTTTCCTCTAAAAGTTATGTTTGTTTATTTTTTAAAAAGCTGTCTTTTCAGTGGATTTTTAATTCATATCCTGAGTCATTCTTTTTCTGATTTATTTGTGTTAGTTTTAACTTTCTCTGGGATCTCACTGTGTTTTTTTAAAATCACTATTTTGAATTCTTTATCTGATATTTCAAAAATTTAATTTTGGTTAGGATCCATTGCTGAAGAGTTAGAGTAACCTTTGAGGGCTTGTAACACTGTTTGTTTGTTTGGTTGGTTGGTTGGTTGGTTGTTTTCATAGTTCCAGAATTGTTTATCTGTCTTCTCATCGGGAGAAACTGTCTATTCTTATTTTTAATTTTTTTCTTAATGAGTTACATCCTTGAGGATGTGATTATAATGTATGTTGTGCAGGGTTCTTTGGCTTTGGTTCTGGGTGCTTTAAATGGCAAAGATTCAGTATAAGTTCATCGGTTACAGATAGCCTTGTGTGGTGGCTTTCTCAAATCCTGGTTGTAGTAGTGATGTCCTGGGAGTGTGAGCAGACTTGCTGCCACATATGGGGCTGTGATAGCAGAGGTCTTGGCAAGTTTATGTTGTTCCTCAAGTCTGAGCACTCTTGTCAGCAGATTTTCTATTAGGTTGTGCAGTTCCACCTCCAGACAAATAGGTGGTGTTTACAGATAGGAGCCAACAGTGGCTGAAAGAGATGGGTATATGAATGATCTTTGTGAACCATGAGAAACTCAGTTTCCTCAGGCAATGGGCTAGTCTGTGCTATGTCCTGTGACCTTGTCTCCATGCTCAGCCCCAGAGTGGGGGACAAAGCTGCCTGGAGCTGGACCAGGCAGGTCCACCTACAGGTATCTTAAAGGCAGGTGCAAGCACCAGCTCCAATGAGGAGTCCGGGGGCAGCCATTCAACACCCAGAATTGTGCCCAGGTGTGGAGTAGAGAAACCTCCACTCCTCCAAGTTCTCTGCATTGGAAGAAAGGGGTGACCTGGACTCCTACCCTGGAAGTATAGTTGCTTCAGATGCCTGGAGATATATCTAAGTGTGGAGTGGAAAGAGCACTGCTCCACCAACTCCTCTGCATGGGAGGGGTGGGGCAGCTTAAGCTCCAAAACCAGGGGAGCAAATGTGCCATATGCCTGGAAAAACTCTGCCCAGGCAAGGAGTGGAGAAACTACTGCTGCAACAAGGTCTTTGCATGGGAAGGGAGGGGCAACTCAAGCTCCTAATCCAGGTTGGCAGGTGTACCAAAAGCCAGAAGATATGCCCAGGCTTGTAGCATGAAAACTGCCACTGCAACAAGTTCTCTACACAGCAAAGGAGGGGCCTAAACTCTTCATCTAGAAGAATAGGTGCTCCAAGTGCCTCAAAATTTGTCAGAGTGTGGAGCAGAGACAGTGCTGCTGCACCAAGTTCTTGGCATGGGAAGGGAGGGGCAGCTCAGGGGGACTCTGCCCCTCTCATGTACTGGGGCTCCTACTTTTCTCAGCCGAATGCCTCCATGCATGCTGATTACCCACTTTCTCTTGTCTAAAATCTGAAGTGTCCTTTGCTTTTCAGTGAATTCCCATATACCTTCTATATACTCTCACAGTGTTAGTCTCTATGCATTATCTTGCTATTTCCAAGTGGATGAGATGCTCTAAAAGCCTCCAATCCAACGTCGTAGAAGAAAAGAACCCTAAAATGTACATTTAAATAACCTAGAAATTCTTCTTATGCTGCTATGCCTTATTTAAAATTGTAATTTTAAGCGGATCCATCCAGCTTTAAGCAGATCACATTCAAATATATAACCTTAGCTCTTATCTTTTCTTTTTTTTCTAAAGTAGTTTTCTTCGGATGACATAGTAAAAAAAAATTATTTACCATTTAGCTTCTCTGTAATATTTCAGAAAAAGAAAGCTTTTTTTTTTTTTTTACTTTTCCTCTTATTTGCTGTAAAATTTCTACTCTCAGTGCTCTAAACTCAAAGCCATGGTTTTATCTTTTTTCATTTATTCTTTATTCTCAGTCTAACTAATCCTATTACTCCTTAGATCTATGTCCAATAGAAGAATCTAGGAATTTATCATTTGACACCTGGGTAACAGAGAAGCTGACCTAAAGTACTTCTTTTGCTCTCTATTTTATTATAATTTTAGCTTTCAGCAAAATATTCCCAAAATATAGCTTTAAAAATAACTAGATAATGAAGTATTAAATTACTTTGGAACCTTTTTGTAAGAGATATTATGTTCACAAAAAGTGGAGTTTTCCAAAATAAACCAAGCAAAGATGAATTGCTTATATTCTGTAGTCAAATTAATCCCAAATGACAAAATAAAATATAATTTTGTAATGAAACACAACTCTAATAATCTATTAGAAATTATAATACTTCTAATAATATTAAAAGATATAAGTAACAAATTACTATAAGGCATTCTATTGTTAGCAATATTAAAATATTTGCTATGATATATTACGTACTAGCCTCTAACTTCCTAAATGCCAGCAGTTACTCAAATATTAAAAATCAAAATATGTATGAAAAAAAGACACAATGGCACAGTGATTGTGACTGTGGACTCCAGAGTAGACAACCTGGGCTATCGATGCCTGTTCATAGTTTCTAGTCCAAGTTGTTCAAATCTGCTTTAGTTTTTAATGGTGTCTGTTCAACAGAATCAAATTTCTGCAGTCTGTTTTAAAGATTTCTATTTTCTAATTTAGCAAGACTTGCTAAAATTTTTTTTTAGAATAGTCGTTGAATTATTCAACCTGTAGAGGCAGCAGCAGAAGTTCATATGGTTTTATGAATACTAAGAACCCAAGTATGTGACCTATACTTTGCAATATTTGACAAGTGATAAATTTTCAAATGTAAGTAATTAACCATTTCTTGCTTAGCTATGCGTTAAACAAGTGGGCCCTAATCTGACTCAACAAAACAACCTAAGTAGTTCTAAAGTCCATGTTCTTTGATATTAGAAGGCACAGGCTTTTAAAAAATTCTGAGTGTTGTAACAAGGTCTTAAATAAATCAGATATTATAGAAAGCATAGAGCTAGGTGATCAAATGGTGTATAAAAAGTATAATCTACATCAATAGTCTGTTATAATTTTTATTAATGTAATTGTATATCTCATTTTCATTTTGATAAGAACTAGGGTTTAATATACTTGCCCATAAAATCTCTTGTATACCATATTTTTAAAATTATGACATTACAATTTTCTTAATGGTTCCAAACCTGAATCTTTGGAGCAAAGTTAAATATGTGGCATTAGGCGCATGGTGGCTCACGCCTGTCATCCCAGCACTTTGGGAGGCCAAGGCGGGTGGATCACCTGAGGTCAGGAGTTCGAGACCAGCCTGGCCAACATGGTGAAACCCCGTTTCTACTAAAAATACAAAAATTAGCTGGGCATTGTGGTACACCCCTGTAATCCCAGCTACTCGGGAGGCTGGGGCAGGGGAATTGCTTGAACCTGGGAGGTGGAGGTTGCAGTGAGCCGAGATCATGCCACTGCACTCCAGCCTGGGCAACAGAGTGAGACTCCATCTCATAAAAAAATAAAAAATTAAAAAATTTTAAACAGTATGTGACATTATACATGCTATCATTCTTTTGCTCTTTTAGACTTTGATCTCCTCTTCCCAAGCCCACTTGGTTAATTACAATATATAGAAGCTTCAGATTCCACTGTTTTCTCAATCACTGTCTTCTCTAGCTCCATAGCATCCACAGATACCCTTCCTTCTGGGAACACAATGATAGATGAGTTATTTTGAAAAAGCAAATTGAACTTTCTTTAGGTTAAATGTTTGGAATGTAGATGATACTGAGCTATAAATGCCAATTAATGCTAATGCCTTAGATTCTCACAGGAGTGCAAACCCTATTGTGAACTGTGCATACAAGAGATGCAGGTTGCAGCTCCTTATGAGAATCTAATGCCCAATCTGAGGTGTAATGAAACCGTTCCTCCTCACCCCGTCTGTGGAAAAATTGTATTCCATGAAGCTGGTCGCTGGTGCCAAAAAAGGTTGGGGAGCGCTGCTCTATAACTTTCCTACTTAGAGTAGCTGGAATGCCAGCATATTTGAAATGTGTTGATGTGTGTTTATTATTATGTTTATTGTATTTCCTGGTGAATCACATGTCTTTAAATATGTAGCACAAGAACAAAAGTTACCCTGAATAATGTTCTTGGCTTTGTAGGTATCACACAGTGCAATTTCACTGCTAATCCAATAGTTAGTTTGTAGAAATCTATGTTCTCCACACTCTTAGCAGTACTGTATTCTTGATGACATTTATTTGGGACTACCTTGGTTGGTATAAATGACAGATACTGGAAATAAATATGTGAAAAACATCAAAGAGAAGTAACCAACAACTGACAAAGTGTATGTTCATCAGCAGGCATAAAAACAGAATTTTAATTTAAGTGACAAATCCAATTATCCCACTCCCAATCATGTATTCCTTTTTTGAGAGACTTTGTAAAAGATAAAGAAGGTCATTCTAATTCTGTGCACAAACCCTAAAGCACAAGTATAAAGAACCAGAATTTTCAATGTAAATCCCTGAATGTGCTATGTCTTTCCCCTAGGTACACTAATGGCTCAAACAGATCAGAGAGAGAAATGAAGGAGCTATTAAGTGATTCTAGGGCTGGGCATGGTGGCTCATGCCTATAATCACAGCACTTTGGGAGCCTGAGGTGGGCAGATCTTGAGGTCAGGAGTTCAAGACCAGCCTGGCCAACATGGTGAAACCTGGTCTCTACTAAAATACGAAAATTAGCTGGGCATGGTGATGCGTGCCTGTAATCCCGGCTACTCTGGAGTCTGAGGTAGGAGAATTGCTTGAACCAGGACCCGGGAGGCGGAGGTTGCAGTGAGTGGAGATTGTTCCACTGCATTCCAGCCTGGGCTACAGAGTGAGACTCCATCTCAAAACAAAAACAAACCAAAAAAGATTCTGGGATTACAGAACTACAAGGTCAAAAATGATGCCAACATAAGGGTTACCAGAAAGAAAAATGCAGAGAAGAGAAAAGATTTCAAATAAGCATTGGACTAATGGAATGACTATGGGAAAGCCTTCTCTGGAAATTAACGGTAGTTAAAAATTACTCTGGACCTAGATGATATAACCCATTGATCCTTACCAAAAATTACAAAGTAGTTTTACTTGCTTTTCATCATCCAGTTATAAGTTTACACTCACAAAAACTAACCTAAAAGTATGTTACTCTAACTGTTGTTCTACCCAGAGAATAGTTACAGATGGGTGGCCTGCAGAGTGGTTGTAGTGGTAGAAAATTTGTATTCCCCAAGCTGTTGCTTTGAGGAAGACAGCTCCAGGCAGGAAAGCTCTTAGCAGCCAGAAATCTGAGTACTCTTCTGTTTCCAATACCATAGACCATAGCAGAATTAATCAGCCATAGCAAATTGAAATGATTAAGTTTTCCAAATTCTTATAATCCTAAAATTGCATGTATATTTATGACTATGCCAAAGGGCATTGGACAACCTACAGGAGGATTTTGAGTATCAGGATTATTAGTGATGGATGAACTGACAAAGTTGCTTTATCCTCCACAAAAGCACATCAGCCTATATACAGTCTGTATGGAAATTGCTAAAAATAGACCTTGTGGTGGAGCCAATTCAAAATGCTTAAGAGGTATCAACATGAAACAACATGATGGATACTAGACACCCAGTGATTCCTAAATTCTTTATTCATGTTCTCCTATGACTTGTTTTGGTTTAAAAAACACATAAATGTGTTACTGTAGTGTTATATTGTAAATGTTTAAAAATCAAACCTTAGTCTATTTATGATGCTGTAACTGACTACCTCAGATGTGTTATGTTTTTAATGAACATAAATGTATTGGCTCATGGTTCTGGAGGCTAGGAAGTCCAATATCAAGGGGCTAGCATCTGGCAAGGGTCTTCTTGCTACATTATCTCATGGTGAAGGGCAAAGGGAAGGCAAAGTAGGGGTGACAAACTCTTCTTTTCATAAGGAACTCATTCTTGAGATAATGAACCTTGACAATAGTATTAATTAATCCACTTATGAGGATGGAACCCTTATGGCCTAAACATCGCTTAATAGTCCCACCTCTTAATATTGTTACAAGGGCAATTAAATTTCAACACAAGTTTTGGTTGAAACTCATGTTGAAATTTAATTGCCCTTGTAACAATATTCAACTTTTATTTCTCATACTTCTAAATTTTTATTTGGGGTATTGCTAGTCAAACCACAGCAATACTTCAAATAAAAAATTTAAAGTATGAGAAATAAAAGTTTCAATGTTTTCTTCTTATATCCCAGCAGTGCCTGTTCTGCATTCCCTAAGGTACACTCTATCCTTTGGAGGCTACTACTCAAGGACTTCCTAAGGATATGTGTGATGCTTGCAATGAAATGGAATGAGATCAAATGTATAACATATATCCCTCTACTTTATTCAAGGGAATCAGATTTGATTCTTCTCTACACTTAGAGCTGCTTTCAAATTTTATTCCAGATAAACAAAACAAAACAAAAGCTATAATGCTTGCCAATGGAGAACCTTTATAAGATTTCAAAAACCATATGAAATTTTCCCCTTCTGGATTTTTGGACATGGGGTACCATTTTTCTGGATTACAGTGGCTAATAAGTTTTAAAATATTATTGCTTAAGTAACTGCTTATTTTTATACATAGTGGTACCATTTTTCTGGATTACAGTGGCTAACAAGTTTTAAAATATTGTCGCTTAAGTAACTGTTTAATGAGTAAAGTCTATTTTTGGAAGGTTATGAAAATATTTTGGAACCTTGATAGAGGTGATGGTTATACAATATTATGATATACTAAATGCCGCTGAATTTTACAATTCAAAATGGCTAAATTTTGTTATATAAATTTCACTTTAATAAAATAGTTAAATATTCATTAACAAAATAAACTGCATTTTTTATTTTGCACATTTTAATTCACTATTCACCTACTAAGCCCATAAATGACTGCCATTTTGTATATTGATATTTATGTACTGACTTTGAAAATCCTGGTTTTCTTAACATCTTATTAATAACATGTATTTTTATTATACATATCTCAGAACAGTCATTGTGATGCTTAGAGAGTTTTTTCAGAATTTTTTAGGAAAACTAAATTGAAGTATTTTTAGAAATGTTTCAAAGAAAAAAATGAAACAGTTTTCTTTTTGAAATTGTGTGAAAATGTTATCAAATATGATGAGCCCACTCTGTCTTCCCATTAGGACAAACAAGGGCTGTAGGGTGCATGACACATTGTTTCCCCTCATGCTGCTTATGAGAGTTTTAGAGAAGTAAGAAAATATACATAGAAATTTTTTCATAACTGTTCCAGAGTTTTTAATAACAAACATCTATTTCAAATAATTTGGCAATACTGAGAAGAAAAATCTTTCCAGTATATCTGGAAATAATGTTTAAGAGCTTTCAGTGTGCAATTTTTGTCAAATATTTTTTTTTAGCAATTCGCATAATCAAAGTGATTTTTTCTCTACTTTTTAAATTTAAAATAAATGTGCCTGAGATAAAAATTTCTCAATCATATTTTATTTCTTCTTAAAAGGGAACTGTTTTTTCAGTGTATACACTCTAAAACTAGCATTACTTTTAATCTGCATATATAATGTGCATGCATTTTGGTACACATACATGTTTTTAGTTCAAGTTTTACTAAATTAAAGTTTTAATAACTAATTTTGTTAATATAAATGCCAGATTGTTTAACTTTTAGTCTACTTCCGTAAATTCTGATACTGGTTGCGTATAGACATTGAAACTGTACTATAGTTACTATATTGGCTAGGAACATGTGAGAGGAGTCTTAGAAAATGTCTAGAATAACCGAATATTGGGCAGGTGATAAGATGCCTTGATTGGGTCTCTTGAATACAGCCTCCAGAGATTCCGTATTGGCTTAGAAGCACAAAACAAGCAGCATCTGTTTCTCACTCCAAGTCTTACCCAATTTGGGATTTAAGTCTCTTTTAACTGGAAAATTGAATTTATAGATTAGTGGTGTGGAGCCCCAGTGGTTTACGACCCATTTTCTGATTTCTTTACCAACTAGAATTGATTCAATAATGCTACTAGGTGATTTGCTTAAAAACTGTGTTGTTTCTAAAGCTCATTGAATGGCAAAATATGCTTTTTTTAAATATTAGAAACATAAGATTCTTCATAATAGCTTAATTTAGGCCAAGATTGCCAATTAAGCCACATATTTCATCAATATTTTAATGTCATGAATGTAGAGAATGTATACCAAATTTTACAAAGAGTCATCTATGCATTATAGAATTATTCTAGAAATAGAAAATGATATGATAGTATTCTCTATTTTAGAGTAATGTAACAATCACTAAAGTTTGATAGCCACTTATAGTTCATCTACAGAAGAGCAGTACTTTGGTATCATTTCCCCCTTATTAATTTGGTATTGTGCTTTGTTCCTTTTAAGTTAAGATTATCAATTATTTTCTGACACTTTTTGTAACAATTCTAAATATTCTAACCCTTATGTAATGTGATAGTATTTCCAATAAAATAAACAAAAAAATCAAGTAACTTCTCCAGAACTTTGGATATTTAAATCAATGAATTTATAACACTCTTACTTTTCACAAATATCCTATTTCCATGCTGTTTGATCTCATGAGATGAAAAATCTCTTTTACTGTAAAATAACTGCAGATACTTTGAAAAGCAATCAGAACTGCTTTTCATGGACCATTCTGTGAAGATAACTTTCAAAAATATCAATAGTTAAGAATGCTCTTTACCATTAGAAAAAAAATTGAAAATTGACAGTAAATCATTATTTACTATTTCTATAACCAATAAAATTTATATGGAAGTTTGCCAAATATAGACTTTCATTTACATAATTGTAGCAATTATGTGGTTTGGCCAGATGTGAAATTAAAAGGCATTTTAGATTGGGCCTGGTGCCTTTTGTCTTTTGTCACCTACACATGTCATATTTATGAAATCACCCCATGGTTCTGTAGGCACTACCAGTAAGGTTCAAAAAAATTATAGACTTATTTCTATAAAATAAGTAAATCTTTAAAATGTAATTTTATAGCAGATATTAGTCTTATGCTGTAAACTTAGGTTTATCACATTTGTTCATTTTGTTTCTGCTTGAATGTCACCTCGGTTTCCATCTCATTTCACTAGAAGATAATTCAAATGAGGTCATTTTTAGATGTCTACTCTGTCCTCAGACAAAGAAGTAAATCTTAGCAGATAGCACAGTATGGGAGGAAAGAGACTAAATCCTTTAATCTTAAGTCTTCTGTATTCACTACTAAATTTTCTTATTTGCAGTTAACCTAATTCCTTTATCACCGGTGATTTTGTGGCTTTCATACTTGCCTCGTAATGTGAGAAGCTTTGACAAAACTGAAAAACTGAAAGAATGCACACGATTAAGCTCCCTGTGTGCATCATGGAGCCATTCCCTCTGAGGTCCTGAAATTCTCAGGGGAGTATTTCTTTCTTGTTGTTAAAATTGTCTTATTTAAATATGATTGACATGTAAACAGTTGTACATACTTAATGTTTACAACTCAATAAGCTTGAGAATAAGTATGCACCTGTGAACCCATCACTACCATCAGGGACATAACCACATCCATCACTTCCCAAATTTTTCTACTGCCTCCTTTATTATTACTTGTGTGTATGTGAAGAACATTTAACATAAATTCTACTCTCTTGATCAGTTTTAAGTACAGTCAAACTTCATCATATTACACTTCAAGATAGCGAAGTATTTAGTAACCCTGTTTTGACCAATTTTATTGACACCATTTTTGCCACAGTAGGTGCTCATTTTGTGTTTCTGGGTCACTTTTTGGTAATTTTCACTATATTTTAAATTTGTTCATTGTCATTAAATCTGTTACAGTGATCTATGATTAGTGATCTTTGATGCTACTATTGTAATTGTTTTGAGTGTGCCATAAGCCACACCCATATAAGATGGCAAACAATCAGTAAATGTGTGTTCTGACTACTCCACAAACTACCTCTTCTTTAGCTCTCTCCTCTCCTCAAATCTCTCTATATGGTGAGACATAAAAATATTAAAATTAAGCCAATTAATAACCCTATATTGATATCTAAGTTTTTAGGTGAAAGAAAGAGTTACATGTGTCTCACTTTAACTCAAAAGCTAGAAATGACTAAGCCTATTGAAGAAGGCATATGGAAAGTCAAGACAGGCTGAAATCTGGGCCTCTTGCACCAAATAGCCAGGTTTTGAATGCGAATAAAAAAAAATATTTGAAGAAAATTAAAAGTGGTTCTCCAGTGAACGTGTAAATAGTAAGAAACAGAAGCAGCCTTATTGCTCCTAGGAAGAAAGTTTTAGTGATCTGGATAGAAGATCAAAGCAGGTATGACATTCTCTTTAGCCAAAACTCTAATCCAGAGCAAGACCCTGACTCTCTGTCTTCAATTCTGTGAAGGCTGAAAGAGGTGAAGAAGCTGCAGAAGAAAAATCTGAAGCCAGCAGTGGTTGCTTCATAATGTTTAATTTTTTTAAAAAGCCATTTCCATAACATAAAAGTACAAGATGAAGGAGCAAGTGCTGATGTAGAAGTTGCAGAAAGTTATCTAGAAGATCTAGCTAACATAATTGATTAAGCAAATAACAGATTTGCAATGTAGATAAAATAGCCTTTTCTTAGAAGATGCCATCTAGGACATTCACAGATAGAGAGAATTCAGTGCCTGGCTTCAAAGCTTCAAAGGACAAGTTGCCTCTTGCTAGGGGCTGATGCAGCTAGTGACTTTTAGTTGAAGCCAATGCTAATTTACCATTCCCAAAATCGTAAGGCCCTTAAGAATTATGTTAAATCTACTTTGCTTGTGCTCTGTGAATGGAACAAAGCGTGGATGACAGCACATTTGTTTACAGTTTGCTTACTGAATATGTTAAGTCCGTTTTTCAGACTTACTGAGCAGAAAAAAAATTAAAAATATTATTGACGAGGTGCCTGGTCACCCAAGAGCTCTGATGGAGATGTACAAGAAGATTAATGTTCTCATACCTGCTAACGTAACTTCCCTTCTGCAGCCCATGGATCAAGGAGTAATTTTGACTTTCAAGTATTATTATTTAAGAAATACATTTCATAAGGCTGCAGCTGTCATAGGCAGTGATTTCTCTGATAGATCTAGACAAAGTCAATCAAAAACCTTCTGAAAAGGATTCACCATGCTAGATGTCATTAAGAACATTCATGGCCGGGCGCGGTGGCTCACGCCTGTAATCCCAGCACTTTGGGAGGCCGAGACGGGCAGATCACGAGGTCAGGAGATCGAGACTATCCTGGCTAACATGGTGAAACCCCGTGTCTACTAAAAATACAAAAAATTAGCCAGGCGTGGTGGCTGGCGCCTGTAGTCCCAGCTACTCAGGAGGCTGAGGCAGGAGAATGGCGTGAACCCGGGAGGCGGAGCTTGCAGTGAGCCAAGATCACGCCACTGCACTCCAGCCTGGGCGACAGAGCGAGACTCAGTAAAAAAAAAAAAAAAAAGTGGACATATTCTTTCTGGCAGACTCTGGAATTTTAGCTGGATGTTCAAAGTTACTGTGCAATGACAGGCATGTATGATAATGTGTCTCACAGACATATGGGAAGTGACAACCAGAGTAGAGCCATCACCTTACTTTGTTCTGTGGTGTAGGTGCTCTATGGTCTCTCCTCTGCTTAATTATGCTAGAATATAGGTTTGCTTAGGTACCAAAGTAAACTAAAATAAAGATTAGCATTAAAAGTTATGGACACAGAAACTATTTTGCTCTGCTTCTATAGATCACCTGTTCTCCAAGGTGAACAGAATATATAAGCTTTTAATGAGTGTTTGAAATACAAGAAACTAATAATCATTTAACCATTATGTAGATTCCATGACCTAATACTGAAGTATAAAACAAAGATAATTCATTCTCATATTTTTTTTATAATTTGAAAATATAGTAGAAACAATAGAATAAAGTATTTCAAGATTTAGGAAATGTATTAGAACTGCTCATAACTGTATTTTATGTAAATTTATTGTGATTATGTAGATTGTGCTAGGGGTTCTGATGAGGAGGAGAAAGAATACTTTCTCTTCATACTTTAAATGCTTGAAGAAAGTTCCTAAGACTAGGAAAAGAAATCAGTAAGTTTTATTAGCAATTACCATTTAGTTACCTCTCCCTAGAAATACACCCCCCACCAGATTTTTGATTGGTTTGATTTTTTGCTAATGAGTTCTAAGAGTTTCTTATATGTTTTTATTATTAACACCTTAGCCTAATGTGTGTAACAACTATTAACATAAAATGAGTTTAAAAACATTATTTCCTATTCACTTATTTTCCTAATAATAGTATTGTTTATATTTCCCCTGCCCCTACAAAATGGATGAAGGAACCCTAATAGGGTTATTCTAGGACCCTAACATTTATGTAAATTACATTTTAGAATTTCTGAGAATTTGAAGGAATGTCGGTATTGTTTTAAGGTCCTTACAGAATTTTGTGGTAAATAGAAATTTTTTAATATTATTCAGGAAAGCAATCAAGGTTTTTATTCTAGGTGCTTCTGTTGTATAGAAAAGTAATGGTTCTGAATGGAATTACCTAGCAAAGAACAATAGGTACAACTGGGATATAGAGAAAATAAATTTGAATACTTTAGTACACATGCAATCTGTCTGATACGATTAGAGATTAAGATGCCTAAACAGATCTTCCTGGTAAGAACATTTTGATACTAGCACCATAGAAATTGTTTTATATGTGGTCATCATCATTATTGCTAAACTTTAGTCTTTAAAGAAAAACCTGCAGTTTAACTCATAAAAATAATTATCTTCCTTGGTTGGTATACACAGACAATTGTCCTTAGTTTTCACCTTTGTGTCTTGTTTAGATTTTAAACTACTATATTACAAGTTCCTCCAGTAAATGGCATCACAGCATGGTTTTAATTTCTTAATGTGAGTGAATAGTTTTAGTTTTCAAAAACAAAATAGTGATTATCATAAATTTACTGAGATGTGACTGAAATGATTGTTGCATGACTAACCCATCTACCTTGTATGATGAAAAAGAGTATTTGATTGTCTGAGGCTGTAGAGGTCCAGCTCAGTAGAGTGAAAAAAAGGACACTCTTGTACAAACAGGAAGAAAAAAGTACTGTTAAATTACTGGACAGGCATGGTGGCTCACGCCTGTAATCCCAGCACTTTGGGAGACTGAAGCGGGCTGACCACCTAAGGTCAGGAGTTCGAGGCCAGCCTGGCCAACATGGTTAAAATTAAAAATACAAAAATTAGCGGGATGTGGTGGCAGGCATCTGTAATCCCAGCTACTCGGGAGCCTGAGGCAGGAGAATCTCTTGAACCTGGGAGGCGGAGGTTGCAGTGAGCCGAGATCGTGCCATTGCACTCCATCCTAGGCAACAAGGGCAAAATTACATCTCAAAAAAAATTACTAAAATTTGAGTCTTTTTCGTTTTTTGCATGGCCTTTCTCTCATCTTGTCATGATATTTTTAAAATTGCCACTATTGTTGTTTTAAATAAAGAAAAATTAAAATTTTCAAATATGAACATAGACTAAACTGTTCATTTTCTATTGTGTAATGCCATTTCCTATACAAATATAAGGGCCTTTAAATTGAAAGTAGCATCACCAAAATTCCACAACACATATTTTATCCTGCATTAGTCTGTTTTTCACTGCCATAAAGAGCTACCTGAGACTGAGTTACTTATAAAGAAAAGAGGTTTATTTGGCTCACAGTTCTGCACGTTGTACAAGCATGGCACCAACATCTGCTCGACTTCTGTTAAAGCTTTTGGAAGCTTTTACTTATGGAGCAAGGTGAAGGAAGAACAGACCTGTCACACAAGGAAAGAGGAAGCAAGAAAGGTACCAGCCTCTTTTAAACAGTCAGACACACGCTAACTATTAGAGTGAGAACACATTCATTACTGTAGGGAGGGTACCAAGCCATTCATGAGGGATCCAGCCCCATCCAGCCCTTTCATGACCCAACAACTTCCCAGGCCCCATCTCCAACATTGGAGATCACATTTCAATATGAGGTTTTGAGGGGACAAATATCTAAATTACATCAAATCCTTATCAGAATGGTGGAAATACTGCACAAACTAACACAATTGTTTTTATTTCACTTCTCGATAGTACACATGCTACCAACCTCTATACCTTTAGCATAGTGATAAGCTAAAGAAAGACTATAAGGAAAAGGAACCATGGCTTTGAGCATCGATGGTTGGTTAATACAGAGGAGTAAAACAAATAAAGGATATGGAGAGTTTTTCATTCATGATAGAACATCATTGCATTATTTCCACAGTTAAAGCAAGTATTGCTCAAATGGAAACTGTGACCTCTTGAGGATGTCAGTGCTCCCTTTCCTTATCACAGTTACTCGATGGTTCATGCAACACTCTGACTTTGTAGTAGATCTGAGTCTTCCTGAACTCCTGCATGTTGTGGATCCACAAGAATTCTGTGTTCATAAGAAACTGGGCGTGATGTCTACAAAGGAAGCAGCTCTGCTCACTGGCATGTTCCATTGTCCTATCAGACCTATCAGACCTCACTTGCAAAACATACATTCCAAGATAAAAATGTTAAAAATTTCAAGATGGTGACAGCAGAAAATGAAATTACACCAAGTGCCAAGCTTGTGATGCCATCTTTGTGGCTGAATCAGCTTTAGGAAAAGAGAGGTGAACGTTTCCAGATTTTGCTTCAGAGAAATGTTTTGCAATGATCATTGGATAATGAATTACCATTGTTTTTCTCTACCAGGTTAAAGCGTGGTTGCATTTTGTTTAAAATGGACCGTTATATAACATCATAAATTATATTTTACCCAATAAAACTTGGTCTTTTACTAAAGTAGAACATACAGTTAAAAAAAGAAAACTGAATATTGAATTAGGAAAAGAAAAGAATACTGATATCAATGATATTTGATTAGGCTGTTTTGCTAAAGAAATGCATTTTATGATTTTTAAAGATGCACATCCAGAAACTTTTTATATCACAGTGGATTATTATAAGATTTCTATCACAAAAAATGATATTGGTCTTCATGCAGGTAGTAAGCTACAGACACACCTTTTATGTGCCTAGATTCAAAGGGATGAGTAAAAAATAGTACATTACATTGTTTCTTCACAATTTGGGTGACACACAATTTGAAAGGCAAACTATACTAATATAAAATGAAAATACACAATGAAACATCATAAGGTAATATAAAATGATAAGTTGTATTCTTCTGTTTCCTAGAAAAGGACACGTCCCTCACATTTTTATACAATTTTTCTTTGTAGGAATTATTGTGAATTTTTATTTTATGTTTCTTTGTGTGATTACCTTATTCTCTGTCTTCTTCAATAATAAGCTTCCCTTATGTGATTTTGCTCACTCATGTATAGTCCAGCCTTGACTCAGTGTCTGACACAGTGGTGAGAACTGGCATATGCACTTAATAAACACTGCTAATTCGAAAATATAGAAATACCTCACGCAGGACTCATTTTGCAATAGAAATATAATGTTAAAAACAGGAAAATATTTGACTTACCAGGAAAGACTCTACAGAAAAGATAAAATAGTAACAATTACGAGAATGGGCCAAAGGGTGGAACAAGTTTGGGGAAGCTTTTGTAATGAATACTCTGTAATGATTCTAGGAAAAATACTTTAAAGTAGTTTTATTGTCACTGAGTCATAGAGTTAGTGCAATACCACTAAAAGAGTAAAGACTGTTTTAAGAAATTAACATTTCAGTTATTTCTTCAACCACTCTTTAGAGAATTTTATTTTGAATATATCTAAAATATTCTAGGAAGTCAGTAATTTCCTCATTGTTCATTCAATACTCAAAAATAGAATTTTATTTTTAACTACATGATTTCTATTTATATGTAATGTCTTTAAGTATCTCATTTTTATAAAAGGTAATATTCATAGAAGTTTCTTAAAACATGTAATGAAAAGGGAATGGAAAGAATAAATTCAAATCCAGTGTGGAATGTTTCAAAATTGTTAAAATTTAAATTGTTATATTTTCAGTGAATTTACTGTGAATTTTTATTAACCAGTAGTATATGCTATCAGAAGAAAACCTTTGTAATAATATAGAAAGGGCTTGAGAATTTCAGTAACTAATTTTCGAGCATACAACCAATTGCATATATTAGATTTAATTCATCTTTTATAGAACTTCAAGGACTAAGCTATCGGTTTGATTGTAACTGAAAATGTAACTCAAAAAAGCTCTATTTAAATTAATCTAATTATATGCTTATGTTTTCAGTTTCCCAGTGTGATCATAGTTCTTTATTTTGTCTTTATTTCCATCCTCCATGAAATAGGAATTTGTATCTATTGGTTATTATATTATATACATTAGTAAATTGCCACCTAACAACTTCATCAATAGCCAAACTACATTTATGTTAAAAAATAAATACTTTTTGTCAGACACTATCCATCAATTGTAACAATTGTAAATATTTCTCTTTTGATATTTCCCTAATACCATTAAGATTTCAATAATATATTATTCAAATGTGTACAATCATTTTCCTTTCAGTTTAAGAAAGTGAAATCAAACTCAAATACTTTACTTGCTATGTAGTAGAAATACTTAAATAAGACAAAGTATAAGTTATACAATTTTTTTCAAATTTTGTGTTTTTTCTTCTCATGGATATATTATTATCTGAAAGGAGTATATTCATGCAATTTTCAGATCAGTTGTGTCACTATCCAAATTTAAATAAATAAGATAGTGCACAGGAGGCAGAAAAAAAGGTCAGAAAACTGGCTGGGCACGGTGGCTCACGCCTGTAATCCCAGCACTCTGGGAGGCCAAGGCAGGCTGATCACGAGGTCAGGATATCGAGACCATCCTGGCTAACACGGTGAAACCCCGTCTCTACTAAAAATACGAAAAACTAGCCAGGCATGGTGGCAGGCGCTGTAGTCTCAGCCACTCGGGAGGCTGAGGCAGGAGAATGGCGTGAACCCGGAAGATGGAGCTTGCAGTGAGAAGAGATTGCGCCGCTGCACTACAGCCTGGGCGACAGAGCATGACTGGGTCTCAAAAAAAAAAAAAAAGTCAGAAAACTTAACCTATACTGTACCATAGAGTAAGTCATTTAGACTAGACACTTCAGTCTTATAATATAGTGCACATTATGTCTTAATCACCTCATTAACATATTTAGGTTTATATAAGCATACCTCTGTGCAACATACATTAGAGAGAAAGAACTAATAGAAAAATAATAGAATAATAAATATAGAATTCCTATTGTTCTGAAATCATAGTTAATGAGAATGTCACTATATACAAATACTCAAAAGATATATTAAAATTAAGAAAAATCATAGTGTTCTTGATTTTGTTCTTTATTTCTGAGAGGGTACAGTAATACCCCTTCCTGTCCGTGTGAACATTTTCTCCAATCTCTACTCTTCCCCATGTGGACACATGTGCGAGCATATACACACTTTCTAGTGTAGTTTTAGGTAGAATTTATTTTTTCCTTGAGAGAGAACTTGGAGAAAATGGAGCAGAATGGCCTCAACTTTTACAAAAAATTGTAAATGGGTAACAGAAATACTTAGAAATAGTCATAAACAACTTACAGCAGATTGTTTACACAAACCCCAAAATTTTTTATAAGGAGATTGATTTAACTTATTCTGATTTCTATGCTCTTATAGCAATATTTTCAGTGGAAAAAATCACATCAAAACACTTGCAAACTAAAAATTGTGCCTATTGCATATGCCAGATATCTAGTTTTTCTCTCCAAACACAAATTGCTAAGGAATACTTCAAAGCTTCAAACAAAACTTAAAAAAAAAAAAAAATGCTAGAAATATTTTTTTCTATAGCTAACTTACATGGATAATAAAAGGAATGTTTCTTGGAAGTAAAGGTTACAAAGTGCTTATTCGCTTTAGTCCTCAACAAAGCTTTTCTGAATTATATTATTTATTGAAAATAGAATTTCTCCATATGGCCAGCAGTAAATCTATTTTTTTATTTGTTTCTACTTGTTTTTTTTTTTCCCTTAAAATATCTGCAATGTGGGCAGAAGATTCGTGATTGGGTAAGCACTACAATATAATATTGTTACTAGGATTTGTCATCTAAGGGTTTCGTTTGTTTTATTGTTTTAAACGTAATTGAAGGTATCATATTTTGTGGTATTTAAAAAATACTTCTTCATTTCTTTAAAAAATAAATTAATATAGCTTGCTCCCACCGCCATGGGACTGCTCATCTACAGTTCAGAAAATTTAGCCTATGAGGAGGATATGAGTGACACTAAGTCAGGAGCCACCGAGAAGCAAGAAGGCCACAGTGATTGTTGCCATAAGCGTGCTGGCTACCATTTTTCTGGCTTTGTTTGCAGTCTTGGTGGTGGTTTGAGTGCAGCGCTACCACTGGCCAGGAGACCTGCCGCAGCGCTATGATTCCAAGCCCACTATGAGTCTCTTGGGTGCCATGGAGACCCAATCTGAGCTCTCTGAGTTAGAACTAGATGATGTCATCATCGCCCACTCTGGCATAGAGCCCATTCTGGAGAATGAAGACTGGATCTAGGATGCCTTGGGTCTCATGTCCCACTGCATTGTCATCTTGAAGATTTGTCACACTTTGAGAGAAAAACTTGTTGCCATGACAACGGGCTCAGAGGCTGAGAAGAAGACTTCAGCCACTGTCAGCAGCATCATTGTGGTGGCCAAGTGGATCATCCCCAGAGTAGATGATGTTGTGAAATCAGTGTACCATCTGTTAAGCACCAAGCTCCTGGATGTGAGTACGACTGCCCTGCTCCTGTCAGTCATCAGGTGCTGGTAACCAGAAATGCCTGCCATCTGAACAGGGGCCCCAAAGCACTTCGAGGTGCTTTGAGAAGCAGCCTTGCCTTCTGAACCAGATAAAGACCTCCCAGGCCCTAAAGCCTTCTTGCAGGAGCAGTTGGGAATTTATTGCCTGTAGGCCAGCAGCTAGTCATGAAAGCTAGCAAGAATGGCTTAGATGAGCCTTCCACTTTTTCCTGTAGAGTTAGTTGTTCTCCAGGGCTCAGGAATGTGTGCATAGCAAAGCAGGAGAGTCCTATCTGGTGATGCCATTGTTGCAATTACAAATTGTGGCTGGTGAGAGGCAGTCTAATACCGCAATTAGGGGATATGCCATTCATCATTTGCACAACACAGCACTGAAACTGATAGATGGTCAGCTTTATTTAGATTACCTAGTGTTTTCAAGAAAATTGTGCTACCATATAAGAAATCTAGAGGTTTCACATTAAACATCAGAAATTCTGGCTTCTCCTGAACAATCAGATTTGGCAGTTGTGATTTGTGTTTTCAAACGAGAACAATCAGTTGGAGTTAAGTAGGGATTGCCTCTCTTGGCAAGACTGTACTCTTTTTTGCCTGTTTCATTTATTTGTATTTTCTGCCTGATCCCTGAGGTATCTGAGCCTGTCCTCTTATTTAGAGGTTTGGGTTTGAAGCTGAGCACTATAAAGTTTATTATTTCCTTTTATCCTTATGCCTACAATTTTACTATACGCCACTAGGTATACAGTAAATTTATACTTATGATTCCCTCAAAAAATAAGAATTCAAAAATAAAAATAAATTAGTATAATTCATATGAATGTTGTTTTTTATCTCGTTTACTTTCTTTTAAATTTCTGCCATATCTAAGATGTTTATAAACAGACTATAGGGCAAACATTTGCAAAGGTGTATATGGAATGCAATTAATGAGCTAACAGGAATTTGGCAGTAGAAACACTAGTGTGTTAAAACATTTACAGTTTTCCCTGCAATCCAGTCCAGGAGATAATAATATCTTTTTTTTTTTTTTAATACTTTAAGTTCTGGGATACATGTGCAGAACATGCAGGTTTGTTACATAGGTATACACGTGCCACGGTGGTTTGCTGCACCCAGCAACCCGTCACCAACATTAGGTATTTCTCCTAATGCTATCCCTCCCCTTGCCCCCCAACCCCGACAGGCCCCAGTGTGTGATGTTCCTCTCCCTGTGTCCATGTGTTCTCATTGTTCAACTCCCACTTATGAGTGAGAACATGTGCTGTTTGGTTTTCTGTTCCTGTGTTAGTTTGCTGAGATTGATGGTTTCCACCTTCATCCATGTCACTACAAAGGACATGAACTCATCCTTTTTTATGGCTGCATAGTAATCCATGGTATATATGTGCCACATTTTCTTTATCCAGTCTAACATTTATGGGCATTTGATTTGGTTCCAAATATTTGCTATTGTGAACAGTGCTGCAATAAACATACGTGTGCATGTGTCTTTTTAGTAGAATGATTTATAATCCTTTGGGTATATGCGCAGTAATGGGATTGCTGGATCAAATGGTATTTCTGGTTCTAGATCCTTCAGGAATCACCACACTGTCTTCCACAACGTTTAAACTAATTTACATTCCACCAACAGTGTAAAAGCATTCCTATTTCTCCACATCCTCTCCAGCATCTGTTGTTTCCTGACGTTTTAATGATCACCATTCTAACTGGTGTGACATGGTATCTCATTGTGGTTTTGATCTGCATTTCTCTAATAACCAGGGAAGATGAGCTTTTTTTCATATGTTTGTTGCCTGCATAAATTTCTTCTTTTGAGAAGTGTTTGTTCCTGTCCTTCGCCCACTTTTTGATAGCGTTGTATTTTTCTTGTACATTTGTTTAAGTTCCTTGTAGATTCTGGATATTAGCCCTTTGTCAGATGGATTGCAAAAATGTTTTCCCATTCTGTAGGCTGCCTGTTCACTGTAATGATAGTTTTTTGTTTTTTGTTTGTTTGTTTGTTTGTTTTTGGTTTTGTTTTTTGCTGTGCAGAAGCTCTTAGTTTAATTAGATCCCATATGTCAACTGGGGCTTTTGTTGCAATTGCTTTTAGTGTTTTAGTCATGTAGTCTTTGCCCATGCCTATGTCCTGGATGGTATTGCCTAGGATTTCTTCTAGAGTTTTTATGGTTTTATGTATTACGTTTAAGTATTTAATCTATCTTGAGTTAATTTTTGTATAAGGTATAAGGAAGGGGTCCAGTTTCATTATGCTTTATTTTTAAAGAGAAAGTAAATAGTTATCTTGTTCATGTAAAAGATGAGGTTATTTGATAAAATCTATGATTTTCTTTTCTCCAAGATGAAATTGTAGTTGCCCTATGTTAAAAACAGGAAAGCAGAAGTAAATGGACCCTAGACATTGAATTGCCTGCCCCAAATGAATCCTCGAATTTACGTTAAGATCACATTTTGGAATTAATCTTAACAAGACTAAGAGTTTGTAGTATTACTAATATAAATAACATCGAATTTTCAGACAGTTTGCTCTTGTCACCATCATCTTTGTTATTGATACACGCCGGGCATGGTGGCTCATGGCTGTAATCCCAACACTTTGGGAGGCCAAGGCAGGCTGATCACTAGGTCAAGAGATGGAGACCATCCTGGCCAACATGGAGAAACCCTGTCTCTACTAAAAATATAAAAATTAGCTGGGCATGGTGGCGCGTGCCTGTAGTCCTAGCTACTTGGAGGCTGAGGCAGGAGAATTGCTTGAACCTGGGAGGCTGAGGTTGCAGTGAGCCAAGATCGCGCCACTGCACACCAGCCTGGCGAGAGAGCGGGACGCCCATCTCAAAAAAAATAAATAAGTAAAAGTAAAAGTTGTTTGTGCTCTTCTCCGAGTTATTCAGTCATGCAATCTCCTTATCCCATGTTGGCAAATATAGGTCATCTAGCACAAGTGCCTTTGTTTGCTATCTGTCTTGTCATTTCAACATATCTAGGTGATCACAGCTTCCTTATGTCTTTAGAACTTATCCGTAACATTACTCTTTTTTCCTCCTGTCTCAGAGTAAGTTTGTTTCCTCTCTTTCACTTTGTGCAGAGTGTCATTCACAACTCAGCTGAGCCAAAGCTTTGTTTGAAATCAGTTAATAAGTCCCTCCCTTGCATTTTAGGGCTCTTGCTTCATTGATATTTCTCTTCTAATTGTAAATATATTTAGATCATTTATTCCTTTAAAGAAAAAAAGAAACAAAAATTTAACAAGGCTTCCATTTTCTAATACCCCTTCGAGCTTCGCTCTTAGTTTTTCCTTCCCTTCACCAATAACATCCCTAAGATTTTTCTATATTTGTCATTTTCCTTTTATATTTTCTCACTGGATGCTTTACTTTTCAAAATCTTCTGTTATTAATGTCTTTACATGCATAACAAAACTAAACTTTCACCTGTACAACTATTTTACCAGTTAAACCAATAGTTTCACAATTAAGTAACTTTTAAAATTCTTTCTTCTCCTTGTGTATTGATGAAATGCTTTTATTCCTTGGTGTATCAGTCGTTTGTATCCATAATAACATTGCGTAAAAAAAAATCAAAACTCATTGGCATGTATTAGGTTGGTGCAAAAGTTATTGCGGTTTTTACCATTACTTTTACGGACAAAAAAACATGATTACTTTTACACCAAACTACTTACCAACCTGTTTGCCAATAAGCATCCATTTCTTACTCATCTATGGGTTGACATGAGTTCAGCTACTTTAGATTTGGCGCAATTAGGCTTGCTTTCTAGCTGTGAACTACATTCACTTGTTTCTCATCCTTCTTAAAACTGAAGATAGCTGAGACATATCCTTTTTATGAAAAAAAGATCAAAGTGCAGGAGACCAAGTCAAAACACACAAGCACATTTCAAATTCTACTTACATAATTTCCACTATCATCCCATTAGAAAAAGCAAGTCACATAGCCACGTTCAACATCAACTGGGTAGGGAATATATTCCTTTCACAGAAGGGGATAGAAAGTGAATACTTGTTAAGCAATAATATAATTTATCTCACTTGGGTTTCTTGATACAATACAGCCTTAGTAGTGATAAGGATAGGAGGCAGGGAAATTCTGGGCAGAAGAGGGCAGGTCTTTGGCAAGGGTCCCACCCTCAAACCTGGAACCGTGGCCCAATGTGAGAACATGTATTCCTGTTTTCTCACTCGAATGTTGCCTTTTCCAAAACCACCTATGGCCCGCTCTGCCCCCAATCCTGTGCCCATAAAAACCCCAGGCTCCATCAGCAGAGAGCAGAGAAGAGAAGCAACTGGATATCCAAGAGAAGCAGCTTGACTTCAAAGAGACAACTTGACAGCGCGGCTTCAGAGAGGAGTCTGGCCAAGGACTGCTGAACTCCAGGAGAGGATTGCCCTCCCACTCCATCTGCTTTCCAGCTCCCCTCCCCACAGAGAGCCATTTTCATCAGCAATAAAATCCTCCACATTCACCACCCTCCAATTCGTTAGTAAGACCTGATTTTTCCTGGACACTGAACAAGAGCTCAGGAGCCATGGGTGCAGACAGTGAAGACTGTCACACTGACTCTTTGCCCTTGCTGGTGGAGAGCAACCACCACACGTGAAAAGGCAGGGGGCCCACTGAGCTGTTTAAGACTTAAGCTGTCCACAGATGGCAAAACTAAAAGAACACTGTAACATGGCTGGTTGCGGTGGCTCACACCTATAATCTCAGCACTCTGGGAGGCCAAGGTGGGCGGATCACGAGGTCAGGAGATAGAGACCATCCTGGATAATGCGGTGAAACCCCATCTCTACTAAAAATACAAAAAAATTAGTCAGGCATGGTGGCGGGCGCCTGTAGTCCCAGCTACTCAGGAGGCTAAGGCAGGAGAATGGGGTGAACCCGAGAGGCAGAGCTTGCAGTGAGCCGAGATTGTGCCACTGCACTCCAGCCTGGGCGACAGAGCAAGACTCCATCTCGAAAAAATAAATAAATAAATAAAAAGAGAAGAAACATTGAATTAGGTATTTAAAGCTATTAGTATTTATTAGTTTACATTTTTTTTTACACAGGTTTAAAACAAAACAAAAAAACACTGTAACACACATCCTCTGGGGCTTCAGGGGTCATGGGTACTCCTCACTAGACACTGCCACAGGGCCCGCACAAAGTTTTGCTCCTGCCAATGCCCAAAAGCACTTGCCCTGGCTCCTGCACCTGTTCACCTGCACTCCCCTCCTCGAGGGGTGGAATGCAGTGAGACTGAGCCAGGGGAGTCCACTCCTGCCGCCCCGAAGAAGCAGCCAGCTAGTTCCAGTGCCCTTGCATTCCAGTTTCCACCCGTGAAGGGGTCAGGGAAATTTCCTGCTTCAGTAGTGGTTTCAATTGTATCTTCAAAGAGAATTAGAAATGATGATGTAGCTGACAGGAATCATGGTACATAGGTAGGTTGTTTTGGACAAAGTACTTATTAGGCTACTTTGTAAAGAAACAACTTATTCCTCTGAGTTATTTTACAAAATCTATGTCATCACCTTTGGTTCAATAACCATAAATGAAGTCCATACTATGTTCTAGGATTGGGTCGTTGTCTAAACATTGTGTTATGAGATTGTGTGCTAAGATGTTGTTGGCTAAGATGATTAACTAATTAGGTTTTCTTTGTAAATATAAAAACAAGCCTCACCTTTACTTTTCACTATTTAATTCAACTGATATTTTTATCTTCATTTACAAGAAATTCAAGGATTTTTTTTCCGGAAAATAATTATATAGTTTACTACTTGTAACACATTTAAAGAGAAAAAAGTAGCTTCAATAACATGTGTTCCCTGAGGAACTGGTAGGTGATATGGCTACTGTTTGATGATAGGTCAGTGCAGGAGAGTTGAGATTCATGAGTAAACTTGTAAACAGCTGGTAACCCATGGTTTATATGTATGCAAAGAAATAAAACAAACTAAAAGTCTAATAAATTTTTTAAGTACCAGAATTCCATGCTTTGTGCAAGTGAGAAAACTGAAGGAAATTGTATCTCTGAAAAAAAGCATAATTACGCAATGCAGAAATATGAGCATTGTCCCACCTCCAAGATAAAACTTTAAGAATTTAATATGTCTAATTCCTCAGTCTTATGAGTGGCTTCTTCGAAAGAGCGTATCGATAGCTTGATGAAAACAAGCTTCAAATTATTTATTTATATTTATTGGCAATTAAAAATTTTATGTACAAAATATTACACTTATATTTTTGTATCCATATTCCTCTGGAGAGAATTTCAGTAACATCAGTATGCCACCCATCACTTTGCTCACCATTCGGTGACAGGATTCATTGCATTTGCTAAAAAGTAAGATTACTGTAGTGCAAATTACACATGCATGCTCAGTTGCAATTTTCCTCTGTGTGAGGTTCTTAAGTGCATGTTATTCATTGTTTATGAAATGTTTCATTTGTAAATCTGTTTTGAAAGCCTGAAATGGAACACTATGTTTCTATGGAGCCCTGTCTTATAGATTTTGTTTTCGTTCTACAGGAATTATATTTTAAATATTATATCTGCTTTCGGCTATGTTTTCTTGCACACCCTTCTATAAATCTTAACATATTACTATCACTCATGTGAAACAATCATTAACTCCATTGAATAGGGTTATAGGATTGAATTCTACAAAAGGACTTTTCTGGTTGAATTAGTCAGGGCTATATTCTTCTATTTATCATGAATAAAAGTGTTCTTTACAAGAGCATTTCCAGCTGAATCTCTTCTTTTTCTATCTGAACATTTTGGTAGAAATATACCATGACAGAACTTTAAACAATATAGTTTTATAATATCTGTCTATAGTTGGCTACTAAGTCATGAGCCATATTTATTTAAATAAGATACATAGATCATGTTTGCATATTTAAAAGATTAGAGAATTTTACTTGATTCAATAAACATTTATAAACTCCAGTGCTAGGCAATGTGTGAAATATTGAGATTCAAGGATGAATTAGATATTCTTTGCCCTCCAGAATCTCATTTACATGCAGGCATGTAAATTGTTAAAAGACATTCATCACACATCATAACATCCAAATAATTAGAATTTCTAGAAAAAGAGGTGATGTGGGGGAAAGAGTGTATAGAGCAAGGCTCATAAAAGAAGAGTGAGATTTGAATTGGGCCCTCGAGGGTTGGTTGAATTTTGTTTGACAGAGAAGAAGATGAAAGACAACTTATAAAGAAGGAAAAGAATGAGGGAGACCAAAGTCTTGGATATTGTCAAGTCAACATACTTGGGAAGAATAGGGGTATTTTTGAACCTGTAACATTAAGTGATCATTATAAATGGAACATGTTGAAACACTTTTGTTTACATTGCATAGTGATAAAGGTTTTGGGTTTAATTTGTAGGCATTAGAAGGCCACCTAAATGTATCAGCAATGGAGCTACATGATTAATTTTATGTTTTATGAGGAGAGCTCTCAGGAAATTGTAGGATGTAAAAACAGAAGAAGGAAAAGCTTGATTAAACAGAAGAGGTTGATTAAACATTTACTGAAGGTGAAATCAATAAGACATGGATATAAATTGAGGATGAGGTAGAATCAATGATGACTCCTGCTTCCTCTGTGCTGGAGGTCTTGGTGGATGGTGATGCTGTTTAGTTCTGAAATAAGACTTGGAGGAGTAAGTCAGAGGACACTTTGAAGTCAAAATGACAACGATTATTTTTATTTGCCTGAATAGATGAGTTAAATTTAATATTGTATTCATAATAGGGCTAGGGCATATGAATATTTTGACTCTTATTTTAGAAGTACTTCATTTCTCTAGGAAGATAAATCAGTTGAGCTCTTCATGCCTTAAATCATTGCTTCTCTGAGTCTGAGTAAATAAGTCAATTAGATATGATACTTAGGGGGATTAGCCCCTATTCTGATGGGTGGGAAGGGGTTGGGCTGGGAGAACATGATAGGAAAGTAACACAAAACATGAAACCCTCTCCTCAATGAGTGGAATGAGTGAATGAATCAAATGTCATTTGATTATCCATTTCTACTACAATAACTTTCTGTTTGGATATAAGGAATTGTAGGACTTACTGGACTTATTGTCAAGAATATCGTGGTCCAAAGGGAACTATTAATATCCTACATATTACAAGCAACATCTATATTAGAGAGGATCTTAAATGTAAGATTTTCCCATCTGTGACCAGAAATGGGTGGTTAGAGGGAAGAAGCATTCTGTGTTATCTCTTCTTTTACTTTCTTCTTTATTTATTAACCCTAATAAATATACACTTTTACATTTTTGTATTTTGGAGTTTTTGTTTGATTTGTTTTTTTCATTTTTGTTAAGTTTCTAGTGTTGAAATTCTTAGTCAGCTTATTTGGGTATACTAGAAAAGATTTTGAGATTAAGTTGTTCTTTCCATAATTTCTATAGCAAAATTTGAAGCCACGTTTTACAAATTATTTTTCTTAAAAGTGGTATATTATTTGTATTATTAGAATGTTACTTATTTGTTTTAATTTTGAAGTCATTATTGGCTCACAAATGCTATTTTTTTAACCTTTATTAAATGGTTTCATCCTTTCAGTTCATATCAGATGATATATATATAATACATAAAAATGCTAAATTCATTTTGAAGTTATTCTGATACCTTTCTAAAGATTCTATAGTTTTCCCACTCAACATTAATGCTTTGTGTTAGCATGTGAAATTTCAAAATAAATCTGACTTCAGATGTAAACTATTCTTTACAGAAAAATAGGATTGTATGTTTTATGATGTTTGAGCAGCACATGGCTTTAGTGGTTTAAGGTGATAGCATATCAAACACATATTAGGCTAAGAGTCTGTGAAATATGAAGGCAGACATACTTCCATTTGCACCATGGACTTTTTGCTTAACATTAAAAATCTACGCTAGTGATTTAAGTTGAAAGCTATCCAAAACAGTTTCTTTTACAGCAATGTTCTGTCACCTGCTTGGCTAGCAGGCAAGGCAAAAAAACTGTCAAAACTGCACGTGCTTTGAGAGGCTGGCAGGCAAAAGAAATATAACACAACACTGCAGATTGGGTTTTCTGTAAGTGGCTCAGCCTGAATGGGTTAGAGAACTAGTGTATAACCGACTTTACCTACAATCGCTTAAATCGGCTCCTCAAGTTTACTATCAAATCAGCACTAAGTATGTTCTCACTACAGCAGGTTCCTTGTATTAAATGTTAAAACAAAACAAAAAAACAACGATTATAACATTATGAGGTATTAAGAGTCTCAAACAAATCCTCTGTGATTGATGTGTTAGCAGATGGAGGCTGATAGAAGTGGGACCACCAGGAGGTTATGGTTAAGGAGAGTGTCAAGTAGTGGAACAGGGCTGTATCAGATGATAAGCACAGATCCAAGACTGCTGACCAGTAGGCACAGTGCAGTGATTAGGCTAAAACTGCTGAGGCTACTCACTAGGAACATAGAGTTAACAGGGTGAGGCTGTGACAAAACCCATGGAAGATCCACAAACAATCACCTACAAATTTCCTCAGACTAATGAGGGAATGGCAAGCCATGCCACACCTCCAGGCTTTCAGCGATGCTCACACAAGCATATAGCAACTCATTCTGCAGGACCATCTTCAAAGAGGAAGGATATTGATTTATAGAAAATGCTATTAGACATAAAGGATAATGATACATAGATCACGGATGCTGCATCAACATATGGAAGAGTTCTTGCATCGGCAAATAAAAGGGATCAATAATGTGAAGAGAGTGGGCATAAGATTTATTAGGAGGCTTTATTGCCTTGTGATTTATGAATCACTACAGATGGCAGTGATGTAGTATAATTTTCACAAATATGATGCAATAAAGATTATTAAAGCATCCTGCAGTGCCGTTTTTAGTTTCATCTATACACATAAAATATCTCTGAGAACTCTGTCCTTTACAAAAACAACATAGAGACACTATTCATTTCTGGTATTTTTTCCTACTGTTGGGTTTCTTCTGAAAGCATTTAGATATTTGTCTCATTTTCCTGTTGTAAATGCACATGTGACTGACAAGGATAATGATGGGGAATGTTTCACAGGTAAGGCTCATAAGTCGTTATGGCAAAGTTGTTAAGAGCATGGACTACACAGGTGGAATGTCTGCCTCGATGTGTCCACTCTGCCCATGCTCACTGTGTGTTCTTAAACCAGTTTCTTCCTTTTTTTTTTCTCCCTTAGGGCCTTTCTTTCCCCTCCTGAAATCTTCAGTATGAAGCCATTATGTTTTACCCTTTCCAAGTTTTAACATAAGGGGTTGCTGCTACAGATATACTGACCTAAAAGTATTAAGAATGTGAAGGACAAGTGTATTTTTAAGCTATACTTGAGAGTGTCCCTGTGATAACAATACGGAAGCCTAGCATAACATCAGGTGAATAACACAGTCACTTTTTGAAAGAAACGTGGGTAATCCTTTATATAACTTATTCATGTTCTAAAGAATCTATCACTTTTTAGATTTGTTTAAATAGAATTATATCTTAAAACAATGGTAGTTACAAGATGTTAATGGCCAAGGAAATTCAAATACCTGTGTCAAAAAGAGACCTTGTTTTCTAGGATTATTTTAAGAAACAGTGTTAATGAAATGTATTTCCTTTGTAGCTGTGAAAAAAATTAATTTTACTTTAAGGGATGTTGTATATTTATGTAAAGTATAATAGCATTTAAATCTAGCCCTGTATTGTTCAAATGACCATTTTGAATGGATTCAGATGGGTTAGTTTCTGTTTTTTTTTTCAAATAATTTACTGAAAATACTATTTCACAGGTGGTAGAATGTTGTCTTCCTTTGCTTTGTTTTCACATTATCCCTCCTCTTCTCTTTGTTTTATCAAGTCTGCTAACACTGCTGACCATTTCCCATACTCTGTTGCCTTGGGCTGTGTAAAATTAACTATGCATCAGCTGAGCACACATTCAATTATATTTTTCACATTTTTTACTGCCCAGGATTCTCATTTCTGAACTGTCAGATCCATCTTCTTTCTTGTCAAAATATCTTTTGACTTTATTATATACAGTCTCACCATCTGTCACACTGACAACCGTAATATATGCGATTTCTTTTAGACCATTTCCATCATTAAAATTCTCTTTTCTTTCCTACCTAAATCAGATCCTTTTTCCCTGCATCACAAACTGAAATCTTCAGCTTTTGAGCTACTTCTATTCTACTGTACTGTTTATTATGTTGAAACATTTACAGCCCAGTTGACAACACTTAGCAGCTTCTCTCTAAATCCATGATTTATTTTATTTGTGCAACATACATTACTCTGGAAACTGTGTAATGTTTGAATAAACTGACTGCATTTACTGGGTGTTAGACTCTAGGAAATCATCTTCATGAAATCAGTTTTGTTCCAAATATCATCTGGTTCCGACTGAAGCCCTACAAATGTAAGGCCTAGATGCGATGGAACTAAAATTCAAACTAACAATAAGCAAACTAAAACCAATATTTCAATGTGGTGATTATACTGGCCAATCATTATTCTATAAAAATGATTCTTAGTACTTTATACATTTTAGCTACATAATCTCTAAAGTTCTCTTTTGGGCTTATCGTGCTATTCTTGTTTCATAAACAGGAAAATTGATTTTCCCTCATTTTCAGAAAAATGACAGAGTAGAATAAAGGAAAGTCAAGTTATTCCTTGGAATATAAGTTTTTTGAAGAAAGGGGATTTATTTTGTGTACTGATGTAAGAGTGCCCCACCCATTTGAGGCCATCAATAAATATTAGTTAAAAGATGGAATTAATGTTCTCAAATAATAAATCTCATTTCCTGCTCTAGGATTTTCCACTTCCTCCACCAAAGATTCTTTTCTTGAAATACTCTTGAGTCTTTATCTCTCACCTCCTTTTTATTTGCTCAGATACTTTCTCAGCAAAGCATCTGAGTCTGGCCACCATAGTTAAAATTGCAGTTTCCTTTTGAACCTTCCTGCCCCTAGCCCCACTTTCCTGCCTTTTTTCACTCTCCTGTAGCACTATCATTAAGTGACATATTATACTGTCCTTGTTTTATTATTTATTTACTTACTGCTCAGCTATCTTATTGAATTGTGAGCTCCATAAAGACAGATATTTGTGTTAGCCTTTGTTGTTCCTGTTGTTGTTGTTTCTGGTCCTACTAAATCCCCAGGCCCAGAATAGAGCCTGGCACTTTGTAGACACTTGATAATTAGTTGTAGAATAAAAGTGTAAGTTGGAATATTTGGCTTAGAGAATATAAAAACACCTTATTACTTATTTTCAGTTTACAGAACACTAACTGGTTTTAGATCTCAAAGCATGCTTAATAATGTGGCATGCTTATGATGCATATTTTAGGCTTTCATAAAAAAATGCAGATGTTTGCACATTTAGAAAATTAAACACCAAAAGAGGCACCATAAATCATTTTGAAAAATAAACGTCTAAATAGATAGGTAGTTATATGGACGGATAGATTGATAAAGAGAAAGATAGACTGGTGTGTGTGTGTGTTGTTTGTAGAACAACTGGAATAATATTGGAGGAGTCCAAAAACACAGTATTTTTGTTTTTTCCCCCTCACTAGTATAGTCTTCACCTGGAACCTTTCTTCCAGCCTATTGTCTCATTAATGAAGTTCTATCTACTCATGTCCTGAAGCAAAAAGAGACTCTAGGGGATGGAAAACTGCAAGAATATATGATTTAAGGGAAATAGCTGGAATGGAACTGTTACAATTATTTAAGAAATCATGTGTTCCATTAGAAATATATTTGTTTCTGGCTGTGGGAAGCAGAAGGATGGCCCTCCCAAAATGTCCAAATCCTAATACCAAGAACCTGTGAATATTCTACTTTACAGGGCACAGGGAAATTTACTTAAGGATTAAGTTAAGGATATTGAGATGGGGAGATTGTCCTGGATAATCTGGGTAGAACTGATGTAATCATAAGGACCCTCATAAGAAGGATGCAGGAAGGAAAAGGTGAGAGAAGGAGATGTGATGAAGGAAGCAGAGGTTAGAGAAGGATGTGAAGATGCTGCACTGCTGGCTTTGAAGAGGGAGGAAGGAGCTATAAGCTAACAGCTGCTGGCAGCCTGTAGAAGCTGGAAAAGGTGAGGAAGTAGATTCTATCTTAGTGCCTCCAGTAGTAGCCCTATGCCCTCTGATACGTTGACTTTATACCAGTGAGACCCATTTTCAACTTCAGACCTCCAGAACTGGGAGACAATACATTTGTATTGTTTCAAGACACTAGTGTTTTAGTAATTTGTTACAGCAGTAATAGGACACTAACATATAGGTTTAAACCTTTTATGGTCTTTCTAACGGCAAGACTTGGAGTTGACATACTATTTATTTATTTTCGAGATGGAGTCTCACTCTGTCACCCAGGTTGGAGTGCTGTGGTGCGATCTCGGCTCACTGCAGCCTCCACCTCCCAGGTTCAAGAAATTCTCTTGCCTCAGCCTCCCGTTCTGGGACTATAGGCATGTGCACCATGCCTGGCTAATTTTTGTATTTTTAGTAGAGACGGGGTTTTCCCATGTTGGCCAGGCTGGTGGAGAACTCCTGACTTCCAGTGATTCACCTGCCTCAGCCTCCCGAAGTATATACAAATATTTAACAAAGTTTAGCGACATATAAAGAAAGACTGGCCCAAAACACATTTGTGAGGCAAATGGAGTTTGCCTGCAACATCTCTCCTTCTTGCCAAGGTTTCTCTCTCAGGAATGTTTCCTTTGTTCCTTTCATGCTGCTCTTAAGGTAGTAACTGATGATTGACTTGTTAACTTAAAAACTTAAAATATAACATTTTTAGTTTAAAATATTTTTCCCAATAGCAATGTACTCTTCCCTTAATAAAAATAGAAACATTTAATAGCAATAAAACTTACATTTTCTATTGTTCCCATAATAAATTACCCAAAAGTTCACAGTTTAAAACATATCCCAGAGCTCCGTAGGTCAGAAGTATGGATGGACTTGTTTTGCTTCTCCATTTCAGGTTGGGAAAGGCCCAGATCAAGGTGTCAGCTAGCTGGGAAGAATCTGGTTCTAACTTCGTTGAGGTTAAGGGAAAAATCTAATTTCCTTTTCCTTGCTGACTGTTATCCTGGAGCCTGTCCGTAAAGACTCCTACATTCCCACATCACTTGCCCGCCTTCATCTTCAAATCAGCAATGGCTTGTCAAGAATTTCAAATCTCACTGAATTTTCCTCTGCTGCATCTTTCTGACTTCATCCTAAGAAAATCCTCTGCCTTTAAGGGTTCACGTATTTAGATTGGGGCTACCTGCGTCATCCAGGATACTCTCTATTTGAATATCCAAAGTCTTAATTACATTGGCAAAGTCCACTTTTCTGTGTAACACAAAATATTCACAAGTTCCAGAGATTAGTGTGTGGATACCTTCAGGGAGCTATTATACTGCTTATCACAATATCTAACATGTATTAAGTACTATGATATTGCATGGCATATACTAAATGCGCCACACGTATTTTAATTTTGTCAACAGCTCTGAGACTGATTCTACTATTTTTAACCTTTTACAGGGAGTACTGAAGAGGATCATGTTCCCTGAACAAGTTGTTAGATACAGTCAATTATGCTGTGTGGCATATGTATTCCTAAAATGTACTGTGCTATGCAAAATCACACAATGAAAAGCGTGAATGTTAAGGTGGAGATGAGGTGAAGTGTATAACATTCAACAACTTCATAAGGGACACATCTGAGAAAATGATAAACTGATAAGGTCAAAAGTGCATTGCATATACATTAAGGAATTGACAAATATATAAAAAAATACATGAAATATGTATTTTACCTTGAGAAAGATGTGAAGTTTGCTTTAGGGAGTGGTTATTGGAAGGTTTCAGCCTGTAAGTAATTGTGAAGTGGTGAAAGGAGGGTTATTTGAAATCAGGGGGAAAGCTGTAACTACAGGGGTGGATGGGAGTGGCTCATAACCCATGTCATCAGCTAAGGCAGCTGGTAGATACTTGAGGGGTGTTTGTGCTTGCACTGTTGTGGATTCCTACATAGCTCAGTTCAGCTAAGTGCAGTTTTATGCATTCACCTAGTGTTCCTCAGGGATGAATTCATGCATAAGTAAACAGGAAATTCACACCATGCTTAAATTGTACCCTAATATATCCATTACACTAGAATAAATTTGTGTTTTCAAAACAATTGTTATAGCAGAACTAACTGTAGTAAGAGGCAGAACAGCTCAGAGCAGGGTCATTTCATAATGTCTGAGCTTATTTTACACACACAAACATACACTCTGTCTCTCTTTCCTCTCTGCATTCATCAAAGAAAATGTGAAAAAGAGAATTTTGAGGAATTTCTATACTGAGAAATTTTAATATGTATCATAGTCTTTCTAAAGGCTTTTGAGGTAGTGACTCTCATAGTGTGGCCCAATCAATAAGCATTCTACCACAATTTCTGGCCTCCATCAACTTTGAACCTAAGTGTAAAGACCCATATACCTCTACATCACATGATGGAATTTTGAGAAAAGCCTCATAGCATAGTTTCAAAGGGTATGGACTTTGGTTTGATACACTCTTTTTGAAGTAAGCAGGAAAAACTCTATATTCCTTAAACTAGAGGTGCCAGTTCATGGCCTCTTAGGTACCAGTTCGTGGCCTGTTAGGAACTAGGCTGCACAGCAGGAGGTGATCAGTGAGCAAGCAAAGCTTCATCTGTATGTACAGCTGCTCCCTATCACTCACATTACCGCCCTGAGCTTTGTCTTCTGTCAGATCAGTAGCAGGATTAAATTCTGATAGGAACCCAAACTCTATTGTGAACTGTGTGTGTGAGGGATCTAAGCTGCAAGCTCCTTATGATAACCTAATGCCTGATGATCTAAGGTGGAGCTGAGGTGGTGATATGAGCAATGGGGAGCAGCTGCAAATAAAGATTAACATTAGCAGACAGGTTTCACTGAACAGAGACCATAATACGTCAATTGCTTGCAGACTCATATCAAATCCCTATTAGTGGCTGGCAAGCGACAAGCTACATCTGGTGTCAGGATTTAAGTCAGAATCTGACACTTATTTTAGTCCACATGTGGTCCACTCATTATTTTATTTACCACTTCCATCCATACCTTTTTCTCACACTATGCACTTGTCTCAGTCACGGTTTTGGTAAACCCACAAGCTAACCCTGGCCAAAATGAATAAAAAACAAACATTACTGGAAAACTTTGAAAAGGGGGAAGAGCCAATGATGAGATAGCAGAAGACTCTAAGACTGCCAACAAAAATCTGCATTTAAAATAAAATACCAAGAGTCCTACTTAAATCATGAGTTCATTGCTACAGGCGATTCACATTCTCCAAGCCCACTTTGTATATGTGGCAACCAGCTATCCAATAAAGGCATGAAACCTTCAAAACTGCTTCCCCAGATGGAGACCAAGCAACCTGCATTAAAATACAAGTCTTTGGAGTTTTTCAAAAGAAAAAAAAATATCAACATAAAGAACAGAAGCAATTATTGAAGACTACCACTTCATCAAATGTGTCTGCACTGAGCGCATCATTCTTAGTTGCTAACTGCATTGCTAAAGCCAAGAAGCTCTTTACTATTGGTGAAGAGTTGATCCTGCCTGTTGCTAAGGACATTTGTCATGAACTTCTCAGAGAGGCTGCAGTTCAAAAGGTGGCAACGTCTTCCTCTTTCAGCTAGAACCATAAGTAGACAAATTGGTGAAATGGCAGAGGATATTAAGGCACAATTGTTAGAGAGGATTAATGAATCACCATGGTATGCAATCCAGGTTGAGGAGTGTACCAATGTTGATAACAAGGCAACAATGCTTGTTTTTATGCAACATATTTTTCAGGAGGTGCATGAACACATGTTATGTGTGCTTTTGTTGCCAACCAATATCGCAATTGCAAAACTATTCAAGTCTTTGAATGATTACGTGCCAGGAAAACTGAATTGGTTTTTGTGCTGAATATATGAATGGATGGAGCGGCTACCATGACTAGACTGCTTTCTGGTTTCACTACTTGGATCAAAGAGATTGCTTCTGAATGTGAGTTTACACACTGTGTCATCCATAGAGAAATGCTGGCTAACTCAAAAATGTCACCTGAACTTAACCTTTTGCAGGGTGTGATTAAAATTATCAACCACACTAAACTACACACCCTTAACTCACACGTCTCTTCATGCAGCTCTGTGAGGAGATGGATGCAGAGCACTTGTTTCTTCTTTTATTTGCAGAAGTTAGGTGACTTTCTAAAGGTAGATCACTGGCCAGAGGTTTGGAGTTATAAGAGCCACTCCAGAGATTTCTTTTAGAAAAACAGTCACCACTGGAAGCACAACTCAGTGGCACAGAATGGGTGACAAAACTTGCTTACTTGTGTGACGTATTCAACCTGCTCAACAAATTCAAGCTGTGACGTCAGGGCTAAATGATAACTGTTCCAGTCAGCAGATAAAGTGGAGGCCTTCAAAGCCAAATGGGAATTATAAGGGCAATGAGTGAGCATTGGGATTTTTGACATGTTTCAAACATTAGCAGAGATTTTGAAAGAGATTGAACCAGGGTCTTCTTTCTCCCAGTTGGTACCTCAGCACCTATCTCAGCTTTCAAGCATCTGAGCATTACTTCCCAGCCATAGAAGACCCCCAAACTTGGAAGGAATGGATCTGCAGCCCATTTGTGAATAAGCCAGGTTAATCAACTTTGTCTGTGCTAGAAGAGGATCACCCTCTTGAGATCACAAATGATGGTGGCCTTAAAAGTATGTTTGAGACAACTTCAAATCTCCATACATTTCAGATTAAAGTCAAGGCAGAATATCCTGAGATTGCCACAAAAGCACTGAGAAGCCTGCTTCCATTTCCAACATGCTATCTTTGTGAAGCAGGGTTTTCTGCAGTGACAACAACTGAAAAGCAATTTTGGAGTAGACTGGATGTAAGCAACACACTTCAGGTGCCACTGTCTCCCATCAACCCCAGAAGGGACCATTTAGTTGCAGGAAAACAAACTCAAGGCTCCCACTGATTCTACATTTTAGTGAGTTCTATAATTATTTCATTATATATTACAATGTAATTGTAATAGAAATAAAGTACACGATAAATATAATGCACTTGAATTGTCCCCAAAACCATATCTCACCCCCAGTCCATGGATAAATAATCTTCCACAGATCTGGTCCCTGGTGCCAAAAAAAACTGGGAACTGCTGCCTTAAACTGTTAATACAATTTGCTTTGGTCACCTACATATTAACACATCTAGAAAAAGGCAGGAAGGTTTGAGACTAGATAGACATTTTCAAGCGGCACTTCATACACGATCTAATTTTGTTCTCCTAGCAGCTGGTAGAGGGGGTGGTCTCATCAGCCTATTTATTTTATAGATCATGAAAATGTGTTTTAGGCTGGGCACGGTGGCTCACACCTGTAATCCCAGCACTTTGGGAGGCCGAGGCAGGCGGATCACGAGGTCAGGAGATTGAGACCATCCTGGCTAACAGGGTGAAACCCCGTCTCTACTAAAAAATACAAAAAATTAGCTGGGCGTGGTGGCAGGCTCCTATAGTCCCAGCTACTCCAGAGGCTGAGGCAGGAGAGTGGTGTGAACCCGGGAGGCGGAGCTTGCAGTGAGCCGAGATTGCGCCACTGCACTCCAGCCTGGGCGACAGAGCAAGACTCCGTCTCAAAAAAAAAAAAAAAAAAAAAAGAAAGAAAGAATATGTGTTTCAAATAAGTCAAATGGCTTTACTAATATCACACATGAGTCAACTGCTAGATGAAAATTTTAAAAACTTGTCTGTTGACAGTGAAATCTATTATGTCATATTGCCTTCTGCTAAAGCCATGACTGAGTCAAAAAGGAAAGTTTTCCTCTCAATTATTCCTTATCTGGGAAAAGACACTTATTAGAATACTTCCCGTACTAGATTTTATCTTTTTTTCTCAGCGTTATTAATATAATCACCCAGTTACTCAAGCCCAAAACAATGAGGTTTTCTTTGTATACTCCCTCATCCACTACATGCAATAATTTACTTGTCATTGTCTATTAAACATTTCTTGAATCTTTCCAAGTCTTTCCATTTATTTTACCACCATCATTGTAATGCAGACCACATTGCCTCTCAAAGATCTCTACAATTTACTTCTTCAAATTCATCTTCTAAAATACCAACATATTTAGCTTGCTATTATAAAATTTGCAATAAATGAACACAATTAGTTCTCTGAAAATATATAGCTTTGTGAGCCCCTGAAAAGCAAAGAAACTAGAGGCTCATATATTGGAACATAATGCCTTCAGTAATACATTTTTATGCACATTTTCCCAAGGTTATTCGTTTCATGGTGCTTTGCCAAAGTGGGATAGTCCCCTTCCAGGAATTCAGTGGAATAAGAAATACAGGAAAGCCCTTCTTAATATATAAAGAAATTTCACAGAAAACATTATTTAACATATATATTGAGTGGCTGTTACATAGGTCTCATAGAGTCACTGAGAAATTCCAAGAATTGTCATTTTTTAAGCTTGTTGACCTTACCTGAAACCAAGAACAAGTCTTGCCCTTCTGAAAACATGTGCACAAGATTTATAGGTAAATAGTTCTTTGTTTCTAAGTCCCCTATACTCCCTAGGGTGCCTGATGCAAGCTGCTGCTGTTGCCTTAAGGAGTCTATATTAGGTGAGTAATTCATTAACACCTAGACTTTTATAAACTTATGAAGGAAATATCTCCTTTTGAACAAATGGAGAGAATGGTATTCTTTTACTTCAAATCTGTTTTAAAAATGACATTTAAAGATCAAGCTGAGGACACAATTGAGAGTTTTCACGCTGACAGCATCATGAAAGGAATCTTGAAAACAGTCACATTCCATGCTGAGACTATAGGTGACAATTGTTCCAATCCAGACCAGCTTATGTTGGATTTGGAGAGGCAGGAGGTTCAAAGTAAGTATTTTCCCTGCTGCAGTTTTGGAAATCATATTCTGGAAACCAAAAGGGAATGCTGCTCAATGCTGCTGCATGTTTGAAGGAATATTTATTGCCTTGATTTTATATTTATTACCTATAACACTGGCATTTTAGGACATAAAGTTACTTTACAAAGTCATATTAGGTGCACTTATCTTAAAAATGCATTTCCCTTGACTGTTTTGCACTTCAAAAGATTGATAGGGACCTGTGGGTGCTTGAACATTGTTTTGTTTGGTTTATGAATATTTTGACTGTGTCAGTGGTGTTGCGGATGATTTTAGAATGGCTTCTTCTAATAGTTGTTTTGATGTGTGGCTTTATGAATTTGATCTTTGGATGCAAACTGTGCTACACTCCATTGCCTTGGAGAATTTGGCTCTCTTGTTGCATAGTTGTCTTCTGTTTTACCTTAGAGCATTTCAGTTTCTTTTGCAGGGCGTGGGCCCTGAAATGCCTCAGCCTTTCCATGCTTTGAGATAACTTGCCAGAGAAATGAACGCATTGCTTACTCAGGAAATTACTGCAATGGCACTAACTGGCATTAGTAATTAAGGGGTTGCCTTTGTGGTTTGCAAGTTTTTGGTGCCAGAACATTTGCATAGTTGGTGCTACATTCTGACAAATATACACAATATTCAGAAATTCCACTGGGATCATTCACTGCTTCCAGAACATTAATTCCTCTGTTTTTGTTTCACTATTGTCTTAATTCTGGCCTTTAACATTCCTTGCTTGTGCAGGATCCTAATTTGTTGCTGAACATAAAGTTTCCATAATCCCCCAAGTTCCTTCCTCCAGCTTCCTCGTCCTTTAACATCACCAGGATCCTCACAATCAAATCATTTTCACACTGGTGCTAAAGCTATCTTTCTGAAGTAGATTAATCATGCTTCCACAAACACTCTTATCTCTTTAACTAAGACACTCTATGATGTATACTCCACCTACCTTTTGTGCCTCATATGCTACAGCTCGTATATATTCTATAGCTGAGAATGTTAAGGATATTTCTTAGACTCACATTCACACACTATTTTATTTCACACACACATTGCTACATGTCTTTTTCTGTTATGGAATTGATAGTAGCAGGAGGCAGCCAAATGCCTAGGCAGATAGGGACAGGTACCTAGTGAAACCCCATCTCCAAGCTGAAGACACCTTAAAGCCTGAAAGCCAAGTTACGAGTTAAATCCTTGGACCAGATTGAGAACTTGTCCTCTGGGTTTGGTGCACTTTCCTCGGATCAATCCCCACCCTTCACCTATTTTACATATACCTACCCTTTCCTAATTGTTTCTCCACACTGTTGTGCCCAACTTTGAGTGGTGTCTTTGCTTTAACCATTTTTGCATATTCACAAACCAGTCAGAATGCACTCCCCATCCTGTGCCTATAAAGACCGGAGTCTCATTTGGTAGAGGAGGAGATGGCCTGACCTCGGGGAAGAGACAACCTGACCTCGGAGGGGCGCAAGTCTGAAAAGGTTCTGAGAAATAGCATAGCGTATTTAGAATAGCATACTTAGAATATTTATATTTTTTAACCTACCTAGCTAATTTGAATTCATCCATTAAAAATTATTTTATTCATTCATCGCAGTAGTTGTTCAGTGCCAATCATACCGTGCTCCAAACTAAGATTATAAAAATGAATAAAATATAGTTAATTCTTTTAAACAACTAAGTCTTTCATGATAACCCCTCCTTTCCCTGACTCATCTAATCATAGACACAAAAGGAAATGTTTAGTCCAATCTCTTCTCCCAGTTCATTTTATTCTTATGCTATGTTGTATATGGCATCATATCTGTGTATCTGAATATCTTCCTCATTAAATTTTATACTCTTGGATGAATATTTTGTATTACCTTGTTTCTGTAGAATTAAACTGGACAGAGTAAGAATGAGCCGATTCGTTATATTCTTTACATTTTCCGGTGATGCCTAAGACTAGGCCGAACCCAGTGTTTCTTGGTTAATGGTCATGGTCATAGCAGAGTAATTTGACCAATTTTAATAGATTTTCATCTTGATATGCATGTAATACATAAACTATTGAATTGCAATTCTTAGTGTTTTTTTCCTCTTGTTAAAGAAAGTTAGTAACAAAATTCAACCCTGTACAAACTATTGTGGGCACACATATATGAGCCACATGTATAAAACAGGGAGTTTAAAACAGAATGAAAGTGTCAACTGTCTTAATACAAAGATATATTTTCTATTTTCTAAAAACAGGCATATCTAGGTTTAACTTTTAAAATACAATGTTGCTTTCTGCTTGAAGCAGTTGTCTTAAAGCCTTTATTTTCTTGTAAATCAAATATTGGTGCAATCAATTTTTGAGGCAAACAATGTCTTTTTAATTATTAGTAATGAGATACCTAATTACAGTATTAACACCTAATTCATGTCTTGTCAAGATGAGACAACCTTGTCGGAAAATTGTATTTTCTACAAAAATCTCTGTAGCTCTGTCTTACGGTACGGCATTTTTCTTTCAAGGCAATACTCTTTTTCTGTCCTTGGACATCAAGTCCACAGAATCCCTGTGTAACTTTCAGGTTTATTAGAGGTGGCAGCACCTATATCATATATCATTTCATAAAGTGAAGACCAGGCTGCTGCTTTTGAACTATAAAATAAGTTGTCCTGACCATAATTCAAACTATCTCCAACCTCCTGTGAGCATTTGTATAAATGTTCCACAAGAAAACATGGCAACATGAAGTAAATGGCAATCTGCCCCAATCATATTCTGGAGAGCACTCTTTGAGCAAGTGAGCTTCTATTTAAGGTTACACAGTGTCTTTTTGTTACAGGAAGCAAGGTGGTGAGTATGAGTTGTCCAGGTCCTTGGTGTTGTGGACAAAGAATTGAACAAAACTGCACAAAGTAACCAAGGAAGGAAACACAGGAAGGAAGCAGCTAAACCAGAAATTTATTAAAGTGAGAAAGCACTCCACAGGGTGGGAGTGGGCCAGAGCAAGCAGCTCAAGGGCCCAATTCCAGGTTTCTTGGTTTTCTGTACTCCTTGTGAGGTCCCTATTGGCTACCCTTTAACTGGATGAAGGATTTGGTCCGTGGCTAATGAAAGGCTGAGGTGAATTGGTGCCCTATGCAGGTGAAGGGATGGCCCATGCTTGGCACTCTCCTTTTCCAACCTGAGATGTGGTAGAAGAGGAAGGGTTGTAACATTTTAAGAGTGGATACAGGGTTACTATGAACATGACAATACCTGCTATGAAATGCCATGTGGAAAACCATCTACATAATGAGAAGACATGGATTTTATTGTGACCCTGTTAATTCTTACCTGTCTAACCTTAGACAAATTACTTAATTCTGTATCTACAAATTGTCACTTACACAATGAGAATTTAATCATTAATAATCATGTCCCTATTTATAAGATGTGTTTATTAGCATATTTTCTTGGTTTCTCCCTCTTTTCTAAAAGGAAATACTTATTTTAGAAGTATATTTCCTGCAAAGTATTGTTTTCATATTCTTCACATTTTAGAAAATTAATTTGAGGGACTATTTCTGTATATATCAAGTAAAAAACACAATTTGATCATAAGTCACACAGTAGATTCCAAGACTGTTAGCTGAAGAGCACCAGAAAAAAACCAGGTTAAAAATATTTTGAAAATATGCCTAAAGAAAAAATCACCAGTTTGCAGTTGCTTATGATTTATTAATTTTCGTGCCACAAAGTTAAAATAAATGGTCCATCATATTAATGCATAGCTTACATTGTAATGAGAACAATGTGTTACCACATACTGCTCCTCTAGGACAAATTTTCATATGTGGCATCTAGCTCCTTCATACAATCTGACTTCTTATCTTGAATTTTAATGGACTATACAATTTACAGCCAATATTTTTGTTATTGCCTTCATTGCTTCAGGAACACCTAGAAGTGATTATGGTAAATAATATTCTGACTTTCCTAACAGGGGTATACTTAGCAGCAAAGTTATTATTTAAAACAATTTGGTAGCCTATTGAATATAAATAATTAAAATATTTAAAATATGAGCAAATGTATAGATGTACAAAAGAATATAAAGAGATAAAAAATATTTATATAAAGGAGGTGTAATGTCATCTAACTGGATATAGAAAAATGCTCAAGAAATGAACTCCATCAAATGTTATTTTTAAGCTTAGGATAGTGATTTGGAAGAAATGCCCTATGCAGTGTTTGATTACTGACAACATTGTGATGACTAATATCACTTTAATGATGTATCACAATTGTAAGGATTTCACATTTTCAAATGAGATGGTATAAGTTATAAAAATATACATGCTTATTTGAAAAGACAAAATAGGAAACAAAGAAAATTCTAACACTCAAAGATAATTGCTGTACCCATTTGGCCATCATTTTTCCAGACTTTTGGAACATATTATATTTTCATCTGTATTTTCTATTTCACATAGATAATTTAGTATGTTACTTACTGCTGTGCGTGTGTGTGTGTGTATGTGTGCATGTATGCCAGGCAATCATCTTTGCCCTATGCATTAATACAATATTCAAAATAAACACGATGTCAAAAACTGGGAATGGTCTGCTATTTTATGCTTTTTGTAAACTTGCATGTTAGATTGCTAAAGTTTCATAAATTCTGGTAGGATCTAAGGGATACTTGAGTCAGAAACAATGGACTTGATTTTTCATGGCACAGCAGGCATCACAACTTCACATTTGTTTTAGTTCTCCTTGTTTCCAGGACAATGCAGACAGTCCTTGTAGATGCTATACATGTAGTGAGTTTGCATCACAGCTGGAAAATCCAAGTTTAGGTAATCCTAATCTTTTATAGGAGATATACTAGCAAACTTGCCCAGCCTTTGCCCTTGAGGGAGACTTTTTTTCCCAAATAGCAAACAAATCTGTCATTTACGCTGAAGGAAGACAAACATCCTTGTGAAGATTGTCCAGAATATTGACTCTGGGCACATGACATGCAGAAACATGAGAGACCCATGGACAATTATATCCCAACAAAATGAGGTAGTTTTATCAAACCTGGGTAGATCAGACTTCCTTCCCCAGGAATTTGGAATTGGGAGTAAAAGGATTAAATTTGGAACTGAAAGTAAAAAGATTTGAGTCTGAATTATTTAATAAGAGAGGTAAACAAGCATTTTGCTTTATTAAAATAAGCTGAATATCAGAATAGGTTGCTTTGGATATAAAGTGTCTTAAGGGTTTCCCTGTCATACGCAGTACTGCTAAATGCAGGTACATTTTTGCACACATGCCTGATTAATTTTTTAAACCAACCAATTATTGAAGCTAGAAGAATTGTTGTGTCAACAAGTTATGACAGTACTCATTTTTTCAGGCCTGCATACATGTTACTCACATCTTATACTTACACTTGTTTACTTAATCTGCTGAAGACTAAATAGTTTATTAAAGGGTATGTCTTCATTTGTGTTTGTGTGGGCTCCCCCATGTTTATCCGGGGTTTTTTTTGTGCTGTATATTTCTATTTTATATAATTTTATGCATTAAAACCCATGCAAATCCTCACTGTGATTTATATTCTGTATCACTTCATAGTCCCTTTCATACTTTTTAAAAAATAGGTGATTCAACTTCATGTTTTTTTTCTTTTTAAGGAAAGCTAAGCTGCTTTAACAAGACCTCATAATTATTTGACCTACATAATGTAGAGTTAGTTTTCTTTTTTGATTTCAGTAGGTTTTGTGTAACCAGTGGGATTTGGTTACATAAATAAGTGGTGATTTCCGAGATTCTTCTGCATCCATCACCCAAGCAGTGTACACTGTACCCAATGTGTAGTCTTTTTTTTTTTTTTTTTTTTTTGAGACGAGTCTCACTCTGTCGCCCCGGCTGGAGTGCAGTGGCGTGATCTCCACTCACTGCAAGGCCTCCCGGGTTCACGCCATTCTCCTGCCTCAGCCTCCGGAGTAGCTGGGACCACAGGCGCCCGTCACCACGCCCGGCTAATTTTTTGTATTCTTAGTAGAGACGGGGTTTCACTGTGTTAGCCAGGATGGTCTTGATCTCCTGACCTCGTGACCCGCCCACCTCGGTCTCCCAAAGTGCTGGGATTACAGGCATGAGCCACCATGCCTGGCCCCCAATATGTAGTCTTTTATCCCTCACCCTATTGCCTCCCTTTCCCCCAAGTTCCCAAAGTCCATTGTATTATTCTTATACCTTTGCATCCTCAGAGCTTAGCTCCCACTTATGAGTGAAAACATACAATGTTTGGTTTTCCATTCCTGAGTTACTTCACTTAAAATAATGGTCTTCAATTCTATTCAGATTGCTGAAAATGCCATTATTTCCTCCCTTTTCATGGCTGAGTTGTATTCCATGACACATATGTGTGTGTGTGTGTGTGTGTGTATGCATATATATCTCACAATTTCTTTGTCCACTGATTGATTAATGGGCATTTGGTCTGATTCCATATTTTTCCAATTGCGAATTTTGCTACTATAAACGTGTGTGCAAGTATCTTTTTTGTATCTTTTCCTCCAGATAAATACCCAGCAGTGGGGTTGCTGAATCAAATGGTAGTTCTACTTTTAGTTCTTTAAGGAATTTCCACATTGTTTTCCACAGTGGTTGTACTAGTCTACTTTCCCACCAGTGGTGTAAAAGTGTTGCCTTTTTACCACATCCCCACCAAGACGTATTATTTTTTGATTTTTTTTATTTTGGCCATTCTTGCAGGAGTAAGATGGTATTGTATTGTGGTTTTGATTTGCATTTTCCTGATCATTAGTGATAATGAATGTTATTTTATATGTTTGTTGGCCATTTGTATATCTTCTTTAGAGAATTGTCTATTCGTGTCCTTAGCCCACTGTTTGATGGAATTGTTTGTTTTTTTTCTTGCTGATTTGTTTGAGTTGCTTGTAGAGTCTGAATATTAGTCCTTTGTCAGATGTACAGATTGTGAAGATTTTCTCCCATTCTGTGAGTTGTCTATTTAGTCTACTGATTATTTCTTTTGCAGTGCAGAGTTTTTTAGTTTAATTAAGTCCCATATATTTATCTTTGTTTTAGTTGCATTTGCTTTTGGGTACTTGGTCATGAAGTCTTTGACTAAGCCAATGTCTAGAAAGGTTTTTCTGATGTTATCTTCTAGAATTTTTATAATGTTAGATCTAAAAGTCCTTTATCTTGAGTTTATTTTTGTATAAGGTGAGAGATGAGGATCTAGTTTCACGCGTCTACGTGTGGCTTGCCAATTATCCCATCACCATTCGTTGAATAGTGTGCCCTTTCCCCACTTAATGTTTTTGTTTGCTTTGTTGAAGATTAGTTGGCTGTAAGTATTTGGCTTTATTTCTGGGTTCTCTATTCTGTTCCATTGATCTATGTGCTTATTTTTGTGCCAGTATCATGCCGTTTTGGTGACTATGGCCTTTTAGTATAGTTTGAGGTAAGGTAATGTGATGCCTCCAGATTTGTGCTTTTTTTTTTTTTGAATAATTTTTTTTTATTTATTTTTAATTATTATACTTAAAGTTTTAGGGTACATGTGCACATTGTGCAGGTTAGTTACATATGTATACATGTGCCATGCTGGTGCGCTGCACCCACTAACTCGTCATCTAGCATTAGGTATATCTCCCAATGCTATCCCTCCCCCCTCCCCCCACCCCACAACAATCCCCAGAGTGTGATGTTCCCCTTCCTGCGTCCATGTGATCTCATTGTTCAATTCCCACCTATGAGTGAGAATATGCAGTGTTTGGTTTTTTGTCCTTGCGATAGTTTACTGAGAATGACGATTTCCAATTTCATCCATGTCCCTACAAAGGACATGAACTCATCATTTTTGATGGCTGCATAGTATTCCATGGTGTATATGTGCCACATTTTCTTAACCCAGTCTATCATTGTTGGACATTTGGGTTGGTTCCAAGTCTTTGCTATTGGTTACAGATTTGTGCTTTTTGCTTAGTCTTGCTTTGGCTATGCATGCTTTTTTTTGGTTGCATATGAATTTTAGGATTTTTTTCCTAGTTCTGTAAAGAATGATGGTGGTATTTTGATGGGCATTGCATTGATTTTGTAAATTGCTTTTGGCAGTATGGTCATTTTCACAATATTGATTCTGCCCATCCATGAGAATGGGATGTGTCTCTGTTTGTTTATCTATGATTTCCTTCAGCAGTATTTTGTAGTTTCCCTTGCAGACATTTTTCACTTCATTGGTTAGGTAAATTCCTAAGCATTTTATTATATTTTTTGGCAGCTATTGTAAAAGGGGTTGAGTTCTTAATTTGATTCTCAGCTTGGTCGCTGTTGGTGTACAGCAGAGCTGCAGATTTGTGTACATTGATCTTTTATCCTGAAACTTTGTTGAATTCATTTATCAGTTTTAGGAGCTATTTGGAGGCATCCTTAGGGTTTTCTAGGTAAACGTTTGATCATATCATCAGCAAACAGCAACAGTTTGACTTCCTCTTTACCACCCTTTATTATTATTTTTTTATCTTCTCTGATTGCTCTGGCTAGGACTTCCAGTACTATGTTGAATAGAAGTGGTGAGAGTGGGCATCCTTGTCTTGTTCCAGTTTTCAACGGGAATGCTATTAACTTTTCCCCGTTCAGTACTATTTTGGCTGTGGATTTGTGATAGATGGTTTTATGGCATTACAGTTAGATGTTTTTCTGTCTTTTCAATATTTGATGGTCATAAGACCTGCCCAGGTTTGTGGAACAGCTGTAACTCGTGAAGTCATTCAATCATTGTTCTTCCCTTCCCTCCAAGCTTTGCTTTATTTTAATGAAACATAGCTCCAAAATCCAGGAGGAGGAAATTGCAGGTGAGTCATAACCGATATTTCACTTGCTAGCCTCAGATGTGAAGTCATATTCCATGGGACAATGTCATCACCTTCCCAAATCTACTTTCAATGAGAGTATTATAAGTATTATAATTATAATATAATTATATTATATTATAATTATATTATAGAAATATAATTTAGATTGCCACTCATGAACCCTGCAACTAGATACAATTTTATTGCTGTATAAGAAAGATAAATGTAGCAATTATTTTATATATGTATATATATTTATATATAGTACATACATATAAATATATAGTATTACATTTATATTAGAATACTCATTAAAATTAAACAAAGTACAGATATAAATGGAATTATAATATGAATACATCTAAAATTTTTCCTGATATATTTTTTACATGTTCCATTAGTGCAAACACATTTAACTCAATTGTCCAAATTCTTGTTTAGAATTTCATGCGAGTCCAGAATTTTGTTATTGCAAAATATTTTTCACTGAAGTTTTTTTTAAATCTCTTTCATATAAGGGTATGCAATTATTTCTGTAGGATTTATTATTAGATGTAGAACTGTTTAGTCAATTAAATACATTGTGAGACATATGGAACCACATTGAAAAATTGGTCTTCAAATAAATATGCACCAATGTGCATATTTTGTATTCAGCTCTGAGAAAGATAAAATAATAATGCCCTCGTTATTTTCACCTCTCTCTTCTAACTGCCAACTAATTGATTTTGTTTTGAATTTTGGTAGAATGGTTATCCACATATACAAACTTAAAATATGTTACTATTTTGATTGTTGCTTTTGTTTCGCAATTTGTCATTTTTGTTCTTGTAATAACAATTACCACAGTTTGGGTGGTGAGATTATATATTTAAATGCATCAATATTCAATGAACTTTGACACTGAAAATTCCCTCTTCATGAATGTTGTAATGAAACAAAGCGTCATCCACTTGGATTACTCCACATTGTCCTGGGAAATTAGCCGGGCATGGTGGTGCACACCTGTAATCCCAGCTACTCGGGAGGCTGAGGCAGAAGAATCACTTGAACCCGGGAGGTGGAGATTGCAGTGAGCCGAGATCGCGCCACTGCACTACTCCAGCCTGGGTGACAGAGCAAGGCTCCATCTCAAAAAAAAAAAAAAAAAATATATATATATATATATATATGTGTGTGTGTGTGTGTGTGTGTGTGTGTGTGTTTGTATGTGTATGTATATATTTAAGAAACCTCCAGTATACATACATAACAAATTAGCATTGCAGATAATTATTTGGGCACTATATTTCAATACAACAAGGATATTAATAAGATAACATTTAGCTATGTTTATATGTATCACCATCAATTAGACAAGGGGAATAAACACAATATTATGAACCTCATGCTACCTGCTCTGCCGTGAGTAATAGAGTTAATCAGGTCCTTTTTCTCTTACCTTGTCTTTTTTCTTCTGCCTATCTCCATAAAACCTTGAAATGCTTATGAGTTTACTCTTAGCTTGTGATTACAGCAAAATTTCTGAAGCTTCACAGTTCTTGAGAGTGTGAAAAAAGTTGTTTAATCACATTATTATTTAACAATGTCTGTCACATTAACAGGTAATACAATGTTTTCTATTCTCCCCATTTTATCTATCAGTAAAAATTTTTCTTTTGTGACTTGCAAAGCATTGCTTTTAGCCATTAAGAATTTGTTACACTCCAAAACACTTATTTTCCTTAGAATTAGTTAAACTTTAATTATTTCTGTATTGAAATGCTTAAACTTATGGTTTTAAATATTTATGTCTGTATTCACAGTGCACAGTACAGAGTATAGCATTAAGTGTTCCATAAAAGTTTGCTAAATAAACAAATGAATAATGGATACCCTTTCTGATCTTGTATTCTTTTTATGGCACTTGATAGTATAAACTTGAATGAACCCAGAGATCAACAGAAAGCACTTTGAAAGCAGTTATTACACAGGAGAACTTATTAACAGATGTTATTTGAGGTGGTACACTTTTTCAGACCTGTTTAAATATCTCACATATCTGAATCTGATCTTGACGATGTTCTGAATTGATTACATAAAGTACATAAATTTGTCAATTGATGTAACATATAGATATATAAAAGCATTAATTTTAATGTCTATATTATACAGTTTTAAATTTTATTTTACATAGTTATATGTGTTTGTGCATGTGTGCATGTCTTCTTTGTCTTGGTCCTACATTGAGCATTTTGAATAAAAACAATCTTGTCTTTTAACTTAGAAAACTGAGGCTATATGATTGATACTGGTAGGCTCTGTTCTCTATTTCATCTTTGTAGAAAGGGTGCGAAACTTCTTTTTTGTATTTGTAAAAATGTTCATTCTAGAGAAGTGTTTCTTTCATAGACACGCTTTTCTTTTAAAATATGTAAAAATTGTCCAGTTGCGTTTGAAGCCCAATTCCCTTAAAAGATAGTGGCTACTTTATTCATATGTAGGTGAAGTTGAATCAAATGAGGTTTTTTGTTATTGAAAACCAATGAGAAAAAAAAAGTCATTTTATGACTAATAGCACAAGGGTAAAATTTACTGCATTTTATTTTAATAGTTAACACATAATATGCACTCCATTCTCAAAATAATTATTGTAAATTGCAAAGCAAATTCAAAAAAAACCAGACTATTTTAAAGTTATTATATACTTCTGCTCTTTTAATTTTTGAGTTTATTTTTTTCAATTTATTTTTTATTTGAATAAATTTAAGGGCTGTGAGAGCAGCTTTGTTACATGGATATATTGTATAGTGAAGTCTGGGCTTTTACTGTACCCATTACCTGAATAACTTACATTGTACCTATTACGTAATTTCTCATCCCTCACCCACCTCTGACCCTTCTGAGACTCCAGTGTCTATTGCGGACACTTTATGTCCATATGTATACATTCTTTAGTTCACAATTTAAGTGAGAACCTGCAGTATTTGATTTTCTAAGTTGTTCTGCTTAAGATAAGGCCTCCGGTTCTATACATGTTTTGAATTTGGTATTAAAATACCGAAGGCATGTGAATAGTGCTGCAATAAACATACAAGTACAGATAACTTTTTATAATGGTTTTTTTCCTTTTGGTAGATTCTGGATATTAGTCTCTATTCAGTTGCATAGTATGCAAATAGTTTCTCCCATTCTGCAAGTTGTCTGTTGACCCTGTTGATTATTTTAGTTTAAGTCTCATTTATCTATTTTCTTGTTGTTGTTGCATTTGCTTTTGAATTCTTTGCCTAGGCAAATATCCAAGATTTCTTTTAAGTTTTCTTTTAGTATTTTTATGGCTTCAAGTCTTACATTTAAATCTTTAATTAATCTTAAGTTAATTTTTGTACATAATGAGAGATAAGGATCCAGTTATGTTATTCGGCATATGGCAATCCAGTTCGGCCAGCACCATTTATTGAATAGAGTATCCTTTTTCCAGTGTATGTTTTCATCAGCTTTGTCAAATATCAATGGACTATAGTTACGTGACTTTATTTCTGGGTTCTTTATTCTATTTCATTGATCTATAGGTCTAGGTTTACACCAGGATCATGTTGTTTGGGTTACTATAGCCTTGTAGTATAATTTGAAGTCAACTAATATGATGTCTCCAACTTTATTCTTTTTGCTTAGAATTTCATTGGCTTACTCGGGCTCTGTTTTGGTTCCATATGAATTTTAGAATTGTTTTTATTCTGTAAAACGTGATGATGATATTTTGAAAGGAATGTCATAAATCTGTACTTTGCTTTGCATAGTGTGGCCACGTTAACAACATTAACTTTTCCAATCCATGATCATGGGATGTTTTTTTCATTTGTTTGAATCATCTATGATTTGTTTCATCAGTGTAACGTAATTTTCCTTATAGAGATAATTCCCCTCCAGGGTTAAATATATTCCTAGTTACTTTAATATTTTAGTTATCATAAACATAATTGACTTATTTATTTGTATCTCTTTGTCATCATTTGTATATAGAAAGGCTACTGATATTTTTGTTGATTTTCATTTGGGAACATTATTAAAGTCATGTATCAAATCTAGAAATCTTTTGCAGGAGTCTTTAGCCTTTCCTAGGTATAAGAATATATTGTCAACTAACAGATAATTTGACTTCCTCTTTTCCAATCTGGATGCCTTTTATTTCTTTCTATTGCCTGATTGCTCTGGGTAAGACTTCTAGTTCTATGGTGACTAGAAATGGTGAAAGTATGCATCTTTGTCTTGTTCCAGTTCTTAGGATAAATTCTTTAACTTTTTCTTCATTTAGTATGATGTGGGTTGTGGGTTTGCCTTATATGGCTTTTATTATTTTCAGGTATGTTATTTTGATGTCTGGTTTGTTGAGGGTTTGTGTCATGAAGAGATACTCCATTTCATCAAATACTTGTTCTGCATCTATTTAGATGATTATATGGTTTTAAATTTTAATTCTGTTTATGTGGGGAATCACATTTATTGATTTGTGTATATTGACCCATCCTTGGTTCCCTGGAATAAAACCCACTTGATTGTGGTATATTATCTTTTTGATGTGCTGTTGGATTCAATTTACTAGTTTTTCGGTGGGGATTTTTACACCTATATTTATCAGAGATATGGGGGATTTTTGCATCTATATCTATCAGAGATATGGGTATGTAGTTTACTTTTGTTTGTTAGTGTTGTGTCCCTTTCCGGCCTTGACATCAAAATACTGGGTTTGTAAAATGGGTTATGGAGGATTCCCTTCTCTTCGAATTTCTTGAAGAGTTTCTGGAGGCTTGGTACTGGTTTTTCTTTGTAGATTTGATAGAATTCATCTGTGAATTTGACCAGTCTTGGGAATTTTTGGTTGGGAGATTTTTTATTGCTAATTCAGTGTCATTACTTGTTATTGATCTATTCAGGATTTCTATTTCTTCCTGCATGTATCTTGGGAGTTGTATGTTCCCAGAAATTTATCCACTTTATTTAGGTTTTCTGATTTGTGGGTATATATAGTTGTTCACAGTAGTCTCTGATGATCCTTTGAATTTCTGTGGTATCAACTGTAAAGGAGACCCCTTTCTATTTCTCATTTAATTAACTTTTATTTTAAGTTTGGGGGTACATATGAATGTTTGTTACATAGATAAACTTGTGTAATGGGGATTTTTTGTACCAATTATTTTATCACCCAGGTATTCAGCCCAGTACCCAATAGTTATCTTTTCTGCTCCACTGTCTCCTCCCATGCTCCACCCTCAAGTAGACTCCCATGACTGTTGTTTCCTTCCTTGTGTTCATAAGTTATCATCATTTAATTCCCACTTGTAAGTAAGAACATGTGGTATTTGGTTTTCGGTTCCTGTGTTAGTTTGCTAAGTATAATAAGTCTCCAGCTCCACCCATGTTCCCACAAAAGACATGCTCTTGTTCTTTTTTTATGGCTGCATAATATTCTATGGTATATATGTACCACATTTTCTTTATCCAATCTGTCATTGATAGGCATTTAAGTTGATTAGTCTTTGCTTTTGTGAATAGAGCTGCAGTGAACATTCGCGTGCATGTGTCTTTATGGTAGAATGATTTATATTCCTCTTGGCATATACCTAATAATGGGACTGCTGGGTTGAATCATAGTTCTGCTTTTAGCTCTTTGAGGAATCACCATACCACTTTCCACAACGGTTGAACTAATTTTAACTCCCACCAATAGTGTATAGGTATGTTCTTTTCTTGGCAACCTTGCCAGCATGTTATTTTGTGACTTTTTAATAATAGCTATTCTGACTGGTGTGAGATGGTACCTTAATGTGGTTTTGATTAGCATTTCTCTGACGATGACTGATATTGAGCTTTTTTTTATATGCTTGTTTGCCACATGTTTATAGTCTTTTGAAAAGAGTCTGTTCATGTCCTTTGCCTACTTTTTAATGAGATTGTTTTTCTCTTGTAAATTTAAGTTTCTTATAGACGGTCCATATTAGACCTTTGTCAGATACATAGTTTCCAAATATTTTCTCCCATTCCATAGGTTGTCTATTTACTCAATTTATAATTTCTGTTGCTGTGTAGAAGCCCTTAAATTTAATTAGATCCCACTTGTCCATTTTTGCTTTTGTTGTTAAATCTTCCCTCTTCTTTTCTTGGTTAGTCCAACTGATGGTCTATTAATTTTGTTTATTTTTAACAACCAATTTTTTATTTTGTTGAGCCCTTATATTTTATTCTTAATTTCCTTTAGTTCTGTTTTGATCTTGGTTATTCTCTTCTTCTAGTAGTTTTGGATTTTATTTGTTCCTATTTTTTTAGCTCATTGGGGTAATGGCAGGTTGTTAATTTATAGTCTATTTCTTTCATGTAGGTATTTAATGCAATAAACTTCTCTCTTAGCACTGCTTTTGCTATATCCCAAAGGTTTTGGTACGTTTTATTTCCATTTTCAATTGTTTCAAAATGTTTAAAATTTTGCTTCTTAATTGTGTTGTTGACACAACAACAGTAGTATGTTGTTTAATTTCCATGTATTTTTATAGTTTCAAGAGTTTCTCTTGGAAGTGATTTCTAGTTTTATACTGCTGTATTTCAAGAAATTATTTAATCTAATTTTGATTTTTTTGCTTTTTTTTTTGAGACGGAGTCTTGCTCTGTCATCAGGCTGGAGTGCAGTGGTACAATCTCAGCTCATTGCAACCTCAGCCTCCCAGGTTCAAGTGATTATCCTGCCTCAGCCGCCTGAGTAGCTGGGACTACAGGTGCGTGCCACCATACCTAGCTAATTTTTGTATTTTTAGTAGAGATGGGGTTTCACAGTGTTAGCCAGGTTGGTCTCAATCTCTTGACCTCGTGATCCACCTGCCTCAGCCACCCAAAGTGCTGGGATTACAGGCATGAGCCACCGTGTCTGGCCTGCAATTTATTGAGACTGGTTTTGTTAACTAACATATGGCCTGTCTTGGAGAATGTTCCATGCACTGAGGACAAAAGCATATTCTGCTTTTGTAAAGTAGAATGTTCTGTAAATGTCTGTTAGGTTTATTTGGTCTAAAGTCCAGTTTAAGTGTTAAGTGATTCTTTGCTGATTTTCTGTCTCAATGACATGTCCAGTGCTATGAGTGGGGTATTGAAGTCACCCAATATGATTGCATTGCTGTCTCTCCCTTTCCTTAGGTCTAATAATATTTGCTTTATGAATGTGGGTTCTCCAGTTTGGGGTGCATATGTATTTTGGGTTGTTATATTGATCCCTTTATCATTATATAATGACTTTTTTGTCTTTTTTTACTGTTTTTGACTTTAAGTCTGTTTTATCTAAGTATAACTTCTTTTAGTTTTCATTTGTGTGGAATCTCTTTTTCTACTGCTCTACCTTCAATTTATAAATACTGTTACCAATAAGCTGAGTTTCTTGTAAGCAGCATGTAGTTGATTCATGTTTTTCTTAAATCCACACTGCCGAACTATATTTTTAAGTGGAGCATTAAATCCAGTTATATTCAAGGTTAGTTCTGACAGGATTTGTTCCTGTTGTAATGTTAAGCATTATTTAGTTGCTTTGTTGAGTCTGTTTCTCTTTTTCCTCTGTTTGTCTGTGGTTTGATAGCATTTTCTCATGTTGCCATTTATCTTCCTCCATTGTGTAATTGCTTTATATAACTTGTAAGTTTTATAGTTTTGTGTTTTTATGATGGCTGGTATCAACTTTTTATTTCTATATTTAAAACACCTTTGAGCATTTCTTGTAGGACCAGTCTCATGGTGACAAATTTCCTTAGCATTTGCTTGTCTGCCCAACACATTATTTCTTCTTTTTTTCATGAAGGTTATTCTGGCAGAATATATAGTTGACAGTTTTTTTCTTTAAGCACTTTGAAAATATAATTATTTCTGGCCAGTATGGCTTCTGCTGAAGAGTCTGCTGTTAGTCTGATGGGGTTTCTTTTGTAGGCAATGAGACGCTTTTCTCTTTCTGGTTTTAGAAATTTTTTTCCAACATATTGACTTTAGAGAGTCTAATGGCTACATGTCATGGTGAGGTCCTTCTTGCAATATACTTTGCTGGAATTTTGGGGGCCTCTTGTATCTGGATGTCTAAATCTCATGCTAGACTAAGAAAGCTTTTTCTTAAATAGATTTTCCAGATGTTTCATTTCTTCTCCCTCTGGAATACATATGATTCATATATTCATTTCATGTAGTTCCATACTTCTCAAAGGCTTTGTTTATTCTTTAAAATTCTTTTTTCTTCATTTTGTCTCATTGGATAAAGTCAAAAGACTTGTTTTCACATTCTGAGATTCTTTCTTGTGCTTGGCCTATTCTACTGTTGAAGCTTTCAAATGTATTTTGTAATTCTTTCAACAAATTTTTTATTTCCAGAAGTTTTGTTTATCTTTTTAAAAGATATCTATCTCTTTGGTACATTTCTCATTCATATCCTGAATTGATTTTCTGATTTCTTTGTACGGGTTTTCAGATTTATCTTGTATCTTTTTGAATATCTTTTAAATCAGCATTTTGAATTCTTTATCTGGCATTTTGAATATTTCTTTTTGTTTGGTATCCATTGCTACAGAAAACTGTGTTCCTTAGAGGTGTAATAGTACCTTTAAAAAAATACTTCCAGTATTATGACATTGATTTATTTGCATATGTGGGAAGAGTCACTTCTTACTTTTGTATTTACTTTTCATTGGGATGTCACTTTTTTATGTGAGGCTGTGTCTATGATATATATTAAGTATGAGGTCAGGAGTTCAAGACCAGCATGGCCAACATAGTGAAACCCCATCTCTACTAAAAATACAAAAATTAGCCGTGCATGGTGGTGCATACCTGTAAACCCAGCTACTTGTGAGGCTGAGGCAGGAGAATCACTTGAACCCGGGAGAAGGAGGTTGCAGTGAGCCAAGATCACGCCACTGCACTCCAGCCTGGGTGACAGAGCTAGACTCCTTCTCAAAAAAAAAAAAATAAATTAAAAGAAAAAAAGTATGATTATTTGGCATTTCTTCTGGATGCATTCAGTGGTGTATACTCTGTATGATTTCCTTGGTTATACTTAGCCTTAGTGTGGTGGCTTCCTCAAATGCCAGTTGTAATAGCAATGTACTGGGAGGATGAGTGAGCTGAAGGCCTTCTCAGTAGCTGGGGTGCAATGGGCAATGAAGGTAGCAGAAGATCACACAAAGGGTGTCTCCTTTGCAAATGTTATGTATTGGTATCAGCAGATGTTGTAATGAGCTGTGCAAGTTGACCTCCAGGCAAGAAGGTTGTGCTTTCAGGTGGGAGTCAGCTGCATTGGTGGCAATAGGGCTTACGCTTGCCCTTTGTTAGCCATGAGAAGTACCTGAGTGTCCCAGGCTATGGTTTAGGCCCTGGAACTCTCAGTGGTCCCAGTCCTATGCTCTGCCTCTAGGGTGGGTTGGATGGGGCTGAGATGGCCAATAGTGGGGACAAGTGGCAGCCTTCCAAGTGGTTGGAAGGCAGTTCTCAGGCCCCTAGAATAATGTTCCATAGAAGGGCACAGCAACTACTGTTGAGCCAAAGATGCAGCATGGGGAAAGGGGAAGCTCAGGCTCCAGAGACTAGCAGGTGGTAGTGTAGCCTGCTTTACTCTCCTGCTCCTGACCCAGTGGGGCTCTCTCCCACAGCCTGACACTGGCAGCAAGAATGACCAGTTAGCCAAGTCACAAGCAGTTTGTCTTCAGACCGTGAAACTGCACCAGGCCAAAAAATTTGCTGCCTGGGTCAAAACTGCAGTTCTCAGGCTAAACTTCTCCTGATCCAGTCTCACAAAAGTGGGGACATCCAACTCCCATGTCCATCGCTGGAGCTTATGCTACGTTTACCTCTCAGTTCTAGTTATGAAGGCTTCTCCCTAGCTTGAGACTACATCACAAATTCCCATCCAGTTAGTCTCCAAACCAGTGACTCCAGCCTGTGCTTGCTGGCAGCTTCCTGTGCAGTCAGCTATGAATTAAAGGATAAAGAATGGTCTTCTATTGGCATGTGGGTCTGGGAATGCATGCAGGGCACTTCCTAGTGTCATTCCTCCTCACAGTCTCCTGATTGCTCCCCAGGTCAGACCGAGGGCTTAGCAGGGTCAAGGAGTTTCCCTGTGGCCTGAGTTGCCCAGCTTCCCAGTGGGAATGTGCATTGCAAAGGCATTCTTTTTCCTTCTCATGCATTGAGAATTTACTCTCAATCTTCTGCTGTACGTGCCATGTGAGCTGTTTTCTGCCTTATTTTTAAAAGCATTCAATGATTTTTTAACTTTTATGTTGTGACCCCATGTTCCTTCATGGATAAGAGTTCGTAATGTGAATCTCTATATACTGTTTTACTATTTACAGGTAAATAAGTCATGCTGGCAAAGCCTCTATTCCACCATCTTGGGGAAAAAAACCCAACAACGATTTATTTTTCAATTTTAATTTTCAGCTACTATCATTTAACTTTTAAGTTTGAACAATAAATTTTGTATAGAGAAAAAAATCAAAACAAGATTATCTCAATTTTTTTCTCCTTATTCATTGATGTGAATCTGTAAGATTTTTGAGTAATTATTATGTTCCTATTTAAGCCTTCTTATATTTTTTAAAAGATAGGATTGATTGCCTTTTAATCATTTCATCACTTATGTATAAATTAATACATATATGTGAACAAATATATGTATGAGTATAATTCTTTAGTTTGATGTATGTTTGGAGGCTACTTCTCCCCCATCTAAGTCTTATTTTTTTAACTTCCATTTTTAATGAAGAGAGTATCTTAATTTTTATAAAGCCTTCTTTATTGATTTTTTAAAAAAATTAATGGCTATGCTATTTGTGACCTAAGAACATTCCCAACCCTCAAGACATGAAGGCATTTTTATTGTCTTTTCCATTAAAAAATACATTTGGGTCTATTAATTTTGAATTCAATTTTACCTATGATGTGAGGATTCAAAATTCATTTTTTCCTCCATAGTGATACTTAGTTGTCTCATCACAATTTGGCAGGAAGCCTTTACATTCACTATTGAATTACTTTGGCACCCCTGTAAATGATGCTCAATTGACCATTTAAGTGTAGGTTTATTTCTGAACTCTATTGTGTTGCAGTAATCTATGTGTATACCTTTATCACAATAGCTCATTTTCATTACAGTACTTTATAATAAATCATAAAATTAGCAAATGTGTATCCTCTAACATTATTATAAATTTTTAGAAATATTTCGATTTTTCCAGATAAATTTTAGAATTTGCTTGCCAATTTCTATTTTTAAAAACATGATGAAATTAAGATCAAGACATTTGGACTGAATCAATTGGGAAGAATTAAAATGAAAAAAATTAAGTCTTTCAATTAACGAACATGATAATATTTTAAATTTACCTAACTTTTTTAAAATTTCTATCTGCATTATTCTGTAGTTTCTAGAGTAAAACTAATTTACATTTTTCTTAAATTTGTTCATACTTGTGCTTTTTAAAAAAGATGTTCCTATCAAATCATAAACAATATTCTCCACAGAATTAGAAAAAAAAATTCTAAAATTCCTCTGGAACCAAAAAAAAAAAAAAAAAAAAAAAAAAAAAGCCCAAGCAGCCAAACCAATCCCAAGCAAAATAATAAAGCCAGAGGCATCATCATACTCCTGAACTTCAAGCTGTACTACAGAGCAGCTGTAACCAAAATAGCTTGGTACTAGAATGAAAACGGACATATAGATCAATAGAAAAGAATAGAAAACTCAGAAATAAAGCCACCAACTAACTTATCAACCATCTGATCTTCGATGAGGTAGACAAAAACAAGCAATGGAGAAAGGGCTCCTTATTCAATAAATGATGCTGGGATAACTGGATAGCCATGTGTAGTAGGCTGAAGCTGGATGCCTACCATTCAGCATATTCAAAAATTACCTCTGCTAATAGTTCTTTTAAGCCATGAGTCAAAAATTATTTCAATGTAAGACCTCAAAATATAAAAATCCTGGAAGACAACCTAGAAAGTACTCTTCTGAACATTAACCTTGGCAAAGAATTTTTGGCTAAGTCTCCAAAAGCAATTGCAATGAAAACAAAAATATCTAGATAAGCGCGAGTGAATTAAACTAAAGAGCTTCTTCGCAGCAAAAGAAACTGTCAACAGTATAAACAGATAACCTACAAAATGGGAGAAGATGTTCACAAACTATCCATCTGACAAATGTCTTATATTGAGAATTTAACTAATAACCCCGTTAAAAAATGGGCAAAGGACATGAACAGACACTTCTCCAAAGAAAGCATACTAGTTGCCTACAGATATAAGATAAAATGCTTAGCATCACTAAACATCAGAGAAATGCAAATCAAAACCACAGTGAGATATTATCTCACATTAGAATGGCTATTATTAAAATGTCAGAAAACAACAGATGCTAGTGAGGCTATGGAGAAAAGGGAACACTTATATACTGGTGATGAGAATATAAAATTAGTCCAGTCACTGTAGAAAGCAGTGTGGATATTTCTCAAAGAACATCAAGTAGAGCTACCATACAATCCAGAAATCTCATTACTGGGTATATATCCACAAGAAAATAAATTGGTCTACCAAAAAGACACATGGACTCTTGTGTTTGTCACTGTGCTATTCACAAGAACAAAAACGTGAAATCAATCCAGGTGCCCATGAATTATAGATTGGATAAAGAAAATGTGATACATATACACTTGGAATACTATGCTCCCATAAAAAAGAATGAAATCATGTCCTTTGCAGCAACATGGATGGAGCTGGAGGCTATAACCAGAAGTGAATTAATGCAGAAACAGAAAACCAAATACTGCATGTTCTCACTTACAAAAGGGAGCTAAACATTGAACACACATTGACATAAATATGAGAACAATAAACACTGTAGGTTACTAGAGGATGGAGGAAGATGGGAGAGCTAAAAAAATGACCTATAGGGTACTATGCTCACTACCTGGGTGACAGGATCCATACTCCAAAGCTCAGCAGCACATATTCCCATGTAACAAATCTGCACATGTAACTGCTGTATCTCAAAGAGAAGTTGAAATTGAAATTTTTAAAATTTATTTTCCAAAGTGTTTCTGTTGCATATAAAAATTCATTGACTATATGTACATATATACTATATTCTGAAAAATACTCTATTCATTAGTTATTATTAGCTGTTCTGTAGGTTCCATAAAACTTCTGGGAAGTAAATCTTGTTCTCTGTGTATAGAGACATTTCTATTTCTTTTTATCCAAACTTTGTGGTTTATACTGGCTAAGACTTGTAACATATTAAATAGAAGATGGAGAGTAGTCATCCATGCCCTGTTCGTGACCTTAAAGACTGCACATTTAATATTTCACTATGAAATCTAATGTTACATGTGTACTTTTTAATCATTGCCCTTTATTAGACTGAAATAGTTTATTTTTATTTGTAATTTGCTAATAGTTATTTAAATCATGAATGGATGTTAAAATTTTCAAACGATTTTTTAAATTTATTGAGGTGATGATATATTTATATTTTCTTCTTTTAATATTATATATGCATGACTTTTACTTTTTATTATTTTTATTTATTTATTATTATTATACTTTAAGTTCTAGGGTACATGCGCACAACATGCAGGTTTGCTACATATGTATACATGTGCCATGTTGGTGTGCTGCACCCATTAACGCATCATTTACATTAGGTATATCTCCTAATGCTATTCCTCCCCGCTCCCCCCACTCCAGGACAGGCCCCAGTGTGTGATGTTCCCCATCCTTTGTCCAAGTGTTAACATTATTCAATTCCCACCTATGAGTGTGAACATGCGGTGTTTGGTTTTCTGTCCTTGCGAGAGTATGCTCAGAATGATGGATTCCAGCTATATCCATGTCCCTACAAAGGACATAAACTCATCCTTTTTTATGGCTGCATAGTATTCCATGTTGTATATTTGTGACACATTTTCTTAATCCAGTCTATCATTGATGGACATTTGGGTTGATTCCAAGTCTTTGCTATCATGAATAGTGCCGCAATAAACAAGCGCGTGCCTGTGTCTTTATAGTGGCATGATTTATAATCCTTTGGGTACATACCCAATAATAGGATCTTTGGGTCAAATGGTATTTCTAGTTATAGATCCTTGAGGAATCGCCACACTGTCTTCCACAATGGTTGAACTAGTTTACACTCCCACCAACAGTGTAAAAGTGTTCCAATTTCTCCACATCCTCTCCAGCACCTGTTGTTTCCCGACTTTTTAATGATCATCATTCTAACTTGTGTGAGATGGTATCTCATCATGGTTTTGATTTGCATTTCTCTGATGGCCAGTGATGATGAGCATTTTTTCATGTGTCTGTTGGCTGCATAAACGTCTTCTTTCGAGAAGTGTCTGTTCATATCCTTTGCCCACTTTTTGATGGGGTTGTTTGTTTTTTTCTTGTAAATTTGTTTTAGTTCTTTCTAGATTCTGGATATTAGCCCTTTGTCAGATGAGTAGATTGCAAAAATTTTCTCCCATTCTGTAGGTTACCTCTTCACTCTGATGGTAGTTTCTTTTACTGTGCAGAAGCTCTTTAGTTTAATTAGATCCCATTTGTCAATTTCGGCTTCTGTTGCCATTGCTTTTGGTGTTTTAGATATGAAGTCCTTGTCCATGCCTGTGTCCTGAATGGTATTGCCTAGGTTTTCTTCCAGGGTTTTTATGGTGTTAGGTCTAACATTTAGGTCTTGAATCCATCTTGAATTAATTTTTGTATAAGGTGTAAGGAAGGGATCCAGTTTCAGCTTTCTACATATGGCTAGCCAGTTTTCCCAGCACCATTTATTAAATAGGGAATCCTTTCCTGATTTCCTGTTTTTGTCAGGTTTGTCAAAGATCAGATGGTTCTAGGTGTGTAGTATTATTTCTGAGGGCTCTCTTCTGTTCCATTGCCCTATATCTCTGTTTTGGTAGCGGTACCATGCTGTTTTGGTTACTGTAACCTTGTAGTATAGTTTGAAGTGAGGTAGCATGATGCCTGCAGCTTTGTTCTTTTGGCTTAGGATTGTCTTGGCAATGCAGGCTCTTCTTTGGCTCCATATGAACTTTAAAGTAGTTTTTTTTTTTTTCCAGTTCTGTGAAGAAAGTAATTGGTAGCTTGATGGGGATGGCATTGAATGTATAAATTACCTTGGGCAGTATGGCCATTTTCATGATATTGATTCTTCCTATCCGTGAGCATGGAATGTTCTTCCATTTGTTTGTGTCCTCTTTTATTTCATTGAGCAGTGGTTTGTAGTTCTCCTTGAAGAGGTCCTTCACATCCCTTGCAAGTTGGATTGCTAGGTATTTTATTCTCTTTGAAGCAATTGTGAATGGGAGCTCACTCATGATTTGACTCTCTGTTTGTCTGTTATTGGTGTATAGGAATGCTTGTGATTTTTGCACATTGATTTTGTATCCTGCGAGTTTGCTGAAGTTGCTTATCAGCTTAAGGAGATTTTGGGCTGAGACGATGGGGTTTTCTAAATATACAGTCATGTCATCTGCAAACAGGGACAATTTGACTTCCTCTTTTCCTAATTGAATACCCTTTATTTCTTTCTCCTGCCTGATTGCCCTGGCCAGAACTTCCAACACTATGTTGAATAGGAGTGGTGAGAGAGGGCATCCCTGTCTTGTGCCAGTTTTCAAAGGGAATGCTTCCAGTTTTTGTCCATTCAGTATGATATTGGCTGTGGGTTTGTCATAATGGGAGATTTTAACACCCCACTGTCAACATTAGACATATCCACGAGGCAGAAAGTTAACAAGGATATCCAGGAATTGAACTCAGCTCTGCACCAAGCGGACCTAATAGACATCTCCAGAACTCTCCACCACAGATCAACAGAATATACGTTCTTCTCAGCACCACACTGCCCTTACTCTAAAATTGACCACATGGTTGGAAGTAAAGCACTCCTCAGCAAATGCAAAAGAACAGAAATTATAACAAACTGTCTCTCAGACCACAGTGCAATCAAACTAGAACTCAGGATTAAGAAACTCACTCAAAGCCACTCAATTACATGGAAACTGAACAACCTGCTCCTGAATGACTACTGGGTACATAACAAAATGAAGGCAGAAATAAAGATGTTCTTTGAAACCAGTGAGAACAAAGACACAACATTCCAGAATCTCTGGGACACATTCAAAGCAGTGTGTAGAGGGAAATTTATAGCACTAAATGCCCACAAGAGAAAGCAGGAAAGATCTACAATTGACACCCTAGCATCACAATTAAAAGAACTAGAAAAGCAAGAGCAAACACATTCAAAAGCTAGCAGAAGGCAAGAAATAACTAAGATCAGAGCAGAACTGAAGGAGATGGAGACACAGAAAACCATTTAAAAAATCAATGAATGCAGGAGCTGATTTTTTGAAAAGATCCACAAGATTGATAGACTGCTAGCAAGACTAATAAAGAAGAAAAGAGAGAAGAATCAAATAGACGCAATAAAAAATGATAAAGGGAATACCACCACCAATCCCACAGAGATACAAACTACCATCAGAGAATACTATAAACACCTCTACACAAATAAACTAGAAAATCTAGAAGAAATTGATAAATTCCTGGACACATACACCCTGCAAAGACTAAACCAAGAAGAAGTTGAATCCCTGAAGAGACCAATAACAGGCTCTGAAATTGAGGCAATAATTAAGAGCCTACCAACCAAAAAAAATTCCAGGACCAGACGGATTCTCTGCCGAATTCAACCAGAGGTACAAAGAGGAGCTGGTACCGTTCCTTCTGAAACTAATCCAATCAATAGAAAAAAAGGGAATCCTCCCTAACTCATTTTATGAGGCCAGCATCATGCTGATAACAAAGCTTGGAAGAGACACAACAAAAAAAGAGAATCTTAGACTAACATCCCTGATGAACATTGATGCAAAAATCCTCAATAAAATACTAGCAAACCGAATTCAGCCGCACATCAAAAAGTTTATCCACCATAATCAAGTTGGCTTCATCCCTGGGGTGTAAGGCTGGTTCAACATATGCAAATCAATAAACATAATCCATCATATAAATAGAACCAATGACAAAAACCACATGATTATCTCAATAGATGCAGAAAAGGCCTTCAACAAAATTCAACAGCCCTTCATGCTAAAAACTCTCAATAAATTAGGTATTGATGCATGACTTTTAAACAATTTAAACTCTCATGCATTCTTCCAATGCATCTATTAATACAAATATGTTATTCTTGTAACATATTACTTGATTTAATTTTCTAATATAATAATTTTTACAATCATGTTCATGAGAAATATTGGTTTGTAATCATATTTTCTTAAAATATATTTGTCAGATTTCAGTATTAGAGTTACTTTGGCCACTTAATGTTACTTGGAATGTGTTTCTTTCTCTCTAGTTTTTGAGATTTTATTTAGAATTAGCATTATTTCTACATTAAATGTTTCATAGAATATGCCAGTGAAACCAATTTCTTTAATACATATGAGGACTACTCTGGTTTTCTATTCAAATGTTTCTCATTTAGGAAAATTGTGTTTTTCTAGGAATTAGTTTATTTTATCCAGTTTTTCTAGGTTTTTAGAATAAAATTATATATATATATATATATATACATGCATATATATATATTTAGATGGAATCTTGCTCTGTCGCCCAGGCTGGAGTGCAGTGGTGCGATCTTGGCTCACTGCAAGCTCCCGCTTCCTGGATTCATGTCATTCTCCTGCCTCAGCCTCCCGAGTAGCTGGGACTACAGGCGCCGGCCACCATGCCCCACTAATTTTTTGTATTTTTAGTAGAGACGGGGTTTTACCGCGTTAACCAGGATGGTCTCGATCTCCTGACCTCGTGATCCGCCCGCCTCGGCCTCCCAAGAGCTGGGATAACATGCGTGAGCCACCGCGCTCGGCCTATTATAATCATTTTAATATTTATATAATTCTATTTCATTTATCATATTGGTAATGTTTGTTTTATTTCCTTTTTACTTCATCAGTATTTCCAGGCATTTATTTATTTCATTTATCTTTTCAAAAAAATCAACATTTTTATTTATAAAAGGTTTCTCTTATTAGAAATTTAAATAATTTATTTGCTGATGTGTATTTACTTCCCTCTATTTTATTGAAATTTATCTTTTTATTTCTATCTTCTTACAGATAGAAATTTAGATCATTAACTTTAAATTTTTCTTATTTTCTCATAATTGCTATGAAAGCTGTAATTTTTTCCCTAAGCACTGCTTTAACAGCTTCCTGTTTTTTTTAATGTTTTTAATGTTAAAAGTATTTTCTAATTTCTCTTGTTTTTCCATTTGGCTCTTGGGTGAGTTAGAAGTGCATTGTGTAATTTCCAAATATGTCTGACTTTTTTCCATACTTTATTTTTATTGCTTTGTATTGAGTTTATCATGGTCAGAGAACGTACTCTATAAGATTTCAAACTCTTACAATTTACTGAGATATATTCTGTAGCCCAGCATGTCATCACCCTTGGTTAATGATTCAAATGTACTTGGAAAGATAGTGTATTTTGAAGTATACTGAGTGTGGGTCTCATAGAAGTAAATTAGTGTTGCTATAAAGGCATACCTGAAACTGAATAATTTATAAAGAAAACAATGCCAGCAGCAGCTGAAGATTCTGCTGTCTGGAAGCTTGAACTTCTAGCGAAAGCCTCAGGCTGTTTTCACTCATGGAGGAATGTGAAAGGGAGCCAGCATGTGCGGAGATCACATGGCAAGAGAGGAAGCAAGAGAGAGACTGGAGGTGCCAGACAAACAACCAGCTCTCCTGGAAACTATAGAGTTGGAACTCACTCACCACCACCCCAAAACATTAGTCTATTAATGACGGATCTACCCCCATGACCCAAACACCTCCCATCAGATCCCAACTTCAACAATACGGATCAAATTTGGAGGAGACAAACATACAAATGATAGCAGTGGTTAATAATTTAATTCACACCTTCTGTATCATTAATAAGAATTTGAGATTTTTAAAAAAATCAAATATTTATAAAGAATCTTTGAAATGTTCAACTATAATTATTCTTTTAAGTATGTGCATATTGAGGATTAATATATTTTTCTGATAAATTTTTCCTTTTGCCATTATGAAATCCCCTTCTTTATCTCTGGTAATGTTTCCCATCTTGACTTTTTCTGTCTGATATTATTATAGTCAGGCCAAATTTCTTATACTTATTGTTTCCACAACATACTGTTTTTCATCTTTTACCTTTGCTTTCAACATTTTATATTTAAAGTACATCTCTTATATTAGTCTGTAGTTGAGACTTATCTATTTGGAACATTTCTACCTTTTATATGCACTTATTAGTTTATTGCCATTTAATTTATTATAACAATTATATGGTTGGATTTGGGTTTATCATGTTATTAATTTTCTATTTATCCCATCTGGTATTGATAATTTACTTCCTATTCTGTCTTCTTTTCAGTTAACTGAAAGTTTTTAATATCTTATTTTAATTTTTCTATTGACTATATCTTTATACATTCCATTTTTATTAACGTCCTTGGGATTGAATCTTTAATTTATTGCAGTCCACCTAGAATTAATATTGTAACACTTCCTATAAAATGTCAAAAACTTGTCATACTATATTTCCATATCCTTACCAGGCCATTATGTTATAGTGTATATGTGTGTGTGTCCACTCATATACATATCTCTCTCTCTATATATATATATTTTTCCTATAATTATGTGTTATAATTGTTGCTTTAAAAATTGTGTATTTTAAAAAATAAGGAGAAAATATAAGACTTTACCTACAAATTTGCCATATCTGGTGCTCTTTATTCTTAGTGTAGTTTTCAGTATAATTTCTCTTCAGTTGTGTTTTTTTTAGCATTTACTTTATTGCAGGTCCACTGAAATGAATTATTATTGAAACTCAAAGAAAATAAGAGGTTTGTATTCAGAAATATCTTTTTTTACTTAGATTTCATTTTTTAAAAATATTTTTGATGGATAACATATTTCTGAGCTGACAGGTTTTATATTTCTGTTGTTGTTCATGGTAATTTGTTCAGCACTTTAAAGATATCATTTCATTGTCTTCCAGCCTACCTTTTTGTTTTCTCTGACCGGAAGTCAGATACCATTCATACAGTTATTCTCTTGTATAGAATACAAGATATTGTATTGCTTTTAAGACATTTTCTTTATCTCTTAAGATATGCATTGTAAGGCTTTGAAAGGAAGGTGAAGGTAAAGGAAAGAGTGAGAGAGTTGGCAGCTCAACAGCAACACAGGTTTATTGAACAAAGACCTGTGGAGGGGGACACCAGCTAGTGCAGGAGCCTGCCTTCGTTTACAGACTAGGGCCGGGGAAGCTCTGGGCTTACTGTGAAATGGGGTGGGCAGTGAGGTTAGCTGCTGATAAGGAGGAATTTCCTGTGGTCAGGCGGTTAGGCCTGGGACTTGTCCAGGAGGATGTTTCTCATGGTCCCAACCCTAGTGGAATTTTCCACTCTCACCAAGGTCTGCCCAATGGTGGGTTGTACAAAGTGGAGCAACTTGAGCTAACATGCCTAAGTTGCAATTTTGACTTTGTATTAATTCTTTGGATTTGCTGAGCTTTTTGTGTGTAATTTGCACTTTTTACCATGTTTGGGAAAATGTCAGCCATTAAGTACAATTTTCTGTCCTATTCTTTATCTCCTATCCTAGCACATCTAGACTCCATTTTATTTTCAAACTTGTTCTCTCCTGTATTTTCAGTACTTTATAAATTACTGTTTATATGCCTTCAATTTCACTGATAGCTTCTTTTGCCTTCTCTAATCCAATATTAAGCAAATTCAATAAATTTTTCAGTTCAGATAATACAAATTTTAATTTTAAAATGTTCATTTGGTGCTTTGTTATAGTTTCTATTTATCCATGGATGTTCCCCATCTGTTAATTCATGTGGCCCTAGCCTTTTTTTTTTTTAACTCCTTAAATATATTGATATTGGCTCCTTTTAATTATTTCTCTGCTATCAGAACTGGCTAAAACATTTACGAGCTCAGTGCCAAATTAACATGTAGATCACATTTTCTTATTTCTTTCCATGTTTAAAAGAATGGATTGTGAATGATAGGCTATTGAGCCTTTGGATTCTTTTTATAAAGAATGTCGATTCTGCCTTTAGCAGACAGATGACATGGAAGGATTACTACTCTAAACTCTGCCTTCCCTAGAGTGTACACAGCAGCTAAAGTCTCTGCTGGGCTCTCTCAGCCTTGCAGCTACTGCCTTCCCTCTATATCCTCATGCTCTCTCCTATACATGAACTATTTCTGTATTAGTTAAGGAGCTGGGTAAAGATTTTTCATAGGGGTGGCAGGTATCCAAGTTACTGGCCGTGAATCCGTACGGGTCAGGAAGCAACCTCAATTCTTGCCTTCTCAGAAGAAAGAATTCAACTGAGCAGCATAAGGCAGAAACAGAGACCCAGGCAAGTTTCAGAGCAGGAGTGGAAGTTTATTTAAAAAGGATCTTTCGATAGCTCTTATTATTTTGAGATAACGTCTCATCAATACCTAATTTATTGAGAGTTTTTAGCATGAAGCGTTGTTGAATTTTGTCAAAGGCCTTTTCTGCATCTATTGAGATAATCATGTGGTTTTTGTCTGTGGTTCTGTTTATATGCTGGATTACATTTATTGATTTGCATATATTGAACCAGCCTTGCATCCCAGGGATGAAGCACACTTGATCATGGTGGATAAGCTTTTTGATCTGCTGCTGGATTCAGTTTGCCAGTATTTTATTGAGGATTTTGCATCAATGTTCATCAAGGATATTGGTCTAAAATTCTCTTTTTTGGTTGTGTCTCTGCCCGGCTTTGGTATCAGGATGATGCTGGCCTCATAAAATGAGTTAGGGAGGATTCCCTCTTTTTCTATTGATTGGAATAATTTCAGAAGGAATGGTACCAGCTCCTCCTTGTACCTCTGGTAGAATTCAGCTGTGAATCCATCTGGTCCTGGACTCTTTTTGGTTGGTAAGCTATTGATTATTGCCACAATTTCAGATCCTGTTATTGGTCTATTGAGAGATTCAACTTCTTCCTGGTTTAGTCTTGGGAGAGTGTATGTGTCGAGGAATTTATCCATTTCTTCTAGATTTTCTAGTTTATTTGCGTAGAGGTGTTTATAGTATTCTCTGATGGTAGTTTGTATCTGTGGGATCGGTGGTGATATCCCCTTTATCATTTTTTATTGCGTCTATTTGATACTTCTCTTTTTTCTTTATTAGTCTTGCTAGCAGTCTATCAATTTTGTGGATCCTTTCAAAAAACCAGCTCCTGGATTCATTAATTTTTTGAAGGGTTTTTTTGGTCTCTATTTCCTTCAGTTCTGCTCTGATTTTAGTTATTTCTTGCCTTCTGCTAGCTTTTGAATGTGTTTGCTCTTGCTTTTCTAGTTCTTTTAATTGTGATGTTAGGGTGTCAATTTTGGATCTTTCCTGCTTTCTCTTGTGGGCATTTAGTGCTATAAATTTCCCTCTACACACTGCTTTGAATGTGTCCCAGAGATTCTGGTATGTTGTGTCTCTGTTCTCGTTGGTTTCAAAGAACACCTTTATTTCTGCCTTCATTTTGTTATGTACCCAGTAGTCATTCAGGAGCAGGTTGTTCAGTTTCCATGCAATTGAGCGGTTTTGAGTGAGTTTCTTCATCCTGAGTTCTAGGTTGATTGCACTGTGGTCTGAGAGACAGTTTGTTAAGAGCTATCTGTGACAAACCCACAGCCAATATCATACTGAATGGGCAGAAACTGGAAGCATTCCCTTTGAAAACTGGCACAAGACAGGGATGCCCTCTCTCACCACTCCTATTCAACATAGTGTTGGAAGTTCTGGCCAGGGCAATTAGGCAGGAGAAGGAAATGAAGGGTATTCAATTAGGAAAAGAGGAAGTCAAATTGTCCGTGTTTGCAGACGACATGATTGTATATCTAGAAAACCCCATTGTCTCAGCCCAAAATCTCCTTAAGCTGATAAGCAACTTCAGCAAAGTCTCAGGATACAAAATCAATGTACAAAAATCACAAGCATTCTTATACACCAATAACAGACACACAGAGAGCCAAATGATGAGTGAGCTCCCATTCCCAATTGCTTCAAAGAGAATAAAATACTTAGGAATCCAACTTACAAGGGATGTGAAGGACGTCTTCAAGAAGAACAACAAACCACTGCTCAATGAAGTAAAAGAGGATACAAACAAATGGAAGAATATTCCATGCTCAAGGGTAGGAAGAATCAATATTGTGAAAATGGCCATACTGCCCAAGGTATTTTATACATTCAATGCCATCCCCATCAAGCTACCAATTACTTTCTTCACAGAACTGGAAAAAACTACTCTAAAGTTTATATGGAACCAAAAAAGAGCCCACATTGCCAAGACAATCCTAAGCCAAAAGAACAAAGCTGGAGGCATCACGCTACCTGACTTCAAACTATACTACAAGGCTACAGTAACCAAAACAGCGTGGTACTGGTACCAAAACAGAGATATAGATCAGTGGAACGGAACAGAGCCCTCAGAAATAACGCCGCATATCTACAACTATCTGATCTTTGACAAACCTGAGAAAAACAGGCAATGGGGAAAGGATTCCCTATTTAATAAATGGTGCTAGGAAAACTGGCTAGCCATATGTAGAAAGCTGAAACTGGATCCCTTCCTTACATCTTATGCAAAAATTAATTCAAGATGGATGCAAGACTTAAACGATGGACCTAAAACCATAAAAACCCTAGAAGAAAACCTAGGCATTACCATTCAGGACATAGGCATGGGCAAGGACTTCATGTCTAAAACAACAAAAGCAATGGCAACAAAAGCCAAAATTGACAAATGGGATCTCGTTAAACTAAAGAGCTTCTGCACAGCAAAAGAAACTACCATCAGAGTGAACAGGCAACCTACAAAATGGGAGAAAATTTTTGCAACCTACTCATCTGACAAAGGGCTAATATCCAGAATCTACAAAGAACTCAAACAAATTTACCAGAAAAAAACAACCCCATCAACAAGTGGGCAAAGTATATGAACAGACACTTCTCAAAAGAAGACATTTATGCAGCCAGAAGACACATGAAAAAATGTTCATCATCACTGGCCATCAGAGAAATGCAAATCAAAAGCACAATGAGATACCATCTCACACCAGTTAGAATGGCAATCATTAAAAAGTCAGGAAACAACAGGTGCTGGAGAGGATGTGGAGAAATAGGAACACTTTTACACTGTTGGTGGGACTGTAAACTAGTTCAACCATTGTGGAAGTCAGTGTGGCGATTCCTCAGGCATCTAGAACTAGAAATACCATTTGAGCCAGCCATCCCGTTACTGGGTATATACCCAAAGGACTATAAATCATGCTGCTAGAAAGACACATGCACACGTATGTTTATTGCGGCACTATTCACAATAGCAAAGACTTGGAACCAACCCAAATGTCCAACAACGATAGACTGGATTAAGAAAATGTGGCACATATACACCATGGAATACTATGCAGCCATAAAAAAGGATGAGTTCATGTCCTTTGTAGGGACGTGGATGAAATTGGAAATCATCATTCTCAGTAAACTATCGCAAGGACAAAAAACCAAACACCGCATGTTCTCACTCATAGATGGGAATTGAACAGTGAGAACACATGGACACAGGAAGGGGAACATCACACTCTGGGGACTGTTGTGGGGTGGGGGGAGGGGGAGGGATAGCATTAGGAGATATACCTAATGCTAAATGACGAGTTAATAGGTGCAGCACACCAGCATGGCACATGTATACATATGTAACTAACCTGCACATTGTGCACATGTACCCTAAAACTTAAACTATAATAATAATAAAAAAAAAAGGTTCTTTACAACAGAAAAAAAAGGAAGGTACGTTTGGAAGAAACCCTAGTGGGCATGTGAAGGCCAATTGCGATGTTCAACCTTGATCCTAAGACCTCATAGACTGTCCTCTTTCTCAGTATTACTCCCTGAGGGTGGGCTGTCTGCATGCAAAGTACCCTCCTTACCCTTGGGAGGTGAGGGCGCACAGTGTGTTTAGGAAGTTGTAGGCATGTCCATGTGAGGCTTTCTTCACTTTTTCTGGTGAACTGCCCCTGGAAGGTCATACTCTGCCATTTTGTCTCTTAATGAACATGCCCAGGAAGTTGCGTCTCCCTGGTGCCTACATCCAATTAACACTTTTGTGCAACAGTGTGGACCATCAGGAATTGGCCTCTCTCTGGTGCCACTGCCAGTGAATCACTTTTTGTTGTTGTTGTTGTTTTTGTTGTTTTGAGATGGAGTCTCCCTCTGTCTCCCAGGCTAGAGTGCAGTGGCGCGATCTCGGCTCACTGCAAACTCCACCTCCCGGGTTCACGCCATTCTCCCACCTCAGCCTCCGGAGTAGCTGGGACTATAGGCGCCCGCCACCACGCCCAGCTAATTTTGTTTTGTATTTTTAGTAGAGACGGGGTTTCACCCTATTAGCCAGGATGGTCTCGATCTCCTTGAAGGGAAAATTAATGAATTTTATAAGTATAATAGCCAAGAAATTTATTCTTTTCCTTAAAGGTAGAATGTAATATAGCCCCACCCGGGGTCCTGGGTTAAGAGAGTATTAACTGCTTGTTTCTCCTCTGTGCCCAGAGAGGCTTATCTGTGTTCTATCATTTCACGTTCCTTGAGGCACGGCAGGTTCTTGCTTCCCTCCCTAGCGCAGCTGTTAAGTCACAAGGTTGATAAGCAAATGTTGCAAAAACATGTATTCCCAAGGATGTAAGACATGTGGTGTAACAAATGTAAAAGAATGATTCACTGCCTTTGTTCTCGCTTCTGCAAGTACTCCTCCTGTAGCACGTAACTCCCGCCACAAACAGCTTAAAAGGTGATTGATCCCGCCACAAACAGCTTAAAAGGTGATTGGACCCTAGTCTGACTGAGCCGGTGATCACCTTAATAATAAAGGGCTCTCCTTAAGTCTGTCGGTCTCTCCTGTCTCTGATTGTCCCGCAACATCCTGACCTTGTGATCTGCCCGCCTCAGCCTCCCAAAATGTTGGGATTACAGGCGTGAGCCACCGCGCCTGGCCGTGAATCACTTTTAGCGAGGCCACGTGATCATTGCGGAACCATCACCTGACATTCCTAGTGGACAAGGGAAGAGCCCTCTCCAGCCCCATTCATGCCTGTCTACCTACCTAACTACCAAAATTGTAGCATCTTGAGCTACATCAAACAGCGGTTTCCTTTCTAGTGTTTGCCCTAGTATTTCCCCCCATCATCTTTTAGTTATTCTTTTAGTTATTGTCACACTCTATTTGAGCCAGTGAAATTGCAACTTTGTACTTGATCTCTAGCAACCCAAACACAAAAGGGCACGGGGGACCAGAAATTACCCTCAAGCAATAGTCATACAATAAAAAATTCTACTCACTAGGTGCAATTCTCTTCTTTCAAGGGTTGAATCTTCTTCAGTTTCCTCCTGTCTTTTGTCATGTTCTGGTGCCTTCAGTTATGTTTTTATATTTTCTCCAGATTTTTAAAGACAGTAATTCTGAGATAAACTACTGTGCCAATAGCCAACGTAGTCATTTGTGAGGCTAGTATTTGAGATATGTTTTAGCACTTTCCTCCTGTCCCAGGCTCTTCTTAGCTGCTTTTTTTCCCCCCATTTCTCTCCAGTAAGCTAATTGGCTTAAGGATTAGTTTGTTGCTCTGCTATATATACCAGCCTCCTCTTAAATACTTACCCCCAAAATTTTCTTTGTCATCAAGATTGCCTTTGGTTTTGCAGTACCTCACATTATGTTTTAAATAAAAATTAGTTTCTTGGAGAGGGTTTGGGAACTCAGTTTTATGGACTGTGTTTTCCCCGGGGCAAAATCTCTGAGTCACTCCTCCAGGCCCTGCGTGAAGGTGAGAGCCTCTGAACTTCTCTGCATGTGAAACCCCCACAGTACAAGCAAACTAGGGCTAAGGTAATCGGTCTCCACATATTCTTGGCCTGCTGAAACTAAGGTAAATATTCTGCCCTATGAGTTGGGGTTGGGTATAGAAAAGGAAGTCGTAAACTCTTAGTCACGCTAGCCAGGATCTTAACCTCTGCAACTCAACGTTTAAGCAGATAAATGCTGGTGGCCTTTCCATTTCCAGTGAGATTCAATATCTGTTGATTGGGAGTTGAGAAGAGAGTTAGCTTCATCTTCTCAGCCATATTCACTGAAAGTAGAGATTCCAACACCGTCAGCTGGAAGTTGTGGTTGAATTAGTACATTTTCTTAAACAAATGTTTCCTTATTTGTTGTATTCCTGCCTGTAGAACATAAAATGATTATTTTGTTATAGTTTTTACCAGTTATGGTTGTTTCATTGGGGATGGCATCAACAGGGCAGCTCATGCTGGCACTCTGGAGGTGGACCCCTCTCCACTTTACTACTAAGGCAGTCTGTTCCCATTGCTTTCTTAAGCTTTTCCTTTCTTCATCACTCACTTTGTGGCATACAAATAGTCTTTCCCAAACTCTCTTTATTTTATGTTTAAGGGACTATCTGTTTTATTTATTGAATAGGTTTTTTTTTTCCATCATCTAGGTTTAAAAAATAATTCCTTTATTTTAATGCAAAAAAAGAATTATTTTATTTTGACACATGTGGAACCTAATTTATTTTCCCTATGTAAAAATTTGGCCTGGACACTAGGATACCTATTGTAGAAGAGATAAGAGTAAAGTTAGAAGTTATATAAAGGGAGAAAGTAACTTAAGACAAAGAGCTAATCTCTAGGATATAAAAAGAGTTCTGGTAGAATAAAAAGATTACAATACATGCATAAAATGTTCAGAAAAAGAAAGTAAATGTGTGTAGCGTGTGAAAATACGCTTATCTCACTCATAATAAAGAAAAAATAATTAAAATGGTATTAAAATATATTTTTAAAGTTATATCTCCAGCAAATAACCAAAATGATGACAACACACTCAGTTGTCAAAGCTGTAAACGCCCTCTCACACACTGCAGTTGGGTGTGAAGACTTATTTAATCATATCAAGGGAAATTTGGCCATGTTTTTAACATGATCACATTAAATAACCACTGACTCATAGTTCCACTTCCAGGACTCTATACTGAAAATACGGTTCTACAGATAGAATCAATATATGCATTAGACTTTTCCCAGCAGTATTACATATAATGGTAAGAGATTGGAAACAATCCAAATGACTACCAATAGTTGACTTGGTGGGAAAAAAATAAAGCTACATAAAGGTGTAATAAGGAGGTGTAAAAAGCACAAGGAAGATTATGGAGTACTTGAATAATCCTTAGGCTATATATATCCAAAAAGATAAAGTGCCCGAGAAAAGCTATGCAGCCTTTTTTCTAAGGAAGGAAGGGCAACACACACATATGCACATACACACTTACAAACATACCCAACAATACACTCATACATCCATTAAAAAAAGGACCATCAGAACGATAAACCAGAAACTAATTAAAGAAGGAAATCTCTACAAGATTTGAAGTTGGGGTAGAGACTGCAGAGAAGAGGATAGAAATGAAAGTGTAACTTTTTATAGTACAGCTTTTTATGGATTATGAATATATAAACTTTAAATTATGTAAGTGTATAACGTATTGAACACATTTTAAAAAATCAAAGTGTTTTTTTTTTTTTTTTTTGAGAGGGAGTCTCTATCGCCAAGGCTGGAGTGCAGTGGCACAATCTTTGCTTATTGCAACCTCTGCCTCCCAGGTTCTAGAGATCCTTCTGCCTCAGCCTCCCAAGCAGCTGGGATTACAGGCGCGTATCATCAAGCCCGGCTAATTGTTTTGTGTCTTTAGTGGAGACGGGTTTTCACCATGTTGGCCAGGCTGGTCTTGAACACCAGACCTCAATTGATCCACCTGCCTCGGCCTCCCAAAGTGCTGGGATGACAGGCGAGAGCCACTGTGCAGGCCTCAAATTGATATGTTTGAATTGTGAAATTGGAAACAAACTAAACAAATAAACACAACTTGTATCAAGTTCATAGCAAAACTACCGAGTGAAAAAAATATTTCGAATTATTTTTTGTTTCTGTTTTTAAGACGGAGTCTTGCTCTGTTGCCCAGGCTGGAGTGCAGTCACCCTATCTTGGTTCACTGCAACCTCCGCCTCCTGGGTTCAAGTGATTCTACTCTCTCAGCCTCCCAAGTAGCTGGGAATACAGGAACGTGCCACCATGCCCAGCTAATGTTTGTATTTTTAGTAGAGATGGGGTTTCGCCATGTTGGCCAGGCTGTCCTCAAACTCCGGACCTCAGGTGATCTGCCCACCTTGGCCTCCCACAGTGCTGGGATTACAGGTGTGAGCCACCGCACCTGGTGTATTCTCAATGATTTTTAACACAGTATCCTTTTGTCACATCTCTACTAGCTTTTGAGCATCAAAAATAGCAAGTAAGTACAATATATTTTGAGGACAAAAAGTAGTACATGTAAGCCAGACTCTTTTTGATACTCAAAAGCTAGTAGAGATGTGACAAAAGGACACAGGAGCCAGCCTGAATGGACTCAGTGGCCAAATATGACATAATGTGAGCATGAGAAAGAATAATGGGCATAAGTGAATATAGAACAGCAAGGGGGAAAAAATCCTGATTTCTTAGTGTTACTAAAATAAAAAGAGGAAAAAGTTTTACTATCTTTGAAAATTACTATTACTTCAACTGCTTATTCCTTTATAGTCATTTTTTTTTTTTACTTTTAAATTTTGTGTATAGCTAGTAGGTATATATCAACTCCTTGTTCTTAGCATTAGTAATTAAAGGGAGATAATTATTTACCTTCTCTTTTTAAGACAAATTGTAGTTCATATTGATTTGATGAGGTGAAAAAAGAAACCCCATTTTGTTATGTATGAAAATGACAGAATTAGAAATTTTTTTAAATTTATAACTAAATAGTTGATTTTTACAGAACCCTCAGTGGATACTGAAACTTTTAGAAGAAATGTTTTATTTCATAAACCAACATAGGAAAAGTATCATTCACTGCATATTTTCTAATTGCAAAGAAAATTACCAAACTATAAAATAAAGTGATATGGAGGTCATCTTAAATGATCAGTCAAATTTAGCATTACTACCTTTAAGACACCCTGATATATTTGTCTTGACGTAATATTATATGAAAAGCTCATGGAAGATGCTTACCGAAAGTGGCTAACATGATTTAATCTGGTCTTAGATCTAATTTCCAATTTGGCAGAAATACGGAGTTTAGAAAAACTGAGTTACCAAATGGTAAAATCCGTAATTTCAGATATTTAATAAAATAGCATTGTGTTTTTTTAAAAATCAGTTGAGCTCCTTTAAATTAAGAGAGAGAGAGAACATTTCTAACAACCATATGAAACTTAATTGCATCCTGGTTAAAAAATAACACTAAACTGAAGGCAAAACAGTTATGAAATGCATTAAAGGAACAGTTGGGGAGATTGTGATAAGACTTAGATAATAGCTAATACTCAATATTTATGATTAATATTGTTAGATGTGATAATGGTCTAGGCAGCATGGAGAATATTCTGATTATTAATAATAGATGGATGTTAGAGTATTTAAGGATAAAGTATCATCTGCTTTATTAAAGTGTCTTCCGCTTGTTTTGAAACAGTTCAAAAAGCATGCATTTGCACGTTAACATATAAAGTGGATGGAATGTTTATGTGCCCACTCAAAATTCATATGTTGAAATCCTAACTCCCAAGGTGACGGTATTAAGAGGTGGGACCTTTCGGAGATGATTAGGTCTTGAGAGCAGAGCCCTCATGAATGGAATTCGTGCTATGAAAGACCAGAGAGAGCTCCTGTCATCATGAGAGGTTACAGTGAAAAGAAGGCCATCTATGAAGAAGCGGGCCCTCACCAGACACTGAGTCTGCTGACGCCTTGATCTTAGACTTCCTGTCTCCAGATCTGTAATAAAAGAATTTCTATTATTCATAAGCCACCAGTCTATGGTGTTTTGCTATAGCAGCCCAAACAGACTAAGATGACATATATATACAAAATGTATGGCAAAATGTTAACAGTTATTGAATTTGGTTGTAGGTTTACTGGTATGTATTGCACTATTTTTAAAATTTTTATGTATGTTGAAAATTATTTGTAATAACAATTATAAACAAATCAAAAGAATAAATTATTTTAAAAAGTGAGGCCAGAAACGTAGATAATAAACTATCAATTTTTGTGTACCTATAATGCTCCTCTCTTCTTGCTCTCTCTCCCTCTTTCTCTCCCTCTCTCTCTATGTACATATAGATATATAGATATAGATATAGATATATTGGATATAGATATAGATATATTGGAAACTTTTCTAGGGTACCATTGCATATGGAATTAATTACAGCTTTCTCTACCTATCCTGTAAGTACCTCACCTGCACTACGGTCTCTTAGAAAGTTACTTAACTACTTAATCCCTTAGTTACTATTTGTAAAAGGGAATAGTAATATGAAACTCTTAGACATGTTGAGAAGATTAAATGGCTCTCTCTCTATCTATATATATATATATCTATCCATATATATAGATATGTATATCTATATATCTATCAATATGTATCAATATATATCTAGATATATAGAATCTGTCCATATATAGATATATCTATCGATATATATCTATAGATAGATATATCTGTCAATCAATGTATATATCGATAGATATATCTAGTTATATAGAGAGAAAGAGGGAGAGAGAGAGAGCCATTTAATCTTCTCAACATGTCTAAAAGTTTCATATTATTATTCCCTTTTACAAATAGTAACTAAGGGATTAAGTAGTTAAGTAACTTTCTAAGAGATCGTAGTGCAGGTAAAGTACTTACAGGATAGGTAGAGAAAGCTGTAATTAATTCCATATGCGGTGGTACCCTAGAAAAGTTTCCAATCACAGGCCAGGTGTGGTGGCTCATGCCTGTAATCCCAGCACTTTGGGAGGCCAAGGTGGGCGGATCACCTGAGGTAAAGTTCGAGATCAGCCTAGCCAACATGGTGAAACCCTGTCTCTACTAAAAATACAAACATTAGCCAGGTATGGGGGTGGGCACCTGTAACCACCCAGGTACTCTGGAGGCTGAGGCAGGAGAATTGCTTGAACCTAGGAGGTGGAGGTTGCAGTGAGCCAAGATTGCACCACTGCACTCCAGCAAGGGCAACAGAGCCAGACTCCATCTCAAAAAAAAAAAAAAAAAAAAAGAAAAACAGGAAAAACGAAAAGAAAGGTTTGCAATCACAGGCATATGACCAGAATCTTTAGTTTAGGAAGATTTATTTTGCTATTGCATTTATTAAGTAGAACTGAAGTCAGGGAAGACAGCTATAAAATACTTAGGAAACATTATAGTGAACAGATGGTACATGATAGAAGATACTGAGTGTAGGAGTGTAAGGTGGGGAGCAAAAGCCTAAGACATTTTGAATGTATACTATACATGACTTGGAATCTGACTAAAATTTAAGATAGAAAAAATGAGCCAAAAATGCTTAAAGCTTAGCGTTACTAAAATGTGGTACAGCCATTAATTAAAACTTGTATTAGAATTTGGGGGGATGGCAAAACAAATTTTATGTTGGACATGTTGATTTGGGCAACAGTAGAAACAAAAGTGGGTTATTGACAATTTCAACATGATGTCAGGTCAGGGCTGGAGTGTCATAAATATTTGAATCCCTGAAAATAAAGAAATCCCTAATGGTAGAGCATATGGAAAAAGAGAGTTTGGCAAAAGTCTTCAAGCATTAAAACTTAGATTTTTTTTTCTCCAAGCAATTGGAGTATAACAAAGCCCCAAAAGTAGAAATGTATGTGTAAGTATATGTATGTGTGTGTATATGTGTGTGTGTATGTATGTATGTGTGTGTGTGTGTGTGCGTGTGTGTGTGTGTGTTAATGACAGAAATGTTAGAGGCATAACAGATAAAAGAAAAGTATAGTTTTAAGAGGTTTCTATGCAGGCAAGAAAGCAAGATAAGCCAAGGACTTTCTATTCCTTAGGCAATTAACAGTGTGTTGGTATATTAAAGATAATAGTAAATATGACAGCAGGAATTTGGGATAAAGTATATCCATCACTTCATAATTTTAAACCTTTCTCTGTTTTAAGAAACTCTATGAACTGCCTCTTAGGGTTGCCAGCTGAGTATAGAAGACTTTCATTTTACTGACAGTAATTGTACTTTTCCTGTATAAATAGAGATCCTGACTTATTAAATAAAGTTCTTAAATTCCTTCCCATCACATAAGAAAAAAAAATGGACACACTTTGCCAAATTGAAATATTAGTGAATAAAGTCTCAAAGAAATAGGGACATTTTGTCTTCTCAGAGCACCTATTGAACAATTCTCTACATGATGTATCAGCTGCCCTCTGCTAAAAAGGTCAAGCATTCCAAGGATATTTGTACTGCTTCTCTCCTCTGCCAATAAAAGACATGGATAAATTTATGATAAGATCTATTCTCAGTAAAGAATAGATTTTAAATATTTATTGAAGTTCATAGGCCTCTATGCAACTTTTATAGGACATTTCTCTGTATCACTAGTCAAGAAATGTCATCTGCATATATATTTTTATTAAGTTTTTTGGTTTTTCAAGTATGTGAACTGCTTCATTGTATTTCTATTAGTTACATCTCAACACATTTGTTTAAATCTTTAAATTGTAGCATGGTTTAGAACACATATTGCATTCATTATTTAATTTACATGCTGATTTTATTTAAAACATAAATTTTTCTAATAGTGCAAAGTACAGGTTTCTATTTATTTAACTGTTACTTTTTCCTAATGTTGATTGTTTTTAGATACCATAGTAGACATCATTAAAACATTGTAAGAATGTGGTTTAGTTGTCTGTAGGTACTTTAGTAGGCATTAAAACCAGCATTGATATCAATGAGATAAAGATTGTCTCTTCTGATTATTTCTGAATTTAGCAGAAAACATCACATCCAGGAGAGGTTGATCATTTATAAAGATCCTGAAGAGACAGCTTTATCATGAATAGTCTGGATAAGTATAATATTAATTCATTCTAATTCTCAGCAAATGTGTTTCCTTGTTAGAGGCAAAATAACTAGACAGTGACTTTTAAAAGTTCTGTGGCTGCTGTCAGCAGTACATCAAAGTTTCAACTCATTTTGAAATTGTGGCACTAGGATATTTTATTAAGGGCAAAGAATGAGATAATGTATTCAAATAGTAATCGAACATGTTGCTTGTTAGCATCTGTTCACATGATGAAGGAGTTAGTATTATCATAACTCAATTATACTGTGCTGTCCCTATGGTCAACATAAATAATGTTCATCTTCCATCTCATCTATGTCTTATCAAAATAATTGTTACAGTCGCGTCTGTGTCCTGGATGTCTGTGCACTATTTCTCTAAGTGAGGAGTGAGAAGATTCTAAAAGAGTCTATCAAGATAGTGAGGTATATACTAATATCCTGAATATGAAATTCTATGGCATTTTGTTTTTACAGAAATTATTAAAACAAATATTCCAACTTTTTGAATTATAAAAGAAAGGGTAAAATTGGTTCTAAATTTAAAATACATTCCTCAGTATAGCTTTAAGCAGAGCAAGACTAACTATAAAGACAGAAGTTATGCGGAAGTTGAAAAGGAATGTTTCTAAATTTTAACGTCCTATATCTGTAATTTTTTCCTAAATATGAATGCTTCCCTTTCAACAAGTTTTAGAATGCTGGCAATATTTCATTTCCCTGTGAGGGTTATAGGGTAGGAGTAGTAAGATAAATAGTTTGAGTCACTTATCTACTTTTTAGGCCTTGGTTCAAGTTTCACCAGAAAAGTTAAATTACTGTTTTTTTCTGGTTGTCAGGAAGAGTCACGAAGAGAAATTTATTAGTTGTAACTTCTGTCGATTGTGCAGTTACTGAACTCAAAAGACCAAGGCACATAAGCTTCAGGAAGCGATTTAGTTTAGTTACGTAAGGTCTCAGAAATCCAAATTGATAGTGGAAAGGGAATAGTGAGAGGATAAAAGGGTTGAAATTATATATTTTAGAGGAATTTACATTAGTATGTGAGCAATACAATATCCCCATCATAGAGAGTAATAAAAAGTGAATGTCTCTCTGCTATTTCTTTTATGCCTCCCTTGAATATTTTAAAAGCCTTGAGGGAGGTTCAAATCCCATTATACCTAAATTAGAATCCTAGTCTAAGAAAAGAGGAAGAAAGTTTAGTTTTCAAAGTCATCAAGATATATAGAGTTCATGACGGGGGAAAAAAGATAACTCAGATTGTATGTACTTGTATCTAAACAAAGGTGTTGTGTTTTTCCGTGATAGGCTAATGCATTTGAGTCTTGGAACACTGCCGTTCTGTGGCTGCTGTTTCATTACCGCTGAGTAAGATGATTTGAGAAAAGGGCAGAGGCCAGGGAGTGGGTAATCAGAGACTAGGGCATCAGTTGAAAGGGAAAGGTTATTCAAAAGAAAAATCTCACAAGCTAAATATATATTTGAAAAGCCTCTGGAAGACACAGCTATGAAATGACTTTCCTTTAAAGGTATCTAGGTATGATCTAAAACCAGAATAATTCAGTAATAAAATGCCATATTCATTTTAATTTCTTCTAAGAATTCAATAAAATAATTGAGCTTTGAAGATACATAACTTCTTCTTGGTGGGTTTCCACATATTAATTTTTGTATGCAATTACAGTGAGGTGATCATAAATTATTGTTTTTTTCTATCAACATACTTAATAATAATGTTTTCGGACATGTAGAAAATCATGTGCATATCAGGGGAAATGAATACTTTTCAAACACTGAGCAGGAATATATTAGTAGCCATATTCTTATGCACTGAGTGTCTCCCTCTTCTAAAACTATGTTTTTTTAAAATTCTATTATAATACACAACTGAGAAGCCTTAGGATAATGTTTGCAACGGAACTGTCAGATGTGTATTTGCGTTATTTTCATCATTAAAATATATCATCAGTTTAGAGTGTCTTAAAAACAAAGTATAACCAGGTTGAAGCTCCTTCCTCATCCCTGAAATGACACACCAACATACTGTCTCAAAAAGATGGTTCTTAGCTTTTTTGGTTGGCTACAACAAAAATATAATACATAGGTGGCTTATAAACAACAGAAATTTGTTGCTCACAGTTCTGGAGTCTGGGAAGTCCAAGCTCAAAGTGCCAACAGACTCAGGGTCTGGTGAGGGCTCTCTCTCTGGTTCTTAAATGGCTCCTTGCTGTGTTCCCACATGGTAGAACGCGCCAGCTATCTCTCTGGGGTCTCTTTTATAAGGGTACTGTTTCATTCATGAGGGTTCCACCCTCCTGACCTAATCATCTCCCAAAGGCTCCACCTTCTAATACCATCACATTGGGGACTGGGTTTCAACGTATGAATTTTGGGGAGACACAAACATTCAGACCGTGGCAGATGGTCTGACCCTTTATCTTCCTTAACCCTCCTCCAGGTAAAAAAGTAGATACATTTCTTCAGGGTTTTAGAACTTGAAAGTAGAATACATTTGAGGAAGTGTTTCTAGCCTTGAGGGAATGAATGCAAAATAAAGTAGTTTCTTCCTGTGGGAGGAGGAAATAGTAGGTCTGGGAATGAATTTGAGGTCTTTCCAATATTGGGAGAAGAAATGAGTTCCAGCAGCAGAGTCTAGGACTCCACTTTTACTTATCATTTAGAATTGGAGGGTGGGGGAGGGAGGCTGCTGGTGAAGGAGAGGGTCTACTGTGAGTTACTATCCTTAATATACCTGAAGGAGTAACTCCTGAGGAAAAAAATAGTATAAACCTGAGCTCCTGAGCAATGTAGAGCCTGGGAACAAAAGTACGGCATTCTCCATGAAATGTATTTATGTCTTTGGCTGTGTTTTGGCACTAGGACAACCAAGATTCTTAAATAAGCCCTTGTTAGCAGACGAAGGGTAGTTCCTAAAACAAGCAAGATTGCATTTTCCTGTTTCCTGGAAGCTGGGGACACAAAAGATCCTGACTGTGGTGTAGTGAAATACAGAAATGCAAAATGTCTCATACTCTATGTTTTGAAGTGTAAACAACTGAAGCTGTGTGAATGCAATAATAGTAAAGAAAAGGTCAAACGTAACATGGTTCTGCCTGTAGTTTTTCTAGTGCTATTGACGTTTATTTATTTATTTATGTATTTGTTTATTTATTTATTTATTCATTTATTTATTTATTTAATTTTTGGCCACTTCGTATTGTTAAAGTAAAAAATGCACTGGACAAAGTTAATCAGGCAATGTAGACTTCGTTCAAGGCTGTTGAAATAGGGGAGAGGCCATAACTCAGTCTGAGCTGAACTCCTCTAAGACAAAGCGTGGACGATCTTTTAAAAATGAGGGCGGGAAGGATCCACGAGTCATCTGTGTTTGTTAATTGGCTTTACCCTAAGGAAAAATAGACTTTCTTCATGACAGGAGGGAGTTTTACAACTTGGAGTAAGGTGCCCACCAAAGTTAGGCTCCTACTTTCCCTTAGAGACGGGGAGATCAGGGCATTATCTCTATGGTGATTATATTTCAAAAGTGTGGCTCCCGGATCCTGGAGAAACTTAGTCCTAGGTTGTAAAGCTTATAAGAGTTTTTAAAAGATTTACATGTCAAAGGCTAGAAAGTTAAAAGTTCTCTATGGTAATTGCTCTAAGAAAAGGAAGGTGAGGAACTTAAACAACCTATCTAACCTTTTTTGGTCAATATGCAAAATTAAGTACCACAAGGTTAAGAACATTTTGTGAATTTGACCATGTCAGTATAATTATCACTTTTTTCCTACTACTGTCAAATTCTGATTCTAAAGTTGCCTTTCATTCCCACTCTCAACATTCTGAAAATAACTAAAATCAAGAAAATGTCATTTTAAGAACAAATAAAACACACATAGCTTTTATAAATCCTGAGGCCCAAGCAACCAAGGCTCTGCAGAGATTTGCACTTATTAAAGCACAGTCCATTGCACAAATAAAAATAAATGCAATCACTTAATTGTGTCTTAAGGAACATTAGAGAAAATTCATTTCATTATTCATGTAATCACTTCTCAAAGCCCCCTTTTCTCCCCAGTACTCTCATTCAAAGAACTGGTCCAGGGCCCTTCAGTCACTGAATTCCACAAAACTCTTACATAAGCCCAAATCTGAGGGCGTTTCTCTCTCTCTCTCTTCATCTTTCCCCCACTCTGCAAACCTATCTCTCTCTCTCTTTTTTGCATCAAAGGGTGAATATCAGTTTTTTTAGATAAAGATCAGAATCTGTACAGATTATATCCATTCAAGCCTCTTAAGTCTCTTTGCAACTCCTAGCATCTTAGACTAATCTGTAAAGTAAGATAAGATTGTTATGTGGTCAATATCAAAATTTCTATTACAGTTGCTACTATTTTTAATCCCGTTTGGTAAGGATCAATTACTTATGTTTCAAACTGAAATAAGCCAACTTGTTTTCTAAGAAACAAGTGAGTATATAAAGGCCATGTTAAAATGCTATTTTTTACAGCATTATAGAAGATATTGTGAGGGTTCTTCTTTAATTTACTTCAGAGAAGAAATATTGGAAGATACAGGCAGAAGCTAAGAAGAAAGAAAAGCACACAGATAACCAACTACAATTGGCAAAACACGTGATTTATTTAAACTAAATAAATTGGGGAAAATGATGGTCAGAGTGCCAGTCAGTGTCCACAAGAATTATGGTATTAGCGGCCGGGCGTGGTGTCTCACGCCTGTAATTCCAGCACTTTGGGAGGCCGAGGCAGGTGGATCACGAGGTCAGGAGATTGAGACCATCCTGGCCAACATGGTGAAACCCCGTCTCTACTTAAAAAAACACAAAAAATTAGCTGGGCGTGGTGGCGGGTACCTGTAGTCCCAGCTACTTGGGAGGCTGAGGCAGGAGAATGGTGTGAACCCAGGAGGCCGAGCTTGCAGTGAGCTGAGATTGCGTGACTGCACTCCAGCCCACTGCACTCCAGCCTGGGCGACAGAGCTAGACTCTGTCCCCCCCCCGCAAAAAAAAAAAAAGAAAAAGAATTGTGGTACTAGCTGGAAGGCTGGGTGAGGGTAGTGCCATAAACAGGGAAATAAGACACTAAAAAAGGAGCAAATTGTGTCACCTAAAATAGGTGAAAGCAACAAATATGATAAGCATTTAGAGAAAATAGTTATTTTGACCTTTCCAATGTCTACACCGCAGGGGACCTTTTTGCGAAGTATATTTTGAAGGTAATTTGCACTTTTCTGTACGTTTAAAACAACACAAAGTGTTATCATGAAAGGTTTTGTTTTCATCTATTACTTCCAAAAGGTTTGTTTTATTTTGATCATTAAACACTTTTGTTCTGTTAGTCCTTTCAGCATGAAAGCATTAAAATAATTGATATCTTAACATTGCAATTTATTAGTATTATTGTCTGTATTAACTATATTTGCTAGTTTCAGGTTGCTTTTGGTTTTTCAATATTTCCAAATATTCTATAGGTGACTTCAAGCAGTAGTTCTCACATTTTGAGCAGCAGTAACCTTATCTGAGAAGTTATTATAGATGCAAATTCTTACGCCCAACTGTAGACTCACTGAATGAAAAACTCTGGGATGGGTAACATAAGCTGAATTTTTAAGCCCTCCAGATGTTATGATGCATGCTAAAGTTTGAGACATTTGGCTTATAATACTTACCTGCAAATACTGGCTCAAAGTCTTTAGCTGAATACATGGAGTCCTTTCACTCCTCTACCTGCTTGTAGAGCATTTTTTATTATCATATATTTGTGTATGAATTTATTCATTTGTGATGGACAATAAAATGACCACAATGTATTTTCAATAATATTAAAAATCTTAAAAAACAATATTTAAATTACCTTTTGAGTGTTTCTAATGTTTTATGGGTGCTGGATCTCCCTCTACATGAAAATATAATATTCTGAATAAATGAAAGAAAACTACTACTCTTTAGAGAAATTTAACATGATAAACTAAGGGAATGAACTCAGAAAAAAATTAAAAATAACAATATATGTTAGTTATAAAATATATAAGGAAATAGCAAAAAAAAAAAGTCATAAGTTCCCAAAGGATCTTTTAAAATAACTATTTAACAGAATGTCCTTCCCAGCAATCCATCCAAGATGTAAAAGAGATAATGATGCCATCTGCACATTGTGTCCAAAGCTGCAAGGAGGCACTGGGGCATCTGCTCTTTCCACCCACGATGTAACAAAATGGGATTCTGCCATCAGGACATCAGGGGAAGGCTCCACGTATTTGGCATCTTTAAGAAATTAGGAGATCAAATAAATTAATTTTTATATTAAAAACTTAGATACCAATAAATAATGTTAATCATTTTAAGAGGAAATAATATATTTTATATTATTATATATTATAAATATTATTAAATATTTAATAAGTTCTCTGTGCTCTTACACATTTCATTAAGCAGAGAATCCTGAGTGAGGATATAGGGAAAGTTCTTGGTGTTCTTAAACATCAACTATGAAACTCCTCTTGATTTCTGTGATTCTTTTTGTGATGTCACAGTGAATAAGATGATTTGCTCCTTTCCCTAAATGCCATTGAACTGTAATAAAACTATTCTGGTCTGCCCATTGATCTCCAGGGGAGAAAATAAAACAAAAACACAAAAGTCTAGGAAAATGAAAGAATTGAGAGATATTTCAAACACTCTCAAAGGAGTCGACTGATGAGGATGAAATAAGAAAAAAATAATTCTTACATAGCCCATTAAATATATGGAACCAGGTTGTGAGGAGAAAGTAGGATAAACAGACTGGTTATTGGTAGGTTCCTTTTGAGATGTGTGTAGAGCATCCATGTGGAGATAACTAAGTGGCCACTGAAAATATAGATCTAGTTTAATGAGAGCAGTTAGGACTGGAAACACAAGTTAGTAGTCATTGTCATATCAGTTATAAATAACATTGATTTCTGGTTGGTATTATTTAGCAATAATTTATTGAAAAGAAGACAACAGACATTACAGCCCAAAGAAACAGTAACATTTAAGAAGTGTGTGATTGAAGTTGACACAGTGAAAGTAAATAAACAAGTAGCAAAAGATTGGAATGGGAATGTCATGGGAACTAGGGGAGAATTAACTTCAAGGAGAGATTGATTTATTGCATTGATCCCAAAATGAAGTCAGGATTAGCAGAGAGTCTTGACTTTTGTAATCATTAGATTGGATGATTTTTGTTAGAGCAATTTAAACATTAGAGGTGAAAGATATGTTGTCATGAGTTGAGAAGTAAATGGGAAATTAAAAATCAAAGCAGTGAGTACAGGTTTTTTGTTTTGTTTTATTTTTAACTTTTAGGTGTGGGGGTACACTTGAACGTTTGTTACATAGGTAAATTCACATCACAGTGATTTGCTGTACACATTATTTCATCAGCCAGGTATTAAGCTCAGTCCTCGATAGTTATTTTTCTGCTCCTCTCCCTCTCCTCACTCTCCTCACTCTCCACACTTAGACCTCAGTGTCTGTTGTTCTCTTCTTTGTGTTCATATGTTTTTATTTAGCTCCAACTTATAAGTGAGAGCATGCAGTATTTGGTTTTCTGTTCCTGCATTAGTTTGCTAAGGATAACAGCCTCCAGCTCCATCCATGTTCCTGGGCCTCCAGCCACCCCCTCACTAGAGTACACACTATGTTGATGATGAAGGGAAAACAGCAAATCGGGTAATAGGTAGGAAAATCGGGCATTCTCTTTAGAATGGAGTGACAAATATATGGCATGTTCACAAATATGGAGGCCCAGCTTTGGAAAACAGTAAGAGCGTAGCTTTCTCAGAACAGTAGGAACTGAACTCAGTATGGAAAAAAGAAAAGCGGGAGGGGGTCGTGGAAGTGAAAACGTGACAATTGGTTCAACTGAAGCATAGTATTAAGTGTGCTTTTTATGCCAGTATAATAATTTCTAAATTTGTTTTAAATGTCTGTATACAGATAATTTTCAGACCTATTAACTTAAGACATTTAAATATAATACAAATGCACTTTTAGCATAACGATAATTTTGAAACATCCAAAAAACTTAGAATGACCATATTAATGGTGACTAGGGCTATTTCTCCAAGTTAAAATTTTATACAAAACCTGGAACCTAAAACATAGTCTAAACAAAAAAAGTCTATGAGCCAAGCAAGGCTAAATTTAATTTAGCCTATAATAGTTTGAAATCCAATTTTGGATAAATCCCTTACTCAAAGCACTTACAACAATTAAATTATGTTTTACTTTTATCATTTCTACTTCACTCTTGCATTTTTTTCACAATTTGTTCCACATTACCTAAAAAGATTATTTTACTATGTTATTTAAAACACATACGTGAATTTACTAATTATTAAAAACCTCACATGCAGTATTTTATAAACGCCAGAACATTATTACAGTGGACAAAGTTTTGGAAAACAAGCGTTTCATTTATGACAACTTTCAAAGTCTATATTATTTGTATCACAGTTGTATCATGTTTACACATTCCCACATATGTATATTTACAAAGATAAGACTTTTCATGTGACTCTTCCACATGTGCAGAAATATGCAAGAAATTGATGTACTCTATAGTAATAGATGTATATTAATATAGGTATAGATAATCACCTCATTTCATGTTGTGGTACTTGTCTTGGTCTGTTCAGGTTGCTATATAAAACACCTTAAACTGGACAGCTTGTAAACAACAAAAATTTATTTCTCATATTTCTGGAGGATGGGAAGTCCAAGATCAAGATGCTAGCAAATTCATGTCTGGTGGGGACCCATTTTCTAGTTCATAGATAGCCAGCTGTCTTCTTACTGTGTTCTCATGATGAAAAGGTCAAATGAGCTCCCTCTGGCCTCTTTCATAAGAATAATACTCCTATTCATTAGAGCAAAGCCCTCAGGACCTAATCATTTGGTAAAAGTCTCACCTCCCAATTAAATCCAGCCGTGAAGGTTAAGATTTCAGGGTATGAATTTGGGGGCGGGTGAGGAGGTGGAAATAAACATTCAGCTCACTGCAGTATTTTTTAACTCTTTTGGCCAAATATCCCACTTCCCCTCTTTCCAGACATATCATATTGAGAGACAGGACTAGCTGGATTTCCTAGGCCAACTAAGAATTCCTAAGCCTTGCTGGGAAGGTGACTGCATCCACCTTTAAACACGGAGCTTGTAACTCAGCTCACACCCAACCAATCAGGTAGTAAAGAGGGCTCGCTAAAACACCAATTAGGCTAAAAACCGGAGGTAAAGAAATAGTCAAATCATCTATCATCTGAGAGCACAGGGGAAGGGACAATGATTGGGATATAAACCCCAGCCATTAAGCGGGGAGTGGGCAACCCCCTTTGGGTCCCCTCCCATTGTATGGGAGCTCTGTTTTCGCTCTATTAAATCATGCAACTGCATACTCTGCTGGTCCATGTTTGTTCCAGCTGGAGCTGAGCTATCACTCGCCGTCCACCACTGCTGATCGCTGCGTTGCAGACCTGCCGCTTACTTCCATCCCTCCAGATCCAGCAGGGTGTCTGCTGCGCTTCTGATCCAGCAAGGCGCCTAATGCCACTCCTGATCGGGCTAGAGGCTCGCCATTATTCTGTGCAGCTAAGTGCCCAGGTTCATCCTAATCTAGCTGAACACTAGTCGCTGGGTTCCATGGTTCTCTTCCGTGACCCAGGGCTTCTAATAGAGCTATAACACTCACTGCATGGCCCAAGGTTCCATTCCTTGGAATCCGTGAGGCCAAGAACCCCAGGTCAGAGTGCAAGAGGCTTGCTGCCATCTTGGGAGCTCTGGGAGCAAAGACCCGCTGCTAACAGTATGACTGTACATCTAGCTTCCTTCTGTTTGGTTGAGGCAACATCAATATTTTTCACTAAGGAGAGAAGTTGGCTGGAAGTAACGTGTTCCTCTGTGGGAAGAGCAATTAAATACTCATGAGAGAACTGCAGGCTCACTTTTTTTGCTGATATGGACATTGGTAATACATCATCAGCCAGGTCCAAAGGGAGGACAATGATCCGAAGAATGTAGTTCTAGTGAACCTGTGATAGCTTTGTCTTATAAGCAAGAAATAAGCTTTTGTTACTTTAGCCTCTGAGATTTGGGGATTATTTTTTCAAACAGCATAAGTTAGTCTACCATGACCAATTCACTTATCAACCTTTTGAAAAAGTTGTTAACTGACCAATTAGTGGTGTTACCAAATGAAGTGGTATCCAATTAAAGTTTTCCTCACTCAGACTTTCTTGAGACTTAATGAGAATAAAAACTGAGCAATTTTCCCTTATTACCAATGGTATATTTCGTCAGAATATGGCTTTTTTTGTTTTACAAGTATACATAATTACTGTTGTCAGTGGATTTTGAATTTTTAGCACAATTGTTATCAAAATAACTAGTAACATTGGGAAGTCTAATTCTATTATTTTTTAGGAAAATCATCAATTCGCTAAGCTCTGATTAACTCTTACAGATTTTTAAAAATCTAGCCCTCTTCAATAAAAAGCTATTTTCTTGAATACATTCCTATTCAAAGATCTGCAACTTTATGTAATTTCTGACCTGAATTGCACAGATACTTGGTAGTTGTGTGTTTAGATATAAACAGTCTAGGTTCCTTTCAGAAAAGGTCTAGAGCAGTAATTCTCAAAATGGGGTGGAGGTATATCAGAAGGATCTCAAGTCAGAATTCCTTGAGTCAGAATCTAAATCCATTATTTGCTAACTGTGTGATCTTGGGAAATTACTTAACCTTATTAACACACAATCATTCTCATTTATAAAACAAAAATAAGAGTAGGAACTATCTCAATACATTATGTAAAATGTTATACAAAACCTGGAACCTAAAACATAGTCTAAAAAAAAAAAGTCTATGAGCGAAGCAAGGCTAAATTTGATTTAGCCTATAATAGTTTGAAATTACAAACTATTATACAAACAGACTAGAGAGAATTTAAAGAGTTGTGTATTCACTGGGAGTTTAATAAGGGCATTTCAGAATAATATTTGCTGGATTAGATGCATATCTGGTTGCTGTCCCACGGGACAATAAATTATAACTTTGGGGTTATTTTTGTCTTCTGAACAGAAAGTATTTGCATCTCTACGGGACAAAAGCCTATAAGCAAACTAAATCTGGGACTTTTAAATGATAATCTTTTTTAAATTATACTTTAAGTTTTAGGGTACATGTGCACAACGTGCAGGTTAGTTACATATGTATACATGTGCCATGTTGGTATGCTGCACCCAGTAACTCGTCATTTAACTTTAGGTATATCTCCTAATGCTATCCCTCCCCCTCCCCCCACCCCACAACAGGCCCCAGTGTGTGATGTTCCCCTTCCTGTGTCCATGTGTTCTCATTGTTCAGTTCCCACCTATGAGTGAGAACATGCGGTGTTTGGTTTTTTGTCCTTGTGATAATTTGCTGAGAATGATGGTTTCCAGCTTCATCCACGTCCCTACAAAGGACATGAACTCATTGTTTTTTATGGCTGCATAGTATTCCATGGTGTATATGTGCCATGTTTTCTTAATTGAGTCTATCATTGTTGGACATTTGGGTTGGTTCCAAGTCTTTGCTATTGTGAATAGTGCCGCAATAAACATACGTGTGCGTGTGTCTTTATAGCAGCATGATTTATAATACTTTGGGTATATACCCAGTAATGGGATGGCTAGGTCAAATGGTATTTCTAGTTCTAGATCCCTGAGGAATCGCCACACTGACTTCCACAATGGTTGAACTAGTTTACAGTCCCACCAACAGTGTAAAAGTGTTCCTATTTCTCCATATCCTCTCCAGCACCTGTTGTTTCCTGACTTTTTAATGATCACCATTCTAACTGGTGTGAGATGGTATCTCATTATGGTTTTGATTCGCATTTCTCTGATGGCCAGTGATGATGAGCATTTTTCATGTGTCTTTTGGCTGCATAAATGTCTTCTTTTGAGAAGTGTCTGTTCATATCCTTCGCCCAATTTTTGATGGGGTTGTTTTTTTCTTGTCAATTTGTTTGAGTTCATTTTAGATTCTGGATATTAGCCCTTTGTCAGATGAGTAGATTGCAAAAATTTTCTCCCATTCTGTAGGTTTCCTGTTCACTCTGATGGTAGTTTCTTTTGCTGTGCAGAAGCTTTTTAGTTTAATTAGATACCATTTGTCAATTTTGGCTTTTGTTGCCATTGCTTTTGGTGTTTTACATATGAAGTCCTTGCCCATGCCTATGTCCTGAATGGTATTGCCTAGGTTTTCTTCTAGGGTTTTTATGGTTTCAGGTCTAACATGTAAGTCTCTAATCCATCTTGAATTAATTTTCATGTAAGGTGTAAGGAAAGGATCCAGTTTCAGCTTTCTACATATGGCTAGCCAGTTTTCCCAGCATCATTTGTTAAACAGGGAATCGTTTCCCCATTTCTTGTTTTTGTCAGGTTTGTCAAAGATCAGATGGTTGTAGATATGTGGCATTATTTCTGAGGGCTCTGTTCTTTTCCATTGGTCTATATCTCTGTTTCGGTACCAGTACAATGCTGTTTTGGTTACCGTAGCCTTGTAGTATAATTTGAAGTCAGGTAGGGTGATGCCTCCAGCTTTGTTCTTTTGGCTTGGGATTGACTTGGCAATGTGGGCTCATTTTTCTTTCCATATGAACTTTAAAGTAGTTTTTTCCAGTTCTGTGAAGAAAGTAATTGGTAACTTGATGGGGATGGCATTGAATCTATAAATTACCTTGGGCTGTATGGCCATTTTCACGATATTGATTCTTCCTACCCATGAGCATGGAATGTTCTTCCATTTGTTTGTGTCCTCTTTTATTTCATTGAGCAGTGGTTTGTAGTTCTCCTTGAAGAGGTTCTTTATGTCCCTTGTATGTTGGATTCCTAGGTATTTTATTCTCTTTGGAGCAATTGTGAATGGGAGTTCACTCATGATTTGGCTGTCTGTTTGTCTGTTATTGGAGTATTAGAATGCTGGTGATTTTTGCACATGGCTTTTGTATCCTGAGACTTTGCTGAAGTTGCTTATCAGCTTAAGGAGATTTTGGGCTGAGATGATCGGGTTTTCTAGATATACAATCATGTCATCTGCAAACAGGGACAATTTGACTTCCTCTTTTCCTAATTGAATACCCTTTATTTCCTTCTCCTGCCTGATTGCCCTGGCCAGAACTTCCAACACTATGTTGAATAGGAGTGGTGAGAGAAGTTTTCAAAGGGAATGCTTCCAGTTTTTGCCCAGTCAGTATGATATTGGCTGTGGGTTTGTCATAGATAGCTCTTATTATTTTGAGATACATCCCATCAATACCTAATTTATTGAGAGTTTTTAGCATGAAGTAGTTGTTGAATTTTGTCAAAGGCCTTTTCTGCATCTATTGAGATAATCATGTGGTTTTTGTCGTTGGTTCTGTTTATATGCTGGATTACGTTTATTGATTTGTGTATGTTGAACCAGCCTTGCATCCCAGGTATGAAGCCCACTTGATCATGGTGGATAAGCTTTTTGATCTGCTGCTGGATTCAGTTTGCCAGTATTTTATTGAGGATTTTTGCCTCAATATTCATCAGGGATATTGGTCTGAAATTCTCTTTTTTGGTTGTGTCTCTGCCAGGCTTTGGTATCAGGATGATGCTGGCCTCATAAAATGAGTTAGGGAGGATTCCCTCTTTTTCTATTGATTGGAATAATTTCAGAAGGAATGGTACCAGCTCCTCCTTGTACCTCTGGTAGAATTTGGCTGTGAATCCATCTGGTCCTGCACTTTTTTTTGGTTGGTAAGCTCTTAATTATTGCCTCAATTTCAGAGCCTGTTATTGGTCCATTCAGAGATTCAACTTCTTCCTAGTTTAGTCTTGGGAGGGTGTATGTGTCAAGGAATTTATCTATTTCTTCTGGATTTTCTAGTTTATTTGCGTAGAGGTGTTTATAGTATTCTCTGATGGTAGTTTGTATTTCTGTGGGATCGGTGGTGATATCCCCTTTATCATTTTTATTGCATCTATTTGATTCTTCTCTCTTTTCTTCTTTATTAGTCTTGCTAGAGGTCTATCAATTTTGTTGATCTTTTCAAAAAACCAGCTCCTGGATTCATTGATTTTTTGAAGGGTTTTTTGTGTCTCTATTTCCTTCAGTTCTGCTCTGATCTTAGTTATTTCTTGCCTTCTGCTAGCTTTTGAATGTGTTTGCTCTTTCTTATCTAGTTCTTTTAATTGTGATGTTAGGGTGTCAATTTTAAATCTTTTCTGCTTTCTCTTGTGGGCATTTAGTGCTATAAATTTCCCTCTACACACTGCTTTGAATGTGTCCCAGAGATTCTAGAATGTTGTGTCTTTGTTCTCATTGGTTTCAAAGAACATCTTTATTTCTGCCTTCATTTTGTTATGTACCCAGTAGTCATTCAGGAGCAGGTTGTTCAGTTTCCATGTAGTTGAGCGGTTTTGAGTGAGTTTCTTAATCCTGAGTTCTAGTTTGATTGCACTGTGGTCTGAAAGACAGTTTATAATTTCTGTTCTTTTACATTTGCTGAGGAGTGCTCTACTTCCAACTATGTGGTCAATTTTAGAATAAGTGCAGTGTGGTGCTGAGAAGAATGTATGTTCTGTTGATTTGGGGTGGAGAGTTCTGGAGATGTCTATTAGGTCCACTTGGTGCAGAGCTGAGTTCAATTCCTGGATATCCCTGTTACCTTTCTGTCTCGTTGATCTGTCTAATGTTGACAGTGGGGTGACCCCCAAGTAGCCTAACTGGGAGGCACCCCCCAGTAGGGGCAGACTGACACCTCACATGGCCGGGTACTCCTCTGAGACATGACTTCCAGAGGAATGATCCAGTAGCAACATTTGCTGCTCACCAATATCCGCTGTTCTGCAGCCCCCGCTGCTGATACCCAGGCAAACAGGGTCTGGAGTGGATCTCCAGCAAACTCCAACAGACCTCCAGCTGAGGGTCCTGACTGTTAGAAGAAAAACTAACAAACAGAAAGGACATCCACACCGAAACCCCATCTGTACGTCACCATCATCAAAGACCAAAATAGATAAATCCACAAAGATGGGGAAAAAACAGAGAGCAGACAAACTGGAAACTCTAAAAATCAGAGTGCCTCTCCTCCTCCAAAGGAATGCAGCTCCTCCCCAGCAGCAGAACAATGCTGGACGGAGAATGACTTTGATGAGCTGAGAGAAGAAGGCTTCAGAAGATCAAACTACTCCGAGCTAAAGGAGGAAGTTCGAACCCATGGCAAAGAAGTTAAAAACCTTAAAAAAAAATTAGACGAACGGATAACTAGAATAATCAATGCAGAGAAGTCCTTAAAGGACCTGATGGAGCTGAAAGCCAAGGCAGGAGAACTACGTGATGAATGCACACGCCTCAGTAGCCGATTTGTTAACTGGAAGAACGGGTATCAGTGATGGAAGATCAAATGAATGAAATGAAGCAAGAAGAGAAGTTTAGAGGAAAAAGAATAAAAAGAAATGAACAAAGCCTCCCAGAAATATGGGACTATGTGAAAAGACCAAATCTACGTCTGATTGGTGTACCTGAAAGTGACGAGGAGAATGGAACCAAGTTGGAAAACACTCTGCAGGATATTATCCAGGAGAACTTCCCCAATCTAGCAAGGCAGGCCAATATTCAAATTCAGGAAATACAGAGAACGCCAAAAAGATACTCCTCGAGAAGAGCAACTCCAAAACACATAATTGTCAGATTCACCAAAGTTGAAATGAAGGAAATAATGTTAAGGGCAGCCAGAGGGAAAGGTCGGGTTACCTACAAGGGGAAGCCCATCAGACTAACAGCCGATCTCTCGGCAGAAACTCTACAAGCCAGAAGAGAGTGGGGGCCAATATTCAACATTCTTAAAGAAAAGAATTTTCAACCCAGAATTTCATATCCAGACAAACTAAGCTTCATAAGTGAAGGAGAAATAAAATCCTTTACAGACAAGCAAATGCTGAGAGATTTTGTCACCACCAGGCCTGCCCTAAAAGAGCTCCTGAAGGAAGCACTAAACATGGAAAGGAACAACCAGTACCAGCCACTGCAAAAACATGCCAAATTGTAAAGACCATCAATGCTAAGAAGAAACTGCATCAACTAATGAGCAAAATAACCAGCTAACATCATAATGACAGAATCAAATTCACACGTAACAATATTAACCCTAAATGTAAATGGGCTAAATGCTCCAATTAAAAGACACAGGCTGGCAAATTGGATAAAAAGTCAAGACCCATCAGTGTGCTGTATTCAGGAAACCCATCTCATGCGCAGAGACACACATAGGCTCAAAATGAAGGGATGGAGGAAGATCTACCAAGCAAATGGAAAACAAAAAAAGGCAGGGGTTGCAATCCTAGTCTCTGATAAAACAGACTTTAAACCAACGAAGTTCAAAAGAGACAAAGAAGGCCATTACATAATGGTAAAGGGATCAATTCAACAAGAAGAGCTAACTATCCTAAATATATATGCACCCAATACAGGAGGACCCAGATTCATAAAGCAAGTCCTTAGAGACCTAGAAAGAGACTTAGACTCCCACACAATAATAATGGGAGACTGATAATCTTAATAGATGCAAATACCTTAGCTCACTCTGTCATGCTGTTGTCTAATGGGTGGCTATCACTCCTACTCCTCTCATCCTACCATTTCAACCTTTTACAGCCAATTTCCAGCAAACTGTGTATTTATTTATGAGCTTGTTTATTTCAGAAACTACTTTCGTGCAAAGCAGAACAGAAATTCTGGGGAATTAACCCCCTTCCCCTTCTCATCCTCCCAGTCCAGGATGCAGCCCCCAACAATTACTGATGGAAGTTTGGGTATACATACCTTAGCTTTCTTAGCCCATCAGGTGGGATAATTCTGAAGTGTGTGTTTTTTACAGTTGATCAGACTTTCCTAGGGGAATAACCTCTAAGCACCCACTTTAATAGTTGATTTAATTTCATTTTCTACATTCTCTTTCGTCTACCAACTTACTCAACTTTAGGTGTGTTTTATATCTCCTAAAAAACTACTTCTACTAAAACTTTTTGCTCAAGGTCTGTTTCTGGAGACTCCCAACTAAGGTATTCCTGTCTTGGAAAGGTTCCCAGGACCTACCATATTCTCCATCAATCAGTCAAGGCTGTAGGGTTAGTTGACTAAATATGTGCCTGAGTTAAGCCTGTTATTCAAGAATAATTGCTAATGCTCCCCTAACTCACTCTCAAAAGAACAGGTATGGGAAAATCTTCTTTCCCCACCTCCCACCAACCCACTCAATAAAGTTGTATCTCTCATTAGACACCATCGTAAAACATAGCAGCATTTATTTTTTTTCTGTGATACTAATTTTTCTCTCTGTATTTGATTGTAATATCTACAAAGATCTTGTCCATGGTGCTCATCACTGTATGAAACCTACAATACCTCATAACATAATAGGTAATTGACAAATACTACTTGAATGTTGTTCATAAAATAGAGAAAATAGAAGCAAACATAAAAGTGATGCTGTTAACTTTTCAAAGAGGTGAAGACAACCATAGACAATTTTCCATCACATGTATTTTTTGGTGAAATAAAAAGAAGACATATTATAAGTTTACATATTTTTAGGTGTTAACTCATAAAACAGTTAAGAAACAATGCTATGCTCATTGTTTTAAATTCCATCATCTACTTTTATTTTGATGTATGCATTCACTATACTATTCATTATGGACCATATGATATTTATTACTAAATAAAGTAAGAGCTGTATGATAGAGACCAATAAGCCAATTTATTTGACAATAAGCCCTTTTATAATAATTGCTCATCCATAACTTATTATATATATAGAAAAATTATCAGTAAGCCAGTCATATTTGTTCAGAACAGGTTATGTAATGCATTTGTAGTATTGTATTGATGACCATTTTAAGGTATACAGCATGAGGTTATAAGACACATATATATAGCAAACATTATCTTTATTGATATGTCTGTTTCCCTTTTTTTCTAATTACTATGTTAATTACTGTGAATGCTCCACAATGAAGGGCTAAAATGATAGATCTTAAGAAGACTCAAATATGTAATATGCATTAGATATTTTTATAAAATATTAATAAATTTAGATACTTTGTAGGCATCGAAGATTGATATCCTGATGACATTATTAGACTTTGAGCAGAAAAAGATTCAAAAGCATATTTTAAAAATATGAAACCTACTTATTTTATCAAAATAAAAAATATTTCACGGTAAAATCAATCATCTCTCTTAATGCAGTTCAGCAAGGTCATTTCTTGTAGGTCTTAATGTAACAGAAAAGCATTTAGCTCAAAAAATTTCTGGCAGGTCTAAAGATGTTTGAATTTTATAGCTGTCCTTGATCACCTTTCTTGGAGTGGGGGTTAAGAGGAAGAGGGCTGCAGGTGAGCAATGATTACATGAATGATAAGTTCTTTGATGGATCGATTTTTTTCACGTTTTTAATTTAGAAGGTAAAACTTTCTATCACAATTTAAGCTAAAAAATTATGGCTGAGATAATAGAGGTCTGATTCCAGTGCAAGTTAAAGAGGAAAAAGTTGCTGCTCAAATGTCAAGACATCTTGAGGTCCGGGATGATTAAAACTAAACTGTTTGCTATATGAATCCCAAGATGCAGCTATGCCTTAGCTTTGGTGACATTTAGCCAGTGACTTTTCATAGCTTGTTAATAATGTATAGCTGTCCCTATATAAATTTGCAGTGACAGAAGTGGCCATTTGGAGTGGAGCAGTTAATGATATTTATTCGTGACAGAAAATGCAGATTTGAAAATATTTCTAAAAAATCAGGATTCATGTCAAAAGAAATCATGTATTTAAAAGACAATAGCATCATAATATTTTTCAGGTGTTGTAACTAAAATCACAGCACTTTGTCAAGCAACGTTTGTTCTATTTTTAATCATTCTATACAGCGCAAGCCCCAGCTCCCTCTGCAACTTGGTCCTACTTATCCTGCCAAATCGGAAAACTTCACCTTGCAAATCACTTCCTCAGAGGGCATTTTCTCACCTTTGACTTGGTTAGTTCCATATAATTCATGTTTCCCATTATAAGACTAACCATACATTTTTGTAATTGCTTGTTTGATGCCTGTCTTTCCCTCTAGACAACACTAGCATGTTTCTTAGCCAATTTTTGGATTTCAATGAATCCTTAAATGATTATTGAATGATCAGATCAACACTAGCAAGTAGAGATATGCATATTATTTGCAAAAGTGAGAGGTATCATTAATTTATTAGACAATTGAAGTTTTATAAGAAAAATTCAGTGCATAGTCTATTAATATTAATCTCCCATTAGTTATTTTGCTCTAGTAGAAACAGAAAACTGCTGTTTCCAATAATGTCTGTTTCTAATATTTCAATTTAAAACCTGACATATACAAATAATGCATAAACTATAAAACATCTTAAGGTAAATATGAAGAGACGGAATGCAGAAAAACGAATATAGGAAAGGAAATGATTTTCAAGTTAGCAATTCATCTTGGTTTAACATCTTTATGAATATAAATAATCTCCAACATTTGCTTATTTGAAGAGGGTTGTCTACTTTTTGTGATTATCAAATTTATTTGGCTATGGAAATAACACATATTATGAAAACTTCAAAAATTTAGAGGAGGCTAGGTGTGGTGGCTCATTCCTGTCATCCAAGCATTCTGGGAGGCAGAGGCGGGATGATCACTTAAGCCTAGGAGTTTGAGATCAGCCTTGGCAACATAGTAAGACCGCATCTCTATTAAAAAAAAAAAAATAGCTGGGCATGGTAGTATGAGCCTGTGGTTTCAGCTACTCAGGAGGCTGAAGCAGGAGGATTGCTTGAGCCCAAAAGGTTGAGGCTGCAGTGAGCCACAGTCACACCACTGCCTTCCAGCCTGGGGAACAAGACCCTGTCTCAAAAAAATGAAAAGAAAAACAATTAAAAACTAAGATGAGCACAAAAAATATAGAAGAAATTAATGAACTGAAACATGTCAAATTGCCACGTTTATAGGTTAAATGTGGCCAAATATTAAAAATTGCGTATTAACCCACCTAATATATTCCCAATAACTGACACAGTCACTGTTAAATTTTGTTGCAATTCCATCTACATGAACATAGAGGTATCTATATTACTTTCCTGGCTGCCATAACAAACTATCACAAACTGGGTGGTTTAAACAAAATAAATTTGTTGTTTCATAGTTGGGTGCTAGTCTGAAATCAAGGTGTTATCAGGGTTGATTTTTTGCTGGGAACTGTAAGGGAAAGCTCCTTTCCTCTCTAGTAGCTTTTGGTAGCATCAGGCATTCCTTGGCTTATAGATGGTGGTCTCCCTGTGTCCAGATAGTCTTCCCTTGGTGCATTTCTCTCCATTTAGCCCAATTTTCTGATTTTAATTAGGGATACCAGTCAGATTGCATTAGGGTCCACTCTAATAACCCCATCTTACTTTCATCGGCAAAGATCCCATTTCTAAATAACGTTACATACGGGGGTACTGAGAATTAGGACTTCAAATATCCTATTCTGAGAGACAGAATTCAACCCCTAATGAATGATATGCAACGCAAAACTGTGCGAATGTATGTAAAATGCACAAACACACACACATATATGTACACACACACGGAATTTTATACATAGTTCTTACGAAGTTTGTAAATAGGCTTTGCAAACATGAGAGTTAATTGCTGTGTGTAGTATGTCATATTTTGCTTACCTGTTCTTTATCGCTACATGTAGAGGAGGTTTCCATTTACTTGCTATCATAAATGACGATTTCATGAATATGGTATTAGTTTCATATTGCTGCATAACAAATTATCACTGATTTAGAAGTATGAAACAAAACAAATTTATTTTCTCACAGTTTTTGTAGACTAGAAGTTCAGGCATGGCGTGACTGGTTCTCTGTCCAGAGTCTCACTGGGCTAAAATCAGAGTGTTTGTTGGGGTTGTAGTTTCTCTCTAGGCCTTAGGGTTTCCTTCCAAGCTCAATGGATGGTGGCAAAATTCATTTCCTTGTGGTTGTAGGACTGAGGTTTCCATTTTTTGTCAGGTAGAAAATACTTTCAGCTCTTAGATGCATCGTTAGGTCCTTGCCCCCTTGTTCACAATGCAAATTATTGCTTCCTTCTAGGCCAGCCAGAATGAATCTTTCTGCCCTTTCTGTGCCCCATCAGAGAAAATACTGTTTTTAATGAGCTCACCTGATTAGATTAAGGCCCACCCCCAGTTAATTTCTCTATTGCCATAAAACTTGATCCCAAAGTGACATTTCATAATATTAGTAGGCTTCATTTATACTTAAGTGAAGATTATATACATGACTGTGGGTCACCTTAGAATTCTGCCTACTAAAAATCATCTCATTAGTTCATCTTTGTGTTTTTGAGAATAACTGTCCTAAAATAAGTTCTTGGCAGGGAAATTTCTCCCTCAAAGTAAATGCAAATTTTTGTAAGCTTTTAAAACCTGTTGTTAAAGTCTAATTTTCACTTCCACCAGTACACTTGGAGTGCCTGTATGCCAGTGCATGCCAATTAACAGAACTTTATCTCAACATTAAACAATAACAGCAAAATCTTTTGATAAGCAATATGATAAAGATTGGTATCTTACTTTATGTAACTGTAGATTATCAAAATGATAAATAAGAGAAAACACTGAGTTAGGTTTATTGTTCACTAATATGTCTTTCTTTATGTTAATATTCATTTTGTTCTAATTTTCCATTCTCAGTGATATATAAAATATCTTATAACAATATTGAACTTTTCTCTGATATGTATTTTATGAATTTTTTTTTCCTTTTTTTGAGACGGAGTCTCACTCTGTCACCACGCTGGAGTGGGGTGGCGCGGTCTCGGCTAATGGCAACCTCTGCCTCCCGGGTTCAAGCGATTCTCCTGTCTCAGCCTCCCGATGTGATGGGATTACAGGCGTAAGCCACTGCGCCCAGCCTTTATGAATATTTTTACAAGTTTGTTTTTTGCCCTGTATTTTTCCTTCCTCATTTATTTTACTTTATTATCTTTCATATTCTCTCCTCCCTCTCCCTCTCTGATTATTCCCATGAATCTACTCTCTAATCTAATGGCTTATTTTTAGGTACTTTGGGAAAAAACAAAAACAAACATAATTTTTGAACTGCACATATATACAGATACATTCTCAATATGAACCATTCAAGCAATATAGAACTATAGACTATAGTATTTCTTAAAATAACATCTTTCTCCTGGCAACTATTTAGTCTTTTTTCCAGAGTAATTACAATTAACAGAGTGATCGTAACCATTCTATCCTTTCTGTAAGCATTTATCTATCTATAATATTCATGTGGACTTTTTTTTTAAGTTAGAAAGACATTGAAACCAATTTTTAAGTTACTGGCTTTTTTAGTTAACCATATTGGGGACATCTGTCTACACGAATAGTTAAATTGGCTCCTTCATGATAACAATATAATATTTCATAATATAGGTAAATCATAACTCATTAAGGAGTTGCCAGACAATAAGGTTGTATTTATTCTTCTATTAGTCAAACAATAAACGTGAAGATCCATTTTTATATTTTATTATTTTTAATATATTGCTGTGGTATTTTTGTGATTTCTTCATGATTTTCAAAGATATGTTTATAATTTATTCAGTGGGTACATGTGCTTACCTGAATTATTTTAATATCAGGTTACTCTAGGTTTGTAGGTAGATGTGAAAAGCACCTTTTTTCTATGTTCTGAGACAGTTTATACAACATGAATTTACATATTTCTTAAAATTTTTATAGTACACATGATACTAGAGCTCATGCATGGTGACTGTAGGAGTCAAAATTTTTACTATCTTCTATGACAATTTGTGCTTTCCAGTTTTCCCCCTTTCCTCAAAACAGTATTGTAAGTTTATATTTTCTTTGAAAAAGCATTCACTTAGTATAGGTTTATAAGCATACTGCTGTATAAAGTTAAATTCTCCTATGAATCTTTCATTTAATCCACATTTTCACCAGCTCATCTTTCATGTAATTGACGTTATTTATTTCTTTGTGGGGTTTCTCTTCGTTTTTAGTCACACTGGCTAAAAGTTTACTACTCATTGTTCAAGGGATAAATACAACAACTAAAAATCTAGGTTTTGTTAAGTATTTTTAAATTAATGTTAAATTAATGTATTACCACTTTTATTAATATAATTTTAATTCTTATTTTATTCATTTTGTAGCTACTTAAAGATTTAGTTTACTTAATTTTTAATATTTTATAATATATGCATTAAAACTTTGAATTTTCTCTGAGAATGTTTGATTAAACCAGAGTTTTTGCTATGTAGTAGTTGCATGGCTATATATCTAGATTATGATTTAAATTTATATTTTCTCTTTAACTCATTAACTTTTTAACAGTATTTTCTAAAATTCCCAATGAAAATATTTCTGTTAGCTGTGAAATTTTGTTAGATATCAAATTGTATTAAATTTTGATTTTAAAATTTGTTCTAAATGATGATTTCTGGTTTGGGGGAATTATTAAAATTTCTTTGAGGCTAAAAACTGGTTAATTTCTGTGAGTAGTCCATGGTACCCTCACAAAATATATTCTATTTCCTTGGCCCATGGTTCTAGATATATATTTATGAGATCAAATTTCTTAATAATGTATTATAAACATTAAAAATCCTAATTTTTTGTTCACTGTTCCATCACTTTCTGAAAGAAAGATACTCAAATTTTTCTCTTGGACACTGATTTGTCATGTCTTTGAGATGTTTGTCAGATAAATTAGTGATGGTAAAATAGAAAACAAAGCAAACAAAAATGAGAGAATTTAACTTTATACAGCAGTATGCTTATAAACCTATACTAAGTGAATGCTTTTTCAAAGAAAATATAAACTTACAATACTGTTTTGAGGAAAGGGGGAAAACTGGAAAGCACAAATTGTCATAGAAGATAGTAAAAATTTTGACTCCTACAGTCACCATGCATGAGCTCTAGTATCATGTGTACTATAAAAATTTTAAGAAATATGTAAATTCATGTTGTATAAACTGTCTCAGAACATAGAAAAAAGGTGCTTTTCACATCTACCTACAAACCTAGAGTAACCTGATATTAAAATAATTCAGGTAAGCACATGTACCCACTGAATAAATTATAAACATATCTTTGAAAATCATGAAGAAATCACAAAAATACCACAGCAATATATTAAAAATAATAAAATATAAAAATGGATCTTCACGTTTATTGTTTGACTAATAGAAGAATAAATACAACCTTATTGTCTGGCAACTCCTTAATGAGTTATGATTTACCTATATTATGAAATATTATATTGTTATCATGAAGGAGCCAATTTAACTATTCGTGTAGACAGATGTCCCCAATATGGTTAACTAAAAAAGCCAGTAACTTAAAAATTGGTTTCAATGTCTTTCTAACTTAAAAAAAAGTCCACATGAATATTATAGATAGATAAATGCTTACAGAAAGGATAGAATGGTTACGATCACTCTGTTAATTGTAATTACTCTGGAAAAAAGACTAAATAGTTGCCAGGAGAAAGATGTTATTTTAAGAAATACTATAGTCTATAGTTCTATATTGCTTGAATGGTTCATATTGAGAATGTATCTGTATATATGTGCAGTTCAAAAATTATGTTTGTTTTTGTTTTTTCCCAAAGTACCTAAAAATAAGCCATTAGATTAGAGAGTAGATTCATGGGAATAATCAGAGAGGGAGAGGGAGGAGAGAATATGAAAGATAATAAAGTAAAATAAATGAGGAAGGAAAAATACAGGGCAAAAAACAAACTTGTAAAAATATTCATAAAGGCTGGGCGCAGTGGCTTACGCCTGTAATCCCATCACATCGGGAGGCTGAGACAGGAGAATCGCTTGAACCCGGGAGGCAGAGGTTGCCATTAGCCGAGACCGCGCCACCCCACTCCAGCGTGGTGACAGAGTGAGACTCCGTCTCAAAAAAAGGAAAAAAAAATTCATAAAATACATATCAGAGAAAAGTTCAATATTGTTATAAGATATTTTATATATCACTGAGAATGGAAAATTAGAACAAAATGAATATTAACATAAAGAAAGACATATTAGTGAACAATAAACCTAACTCAGTGTTTTCTCTTATTTATCATTTTGATAATCTACAGTTACATAAAGTAAGATACCAATCTTTATCATATTGCTTATCAAAAGATTTTGCTGTTATTGTTTAATGTTGAGATAAAGTTCTGTTAATTGGCATGCACTGGCATACAGGCACTCCAAGTGTACTGGTGGAAGTGAAAATTAGACTTTAACAACAGGTTTTAAAAGCTTACAAAAATTTGCATTTACTTTGAGGGAGAAATTTCCCTGCCAAGAACTTATTTTAGGACAGTTATTCTCAAAAACACAAAGATGAACTAATGAGATGATTTTTAGTAGGCAGAATTCTAAGGTGACCCACAGTCATGTATATAATCTTCACTTAAGTATAAATGAAGCCTACTAATATTATGAAATGTCACTTTGGGATCAAGTTTTATGGCAATAGAGAAATTAACTGGGGGTGGGCCTTAATCTAATCAGGTGAGCTCATTAAAAACAGTATTTTCTCTGATGGGGCACAGAAAGGGCAGAAAGATTCATTCTGGCTGGCCTAGAAGGAAGCAATAATTTGCATTGTGAACAAGGGGGCAAGGACCTAACGATGCATCTAAGAGCTGAAAGTATTTTCTACCTGACAAAAAATGGAAACCTCAGTCCTACAACCACAAGGAAATGAATTTTGCCACCATCCATTGAGCTTGGAAGGAAACCCTAAGGCCTAGAGAGAAACTACAACCCCAACAAACACTCTGATTTTAGCCCAGTGAGACTCTGGACAGAGAACCAGTCACGCCATGCCTGAACTTCTAGTCTACAAAAACTGTGAGAAAATAAATTTGTTTTGTTTCATACTTCTAAATCAGTGATAATTTGTTATGCAGCAATATGAAACTAATACCATATTCATGAAATCGTCATTTATGATAGCAAGTAAATGGAAACCTCCTCTACATGTAGCGATAAAGAACAGGTAAGCAAAATATGACATACTACACACAGCAATTAACTCTCATGTTTGCAAAGCCTATTTACAAACTTCGTAAGAACTATGTATAAAATTCCGTGTGTGTGTACATATATGTGTGTGTGTTTGTGCATTTTACATACATTCGCACAGTTTTGCGTTGCATATCATTCATTAGGGGTTGAATTCTGTCTCTCAGAATAGGATATTTGAAGTCCTAATTCTCAGTACCCCCGTATGTAACGTTATTTAGAAATGGGATCTTTGCCGATGAAAGTAAGATGGGGTTATTAGAGTGGACCCTAATGCAATCTGACTGGTATCCCTAATTAAAATCAGAAAATTGGGCTAAATGGAGAGAAATGCACCAAGGGAAGACTATCTGGACACAGGGAGACCACCATCTATAAGCCAAGGAATGCCTGATGCTACCAAAAGCTACTAGAGAGGAAAGGAGCTTTCCCTTACAGTTCCCAGCAAAAAATCAACCCTGATAACACCTTGATTTCAGACTAGCACCCAACTATGAAACAACAAATTTATTTTGTTTAAACCACCCAGTTTGTGATAGTTTGTTATGGCAGCCAGGAAAGTAATATAGATACCTCTATGTTCATGTAGATGGAATTGCAACAAAATTTAACAGTGACTGTGTCAGTTATTGGGAATATATTAGGTGGGTTAATACGCAATTTTTAATATTTGGCCACATTTAACCTATAAACGTGGCAATTTGACATGTTTCAGTTCATTAATTTCTTCTATATTTTTTGTGCTCATCTTAGTTTTTAATTGTTTTTCTTTTCATTTTTTTGAGACAGGGTCTTGTTCCCCAGGCTGGAAGGCAGTGGTGTGACTGTGGCTCACTGCAGCCTCAACCTTTTGGGCTCAAGCAATCCTCCTGCTTCAGCCTCCTGAGTAGCTGAAACCACAGGCTCATACTACCATGCCCAGCTATTTTTTTTTTTTTAATAGAGATGCGGTCTTACTATGTTGCCAAGGCTGATCTCAAACTCCTAGGCTTAAGTGATCATCCCGCCTCTGCCTCCCAGAATGCTTGGATGACAGGAATGAGCCACCACACCTAGCCTCCTCTAAATTTTTGAAGTTTTCATAATATGTGTTATTTCCATAGCCAAATAAATTTGATAATCACAAAAAGTAGACAACCCTCTTCAAATAAGCAAATGTTGGAGATTATTTATATTCATAAAGATGTTAAACCAAGATGAATTGCTAACTTGAAAATCATTTCCTTTCCTATATTCGTTTTTCTGCATTCCGTCTCTTCATATTTACCTTAAGATGTTTTATAGTTTATGCATTATTTGTATATGTCAGGTTTTAAATTGAAATATTAGAAACAGACATTATTGGAAACAGCAGTTTTCTGTTTCTACTAGAGCAAAATAACTAATGGGAGATTAATATTAATAGACTATGCACTGAATTTTTCTTATAAAACTTCAATTGTCTAATAAATTAATGATACCTCTCACTTTTGCAAATAATATGCATATCTCTACTTGCTAGTGTTGATCTGATCATTCAATAATCATTTAAGGATTCATTGAAATCCAAAAATTGGCTAAGAAACATGCTAGTGTTGTCTAGAGGGAAAGACAGGCATCAAACAAGCAATTACAAAAATGTATGGTTAGTCTTATAATGGGAAACATGAATTATATGGAACTAACCAAGTCAAAGGTGAGAAAATGCCCTCTGAGGAAGTGATTTGCAAGGTGAAGTTTTCCGATTTGGCAGGATAAGTAGGACCAAGTTGCAGAGGGAGCTGGGGCTTGCGCTGTATAGAATGATTAAAAATAGAACAAACGTTGCTTGACAAAGTGCTGTGATTTTAGTTACAACACCTGAAAAATATTATGATGCTATTGTCTTTTAAATACATGATTTCTTTTGACATGAATCCTGATTTTTTAGAAATATTTTCAAATCTGCATTTTCTGTCACGAATAAATATCATTAACTGCTCCACTCCAAATGGCCACTTCTGTCACTGCAAATTTATATAGGGACAGCTATACATTATTAACAAGCTATGAAAAGTCACTGGCTAAATGTCACCAAAGCTAAGGCATAGCTGCATCTTGGGATTCATATAGCAAACAGTTTAGTTTTAATCATCCCGGACCTCAAGATGTCTTGACATTTGAGCAGCAACTTTTTCCTCTTTAACTTGTACTGGAATCAGACCTCTATTATCTCAGCCATAATTTTTTAGCTTAAATTGTGATAGAAAGTTTTACCTTCTAAATTAAAAACGTGAAAAAAATCGATCCATCAAAGAACTTATCATTCATGTAATCATTGCTCACCTGCAGCCCTCTTCCTCTTAACCCCCACTCCAAGAAAGGTGATCAAGGACAGCTATAAAATTCAAACATCTTTAGACCTGCCAGAAATTTTTTGAGCTAAATGCTTTTCTGTTACATTAAGACCTACAAGAAATGACCTTGCTGAACTGCATTAAGAGAGATGATTGATTTTACCGTGAAATATTTTTTATTTTGATAAAATAAGTAGGTTTCATATTTTTAAAATATGCTTTTGAATCTTTTTCTGCTCAAAGTCTAATAATGTCATCAGGATATCAATCTTCGATGCCTACAAAGTATCTAAATTTATTAATATTTTATAAAAATATCTAATGCATATTACATATTTGAGTCTTCTTAAGATCTATCATTTTAGCCCTTCATTGTGGAGCATTCACAGTAATTAACATAGTAATTAGAAAAAAAGGGAAACAGACATATCAATAAAGATAATGTTTGCTATATATATGTGTCTTATAACCTCATGCTGTATACCTTAAAATGGTCATCAATACAATACTACAAATGCATTACATAACCTGTTCTGAACAAATATGACTGGCTTACTGATAATTTTTCTATATATATAATAAGTTATGGATGAGCAATTATTATAAAAGGGCTTATTGTCAAATAAATTGGCTTATTGGTCTCTATCATACAGCTCTTACTTTATTTAGTAATAAATATCATATGGTCCATAATGAATAGTATAGTGAATGCATACATCAAAATAAAAGTAGATGATGGAATTTAAAACAATGAGCATAGCATTGTTTCTTAACTGTTTTATGAGTTAACACCTAAAAATATGTAAACTTATAATATGTCTTCTTTTTATTTCACCAAAAAATACATGTGATGGAAAATTGTCTATGGTTGTCTTCACCTCTTTGAAAAGTTAACAGCATCACTTTTATGTTTGCTTCTATTTTCTCTATTTTATGAACAACATTCAAGTAGTATTTGTCAATTACCTATTATGTTATGAGGTATTGTAGGTTTCATACAGTGATGAGCACCATGGACAAGATCTTTGTAGATATTACAATCAAATACAGAGAGAAAAATTAGTATCACAGAAAAAAAATAAATGCTGCTATGTTTTACGATGGTGTCTAATGAGAGATACAACTTTATTGAGTGGGTTGGTGGGAGGTGGGGAAAGAAGATTTTCCCATACCTGTTCTTTTGAGAGTGAGTTAGGGGAGCATTAGCAATTATTCTTGAATAACAGGCTTAACTCAGGCACATATTTAGTCAACTAACCCTACAGCCTTGACTGATTGATGGAGAATATGGTAGGTCCTGGGAACCTTTCCAAGACAGGAATACCTTAGTTGGGAGTCTCCAGAAACAGACCTTGAGCAAAAAGTTTTAGTAGAAGTAGTTTTTTAGGAGATATAAAACACACCTAAAGTTGAGTAAGTTGGTAGACGAAAGAGAATGTAGAAAATGAAATTAAATCAACTATTAAAGTGGGTGCTTAGAGGTTATTCCCCTAGGAAAGTCTGATCAACTGTAAAAAACACACACTTCAGAATTATCCCACCTGATGGGCTAAGAAAGCTAAGGTATGTATACCCAAACTTCCATCAGTAATTGTTGGGGGCTGCATCCTGGACTGGGAGGATGAGAAGGGGAAGGGGGTTAATTCCCCAGAATTTCTGTTCTGCTTTGCACGAAAGTAGTTTCTGAAATAAACAAGCTCATAAATAAATACACAGTTTGCTGGAAATTGGCTGTAAAAGGTTGAAATGGTAGGATGAGAGGAGTAGGAGTGATAGCCACCCATTAGACAACAGCATGACAGAGTGAGCTAAGGTATTTGCATCTATTAAGATTATCAGTCTCCCATTATTATTGTGTGGGAGTCTAAGTCTCTTTCTAGGTCTCTAAGGACTTGCTTTATGAATCTGGGTCCTCCTGTATTGGGTGCATATATATTTAGGATAGTTAGCTCTTCTTGTTGAATTGATCCCTTTACCATTATGTAATGGCCTTCTTTGTCTCTTTTGAACTTCGTTGGTTTAAAGTCTGTTTTATCAGAGACTAGGATTGCAACCCCTGCCTTTTTTTGTTTTCCATTTGCTTGGTAGATCTTCCTCCATCCCTTCATTTTGAGCCTATGTGTGTCTCTGCGCATGAGATGGGTTTCCTGAATACAGCACACTGATGGGTCTTGACTTTTTATCCAATTTGCCAGCCTGTGTCTTTTAATTGGAGCATTTAGCCCATTTACATTTAGGGTTAATATTGTTACGTGTGAATTTGATTCTGTCATTATGATGTTAGCTGGTTATTTTGCTCATTAGTTGATGCAGTTTCTTCTTAGCATTGATGGTCTTTACAATTTGGCATGTTTTTGCAGTGGCTGGTACTGGTTGTTCCTTTCCATGTTTAGTGCTTCCTTCAGGAGCTCTTTTAGGGCAGGCCTGGTGGTGACAAAATCTCTCAGCATTTGCTTGTCTGTAAAGGATTTTATTTCTCCTTCACTTATGAAGCTTAGTTTGTCTGGATATGAAATTCTGGGTTGAAAATTCTTTTCTTTAAGAATGTTGAATATTGGCCCCCACTCTCTTCTGGCTTGTAGAGTTTCTGCCGAGAGATCGGCTGTTAGTCTGATGGGCTTCCCCTTGTAGGTAACCCGACCTTTCCCTCTGGCTGCCCTTAACATTATTTCCTTCATTTCAACTTTGGTGAATCTGACAATTATGTGTTTTGGAGTTGCTCTTCTCGAGGAGTATCTTTTTGGCGTTCTCTGTATTTCCTGAATTTGAATATTGGCCTGCCTTGCTAGATTGGGGAAGTTCTCCTGGATAATATCCTGCAGAGTGTTTTCCAACTTGGTTCCATTCTCCTCGTCACTTTCAGGTACACCAATCAGACGTAGATTTGGTCTTTTCACATAGTCCCATATTTCTGGGAGGCTTTGTTCATTTCTTTTTATTCTTTTTCCTCTAAACTTCTCTTCTTGCTTCATTTCATTCATTTGATCTTCCATCACTGATACCCGTTCTTCCAGTTAACAAATCGGCTACTGAGGCGTGTGCATTCATCACGTAGTTCTCCTGCCTTGGCTTTCAGCTCCATCAGGTCCTTTAAGGACTTCTCTGCATTGATTATTCTAGTTATCCGTTCGTCTAATTTTTTTTTAAGGTTTTTAACTTCTTTGCCATGGGTTCGAACTTCCTCCTTTAGCTCGGAGTAGTTTGATCTTCTGAAGCCTTCTTCTCTCAGCTCATCAAAGTCATTCTCCGTCCAGCATTGTTCTGCTGCTGGGGAGGAGCTGCATTCCTTTGGAGGAGGAGAGGCACTCTGATTTTTAGAGTTTCCAGTTTGTCTGCTCTCTGTTTTTTCCCCATCTTTGTGGATTTATCTATTTTGGTCTTTGATGATGGTGACGTACAGATGGGGTTTCGGTGTGGATGTCCTTTCTGTTTGTTAGTTTTTCTTCTAACAGTCAGGACCCTCAGCTGGAGGTCTGTTGGAGTTTGCTGGAGATCCACTCCAGACCCTGTTTGCCTGGGTATCAGCAGCGGGGGCTGCAGAACAGCGGATATTGGTGAGCAGCAAATGTTGCTACTGGATCATTCCTCTGGAAGTCATGTCTCAGAGGAGTACCCGGCCATGTGAGGTGTCAGTCTGCCCCTACTGGGGGGTGCCTCCCAGTTAGGCTACTTGGGGGTCACCCCACTGTCAACATTAGACAGATCAACGAGACAGAAAGGTAACAGGGATATCCAGGAATTGAACTCAGCTCTGCACCAAGTGGACCTAATAGACATCTCCAGAACTCTCCACCCCAAATCAACAGAACATACATTCTTCTCAGCACCACACTGCACTTATTCTAAAATTGACCACATAGTTGGAAGTAGAGCACTCCTCAGCAAATGTAAAAGAACAGAAATTATAAACTGTCTTTCAGACCACAGTGCAATCAAACTAGAACTCAGGATTAAGAAACTCACTCAAAACCGCTCAACTACATGGAAACTGAACAACCTGCTCCTGAATGACTACTGGGTACATAACAAAATGAAGGCAGAAATAAAGATGTTCTTTGAAACCAATGAGAACAAAGACACAACATTCTAGAATCTCTGGGACACATTCAAAGCAGTGTGTAGAGGGAAATTTATAGCACTAAATGCCCACAAGAGAAAGCAGAAAAGATTTAAAATTGACACCCTAACATCACAATTAAAAGAACTAGATAAGAAAGAGCAAACACATTCAAAAGCTAGCAGAAGGCAAGAAATAACTAAGATCAGAGCAGAACTGAAGGAAATAGAGACACAAAAAACCCTTCAAAAAATCAATGAATCCAGGAGCTGGTTTTTTGAAAAGATCAACAAAATTGATAGACCTCTAGCAAGACTAATAAAGAAGAAAAGAGAGAAGAATCAAATAGATGCAATAAAAATGATAAAGGGGATATCACCACCGATCCCACAGAAATACAAACTACCATCAGAGAATACTATAAACACCTCTACGCAAATAAACTAGAAAATCCAGAAGAAATAGATAAATTCCTTGACACATACACCCTCCCAAGACTAAACTAGGAAGAAGTTGAATCTCTGAATGGACCAATAACAGGCTCTGAAATTGAGGCAATAATTAAGAGCTTACCAACCAAAAAAAAGTGCAGGACCAGATGGATTCACAGCCAAATTCTACCAGAGGTACAAGGAGGAGCTGGTACCATTCCTTCTGAAATTATTCCAATCAATAGAAAAAGAGGGAATCCTCCCTAACTCATTTTATGAGGCCAGCATCATCCTGATACCAAAGCCTGGCAGAGACACAACCAAAAAAGAGAATTTCAGACCAATATCCCTGATGAATATTGAGGCAAAAATCCTCAATAAAATACTGGCAAACTGAATCCAGCAGCAGATCAAAAAGCTTATCCACCATGATCAAGTGGGCTTCATACCTGGGATGCAAGGCTGGTTCAACATACACAAATCAATAAACGTAATCCAGCATATAAACAGAACCAACGACAAAAACCACATGATTATCTCAATAGATGCAGAAAAGGCCTTTGACAAAATTCAACAACTACTTCATGCTAAAAACTCTCAATAAATTAGGTATTGATGGGATGTATCTCAAAATAATAAGAGCTATCTATGACAAACCCACAGCCAATATCATACTGACTGGGCAAAAACTGGAAGCATTCCCTTTGAAAACTTCTCTCACCACTCCTATTCAACATAGTGTTGGAAGTTCTGGCCAGGGCAATCAGGCAGGAGAAGGAAATAAAGGGTATTCAATTAGGAAAAGAGGAAGTCAAATTGTCCCTGTTTGCAGATGACATGATTGTATATCTAGAAAACCCGATCATCTCAGCCCAAAATCTCCTTAAGCTGATAAGCAACTTCAGCAAAGTCTCAGGATACAAAAGCCATGTGCAAAAATCACCAGCATTCTAATACTCCAATAACAGACAAACAGACAGCCAAATCATGAGTGAACTCCCATTCACAATTGCTCCAAAGAGAATAAAATACCTAGGAATCCAACATACAAGGGACATAAAGAACCTCTTCAAGGAGAACTACAAACCACTGCTCAATGAAATAAAAGAGGACACAAACAAATGGAAGAACATTCCATGCTCATGGGTAGGAAGAATCAATATCGTGAAAATGGCCATACAGCCCAAGGTAATTTATAGATTCAATGCCATCCCCATCAAGTTACCAATTACTTTCTTCACAGAACTGGAAAAAACTACTTTAAAGTTCATATGGAAAGAAAAATGAGCCCACATTGCCAAGTCAATCCCAAGCCAAAAGAACAAAGCTGGAGGCATCACCCTACCTGACTTCAAATTATACTACAAGGCTACGGTAACCAAAACAGCATTGTACTGGTACCGAAACAGAGATATAGACCAATGGAAAAGAACAGAGCCCTCAGAAATAATGCCACATATCTACAACCATCTGATCTTTGACAAACCTGACAAAAACAAGAAATGGGGAAACGATTCCCTGTTTAACAAATGATGCTGGGAAAACTGGCTAGCCATATGTAGAAAGCTGAAACTGGATCCTTTCCTTACACCTTACATGAAAATTAATTCAAGATGGATTAGAGACTTACATGTTAGACCTGAAACCATAAAAACCCTAGAAGAAAACCTAGGCAATACCATTCAGGACATAGGCATGGGCAAGGACTTCATATGTAAAACACCAAAAGCAATGGCAACAAAAGCCAAAATTGACAAATGGTATCTAATTAAACTAAAAAGCTTCTGCACAGCAAAAGAAACTACCATCAGAGTGAACAGGAAACCTACAGAATGGGAGAAAATTTTTGCAATCTACTCATCTGACAAAGGGCTAATATCCAGAATCTAAAATGAACTCAAACAAATTGACAAGAAAAAAACAACCCCATCAAAAATTGGGCGAAGGATATGAACAGACACTTCTCAAAAGAAGACATTTATGCAGCCAAAAGACACATGAAAAATGCTCATCATCACTGGCCATCAGAGAAATGCGAATCAAAACCATAATGAGATACCATCTCACACCAGTTAGAATGGTGATCATTAAAAAGTCAGGAAACAACAGGTGCTGGAGAGGATATGGAGAAATAGGAACACTTTTACACTGTTGGTGGGACTGTAAACTAGTTCAACCATTGTGGAAGTCAGTGTGGCGATTCCTCAGGGATCTAGAACTAGAAATACCATTTGACCTAGCCATCCCATTACTGGGTATATACCCAAAGTATTATAAATCATGCTGCTATAAAGACACACGCACACGTATGTTTATTGCGGCACTATTCACAATAGCAAAGACTTGGAACCAACCCAAATGTCCAACAATGATAGACTCAATTAAGAAAACATGGCACATATACACCATGGAATACTATGCAGCCATAAAAAACAATGAGTTCATGTCCTTTGTAGGGACGTGGATGAAGCTGGAAACCATCATTCTCAGCAAATTATCACAAGGACAAAAAACCAAACACCGCATGTTCTCACTCATAGGTGGGAACTGAACAATGAGAACACATGGACACAGGAAGGGGAACATCACACACTGGGGCCTGTTGTGGGGTGGGGGGAGGGGGAGGGATAGCATTAGGAGATATACCTAAAGTTAAATGACGAGTTACTGGGTGCAGCATACCAACATGGCACATGTATACATATGTAACTAACCTGCACGTTGTGCACATGTACCCTAAAACTTAAAGTATAATTTAAAAAAGATTATCATTTAAAAGTCCCAGATTTAGTTTGCTTATAGGCTTTTGTCCCGTAGAGATGCAAATACTTTCTGTTCAGAAGACAAAAATAACCCCAAAGTTATAATTTATTGTCCCGTGGGACAGCAACCAGATATGCATCTAATCCAGCAAATATTATTCTGAAATGCCCTTATTAAACTCCCAGTGAATACACAACTCTTTAAATTCTCTCTAGTCTGTTTGTATAATAGTTTGTAATTTCAAACTATTATAGGCTAAATCAAATTTAGCCTTGCTTCGCTCATAGACTTTTTTTTTTTAGACTATGTTTTAGGTTCCAGGTTTTGTATAACATTTTACATAATGTATTGAGATAGTTCCTACTCTTATTTTTGTTTTATAAATGAGAATGATTGTGTGTTAATAAGGTTAAGTAATTTCCCAAGATCACACAGTTAGCAAATAATGGATTTAGATTCTGACTCAAGGAATTCTGACTTGAGATCCTTCTGATATACCTCCACCCCATTTTGAGAATTACTGCTCTAGACCTTTTCTGAAAGGAACCTAGACTGTTTATATCTAAACACACAACTACCAAGTATCTGTGCAATTCAGGTCAGAAATTACATAAAGTTGCAGATCTTTGAATAGGAATGTATTCAAGAAAATAGCTTTTTATTGAAGAGGGCTAGATTTTTAAAAATCTGTAAGAGTTAATCAGAGCTTAGCGAATTGATGATTTTCCTAAAAAATAATAGAATTAGACTTCCCAATGTTACTAGTTATTTTGATAACAATTGTGCTAAAAATTCAAAATCCACTGACAACAGTAATTATGTATACTTGTAAAACAAAAAAAGCCATATTCTGACGAAATATACCATTGGTAATAAGGGAAAATTGCTCAGTTTTTATTCTCATTAAGTCTCAAGAAAGTCTGAGTGAGGAAAACTTTAATTGGATACCACTTCATTTGGTAACACCACTAATTGGTCAGTTAACAACTTTTTCAAAAGGTTGATAAGTGAATTGGTCATGGTAGACTAACTTATGCTGTTTGAAAAAATAATCCCCAAATCTCAGAGGCTAAAGTAACAAAAGCTTATTTCTTGCTTATAAGACAAAGCTATCACAGGTTCACTAGAACTACATTCTTCGGATCATTGTCCTCCCTTTGGACCTGGCTGATGATGTATTACCAATGTCCATATCAGCAAAAAAAGTGAGCCTGCAGTTCTCTCATGAGTATTTAATTGCTCTTCCCACAGAGGAACACGTTACTTCCAGCCAACTTCTCTCCTTAGTGAAAAATATTGATGTTGCCTCAACCAAACAGAAGGAAGCTAGATGTACAGTCATACTGTTAGCAGCGGGTCTTTGCTCCCAGAGCTCCCAAGATGGCAGCAAGCCTCTTGCACTCTGACCTGGGGTTCTTGGCCTCACGGATTCCAAGGAATGGAACCTTGGGCCATGCAGTGAGTGTTATAGCTCTATTAGAAGCCCTGGGTCACGGAAGAGAACCATGGAACCCAGCGACTAGTGTTCAGCTAGATTAGGATGAACCTGGGCACTTAGCTGCACAGAATAATGGCGAGCCTCTAGCCCGATCAGGAGTGGCATTAGGCGCCTTGCTGGATCAGAAGCGCAGCAGACACCCTGCTGGATCTGGAGGGATGGAAGTAAGCGGCAGGTCTGCAACGCAGCGATCAGCAGTGGTGGACGGCGAGTGATAGCTCAGCTCCAGCTGGAACAAACATGGACCAGCAGAGTATGCAGTTGCATGATTTAATAGAGCGAAAACAGAGCTCCCATACAATGGGAGGGGACCCAAAGGGGGTTGCCCACTCCCCGCTTAATGGCTGGGGTTTATATCCCAATCATTGTCCCTTCCCCTGTGCTCTCAGATGATAGATGATTTGACTATTTCTTTACCTCCGGTTTTTAGCCTAATTGGTGTTTTAGCGAGCCCTCTTTACTACCTGATTGGTTGGGTGTGAGCTGAGTTACAAGCTCCGTGTTTAAAGGTGGATGCAGTCACCTTCCCAGCAAGGCTTAGGAATTCTTAGTTGGCCTAGGAAATCCAGCTAGTCCTGTCTCTCAATATGATATGTCTGGAAAGAGGGGAAGTGGGATATTTGGCCAAAAGAGTTAAAAAATACTGCAGTGAGCTGAATGTTTATTTCCACCTCCTCACCCGCCCCCAAATTCATACCCTGAAATCTTAACCTTCACGGCTGGATTTAATTGGGAGGTGAGACTTTTACCAAATGATTAGGTCCTGAGGGCTTTGCTCTAATGAATAGGAGTATTATTCTTATGAAAGAGGCCAGAGGGAGCTCATTTGACCTTTTCATCATGAGAACACAGTAAGAAGACAGCTGGCTATCTATGAACTAGAAAATGGGTCCCCACCAGACATGAATTTGCTAGCATCTTGATCTTGGACTTCCCATCCTCCAGAAATATGAGAAATAAATTTTTGTTGTTTACAAGCTGTCCAGTTTAAGGTGTTTTATATAGCAACCTGAACAGACCAAGACAAGTACCACAACATGAAATGAGGTGATTATCTATACCTATATTAATATACATCTATTACTATAGAGTACATCAATTTCTTGCATATTTCTGCACATGTGGAAGAGTCACATGAAAAGTCTTATCTTTGTAAATATACATATGTGGGAATGTGTAAACATGATACAACTGTGATACAAATAATATAGACTTTGAAAGTTGTCATAAATGAAACGCTTGTTTTCCAAAACTTTGTCCACTGTAATAATGTTCTGGCGTTTATAAAATACTGCATGTGAGGTTTTTAATAATTAGTAAATTCACGTATGTGTTTTAAATAACATAGTAAAATAATCTTTTTAGGTAATGTGGAACAAATTGTGAAAAAAATGCAAGAGTGAAGTAGAAATGATAAAAGTAAAACATAATTTAATTGTTGTAAGTGCTTTGAGTAAGGGATTTATCCAAAATTGGATTTCAAACTATTATAGGCTAAATTAAATTTAGCCTTGCTTGGCTCATAGACTTTTTTTGTTTAGACTATGTTTTAGGTTCCAGGTTTTGTATAAAATTTTAACTTGGAGAAATAGCCCTAGTCACCATTAATATGGTCATTCTAAGTTTTTTGGATGTTTCAAAATTATCGTTATGCTAAAAGTGCATTTGTATTATATTTAAATGTCTTAAGTTAATAGGTCTGAAAATTATCTGTATACAGACATTTAAAACAAATTTAGAAATTATTATACTGGCATAAAAAGCACACTTAATACTATGCTTCAGTTGAACCAATTGTCACGTTTTCACTTCCACGACCCCCTCCCGCTTTTCTTTTTTCCATACTGAGTTCAGTTCCTACTGTTCTGAGAAAGCTACGCTCTTACTGTTTTCCAAAGCTGGGCCTCCATATTTGTGAACATGCCATATATTTGTCACTCCATTCTAAAGAGAATGCCCGATTTTCCTACCTATTACCCGATTTGCTGTTTTCCCTTCATCATCAACATAGTGTGTACTCTAGTGAGGGGGTGGCTGGAGGCCCAGGAACATGGATGGAGCTGGAGGCTGTTATCCTTAGCAAACTAATGCAGGAACAGAAAACCAAATACTGCATGCTCTCACTTATAAGTTGGAGCTAAATAAAAACATATGAACACAAAGAAGAGAACAACAGACACTGAGGTCTAAGTGTGGAGAGTGAGGAGAGTGAGGAGAGGGAGAGGAGCAGAAAAATAACTATCGAGGACTGAGCTTAATACCTGGCTGATGAAATAATGTGTACAGCAAATCACTGTGATGTGAATTTACCTATGTAACAAACGTTCAAGTGTACCCCCACACCTAAAAGTTAAAAATAAAACAAAACAAAAAACCTGTACTCACTGCTTTGATTTTTAATTTCCCATTTACTTCTCAACTCATGACAACATATCTTTCACCTCTAATGTTTAAATTGCTCTAACAAAAATCATCCAATCTAATGATTACAAAAGTCAAGACTCTCTGCTAATCCTGACTTCATTTTGGGATCAATGCAATAAATCAATCTCTCCTTGAAGTTAATTCTCCCCTAGTTCCCATGACATTCCCATTCCAATCTTTTGCTACTTGTTTATTTACTTTCACTGTGTCAACTTCAATCACACACTTCTTAAATGTTACTGTTTCTTTGGGCTGTAATGTCTGTTGTCTTCTTTTCAATAAATTATTGCTAAATAATACCAACCAGAAATCAATGTTATTTATAACTGATATGACAATGACTACTAACTTGTGTTTCCAGTCCTAACTGCTCTCATTAAACTAGATCTATATTTTCAGTGGCCACTTAGTTATCTCCACATGGATGCTCTACACACATCTCAAAAGGAACCTACCAATAACCAGTCTGTTTATCCTACTTTCTCCTCACAACCTGGTTCCATATATTTAATGGGCTATGTAAGAATTATTTTTTTCTTATTTCATCCTCATCAGTCGACTCCTTTGAGAGTGTTTGAAATATCTCTCAATTCTTTCATTTTCCTAGACTTTTGTGTTTTTGTTTTATTTTCTCCCCTGGAGATCAATGGGCAGACCAGAATAGTTTTATTACAGTTCAATGGCATTTAGGGAAAGGAGCAAATCATCTTATTCACTGTGACATCACAAAAAGAATCACAGAAATCAAGAGGAGTTTCATAGTTGATGTTTAAGAACACCAAGAACTTTCCCTATATCCTCACTCAGGATTCTCTGCTTAATGAAATGTGTAAGAGCACAGAGAACTTATTAAATATTTAATAATATTTATAATATATAATAATATAAAATATATTATTTCCTCTTAAAATGATTAACATTATTTATTGGTATCTAAGTTTTTAATATAAAAATTAATTTATTTGATCTCCTAATTTCTTAAAGATGCCAAATACGTGGAGCCTTCCCCTGATGTCCTGATGGCAGAATCCCATTTTGTTACATCGTGGGTGGAAAGAGCAGATGCCCCAGTGCCTCCTTGCAGCTTTGGACACAATGTGCAGATGGCATCATTATCTCTTTTACATCTTGGATGGATTGCTGGGAAGGACATTCTGTTAAATAGTTATTTTAAAAGATCCTTTGGGAACTTATGACTTTTTTTTTTTGCTATTTCCTTATATATTTTATAACTAACATATATTGTTATTTTTAATTTTTTTCTGAGTTCATTCCCTTAGTTTATCATGTTAAATTTCTCTAAAGAGTAGTAGTTTTCTTTCATTTATTCAGAATATTATATTTTCATGTAGAGGGAGATCCAGCACCCATAAAACATTAGAAACACTCAAAAGGTAATTTAAATATTGTTTTTTAAGATTTTTAATATTATTGAAAATACATTGTGGTCATTTTATTGTCCATCACAAATGAATAAATTCATACACAAATATATGATAATAAAAAATGCTCTACAAGCAGGTAGAGGAGTGAAAGGACTCCATGTATTCAGCTAAAGACTTTGAGCCAGTATTTGCAGGTAAGTATTATAAGCCAAATGTCTCAAACTTTAGCATGCATCATAACATCTGGAGGGCTTAAAAATTCAGCTTATGTTACCCATCCCAGAGTTTTTCATTCAGTGAGTCTACAGTTGGGCGTAAGAATTTGCATCTATAATAACTTCTCAGATAAGGTTACTGCTGCTCAAAATGTGAGAACTACTGCTTGAAGTCACCTATAGAATATTTGGAAATATTGAAAAACCAAAAGCAACCTGAAACTAGCAAATATAGTTAATACAGACAATAATACTAATAAATTGCAATGTTAAGATATCAATTATTTTAATGCTTTCATGCTGAAAGGACTAACAGAACAAAAGTGTTTAATGATCAAAATAAAACAAACCTTTTGGAAGTAATAGATGAAAACAAAACCTTTCATGATAACACTTTGTGTTGTTTTAAACGTACAGAAAAGTGCAAATTACCTTCAAAATATACTTCGCAAAAAGGTCCCCTGCGGTGTAGACATTGGAAAGGTCAAAATAACTATTTTCTCTAAATGCTTATCATATTTGTTGCTTTCACCTATTTTAGGTGACACAATTTGCTCCTTTTTTAGTGTCTTATTTCCCTGTTTATGGCACTACCCTCACCCAGCCTTCCAGCTAGTACCACAATTCTTTTTCTTTTTTTTTTTTTGCGGGGGGGGGACAGAGTCTAGCTCTGTCGCCCAGGCTGGAGTGCAGTGGGCTGGAGTGCAGTCACGCAATCTCAGCTCACTGCAAGCTCGGCCTCCTGGGTTCACACCATTCTCCTGCCTCAGCCTCCCAAGTAGCTGGGACTACAGGTACCCGCCACCACGCCCAGCTAATTTTTTGTGTTTTTTTAAGTAGAGACGGGGTTTCACCATGTTGGCCAGGATGGTCTCAATCTCCTGACCTCGTGATCCACCTGCCTCGGCCTCCCAAAGTGCTGGAATTACAGGCGTGAGACACCACGCCCGGCCGCTAATACCATAATTCTTGTGGACACTGACTGGCACTCTGACCATCATTTTCCCCAATTTATTTAGTTTAAATAAATCACGTGTTTTGCCAATTGTAGTTGGTTATCTGTGTGCTTTTCTTTCTTCTTAGCTTCTGCCTGTATCTTCCAATATTTCTTCTCTGAAGTAAATTAAAGAAGAACCCTCACAATATCTTCTATAATGCTGTAAAAAATAGCATTTTAACATGGCCTTTATATACTCACTTGTTTCTTAGAAAACAAGTTGGCTTATTTCAGTTTGAAACATAAGTAATTGATCCTTACCAAACGGGATTAAAAATAGTAGCAACTGTAATAGAAATTTTGATATTGACCACATAACAATCTTATCTTACTTTACAGATTAGTCTAAGATGCTAGGAGTTGCAAAGAGACTTAAGAGGCTTGAATGGATATAATCTGTACAGATTCTGATCTTTATCTAAAAAAACTGATATTCACCCTTTGATGCAAAAAAGAGAGAGAGAGATAGGTTTGCAGAGTGGGGGAAAGATGAAGAGAGAGAGAGAGAAACGCCCTCAGATTTGGGCTTATGTAAGAGTTTTGTGGAATTCAGTGACTGAAGGGCCCTGGACCAGTTCTTTGAATGAGAGTACTGGGGAGAAAAGGGGGCTTTGAGAAGTGATTACATGAATAATGAAATGAATTTTCTCTAATGTTCCTTAAGACACAATTAAGTGATTGCATTTATTTTTATTTGTGCAATGGACTGTGCTTTAATAAGTGCAAATCTCTGCAGAGCCTTGGTTGCTTGGGCCTCAGGATTTATAAAAGCTATGTGTGTTTTATTTGTTCTTAAAATGACATTTTCTTGATTTTAGTTATTTTCAGAATGTTGAGAGTGGGAATGAAAGGCAACTTTAGAATCAGAATTTGACAGTAGTAGGAAAAAAGTGATAATTATACTGACATGGTCAAATTCACAAAATGTTCTTAACCTTGTGGTACTTAATTTTGCATATTGACCAAAAAAGGTTAGATAGGTTGTTTAAGTTCCTCACCTTCCTTTTCTTAGAGCAATTACCATAGAGAACTTTTAACTTTCTAGCCTTTGACATGTAAATCTTTTAAAAACTCTTATAAGCTTTACAACCTAGGACTAAGTTTCTCCAGGATCCGGGAGCCACACTTTTGAAATATAATCACCATAGAGATAATGCCCTGATCTCCCCGTCTCTAAGGGAAAGTAGGAGCCTAACTTTGGTGGGCACCTTACTCCAAGTTGTAAAACTCCCTCCTGTCATGAAGAAAGTCTATTTTTCCTTAGGGTAAAGCCAATTAACAAACACAGATGACTCGTGGATCCTTCCCGCCCTCATTTTTAAAAGATCGTCCACGCTTTGTCTTAGAGGAGTTCAGCTCAGACTGAGTTATGGCCTCTCCCCTATTTCAACAGCCTTGAACGAAGTCTACATTGCCTGATTAACTTTGTCCAGTGCATTTTTTACTTTAACAATACGAAGTGGCCAAAAATTAAATAAATAAATAAATGAATAAATAAATAAATAAACAAATACATAAATAAATAAATAAACGTCAATAGCACTAGAAAAACTACAGGCAGAACCATGTTACGTTTGACCTTTTCTTTACTATTATTGCATTCACACAGCTTCAGTTGTTTACACTTCAAAACATAGAGTATGAGACATTTTGCATTTCTGTATTTCACTACACCACAGTCAGGATCTTTTGTGTCCCCAGCTTCCAGGAAACAGGAAAATGCAATCTTGCTTGTTTTAGGAACTACCCTTCGTCTGCTAACAAGGGCTTATTTAAGAATCTTGGTTGTCCTAGTGCCAAAACACAGCCAAAGACATAAATACATTTCATGGAGAATGCCGTACTTTTGTTCCCAGGCTCTACATTGCTCAGGAGCTCAGGTTTATACTATTTTTTTCCTCAGGAGTTACTCCTTCAGGTATATTAAGGATAGTAACTCACAGTAGACCCTCTCCTTCACCAGCAGCCTCCCTCCCCCACCCTCCAATTCTAAATGATAAGTAAAAGTGGAGTCCTAGACTCTGCTGCTGGAACTCATTTCTTCTCCCAATATTGGAAAGACCTCAAATTCATTCCCAGACCTACTATTTCCTCCTCCCACAGGAAGAAACTACTTTATTTTGCATTCATTCCCTCAAGGCTAGAAACACTTCCTCAAATGTATTCTACTTTCAAGTTCTAAAACCCTGAAGAAATGTATCTACTTTTTTACCTGGAGGAGGGTTAAGGAAGATAAAGGGTCAGACCATCTGCCACGGTCTGAATGTTTGTGTCTCCCCAAAATTCATACGTTGAAACCCAGTCCCCAATGTGATGGTATTAGAAGGTGGAGCCTTTGGGAGATGATTAGGTCAGGAGGGTGGAACCCTCATGAATGAAACAGTACCCTTATAAAAGAGACCCCAGAGAGATAGCTGGCGCGTTCTACCATGTGGGAACACAGCAAGGAGCCATTTAAGAACCAGAGAGAGAGCCCTCACCAGACCCTGAGTCTGTTGGCACTTTGAGCTTGGACTTCCCAGACTCCAGAACTGTGAGCAACAAATTTCTGTTGTTTATAAGCCACCTATGTATTATATTTTTGTTGTAGCCAACCAAAAAAGCTAAGAACCATCTTTTTGAGACAGTATGTTGGTGTGTCATTTCAGGGATGAGGAAGGAGCTTCAACCTGGTTATACTTTGTTTTTAAGACACTCTAAACTGATGATATATTTTAATGATGAAAATAACGCAAATACACATCTGACAGTTCCGTTGCAAACATTATCCTAAGGCTTCTCAGTTGTGTATTATAATAGAATTTTAAAAAAACATAGTTTTAGAAGAGGGAGACACTCAGTGCATAAGAATATGGCTACTAATATATTCCTGCTCAGTGTTTGAAAAGTATTCATTTCCCCTGATATGCACATGATTTTCTACATGTCCGAAAACATTATTATTAAGTATGTTGATAGAAAAAAACAATAATTTATGATCACCTCACTGTAATTGCATACAAAAATTAATATGTGGAAACCCACCAAGAAGAAGTTATGTATCTTCAAAGCTCAATTATTTTATTGAATTCTTAGAAGAAATTAAAATGAATATGGCATTTTATTACTGAATTATTCTGGTTTTAGATCATACCTAGATACCTTTAAAGGAAAGTCATTTCATAGCTGTGTCTTCCAGAGGCTTTTCAAATATATATTTAGCTTGTGAGATTTTTCTTTTGAATAACCTTTCCCTTTCAACTGATGCCCTAGTCTCTGATTACCCACTCCCTGGCCTCTGCCCTTTTCTCAAATCATCTTACTCAGCGGTAATGAAACAGCAGCCACAGAACGGCAGTGTTCCAAGACTCAAATGCATTAGCCTATCACGGAAAAACACAACACCTTTGTTTAGATACAAGTACATACAATCTGAGTTATCTTTTTTCCCCCGTCATGAACTCTATATATCTTGATGACTTTGAAAACTAAACTTTCTTCCTCTTTTCTTAGACTAGGATTCTAATTTAGGTATAATGGGATTTGAACCTCCCTCAAGGCTTTTAAAATATTCAAGGGAGGCATAAAAGAAATAGCAGAGAGACATTCACTTTTTATTACTCTCTATGATGGGGATATTGTATTGCTCACATACTAATGTAAATTCCTCTAAAATATATAATTTCAACCCTTTTATCCTCTCACTATTCCCTTTCCACTATCAATTTGGATTTCTGAGACCTTACGTAACTAAACTAAATCGCTTCCTGAAGCTTATGTGCCTTGGTCTTTTGAGTTCAGTAACTGCACAATCGACAGAAGTTACAACTAATAAATTTCTCTTCGTGACTCTTCCTGACAACCAGAAAAAAACAGTAATTTAACTTTTCTGGTGAAACTTGAACCAAGGCCTAAAAAGTAGATAAGTGACTCAAACTATTTATCTTACTACTCCTACCCTATAACCCTCACAGGGAAATGAAATATTGCCAGCATTCTAAAACTTGTTGAAAGGGAAGCATTCATATTTAGGAAAAAATTACAGATATAGGACGTTAAAATTTAGAAACATTCCTTTTCAACTTCCGCATAACTTCTGTCTTTATAGTTAGTCTTGCTCTGCTTAAAGCTATACTGAGGAATGTATTTTAAATTTAGAACCAATTTTACCCTTTCTTTTATAATTCAAAAAGTTGGAATATTTGTTTTAATAATTTCTGTAAAAACAAAATGCCATAGAATTTCATATTCAGGATATTAGTATATACCTCACTATCTTGATAGACTCTTTTAGAATCTTCTCACTCCTCACTTAGAGAAATAGTGCACAGACATCCAGGACACAGACGCGACTGTAACAATTATTTTGATAAGACATAGATGAGATGGAAGATGAACATTATTTATGTTGACCATAGGGACAGCACAGTATAATTGAGTTATGATAATACTAACTCCTTCATCATGTGAACAGATGCTAACAAGCAACATGTTCGATTACTATTTGAATACATTATCTCATTCTTTGCCCTTAATAAAATATCCTAGTGCCACAATTTCAAAATGAGTTGAAACTTTGATGTACTGCTGACAGCAGCCACAGAACTTTTAAAAGTCACTGTCTAGTTATTTTGCCTCTAACAAGGAAACACATTTGCTGAGAATTAGAATGAATTAATATTATACTTATCCAGACTATTCATGATAAAGCTGTCTCTTCAGGATCTTTATAAATGATCAACCTCTCCTGGATGTGATGTTTTCTGCTAAATTCAGAAATAATCAGAAGAGACAATCTTTATCTCATTGATATCAATGCTGGTTTTAATGCCTACTAAAGTACCTACAGACAACTAAACCACATTCTTACAATGTTTTAATGATGTCTACTATGGTATCTAAAAACAATCAACATTAGGAAAAAGTAACAGTTAAATAAATAGAAACCTGTACTTTGCACTATTAGAAAAATTTATGTTTTAAATAAAATCAGCATGTAAATTAAATAATGAATGCAATATGTGTTCTAAACCATGCTACAATTTAAAGATTTAAACAAATGTGTTGAGATGTAACTAATAGAAATACAATGAAGCAGTTCACATACTTGAAAAACCAAAAAACTTAATAAAAATATATATGCAGATGACATTTCTTGACTAGTGATACAGAGAAATGTCCTATAAAAGTTGCATAGAGGCCTATGAACTTCAATAAATATTTAAAATCTATTCTTTACTGAGAATAGATCTTATCATAAATTTATCCATGTCTTTTATTGGCAGAGGAGAGAAGCAGTACAAATATCCTTGGAATGCTTGACCTTTTTAGCAGAGGGCAGCTGATACATCATGTAGAGAATTGTTCAATAGGTGCTCTGAGAAGACAAAATGTCCCTATTTCTTTGAGACTTTATTCACTAATATTTCAATTTGGCAAAGTGTGTCCATTTTTTTTTCTTATGTGATGGGAAGGAATTTAAGAACTTTATTTAATAAGTCAGGATCTCTATTTATACAGGAAAAGTACAATTACTGTCAGTAAAATGAAAGTCTTCTATACTCAGCTGGCAACCCTAAGAGGCAGTTCATAGAGTTTCTTAAAACAGAGAAAGGTTTAAAATTATGAAGTGATGGATATACTTTATCCCAAATTCCTGCTGTCATATTTACTATTATCTTTAATATACCAACACACTGTTAATTGCCTAAGGAATAGAAAGTCCTTGGCTTATCTTGCTTTCTTGCCTGCATAGAAACCTCTTAAAACTATACTTTTCTTTTATCTGTTATGCCTCTAACATTTCTGTCATTAACACACACACACACACACGCACACACACACACACACATACATACATACACACACACATATACACACACATACATATACTTACACATACATTTCTACTTTTGGGGCTTTGTTATACTCCAATTGCTTGGAGAAAAAAAAATCTAAGTTTTAATGCTTGAAGACTTTTGCCAAACTCTCTTTTTCCATATGCTCTACCATTAGGGATTTCTTTATTTTCAGGGATTCAAATATTTATGACACTCCAGCCCTGACCTGACATCATGTTGAAATTGTCAATAACCCACTTTTGTTTCTACTGTTGCCCAAATCAACATGTCCAACATAAAATTTGTTTTGCCATCCCCCCAAATTCTAATACAAGTTTTAATTAATGGCTGTACCACATTTTAGTAACGCTAAGCTTTAAGCATTTTTGGCTCATTTTTTCTATCTTAAATTTTAGTCAGATTCCAAGTCATGTATAGTATACATTCAAAATGTCTTAGGCTTTTGCTCCCCACCTTACACTCCTACACTCAGTATCTTCTATCATGTACCATCTGTTCACTATAATGTTTCCTAAGTATTTTATAGCTGTCTTCCCTGACTTCAGTTCTTCTTAATAAATGCAATAGCAAAATAAATCTTCCTAAACTAAAGATTCTGGTCATATGCCTGTGATTGCAAACCTTTCTTTTCGTTTTTCCTGTTTTTCTTTTTTTTTTTTTTTTTTTTTTTGAGATGGAGTCTGGCTCTGTTGCCCTTGCTGGAGTGCAGTGGTGCAATCTTGGCTCACTGCAACCTCCACCTCCTAGGTTCAAGCAATTCTCCTGCCTCAGCCTCCAGAGTACCTGGGTGGTTACAGGTGCCCACCCCCATACCTGGCTAATGTTTGTATTTTTAGTAGAGACAGGGTTTCACCATGTTGGCTAGGCTGATCTCGAACTTTACCTCAGGTGATCCGCCCACCTTGGCCTCCCAAAGTGCTGGGATTACAGGCATGAGCCACCACACCTGGCCTGTGATTGGAAACTTTTCTAGGGTACCACCGCATATGGAATTAATTACAGCTTTCTCTACCTATCCTGTAAGTACTTTACCTGCACTACGATCTCTTAGAAAGTTACTTAACTACTTAATCCCTTAGTTACTATTTGTAAAAGGGAATAATAATATGAAACTTTTAGACATGTTGAGAAGATTAAATGGCTCTCTCTCTCTCCCTCTTTCTCTCTATATAACTAGATATATCTATCGATATATACATTGATTGACAGATATATCTATCTATAGATATATATCGATAGATATATCTATATATGGACAGATTCTATATATCTAGATATATATTGATACATATTGATAGATATATAGATATACATATCTATATATATGGATAGATCTATATATATATAGATAGAGAGAGAGCCATTTAATCTTCTCAACATGTCTAAGAGTTTCATATTACTATTCCCTTTTACAAATAGTAACTAAGGGATTAAGTAGTTAAGTAACTTTCTAAGAGACCGTAGTGCAGGTGAGGTACTTACAGGATAGGTAGAGAAAGCTGTAATTAATTCCATATGCAATGGTACCCTAGAAAAGTTTCCAATATATCTATATCTATATCCAATATATCTATATCTATATCTATATATCTATATGTACATAGAGAGAGAGGGAGAGAAAGAGGGAGAGAGAGCAAGAAGAGAGGAGCATTATAGGTACACAAAAATTGATAGTTTATTATCTACGTTTCTGGCCTCACTTTTTAAAATAATTTATTCTTTTGATTTGTTTATAATTGTTATTACAAATAATTTTCAACATACATAAAAATTTTAAAAATAGTGCAATACATACCAGTAAACCTACAACCAAATTCAATAACTGTTAACATTTTGCCATACATTTTGTATATATATGTCATCTTAGTCTGTTTGGGCTGCTATAGCAAAACACCATAGACTGGTGGCTTATGAATAATAGAAATTCTTTTATTACAGATCTGGAGACAGGAAGTCTAAGATCAAGGCGTCAGCAGACTCAGTGTCTGGTGAGGGCCCGCTTCTTCATAGATGGCCTTCTTTTCACTGTAACCTCTCATGATGACAGGAGCTCTCTCTGGTCTTTCATAGCACGAATTCCATTCATGAGGGCTCTGCTCTCAAGACCTAATCATCTCCGAAAGGTCCCACCTCTTAATACCGTCACCTTGGGAGTTAGGATTTCAACATATGAATTTTGAGTGGGCACATAAACATTCCATCCACTTTATATGTTAACGTGCAAATGCATGCTTTTTGAACTGTTTCAAAACAAGCGGAAGACACTTTAATAAAGCAGATGATACTTTATCCTTAAATACTCTAACATCCATCTATTATTAATAATCAGAATATTCTCCATGCTGCCTAGACCATTATCACATCTAACAATATTAATCATAAATATTGAGTATTAGCTATTATCTAAGTCTTATCACAATCTCCCCAACTGTTCCTTTAATGCATTTCATAACTGTTTTGCCTTCAGTTTAGTGTTATTTTTTAACCAGGATGCAATTAAGTTTCATATGGTTGTTAGAAATGTTCTCTCTCTCTCTTAATTTAAAGGAGCTCAACTGATTTTTAAAAAAACACAATGCTATTTTATTAAATATCTGAAATTACGGATTTTACCATTTGGTAACTCAGTTTTTCTAAACTCCGTATTTCTGCCAAATTGGAAATTAGATCTAAGACCAGATTAAATCATGTTAGCCACTTTCGGTAAGCATCTTCCATGAGCTTTTCATATAATATTACGTCAAGACAAATATATCAGGGTGTCTTAAAGGTAGTAATGCTAAATTTGACTGATCATTTAAGATGACCTCCATATCACTTTATTTTATAGTTTGGTAATTTTCTTTGCAATTAGAAAATATGCAGTGAATGATACTTTTCCTATGTTGGTTTATGAAATAAAACATTTCTTCTAAAAGTTTCAGTATCCACTGAGGGTTCTGTAAAAATCAACTATTTAGTTATAAATTTAAAAAAATTTCTAATTCTGTCATTTTCATACATAACAAAATGGGGTTTCTTTTTTCACCTCATCAAATCAATATGAACTACAATTTGTCTTAAAAAGAGAAGGTAAATAATTATCTCCCTTTAATTACTAATGCTAAGAACAAGGAGTTGATATATACCTACTAGCTATACACAAAATTTAAAAGTAAAAAAAAAAAATGACTATAAAGGAATAAGCAGTTGAAGTAATAGTAATTTTCAAAGATAGTAAAACTTTTTCCTCTTTTTATTTTAGTAACACTAAGAAATCAGGATTTTTTCCCCCTTGCTGTTCTATATTCACTTATGCCCATTATTCTTTCTCATGCTCACATTATGTCATATTTGGCCACTGAGTCCATTCAGGCTGGCTCCTGTGTCCTTTTGTCACATCTCTACTAGCTTTTGAGTATCAAAAAGAGTCTGGCTTACATGTACTACTTTTTGTCCTCAAAATATATTGTACTTACTTGCTATTTTTGATGCTCAAAAGCTAGTAGAGATGTGACAAAAGGATACTGTGTTAAAAATCATTGAGAATACACCAGGTGCGGTGGCTCACACCTGTAATCCCAGCACTGTGGGAGGCCAAGGTGGGCAGATCACCTGAGGTCCGGAGTTTGAGGACAGCCTGGCCAACATGGCGAAACCCCATCTCTACTAAAAATACAAACATTAGCTGGGCATGGTGGCACGTTCCTGTATTCCCAGCTACTTGGGAGGCTGAGAGAGTAGAATCACTTGAACCCAGGAGGCGGAGGTTGCAGTGAACCAAGATAGGGTGACTGCACTCCAGCCTGGGCAACAGAGCAAGACTCCGTCTTAAAAACAGAAACAAAAAATAATTCGAAATATTTTTTTCACTCGGTAGTTTTGCTATGAACTTGATACAAGTTGTGTTTATTTGTTTAGTTTGTTTCCAATTTCACAATTCAAACATATCAATTTGAGGCCTGCACAGTGGCTCTCGCCTGTCATCCCAGCACTTTGGGAGGCCGAGGCAGGTGGATCAATTGAGGTCTGGTGTTCAAGACCAGCCTGGCCAACATGGTGAAAACCCGTCTCCACTAAAGACACAAAACAATTAGCCGGGCTTGATGATACGCGCCTGTAATCCCAGCTGCTTGGGAGGCTGAGGCAGAAGGATCTCTAGAACCTGGGAGGCAGAGGTTGCAATAAGCAAAGATTGTGCCACTGCACTCCAGCCTTGGCGATAGAGACTCCCTCTCAAAAAAAAAAAAAAAAACACTTTGATTTTTTAAAATGTGTTCAATACGTTATACACTTACATAATTTAAAGTTTATATATTCATAATCCATAAAAAGCTGTACTATAAAAAGTTACACTTTCATTTCTATCCTCTTCTCTGCAGTCTCTACCCCAACTTCAAATCTTGTAGAGATTTCCTTCTTTAATTAGTTTCTGGTTTATCGTTCTGATGGTCCTTTTTTTAATGGATGTATGAGTGTATTGTTGGGTATGTTTGTAAGTGTGTATGTGCATATGTGTGTGTTGCCCTTCCTTCCTTAGAAAAAAGGCTGCATAGCTTTTCTCGGGCACTTTATCTTTTTGGATATATATAGCCTAAGGATTATTCAAGTACTCCATAATCTTCCTTGTGCTTTTTACACCTCCTTATTACACCTTTATGTAGCTTTATTTTTTTCCCACCAAGTCAACTATTGGTAGTCATTTGGATTGTTTCCAATCTCTTACCATTATATGTAATACTGCTGGGAAAAGTCTAATGCATATATTGATTCTATCTGTAGAACCGTATTTTCAGTATAGAGTCCTGGAAGTGGAACTATGAGTCAGTGGTTATTTAATGTGATCATGTTAAAAACATGGCCAAATTTCCCTTGATATGATTAAATAAGTCTTCACACCCAACTGCAGTGTGTGAGAGGGCGTTTACAGCTTTGACAACTGAGTGTGTTGTCATCATTTTGGTTATTTGCTGGAGATATAACTTTAAAAATATATTTTAATACCATTTTAATTATTTTTTCTTTATTATGAGTGAGATAAGCGTATTTTCACACGCTACACACATTTACTTTCTTTTTCTGAACATTTTATGCATGTATTGTAATCTTTTTATTCTACCAGAACTCTTTTTATATCCTAGAGATTAGCTCTTTGTCTTAAGTTACTTTCTCCCTTTATATAACTTCTAACTTTACTCTTATCTCTTCTACAATAGGTATCCTAGTGTCCAGGCCAAATTTTTACATAGGGAAAATAAATTAGGTTCCACATGTGTCAAAATAAAATAATTCTTTTTTTGCATTAAAATAAAGGAATTATTTTTTAAACCTAGATGATGGAAAAAAAAAACCTATTCAATAAATAAAACAGATAGTCCCTTAAACATAAAATAAAGAGAGTTTGGGAAAGACTATTTGTATGCCACAAAGTGAGTGATGAAGAAAGGAAAAGCTTAAGAAAGCAATGGGAACAGACTGCCTTAGTAGTAAAGTGGAGAGGGGTCCACCTCCAGAGTGCCAGCATGAGCTGCCCTGTTGATGCCATCCCCAATGAAACAACCATAACTGGTAAAAACTATAACAAAATAATCATTTTATGTTCTACAGGCAGGAATACAACAAATAAGGAAACATTTGTTTAAGAAAATGTACTAATTCAACCACAACTTCCAGCTGACGGTGTTGGAATCTCTACTTTCAGTGAATATGGCTGAGAAGATGAAGCTAACTCTCTTCTCAACTCCCAATCAACAGATATTGAATCTCACTGGAAATGGAAAGGCCACCAGCATTTATCTGCTTAAACGTTGAGTTGCAGAGGTTAAGATCCTGGCTAGCGTGACTAAGAGTTTACGACTTCCTTTTCTATACCCAACCCCAACTCATAGGGCAGAATATTTACCTTAGTTTCAGCAGGCCAAGAATATGTGGAGACCGATTACCTTAGCCCTAGTTTGCTTGTACTGTGGGGGTTTCACATGCAGAGAAGTTCAGAGGCTCTCACCTTCACGCAGGGCCTGGAGGAGTGACTCAGAGATTTTGCCCCGGGGAAAACACAGTCCATAAAACTGAGTTCCCAAACCCTCTCCAAGAAACTAATTTTTATTTAAAACATAATGTGAGGTACTGCAAAACCAAAGGCAATCTTGATGACAAAGAAAATTTTGGGGGTAAGTATTTAAGAGGAGGCTGGTATATATAGCAGAGCAACAAACTAATCCTTAAGCCAATTAGCTTACTGGAGAGAAATGGGGGGAAAAAAAGCAGCTAAGAAGAGCCTGGGACAGGAGGAAAGTGCTAAAACATATCTCAAATACTAGCCTCACAAATGACTACGTTGGCTATTGGCACAGTAGTTTATCTCAGAATTACTGTCTTTAAAAATCTGGAGAAAATATAAAAACATAACTGAAGGCACCAGAACATGACAAAAGACAGGAGGAAACTGAAGAAGATTCAACCCTTGAAAGAAGAGAATTGCACCTAGTGAGTAGAATTTTTTATTGTATGACTATTGCTTGAGGGTAATTTCTGGTCCCCCGTGCCCTTTTGTGTTTGGGTTGCTAGAGATCAAGTACAAAGTTGCAATTTCACTGGCTCAAATAGAGTGTGACAATAACTAAAAGAATAACTAAAAGATGATGGGGGGAAATACTAGGGCAAACACTAGAAAGGAAACCGCTGTTTGATGTAGCTCAAGATGCTACAATTTTGGTAGTTAGGTAGGTAGACAGGCATGAATGGGGCTGGAGAGGGCTCTTCCCTTGTCCACTAGGAATGTCAGGTGATGGTTCCGCAATGATCACGTGGCCTCGCTAAAAGTGATTCACGGCCAGGCGCGGTGGCTCACGCCTGTAATCCCAACATTTTGGGAGGCTGAGGCGGGCAGATCACAAGGTCAGGATGTTGCGGGACAATCAGAGACAGGAGAGACCGACAGACTTAAGGAGAGCCCTTTATTATTAAGGTGATCACCGGCTCAGTCAGACTAGGGTCCAATCACCTTTTAAGCTGTTTGTGGCGGGATCAATCACCTTTTAAGCTGTTTGTGGCGGGAGTTACGTGCTACAGGAGGAGTACTTGCAGAAGCGAGAACAAAGGCAGTGAATCATTCTTTTACATTTGTTACACCACATGTCTTACATCCTTGGGAATACATGTTTTTGCAACATTTGCTTATCAACCTTGTGACTTAACAGCTGCGCTAGGGAGGGAAGCAAGAACCTGCCGTGCCTCAAGGAACGTGAAATGATAGAACACAGATAAGCCTCTCTGGGCACAGAGGAGAAACAAGCAGTTAATACTCTCTTAACCCAGGACCCCGGGTGGGGCTATATTACATTCTACCTTTAAGGAAAAGAATAAATTTCTTGGCTATTATACTTATAAAATTCATTAATTTTCCCTTCAAGGAGATCGAGACCATCCTGGCTAATAGGGTGAAACCCCGTCTCTACTAAAAATACAAAACAAAATTAGCTGGGCGTGGTGGCGGGCGCCTATAGTCCCAGCTACTCCGGAGGCTGAGGTGGGAGAATGGCGTGAACCCGGGAGGTGGAGTTTGCAGTGAGCCGAGATCGCGCCACTGCACTCTAGCCTGGGAGACAGAGGGAGACTCCATCTCAAAACAACAAAAACAACAACAACAACAAAAAGTGATTCACTGGCAGTGGCACCAGAGAGAGGCCAATTCCTGATGGTCCACACTGTTGCACAAAAGTGTTAATTGGATGTAGGCACCAGGGAGACGCAACTTCCTGGGCATGTTCATTAAGAGACAAAATGGCAGAGTATGACCTTCCAGGGGCAGTTCACCAGAAAAAGTGAAGAAAGCCTCACATGGACATGCCTACAACTTCCTAAACACACTGTGCGCCCTCACCTCCCAAGGGTAAGGAGGGTACTTTGCATGCAGACAGCCCACCCTCAGGGAGTAATACTGAGAAAGAGGACAGTCTATGAGGTCTTAGGATCAAGGTTGAACATCGCAATTGGCCTTCACATGCCCACTAGGGTTTCTTCCAAACGTACCTTCCTTTTTTTTCTGTTGTAAAGAACCTTTTTTTTTTATTATTATTATAGTTTAAGTTTTAGGGTACATGTGCACAATGTGCAGGTTAGTTACATATGTATACATGTGCCATGCTGGTGTGCTGCACCTATTAACTCGTCATTTAGCATTAGGTATATCTCCTAATGCTATCCCTCCCCCTCCCCCCACCCCACAACAGTCCCCAGAGTGTGATGTTCCCCTTCCTGTGTCCATGTGTTCTCACTGTTCAATTCCCATCTATGAGTGAGAACATGCGGTGTTTGGTTTTTTGTCCTTGCGATAGTTTACTGAGAATGATGATTTCCAATTTCATCCACGTCCCTACAAAGGACATGAACTCATCCTTTTTTATGGCTGCATAGTATTCCATGGTGTATATGTGCCACATTTTCTTAATCCAGTCTATCGTTGTTGGACATTTGGGTTGGTTCCAAGTCTTTGCTATTGTGAATAGTGCCGCAATAAACATACGTGTGCATGTGTCTTTCTAGCAGCATGATTTATAGTCCTTTGGGTATATACCCAGTAATGGGATGGCTGGCTCAAATGGTATTTCTAGTTCTAGATGCCTGAGGAATCGCCACACTGACTTCCACAATGGTTGAACTAGTTTACAGTCCCACCAACAGTGTAAAAGTGTTCCTATTTCTCCACATCCTCTCCAGCACCTGTTGTTTCCTGACTTTTTAATGATTGCCATTCTAACTGGTGTGAGATGGTATCTCATTGTGCTTTTGATTTGCATTTCTCTGATGGCCAGTGATGATGAACATTTTTTCATGTGTCTTCTGGCTGCATAAATGTCTTCTTTTGAGAAGTGTCTGTTCATATACTTTGCCCACTTGTTGATGGGGTTGTTTTTTTCTGGTAAATTTGTTTGAGTTCTTTGTAGATTCTGGATATTAGCCCTTTGTCAGATGAGTAGGTTGCAAAAATTTTCTCCCATTTTGTAGGTTGCCTGTTCACTCTGATGGTAGTTTCTTTTGCTGTGCAGAAGCTCTTTAGTTTAACGAGATCCCATTTGTCAATTTTGGCTTTTGTTGCCATTGCTTTTGTTGTTTTAGACATGAAGTCCTTGCCCATGCCTATGTCCTGAATGGTAATGCCTAGGTTTTCTTCTAGGGTTTTTATGGTTTTAGGTCCATCGTTTAAGTCTTGCATCCATCTTGAATTAATTTTTGCATAAGATGTAAGGAAGGGATCCAGTTTCAGCTTTCTACATATGGCTAGCCAGTTTTCCTAGCACCATTTATTAAATAGGGAATCCTTTCCCCATTGCCTGTTTTTCTCAGGTTTGTCAAAGATCAGATAGTTGTAGATATGCGGCGTTATTTCTGAGGGCTCTGTTCCGTTCCACTGATCTATATCTCTGTTTTGGTACCAGTACCACGCTGTTTTGGTTACTGTAGCCTTGTAGTATAGTTTGAAGTCAGGTAGCGTGATGCCTCCAGCTTTGTTCTTTTGGCTTAGGATTGTCTTGGCAATGTGGGCTCTTTTTTGGTTCCATATAAACTTTAGAGTAGTTTTTTCCAGTTCTGTGAAGAAAGTAATTGGTAGCTTGATGGGGATGGCATTGAATGTATAAAATACCTTGGGCAGTATGGCCATTTTCACAATATTGATTCTTCCTACCCTTGAGCATGGAATATTCTTCCATTTGTTTGTATCCTCTTTTACTTCATTGAGCAGTGGTTTGTTGTTCTTCTTGAAGACGTCCTTCACATCCCTTGTAAGTTGGATTCCTAAGTATTTTATTCTCTTTGAAGCAATTGGGAATGGGAGCTCACTCATCATTTGGCTCTCTGTGTGTCTGTTATTGGTGTATAAGAATGCTTGTGATTTTTGTACATTGATTTTGTATCCTGAGACTTTGCTGAAGTTGCTTATCAGCTTAAGGAGATTTTGGGCTGAGACAATGGGGTTTTCTAGATATACAATCATGTCGTCTGCAAACACGGACAATTTGACTTCCTCTTTTCCTAATTGAATACCCTTCATTTCCTTCTCCTGCCTAATTGCCCTGGCCAGAACTTCCAACACTATGTTGAATAGGAGTGGTGAGAGAGGGCATCCCTGTCTTGTGCCAGTTTTCAAAGGGAATGCTTCCAGTTTCTGCCCATTCAGTATGATATTGGCTGTGGGTTTGTCACAGATAGCTCTTAACAAACTGTCTCTCAGACCACAGTGCAATCAACCTAGAACTCAGGATGAAGAAACTCACTCAAAACCGCTCAATTGCATGGAAACTGAACAACCTGCTCCTGAATGACTACTGGGTACATAACAAAATGAAGGCAGAAATAAAGGTGTTCTTTGAAACCAACGAGAACAGAGACACAACATACCAGAATCTCTGGGACACATTCAAAGCAGTGTGTAGAGGGAAATTTATAGCACTAAATGCCCACAAGAGAAAGCAGGAAAGATCCAAAATTGACACCCTAACATCACAATTAAAAGAACTAGAAAAGCAAGAGCAAACACATTCAAAAGCTAGCAGAAGGCAAGAAATAACTAAAATCAGAGCAGAACTGAAGGAAATAGAGACCAAAAAAACCCTTCAAAAAATTAATGAATCCAGGAGCTGGTTTTTTGAAAGGATCCACAAAATTGATAGACTGCTAGCAAGACTAATAAAGAAAAAAGAGAAGTATCAAATAGACGCAATAAAAAATGATAAAGGGGATATCACCACCGATCCCACAGATACAAACTACCATCAGAGAATACTATAAACACCTCTACGCAAATAAACTAGAAAATCTAGAAGAAATGGATAAATTCCTCGACACATACACTCTCCCAAGACTAAACCAGGAAGAAGTTGAATCTCTCAATAGACCAATAACAGGATCTGAAATTGTGGCAATAATCAATAGCTTACCAACCAAAAAGAGTCCAGGACCAGATGGATTCACAGCTGAATTCTACCAGAGGTACAAGGAGGAGCTGGTACCATTCCTTCTGAAATTATTCCAATCAATAGAAAAAGAGGGAATCCTCCCTAACTCATTTTATGAGGCCAGCATCATCCTGATACCAAAGCCGGGCAGAGACACAACCAAAAAAGAGAATTTTAGACCAATATCCTTGATGAACATTGATGCAAAATCCTCAATAAAATACTGGCAAACTGAATCCAGCAGCAGATCAAAAAGCTTATCCACCATGATCAAGTGTGCTTCATCCCTGGGATGCAAGGCTGGTTCAATATATGCAAATCAATAAATGTAATCCAGCATATAAACAGAACCACAGACAAAAACCACATGATTATCTCAATAGATGCAGAAAAGGCCTTTGACAAAATTCAACAACGCTTCATGCTAAAAACTCTCAATAAATTAGGTATTGATGAGACGTTATCTCAAAATAATAAGAGCTATCGAAAGATCCTTTTTAAATAAACTTCCACTCCTGCTCTGAAACTTGCCTGGGTCTCTGTTTCTGCCTTATGCTGCTCAGTTGAATTCTTTCTTCTGAGAAGGCAAGAATTGAGGTTGCTTCCTGACCCGTACGGATTCACGGCCAGTAACTTGGATACCTGCCACCCCTATGAAAAATCTTTACCCAGCTCCTTAACTAATACAGAAATAGTTCATGTATAGGAGAGAGCATGAGGATATAGAGGGAAGGCAGTAGCTGCAAGGCTGAGAGAGCCCAGCAGAGACTTTAGCTGCTGTGTACACTCTAGGGAAGGCAGAGTTTAGAGTAGTAATCCTTCCATGTCATCTGTCTGCTAAAGGCAGAATCGACATTCTTTATAAAAAGAATCCAAAGGCTCAATAGCCTATCATTCACAATCCATTCTTTTAAACATGGAAAGAAATAAGAAAATGTGATCTACATGTTAATTTGGCACTGAGCTCGTAAATGTTTTAGCCAGTTCTGATAGCAGAGAAATAATTAAAAGGAGCCAATATCAATATATTTAAGGAGTTAAAAAAAAAAAAGGCTAGGGCCACATGAATTAACAGATGGGGAACATCCATGGATAAATAGAAACTATAACAAAGCACCAAATGAACATTTTAAAATTAAAATTTGTATTATCTGAACTGAAAAATTTATTGAATTTGCTTAATATTGGATTAGAGAAGGCAAAAGAAGCTATCAGTGAAATTGAAGGCATATAAACAGTAATTTATAAAGTACTGAAAATACAGGAGAGAACAAGTTTGAAAATAAAATGGAGTCTAGATGTGCTAGGATAGGAGATAAAGAATAGGACAGAAAATTGTACTTAATGGCTGACATTTTCCCAAACATGGTAAAAAGTGCAAATTACACACAAAAAGCTCAGCAAATCCAAAGAATTAATACAAAGTCAAAATTGCAACTTAGGCATGTTAGCTCAAGTTGCTCCACTTTGTACAACCCACCATTGGGCAGACCTTGGTGAGAGTGGAAAATTCCACTAGGGTTGGGACCATGAGAAACATCCTCCTGGACAAGTCCCAGGCCTAACCGCCTGACCACAGGAAATTCCTCCTTATCAGCAGCTAACCTCACTGCCCACCCCATTTCACAGTAAGCCCAGAGCTTCCCCGGCCCTAGTCTGTAAACGAAGGCAGGCTCCTGCACTAGCTGGTGTCCCCCTCCACAGGTCTTTGTTCAATAAACCTGTGTTGCTGTTGAGCTGCCAACTCTCTCACTCTTTCCTTTACCTTCACCTTCCTTTCAAAGCCTTACAATGCATATCTTAAGAGATAAAGAAAATGTCTTAAAAGCAATACAATATCTTGTATTCTATACAAGAGAATAACTGTATGAATGGTATCTGACTTCCGGTCAGAGAAAACAAAAAGGTAGGCTGGAAGACAATGAAATGATATCTTTAAAGTGCTGAACAAATTACCATGAACAACAACAGAAATATAAAACCTGTCAGCTCAGAAATATGTTATCCATCAAAAATATTTTTAAAAAATGAAATCTAAGTAAAAAAAGATATTTCTGAATACAAACCTCTTATTTTCTTTGAGTTTCAATAATAATTCATTTCAGTGGACCTGCAATAAAGTAAATGCTAAAAAAAACACAACTGAAGAGAAATTATACTGAAAACTACACTAAGAATAAAGAGCACCAGATATGGCAAATTTGTAGGTAAAGTCTTATATTTTCTCCTTATTTTTTAAAATACACAATTTTTAAAGCAACAATTATAACACATAATTATAGGAAAAATATATATATATATAGAGAGAGATATGTATATGAGTGGACACACACACATATACACTATAACATAATGGCCTGGTAAGGATATGGAAATATAGTATGACAAGTTTTTGACATTTTATAGGAAGTGTTACAATATTAATTCTAGGTGGACTGCAATAAATTAAAGATTCAATCCCAAGGACGTTAATAAAAATGGAATGTATAAAGATATAGTCAACAGAAAAATTAAAATAAGATATTAAAAACTTTCAGTTAACTGAAAAGAAGACAGAATAGGAAGTAAATTATCAATACCAGATGGGATAAATAGAAAATTAATAACATGATAAACCCAAATCCAACCATATAATTGTTATAATAAATTAAATGGCAATAAACTAATAAGTGCATATAAAAGGTAGAAATGTTCCAAATAGATAAGTCTCAACTACAGACTAATATAAGAGATGTACTTTAAATATAAAATGTTGAAAGCAAAGGTAAAAGATGAAAAACAGTATGTTGTGGAAACAATAAGTATAAGAAATTTGGCCTGACTATAATAATATCAGACAGAAAAAGTCAAGATGGGAAACATTACCAGAGATAAAGAAGGGGATTTCATAATGGCAAAAGGAAAAATTTATCAGAAAAATATATTAATCCTCAATATGCACATACTTAAAAGAATAATTATAGTTGAACATTTCAAAGATTCTTTATAAATATTTGATTTTTTTAAAAATCTCAAATTCTTATTAATGATACAGAAGGTGTGAATTAAATTATTAACCACTGCTATCATTTGTATGTTTGTCTCCTCCAAATTTGATCCGTATTGTTGAAGTTGGGATCTGATGGGAGGTGTTTGGGTCATGGGGGTAGATCCGTCATTAATAGACTAATGTTTTGGGGTGGTGGTGAGTGAGTTCCAACTCTATAGTTTCCAGGAGAGCTGGTTGTTTGTCTGGCACCTCCAGTCTCTCTCTTGCTTCCTCTCTTGCCATGTGATCTCCGCACATGCTGGCTCCCTTTCACATTCCTCCATGAGTGAAAACAGCCTGAGGCTTTCGCTAGAAGTTCAAGCTTCCAGACAGCAGAATCTTCAGCTGCTGCTGGCATTGTTTTCTTTATAAATTATTCAGTTTCAGGTATGCCTTTATAGCAACACTAATTTACTTCTATGAGACCCACACTCAGTATACTTCAAAATACACTATCTTTCCAAGTACATTTGAATCATTAACCAAGGGTGATGACATGCTGGGCTACAGAATATATCTCAGTAAATTGTAAGAGTTTGAAATCTTATAGAGTACGTTCTCTGACCATGATAAACTCAATACAAAGCAATAAAAATAAAGTATGGAAAAAAGTCAGACATATTTGGAAATTACACAATGCACTTCTAACTCACCCAAGAGCCAAATGGAAAAACAAGAGAAATTAGAAAATACTTTTAACATTAAAAACATTAAAAAAAACAGGAAGCTGTTAAAGCAGTGCTTAGGGAAAAAATTACAGCTTTCATAGCAATTATGAGAAAATAAGAAAAATTTAAAGTTAATGATCTAAATTTCTATCTGTAAGAAGATAGAAATAAAAAGATAAATTTCAATAAAATAGAGGGAAGTAAATACACATCAGCAAATAAATTATTTAAATTTCTAATAAGAGAAACCTTTTATAAATAAAAATGTTGATTTTTTTGAAAAGATAAATGAAATAAATAAATGCCTGGAAATACTGATGAAGTAAAAAGGAAATAAAACAAACATTACCAATATGATAAATGAAATAGAATTATATAAATATTAAAATGATTATAATAGGCCGAGCGCGGTGGCTCACGCATGTTATCCCAGCTCTTGGGAGGCCGAGGCGGGCGGATCACGAGGTCAGGAGATCGAGACCATCCTGGTTAACGCGGTAAAACCCCGTCTCTACTAAAAATACAAAAAATTAGTGGGGCATGGTGGCCGGCGCCTGTAGTCCCAGCTACTCGGGAGGCTGAGGCAGGAGAATGACATGAATCCAGGAAGCGGGAGCTTGCAGTGAGCCAAGATCGCACCACTGCACTCCAGCCTGGGCGACAGAGCAAGATTCCATCTAAATATATATATATGCATGTATATATATATATATATATATATAATTTTATTCTAAAAACCTAGAAAAACTGGATAAAATAAACTAATTCCTAGAAAAACACAATTTTCCTAAATGAGAAACATTTGAATAGAAAACCAGAGTAGTCCTCATATGTATTAAAGAAATTGGTTTCACTGGCATATTCTATGAAACATTTAATGTAGAAATAATGCTAATTCTAAATAAAATCTCAAAAACTAGAGAGAAAGAAACACATTCCAAGTAACATTAAGTGGCCAAAGTAACTCTAATACTGAAATCTGACAAATATATTTTAAGAAAATATGATTACAAACCAATATTTCTCATGAACATGATTGTAAAAATTATTATATTAGAAAATTAAATCAAGTAATATGTTACAAGAATAACATATTTGTATTAATAGATGCATTGGAAGAATGCATGAGAGTTTAAATTGTTTAAAAGTCATGCATCAATACCTAATTTATTGAGAGTTTTTAGCATGAAGGGCTGTTGAATTTTGTTGAAGGCCTTTTCTGCATCTATTGAGATAATCATGTGGTTTTTGTCATTGGTTCTATTTATATGATGGATTATGTTTATTGATTTGCATATGTTGAACCAGCCTTACACCCCAGGGATGAAGCCAACTTGATTATGGTGGATAAACTTTTTGATGTGCGGCTGAATTCGGTTTGCTAGTATTTTATTGAGGATTTTTGCATCAATGTTCATCAGGGATGTTAGTCTAAGATTCTCTTTTTTTGTTGTGTCTCTTCCAAGCTTTGTTATCAGCATGATGCTGGCCTCATAAAATGAGTTAGGGAGGATTCCCTTTTTTTCTATTGATTGGATTAGTTTCAGAAGGAACGGTACCAGCTCCTCTTTGTACCTCTGGTTGAATTCGGCAGAGAATCCGTCTGGTCCTGGAATTTTTTTTGGTTGGTAGGCTCTTAATTATTGCCTCAATTTCAGAGCCTGTTATTGGTCTCTTCAGGGATTCAACTTCTTCTTGGTTTAGTCTTTGCAGGGTGTATGTGTCCAGGAATTTATCAATTTCTTCTAGATTTTCTAGTTTATTTGTGTAGAGGTGTTTATAGTATTCTCTGATGGTAGTTTGTATCTCTGTGGGATTGGTGGTGGTATTCCCTTTATCATTTTTTATTGCGTCTATTTGATTCTTCTCTCTTTTCTTCTTTATTAGTCTTGCTAGCAGTCTATCAATCTTGTGGATCTTTTCAAAAAATCAGCTCCTGCATTCATTGATTTTTTAAATGGTTTTCTGTGTCTCCATCTCCTTCAGTTCTGCTCTGATCTTAGTTATTTCTTGCCTTCTGCTAGCTTTTGAATGTGTTTGCTCTTGCTTTTCTAGTTCTTTTAATTGTGATGCTAGGGTGTCAATTGTAGATCTTTCCTGCTTTCTCTTGTGGGCATTTAGTGCTATAAATTTCCCTCTACACACTGCTTTGAATGTGTCCCAGAGATTCTGGAATGTTGTGTCTTTGTTCTCACTGGTTTCAAAGAACATCTTTATTTCTGCCTTCATTTTGTTATGTACCCAGTAGTCATTCAGGAGCAGGTTGTTCAGTTTCCATGTAATTGAGTGGCTTTGAGTGAGTTTCTTAATCCTGAGTTCTAGTTTGATTGCACTGTGGTCTGAGAGACAGTTTGTTATAATTTCTGTTCTTTTGCATTTGCTGAGGAGTGCTTTACTTCCAACCATGTGGTCAATTTTAGAGTAAGGGCAGTGTGGTGCTGAGAAGAACGTATATTCTGTTGATCTGTGGTGGAGAGTTCTGGAGATGTCTATTAGGTCCGCTTGGTGCAGAGCTGAGTTCAATTCCTGGATATCCTTGTTAACTTTCTGCCTCGTGGATATGTCTAATGTTGACAGTGGGGTGTTAAAATCTCCCATTATGACAAACCCACAGCCAATATCATACTGAATGGACAAAAACTGGAAGCATTCCCTTTGAAAACTGGCACAAGACAGGGATGCCCTCTCTCACCACTCCTATTCAACATAGTGTTGGAAGTTCTGGCCAGGGCAATCAGGCAGGAGAAAGAAATAAAGGGTATTCAATTAGGAAAAGAGGAAGTCAAATTGTCCCTGTTTGCAGATGACATGACTGTATATTTAGAAAACCCCATCGTCTCAGCCCAAAATCTCCTTAAGCTGATAAGCAACTTCAGCAAACTCGCAGGATACAAAATCAATGTGCAAAAATCACAAGCATTCCTATACACCAATAACAGACAAACAGAGAGTCAAATCATGAGTGAGCTCCCATTCACAATTGCTTCAAAGAGAATAAAATACCTAGCAATCCAACTTGCAAGGGATGTGAAGGACCTCTTCAAGGAGAACTACAAACCACTGCTCAATGAAATAAAAGAGGACACAAACAAATGGAAGAACATTCCATGCTCACGGATAGGAAGAATCAATATCATGAAAATGGCCATACTGCCCAAGGTAATTTATACATTCAATGCCATCCCCATCAAGCTACCAATTACTTTCTTCACAGAACTGGAAAAAAAAAAAAACTACTTTAAAGTTCATATGGAGCCAAAGAAGAGCCTGCATTGCCAAGACAATCCTAAGCCAAAAGAACAAAGCTGCAGGCATCATGCTACCTCACTTCAAACTATACTACAAGGTTACAGTAACCAAAACAGCATGGTACCGCTACCAAAACAGAGATATAGGGCAATGGAACAGAAGAGAGCCCTCAGAAATAATACTACACACCTAGAACCATCTGATCTTTGACAAACCTGACAAAAACAGGAAATCAGGAAAGGATTCCCTATTTAATAAATGGTGCTGGGAAAACTGGCTAGCCATATGTAGAAAGCTGAAACTGGATCCCTTCCTTACACCTTATACAAAAATTAATTCAAGATGGATTCAAGACCTAAATGTTAGACCTAACACCATAAAAACCCTGGAAGAAAACCTAGGCAATACCATTCAGGACACAGGCATGGACAAGGACTTCATATCTAAAACACCAAAAGCAATGGCAACAGAAGCCGAAATTGACAAATGGGATCTAATTAAACTAAAGAGCTTCTGCACAGTAAAAGAAACTACCATCAGAGTGAAGAGGTAACCTACAGAATGGGAGAAAATTTTTGCAATCTACTCATCTGACAAAGGGCTAATATCCAGAATCTAGAAAGAACTAAAACAAATTTACAAGAAAAAAACAAACAACCCCATCAAAAAGTGGGCAAAGGATATGAACAGACACTTCTCGAAAGAAGACGTTTATGCAGCCAACAGACACATGAAAAAATGCTCATCATCACTGGCCATCAGAGAAATGCAAATCAAAACCATGATGAGATACCATCTCACACAAGTTAGAATGATGATCATTAAAAAGTCGGGAAACAACAGGTGCTGGAGAGGATGTGGAGAAATTGGAACACTTTTACACTGTTGGTGGGAGTGTAAACTAGTTCAACCATTGTGGAAGACAGTGTGGCGATTCCTCAAGGATCTATAACTAGAAATACCATTTGACCCAAAGATCCTATTATTGGGTATGTACCCAAAGGATTATAAATCATGCCACTATAAAGACACAGGCACGCGCTTGTTTATTGCGGCACTATTCATGATAGCAAAGACTTGGAATCAACCCAAATGTCCATCAATGATAGACTGGATTAAGAAAATGTGTCACAAATATACAACATGGAATACTATGCAGCCATAAAAAAGGATGAGTTTATGTCCTTTGTAGGGACATGGATATAGCTGGAATCCATCATTCTGAGCATACTCTCGCAAGGACAGAAAACCAAACACCGCATGTTCACACTCATAGGTGGGAATTGAATAATGTTAACACTTGGACAAAGGATGGGGAACATCACACACTGGGGCCTGTCCTGGAGTGGGGGGAGCGGGGAGGAATAGCATTAGGAGATATACCTAATGTAAATGATGCGTTAATGGGTGCAGCACACCAACATGGCACATGTATACATATGTAGCAAACCTGCATGTTGTGCGCATGTACCCTAGAACTTAAAGTATAATAATAATAAATAAATAAAAATAATAAAAAGTAAAAGTCATGCATATATAATATTAAAAGAAGAAAATATAAATATATCATCACCTCAATAAATTTAAAAAATCGTTTGAAAATTTTAACATCCATTCATGATTTAAATAACTATTAGCAAATTACAAATAAAAATAAACTATTTCAGTCTAATAAAGGGCAATGATTAAAAAGTACACATGTAACATTAGATTTCATAGTGAAATATTAAATGTGCAGTCTTTAAGGTCACGAACAGGGCATGGATGACTACTCTCCATCTTCTATTTAATATGTTACAAGTCTTAGCCAGTATAAACCACAAAGTTTGGATAAAAAGAAATAGAAATGTCTCTATACACAGAGAACAAGATTTACTTCCCAGAAGTTTTATGGAACCTACAGAACAGCTAATAATAACTAATGAATAGAGTATTTTTCAGAATATAGTATATATGTACATATAGTCAATGAATTTTTATATGCAACAGAAACACTTTGGAAAATAAATTTTAAAAATTTCAATTTCAACTTCTCTTTGAGATACAGCAGTTACATGTGCAGATTTGTTACATGGGAATATGTGCTGCTGAGCTTTGGAGTATGGATCCTGTCACCCAGGTAGTGAGCATAGTACCCTATAGGTCATTTTTTTAGCTCTCCCATCTTCCTCCATCCTCTAGTAACCTACAGTGTTTATTGTTCTCATATTTATGTCAATGTGTGTTCAATGTTTAGCTCCCTTTTGTAAGTGAGAACATGCAGTATTTGGTTTTCTGTTTCTGCATTAATTCACTTCTGGTTATAGCCTCCAGCTCCATCCATGTTGCTGCAAAGGACATGATTTCATTCTTTTTTATGGGAGCATAGTATTCCAAGTGTATATGTATCACATTTTCTTTATCCAATCTATAATTCATGGGCACCTGGATTGATTTCACGTTTTTGTTCTTGTGAATAGCACAGTGACAAACACAAGAGTCCATGTGTCTTTTTGGTAGACCAATTTATTTTCTTGTGGATATATACCCAGTAATGAGATTTCTGGATTGTATGGTAGCTCTACTTGATGTTCTTTGAGAAATATCCACACTGCTTTCTACAGTGACTGGACTAATTTTATATTCTCATCACCAGTATATAAGTGTTCCCTTTTCTCCATAGCCTCACTAGCATCTGTTGTTTTCTGACATTTTAATAATAGCCATTCTAATGTGAGATAATATCTCACTGTGGTTTTGATTTGCATTTCTCTGATGTTTAGTGATGCTAAGCATTTTATCTTATATCTGTAGGCAACTAGTATGCTTTCTTTGGAGAAGTGTCTGTTCATGTCCTTTGCCCATTTTTTAACGGGGTTATTAGTTAAATTCTCAATATAAGACATTTGTCAGATGGATAGTTTGTGAACATCTTCTCCCATTTTGTAGGTTATCTGTTTATACTGTTGACAGTTTCTTTTGCTGCGAAGAAGCTCTTTAGTTTAATTCACTCGCGCTTATCTAGATATTTTTGTTTTCATTGCAATTGCTTTTGGAGACTTAGCCAAAAATTCTTTGCCAAGGTTAATGTTCAGAAGAGTACTTTCTAGGTTGTCTTCCAGGATTTTTATATTTTGAGGTCTTACATTGAAATAATTTTTGACTCATGGCTTAAAAGAACTATTAGCAGAGGTAATTTTTGAATATGCTGAATGGTAGGCATCCAGCTTCAGCCTACTACACATGGCTATCCAGTTATCCCAGCATCATTTATTGAATAAGGAGCCCTTTCTCCATTGCTTGTTTTTGTCTACCTCATCGAAGATCAGATGGTTGATAAGTTAGTTGGTGGCTTTATTTCTGAGTTTTCTATTCTTTTCTATTGATCTATATGTCCGTTTTCATTCTAGTACCAAGCTATTTTGGTTACAGCTGCTCTGTAGTACAGCTTGAAGTTCAGGAGTATGATGATGCCTCTGGCTTTATTATTTTGCTTGGGATTGGTTTGGCTGCTTGGGCTTTTTTTTTTTTTTTTTTTTTTTTTTTTTGGTTCCAGAGGAATTTTAGAATTTTTTTTTCTAATTCTGTGGAGAATATTGTTTATGATTTGATAGGAACATCTTTTTTAAAAAGCACAAGTATGAACAAATTTAAGAAAAATGTAAATTAGTTTTACTCTAGAAACTACAGAATAATGCAGATAGAAATTTTAAAAAAGTTAGGTAAATTTAAAATATTATCATGTTCGTTAATTGAAAGACTTAATTTTTTTCATTTTAATTCTTCCCAATTGATTCAGTCCAAATGTCTTGATCTTAATTTCATCATGTTTTTAAAAATAGAAATTGGCAAGCAAATTCTAAAATTTATCTGGAAAAATCGAAATATTTCTAAAAATTTATAATAATGTTAGAGGATACACATTTGCTAATTTTATGATTTATTATAAAGTACTGTAATGAAAATGAGCTATTGTGATAAAGGTATACACATAGATTACTGCAACACAATAGAGTTCAGAAATAAACCTACACTTAAATGGTCAATTGAGCATCATTTACAGGGGTGCCAAAGTAATTCAATAGTGAATGTAAAGGCTTCCTGCCAAATTGTGATGAGACAACTAAGTATCACTATGGAGGAAAAAATGAATTTTGAATCCTCACATCATAGGTAAAATTGAATTCAAAATTAATAGACCCAAATGTATTTTTTAATGGAAAAGACAATAAAAATGCCTTCATGTCTTGAGGGTTGGGAATGTTCTTAGGTCACAAATAGCATAGCCATTAATTTTTTTAAAAAATCAATAAAGAAGGCTTTATAAAAATTAAGATACTCTCTTCATTAAAAATGGAAGTTAAAAAAATAAGACTTAGATGGGGGAGAAGTAGCCTCCAAACATACATCAAACTAAAGAATTATACTCATACATATATTTGTTCACATATATGTATTAATTTATACATAAGTGATGAAATGATTAAAAGGCAATCAATCCTATCTTTTAAAAAATATAAGAAGGCTTAAATAGGAACATAATAATTACTCAAAAATCTTACAGATTCACATCAATGAATAAGGAGAAAAAAATTGAGATAATCTTGTTTTGATTTTTTTCTCTATACAAAATTTATTGTTCAAACTTAAAAGTTAAATGATAGTAGCTGAAAATTAAAATTGAAAAATAAATCGTTGTTGGGTTTTTTTCCCCAAGATGGTGGAATAGAGGCTTTGCCAGCATGACTTATTTACCTGTAAATAGTAAAACAGTATATAGAGATTCACATTACGAACTCTTATCCATGAAGGAACATGGGGTCACAACATAAAAGTTAAAAAATCATTGAATGCTTTTAAAAATAAGGCAGAAAACAGCTCACATGGCACGTACAGCAGAAGATTGAGAGTAAATTCTCAATGCATGAGAAGGAAAAAGAATGCCTTTGCAATGCACATTCCCACTGGGAAGCTGGGCAACTCAGGCCACAGGGAAACTCCTTGACCCTGCTAAGCCCTCGGTCTGACCTGGGGAGCAATCAGGAGACTGTGAGGAGGAATGACACTAGGAAGTGCCCTGCATGCATTCCCAGACCCACATGCCAATAGAAGACCATTCTTTATCCTTTAATTCATAGCTGACTGCACAGGAAGCTGCCAGCAAGCACAGGCTGGAGTCACTGGTTTGGAGACTAACTGGATGGGAATTTGTGATGTAGTCTCAAGCTAGGGAGAAGCCTTCATAACTAGAACTGAGAGGTAAACGTAGCATAAGCTCCAGCGATGGACATGGGAGTTGGATGTCCCCACTTTTGTGAGACTGGATCAGGAGAAGTTTAGCCTGAGAACTGCAGTTTTGACCCAGGCAGCAAATTTTTTGGCCTGGTGCAGTTTCACGGTCTGAAGACAAACTGCTTGTGACTTGGCTAACTGGTCATTCTTGCTGCCAGTGTCAGGCTGTGGGAGAGAGCCCCACTGGGTCAGGAGCAGGAGAGTAAAGCAGGCTACACTACCACCTGCTAGTCTCTGGAGCCTGAGCTTCCCCTTTCCCCATGCTGCATCTTTGGCTCAACAGTAGTTGCTGTGCCCTTCTATGGAACATTATTCTAGGGGCCTGAGAACTGCCTTCCAACCACTTGGAAGGCTGCCACTTGTCCCCACTATTGGCCATCTCAGCCCCATCCAACCCACCCTAGAGGCAGAGCATAGGACTGGGACCACTGAGAGTTCCAGGGCCTAAACCATAGCCTGGGACACTCAGGTACTTCTCATGGCTAACAAAGGGCAAGCGTAAGCCCTATTGCCACCAATGCAGCTGACTCCCACCTGAAAGCACAACCTTCTTGCCTGGAGGTCAACTTGCACAGCTCATTACAACATCTGCTGATACCAATACATAACATTTGCAAAGGAGACACCCTTTGTGTGATCTTCTGCTACCTTCATTGCCCATTGCACCCCAGCTACTGAGAAGGCCTTCAGCTCACTCATCCTCCCAGTACATTGCTATTACAACTGGCATTTGAGGAAGCCACCACACTAAGGCTAAGTATAACCAAGGAAATCATACAGAGTATACACCACTGAATGCATCCAGAAGAAATGCCAAATAATCATACTTTTTTTCTTTTAATTTATTTTTTTTTTTTTGAGAAGGAGTCTAGCTCTGTCACCCAGGCTGGAGTGCAGTGGCGTGATCTTGGCTCACTGCAACCTCCTTCTCCCGGGTTCAAGTGATTCTCCTGCCTCAGCCTCACAAGTAGCTGGGTTTACAGGTATGCACCACCATGCACGGCTAATTTTTGTATTTTTAGTAGAGATGGGGTTTCACTATGTTGGCCATGCTGGTCTTGAACTCCTGACCTCATACTTAATATATATCATAGACACAGCCTCACATAAAAAAGTGACATCCCAATGAAAAGTAAATACAAAAGTAAGAAGTGACTCTTCCCACATATGCAAATAAATCAATGTCATAATACTGGAAGTATTTTTTTAAAGGTACTATTACACCTCTAAGGAACACAGTTTTCTGTAGCAATGGATACCAAACAAAAAGAAATATTCAAAATGCCAGATAAAGAATTCAAAATGCTGATTTAAAAGATATTCAAAAAGATACAAGATAAATCTGAAAACCCGTACAAAGAAATCAGAAAATCAATTCAGGATATGAATGAGAAATGTACCAAAGAGATAGATATCTTTTAAAAAGATAAACAAAACTTCTGGAAATAAAAAATTTGTTGAAAGAATTACAAAATACATTTGAAAGCTTCAACAGTAGAATAGGCCAAGCACAAGAAAGAATCTCAGAATGTGAAAACAAGTCTTTTGACTTTATCCAATGAGACAAAATGAAGAAAAAAGAATTTTAAAGAATAAACAAAGCCTTTGAGAAGTATGGAACTACATGAAATGAATATATGAATCATATGTATTCCAGAGGGAGAAGAAATGAAACATCTGGAAAATCTATTTAAGAAAAAGCTTTCTTAGTCTAGCATGAGATTTAGACATCCAGATACAAGAGGCCCCCAAAATTCCAGCAAAGTATATTGCAAGAAGGACCTCACCATGACATGTAGCCATTAGACTCTCTAAAGTCAATATGTTGGAAAAAAATTTCTAAAACCAGAAAGAGAAAAGCGTCTCATTGCCTACAAAAGAAACCCCATCAGACTAACAGCAGACTCTTCAGCAGAAGCCATACTGGCCAGAAATAATTATATTTTCAAAGTGCTTAAAGAAAAAAACTGTCAACTATATATTCTGCCAGAATAACCTTCATGAAAAAAAGAAGAAATAATGTGTTGGGCAGACAAGCAAATGCTAAGGAAATTTGTCACCATGAGACTGGTCCTACAAGAAATGCTCAAAGGTGTTTTAAATATAGAAATAAAAAGTTGATACCAGCCATCATAAAAACACAAAACTATAAAACTTACAAGTTATATAAAGCAATTACACAATGGAGGAAGATAAATGGCAACATGAGAAAATGCTATCAAACCACAGACAAACAGAGGAAAAAGAGAAACAGACTCAACAAAGCAACTAAATAATGCTTAACATTACAACAGGAACAAATCCTGTCAGAACTAACCTTGAATATAACTGGATTTAATGCTCCACTTAAAAATATAGTTCGGCAGTGTGGATTTAAGAAAAACATGAATCAACTACATGCTGCTTACAAGAAACTCAGCTTATTGGTAACAGTATTTATAAATTGAAGGTAGAGCAGTAGAAAAAGAGATTCCACACAAATGAAAACTAAAAGAAGTTATACTTAGATAAAACAGACTTAAAGTCAAAAACAGTAAAAAAAGACAAAAAAGTCATTATATAATGATAAAGGGATCAATATAACAACCCAAAATACATATGCACCCCAAACTGGAGAACCCACATTCATAAAGCAAATATTATTAGACCTAAGGAAAGGGAGAGACAGCAATGCAATCATATTGGGTGACTTCAATACCCCACTCATAGCACTGGACATGTCATTGAGACAGAAAATCAGCAAAGAATCACTTAACACTTAAACTGGACTTTAGACCAAATAAACCTAACAGACATTTACAGAACATTCTACTTTACAAAAGCAGAATATGCTTTTGTCCTCAGTGCATGGAACATTCTCCAAGACAGGCCATATGTTAGTTAACAAAACCAGTCTCAATAAATTGCAGGCCAGACACGGTGGCTCATGCCTGTAATCCCAGCACTTTGGGTGGCTGAGGCAGGTGGATCACGAGGTCAAGAGATTGAGACCAACCTGGCTAACACTGTGAAACCCCATCTCTACTAAAAATACAAAAATTAGCTAGGTATGGTGGCACGCACCTGTAGTCCCAGCTACTCAGGCGGCTGAGGCAGGATAATCACTTGAACCTGGGAGGCTGAGGTTGCAATGAGCTGAGATTGTACCACTGCACTCCAGCCTGATGACAGAGCAAGACTCCGTCTCAAAAAAAAAAGCAAAAAAATCAAAATTAGATTAAATAATTTCTTGAAATACAGCAGTATAAAACTAGAAATCACTTCCAAGAGAAACTCTTGAAACTATAAAAATACATGGAAATTAAACAACATACTACTGTTGTTGTGTCAACAACACAATTAAGAAGCAAAATTTTAAACATTTTGAAACAATTGAAAATGGAAATAAAACGTACCAAAACCTTTGGGATATAGCAAAAGCAGTGCTAAGAGAGAAGTTTATTGCATTAAATACCTACATGAAAGAAATAGACTATAAATTAACAACCTGCCATTACCCCAATGAGCTAAAAAAATAGGAACAAATAAAATCCAAAACTACTAGAAGAAGAGAATAACCAAGATCAAAACAGAACTAAAGGAAATTAAGAATAAAATATAAGGGCTCAACAAAATAAAAAATTGGTTGTTAAAAATAAACAAAATTAATAGACCATCAGTTGGACTAACCAAGAAAAGAAGAGGGAAGATTTAACAACAAAAGCAAAAATGGACAAGTGGGATCTAATTAAATTTAAGGGCTTCTACACAGCAACAGAAATTATAAATTGAGTAAATAGACAACCTATGGAATGGGAGAAAATATTTGGAAACTATGTATCTGACAAAGGTCTAATATGGACCGTCTATAAGAAACTTAAATTTACAAGAGAAAAACAATCTCATTAAAAAGTAGGCAAAGGACATGAACAGACTCTTTTCAAAAGACTATAAACATGTGGCAAACAAGCATATAAAAAAAAGCTCAATATCAGTCATCGTCAGAGAAATGCTAATCAAAACCACATTAAGGTACCATCTCACACCAGTCAGAATAGCTATTATTAAAAAGTCACAAAATAACATGCTGGCAAGGTTGCCAAGAAAAGAACATACCTATACACTATTGGTGGGAGTTAAAATTAGTTCAACCGTTGTGGAAAGTGGTATGGTGATTCCTCAAAGAGCTAAAAGCAGAACTATGATTCAACCCAGCAGTCCCATTATTAGGTATATGCCAAGAGGAATATAAATCATTCTACCATAAAGACACATGCACGCGAATGTTCACTGCAGCTCTATTCACAAAAGCAAAGACTAATCAACTTAAATGCCTATCAATGACAGATTGGATAAAGAAAATGTGGTACATATATACCATAGAATATTATGCAGCCATAAAAAAAGAACAAGAGCATGTCTTTTGTGGGAACATGGGTGGAGCTGGAGACTTATTATACTTAGCAAACTAACACAGGAACCGAAAACCAAATACCACATGTTCTTACTTACAAGTGGGAATTAAATGATGATAACTTATGAACACAAGGAAGGAAACAACAGTCATGGGAGTCTACTTGAGGGTGGAGCATGGGAGGAGACAGTGGAGCAGAAAAGATAACTATTGGGTACTGGGCTGAATACCTGGGTGATAAAATAATTGGTACAAAAAATCCCCATTACACAAGTTTATCTATGTAACAAACATTCATATGTACCCCCAAACTTAAAATAAAAGTTAATTAAATGAGAAATAGAAAGGGGTCTCCTTTACAGTTGATACCACAGAAATTCAAAGGATCATCAGAGACTACTGTGAACAACTATATATACCCACAAATCAGAAAACCTAAATAAAGTGGATAAATTTCTGGGAACATACAACTCCCAAGATACATGCAGGAAGAAATAGAAATCCTGAATAGATCAATAACAAGTAATGACACTGAATTAGCAATAAAAAATCTCCCAACCAAAAATTCCCAAGACTGGTCAAATTCACAGATGAATTCTATCAAATCTACAAAGAAAAACCAGTACCAAGCCTCCAGAAACTCTTCAAGAAATTCGAAGAGAAGGGAATCCTCCATAACCCATTTTACAAACCCAGTATTTTGATGTCAAGGCCGGAAAGGGACACAACACTAACAAACAAAAGTAAACTACATACCCATATCTCTGATAGATATAGATGCAAAAATCCCCCATATCTCTGATAAATATAGGTGTAAAAATCCCCACCGAAAAACTAGTAAATTGAATCCAACAGCACATCAAAAAGATAATATACCACAATCAAGTGGGTTTTATTCCAGGGAACCAAGGATGGGTCAATATACACAAATCAATAAATGTGATTCCCCACATAAACAGAATTAAAATTTAAAACCATATAATCATCTAAATAGATGCAGAACAAGTATTTGATGAAATGGAGTATCTCTTCATGACACAAACCCTCAACAAACCAGACATCAAAATAACATACCTGAAAATAATAAAAGCCATATAAGGCAAACCCACAACCCACATCATACTAAATGAAGAAAAAGTTAAAGAATTTATCCTAAGAACTGGAACAAGACAAAGATGCATACTTTCACCATTTCTAGTCACCATAGAACTAGAAGTCTTACCCAGAGCAATCAGGCAATAGAAAGAAATAAAAGGCATCCAGATTGGAAAAGAGGAAGTCAAATTATCTGTTAGTTGACAATATATTCTTATACCTAGGAAAGGCTAAAGACTCCTGCAAAAGATTTCTAGATTTGATACATGACTTTAATAATGTTCCCAAATGAAAATCAACAAAAATATCAGTAGCCTTTCTATATACAAATGATGACAAAGAGATACAAATAAATAAGTCAATTATGTTTATGATAACTAAAATATTAAAGTAACTAGGAATATATTTAACCCTGGAGGGGAATTATCTCTATAAGGAAAATTACGTTACACTGATGAAACAAATCATAGATGATTCAAACAAATGAAAAAAACATCCCATGATCATGGATTGGAAAAGTTAATGTTGTTAACGTGGCCACACTATGCAAAGCAAAGTACAGATTTATGACATTCCTTTCAAAATATCATCATCACGTTTTACAGAATAAAAACAATTCTAAAATTCATATGGAACCAAAACAGAGCCCGAGTAAGCCAATGAAATTCTAAGCAAAAAGAATAAAGTTGGAGACATCATATTAGTTGACTTCAAATTATACTACAAGGCTATAGTAACCCAAACAACATGATCCTGGTGTAAACCTAGACCTATAGATCAATGAAATAGAATAAAGAACCCAGAAATAAAGTCACGTAACTATAGTCCATTGATATTTGACAAAGCTGATGAAAACATACACTGGAAAAAGGATACTCTATTCAATAAATGGTGCTGGCCGAACTGGATTGCCATATGCCGAATAACATAACTGGATCCTTATCTCTCATTATGTACAAAAATTAACTTAAGATTAATTAAAGATTTAAATGTAAGACTTGAAGCCATAAAAATACTAAAAGAAAACTTAAAAGAAATCTTGGATATTTGCCTAGGCAAAGAATTCAAAAGCAAATGCAACAACAACAAGAAAATAGATAAATGAGACTTAAACTAAAATAATCAACAGGGTCAACAGACAACTTGCAGAATGGGAGAAACTATTTGCATACTATGCAACTGAATAGAGACTAATATCCAGAATCTACCAAAAGGAAAAAAACCATTATAAAAAGTTATCTGTACTTGTATGTTTATTGCAGCACTATTCACATGCCTTCGGTATTTTAATACCAAATTCAAAACATGTATAGAACCGGAGGCCTTATCTTAAGCAGAACAACTTAGAAAATCAAATACTGCAGGTTCTCACTTAAATTGTGAACTAAAGAATGTATACATATGGACATAAAGTGTCCGCAATAGACACTGGAGTCTCAGAAGGGTCAGAGGTGGGTGAGGGATGAGAAATTACGTAATAGGTACAATGTAAGTTATTCAGGTAATGGGTACAGTAAAAGCCCAGACTTCACTATACAATATATCCATGTAACAAAGCTGCTCTCACAGCCCTTAAATTTATTCAAATAAAAAATAAATTGAAAAAAATAAACTCAAAAATTAAAAGAGCAGAAGTATATAATAACTTTAAAATAGTCTGGTTTTTTTTGAATTTGCTTTGCAATTTACAATAATTATTTTGAGAATGGAGTGCATATTATGTGTTAACTATTAAAATAAAATGCAGTAAATTTTACCCTTGTGCTATTAGTCATAAAATGACTTTTTTTTTCTCATTGGTTTTCAATAACAAAAAACCTCATTTGATTCAACTTCACCTACATATGAATAAAGTAGCCACTATCTTTTAAGGGAATTGGGCTTCAAACGCAACTGGACAATTTTTACATATTTTAAAAGAAAAGCGTGTCTATGAAAGAAACACTTCTCTAGAATGAACATTTTTACAAATACAAAAAAGAAGTTTCGCACCCTTTCTACAAAGATGAAATAGAGAACAGAGCCTACCAGTATCAATCATATAGCCTCAGTTTTCTAAGTTAAAAGACAAGATTGTTTTTATTCAAAATGCTCAATGTAGGACCAAGACAAAGAAGACATGCACACATGCACAAACACATATAACTATGTAAAATAAAATTTAAAACTGTATAATATAGACATTAAAATTAATGCTTTTATATATCTATATGTTACATCAATTGACAAATTTATGTACTTTATGTAATCAATTCAGAACATCGTCAAGATCAGATTCAGATATGTGAGATATTTAAACAGGTCTGAAAAAGTGTACCACCTCAAATAACATCTGTTAATAAGTTCTCCTGTGTAATAACTGCTTTCAAAGTGCTTTCTGTTGATCTCTGGGTTCATTCAAGTTTATACTATCAAGTGCCATAAAAAGAATACAAGATCAGAAAGGGTATCCATTATTCATTTGTTTATTTAGCAAACTTTTATGGAACACTTAATGCTATACTCTGTACTGTGCACTGTGAATACAGACATAAATATTTAAAACCATAAGTTTAAGCATTTCAATACAGAAATAATTAAAGTTTAACTAATTCTAAGGAAAATAAGTGTTTTGGAGTGTAACAAATTCTTAATGGCTAAAAGCAATGCTTTGCAAGTCACAAAAGAAAAATTTTTACTGATAGATAAAATGGGGAGAATAGAAAACATTGTATTACCTGTTAATGTGACAGACATTGTTAAATAATAATGTGATTAAACAACTTTTTTCACACTCTCAAGAACTGTGAAGCTTCAGAAATTTTGCTGTAATCACAAGCTAAGAGTAAACTCATAAGCATTTCAAGGTTTTATGGAGATAGGCAGAAGAAAAAAGACAAGGTAAGAGAAAAAGGACCTGATTAACTCTATTACTCACGGCAGAGCAGGTAGCATGAGGTTCATAATATTGTGTTTATTCCCCTTGTCTAATTGATGGTGATACATATAAACATAGCTAAATGTTATCTTATTAATATCCTTGTTGTATTGAAATATAGTGCCCAAATAATTATCTGCAATGCTAATTTGTTATGTATGTATACTGGAGGTTTCTTAAATATATACATACACATACAAACACACACACACACACACACACACACACACACATATATATATATATATATATTTTTTTTTTTTTTTTTTTTGAGATGGAGCCTTGCTCTGTCACCCAGGCTGGAGTAGTGCAGTGGCGCGATCTCGGCTCACTGCAATCTCCACCTCCCGGGTTCAAGTGATTCTTCTGCCTCAGCCTCCCGAGTAGCTGGGATTACAGGTGTGCACCACCATGCCCGGCTAATTTCCCAGGACAATGTGGAGTAATCCAAGTGGATGACGCTTTGTTTCATTACAACATTCATGAAGAGGGAATTTTCAGTGTCAAAGTTCATTGAATATTGATGCATTTAAATATATAATCTCACCACCCAAACTGTGGTAATTGTTATTACAAGAACAAAAATGACAAATTGCGAAACAAAAGCAACAATCAAAATAGTAACATATTTTAAGTTTGTATATGTGGATAACCATTCTACCAAAATTCAAAACAAAATCAATTAGTTGGCAGTTAGAAGAGAGAGGTGAAAATAACGAGGGCATTATTATTTTATCTTTCTCAGAGCTGAATACAAAATATGCACATTGGTGCATATTTATTTGAAGACCAATTTTTCAATGTGGTTCCATATGTCTCACAATGTATTTAATTGACTAAACAGTTCTACATCTAATAATAAATCCTACAGAAATAATTGCATACCCTTATATGAAAGAGATTTAAAAAAAACTTCAGTGAAAAATATTTTGCAATAACAAAATTCTGGACTCGCATGAAATTCTAAACAAGAATTTGGACAATTGAGTTAAATGTGTTTGCACTAATGGAACATGTAAAAAATATATCAGGAAAAATTTTAGATGTATTCATATTATAATTCCATTTATATCTGTACTTTGTTTAATTTTAATGAGTATTCTAATATAAATGTAATACTATATATTTATATGTATGTACTATATATAAATATATATACATATATAAAATAATTGCTACATTTATCTTTCTTATACAGCAATAAAATTGTATCTAGTTGCAGGGTTCATGAGTGGCAATCTAAATTATATTTCTATAATATAATTATAATATAATATAATTATATTATAATTATAATACTTATAATACTCTCATTGAAAGTAGATTTGGGAAGGTGATGACATTGTCCCATGGAATATGACTTCACATCTGAGGCTAGCAAGTGAAATATCGGTTATGACTCACCTGCAATTTCCTCCTCCTGGATTTTGGAGCTATGTTTCATTAAAATAAAGCAAAGCTTGGAGGGAAGGGAAGAACAATGATTGAATGACTTCACGAGTTACAGCTGTTCCACAAACCTGGGCAGGTCTTATGACCATCAAATATTGAAAAGACAGAAAAACATCTAACTGTAATGCCATAAAACCATCTATCACAAATCCACAGCCAAAATAGTACTGAACGGGGAAAAGTTAATAGCATTCCCGTTGAAAACTGGAACAAGACAAGGATGCCCACTCTCACCACTTCTATTCAACATAGTACTGGAAGTCCTAGCCAGAGCAATCAGAGAAGATAAAAAAATAATAATAAAGGGTGGTAAAGAGGAAGTCAAACTGTTGCTGTTTGCTGATGATATGATCAAACGTTTACCTAGAAAACCCTAAGGATGCCTCCAAATAGCTCCTAAAACTGATAAATGAATTCAACAAAGTTTCAGGATAAAAGATCAATGTACACAAATCTGCAGCTCTGCTGTACACCAACAGCGACCAAGCTGAGAATCAAATTAAGAACTCAACCCCTTTTACAATAGCTGCCAAAAAATATAATAAAATGCTTAGGAATTTACCTAACCAATGAAGTGAAAAATGTCTGCAAGGGAAACTACAAAATACTGCTGAAGGAAATCATAGATAAACAAACAGAGACACATCCCATTCTCATGGATGGGCAGAATCAATATTGTGAAAATGACCATACTGCCAAAAGCAATTTACAAAATCAATGCAATGCCCATCAAAATACCACCATCATTCTTTACAGAACTAGGAAAAAAATCCTAAAATTCATATGCAACCAAAAAAAAGCATGCATAGCCAAAGCAAGACTAAGCAAAAAGCACAAATCTGTAACCAATAGCAAAGACTTGGAACCAACCCAAATGTCCAACAATGATAGACTGGGTTAAGAAAATGTGGCACATATACACCATGGAATACTATGCAGCCATCAAAAATGATGAGTTCATGTCCTTTGTAGGGACATGGATGAAATTGGAAATCGTCATTCTCAGTAAACTATCGCAAGGACAAAAAACCAAACACTGCATATTCTCACTCATAGGTGGGAATTGAACAATGAGATCACATGGACGCAGGAAGGGGAACATCACACTCTGGGGATTGTTGTGGGGTGGGGGGAGGGGGGAGGGATAGCATTGGGAGATATACCTAATGCTAGATGACGAGTTAGTGGGTGCAGCGCACCAGCATGGCACATGTATACATATGTAACTAACCTGCACAATGTGCACATGTACCCTAAAACTTTAAGTATAATAATTAAAAATAAATAAAAAAAAATTATTCAAAAAAAAAAAAGCACAAATCTGGAGGCATCACATTACCTTACCTCAAACTATACTAAAAGGCCATAGTCACCAAAACGGCATGATACTGGCACAAAAATAAGCACATAGATCAATGGAACAGAATAGAGAACCCAGAAATAAAGCCAAATACTTACAGCCAACTAATCTTCAACAAAGCAAACAAAAACATTAAGTGGGGAAAGGGCACACTATTCAACGAATGGTGATGGGATAATTGGCAAGCCACACGTAGACGCGTGAAACTAGATCCTCATCTCTCACCTTATACAAAAATAAACTCAAGATAAAGGACTTTTAGATCTAACATTATAAAAATTCTAGAAGATAACATCAGAAAAACCTTTCTAGACATTGGCTTAGTCAAAGACTTCATGACCAAGTACCCAAAAGCAAATGCAACTAAAACAAAGATAAATATATGGGACTTAATTAAACTAAAAAACTCTGCACTGCAAAAGAAATAATCAGTAGACTAAATAGACAACTCACAGAATGGGAGAAAATCTTCACAATCTGTACATCTGACAAAGGACTAATATTCAGACTCTACAAGCAACTCAAACAAATCAGCAAGAAAAAAAACAAACAATTCCATCAAACAGTGGGCTAAGGACACGAATAGACAATTCTCTAAAGAAGATATACAAATGGCCAACAAACATATAAAATAACATTCATTATCACTAATGATCAGGAAAATGCAAATCAAAACCACAATACAATACCATCTTACTCCTGCAAGAATGGCCAAAATAAAAAAAATCAAAAAATAATACGTCTTGGTGGGGATGTGGTAAAAAGGCAACACTTTTACACCACTGGTGGGAAAGTAGACTAGTACAACCACTGTGGAAAACAATGTGGAAATTCCTTAAAGAACTAAAAGTAGAACTACCATTTGATTCAGCAACCCCACTGCTGGGTATTTATCTGGAGGAAAAGATACAAAAAAGATACTTGCACACACGTTTATAGTAGCAAAATTCGCAATTGGAAAAATATGGAATCAGACCAAATGCCCATTAATCAATCAGTGGACAAAGAAATTGTGAGATATATATGCATACACACACACACACACACACACATATGTGTCATGGAATACAACTCAGCCATGAAAAGGGAGGAAATAATGGCATTTTCAGCAATCTGAATAGAATTGAAGACCATTATTTTAAGTGAAGTAACTCAGGAATGGAAAACCAAACATTGTATGTTTTCACTCATAAGTGGGAGCTAAGCTCTGAGGATGCAAAGGTATAAGAATAATACAATGGACTTTGGGAACTTGGGGGAAAGGGAGGCAATAGGGTGAGGGATAAAAGACTACATATTGGGGGCCAGGCATGGTGGCTCATGCCTGTAATCCCAGCACTTTGGGAGACCGAGGTGGGCGGGTCACGAGGTCAGGAGATCAAGACCATCCTGGCTAACACAGTGAAACCCCGTCTCTACTAAGAATACAAAAAATTAGCCGGGCGTGGTGACGGGCGCCTGTGGTCCCAGCTACTCCGGAGGCTGAGGCAGGAGAATGGCGTGAACCCGGGAGGCCTTGCAGTGAGTGGAGATCACGCCACTGCACTCCAGCCGGGGCGACAGAGTGAGACTCGTCTCAAAAAAAAAAAAAAAAAAAAAAGACTACACATTGGGTACAGTGTACACTGCTTGGGTGATGGATGCAGAAGAATCTCGGAAATCACCACTTATTTATGTAACCAAATCCCACTGGTTACACAAAACCTACTGAAATCAAAAAAGAAAACTAACTCTACATTATGTAGGTCAAATAATTATGAGGTCTTGTTAAAGCAGCTTAGCTTTCCTTAAAAAGAAAAAAAACATGAAGTTGAATCACCTATTTTTTAAAAAGTATGAAAGGGACTATGAAGTGATACAGAATATAAATCACAGTGAGGATTTGCATGGGTTTTAATGCATAAAATTATATAAAATAGAAATATACAGCACAAAAAAAACCCCGGATAAACATGGGGGAGCCCACACAAACACAAATGAAGACATACCCTTTAATAAACTATTTAGTCTTCAGCAGATTAAGTAAACAAGTGTAAGTATAAGATGTGAGTAACATGTATGCAGGCCTGAAAAAATGAGTACTGTCATAACTTGTTGACACAACAATTCTTCTAGCTTCAATAATTGGTTGGTTTAAAAAATTAATCAGGCATGTGTGCAAAAATGTACCTGCATTTAGCAGTACTGCGTATGACAGGGAAACCCTTAAGACACTTTATATCCAAAGCAACCTATTCTGATATTCAGCTTATTTTAATAAAGCAAAATGCTTGTTTACCTCTCTTATTAAATAATTCAGACTCAAATCTTTTTACTTTCAGTTCCAAATTTAATCCTTTTACTCCCAATTCCAAATTCCTGGGGAAGGAAGTCTGATCTACCCAGGTTTGATAAAACTACCTCATTTTGTTGGGATATAATTGTCCATGGGTCTCTCATGTTTCTGCATGTCATGTGCCCAGAGTCAATATTCTGGACAATCTTCACAAGGATGTTTGTCTTCCTTCAGCGTAAATGACAGATTTGTTTGCTATTTGGGAAAAAAAGTCTCCCTCAAGGGCAAAGGCTGGGCAAGTTTGCTAGTATATCTCCTATAAAAGATTAGGATTACCTAAACTTGGATTTTCCAGCTGTGATGCAAACTCACTACATGTATAGCATCTACAAGGACTGTCTGCATTGTCCTGGAAACAAGGAGAACTAAAACAAATGTGAAGTTGTGATGCCTGCTGTGCCATGAAAAATCAAGTCCATTGTTTCTGACTCAAGTATCCCTTAGATCCTACCAGAATTTATGAAACTTTAGCAATCTAACATGCAAGTTTACAAAAAGCATAAAATAGCAGACCATTCCCAGTTTTTGACATCGTGTTTATTTTGAATATTGTATTAATGCATAGGGCAAAGATGATTGCCTGGCGTACATGCACACACACACACACACACACACACACACAGCAGTAAGTAATGTACTAAATTATCTATGTGCAATGGAAAATACAGATGAAAATATAATATGTTTTTAAAAAGTCTGGAAAAATGATGACCAAATGGGTACAGTAATTATCTTTGAGTGTTAGAATTTTCTTTGTTTCCTATTTTGTCTTTTCAAATAAGCATGTATATTTTTATAACTTATACCATCTCATTTGAAAATGTGAAATCCTTACAATTGTGATACATCATTAAAGTGATATTAGTCATCACAATGTTGTCAGTAATCAAACACTGCATAGGGCATTTCTTCCAAATCACTATCCTAAGCTTAAAAATAACATTTGATGGAGTTCATTTCTTGAGCATTTTTCTATATCCAGTTAGATGACATTACACCTCCTTTATATAAATATTTTTTATCTCTTTATATTCTTTTGTACATCTATACATTTGCTCATATTTTAAATATTTTAATTATTTATATTCAATAGGCTACCAAATTGTTTTAAATAATAACTTTGCTGCTAAGTATACCCCTGTTAGGAAAGTCAGAATATTATTTACCATAATCACTTCTAGGTGTTCCTGAAGCAATGAAGGCAATAACAAAAATATTGGCTGTAAATTGTATAGTCCATTAAAATTCAAGATAAGAAGTCAGATTGTATGAAGGAGCTAGATGCCACATATGAAAATTTGTCCTAGAGGAGCAGTATGTGGTAACACATTGTTCTCATTACAATGTAAGCTATGCATTAATATGATGGACCATTTATTTTAACTTTGTGGCACGAAAATTAATAAATCATAAGCAACTGCAAACTGGTGATTTTTTCTTTAGGCATATTTTCAAAATATTTTTAACCTGGTTTTTTTCTGGTGCTCTTCAGCTAACAGTCTTGGAATCTACTGTGTGACTTATGATCAAATTGTGTTTTTTACTTGATATATACAGAAATAGTCCCTCAAATTAATTTTCTAAAATATGAAGAATATGAAAACTTTACTTTGCAGGAAATATACTTCTAAAAATAAGTATTTCCTTTTAGAAAAGAGGGAGAAACCAAGAAAATATGCTAATAAACACATCTTATAAATAGGGACATGATTATTAATGATTAAATTCTCATTGTATAAATGACAATTTGTAGATACAGAATTAAGTAATTTGTCTAAGTTTAGACAGGTAAGAATTAATAGGGTCACAATAAAATCCATGTCTTCTCATTATGTAGATGGTTTTCCACATGGCATTTCATAGCAGGTATTGTCATATTCATAGTAACCCTGTATCCACTCTTAAAATGTTACAACCCTTCCTCTTCTACCACATCTCAGGTGGAAAAGGAGAGTGCCAAGCATGGGCCATCCCTTCACCTTCATAGGGCACCACTTCACCTCAGCCTTTCATTAGCCACGGACCAAATCCTTCATCCAGTTAAAGGGTAGCCAATAGGGACCTCACAAGGAATACAGAAAACCAAGAAACCTGGAATTGGGCCCTTGAGCCGCTTGCTCTGGCCCACTCCCACCCTGTGGAGTGCTTTCTCACTTTAATAAATTTCTGGTTTAGCTGCTTCCTTCCTGTGTTTCCTTCCTTTGCTACTTTGTGAAGTTTTGTTCAATTCTTTGTCCACAACACCAAGGACCTGGACAACTCATACTCACCACCTTGCTTCCTGTAACAAAAATACACTGTGTAACCTTAAATAGAAGCTCACTTGCTCAAAGAGTGCTCTCCAGAATATGATTGGGGCAGATTGCCATTTACTTCATGTTGCCATGTTTTCCTGTGGAACATTTATACAAATGCTCACAGGAGGTTGGAGATAGTTTGAATTATGGTCAGGACAACTTATTTTATAGTTCAAAAGCAGCAGCCTGGTCTTCACTTTATGAAATGATATATGATATAGGTGCTGCCACCTCGAATAAACCTGAAAGTTACACAGGGATTCTGTGGACTTGATGTCCAAGGACAGAAAAAGAGTATTGCCTTGAAAGAAAAATGCCGTACCGTAAGACAGAGCTACAGAGATTTTTGTAGAAAATACAATTTTCTGACAAGGTTGTCTCATCTTGACAAGACATGAATTAGGTGTTATGTTAATACTGTAATTAGGCATCTCATTACTAATAATTAAAAAGACATTGTTTACCTCAAAAATTGATTGCACCAATATTTGATTTACAAGAAAATAAAGGCTTTAAGACAACTGCTTTAAGCAGAAAGCAACATTGTATTTTAAAAGTTAAACCTAGAAATGCTGGTTTTAGAAAATAGAAAATATATCTTTGTATTAAGACAGTTGACACTTTCATTCTGTTTTAAACTCCCTGTTTTATACATGTGGCTCATATATGTGTGCCCACAATAGTTTGTACAGGGTTGAATTTTGTTACTAACTTTCTTTAATAAGAGGAAAAAAACACTAAGAATTGCAATTCAATAGTTTATGTATTACATGCATATCAAGATGAAAATCTATTAAAATTGGTCAAATTACTCTGCTATGACCATGACCATTAACCAAGAAACACTGGGTTTGGCATAGTCTTAGGCATCACCGGAAAATGTAAAGAATATAATGAATCTGCTCATTCTTACTCTGTCCAGTTTAATTCTACAGAAACAAGGTAATACAAAATATTCATCCAAGAGTATAAAATTTAATGAGGAAGATATTCAGATACACAGATACGATGCAATATACAACATAGCATAAGAATAAAATGAACTGGGAGAAGAGATTGGACTAAACATTTCCTTTTGTGTCTATGATTAGATGAGTCAGGGAAAGGAGGGGTTATCATGAAAGACTTAGTTGTTTAAAGGAATTAACTATATTTTATTCATTTTTATAATCTTAGTTTGGAGCACGGTATGATTGGCACTGAACAACTACTGCGATGAATGAATAAAATAATTTTTAATGGATGAATTCAAATTAGCTAGGTAGGTTAAAAAATATAAATATTCTAAGTATGCTATTCTAAATACGCTATGCTATTTCTCAGAACCTTTTCAGACTTGCGCCCCTCCGAAGTCAGGTTGTCTCTTCCCCGAAGTCAGGCCATCTCCTCCTCTACCAAATGAGACTCCGGTCTTTATAGGCACAGGATGGGGAGTGCATTCTGACTGGTTTGTGAATATGCAAAAATGGTTAAAGCAAAGACACCACTCAAAGTTGGGCACAACAGTGTGGAGAAACAATTAGGAAAGGGTAGGTATATGTAAAATAGGTGAAGGGTGGGGATTGATCCGAGGAAAGTGCACCGAACCCAGAGGACAAGTTCTCAATCTGGTCCAAGGATTTAACTCGTAACTTGGCTTTCAGGCTTTAAGGTGTCTTCAGCTTGGAGATGGGGTTTCACTAGGTACCTGTCCCTATCTGCCTAGGCATTTGGCTGCCTCCTGCTACTATCAATTCCATAACAGAAAAAGACATGTAGCAATGTGTGTGTGAAATAAAATAGTGTGTGAATGTGAGTCTAAGAAATATCCTTAACATTCTCAGCTATAGAATATATACGAGCTGTAGCATATGAGGCACAAAAGGTAGGTGGAGTATACATCATAGAGTGTCTTAGTTAAAGAGATAAGAGTGTTTGTGGAAGCATGATTAATCTACTTCAGAAAGATAGCTTTAGCAACAGTATGAAAATGATTTGATTGTGAGGATCCTGGTGATGTTAAAGGACGAGGAAGCTGGAGGAAGGAAGTTGGGGGATTATGGAAACTTTATGTTCAGCAACAAATTAGGATCCTGCACAAGCAAGGAATGTTAAAGGCCAGAATTAAGACAATAGTGAAACAAAAACAGAGGAATTAATGTTCTGGAAGCAGTGAATGATCCCAGTGGAATTTCTGAATATTGTGTATATTTGTCAGAATGTAGCACCAACTATGCAAATGTTCTTGCACCAAAAACTTGCAAACCACAAAGGCAACCCCTTAATTACTAATGCCAATTAGTGCCATTGCAGTAATTTCCCGAGTAAGCAATGTGTTCATTTCTCTGGCAAGTTATCTCAAAGCATGGAAAGGCTGAGGCATTTCAGGACCCACGCCCTGCAAAAGAAACTGAAATGCTCTAAGGTAAAACAGAAGACAACTATGCAACAAGAGAGCCAAATATTCCAAGGCAATGGAGTGTAGCACAGTTTGCATCCAAAGATCAAATTCATAAAGCCACACATCAAAACAACTATTAGAAGAAGGCATTCTAAAATCATCCGCAACACCACTGACACAGTCAAAATATTCATAAACCAAACAAAACAATGTTCAAGCACCCACAGGTCCCTATCAATCTTTTGAAGTGCAAAACAGCCAAGGGAAATGCATTTTTAAGATAAGTGCACCTAATATGACTTTGTAAAGTAACTTTATGTCCTAAAATGCCAGTGTTATAGGTAATAAATATAAAATCAAGGCAATAAATATTCCTTCAAACATGCAGCAGCATTGAGCAGCATTCCCTTTTGGTTTCCAGAATATGATTTCCAAAACTGCAGCAGGGAAAATACTTACTTTGAACCTCCTGCCTCTCCAAATCCAACATAAGCTGGTCTGGATTGGAACAATTGTCACCTATAGTCTCAGCATGGAATGTGACTGTTTTCAAGATTCCTTTCATGATGCTGTCAGCATGAAAACTCTCAATTGTGTCCTCAGCTTGATCTTTAAATGTCATTTTTAAAACAGATTTGAAGTAAAAGAATACCATTCTCTCCATTTTTTCAAAAGGAGATATTTCCTTCATAAGTTTATAAAAGTCTAGGTGTTAATGAATTACTCACCTAATATAGACTCCTTAAGGCAACAGCAGCAGCTTGCATCAGGCACCCTAGGGAGTATAGGGGACTTAGAAACAAAGAACTATTTACCTATAAATCTTGTGCACATGTTTTCAGAAGGGCAAGACTTGTTCTTGGTTTCAGGTAAGGTCAACAAGCTTAAAAAATGACAATTCTTGGAATTTCTCAGTGACTCTATGAGACCTATGTAACAGCCACTCAATATATATGTTAAATAATGTTTTCTGTGAAATTTCTTTATATATTAAGAAGGGCTTTCCTGTATTTCTTATTCCACTGAATTCCTGGAAGGGGACTATCCCACTTTGGCAAAGCTCCATGAAACGAATAACCTTGGGAAAATGTGCATAAAAATGTATTACTGAAGGCATTATGTTCCAATATATGAGCCTCTAGTTTCTTTGCTTTTCAGGGGCTCACAAAGCTATATATTTTCAGAGAACTAATTGTGTTCATTTATTGCAAATTTTATAATAGCAAGCTAAATATGTTGGTATTTTAGAAGATGAATTTGAAGAAGTAAATTGTAGAGATCTTTGAGAGGCAATGTGGTCTGCATTACAATGATGGTGGTAAAATAAATGGAAAGACTTGGAAAGATTCAAGAAATGTTTAATAGACAATGACAAGTAAATTATTGCATGTAGTGGATGAGGGAGTATACAAAGAAAACCTCATTGTTTTGGGCTTGAGTAACTGGGTGATTATATTAATAACGATGAGAAAAAAAGATAAAATCTAGTACGGGAAGTATTCTAATAAGTGTCTTTTCCCAGATAAGGAATAATTGAGAGGAAAACTTTCCTTTTTGACTCAGTCATGCCTTTAGCAGAAGGCAATATGACATAATAGATTTCACTGTCAACAGACAAGTTTTTAAAATTTTCATCTAGCAGTTGACTCATGTGTGATATTAGTAACGCCATTTGACTTATTTGAAACACATTTTCATTCTTTCTTTCTTTCTTTCTTTTTTTTTTTTTTTTTTTTTTTTTTTTTTTGAGACGGAGTCTTGCTCTGTCGCCAGGCTGGAGTGCAGTGGCGCAATCTCGGCTCACTCCAAGCTCCGCCTCCCGGGTTCACACCACTCTCCTGCCTCAGCCTCTGGAGTAGCTGGGACTATAGGAGCCTACCACCACGCCCAGCTAATTTTTTGTATTTTTTAGTAGAGACGGGGTTTCACCCTGTTAGCCAGGATGGTCTCAATCTCCTGACCTCGTGATCCGCCTGCCTCGGCCTCCCAAAGTGCTGGGATTACAGGCGTGAGCCACCGTGCCCAGCCTAAAACACATTTTCATGATCTATAAAATAAATAGGCTGATGAGACCACCCCCTCTACCAGCTGCTAGGAGAACAAAATTAGATCGTGTATGAAGTGCCGCTTGAAAATGTCTATCTAGTCTCAAACCTTCCTGCCTTTTTCTAGATGTGTTAATATGCAGGTGACCAAAGCAAATTGTATTAACAGTTTAAGGCAGCAGTTCCCAGTTTTTTTTGGCACCAGGGACCAGATCTGTGGAAGATTATTTATCCATGGACTGGGGGTGAGATATGGTTTTTGGGACGATTCAAGTGCATTATATTTATCGTGTACTTTATTTCTATTACAATTACATTGTAATATATAATGAAATAATTATAGAACTCACTAAAATGTAGAATCAGTGGGAGCCTTGAGTTTGTTTTCCTGCAACTAAATGGTCCCTTCTGGGGTTGATGGGAGACAGTGGCACCTGAAGTGTGTTGCTTACGTCCAGTCTACTCCAAAATTGCTTTTCAGTTGTTGTCACTGCAGAAAACCCTGCTTCACAAAGATAGCATGTTGGAAATGGAAGCAGGCTTCTCAGTGCTTTTGTGGCAATCTCAGGATATTCTGCCTTGACTTTAATCTGAAATGTATGGAGATTTGAAGTTGTCTCAAACATACTTTTAAGGCCACCATCATTTGTGATCTCAAGAGGGTGATCCTCTTCTAGCACAGACAAAGTTGATTAACCTGGCTTATTCACAGATGGGCTGCAGATCCATTCCTTCCAAGTTTGGGGGTCTTCTATGGCTGGGAAGTAATGCTCAGATGCTTGAAAGCTGAGATAGGTGCTGATGTACCAACTGGGAGAAAGAAGACCCTGGTTCAATCTCTTTCAAAATCTCTGCTAATGTTTGAAACATGTCAAAAATCCCAATGCTCACTCATTGCCCTCATAATTCCCATTTGGCTTTGAATGCCTCCACTTTATCTGCTGACTGGAACAGTTATCATTTGCCCCTGACATCACAGCTTGAATTTGTTGAGCAGGTTGAATACGTCACACAAGTAAGCAAGTTTTGTCACCCATTCTGTGCCACTGAGTTGTGCTTCCAGTGGTGACTGTTTTTCTAAAAGAAATCTCTGGAGTGGCTCTTGTAACTCCAAACCTCTGGCCAGTGATCTACCTTTAGAAAGTCACCTAACTTCTGCAGATAAAAGAAGAAACAAGTGCTCTGCATCCATCTCCTCACAGAGCTGCATGAAGAGACGTGTGAGTTAAGGGTGTGTAGTTTAGTGTGGTTGATAGTTTTAATCACACCCTGCAAAAGGTTAAGTTCAGGTGACATTTTTGAGTTAGCCAGCATTTCTCTATGGATGACACAGTGTGTAAACTCACATTCAGAAGCAATCTCTTTGATCCAAGTAGTGAAACCAGAAAGCAGTCAAGTCACGGTAGCCGCTCCATCCATCCATATATTCAGCACAAAAACCAATTCAGTTTTCCTGGCACGTAATCATTCAAAGACTTGAATAGTTTTGCAATTGCGATATTGGTTGGCAACAAAAGCACACATAACATGTGTTCATGCACCTCCTGAAAAATATGTTGCATAAAAACAAGCATTGTTGCCTTGTTATCAACATTGGTACACTCCTCAACCTGGATTGCATACCATGGTGATTCATTAATCCTCTCTAACAATTGTGCCTTAATATCCTCTGCCATTTCACCAATTTGTCTACTTATGGTTCTAGCTGAAAGAGGAAGACGTTGCCACCTTTTGAACTGCAGCCTCTCTGAGAAGTTCATGACAAATGTCCTTAGCAACAGGCAGGATCAACTCTTCACCAATAGTGAAGAGCTTCTTGGCTTTAGCAATGCAGTTAGCAACTAAGAATGACGCGCTCAGTGCAGACACATTTGATGAAGTGGTAGTCTTCAATAATTGCTTCTGTTCTTTATGTTGATTTTTTTTTCTTTTGGAAAACTCCAAAGGCTTGTATTTTAATGCAGGTTGCTTGGTCTCCATCTGGGGAAGCAGTTTTGAAGGTTTCATGCCTTTGTTGGATAGCTGGTTGCCACATATTATACAAAGTGGGCTTGGAGAATGTGAATCGCCTGTAGCAATGAACTCATGATTTAAGTAGGACTGTTGGTATTATATTTTAAATGCAGATTTTTGTTGGCAGTCTTAGAGTCTTCTGCTATCTCATCATTGGCTCTTCCCCCTTTTCAAAGTTTTCCAGTAATGTTTGTTTTTTACTCATTTTGGCTAGGGTTAGCTTGTGGGTTTACCAAAACCATGACTGAGACAAGTGCATAGTGTGAGAAAAAGGTATAGATGGAAGTGGTAAATAAAATAATGAGTGGACCACATGTGGACTAAAATAAGTGTCAGATTCTGACTTAAATCCTGCCACCAGATGTAGCTTGTCGCTTGCCAGCCACTAATAGGGATTTGATATGAGTCTGCAAGCAATTGACGTATTATGGTCTCTGTTCAGTGAAACCTGTCTACTAATGTTAATCTTTATTTGCAGCTGCTCCCCGTTGCTCATATCACCACCTCAGCTGCACCTTAGATCATCAGGCATTAGGTTATCATAAGGAGCTTGCAGCTTAGATCCCTCACACACACAGTTCACAATAGAGTTTGGGTTCCTATCAGAATTTAATCCTGCTACTGATCTGACAGAAGGCAAAGCTCAGGGCGGTAATGTGAGTGATAGGGAGCAGCTGTACATACAGATGAAGCTTTGCTTGCTCACTGATCACCTCCTGCTGTGCAGCCTAGTTCCTAACAGGCCACGAACTGGTACCTAAGAGGCCATGAACTGGCACCCCTAGTTTAAGGAATATAGAGTTTTTCCTGCTTACTTCAAAAAGAGTGTATCAAACCAAAGTCCATACCCTTTGAAACTATGCTATGAGGCTTTTCTCAAAATTCCATCATGTGATGTAGAGGTATATGGGTCTTTACACTTAGGTTCAAAGTTGATGGAGGCCAGAAATTGTGGTAGAATGCTTATTGATTGGGCCACACTATGAGAGTCACTACCTCAAAAGCCTTTAGAAAGATTATGGTACATATTAAAATTTCTCAGTATAGAAATTCCTCAAAATTCTCTTTTTCACATTTTCTTTGATGAATGCAGAGAGGAAAGAGAGACAGAGTGTATGTTTGTGTGTGTAAAATAAGCTCAGACATTATGAAATGGCCCTGCTCTGAGCTGTTCTGCCTCTTACTACAGTTAGTTCTGCTATAACAATTGTTTTGAAAACACAAATTTATTCTAGTGTAATGGATATATTAGGGTACAATTTAAGCATGGTGTGAATTTCCTGTTTACTTATGCATGAATTCATCCCTGAGGAACACTAGGTGAATGCATAAAACTGCACTTAGCTGAACTGAGCTATGTAGGAATCCACAACAGTGCAAGCACAAACACCCCTCAAGTATCTACCAGCCGCCTTAGCTGATGACATGGGTTATGAGCCACTCCCATCCACCCCTGTAGTTACAGCTTTCCACCTGATTTCAAATAACCCTCCTTTCACCACTTCACAATTACTTGCAGGCTGAAACCTTCCAATAACCTCTCCCTAAAGCAAACTTCACATCTTTCTCAAGGTAAAATACATATTTCATGTATTTTTTTATATATTTATCAATTCCTTAATGTATATGCAATGCACTTTTGACCTTATCAGTTTATCATTTTTTCAGATGTGTCCCTTATGAAGTTGTTGAATGTTATACACTTTACCTCATCTCCACCTTAACATTCACGCTTTTCATTGTGTGATTTTGCATAGCACAGTACATTTTAGGAATACATATGCCACACAGCATAATTGACTGTATCTATAAACTTGTTCAGGTAACATGATCCTCTTCAGTACTCCCTGTAAAAGGTTAAAAATAGTAGAATCAATCTCAGAGCTGTTGACAAAATTAAAATACGTGTGGCGCATTTAGTATATGCCATGCAATATCATAGTACTTAATACATGTTAGATATTGTGATAAGCAGTATAATAGCTCCCTGAAGCTATCCACACACTAATCTCTGGAACTTGTGAATATTTTGTGTTACACAGAAAAGTGGACTTTGCCAATGTAATTAAGACTTTGGATATTCAAATAGAGAGTATCTTGGATGATGCAGGTAGCCCCAGTCTAAACACGTGAACCCTTAAAGGCAGAGGATTTTCTTAGGATGAAGTCAGAAAGATGCAGCAGAGGAAAATTCAGTGAGATTTGAAATTCTTGACAAGCCATTGCTGATTTGAAGATGAAGGCGGGCAAGTGATGTGGGAATGTAGGAGTCTTTACGGACAGGCTCCAGGATAACAGTCAGCAAGGAAAAGGAAATTAGATTTTTCCCTTAACCTCAACGAGGTTAGAACCAGATTCTTGCTAGCTAGCTGACACCTTGATCTGGGCCTTTCCCAACCTGAAATGGAGAAGCAAAACAAGTCCATCCATACTTCTGACCTACGGAGTTCTGGGATATGTTTTAAACTGTGAACTTTTGGGTAATTTATTATGGGAACAATAGAAAATGTAAGTTTTATTGCTATTAAATGTTTCTATTTTTATTAAGGGAAGAGTACATTGCTATTGGGAAAAATATCATTTTAAACTAAAAATGTTATATTTTAAGTTTTTAAGTTAACAAGTCAGTCATCAGTTACTACCTTAAGAGCAGCATGAAAGGAACAAAGGAAAAATTCCTGAGAGAGAAACCTTGGCAAGAAGGAGAGATGTTGCAGGCAAACTCCATTTGCCTCACAAATGTGTTTTGGGCCAGTCTTTCTTTATATGTCGCTAAACTTTGTTAAATATTTGTATATACTTTGGGAGGCTGAGGCAGGTGAATCACTGGAAGTCAGGAGTTCTCCACCAGCCTGGCCAACATGGGAAAACCCCGTCTCTACTAAAAATACAAAAATTATCCAGGCATGGTGCGCATGCCTATAGTCCCAGAACGGGAGGCTGAGGCAAGAGAATTTCTTGAACCTGGGAGGTGGAGGCTGCAGTGAGCCAAGATCGCGCCATAGCACTCCAACCTGGGTGACAGAGTGAGACTCCATCTCGAAAATAAAGAAATAGTATGTCAACTCCAAGTCTTGCCATTAGAAAGACCATAAAAGGTTTAAACCTATATGTTAGTGTCCTATTACTGCTGTAACAAATTACTAAAACACTAGTGTCTTGAAACAATACAAATATATTGTCTCCCAGTTCTGGAGGTCTGAAGTTGAAAATCGGTCTCACTGGTGTAAAGTCAATGTATCAGAGGGCATAGGGCTACTACTGGAGGCACTAAGATAGAATCTACTTCCTCACCTTTTCCAGCTTCTACAGGCTGCCAGCAGCTGTTAGCTTATAGCTCCTTCCTCCCTCTTCAAAGCCAGCAGTGCAGCATCTTCACATCCTTCTCTAACCTCTGCTTCCTTCATCACATCTCCTTCTCTCACGTTTTCCTTCCTGCATCCTTCTTATGAGGGTCCTTATGATTATATCAGTTCTACCCAGATAATCCAGGACAATCTCCCCATCTCAATATCCTTAACTTAATCCTTAAGTAAATTTCCCTGTGCCCTGTAAAGTAGAATATTCACAGGTTCTTGGTATTAGGATTTGGACATTTTGGGAGGGCCATCATTCTGCTTCCCACAGCCAGAAACAAATATATTTCTAATGGAACACATGATTTCTTAAATAATTGTAACAGTTCCATTCCAGCTATTTCCCTTAAATCATACATTCTTGCAGTTTTCCATCCCCTAGAGTCTCTATTTGCTTCAGGACATGAGTAGATAGAACTTCATTAATGAGACAATAGGCTGGAAGAAAGGTTCCAGGTGAAGACTATACTAGTGAGGGGGGAAAAAACAAAAATACTGTTTTTTGGACTCCTCCAATATTATTCCAGTTGTTCCACAAACAACACACACACACACCAGTCTATCTTTCTCTTTATCAATCTATCTGTCCATATAACTACCTATCTATTTAGACGTTTATTTTTCAAAATGATTTATGGTGCCTCTTTTGGTGTTTAATTTTCTAAATGTGCAAACATCTGCATTTTTTTATGAAAGCCTAAAATATGTATCATAAGCATGTCATATTATTAAGCATGTTTTGAGATCTAAAACCAGTTAGTGTTCTGTAAACTGAAAATAAGTAATAAGGTGTTTTTATATTCTCTAAGCCAAATATTCCAACTTACACTTTTATTCTACAACTAATTATCAAGTGTCTACAAAGTGCCAGGCTCTATTCTGGGCCTGGGGATTTAGTAGGACCAGAAACAACAACAACAGGAACAACAAAGGCTAACACAAATATCTGTCTTTATGGAGCTCACAATTCAATAAGATAGCTGAGCAGTAAGTAAATAAATAATAATACAAGGACAGTATAATATGTCACTTAATGATAGTGCTACAGGAGAGTGAAAAAAGGCAGGAAAGTGGGGCTAGGGGCAGGAAGGTTCCAAAGGAAACTGCAATTTTAACTATGGTGGCCAGACTCAGATGCTTTGCTGAGAAAGTATCTGAGCAAATAAAAAGGAGGTGAGAGATAAAGACTCAAGAGTATTTCAAGAAAAGAATCTTTGGTGGAGGAAGTGGAAAATCCTAGAGAAGGAAATGAGATTTATTCTTTGAGAACATTAATTCCATCTTTTAACTAATATTTATTGATGGCCTCAAATGGGTGGGGCACTCTTACATCAGTACACAAAATAAATCCCCTTTCTTCAAAAAACTTATATTCCAAGGAATAACTTGACTTTCCTTTAATTTATTCTACTCTGTCATTTTTCTGAAAATGAGGGAAAATCAATTTTCCTGTTTATGAAACAAGAATAGCACGATAAGGCCAAAAGAGAACTTTAGAGATTATTTAGCCAAAATGTATAAAGTACTAAGAATCATTTTTATAGAATAATGATTGGCCAGTATAATCACCACATTGAAATCTTGGTTTTAGTTTGCTTATTGTTAGTTTGAATTTTAGTTCCATCGCATCTAGGCCTTACATTTGTAGGGCTTCAGTTGGAACCAGATGATATTTGGAACAAAACTGATTTCATGAAGATGATTTCCTAGAGTCTAACACCCAGTAAATGCAGTCAGTTTATTCAAACATTACACAGTTTCCAGAGTAATGTATGTTGCACAGATAAAATAAATCATGGATTTAGAGAGAAGCTGAAGTGTTGTCAACTGGGCTGTAAATGTTTCAACATAATAAACAGTACAGTAGAATAGAAGTAGCTCAAAAGTTGAAGATTTCAGTTTGTGATGCAGGGAAAAAGGATCTGATTTAGGTAGGAAAGAAAAGAGAATTTTAATGATGGAAATGGTCTAAAAGAAATCGCATGTATTACGGTTGTCAGTGTGACAGATGGTGAGACTGTATATAATAAAGTCAAAAGATATTTTGACAAGAAAGAAGATGGATCTGACAGTTCAGAAATCAGAATCCTGGGCAGTAAAAAAATGAGAAAAATATAATTGAATGTGTGCTCAGCTGATACATAGTTAATTTTACACAGCCCAAGGCAACAGAGTTTGGGAAATGGTCAGTAGTGTTAGCAGACTTGATAAAACAAAGAGAAGAGGAGGGATAATGTGAAAACAAAGCAAAGGAAGACAACATTCTACCACCTGTAAAATAGTATTTTCAGTAAATTATTTGAAAAAAAAAAACAGAAACTAACCCATCTGAATCCATTCAAAATTGTCATTTGAACAATACAGGGCTAGATTTAAATGCTATTATACTTTACATAAATATACAACATCCCTTAAAGTAAAACTAATTTTTTTCAGAGCTACAAAGGAAATACATTTCATTAACACTGTTTCTTAAAATAATGCTAGAAAACAAGGTCTCTTTTTGACACAGGTATTTGAATTTCCTTGACCATTAACATCTTGTAACTACCATTGTTTTAAGATATAATTCTATTTAAACAAATCTAAAAAGTGATAGATTCTTTAGAACATGAATAAGTTATATAAAGGATTACCCATGTTTCTTTCAAAAAGTGACTGTGTTATTCGCCTGATGTTATGCTAGGCTTCCGTATTGTTATCACAGGGACACTCTCAAGTATAGCTTAAAAATACACTTGTCCTTCACATTCTTAATACTTTTAGGTCAGTATATCTGTAGCAGCAACCCCTTATGTTAAAACTTGGAAAGGGTAAAACATAATGGCTTCATACTGAAGATTTCAGGAGGGGAAAGAAAGGCCCTAAGGAAAAACAAAAAGAAAGAAACTGGTTTAAGAACACACAGTGAGCATGGGCAGAGTGGACACATCGAGGCAGACATTCCACCTGTGTAGTCCATGCTCTTAACAACTTTGCCATAATGACTTATAGCCTTACCTGTGAAACATTCCCCGTCATTATCCTTGTCAGTCACATGTGCATTTACAACAGGAAAATGAGACAAATATCTAAATGCTTTCAGAAGAAACCCAACAGTAGGAAAAAATACCAGAAATGAAGAGTGTCTCTATGTTGTTTTTGTAAAGGACAGAGTTCTCAGAGATATTTTATGTGTATAGATGAAACTAAAAACGGCATTGCAGGATGCTTTAATAATCTTTATTGCATCATATTTGTGAAAATTATACTACATCACCGCCATCTGTAGTGATTCATAAATCACAAGGCAATAAAGCCTTCTAGTAAATCTTATGCCCACTCTCTTCACATTATTGATCCCTTTTATTTGCTGATGCAAGAACTCTTCCATATGTTGATGCAGCATCCGTGATCTATGTATCATTATCCTTTATGTCTAATAGCATTTTCTATAAATCAATATCCTTCCTCTTTGAAGATGGTCCTGCAGAATGAGTTGCTATATGCTTGTGTGAGCATCGCTGAAAGCCTGGAGGTGTGGCATGGCTTGCCATTCCCTCATTAGTCTGAGGAAATTTGTAGGTGATCGTTTGTGGATCTTCCATGGGTTTTGTCACAGCCTCACCCTGTTAACTCTATGTTCCTAGTGAGTAGCCTCAGCAGTTTTAGCCTAATCACTGCACTGTGCCTAGTGGTCAGCAGTCTTGGATCTGTGCTTATCATCAGATACAGCCCTGTTCCACTACTTGACACTCTCCTTAACCATAACCTCCTGGTGGTCCCACTTCTATCAGCCTCCATCTGCTAACACATCAATCACAGAGGATTTGTTTGAGACTCTTAATACCTCATAATGTTATAATCATTGTTGTTTTTATTTTTTTGTTTTAACATTTAATACAAGGAACCTGCTGTAGTGAGAACATATTTAGTGCTGATTTGATAGTAAACTTGAGGAGCCGATTTAAGCAATTGTAGGTAAAGTCGGTTATCCACTAGTTCTCTAACCCATTCAGGCTGAGCCACTTACAGAAAACCCAATCTGCAGTGTTGTGTTATATTTCTTTTGCCTGCCAGCCTCTCAAAGCATGTGCAGTTTTGACAGTTTTTTTGCCTTGCCTGCTAGCCAAGCAGGTGACAGAACATTGCTGTAAAAGAAACTGCTTTGGATAGCTTTCAACGTTAAATCACTAGCGTAGATTTTTAATGTTAAGCAAAAAGTCCATGGTGCAAATGGAAGTATGTCTGCCTTCATATTTCACAGACTCTTAGCCTAATATGTGTTTGATATGCTATCACCTTAAACCACTAAAGCCATGTGCTGCTCAAACATCATAAAACATACAATCCTATTTTTCTGTAAAGAATAGTTTACATCTGAAGTCAGATTTATTTGAAATTTCACATGCTAACACAAAGCATTAATGTTGAGTGGGAAAACTATAGAATCTTTAGAAAGGTATCAGAATAACTTCAAAATGAATTTAGTATTTTTATGTATTATTATATATATCATCTGATATGCACTGAAAGGATGAAACCATTTAATAAAGGTTAAAAAGTAGCATTTGTGGGTCAATAATGACTTCAAAATTAAAACAAGTAACATTCTAATAATACAAGTAATATACCACTTTTAAGAAAAATAATTTGTAAAAGGTGGCTTCAAATTTTGCTGTAGAAATTATGGAAAGAACAACTTAATCTCAAAATCTTTTCTAGTATACCCAAATAAGCTGACTAAGAATTTCAACACTAGAAACTTAACAAAAATGAAAAAACAAATCAAACAAAAACTCCAAAATACACCAAAAATGTAAAAGTGTATATTTATTAGGGTTAATAAATAAAGAAGAAAGTAAAAGAAGAGATAACACAGAATGCTTCTTCCCTCTAACCACCCATTTCTGGTCACAGATGGGAAAATCTTACATTTAAGATCCTCTCTAATATAGATGTTTCTTGTAATACGTAGGATATTAATAGTTCTCTTTGGACCACGATATTCTTGACAATAAGTCCAGTAAGTCCTACAATTCCTTATATCCAAACAGAAAGTTATTGTAGTAGAAATGGGTAATCAAATGACATTTGATTCATTCATTCATTCCACTCATTGAGGAGAGGGTTTCATGTTTTGTGTTACTTTCCTATCATGTTCTCCCAGCCCAACCCCTTCCCACCCATCAGAATAGGGGCTAATACCCCAAAGTATCATATCTTATTGACTTATTTACTCAGACTCAGAGAAGCAATGATTTAAGGCATTATGAGCTCAACTGATTTATCTTCCTAGAGAAATGGAGTACTTCTAAAATAAGAGTCAAAATATTCATATGCCCTAGCCCTATTATGAATACAATATTAAATTTAACTCATCTATTCAGGCAAATAAAAATAATCGTTGTCATTTTGACTTCAAAGTGTCCTCTGACTTACTCCTCCAAGTCTTATTTCAGAACTAAACAGCATCACCACCCACCAAGACCTCCAGCACAGAGGAAGCAGGAGTCATCATTGATTCTATCTCATCCTCAACATTCATTTTATATCCATGTCTTATTGATTTCACCTCCAGTAACTGTTTAATCAACCTCTTCTGTTTAATCAAGCTTTTTCCTTCTTCTGTTTTTACATCCTACAATTTCCTGAGAGCTCTCCTCATAAAACATAAAATTAATCATGTAGCTCCATTGCTGATACATTTAGGTGGCCTTCTAAGGCCTACAAATTAAACCCAAAGCCTTTATCACTATGCAATGTAAACAAAAGTGTTTCAACATGTTCCACTTATAATGATCACTTAATGTTACAGGTTTGAAAATACCCCTATTCTTCCCAAGTATGTTGACTTGACAATATCCAAGACTTTTGTCTCCCTCATTCTTTTCCTTCTTTATAAGTTGTCTTTCATCTTCTTCTCTGTCAAACAAAATTCAATCAACCCTCGAGGGCCCAATTCAAATCTCCCTCTTCTTTTATGAGCCTTGCTCTATACAATCTTTCCCCCACATCACCTCTTTTGCTAGAAATTCTAATTATTTGGATGTTATGATGTGTGATGAATGTCTTTTAACAATTTACATGCCTGCATGTAAATGAGATTCTGGAGGGCAAAGAATATCTAATTCATCCTTGAATCTCAATATTTCACACATTGCCTAGCACTGGAGTTTATAAATATTTATTGAATCAAGTAAAATTCTTTAATCTTTTAAATATGCAAACATGATCTATGTATCTTATTTAAATAAATATGGCTCATGACTTAGTAGCCAACTATAGACAGATATTATAAAACTATATTGTTTAAAGTTCTGTCATGGTATATTTCTACCAAAATGTTCAGATAGAAAAAGAAGAGATTCAGCTGGAAATGCTCTTGTAAAGAACACTTGTATTCATGATAAATAGAAGAATATAGCCCTGACTAATTCAATCAGAAAAGTCCTTTTGTAGAATTCAATCCTATAACCCTATTCAATGGAGTTAATGATTGTTTCACATGAGTGATAGTAATATGTTAAGATTTATAGAAGGGTGTGCAAGAAAACATAGCCGAAAGCAGATATAATATTTAAAACATAATTCCTGTAGAACGAAAACAAAATCTATAAGACAGGGCTCCATAGAAACATAATGTTCCATTTCAGGCTTTCAAAACAGATTTACAAATGAAACATTTCATAAACAATGAATAACATGCACTTAACCTCACACAGAGGAAAATTGCAACTGAGCATGCATGTGTAATTTGCACTACAGTAATCTTACTTTTTAGCAAATGCAATGAATCCTGTCACCAAATGGTGAGCAAAGTGATGGGTGGCATACGGATGTTACTGAAATTCTCTCCAGAGGAATATGGATACAAAAATATAAGTGTAATGTTTTGTACACATAATTTTTAATTGCCAATAAATGTAAATAAATAATTTGAAGCTTGTTTTCATCAAGCTATCGATACGCTCTTTAGAAGAAGCCACTCATAAGACTGAGGAATTAAACATATTAAATTCTTAAAGTTTTATCTTGGAGGTGGGATGATGCTCATATTTCTGCATTGCGTAATTATGCTTTTTTTCAGAGATACAATTTCCTTCAGTTTTCTCACTTGCATAAAGCATGGAATTCTGGTACTTAAAAAATTTATTAGACTTTTAGTTTGTTTTATTTCTTTGCATACATACAAACCATGGGTTACCAGCTGTTTACAAGTTTACTCATGAATCTCAACTCTCCTGCACTGACCTATCATCAAACAGTAGCCATATCACCTACCAGTTCCTCAGGGAACACATGTTATTTAAGCTACTTTTTTCTCTTTAAATGTGTTACAAGTAGTAAACTATATAATTATTTTCCGGAAAAAAAATCCTTGAATTTCTTGTGAATGAAGATAAAAATATCAGTTGAATTAAATAGTGAAAAGTAAAGGTGAGGCTTGTTTTTATATTTACAAAGAAACCCTAATTAATTAATCATCTGCCAACAACATCTTAGCACACAATCTCATAACACAATGTTTAGACAATGACCCAATCCTAGAACATAGTATGGACTTCATTTATGGTTATTGAACCAAAGGTGATGCCATAGATTTTGTAAAATAACTCAGAGGAATAAGTTGTTTCTTTACAAAGTAGCCTAATAAGTACTTTGTCCAAAACAACCTACCTATGTACCATGATTCCTGTCAGCTACATCATCACTTCTAATTCTATTTGAAGATACAGTTGAAACCACTACTGAAGCAGGAAATTTCCCTGACCCCTTCACGGGTTGAAACTGGAATGCATGGGCACTGGAACTAGCTGGCTGCTTCTTCGGGGCGGCAGGAGTGGACTCCCCTGGCTCAGTCTCACTGCATTCCACCCCTCGAGGAGGGGAGTGCAGGTGAACAGGTGCAGGAGCCAGGGCAAGTGCTTTTGGGCATTGGCAGGAGCAAAACTTTGTGCGGGCCCTGTGGCAGTGTCTAGTGAGGAGTACCCATGACCCCTGAAGCCCCAGAGGATGTGTGTTACAGTGTTTTTTTGTTTTGTTTTAAACCTGTGTAAATAAAAAAAAGTAAACTAATAAATACTAATAGCTTTAAATACCTAATTCAATGTTTCTTCTCTTTTTATTCATTTTTTTATTTTTTTGAGATGGAGTCTTGCTCTGTCGCCCAGGCTGGAGTGCAGTGGCACAATCTCAGCTCACTGCAAGCTCTGCCTCCCGAGTTCACCCCATTCTCCTGCCTTAGCCTCCTGAGTAGCTGGGACTACAGGCGCCTGCCACCATGCCTGACTAATTTTTTTGTATTTTTAGTAGAGATGGGGTTTCACCGCATTATCCAGGATGGTCTCTAACTCCTGACCTCATGATCTGCCCACCTTGGTCTCCCAGAGTGCTGAGATTATAGGTGTGAGCCACCGCGACCAGCCATGTTACAGTGTTCTTTTAGTTTTGCCATCTGTGGACAGCTTAAGTCTTAAACAGCTCAGTGGGCCCCCTGCCTTTTCACGTGTAGTGGTTGCTCTCCACCAGCAAGGGCAAAGAGTCAGTGTGACAGTCTTCACTGTCTGCACCCATGGCTCCTGAGCTCTTGTTCAGTGTCCAGGAAAAATTAGGTCTTACTAACGAATTGGAGGGTGGTGAATGTGGAGGATTTTATTGCTGATGAGAATGGCTCTCTGCGGGGAGGGGAGCTGGAAAGCAGATGGAGTGGGAGGGCAGTCCTCCCCTGGAGTTCAGCAGTCCTTGGCCAGACTCCTCTCTGAAGCCACGCTGTCAAGTTGTCTCTTTGAATTCAAGCTGCTTCTCTTGGATATCCAGTTGCTTCTCTTCTCTGCTCTCTGCTGATGGAGACTGGGGTTTTAATGGGCACAGGATTGGGGGCAGAGCGGGCCATAGGTGGTTTTGGAAAAGGCAACATTCGAGTGGGAAAACAGGAATACATGTTCTCACATTGGGCCACGGTTCCAGGTTTGAGGGTGGGACCCTTGCCAAAGACTTGCCCTCTTCTGCCCAGAATTTCCCTGCCTCCTATCCTTATCACTACTAAGGCTGTATTGTATCAAGAAACCCAAGTGAGATAAATTATATTATTGCTTAACAAGTATTCACTTTCTATCCCCTTCTGTGAAAGGAATATATTCCCTACCCAATTGATGTTGAACGTGGCTATGTGACTTGCTTTTTCTAATGGGATGATAGTGGAAATTATGTGAGTAGAATTTGAAATGTGCTTGTGTGATTTGACTTGGTCTCCTGCACTTTGATCTTTTTTTCATAAAAAGGATATGTCTCAGCTATCTTCAGTTTTAAGAAGGATGAGAAACAAGTGAATGTAGTTCACAGCTAGAAAGCAAGCCTAATTGTGCCAAATCTAATGTAGCTGAACTCATGTCAACCCATAGATGAGTAAGAAATGGATGCTTACTGGCAAGCAGGTTGGTAAGTAGTTTGGTGTAAAAGTAATCATGTTTTTTTGTCCGTAAAAGCAATGGTAAAAACCGCACCAAGCTAATACATGCCAATGAGTTTTGATTTTTTTTTACACAATGTTATTATGGATACAAATGACCGATACACCAAGGAATAAAAGCATTTCATCAATACACAAGGAGAAGAAAGAATTTTAAAAGTTACTTAATTGTGAAACTATTGGTTTAACTGGTAAAATAGTTGTACAGGTGAAAGTTTAGTTTTGTTATGCATGTAAAGACATTAATAACAGAAGATTTTGAAAAGTAAAGCATCCAGTGAGAAAATATAAAAGGAAAATGACAAATATAGAAAATTCTTAGGAATGTTATTGGTGAAAGGAAGGAAAAACTAAGAGTGAAGCTTGAAGGGGTATTAGAAAATGGAAGCCTTGTTAAATTTTTGTTTCTTTTTTTCTTTAAAGGAATAAATGATCTAAATATATTTACAATTAGAAGAGAAATATCAATGAAGCAAGAGCCCTAAAATGCAAGGGAGGGACTTATTAACTGATTTCAAACAAAGCTTTGGCTCAGCTGAGTTGTGAATGACACTGCACAAAGTGAAAGAGAGGAAACAAACTTACTCTGAGACAGGAGGAAAAAAGAGTAATGTTACGGATAAGTTCTAAAGACATAAGGAAGCTGTGATCACCTAGATATGTTGAAATGACAAGATAGATAGCAAACAAAGGCACTTGTGCTAGATGACCTATATTTGCCAACATGGGATAAGGAGATTGCATGACTGAATAACTTGGAGAAGAGCACAAACAACTTTTACTTTTACTTATTTATTTTTTTTGAGATGGGCATCCCGCTCTCTCACCAGGCTGGAGTGCAGTGGCGCGATCTTGGCTCACTGTGACCTCAGCCTCCCAGGTTCAAGCAATTCTCCTGCCTCAGCCTCCAAGTAGCTAGAACTACAGGCACGCGCCACCATGCCCAACTAATTTTTATATTTTTAGTAGAGACAGGTTTTCTCCATGTTGGCCAGGTTGGTCTCCATCTCTTGACCTAGTGATCAGCCTGCCTCGGCCTCCCAAAGTGTTGGGATTACAGCCATGAGCCACCATGCCCGGCGTGTATCAATAACAAAGATGATGGTGACAAGAGCAAACTGTCTGAAAATTCGATGTTATTTATATTAGTAATACTACAAACTCTTAGTCTTGTTAAGATTAATTCCAAAATGTGATCTTAACGTAAATTCGAGGATTCATTTGGGGCAGGCAATTCAATGTCTAGGGTCCATTTACTTCTGCTTTCCTGTTTTTAACGTAGGGCAACTACAATTTCATCTTGGAGAAAAGAAAATCATAGATTTTATCAAATAACCTCATCTTTTACATGAACAAGATAACTATTTACTTTCTCTTTAAAAATAAAGCATACTGAAACTGGACCCCTTCCTTATACCTTATACAAAAATTAACTCAAGAAAGATTAAATACTTAAACGTAATACATAAAACCATAAAAACTCTAGAAGAAATCCTAGGCAATACCATCCAGGACATAGGCATGGGCAAAGACTACATGACTAAAACACCAAAAGCAATTGCAACAAAAGCCCCAGTTGACATATGGGATCTAATTAAACTAAGAGCTTCTGCACAGCAAAAAACAAAACCAAAAACAAACAAACAAAAAAACAAAAAACAAAAAACTATCATTACAGTGAACCGGCAGCCTACAGAATGGGAAAACATTTTTGCAATCCATCTGACAAAGGGCTAATATCCAGAATCTACAAGGAACTTAAACAAATGTACAAGAAAAATACAACGCTATCAAAAAGTGGGCGAAGGACAGGAACAAACACTTCTCAAAAGAAGAAATTTATGCAGGCAACAAACATATGAAAAAAAGCTCATCTTCACTGGTTATTAGAGAAATGCAGATCAAAACCACGAGATACCATGTCACACCAGTTAGAATGGTGATCATTAAAACGTCAGGAAACAACAGATGCTGGAGAGGATGTGGAGAAATAGGAATGCTTTTACACTGTTGGTGGGAATGTAAATTAGTTTAAACATTGTGGAAGACAGTGTGGCGATTCCTGAAGGATCTAGAACCAGAAATACCATTTGATCCAGCAATCCCATTACTGCGCATATACCCAAAGGATTATAAATCATTCTACTAAAAAGACACATGCACACGTATGTTTATTGCAGCACTGTTCACAATAGCAAATATTTGGAACCAAATCAAATGCCCATCAATGTTAGACTGGATAAAGAAAATGTGGCACATATATACCATGGATTACTATGCAGCCATAAAAAAGGATGAGTTCATGTCCTTTGTAGTGACATGGATGAAGGTGGAAACCATCAATCTCAGCAAACTAACACAGGAACAGAAAACCAAACAGCACATGTTCTCACTCATAAGTGGGAGTTGAACAATGAGAACACATGGACACAGGGAGAGGAACATCACACACTGGGGCCTGTCGGGGTTGGGGGGCAAGGGGAGGGATAGCATTAGGAGAAATACCTAATGTTGGTGACGGGTTGCTGGGTGCAGCAAACCACCGTGGCACGTGTATACCTATGTAACAAACCTGCATCGTCTGCACATGTATCCCAGAACTTAAAGTATTAAAAAAAAAAAAAAAGATGTTATTACCTCCTGGACTGGATTGCAGAGAAAACTGTAAATGTTTTAACACACTAGTGTTTCTACTGCCAAATTCCTGTTAGCTCATTAATTGCATTCCATATACACCTTTGCAAATGTTTGCCCTATAGTCTGTTTATAAACATCTTAGATATGGCAGAAATTTTTTAAAAAGTAAAAGAGATAAAAAACAACATTCATATGAATTATACTAATTTATTTTTATTTTTGAATTATTATTTTTTGAGGGAATCATAAGTATAAATTTACTGTATACCTAGTGGCGTATAGTAAAATTGTAGGCATAAGGATAAAAGGAAATAATAAACTTCATAGTGCTAAGCTTCAAACCCAAACCTCTAAATAACAGGACAGGCTCAGATACCTCAGGGATCAGGCAGATAATACAAATAAATGAAACAGGCAAAAAAGAGTACAGTCTTGCCAAGAGAGGCAATCCCTACTTAACTCCAACTGATTGTTCTCGTTTGAAAACACAAATCACAACTGCCAAATCTGACTGTTCAGGAGAAGCCAGAAATTCTGATGTTTAATGTGAAACCTCTAGATTTCTTATATGGTAGCACAATTTTCTTGAAAACACTAGGGAATCTAAATAAAGCTGACCATCTATCAGTTTCAGTGCTGTGTTGTGCAAATGATGAATGGCATATCCCCTAATTGTGGTATTAGACTGCCTCTCACCAGCCACAATTTGTAATTGCAACAATGGCATCACCAGATAGGACTCTCCTGCTTTGCTATGCACACATTCCTGAGCCCTGGAGAACAACTAACTCTACAGGAAAAAGTGGAAGGCTCATCTAAGCCATTCTTGCTAGCTTTCATGACTAGCTGCTGGCCTACAGGCAATAAATTCCCAACTGCTCCTGCAAGAAGGCTTTAGGGCCTGGGAGGTCTTTATCTGGTTCAGAAGGCAAGGCTGCTTCTCAAAGCACCTCCAAGTGCTTTGGGGCCCCTGTTCAGATGGCAGGCATTTCTGGTTACCAGCACCTGATGACTGACAGGAGCAGGGCAGTCGTACTCACATCCAGGAGCTTGGTGCTTAACAGATGGTACACTGATTTCACAACATCATCTACTCTGGGGATGATCCACTTGGCCACCACAATGATGCTGCTGACAGTGGCTGAAGTCTTCTTCTCAGCCTCTGAGCCCGTTGTCATGGCAACAAGTTTTTCTCTCAAAGTGTGACAAATCTTCAAGATGACACTGCAGTGGGACATGAGACCCAAGGCATCCTAGATCCAGTCTTCATTCTCCAGAATGGGCTCTATGCCAGAGTGGGCGATGATGACATCATCTAGTTCTAACTCAGAGAGCTCAGATTGGGTCTCCATGGCACCCAAGAGACTCATAATGGGCTTGGAATCATAGCGCTGCAGCAGGTCTCCTGGCCAGCGGTAGCGCTGCACTCAAACCACCACCAAGACTGCAAACAAAGCCAGAAAGATGGTAGCCAGCACGCTTATGGCAACAATCACTGTGGCCTTCTTGCTTCTCGGTGGCTCCTGACTTAGTCTCACTCATATCCTCCTCATAGGCTAAATTTTCTGAACTGTAGATGAGCAGTCCCATGGCGATGGGAGCAAGCTATATTAACTTAAGAAGTATTTTTTAAATACCACAAAATATGATACCTTCTATTATGTTTAAAACAATAAAACAAACGAAACCCTTAGATGACAAATCCTAGTAACAATATTATATGGTAGTGCTTACCCAATCACGAATCTTCTGCCCACATTGCAGATATTTTAAGGGAAAAAAAAACAAGTAGAAACAAACAAAAAAATAGATTTACTGCTGGCCATATGGAGAAATTCTATTTTCAATAAATAATATAATTCAGAAAAGCTTTGTTGAGGACTAAAGCGAATAAGCACTTTGTAACCTTTACTTCCAAGAAACATTCCTTTTATTATCCATGTAAGTTATCTATAGAAAAAAATATTTCTAGCATGTTTTTATTTTTTTTTTAAGTTTTGTTTGAAGCTTTGAAGTATTCCTTAGCAATTTGTGTTTGGAGAGAAAAACTAGATATCTGGCATATGCAATAGGCACAATTTTTAGTTTGCAAGTGTTTTGATGTGATTTTTTCCACTGAAAATATTGCTATAAGAGCATAGAAATCAGAATAAGTTAAATCAATCTCCTTATAAAAAATTTTGGGGTTTGTGTAAACAATCTGCTGTAAGTTGTTTATGACTATTTCTAAGTATTTCTGTTACCCATTTACAATTTTTTGTAAAAGTTGAGGCCATTCTGCTCCATTTTCTCTAAGTTCTCTCTCAAGGAAAAAATAAATTCTACCTAAAACTACACTAGAAAGTGTGTATATGCTCGCACATGTGTCCACATGGGGAAGAGTAGAGATTGGAGAAAATGTTCACACGGACAGGAAGGGGTATTACTGTGCCCTCTCAGAAATAAAGAACAAAATCAAGAACACTATGATTTTTCTTAATTTTAATATATCTTTTGAGTATTTGTATATAGTGACATTCTCATTAACTATGATTTCAGAGCAATAGGAATTCTATATTTATTATTCTATTATTTTTCTATTAGTTCTTTCTCTCTAATGTATGTTGCACAGAGGTATGCTTATATAAACCTAAATATGTTAATGAGGTGATTAAGACATAATATGCACTATATTATAAGACTGAAGTGTCTAGTCTAAATGACTTACTTTATGGTACAGTATAGGTTAAGTTTTCTGACTTTTTTTTTTTTTTTTTTTTGAGACCCTGTCATGCTCTGTCGCCCAGGCTGTAGTGCAGCGGTGCAATCTCCGCTCACTGCAAGCTCCATCTTCCGGGTTCACGCCATTCTCCTGCCTCAGCCTCCCTAGTGGCTGAGACTACAGGCGCCTGCCACCATGCCTGGCTAGTTTTTCGTATTTTTAGTGGAGACGGGGTTTCACCGTGTTAGCCAGGATGGTCTCGATATCCTGACCTCGTGATCAGCCTGCCTTGGCCTCCCAGAGTGCTGGGATTACAGGCGTGAGCCACCGTGCCCAGCCAGTTTTCTGACCTTTTTTTCTGCCTCCTGTGCACTATCTTATTTATTTAAATTTGGATAGTGACACAACTGATCTGAAAATTGCATGAATATACTCCTTTCAGATAATAATATATCCATGAGAAGAAAAAACACAAAATTTGAAAAAAATTGTATAACTTATACTTTGTCTTATTTAAGTATTTCTACTACATGGCAAGTAAAATATTTGAGTTTGATTTCACTTTCTTAAACTGAAAGGAAAATGATTGTACACATTTGAATAATATATTATTGAAACCTTAATGGTATTAGGGAAATATCAAAAGAGAAATATTTACAATTGTTACAATTGATGGATAGTGTCTGACAAAAGTATTTATTTTTTGACCTAAATGTAGTTTGGCTATTGATGAAGTTGTTAGGTAGCAATTTACTAATGTATATAATATAATAACCAATAGATACAAATTCCTATTTCATGGAGGTTGGAAATAAAGACAAAATAAAGAACTATGATCACACTGGGAAACTGAAAACATAAGCATATAATTAGATTAATTTAAATAGAGCTTTTTTGAGTTACATATTTCAGTTACAATCAAACCGATAGCTTAGTTCTTGAAGTTCTATAAAAGATGAATTAAATCTAATATATGCAATTGGTTGTATGCTCGAAAATTAGTTACTGAAATTCTCAAGCCCTTTCTATATTATTACAAAAGTTTTCTTCTGATAGCATATACTACTGGTTAATAAAAATTCACAGTAAATTCACTGAAAATATAACAATTTAAATTTTAACAATTTTGAAACATTCCACACTGGATTTGAATTTATTCTTTCCATTCCCTTTTCATTACATGTTTTAAGAAACTTCTATGAATATTACCTTTTATAAAAATGAGATACTTAAATACATTACATATAAATAGAAATCATGTAGTTAAAAATAAAATTCTATTTTTGAGTATTGAATGAACAATGAGGAAACTACTGACTTCCTAGAATATTTTAGATATATTCAAAATAAAATTCTCTAAAGAGTGGTTGAAGAAATAACTGAAATGTTAATTTCTTAAAACAGTCTTTACTCTTTTAGTGGTATTGCACTAACTCTATGACTCAGTGACAATAAAACTACTTTAAAGTATTTTTCCTAGAATCATTACAGAGTATTCGTTACAAAAGCTTCGCCAAACTTGTTCCTCCCTTTGGCCCATTCTCGTAATTGTTACTATTTTATCTTTTCTGTAGAGTCTTTCCTGGTAAGTCAAATATTTTCCTGTTTTTAACATTACATTTCTATTGTGAAATGAGTCCTGCGTGAGGTATTTCTATATTTTCGAATTAGCAGTGTTTATTAAGTGCATATGCCAGTTCTCACCACTGTGTCAGACACTGAGTCAAGGCTGGACTATACATGAGTGAGCAAAATCAGATTAGGGAAGCTTACTGTTGAAGAAGACAGAGAATAGGTAATCACACAAAGAAACATAAAATAAAAATTCACAATAATTCTTACAAAGAAAAATTGTATAAAAATGTGAGGGACGTGTCCTTCTCTAGGAAACAGAAGAATACAACTTATCATTTTATATTACCTTATGATGTTTCATTGTGTATTTTCATTGTATATTAGTATAGTTTGCCTTTCAAATTGTGTGTCACCCAAATTGTGAAGAAACAATGTAATGTGTACTATTTTTTATTCATCCCTTTGAATCTAGGCACATAAAAGCTGTGTCTGATAGCTTACTACCTGCATGAAGACCAATATTATTTTTTGTGATAGAAATCTTATAATAATCCACTGTGATATAAAAAGTTTCTGGATGTGCATCTTTAAAAATCATAAAATGCATTTCTTTAGCAAAACAGCCGAATCAAATATCATTGATATCAGTATTCTTTTCTTTTCCTAATTCAATATTCAGTTTTATTTTTTTAACCGTATGTTCTACTTTAGTAAAAGACCAAGTTTTATTGGGTAAAATATAATTTATGATGTTATATAACAGTCCATTTTAAACAAAATGCAACCACGCTTTAACCTGGTAGAGAAAAACAATGGTAATTCATTATCCAATGATCATCGCAAAACCTTTCTCTGAAGCAAAATCTGGAAACGTTCACCTCTCTTTTCCTAAAGCTGATTCAGCCACAGAGATGGCATCACAAGCTTGGCACTTGGTGTAATTTCATTTTCTGCTGTCACCATCTTGAAATTTTTAATATTTTTATCTTGGAATGTATGTTTTGCAAGTGAGGTCTGATAGGTCTGATAGGACAATGGAACATGCCAGTGAGCAGAGCTGCTTCCTTTGTAGACATCACGCCCAGTTTCTTATGAACACAGAATTCTTGTGGATCCACAACATGCAGGAGTTCAGGAAGACTCAGATCTACTACAAAGTCAGAGTGTTGCATGAACCATCGAGTAACTGTGATAAGGAAAGGGAGCACTAACATCCTTAAGAGGTCACAGTTTCCATTTGAGCAATACTTGCTTTAACTGTGGAAATAATGCAATGATGTTCTATCATGAATGAAAAACTCTCCATATCCTTTATTTGTTTTACTCCTCTGTATTAACCAACCATCGATGCTCAAAGCCATGTTTCCTTTTCCTTATAGTCTTTCTTTAGCTTATCACTATGCTAAAGGTATAGAGGTTGGTAGCATGTGTACTATCGAGAAGTGAAATAAAAACAATTGTGTTAGTTTGTGCAGTATTTCCACCATTCTGATAAGGACTTGATGTAATTTAGATATTTGTCCCCTCAAAACCTCATATTGAAATGTGATCTCCAATGTTGGAGGTGGGGCCTGGGAAGTTGTTGGGTCATGAAAGGGCTGGATGGGGCTGGATCCCTCATGAATGGCTTGGTACCCTCCCTACAGTAATGAATGTGTTCTCACTCTAATAGTTAGCGTGTGTCTGACTGTTTAAAAGAGGCTGGTACCTTTCTTGCTTCCTATTTCCTTGTGTGACAGGTCTGTTCTTCCTTCACCTTGCTCCATAAGTAAAAGCTTCCAAAAGCTTTAACAGAAGTCGAGCAGATGTTGGTGCCATGCTTGTACAACCTGCAGAACTGTGAGCCAAATAAACCTCTTTTCTTTATAAGTAACTCAGTCTCAGGTAGCTCTTTATGGCAGTGAAAAACAGACTAATGCAGGATAAAATATGTGTTGTGGAATTTTGGTGTGCTACTTTCAAGTTAAAGGCCCTTATATTTGTATAGGAAATGGCATTGCACAATAGAAAATGAACAGTTTAGTCTATGTTCATATTTGAAAATTTTAATTTTTCTTTATTTAAAACAACAATAGTGGCAATTTTAAAAATATCATGACAAGATGAGAGAAAGGCCATGCAAAAAAGGAAAAAGACTCAAATTTTAGTAATTTTTTTTGAGATGTAATTTTGCCCTTGTTGCCTAGGATGGAGTGCAATGGCATGATCTCAGCTCACTGCAACCTCCGCCTCCCAGGTTCAAGAGATTCTCCTGCCTCAGGCTCCCGAGTAGCTGGGATTAGAGATGCCTGCCACCACATCCCGCTAATTTTTGTATTTTTAGTTTTAACCATGTTGGCCAGGCTGGCCTCGAACTCCTGACCGTAGGTGGTCAGCCCGCTTCAGTCTCCCAAAGTGCTGGGATTACAGGCGTGAGCCACCATGCCTGTCCAGTAATTTAACAGTACTTTTTTCTTCCTGTTTGTACAAGAGTGTCCTTTTTTTCACTCTACTGAGCTGGACCTCTATAGCCTCAGACAATCAAATACTCTTTTTCATCATACAAGGTAGATGGGTTAGTCATGCAACAATCATTTCAGTCACATCTCAGTAAATTTATGATAATCACTATTTTGTTTTTGAAAACTAAAACTATTCACTCACATTAAGAAATTAAAACCATGCTGTGATGCCATTTACTGGAGGAACTTGTAATATAGTAGTTTAAAATCTAAACAAGAGACAAAGGTGAAAACTAAGGACAATTGTCTGTGTATACCAACCAAGGAAGATAATTATTTTTATGAGTTAAACTGCAGGTTTTTCTTTAAAGACTAAAGTTTAGCAATAATGATCATGACCACATATAAAACAATTTCTATGGTGCTAGTATCAAAATGTTATTACCAGAAAGATCTGTTTAGGCATCTTAATCTCTAATCATATCAGACAGATTGCATGTGTACTAAAGTATTCAAATTTATTTTCTCTATATCCCAGTTGTACCTATTGTTCTTTGCTAGGTAATTCCATTCAGAACCATTACTTTTCTATACAACAGAAGCACCTAGAATAAAAACCTTGATTGCTTTCCTGAATAATATTAAAAAATTTCTATTTACCACAAAATTCTGTAAGGACCTTAAAACAATACCAACATTCCTTCAAATTCTCAGAAATTCTAAAATGTAATTTACATAAATGTTAGGGTCCTAGAATAACCCTATTAGGGTTCCTTCATCCATTTTGTAGGGGCAGGGGAAATATAAACAATACTATTATTAGGAAAATAAGTGAATAGGAAATAATGTTTTTAAACCCTTATTTTATGTTAATAGTTGTTACACACATTAGGCTAAGGTGTTAATAATAAAAAAATATAAGAAACTCGTAGAACTAATTAGCAAAAAATCAAACCAATCAAAAATCTGGTGGGGGGTGTATTTCTAGGGAGAGGTAACTAAATGGTAATTGCTAATAAAACTTACTGATTTCTTTTCCTAGTCTTAGGAACTTTCTTCAAGCATTTAAAGTATGAAGAGAAAGTATTCTTTCTCCTCCTCATCAGAACCCCTAGCACAATCTACATAATCACAATAAATTTACATAAAATACAGTTATGAGCAGTTCTAATACATTTCCTAAATCTTGAAATACTTTATTCTATTGTTTCTACTATATTTTCAAATTATAAAAAAAATATGAGAATGAATTATCTTTGTTTTATACTTCAGTATTAGGTCATGGAATCTACATAATGGTTAAATGATTATTAGTTTCTTGTATTTCAAACACTCATTAAAAGCTTATATATTCTGTTCACCTTGGAGAACAGGTGATCTATAGAAGCACAGCAAAATAGTTTCTGTGTCCATAACTTTTAATGCTAATCTTTATTTTAGTTTACTTTGGTACCTAAGCAAACCTATATTCTAGCATAATTAAGCAGAGGAGAGACCATAGAGCACCTACACCACGGAACAAAGTAAGGTGATGGCTCTACTCTGGTTGTCACTTCCCATATGTCTGTGAGACACATTATCATACATGCCTGTCATTGCACAGTAACTTTGAACATCCAGCTAAAATTCCAGAGTCTGTCCAGAAAGAATATGTCCACTTTTTTTTTTTTTACTGAGTCTCGCTCTGTCGCCCAGGCTGGAGTGCAGTGGCGCGATCTTGGCTCACTGCAAGCTCCGCCTCCCGGGTTCACACCATTCTCCTGCCTCAGCCTCCTGAGTAGCTGGGACTACAGGCGCCAGCCACCACGCCTGGCTAATTTTTTGTATTTTTAGTAGACACGGGGTTTCACCATGTTAGCCAGGATGGTCTTGATCTCCTGACCTCGTGATCTGCCCGTCTCGGCCTCCCAAAGTGCTGGGATTACAGGCGTGAGCCACCGCGCCCGGCCATGAATGTTCTTAATGACATCTAGCATGGTGAATCCTTTTCAGAAGGTTTTTGATTGACTTTGTCTAGATCTATCAGAGAAATCACTGCCTATGACAGCTGCAGCCTTATGAAATGTATTTCTTAAATAATAATACTTGAAAGTCAAAATTACTCCTTGATCCATGGGCTGCAGAAGGGAAGTTACGTTAGCAGGTATGAGAACATTAATATTCTTGTACATCTCCATCAGAGCTCTTGGGTGACCAGGCACCTCGTCAATAATATTTTTAATTTTTTTTCTGCTCAGTAAGTCTGAAAAACGGACTTAACATATTCAGTAAGCAAACTGTAAACAAATGTGCTGTCATCCACGCTTTGTTCCATTCACAGAGCACAAGCAAAGTAGATTTAACATAATTCTTAAGGGCCTTACGATTTTGGGAATGGTAAATTAGCATTGGCTTCAACTAAAAGTCACTAGCTGCATCAGCCCCTAGCAAGAGGCAACTTGTCCTTTGAAGCTTTGAAGCCAGGCCCTGAATTCTCTCTATCTGTGAATGTCCTAGATGGCATCTTCTAAGAAAAAGGCTATTTTATCTACATTGCAAATCTGTTATTTGGTTAATCAATTATGTTAGCTAGATCTTCTAGATAACTTTCTGCAACTTCTACATCAGCACTTGCTCCTTCACCTTGTACTTTTATGTTATGGAAATGGCTTTTTAAAAAAATTAAACATTATGAAGCAACCACTGCTGGCTTCAGATTTTTCTTCGGCAGCTTCCTCACCTCTTTCAGCCTTCACAGAATTGAAGACAGAGAGTCAGGGTCTTGCTCTGGGTTAGAGTTTTGGCTAAAGAGAATGTCATACCTGGTTTGATCTTCTATCCAGATCACTAAAACTTTCTTCCTAGGAGCAATGAGGCTGCTTCTGTTTCTTACTATTTACACGTTCAGTGGAGAACCACTTTTAATTTTCTTCAAATATTTTTTTTTTATTTGCATTCAAAACCTGGCTATTTGGTGCAAGAGGCCCAGATTTCAGCCTGTCTTGACTTTCCATATGCCTTCTTCAATAGGCTTAGTCATTTCTAGCTTTTGAGTTAAAGTGAGACACATGTAACTCTTTCTTTCACCTAAAAACTTAGATATCAATATAGGGTTATTAATTGGCTTAATTTTAATATTTTTATGTCTCACCAAATAGAGAGATTTGAGGAGAGGAGAGAGCTAAAGAAGAGCGAGTTTGTGGAGTAGTCAGAACACACATTTACTGATTGTTTGCCATCTTATATGGGTGTGGCTTATGGCCCACTCAAAACAATTACAATAGTAGCATCAAAGATCACTAATCATAGATCACTGTAACAGATTTAATGACAATGAACAAATTTAAAATATAGTGAAAATTACCAAAAAGTGACCCAGAAACACAAAATGAGCACCTACTGTGGCAAAAATGGTGTCAATAAAATTGGTCAAAACAGGGTTACTAAATACTTCGCTATCTTGAAGTGTAATATGATGAAGTTTGACTGTACTTAAAACTGATCGAGAGAGTAGAATTTATGTTAAATGTTCTTCACATACACACAAGTAATAATAAAGGAGGCAGTAGAAAAATTTGGGAAGTGATGGATGTGGTTATGTCCCTGATGGTAGTGATGGGTTCACAGGTGCATACTTATTCTCAAGCTTATTGAGTTGTAAACATTAAGTATGTACAACTGTTTACATGTCAATCATATTTAAATAAGACAATTTTAACAACAAGAAAGAAATACTCTCCTGAGAATTTCAGGACCTCAGAGGGAATGGCTCCATGATGCACACAGGGAGCTTAATCGTGTGCATTCATTCAGTTTTTCAGTTTTGTCAAAGCTTCTCACATTACAAGGCAAGTATGAAAGCCACAAAATCACCGGTGATAAAGGAATTAGGTTAACTGCAAATAAGAAAATTTAGTAGTGAATACGGAAGACTTAAGATTAAAGGATTTAGTCTCTTTCCTCCCATACTGTGCTATCTGCTAAGATTTACTTCTTTGTCTGAGGACAGAGTAGACATCTAAAAATGACCTCATTTGAATTATCTTCTAGTGAAATGAGATGGAAACCGAGGTGACATTCAAGCAGAAACAAAATGAACAAATGTGATAAACCTAAGTTTACAGCATAAGACTAATATCTGCTATAAAATTACATTTTAAAGATTTACTTATTTTATAGAAATAAGTCTATAATTTTTTTGAACCTTACTGGTAGTGCCTACAGAACCATGGGGTGATTTCATAAATATGACATGTGTAGGTGACAAAAGACAAAAGGCACCAAGCCCAATCTAAAATGCCTTTTAATTTCACATCTGGCCAAACCACATAATTGCTACAATTATGTAAATGAAAGTCTATATTTGGCAAACTTCCATATAAATTTTATTGGTTATAGAAATAGTAAATAATGATTTACTGTCAATTTTCAATTTTTTTTCTAATGGTAAAGAGCATTCTTAACTATTGATATTTTTGAAAGTTATCTTCACAGAATGGTCCATGAAAAGCAGTTCTGATTGCTTTTCAAAGTATCTGCAGTTATTTTACAGTAAAAGAGATTTTTCATCTCATGAGATCAAACAGCATGGAAATAACTTAGGATATTTGTGAAAAGTAAGAGTGTTATAAATTCATTGATTTAAATATCCAAAGTTCTGGAGAAGTTACTTGATTTTTTTGTTTATTTTATTGGAAATACTATCACATTACATAAGGGTTAGGATATTTAGAATTGTTACAAAAAGTGTCAGAAAATAATTGATAATCTTAACTTAAAAGGAACAAAGCACAATACCAAATTAATAAGGGGGAAATGATACCAAAGTACTGCTCTTCTGTAGATGAAATATAAGTGGCTATCAAACTTTAGTGATTGTTACATTACTCTAAAATAGAGAATACTATCATATCATTTTCTATTTCTAGAATAATTCTATAATGCATAGATGACTCTTTGTAAAATTTGGTATACATTCTCTACATTCATGTCTTTACATGACATTAAAATATTGATGAAATATGTGGCTTAATTGGCAATCTTGGCCTAAATTAAGCTATTATGAAGAATCTTATGTTTCTAATATTTAAAAAAAGCATATTTTGCCATTCAATGAGCTTTAGAAACAACACAGTTTTTAAGCAAATCACCTAGTAGCATTATTGAATCAATTCTAGTTGGTAAAGAAATCAGAAAATGGGTCGTAAACCACTGGGGCTCCACACCACTAATCTTTAAATTCAATTTTCCAGTTAAAAGAGACTTAAATCCCAAATTGGGTAAGACTTGGAGTGAGAAACAGATGCTGCTTGTTTTGTGCTTCTAAGCCAATACAGAATCTCTGGAGGCTGTATTCAAGAGACCCAATCAAGGCATCTTATCACCTGCCCAATATTGGGTTATTCCAGACATTTTCTAAGACTTCTCTCACATGTTCCTAGCCAATATAGTAAGTATAGTACAGTTTCAATGTCTATACGCAACCAGTATCAGAATTTATGGAAGTAGACTAAAAGTTAAACAATCTGGCATTTATATTAACAAAATTAGTTATTAAAACTTTAATTTAGTAAAACTTGAACTAAAAACATGTATGTGTACCAAAATGCATGCACATTATATATGCAGATTAAAAGTAATGCTAGTTTTAGAGTGTATACACTGAAAAAACAGTTCCCTTTTAAGAAGAAATAAAATATGATTGAGAAATTTTTATCTCAGGCACATTTATTTTAAATTTAAAAAGTAGAGAAAAAATCACTTTGATTATGCGAATTGCTAAAAAAAAATATTTGACAAAAATTGCACACTAAAAGCTCTTAAACATTATTTCCAGATATACTGGAAAGATTTTTCTTCTCAGTATTGCCAAATTATTTGAAATAGATGTTTGTTATTAAAAACTCTGGAACAGTTATGAAAAAATTTCTATGTATATTTTCTTACTTCTCTAAAACTCTCATAAGCAGCATGAGGGGAAACAGTGTGTCATGCACCCTACAGCCCTTGTTTGTCCTAATGGGAAGACAGAGTGGGCTCATCATATTTGAGAACATTTTCACACAATTTCAAAAAGAAAACTCTTTCATTTTTTTCTTTGAAACATTTCTAAAAATACTTCAATTTAGTTTTCCTAAAAAATTCTGAAAAAACTCTCTAAGCATCACAATGACTGTTCTGAGATATGTATAATAAAAATACATGTTATTAATAAGATGTTAAGAAAACCAGGATTTTCAAAGTCAGTACATAAATATCAATATACAAAATGGCAGTCATTTATGGGCTTAGTAGGTGAATAGTGAATTAAAATGTGCAAAATAAAAAATGCAGTTTATTTTGTTAATGAATATTTAACTATTTTATTAAAGTGAAATTTATATAACAAAATTTAGCCATTTTGAATTGTAAAATTCAGTGGCATTTAGTATATCATAATATTGTATAACCATCACCTCTATCAAGGTTCCAAAATATTTTCATAACCTTCCAAAAATAGACTTTACTCATTAAACAGTTACTTAAGCGACAATATTTTAAAACTTGTTAGCCACTGTAATCCAGAAAAATGGTACCACTATGTATAAAAATAAGCAGTTACTTAAGCAATAATATTTTAAAACTTATTAGCCACTGTAATCCAGAAAAATGGTACCCCTATGTCCAAAAATCCAGAAGGGGAAAATTTCATATGGTTTTTGAAATCTTATAAAGGTTCTCCATTGGCAAGCATTATAGCTTTTGTTTTGTTTTGTTTATCTGGAATAAAATTTGAAAGCAGCTCTAAGTGTAGAAAAGAATCAAATCTGATTCCCTTGAATAAAGTAGAGGGATATATGTTATACATTTGATCTCATTCCATTTCATTGCAAGCATCACACATATCCTTAGGAAGTCCTTGAGTAGTAGCCTCCAAAGGATAGAGTGTACCTTAGGGAATGCAGAACAGGCACTGCTGGGATATAAGAAGAAAACATTGAAAGTTTTATTTCTCATACTTTAAATTTTTTATTTGAAGTATTGCTGTGGTTTGACTAGCAATACCCCAAATAAAAATTTAGAAGTATGAGAAATAAAAGTTGAATATTGTTACAAGGGCAATTAAATTTCAACATGAGTTTCAACCAAAACTTGTGTTGAAATTTAATTGCCCTTGTAACAATATTAAGAGGTGGGACTATTAAGCGATGTTTAGGCCATAAGGGTTCCATCCTCATAAGTGGATTAATTAATACTATTGTCAAGGTTCATTATCTCAAGAATGAGTTCCTTATGAAAAGAAGAGTTTGTCACCCCTACTTTGCCTTCTCTTTGCCCTTCACCATGAGATAATGTAGCAAGAAGACCCTTGCCAGATGCTAGCCCCTTGATATTGGACTTCCTAGCCTCCAGAACCATGAGCCAATACATTTATGTTCATTAAAAACATAACACATCTGTGGTAGTCAGTTACAGCATCATAAATAGACTAAGGTTTGATTTTTAAACATTTACAATATAACACTACAGTAACACATTTATGTGTTTTTTAAACCAAAACAAGTCATAGGAGAACATGAATAAAGAATTTAGGAATCACTGGATGTCTAGTATCCATCATGTTGTTTCATGTTGATACCTCTTAAGCATTTTGAATTGGCTCCACCACAAGGTCTATTTTTAGCAATTTCCATACAGACTGTATATAGGCTGATGTGCTTTTGTGGAAGATAAAGCAACTTTGTCAGTTCATCCATCACTAATAATCCTGATACTCAAAATCCTCCTGTAGGTTGTCCAATGCCCTTTGGCATAGTCATAAATATACATGCAATTTTATGATTATAAGAATTTGGAAAACTTAATCATTTCAATTTGCTATGGCTGATTAATTCTGCTATGGTCTATGGTATTGGAAACAGAAGAGTACTCAGATTTCTGGCTGCTAAGAGCTTTCCTGCCTGGAGCTGTCTTCCTCAAAGCAACAGCTTGGGGAATACAAATTTTCTACCACTACGACCACTCTGCAGGCCACCCATCTGTAACTATTCTCTGGGTAGAACAACAGTTAGAGTAACATACTTTTAGGTTAGTTTTTGTGAGTGTAAACGTATAACTGGATGATGAAAAGCAAGTAAAACTACTTTGTAATTTTTGGTAAGGATCAATGGGTTATATCATCTAGGTCTAGAGTAATTTTTAACTACCGTTAATTTCCAGAGAAGGCTTTCCCATAGTCATTCCATTAGTCCAATGCTTATTTGAAATCTTTTCTCTTCTCTGCATTTTTCTTTCTGGTAACCCTTATGTTGGCGTCATTTTTGACCTTGTAGTTCTGTAATCCCAGAATCTTTTTGGTTTGTTTTTGTTTTGAGACGGAGTCTCACTCTGTAGCCCAGGCTGGAATGCAGTGGAGCAATCTCCACTCACTGCAACCTCGGCCTCCCGGGTCCTGGTTCAAGCAATTCTCCTACCTCAGACTCCAGAGTAGCTGGGATTACAGGCACGCATCACCATGCCCAGCTAATTTTTGTATTTTAGTAGAGACCAGGTTTCACCATGTTGGCCAGGCTGGTCTTGAACTCCTGACCTCAAGATCTGCCTGCCTCGGGCTCCCAAAGTGCTGTGATTATAGGCGTGAGCCACCATGCCCAGCCCTAGAATCACTTAATAGCACCTTCATTTCTCTCTCTGATCTGTTTGAGCCATTAGTGTACCTAGGGGAAAGACATAGCACATTCAGGGATTTACATTGAAAATTCTGGTTCTTTATACTTGTGCTTTAGGGTTTGTGCACAGAATTAGAATGACCTTCTTTATCTTTTACAAAGTCTCTCAAAAAAGGAATACATGATTGGGAGTGGGATAATTGCATTTGTCACTTAAATTAAAATTCTGTTTTTATGCCTGCTGATGAACATACACTTTGTCAGTTGTTGGTTACTTCTCTTTGATGTTTTTCACATATTTATTTCCAATATCTGTCATTTATACCAACCAAGGTAGTCCCAAATAAATGTCATCAAGAATACAGTACTGCTAAGAGTGTGGAGAACATAGATTTCTACAAACTAACTATTGGATTAGCAGTGAAATTGCACTGTGTGATACCTACAAAGCCAAGAACATTATTCAGGGTAACTTTTGTTCTTGTGCTACATATTTAAAGACATGTGATTCACCAGGAAATACAATAAACGTAATAATAAACACACATCAACACATTTCAAATATACTGGCATTCCAGCTACTCTAAGTAGGAAAGTTATAGAGCAGCGCTCCCCAACCTTTTTTGGCACCAGCGACCAGCTTCATGGAATACAATTTTTCCACAGACAGGGTGAGGAGGAACGGTTTCATTACACCTCAGATTGGGCATTAGATTCTCATAAGGAGCTGCAACCTGCATCTCTTGCGTGCACAGTTCACAATAGGGTTTGCACTCCTGTGAGAATCTAAGGCATTAGCATTAATTGGCATTTATAGCTCAGTATCATCTACATTCCAAACACTTAACCTAAAGAAAGTTCAATTTGCTTTTTCAAAATAACTCATCTATCATTGTGTTCCCAGAAGGAAGGGTATCTGTGGATGCTATGGAGCTAGAGAAGACAGTGATTGAGAAAACACAGTGGAATCTGAAGCTTCTATATATTGTAATTAACCAAGTGGGCTTGGGAAGAGGAGATCAAAGTCTAAAAGAGGAAAAGAATGATAGCATGTATAATGTCACATACTATTTAAAATTTTTTAATTTTTTATTGTTTTATGAGATGGAGTCTCACTCTGTTGCCCAGGCTGGAGTGCAGTGGCATGATCTCGACTCACTGCAACCTCCACCTCCCAGGTTCAAGCAATTCCCCTGCCCCAGCCTCCCGAGTAGCTGGGATTACAGGGGTGTACCACAATGCCCAGCTAATTTTTGTATTTTTAGTAGAAACGGGGTTTCACCATGTTGGCCAGGCTGGTCTCGAACTCCTGACCTCAGGTGATCCACCCGCCTTGGCCTCCCAAAGTGCTGGGATGACAGGCGTGAGCCACCATGCCTGGCCTAATGCCACATATTTAACTTTGCTCCAAAGATTCAGGTTTGGAACCATTTAGAAAATTGTAATTTCATAATTTAAAAAATATGGTATACAAGAGATTTTATGGGCAAGTATATTAAACCCTAGTTCTTATCAAAATGAAAATGAGATACACAATTACATTAATAAAAATTGTAACAGACTATTGATGTAGATCATACTTTTTGTACACCATTTGGTCACCTAGCTCTATGCTTTCTATAAAATCTGATTTATTTAAGACCTTGTTACAACACTCAGAATTTTTTAAAAGCCTATGCCTTCTAATATCAAAGAACATGGACTTTAGAACTACTTAGATTGTTTTGTTGAGTCAGATTAGGGCCCACTTGTTTAAGGCATAGCTAAGCAAGAAATGGTTAATTACTTACATTTGAAAGTTTATCACATGTCAAATACTGCAAAGTATAGGTCACATACTTGGGTTCTTAGTATTCATAAAACCATATGAACTTCTTCTGCTGCCTCTACAGGTTGAATAATTCAACGACTATTCTAAAAAAAAACATTTTAGCAAGTCTTGCTAAATTAGAAAATAGAAATCTTTAAAACAGACTGCAGAAATTTGATTCTGTTGAACAGACACCATTAAAAACTAAAGCAGATTTGAACAACTTGGACTAGAAACTATGAACAGGAATCGATAGCCCAGGTTGTCTACTCTGGAGTCCACAGTCACAATCACTGTGCCACTGTGTCTTTTTTTCATACATATTTTGATTTTTAATATTTGAGTAACTGCTGGCATTTAGGAAGTTAGAGGCTAGTACGTAATATATCATAGCAAATATTTTAATATTGCTAACAATAGAATGCCTTATAGTAATTCGTTACTTATATCTTTTAATATTATTAGAAGTATTATAATTTCTAATAGATTATTAGAGTTGTGTTTCATTACAAAATTATATTTTATTTTGTCATTTGGGATTAATTTGACTACAGAATATAAGCAATTCATCTTTGCTTGGTTTATTTTGGAAAACTCCACTTTTTGTGAACATAATATCTCTTACAAAAAGGTTCCAAAGTAATTTAATACTTTATTATCTAGTTATTTTTAAAGCTATATTTTGGGAATATTTTGCTGAAAGCTAAAATTATAATAAAATAGAGAGCAAAAGAAGTACTTTAGGTCAGCTTCTCTGTTACCCAGGTGTCAAATGATAAATTCCTAGATTCTTCTATTGGACATAGATCTAAGGAGTAATAGGATTAGTTAGACTGAGAATAAAGAATAAATGAAAAAAGATAAAACCATGGCTTTGAGTTTAGAGCACTGAGAGTAGAAATTTTACAGCAAATAAGAGGAAAAGTAAAAAAAAAAAAAAGCTTTCTTTTTCTGAAATATTACAGAGAAGCTAAACGGTAAAAAAATTTTTTTTACTATAATATGTCATCCAAAGAAAACTACTTTAGAAAAAAAAGAAAAGATAAGAGCTAAGGTTATACATTTGAATGTGATCTGCATAAAGCTGGATGGATCAGCTTAAAATTACAATTTTAAATAAGGCATAGCAGCATAAGAAGAATTTCTAGGTTATTTAAATTTACATTTTAGGGTTCTTTTCTTCTACGATGTTGGATTGGAGGCTTTTAGAGCATCTCATCCACTTGGAAATAGCAAGATAATGCATAGAGACTAACACTGTGAGAGTATATAGAAGGTATATGGGAATTCACTGAAAAGCAAAGGACACTTCAGATTTTAGACAAGAGAAGGTGGGTAATCAGCATGCATGGAGGCATTCGGCTGAGAAAAGTAGGAGCCCCAGTACATGAGAGGGGCAGAGTCCCCCTGAGCTGCCCCTCCCTTCCCATGCCAAGAACTTGGTGCAGCAGCACTGTCTCTGCTCCACACTCTGACAAATTTCGAGGCACTTGGAGCACCTATTCTTCTAGATTAGGAGTTTAGGCCCCTCCTTTGCTGTGTAGAGAACTTGATGCAGTGGCAGTTTTCATGCTACAAGCCTGGGCATATCTCTTGGCTTTTGGTACACCTGCCAACCTGGATTAGGAGCTTGAGTTGCCCCTCCCTTCCTGTGCAAAGACCTTGTTGCAGCAGTAGTTTCTCCACTCCTTGCCTGGGCAGAGTTTTTCCAGGCATATGGCACATTTGCTCCCCTGGTTTTGGAGCTTAAGCTGCCCCACCCCTCCCATGAAGAGGAGTTGGTGGAGCAGTGCTCTTTCCACTCCACACTTAGATATATCTCCAGGCATTTGAAGCAACTATACTTCCAGGGTAGGAGTCCAGGTCACCCCTTTCTTCCAATGCAGAGAACTTGGAGGAGTGGAGGTTTCTCTACTCCACACCTGGGCACAAATCTGGGTGTTGAATGGCTGCCCCCGGACTCCTCATTGGAGCTGGTGTTTGCACCTGCCTTTAAGATACCTGTAGGTGGACCTGCCTGGTCCAGCTCCAGGCAGCTTTGTCCCCCACTCTGGGGCTGAGCACGGAGACAAGGTCACAGGACATAGCACAGACTAGCCCATTGCCTGAGGAAACTGAGTTTCTCATGGTTCACAAAGATCATTCATATACCCATCTCTTTCAGCCACTGTTGGCTCCTATCTGTAAACACCACCTATTTGTCTGGAGGTGGAACTGCACAACCTAATAGAAAATCTGCTGACAAGAGTGCTCAGACTTGAGGAACAACATAAACTTGCCAAGACCTCTGCTATCATAGCCCCATATGTGGCAGCAAGTCTGCTCACACTCCCAGGACATCACTACTACAACCAGGATTTGAGAAAGCCACCACACAAGGCTATCTGTAACCAATGAACTTATACTGAATCCTTGCCATTTAAAGCACCCAGAACCAAAGCCAAAGAACCTTGCACAACATACATTATAATCACATCCTCAAGGATGTGACTCATTAAGAAAAAAATTAAAAATAAGAATAGACAGTTTCTCCAGATGAGAAGAAACAGATAAACAATTCTGGAACTATGAAAACAAACGACCAACCAACCAAACAAACAGTGTTACAAGCCCTCAAAGGTTACTCTAACTCTTCAGCAATGGATCCTAACCAAAATTAAATTTTTGAAATACCAGATAAAGAATTCAAAATGTGATTTTAAAAAAACTCAGTGAGATCCAAGAGAAAGTTAAAGCTAACACAAATAAATCAGAAAAAGAATGACTCAGGATATGAATTAAAAATCCACTGAAAAGACAGCTTTTTAAAAAATAAACAAACATAACTTTTAGAGGAAAAAATTATTGAAGGAATTACAAAATATAGTTGAAAGCCTTAACAACAGACTAGACCAAGCAGAAGAAAGAATTTCAGAGCTTGAAGACAGATATTTTGAATTAAACCAGTCAGACAAAAATAAAGAAAAATATTAAAATATAAACACTGCATTCAAAAAATATGTGATTATGTAAAGTGTCCAATCTTATGAGTCATAGGTATTGCTGAGGGAGAAGAAGAGTAAAAAGGTTGAACTATCTATTTGAGGGAATGATTGAGGAAAACTACCTTAGTCTTGCTAAAGATTTAAATATCCAGATACAAGAAGCTCAGAGAACTCCAGGAAGACACATTGCAAGATGGATTTCACCAAGACATATAGTTACTAGACAATCCAAAGTCAACATGAAGGAAAAAAAATACTAAAAGCAGCAAGAGAAAAGTGTCTAATCACCTCTAAAGGACATCTCATCAGATGAAGTGGATTTCTCAATTGATACTTCAGAATACAGAGATCATCGAAGACTACTAGAACAGCTGCATACTCACAAACTTAAAAACCTAGAGAAAATGGATACATTCCTGGAAACATACAACCCTATAAACCAGAAGAGACTGTGGCCCTATGTTCAGTCTTAAAGGAAAAAAAACTATCAGACATGCATTTTGTATACTGCTAAACAAGGCTTAATACATGAAGGAGAAATAGTCTTTTTCAGCCAAACAAATGCTAAGGAAATTCATCACTACTAGACTGGTCCTGCAAGAAATCCCCAAAGGAGTTCAAACATGGAGATAAAAGGGTGATGCTTGCCATCAGAATAACACACACAAGAATATAACTCACAGGTCTTATAAAACAAGTATACAATTGAGACTGCAAAGCAACCAGGTAAAAACACTATGACAGGAACAGACTCACATATCAATATTAACCTTGAACATGTACCAAGTGTTCACTTAAAAGATAGAGATTGGCGTAATGGAAAACAGCAACAACAACAACAAACCCAAAAAACAAAAACAGGGTTCAGCCAAATGCTGCTTTCAAGAAACACACTTAGCTGATGAAGACATTTTCAGACTCAAGGTAAAGGGGTGGAAAAAGATATGCCAATGGAAACCAAAAGAGAACAAGAGTAGCTATACTTACATCAGATAGAATAGGCTTTATATCAAAAAACAGTAAAAAAAAAAAAGACAAAAGAGGTCATCAGATAATGATACAGGTTTCAATTCAATAAAAAGTAAAACAATTCTAAATATATATCCACCCATCACCAGAGCACCCAGATTCATATAAAAAATGCTACTAGATAAAAGAGATAGAGAGCAATACAATACTACTGAAGTACTTCAGCACCACTAACAGCACTAGATAGATCATTGAAATAAAACAAAGAGGCACTAAATTTAAAATGGACTCCATTCCAATGAACCTAATAGATGACTACAGAATATACTACCCAACAATCACAGAATATATATTCTTCTCATGGGTGCATAAAACATTCCCCAAGAGACATCATGTTTTAGGCCACAAAACAAGTCTCAATGAATTTGGAAAAATTAAAATCACATCAAATATCTTTTTTAACCTCAGTGGAATAAAACTAGAAATCAATTCCAAAAGGAACTCTGAAAGCTATACAAATACAATGAAATTAAACAATCTATTCCTGAATGATCTTTGGGTACATGATGAAATTAATTTGGAAAGTAAAACTCTTCTTCAAAAAATGAAAATGGAAACATAACATACTCAGACTTCTGGGATACAGCAAAAACAGTGCCAAGAGGGTATTTTTATTGTGTTACATGCTTACATCAAAAAGATACAAAGTTCAAAAATTAACAACATATCATCACGCCTGTATAAATGACACTACTATAAATGGCTATACATTCACAACCCAGAAAATCTAAAGAAAATCAATAATTTCCTGAAAACATGCAACTTCCCAATATTGAACCAGGAAGAAACAGAAATCTTAAACAGACCAATAAAAAGGAGTGAAATAGAATTAGTAATTTAAACATCTCTCTGAAAACCCAGGACCAGTCAGATTCACGGCGGAATGCCACCAGACATACAAGGAGAATTTGGACTGATCCTACTGAAACTGTTCCAAAAAGTTGAATAGGAGGGATTCCTCCTAACTGGTACTATGAAGCCAGTATCAGCCTGATACTGTTGCCAGACAAGTACACAACAACAAAAGAAAACTACAAACCAATATCACTGATTAATATAGATACAAAAATCTTCAATAAAATGCTAGTAAACCAATTTCAGTAGCACATTATAAAGAATACACCAAAATTAAGTAGGTTTCATTCCAGTTACGGAAAGATGGTTCAACGTATGCAAATCAATAAATGTGATTTGCTACATAAACATTTGATAAAAAGCATCTGATGAAATTCAGAATCCCTTTATGATTAAAAACCCTCAACAACTAAGCTTGAAGTAAGCTATCTCAAAAGTATAAAAGCCATGTATCGCAAAGCCAACATCATACTGAATGGAGAAAAGTTAAAAACATTCCCCCTAAGATACTGGAGCAAGACAAGGATTCCCACTTTCATCAGTACTATTCAACACAATAATGGAAGTCTTTGCCAGATCAATCAGGCAAGAGAAAGAAATAAAAGATATCCAAACTGGAACCGAGGAAGTCAAATTAGCTCTGTTTACTGACAGTTGATCTTATACCTAGGAAACCCTAAAGATTACTCCCGAAGACTCCTAGATTTGATAAATGATATCAGTAAAGTTTCAGGATAAAAAATCAACATACAAAAGTCAATAGAATTTCTATACATCAATAACAAACAAGTTGAGAACAAATAAAGACCTAAGTTCCATTCATGATACCTATAAAAACCTATGGAAAATGTTCTATGAATACATTTAACCAAGGAGGTGAAAGACCTCTACAAGACAAAGTACAAAACACTGATGAAAGGAATTATAGGTGACACAAGCAAATTGAAAAATACCTCATGCTCATGGATGGGAAGAAAGCCCAAAGCAATCTACAGATTCAGTGTAATTCCTCTCAAAATACCATTATTGATTTTCATGGAATTGAAAGTCCTGAAATTCTTATGGAACCAAAACAGAGCCTAAATAGCAAAAGCTATTCTAAACAAAAATAAGAAATCTTGAGAACATACATACATACATACACACACACACACACACACACACACACACACACACACACACACACACAGAATACTATCCAGCCAGAAAAATAAAGAAATCATGTCTTTTGCAGCAGCATGGATGGAACGGGAGAGCATTATCCTAAGCAACATAATTCCTAAACAGAATGTCAAATACTGCATGTTCTCACTTGTAAGTTGGAGCTAAATAATGTGTACACAGGGGCATACAGTAGAATAATAGACACTGGGAACTCACAACAGTGGGAGGGTGAGGGAGTGAGGGATGAGAAATTGCCTAATGGGCACAATATACACTATTCAGATGATTATTACACTCAAGGCCCAGACTTCACTACTGTATAATATGTCCATGTAATAAAGCTGCACTTGTAACCCTTAAATCTATAAAAAATGAAAAATAAATTTATAGTTCATTTATGTAAAATGCACTTTGTGAATCTATAAGTTAATACAAATTTTATAAAAGTACATTCAAACCCATATCAAAATAATCACTTACATTGAGACTTGTTCTATTTGAAATTCTTCTCTAGCAAATCATTAGCAAATTATTAAATATTTTTCTACTCCAAACAGATATGAGTATATTCTATCATAATCCATGTATACACTGACCCCCAAAATTCTTTAGGTATTCAACATTTCATATTTGTTATTTTATATGAAAATTTTGTTTCACAATTTGTTTTAAAGTCCAATTCCATATAGTTATTTTGAAACTTTTTGGATTTTATATTTACTTTATGGCAATGTTTAAAGTTTGCAGCAGTAGAAAAACTGAACTCCAAATGATTAAAACATTAACTTTCCATTTAATGTAAGTTTGTAGGCATCTACTCATTTTCAGTCTGAGACTTTTATTTGAATAAGGATCTTGTTTTTTAAGCATTAGATGCACATAGAATATGAATGGGAATGGGACCGTGGCAGAATTCAAGCCATAATGCCTTATAGCCTGGTTTCAGATACCTTAGATATAAGATTATTTCCTCAAATTTAAGGTGTGCTGATTTATCAAGCACATTTATTACATTTTTATAATCACATCTATAAGTTTTAAATAACCTTTCATGTTTTAAAGGACAAGGACAATTATATATCTCCAACTTGTCTTTAATTTTAGTTGAAAACAGAACCTTATTAAAATTGGAGCATTATACATGTAAAACCACTACAGAGTGTCCTTTTACTCAGCACAGAATACATCTTAGATGAAGTTCACAATAAAATATTCTTACATGAACTTTTGTCTTGTTTTGAATCGTAAGTGTAGAAATAAAGTCCTGAACATTTTCTCATGAAACAGATAATTTTAAAATAACAATAACAAATCAAAGTCAAAAAATGTTCTGAATTTAAAAATACAAAGCATCAGTGCTTTTTTTTTTTTTTTTAACAGATGTGATACTCCCTGATGAAGTTTTCTAGGGAGAAAGAAAATTTTAATACAGTCACTTTGGCCTTAGGCTCATTTATATCCCTTCTTTGAGACTTGGTAAATGGATCTTCACATATATATACAGACCCCAAACTAATATCTGATTTATAAAATAAAAAATTCTTAGGGTGACATTGAAGGTGCTCTATTACCTGTCTTCAATATATTTTTCTATCCTTACCTCTTATTCACATTTCAACATTCGGTTTTCTAAGGAAGACATACTCTGTTATGACCTGATGTTTTTTGTGTGTAAGAAATGTGCTTCCTTATCATCTCCCCATAGAGGAGTCCTTCTCCAACCTGAAAAGTTAGCCCTGTTGATTTCTCCCTGACTGTCTCAGGAAAATTGACTAATTTTCTTCACTGCTCCCACACGTCTTGTTCAGACTTCTATTATAACACTTACTGCACTGCCTTGGAATTATCTCTTACCATAACTTTCTTTATCAAAAGACTAAATATTTTGTGGCAAAAGACATGCATTTTTTTTTTATTTCCAGCATATTGAGGAGTGGCACATTAAATACACAAGTATGTTTTGACTGTGTGAGTGTGGTAGAATACAGATTTTGGTAGAAAAACTATGCTATCACGTCTTAATTTGTATTATTTAAAATGTATGCATCCGCTTAACCAATGGTTTTATCCCAATACCCTAACTGACAGAATGAATATTATACCACTCTATCAATCAGTAAATAAGTGGGTTTTATGTCTTCTCACTCCACCTGTTCTGTTCCTTCTTTTACTGCACAACTACATCTACAAAAGATTAATTTTTTTTCTTTCTTTTTTTTTTTTTTTTTTTTGCGTGTGTGTGTGTGTGTGTGTGTGTTGTTTGTTTGTTTGAGACGGAGTCTCGCTCTGTCGCCCAGGCTGGAGTGCACTGGCGCGATCTCGGCTCACTGCAAGCTTCGCCTCCCGGGTTCACGCCGTTCTCCTGCCTCAGCCTCCCGAGTAGCTGGGACTACAGGCGCCCGCCTAAGTTTTTTTGTATTTTTAGTAGAGACGGGGTTTCACCGTGTTAGTCAGGATGGTCTCGATCACCTGAACTCGTGATCTGCCCGCCTCGGCCTCCCAAAGTGCTGGGATTACAGGCGTGAGCCACTGTGCCCGGCCCAAAAGATGAATTTCTTAACACGTCAAACACAGACATGTCTCATCTAGTACGCACGAGTTATTTATTTGTTGAGTGTCAGTCTTGTGCTTTGTTCTTTGCTCCAACAGTTCATTGATAGGGATCCTGGGAAAAACCCCTTTGGAAGCCTGGACATTCTCCCATTTACCTCACTAGCCACTATACTCTCCTCTAAATAAGTTAAAACTTCTGTGTCTTGGATTAAAAGCAGACTAATACAACTTGATTGCAATGTAGGGGCAAATGACAATATCAAAATATAAGAGGATTATTGGATTTTGTCAATAAAATTGAAATTTATCACTACTGGGTTACTACTGCTTGGATAGCCTGGAACTTGGGTGTTTGGTTTTTTTTTTTTTTTGATTAGAGACATGACTAGACTCAACTCTACAAAGGAAAGAGTTTACGACAATCCTCTCTCAGTGGCAAACTGAGGAAATAGAACTTGCACCCAGTCCATGCTACAATTATTGTGCCTATAGAAATCCACCAGAGGAATTACTTTTCTCCCTCTAATTAAGGACACAAACCCAGTTTTATCATTCCCTCCACTGCAGTTTGGAGTGAGAAAAAGTCAGTACACACCACATCTCTTTTGACAACAGATTTCTTTTCTTTCATCAACACCCAGCTAGGAGAATAATGGGAGATGGAGCTAAAGTCTATTTTTGTTTTATTAAATAAGGAGTCTACCCTTTGGGCAAAGAGTAATCAATTTGGATGGGGAGAAAAGATAAAACTCTATCACCAATGATAGTAGAAAATTAGTCTTGGCCGGGCGCAGTGGCTCACGCCTGTAATCACAGCACTTTGGAAGGCCGAGGTCGGCGGATCACTAGGTCAGGAGATAGAGACCATCCTGGCTAACACGGTGAAACCCGGTCTCTACTAAAAATACAAAAAAATTAACCAGACGTGATGGAGGGCACCTGTAGTCCCAGCTACTCGGGAGGCTGAGGCAGGAGAATGGCGTGAACCCGGGAGGCCAAGCTTGCAGTGAGCAGCGATCACTCCACTGCACTCCAACCTGGGCGACAGAGAGAGACTCCATCTCAAAAAAAAAAAAAAAAGAAAAGAAAAGAAAATTAGTCTTAAGTTGTAATGAGACGACGGGTAGCTATCAAGAGATACAGGATTTGGGGCTAGGTGATACTTGTTTCAAGCGAGACATTCCTTTTGACTCATCACTAATTATTGTAGTGTGAAATCAGCTCATGGATTTAGTGACATGATACACTACTTATCACCACTTCTCTTAGTCTATTTGTACAAAGTCCAATTAATAACTTATTTTTAGGCATTTGTAAGTATAATTTTATTTACATAATTTTACTTGAAAGTAATTCTGTAGTAAATTTGCCTACTGTTCTAATGAAAATAATGTGTCTATATAAAACAAATTGTATAAGCAAAATCATCCTATTTTTAGGCAAATATAACTAATAATTTAATTACACTTATGCTCTTAGTTCAACATGTAATCAATTGTACAGTAAGCACAGAATTAACACTGAGAGGTTAAAAATGAACTAGAAGTTCTACATATATTTCATAGACATAGATAAAAATATATTTAAAATCAAAATAAAGGAGGATTTAATCATCTAATAATCCACAAATGATTTTAGGAATTCACTCTTTCTGAATTATTTTTAAGAACAATCAAGAGAAAATATTAACAATTAGCAAAGAGTAAAACCTTCAAAAAATTTTGAAAATAAAAACTAACAGTTCACTTTATAAAATGAATAGTGTCTAACAAGACAACATATTACTGCTTATTACTACCATGGATAACACCCATATGTTATAAAAATGGTCAAAAATGTCTCATTACAATATTTAAACCTTTGTACAATATTTGAGGCAAAAAAATGTTTTCAGCACAGAAATGCACTATACATTTTGCTGGATTTACCTTTGCCATACTAATCCTATATTTGTGTACTGTCATTAAAGGTACCAATTATGTTTTTAAAATATATTTTACACTTGTTGGAATGCTGAGTACAAACTTTCTAAACAAGGATAATTTGATGCAGGCCACAGTGCCCTCTGTCTTCTCACCCCAAATGGTTCTATAGTTTTTGATCTTTCCCCCATCAGCATCTGTACTTTTCCACTCTCCTTTACAGCTTCTGCATGCCATAAAGCTTCTCCTCTCTTTGACACTCTAGGCTGGTGAGGATTTTCAGATATTATCTTGTATATAGAGTGACCAGCTCTCCAGGTTTGACTAATATGTTCCCGGTTTTAGCTCTATAAGTTCTGTGTCCCAGAAACCCCTCAGTCCTAGACACCCCAGGAGGGTTGGTCATCCTGTTGATACTTTCTACATCATAGCTTCTGATGTAACGCTGCCATAGAGTAGAAATGGCATCAAGCTAGGTTAAGGCAGAAAGAGAGAGAGTGAGTCCGAGGAAGTCTGCTTCTACCCAGTCCCCTTTTCTTTAGGTTGCTATGAGAAATGACATGAGCCAAGATACTTATCACGGCCATGGCAAAGAAAGCTGATAACTGAGGGCCAATGTGCCCTCCCAGAAGACCTATAAACACAAGCTGTTGTGCAGGACAGTCTTGAATATTCATCAGTGGATCAACACTGTCTTTAATTGCAGCTTGTCAGTTGGAAGTGATGAGCAGGTCCAGTGCAAAGTGCATTCATAAGGCCAAGAGAGAGGGCCGACATTCAGCCAGCCACAGATGCCTCGGTGGGAACCCTACAAAGTCAGAGGCTGACTCAGAGAACTGGTAAGATGAGACACACTGAAAGAGGCTGGTGGGACCAGTGAGGAATTGAGGACACTTTGGAACCTAGCCATTGTCTCCAACTCTTTGATGTAACTTTCTGGGAGAAGGAGTAGGAAGGAAGTAGGAGAAGCATGTTTTTTGATAACTTTTACTAAAAAATTGCTTTAAATGACAAAGAAGTGACTGAACATTTTTCCGTCACATTTTTCTACCATCAGTGGATTTGGGGGTTTCGTAACTCTACTTGAATTCAGTTAGAACTATCTGCACAAGTGGGTTGAGACCTAACAACTTAAAGCCATTGCAATATTTTCCAGGAAATTGGAAACTCAAGGCTCAGGAGAGATTTATGTGGAGCAGTGAGGGATTAAAAGACACTTACTTTCTCAATCAAGTTTAGAGAATCAGACTGTTTGAAGATCAATCCTGAATCCTGATTATCACTTAGAATTTACTTATAACTTTTCCTTCCCTGAGAAACTGAGTCAGTTTCTCCGCATTTGATTTACCATCTGTAAACAATGGATAAGACCTGTGTCCTCACAAGCTTTTTGTGAAGATTACCAGAGACAATGTATATTTGAAGTATACATTAAGTGCTCAGCAAAAATGGTATTAATGTTGTTATGATTAGTATTATTTTATTTATTATTTTATTTATTTATTTTTGAGATGGAGTGGCCAGGCTGGAATGCAACCTCTGCTTCCTGGGTTTAAGCAATTCTCCTGCCTCAGCCTCCCAAGCAGCTGGGACTACTGGCGCATGCCACCATGCCCAGCTAATTTTTGTATTTTTAGTGGAGATGGGGTTTCACCATGTTGGCCAGGATGGTTTCATCTACTGACCTCATGATCTGCCCACTTCGGCCTCCCAAAGTGCTGGGATTACAGGCGTGAGCCACCACACCTGGCTGATTAGTATTATTTTAAATTCTTCGAGGACTAAAGAACAAATAGAAAAGGTAAGCACAGATAGGACATAATATATAGATGTATAAAATATCACTTTCCCCACGTATAATATGATTCATAGATAACATATGAACACATAAAAATTGCCTTTTGGGGCAGAAAAGGAGAAATATTGGTTAAGAGTATAAAGTTTCAATTCGATAGGAGAAAATATTCTTGGTGATCTGCACAGCAAAGTGACTATACTTAATGAATGAATGATAGTATTGTATATTTCAAAATTGTTAAAACAGTGGATTTTAAATGTTCTTATCACAAAGAAATGATAAGTATGTGAAGTGTTATACATGTTAATTAGCTGATTTGATCATTCCACAATTTATACATGTAACTAAACATATTGTACTCCATAGACCATATAAAATTAGTAGCCAATTAAAAATTAAAATATAATTTTAAAAATGACTTTGTAATGGTTGTCATTTGTAATGGTTGTCATGATTGACTGCTGAAAAAAAGTAATGAACAACCTCACTTAACAAGTTGCAGAAGGCAAAAGCTAACTACTATATTTTTCTGCACTATTCACTCATTAGGGACTCAATTCACTCATTACCTGCACAGCCGTCTGCTAGAGTATGATCTTAAATCATGGAGTCCCTGAAAACCCAACTTGGAGCAAATATCAGTTGCTTGTTATGTTTCTCTGAAGAGCAACATGAGAGTGATGTAATAGGAAATTGGGGCTTATTCCTCTGCCTCTGTTGACAGTAAGAAATGATTAAATTCTACAAAAAATTCATCTTTTCTTTTTTTCGGTTGTATTTCTTGCTTTCTCCACACAGAGAAGAGCGCATATATGCAGATGGTTCCAAAACTATTTATGATGTATTTTTACATCATGTTGGAGAATGTAAACACACACACACATGCACAAACACACACACACACACTCACAACCATGGTGCTCACCCCTCATCGATAGGAAAGTGTTTAAAATTTATTTGGTATTTGGGTCTTTTTCTTTGCAATACTGATCATCCTGTTTTATACACCACTATGTTATTGTCTTGAAAGAAAACAAGCATTTATAGTGTATTGATTTTAGCAAATCTATCTCTAGTTTACTTTACGTTTGATTGCTCTAGTTTTGAAATGGAATTTATTTCATAAAATACTCTGTGGAATGGCATGTTAGAAATACATTCCCTGTGCAAGTATATTAATAAAGTTATTGAAAGTAACTTGCTGTAAAACCAAACTTTCTGAATGGGAATTATGAACACAATATAAAACAGGGTATTGGATTGCTTGCCATGGTCATTCTTTAACAAACCTTCAGTGCTTCTTTTATTTTGAAAAAATATAAATATTTGATATAATGTTAAATATTACCACAGGAATAAATGCAAAAGCAATAAAGTTAAATTTTAAGGAACTATTTTTATGGGTGTATCAGTCTGTTTTCACTGTGCTATAAAAGAACTAACTGAGAGTGGGTATTTTATGAAGAAAAGAAGTTTAATTCACTCACTGTTCTACAGGCTTAACAGGAAGCATGACTGGGAGGACTAAGGAAACTTACAATCATGGCAGAGGGCAAAAGGGAAGCAAGCTCCTTCTGCATATGGTGGCTGGAGAGAGAGACAGAGCAAGGGGAGATGTGCCGCACACTTTTAAATCATGAGATCTCATGAGAACTCACTCACTATCATAAAAACAGCATGAGGCAAATCCTCACGATCCAATCACCTCCCACCACGTCCTTTCCCCAACACTAAAAATCCCAACTGGAGTTGAGATTTTGGTGGGCACACAGAGCCAAACATATTATTCCAACCCTGGCCCCTCCTAAATCTCATGTCCTGACATTTCAAAATGCAATCAAGCCATCCCAACAGTCCCCCAATCTTAACTTATTCCAGTATTAACTCAAAAGTCCAAATCCAAAGTCTCATCTGAGACAAGACAAATCCCTTCCACCTATGAGCCTATAAAATAAAAAACAAGTTAGTTACTTCCAAGATACAGTGGGGGTACACAAATTGGATAAATCCTCCCAATCTGAAAGGGAGAAACTGGCCAAAACAAAGGAGCTACAGGCCCACCCAAGTCCAAAACCCAGTTGGGCAGTCATTAAATATTAAAGGACCAAAATAATGCCCTCTGACTCTATGTCTCACATCCAGGGCACATCGATGCAAGAGGTAGTCTGCCAAGGCCTTGAGAAGCTCCTCCCCTGTGGCTCTGCAGGGTACAGCTCCCCCTGACTGCTTTCATGGTCTGGCATTGAGGGCCTGAGGCTTTTCCAGGCACACTGTGCAAGCTGTTGGTGGATCTACCATTCTGGGGTGCGGAGGATGGTGGCCCTGTTCTCACAGCTCCACTAGGCAATGGCTCAGTGGGGACACTATGTGGGGGCTCCAACCACACATTTCCCTTCTGCACTGCCCTAGTAGATGTTCTCCCTGAGGGCTCTGCTTTGCAGCTGACTTCTGCCTAGAAATCCAGGCATTTCCAAACATCTTCTGAAATCTAGGCAGGAGTTCCAAAACCTCAATTCTTAGCTTCTGTGCATCTGCAGGCCCAACACCACGTGGAAGCTGCCAAGGCTTGGGGCTTGTACCCTTTGAAGCCACATCCTGAGATGTATGTTGGCCCTTCTTAGCTGTGGCTGAAGCTGAAGCAGCTGTGCTGCAGGGTGCCATGTCTCATGGTAGCACAGGGCAATGGGGCCCTGGGCCCAGCCCACAAAACCAATTTTCCCTCCTAGGCCTCCAGGCCTGTGATGGGAGGGGCTGCTATGAATGTCTCTGAAATGCCCTGGAGGCATTCTCCCTATTGTGTTGGTTATTAACATTTTGCCCATCTTTACTTATGCAAATTTATACAGCAGGCTTAAATTTCTCCCCAGGAAATGGGGTTTTCTTTTCTACTCCATTGTCAGGCTGCACATTTTCCAAACTTTTATGCACTGTTCCCTTTTTGTTTTTTGTTTGTTTGTTTAGACGTAGTTTTGCACTTGTCATCCTGGCTGGAGTGCAATGGTATGATTTTGGCTCACTGCAACCTCGGCCTCCTGGGTTCAAGTGATTCTCCTGCCTCAGCCTCCCAAGTAGCTGGGATTACAGGCATGCACCACCATGCCTGGCTAATTTTATATTTTAATAGAGACATGGTATCTCCATGTTGGTCAGGCTGGTCTTGAACTCCTGACCTCAGATGTACCGCCTACCTTGGCCTCCCAAAGTGCTGGGATTATAGGCGTCAGCCACCGCGCCTGGCCCTTCCTTCTTTTGAAATATAAGTTCCAATTTCAGATAATCTCTTTGTTCACATATATGAGCATATACTCTTAGAAACAGCCAAGTCAAATCTTAAATGGTTTGCTGCTTAGAAATTTCTTCTGCCAGATACCCTGAATCATCTCTCTCAGGTTCAAAGTTCCACAGATCTCTAAGGCAGGGGAAAAATGGCATCAGTCTCTTTGCTAAAGCATAGCAAGAATGACCTTTGCTCCAGTTTCCAATTAAGTTCCTCATCTCCATCTGAGAACACCTTAGTCTGGACTTCATTGTCCATATCACTATCACCATTTTGGTCAAAGCCATGCCACAAGACTCTAGGAAGTTACAAGCTTACCTGCATCTTTCTGTCTCCTTCTGAGCCCTCCAAACTGTTCCAGCCTCTGCCTGTTCCCCAGTTCCAAAGTCACTTCCACATTTTCAGGTATCTTTATAGCAGTGCCCTATTCTTTTGGTACCAATTTTCTATATTAGTCTACTTTCACACTACAGTAAAGAACTACCTAGGCTGGGTAATTTATGAAGAAAAGAGTTTCATTGAATCGCAGTTCCTCAGGCATAACAGGAAGCATGATTGGGAGGACTCAGAAAACTTACAACTATGCTACAAGGCAAAGGTGAAGCAAGCACCTTCTTCACATGGTGGCAGGAGAGAAAGAAAGAGCAAGGGAGGAAATGCCACACACTTTAAACTATCAGATCTCATGAGATCTCACTATCATGAGAACAGCATGGAGGAAATCTGCCCCCATGATCCAATCACCTCCCACCTGGCCCCTCCTCCAATACTAAGGATACAACTTGAGATGAGATTCTGGTGGGGATACCGAGCCAAAACACCATATCAATGGGTATATTTCAGATTTAATAAATTCTGAAAATACTTAGTACCATACCTTCAGCTTTTCTTCATTGAGCTGTTGGCACTATTTTCAAGTAATTAGGGTCAAATATATTAGCTAGGCTATGGGAAAAAATGAAATCCCCCTTTTTTTTTTGTAAAATAATATTTGTAAAAAAACATGCCATCACGCCCAGCTAACTCTTTGTATTTTTAGTAGAGATGGGGTTTCACCATATTGGCCAGGATGGTCTTAAACTCCTGACCTCAGGGGATCCGCCTGCCTCAGCCTCCCAAAGTGCTGAGATTACAGACATGAGCCACTGCACTGGCCCCTCCCCTTCTCTTCCCTTCCCTGATCTGCCCTTCTCCTCTCCTCTCCTTTCCTTTTTTCTTTCTCTCTCCTTTATTCTTTCTTTCTCTATTTATTTATATTTTTATGAAAATATATCCAACAAGGCCAAATGCAGTGGCTCGCTCACGCCTGTAATCCCAGCACTTTGGGAGACTGAGGTGGGCAGATCACGAGGTCAGGAGTTCAAGACCAGCCTGACCAATATGGTGAAACTGTCTGTACTAATAATACAAAAATTAGATGGGCATGGTTGTGGGCGCCTATAATCCCAGGTACTCAGGAGGCTGAGGCAGGAGAATCACTTGAACCTGAGAGACGGAGTTTGCAGTGAGCCAAGATCATGCCATTGCACTCCAGCCTGGGTGACAGAGCGAAACTCCGTCTCAAAAAAAAAAAATATATATATATATATATATAAAATCTAACAAATTGTTCACTGTGCCCTTCCACTGAGAAACAAATACGAGATGATTTCACAGACAAACTTAGAGTGAAATGTATTCATTATTTTCTAAGTCTAATATGTACTTAGTCATCTGAACAGAATTTGAGTATTTTATTATTTTGTGACAATAATTTGTTACTTCTTACCTTAAAGGATGCTAAGGAGAGCAAAAGAATAATTTGTTTATAGTAAAAAAGCATAGGTTCAGTACAGTAAAAGAAAAACTGAAAAGAAGTCAATTATTTTAAGTCTACAGATCATTGAAAGTTCTGAAGTCAAATCAAACAGTTTGAAATTTTATATGTGATGATATCACTGGGGTTATCCTCACTTTATATTCACATGAGCTATATATTTTTTTGCTCTACAATCAAATAAAGGTAAAATTGTATTTTTTCCTTTTTACATTAGTTTTTATAAGTGAATTTAATTTTTAATTGGATGTACTAATTGTACATATTTATTGTGTACTAGTGATGTTTTAATGTATGTAATATATAGTGATCACATCAGGGTAATTAGCATATTCATCATACCGTACATTTATTATGTCTTTGTATTGGAATATTTTCAATCCTCCTCTAGCTAGTTGAAAGTATATAAGATATTACTGCTAATTATAGTCACCCTGCAGTGCTACAGAATGCTAAAACTTATTCCTCTTTTCTAGCTGTAATTTTGTATCCTTTACCAAATCTCTCCCCATCTTCCCTTTCCCCATACTCTTTCCAGCCTCTAGTATTCTTTGTTCTATTTTTCTTTTTCTATTTTTTACCTTTATGATTTTTTTTTGCATTCATATATGAATGAGAACATGAGATAGATAACTTTCTGTTTCTGGCTTATTACACTTAACATAATGTCCTCCAGTTCTTTCCATATTGACACAAATAACAAAATTTCATTCTTTTGTACAGCTAAATAGTATTTAATTGTTTATATATACCACATTGTCTTTATTCGTTCATCTGTTGTTGGACACCTAGATTGATTTCATATCTTGGCTGTTGTGGATAGTGCTGCAATAAACATGGGGTACAGGTAATCTCTTTGATATACTGATTTTTTTCCTTTTGGTAAATGCCCAATAGTGGGATTGCTGGATCATATGTTAGTTCAAGTCGTAGTTTTTTGAGGAACCTCCATATTTTTCTCCATAGTGACTACACTAGTTTACATTTCCATGAGCGGTGTATGAGCTCCCCCTGTTTTTGCATCCTTGCCATCATTTGGTATTTTTTTGTGTTTTTGATAGTAGCCACCCTAACTGGGGTGAGATAATACCTTATTGTGATTTTGATTGGCATTTCTTGTATGATAAATTGTATTATTTGATGAATAAATTATCACCTGGAGCATTCTAATATTCCCAATATTAACATGAAATAAAATTTAAATTAACCTAGAAGAATGAAAAATAACAAAATAGCAATGTATTAAACTATTGTTTGATTCATGTATTTCAATATATTTCAGAATAATCATAAGAGATATTTAAAAGTATTCTACTGTAAATTCATATTAAGATTCTGCAAAGTATTTATTAAAAATAAAATAGAACACTTTGAGAAATTTCCTTTTTTTGAAATAGAAAATATAAAAACCATGATGATAATAAAAATGATTTTTAATGTTGCCTTCATGTATATATTTAGCAAGAGGAATACTCACACAAGATGGACAGGGGTGATGAAATTGAATTCTATTTTATGAGAAATATAAAATGGTTGAATCAGAATCTGATGGTATGCTTTAGTCCTTCTGAAAAGTCTATTACTTTTTTGGTCTTTAAAGAAAATTATTGGCAAGGAATTCTTTATATAGGGGTCACCCTATGAAAGGATGAACCATTTCCCTTAAATGTGTCCCTGGTCATATCAGAAAGTTTTATTATCACTTCAGGGTAGCTCTCTGATAAATTGATAAAGACATATTTAACTGAATTTGCAACCATAATATGAGCCCTTTGGTGATAAAGGTACAGAAGCGAAGCTTTCTTATGATGTGTTTTGGAGTTTGAGAAAAATCAGTTTTCCATGAACCACCTCAATGAGCAAAGCCCTGACTGCTAGATCATCCCTTATCACAAAAAGGGCAGGCTGTTTATAATCATATCTTCTACCCTTCCGTTATCATGTCTGTGAAGGCAGCAGGAGATCATGAGACACTTGTAGGGCCATGACAAGGAAGAGCCTACATATCTTACATTGATGATGCTGGCAGGAAAAGTGTTGGCAATTGTGTATGAATGGAGCTAGATCCTGTTGCTTCCTTGAGTCACCTTGTGGCTTGTTTACTACACTCCAAGCCAATGCCAGCTAGTCACTTTCATATTAAGACAAAAATAGATCTAATTCTGCAGGTAGAAAATAAGAACCTACATTACTTTTTTATCATACTTATATGAAAACTACATAGCGTAATGGGACAGCAACTAAAGAAGGTGCGCCTCACTCTACTATTACAGGCCTAAATCATTTCTTTTTAGGTTTATAGATGTTCTGCAGATACCAGCTGAACTGTGTGTTCTTATGTAAATGAGTATTTAGTATTATTTTTGCTCTAAAGAATGCCTAACTCTGTTGGCCTAGCTCAAAAGCAGCCACAGAAAGACAGAAATAAATGAGCACAGCTGTATTTGAATACAACTTTATAGACACTGAAGTTTAAATTTTATATAATTTTATATAATTTTCACATTATTAAATATTATTCTTGTTTTAAAATTTTAAATCATAAGTTTAAAATTGCTTTCCCATTACACTATGTAATAACTATTGTTAGCTCACGAGCAGTACAAAAATGGGTGTCCAGATGGATTTGGCCTACATAGTTCCCACCTGTGTAATAGCCAATTTAGTGACTACAGACACATGTAGTAAATAAATAACCAGGTGATTTAAACATCGTTTTATAAATGCTAAGATTAAAAAGGGCAGGATATGATTGGATCACCTAAAAATGTATCCAGCTTGATCTTACAGAACCACGAAATTCTTCCTGAAGGAGATGAAAAACTGAGGTAGGAAAGATGGAAATAAGGCATCCAGCTGAACATGAGAATAAGGTGTCAAGCTAAAGGACCAGCATTGGTGGAGGTTAAGGAGATCAAGAGAGAGCAAAGCAAGTTTAAGGAACTAAAAGTATTAAAGAAGAGCTAAAGTGATTTTGTCAAGACTATATCTACTTTTCAAATATGTTTCTGCTTCAGATATGTATATATATACACACACACATACAGATGTAAATATATATAAATATAAATATTCATTTATTATTGCTGGTAGAAATAATTTTTCTTACTTCTATCCTTATATTCCTTTACATAAGTTTGACAATGACTTCAACAACAGAAATTGCTTGTCTCTCAATCTTTGTTTTACTGCTTAGTAGATTCTAGAAATGTTTTCTTATTAGCAAGGAGTAGGAAAGCCTACCACTGAAGTTTGAGAGATTGTTTTGAGACCAGTCCCTATTAATACTTTCTTTTGACTACCTCTTAAAAGAATTATACAAGCATATTTCATGTGGAAAGGATATGTACATACAAACAGGAATAGAAACGGTTTGTAAAGAAATGAAAAGTTATTGTTTTAAAGAAATTATATCAAATACTATTTGTTTTTTGTCCGCTGATAAAAAGAACATGGAAAGCTATATAGGTATGATTATTTCAAACAGTCGTATTCAGAAAAGACAAACAAGCTATTCTCAGAGTAGTGGTGGTGATCACTAATTGTTTTAAAAACAATTCCAAAAGGATTTACCCCATATGAAAATGGGTTAACTCACCACTGTACTTTAATAGAAATTGTAGACATATTGACCCATAATGGTTGCCAGTGCTTCTGAGGTTCACTGTTTCACTAAATTTCCTTTAAACTCAATCATCGAAACTAGGTGCAGCTTTACAGTAGGTGAGTTTGGAAAGACTTTGAAGGTATGCAACATCACAATCACAGTCAAAGTGCTCTTTAAAATGCATCATATTTCTAGGTGAATTATTATTAGTAGCAGTATTCATAAAGGAACCTCAAATGAGCTTTTGCATTTACAAACCGAAGGTTTAGTTTGTACAAAGCATTTTAAAAATATTGAAGTCTGTGACATTAGAGCCCATCTTTGTAGGTTACTTCCTTCTACAGCACAGCAGAAGTTTGTACATTCTTAGAAACTCATAATTATGAGGGATAAATACTTTTTTGATCAAGAGGGATATAATATATTGCAATTCAAACAAGTCCAAATTGCCAAATACAATTGTTTTAACTGAGCCCTTGTCTGTTTGAAATTTCCTTGATATTTAACACTGATGAGCGCCAATTCCCCTTCTGAAACTTGCTATTCCTTTGATTCCAGGATATCTCTCATTCCATAATCTCATTCTCTTTAACAACTATTCAAATTCTTCACTTTTCCTTCTATGCTATATATATAATTTCTCAAACTTTTGCTATATTCTTGTATATAGTATTAATTTCTAGTCTCAAATTTCTTATGTATCTATAGCTAGATCCCCTTTCTTATTCCTAGTATTTGTGATTCTCCTCTTTCTGAATTGCCAAATATTTGCCTATATTATGAGACTTTTCAAATAACTATCTTGTGTTTTTGTTGATAAAATCTACACTTTTGTCATTACTTTATATGTTGATGTTTCTGTATTATTTCATATTGATTTTGATTTCTATTTTACTTAGGAATGCTCTCTCTACTTATTTTGGAATTAATTTGTTGTTCTTATTTTTCTTTAGCTTACTTGCTTTAATTTATCCATTATAAATTGCTATTAAGTTTACTGCATACATTTCACATTACACATTTTTCTTTGTACTACTTTGCATACAGTTTTTAGTATGTAGGGCTTCATTGCAATTCATTCCTAAACAGCTTATAACTTCTGTTTTGATTTCATTTTCATCTTAGGAATTCTGTCAGCTGCTTTCATTTTAGTTTGTTGTTAATTTCATTTTTAAATTGTTTTGTGTTCAATAAATATGGTCTAAAAGACTTCTGTCTTACAGAATTTATTGATTATCTTGTGCTTTCATACACGGTCATTTTGCTCTGAGTTCATTCATGTCTCAAAAGAAGGCTCCCTTTTTGTCTGCTGTATGCAATGTTCTAAATGTAAGAACTAGTCACCTCACTGCATTATGCAAATATTCTGTGTTCTTATTGTTTTTAATCTATCTTTTGTATTCAGAGAGAAGTTCCTATTTGATTGTATTTTAAACATTTTTTCATCTCTCATGTAAATAGATACTGCTTTATTGTTTTTCAAAATGTTAATATAATAAGAAATATCCTGTTTCATTTGGTAGTTTTTCACATGGAATCCTTCTTTCTTTTTTTGGCATTTTCCTGTTATTTTTGACTAACAATTAATTTTATAAAAACGTACCTTTATTCATCTTTTTGAGAATAATACATGGTTGGTGTTTTCCAGTCTAACTAATCTGTTTTTAGGGAATCCATTTTTGGGTAGACTTTCATACATTCTCTCCTACATCAGCTGTCCTGTGTAGCATGGTTTTCATCTTCCATATTGGTTGTTTTTCAAAAGTTTGTGAACGTGGTTGTCTAATTAGTTTTGAATATGAGTATCTGTTGATTTGTGTAAGTAGCTGTATCAGCTTTTCTTTTGAATTTTTGTAGTTACATAGTTTTTGTATACATTTATGGGGTACATGGGATATTTTAATACAGGCATACAATGCATAATAATCACATCAGGGTGAATGGGATATCCATCACCTCAAGTATTTATCCTTTCTTTGTGTTACAGGCAATTCAATTATAGTCTTTTAGTTATTTTAAAATCTACAATAAACTACTGTTGACTGTAGCCATGCTGTTGTGCTATCAAATACTAGAACTTATCACTTTTATCTAACTATATTTGTGTATCCATTAACTATCCCTACATACTCTGCCTCCTCCACTACCCTTCCCAGTCTTTGGCAATCATTGTTCTACTCTCTCTCTCCATGAGTTCGATGGTTTTAATTTTTATCTCCCACAAATAAGTGAGAACATGTGAAATTTGTCTTTCTTTGCCTGGGTTATTTCACTTAACATTATGTCTTTTAGTTTCATCCACGTTGTTGCAAATATATCTTTGCTCTGTTGGTATGTAGTTCTCAGGATACCTGCGTCCTAACTAGGAAGGTTTCCTCAAACTTCTTCTACATGGATATGGCATAGTTCATTAGGTTATGTGGATACAGAAAGAGGAAGAGTGACATATCCTTTCTCAACTTTTCTTTTCCACTTTTAAATTCAGGGGGATGTGGAAAGGTTCGTTACATGGATAATTTGCATGTCACAAAGATTTGGTGTACAGATTATTTCTTCACCCACGTTTTCAGAATAGTACTCAATAGGTAGTTTTTCAATCCTCACCCTGCTCACACTTTCCACCCTCAAGTAGTCCCTGGTGTCTGTTGGTTCCTTCTTTGTTTTCATATGTACTCAATGTTTAATCCCCACTTATAAGTGAGAACATGTGGTATTTGGTTTACTGTTCCTAAGTTGGTTTGCTTAGGATATGGCTTCTAGCTCCATCCATGTTGCTGCAAAGGGCATGATCTCATTCTTTTTTACGGCTGCATAATATTCCATGATATATATGTACATTTTCTCAATTCAGTCTACCAGTGATGAGCACTCAGGTTGGTTCCATGTTTTTGCTACCGTGAATATTGCTGCAATGAATATACATGTGCATGTGTCTTTATGGTAGAACGATTTATAGTCTTTTGGATATATACCCAATAATGGGATTGTTGGATCGAATGTTAATTCTGTTTTAAGCTCTCTGAGAAATTGCCAGACTGCATTCTACAATGGGTGAACTACATTACATTCTCACCAGCAGTGTCTAAGCATTAAATTTTCTCTGCAATCTCACCAGAATCTGTTATTTTGGACTCCTTAATAATAGTCTTTCTGACTGTTATGAGATGGTATCTCATTGTGGTTTTGATTTGCATTTCTCTAATGATTAGAGATGTTGAGTATTTTTTCATATGTATGTTGCCCATCTGTATGTCATCTTTTGAAAAGTGTCTGTTCATGTCCTTTGCCCACTTTGTAATGGAGTTGTTTGTTTTTTGCTTGCACATTTCAAGTTTTCAAATATTTTCTCCCATTCTGTAGGTTGTCTGTTTACTCTGTTGATTGTTTCTTTTGCTGTGCAGAAGCTCTTTAGTTTAATTAGGTCCTACTTGTCAACTTTTGTTTTTGTTGAAATTGCTTTTGGCATCTTCATCATGAAAACTTTGCCAGATCCTATGTCCAGATAATGAGGTCTTTACTGTAAGACTGGAGCATTTTTGTTTACTTCTGTCAAATCCCTTATGAATTACCTTTCATTATTACACATACTTATGCATTTTGTTTTATAAAAATACAGAACACTAAATACACAAAAACTCTAGATTCTACCCACATGATCCTGGTTGCACTTCTGAAGCTTTCCCAGGGATAATTTTTGGGGAGAGATTGGGGAAACTGAAGATAATTTTTCAAGGTGTCTCCTCTTATCTTTCCTTATAATCCCTCTTCTTTTATGGAATAAGGAAGGGGAAACAGCAGGAAAATGTTAACATAAGTCCATAGTTGTAACTACAAAGGCTTGTGATTGGTATTATTTAATGTTGACTTGCAGATTTATCTCCACTCAATCTGGGAGCACACCTAGACCTGCAGAGGGAAGGGAAAGCATAAAGGTACCTGCTATCACCATGCATCTGCTTAGTGTGGAGTAGATTATAGCATTAGCTCACCATTTACCTCCATACACCAGTTTCTCAATTCAGCAATGGGTCCTATGTGGATCTTTGGCTTTAGTTAGTTAATAGCCAGTACAAGGACTTCATTTTCTGTCCTTGAACCTCAGTCTGTTATGTATAAATTATAGTTCCTAAAACTGAATCTCCTGATAATGTGTGCCTGCTGCTTAAGTCTCAGTCAGCCCTAATCTGGCCAATCAGATAGACTCCAAATTCCTCACCTTGATTTGAAACTTCCCACTGTAAAATTTACTTTTCTCAGACTAAATTTTGGGTCCATCTTTCCCTGTAACTCTCTCCTTTCCTAAATTTATGACCCCTTATCTGACACCTTGCTTTTTCTGATATTTGGCATGCTTAAATCTAATTCTTTCTTCTGGCACTAAATTAGAGTGCTATAAAATATTTGTATTTGCAACTATTTCGTGTTTATCTTACAGACTCATTTTTGTCACTAGGGAAAGGTATTTCTAGTGCCTATCAGATAAGTAAATAGCCTGTAAATAGGGAGTGCAAACTCGAATGCCTAGAGATGTCCGTGACAGATAATGTAAACAAGTGAAACTCTCCTAGGATAAAACAGCAGGAGGTGGTAACCGCTGAAAACCTTACAACTGTTTAAAGACATTCCAAATCAAATTATTTCTAAAAATCAGTAAAATGTGAGTCAACAAACAGACAAACAAAACAAGTATGGTCTGCATTGCCACCTTGAGTAACTCCTCTAAACCAAATAGACTTCTGCTCATCCTTGCAAGGTCACATCCAGCCATTAGGTAACTTCTTGTTTGCCTCCCATAAAGGCTGTTCATATAGTTAATTTTTGACATGGCTTTACCTCAATAAAATTATCCTGAGGCAATAGGATAGAAGATAAACCTTGGTTCAAACCCCAACTTTGCCACTTAAAACTGAACCAACGCACGGCAAGTTATTAAATTTTAGGAGCTTCATTGCTCTCTTTTATAAAACGGGCATAAAAATGTATGTAATAAATTATTGTTGGGAAGATTAAATATAATCTAAGAAAGAGATTATAGGAAAAAAATCAAACATTTCATGTTAATCCTCTTTTCTGTCATGCATGTTCTCCAAATATTGATGTTTTTCTGTAGGCCACAAAATTTTCTTAAGAGTAATCCTACCTATAGCATTTGGAAGTCAGGACCACAGTATTTTTGAAAGACAAATATTTACAATCTATTATAAAAATTTCCAATATCATTTTTGTTTTTATTTGGAAATATCTTCATGAATTCCTATTCAATATTCAAAACATCACAAATATGTAGAAAAGGGGATAAACATCAAGGTAGTACAATATATCTAATTTTTTGGTTGAATCAAAATTTTAAAATATAGCTGCTAGCTGTTTTGTGTTTTGTTTCTATGTAGACTTATCTCTCAGTAATGATGATGCTTCAAAAGAACACATCTATATCAGGTTCTATCTCTACACACCCTTTACTATTATCAACTTGTAAAATGTATCAGCCAAACAGGACCTGCTACAGGATTGCGGATGTCTATAAAAATGCAGAAAGCACTAAATCGAAATGGGCTGCTGAAAAACTAAAAATCAAATATCATACAAATCACTCAGCTGCCTGGGCTTAGAAAGAGAGCATTTGAAAGCTCATATGTGGACTGATATTGCCAATTGACATACTCAGTTGTTTTAAGCAAATCTTTTAAAAATTCATTGCTTGAGGAGATCGAGCAAACCTGTTTTTCTGGCCAGATATGCTTTTCCTATTTCCCTGGCTTATGAAGTTTCACAGGATGAGTTTTAAATTACTCAGGAAATAGCTATAGGGTATCCTATTTACATCATAAAAGATATACTGACAGAACTGCAGGGTTTATGCCAATCTATAACACCAGACAAAGATTTTTCACTGTGATGCAGGTTTTATAAGCAGACATTTAAAAACATATATAGGAAAAATATAATCCTTTATATGTTATTTAAATATATTCTCTGGCTATCTGAAAGGCTTTCTATTCTTTGAAGGAAAAATTCTATTCCCTTTTTTTTGCTGGCTATTGCTTTTTGTGTGTAGTTATATGAAATTATCAGAAATATTAAGGCTATCTATATGTACTATATTTAAAGTGGGACTCTTCTGAGCTCATCACATGTCTCATCATTAGCCTTTCACATATATTTCAAATAAAAATGTAATTATATTAGTAATAATGCTTTTGGTGGTTAGGGAATGAATAACACTTGCCACACTGTCCAGTTGGTATCTTAGACTAAAATAGTTAACACTTGCTGAAAGTTTTTCCTATGCTTCATTAGCTTACTAAGTCAGACAGGAACATTCCTGTCATTGGGATCTTTGCTAGATTTCTGATGTTATGTTAGTTTATTCTCATGCTGCTATAAGGACATGCCTGAGACTAGGAAATTTATAAAGGAAAGAGGTTTAATTGACTCACAGTTCAGCATGGCTGTGGAGGCCTCAGGAAACTTAACAATCATGGCAGAAGGCACCTCTTCACAGGACAGCAGGAGAGAGAATGAGAGCCCAGTGAAGGGGAAAGACCCTTTTTAAACCATCACATCTTATGATAACTAACTCACTATCATGAGAACAAGATGGGGGGAACCCCCATGATTCAATTACATTCAAGAACTACAATTCAAGATGAGATTTGGGTGGGGCACAGCTAAACCATATCAGATGTTATATAATTATATAGTAGACTGGGATATAAAATAGACAAGGCACACTGTTGTATTAAGTGGAAACTCTAGTTTATAGATATTAACATGATTTTAGGTATTATTCTTTATACCTTAGATTCTCAAAGCACTTGATAAATAATGACCCTAATTTGATGGTGAACATGCTGTTGGAGTGTTGAATCCAATAAAGTTAAATAAACAAGAGAAAGAAATGGCATCTAAAAGGACAAAAAAAATAAGGTACTTAAGGCTGTGCACCTATTTTTCTGTGTTTATAGTGCCTTAAATATCACCCTCTGACCAAGAAGTAATGAACGGGTTTGGGGCTTTTCTTAATGTGTTTTATACTTGCTTTATTGCTAATATATTGATTAGTTTCCTAATGAGATCACAGCAAAGTTGTTACTTCTAAATAAAAGCTTTGCCACAAAGGTTGCAAGTAATGAATACTATAAACTCTATGTAATAAAATGTTTGCAAATAGTCATCCTTTGGTTCATATATAAGGTATTCTGGAGAAATAAAAACTTTCATGAATTTATTTTATACTTTTTCCAGCAATCCTAAATGCTAACAACAACACACTATTTTAATCTGAGGAAATTGCCATGAATTTGAAAATAATCTCAACACTTTGAAGGAATTAATAAAAACAAAGAGTTGTGTACATATTCAATTCCAGTAGATAATATTAAAGTATCATAGATATATTAATTAAGAATATGAATGTTTAAGGATAATTCTTAAGTTTCAATGAGATTCCAACCCAATTAAACAACAAAGATATGTTTCCCTTGTAAATTATCTAGTTGACTTAATCTATTGCTTCTAGAAAAGGATTGTTAGAAGTAATATGATAGTGATGAATAACCCAAGGTTTCATTACTGCCAAGAATCCAGAATGTGTTTACATATCTCTCAGATGCCAGAAGAACTTGGACAGGAGCGAATGCCTTCATGATTGGTGAAGAATTTTTCTTGCCTTGACTGGTAATTGTCTGAATCTTCTAGTAGTGATCTTACCTCTTGTTTTGAAGTTGAGAATATGAATACTCATGAAGAGAAAAGGAGAGGAGACACATCTGAATTGAGCTTCAAGGTATTAAATAAAATGTTGCTTGTCCGGCATCCAAAGAAATCTGCAAAATCTGCAAAATCTTAGGCTCCAAGCACTAGTGGTCTAAAATGAAAATAACCCAAGATATCCATCAGGGTTATGCAAACAACAGGGGAAGACAATCTGCCCTTGGGCATTTTCTTCTCTTCTTTTGTCACACAGGTCTACCCAGCTATAATGGAATACAACTAAGAGAGCTTCTTGTTCGTTGGCTGCTTCTCTCTGAGAATTTAAACATGAATCTCTCACTAAAAAATGTGGCTTGGTCAAGAGAATGACAGATAAGCCAGCAACTGGGATAACATATTTTTGAAACACATTAACTGATAATGAACTGGTATTCAAAATATACAAAAACTCCTAAAAACCACCACCACCAACCACAAAACTACATCACAAGCAAAAGATTCTAATAAATGTTTCACCAAATAAGATATACAGATGGCAAATAAGCATATGTAGCTATCCACACGATTTCTTAAAACCCAACAACAACAAAATTACATTATGTGCAAAAGATCCCAATAGATGCTTCACCAAATAAGATGTACAGATGGCAAATAAGCATATGTAGCTATCCACGCTATTTGTCATCAGAGAATTTCAAATTAAAACATCACTACATCACCTATTAGAATGGGTAAAACACAAAACACTGACAACACCAAATACTGGCAAGTATGCGGAGCAACAGGAACTCCCAATCATTTCTGGTGAAATTGCAAAAATGATACAACCACTTTGAAAGACAGTTTGGCAGTTTCTTACAAAACTAAACATATTCTTACCATATAATCCAGCAATTACACTCTTTGGAATTTACCAAAGCAAATTGAAAATTTGTGTACACTCAAAAACCTGCCACAAATATGTATAGCAGGTTTGTTTCTAATTGCCAAAACTTGGAAGTATTTAAAATATTCTTCAGTAGGTGAATGAATAAATGAACTGAAGTATATCCATACAATAGAATATGTTTCAGGGATGGAAAAATGAGCTACCTAACCACAAAAATGACATGGAGGACACTTAGACCCATATGGCTAAGTGAGGAAGCCAATCTGAAAAGTCTATATACTGTATGATTCTTATTATATGACATTCTGGAAAAGAAAAAACCATGGAGACTATAAAAAGATCAGTGTTTGCCAGGAGTTGGGTTGGGGGAAGGGAAGAATAGAGGAAGCATAGGATTTTTAGGGCAGTTAAAATATTCTGTATAATTCTGTAATGGTGGATACATGCCATTATACATTAGTTATACCTATTGAACGTACAACACAACAAATTAACTCTAATGTAAAACATGGACTTTAGTTAACAATAATATACCAAAATTAGCTTATCAATTATAATGTGTCCCATGAATGCAAGATGTTGATAAAAGAGGAAACTGGGGTGGAAGGAGGGATATGTTTATAGAAACTCTTCCCACTTCTCACTCAATATTTCTGTAAAACTAAAACTGCTCAAAAACATAAGAGCTATAAATTAAACATTATTTTAAAATGCTGTTTGATAGATTAGTGATAAAATGGAGAGGCTGGAACTGGTTTAGTAATTACTAGTGCTCTCCTGCCTGGGGATCACCTCTCTCCAAGGGCCACCATAAATGCTAACTTATATAAATGATGCTCTCTAGATTTATGCAATACTTAACTACAAAAAGATATGAAACAACAACATCTTAATCTCTTCTTAAACTCAAGAATGAACACAATCCAGGGCTTGGTTTTGGTGCTTTTTGAACATAGAGACTAGAGATTAATATCTCCATGTGAACATGAGCTAAATAAGTAGATATCTGGGAGAGATCACCAATATAAAGGAAAAATGACATATGTAAATGAAGCAGATTTTAAATCAAAGGATTAAAAATAACCATGTCATTTAGCCTTATGTATGTAAAGGAAGACACTAGTAATAAGAGGCTGAAATAAGATTTTATTTAAATGTGGATTTTTGACATATGAAAAATATAATGGTTGAAGAAAAGAAAATGGTAGATGGGATTTTTAAACATCAGGATTATTACTACTGAAGAAAGAATTATGGATGGAGCCATTAATCTAAACGAAATAACTCAGAAACAGAAAATCAAATACTACACGTTCTCACTTATAAGTGGGAGCTAACCAATGGGCACACATGGACTTAAAGATGGGGAAATAACAGACACTGGGGACCCCAGAAGGGGAGAGGGAAGGAGGGGGTTGAGGGTTGAACAATTATCTGTTGGGTACAATGTTCATTATTGGGCGATGGATGCATTAGAAGCCAAACCTCACCATTATGCAATATATCCACGTAACAAACTTGAACACATATTCCCTAATCCATAATAATAATAAAATAATCCTGCAATGAAAGGCAAAAAATAAATTAATTCATCTGGGATAGCTGGAATCCTGTGACCCAAGTGAAGACCATGAAATTTATAAAATAATTATTAATTCTTGCCAAAAATATTCTTTAAAAAAATTATTCTATAGAGGAATTCACCATTTTTTATTTCCTTTCACCAGTGTCTTGGAATTATTTTCTAAGAATAAATTCACAGGCAAAGGAATGAATGTGTATATATGCTTCTCAAATAACAGTCTAATGTGGGAAATTAAGAAACAAAAATAAGGGGATAAGGTTTATATTTCTTTACACCACAGTTGATTTGTAAAATTAATATGTTTTATATTCATCGATTCTATTGATTCTAGGACAGAGGTGGTACTCAAGACTCAAGGTATTAGAATCCTTGTCTGTCACAGGGACAAATTCTTACCAGGAGAGGATAGGAAGTGCCTGCAGGGTAGAGTTGACAGATTTGACAAATAAAAATAGAGGATACCCAGTTAAATGTGAATTTCAGGTAAATAATGAACATTTTTTTTAGAATAGGTATTTCCCAAATATCGCATGTGTCTTTCATACTGATAAGCTAGCCCCACCACAGACCTATTGAATCAGAATTTGTGGGGATAGGGACTAAGGCATCTAGTTTGTATAAAAATTCGTCAGTAATTCTAATAGGCAGACAAGGTTGAGGCTCACTATGTTTAACGATTATTTATCAATCAAACCTCCTATAAGATATATGAAGTGACACTTATGGCCGGGCGGTGGCTCACGCCTGTAATCCCAGCACTTTGGGAGGCTGAGGCAGGAGAATGGCGTGAACCCAGGAGGCGGAGTTTGCAGTGAGCCGAGATTGCGCTACTGCACTCCAGCCTGGGCGACAGAGCATGACTCCATCTCAAAAAAAGAAAAAAAAAGAAATGACACTTATGAGGCCATGACCACACAACAAATCCAGATATGGATAACCCTCAGCCCTTGGGCGTCATGTTGACTATGATATTCTGTGTTGGTTGATGACTGCTATCAAGTTTTCAATTTTATCCTGGTTTTCTTTTTCATACATTGGAGAACAAGCTACAAGCCCCACTACCCCCAATAATTTCCTCATTTTCAAAGTCATCAGGGAATGTGTGCAAAAATAAAAATAATGCCTGCTATAAAACTGTTTAACTACTGTGTGAAAAATTGAATTTCCAACATAACTCAAATTATGTTTCATCTCATAAAACATGAAATGGTTGAAGATGCTAAATATGGCACAGTGGATATGAAATTGATTATATCAGGAAATCTAGTCATCTGTTTCCTGGCTATGCCATTTAGCTTCTTTGGGCCTCAATTTCTTCACCAGTAAAACGATGTTTTGTCTTGTTGACTGCCCACTTTTAAATGTTTGTAAGATTTAGTGTTTACAATGTCTCTTGGAAACACTAAGGTTGGTATTCATAAGTTATTGGCAGATCATATGTTTTAACAAGAATGTTGTAGAAACAAAATAGATTATCATCTGTATTTATGCCCCATACTTGTCATCTGAGAGAATTCTTAAATGCAATTCAATGTAGATTACAAATTTGCAGTCTACAATTGATAATCACACTGTGAACCTTCCAGAATATTGAAACTCTATTTTAGAGGAAACAAATGTGTCTTGCTTTAGGCTTACCTGCAGAAATAGTCAATACCCTATTTAGGGTCATGAAGCAGGGACAACGAAATTTTCATGAATATTAATTGAGATTTAGCTTGCAAAATGAACACGGAAATATCTCTCAGATACTGCCCATCTTTTAAGGACTGACACTAAAGTAAGGCTTTCCTTTAAATAATATTTAATAGACTAATATACTCTTTTTCCTTCTAATTTTTAAGCTAGGATAAGTGCATTCCACATTAAAAAACTGTTCTCTTTAAAAAACTTAACTGCATATGATGGTGATGGATGATTACTTTTCTTCATTTCAAGTTTATTGGGTCTGTCTCCTAGTTTATATGTATGTTTTAACCAATGCATCTGATTATATTAATCTCAAGATGAAATAAATGTGCCATTAAAGTCCATATGTAAAAGAATAGTTTAAAGTTATGAAAATAGGCCAGTTCTCAATTACATATATTTTTTGTTCATCATTAAGTAATTTATCACTGGTTCATTTTAGGGCACTTGTATTTTTAGTATTTACGATTCAAGTACATTACAGTAGTCCTTTCTTATCTGGAGCTTGGCTTTCCATAGTTTAAATTACCAATGGTCAGCCATCTTCTCAAAATATTAAATAAAAATCCAGAAATAAACAATTCATAACTTTTAAGTTGCATGCCATGCTTAGTAGTGTGATGAAATCGTGCACTGCCCTGTTTAGTCCTGTCTGGGACGCGAATCATCCTTTTGTCCAGTATCCACACCGTAGGCACTACCCACCTATCAGTCACATAGCAGCCATCTTGGTCATCAGATTGACTGTCATGGTATCACAGTGCTTGTGTCCTAGTAACCCTGATTTTACTTTTATTACAGAATATTACTATGATTGTCCTATTTCATTACTAGCTATTATTGTTATTCTCTTACTGTGCCTAATTTATGAACTAAACCTTATCCTATATACATATCCTATATACATATACATATCCTATATACATATCCTATATACATATATCCTATATACATATATACATATTTTATATACATAATATAATTAGGTTTCAGTACTATCCATGGATTCAGTCATCTGCTAGAGGTCTTACTGCCATGGGGAAGGCGGAACTACTCTACTGCATTCAATTTATATCTTCATTATGTGCTAAAGGAAAATTAATTTTAAGAAATTCAGGTAAAACTATATTCACGTTCTCTTATGTGGCTTTTCAGATCTAAAATTATTATACATATTGTGCTGATACATAAATACAAATTGTAAAATGTGTCCTATGTAAATAAAGATGGAAATCAGAATTCAATAATATTTCAATGGCTATACCATTTAAAAACACACATGTATAGTCAATGAATACAATTTTAAAAATGCTATAATTTTTTAGCCAAAGCTTTTATCTTTCATTTGAGAACTTGAAGACTGTCAGCAAATTTCAAAGGCTTTAATCATCCAAAGTTTTTTTTAACATTACAAAGTATTAAATATTCCAAAAGTAGATTCGAACTTTCTTTACCCCAACTCTGCTTTAGGAACCCAAGTTCAGTCAATGATTCTCAAAACGGAAAATTATTTTAGAGACAGAAAGTCTTCTTTGAGATAAATTTAACAAAAATTTAATCAAAATATTACTTTTAAATGTTATCTGGAGGGGAGAATATGGTATGTTCATTACCTTACAGAGTTTATGTACATATTTTGAAGCTTACCATAAACTTTGCTTTTAATTGGTTACTATATGTGATTAACATCAACTATCCCAACACTTAAGTTATTTTTATAATTCTCAATATTATTTGTGATATCTTTCTAATCAATATTTTTGAGTTTTACCTATTTTTATTGAATTATCTTTCTTTCCTTTTTTGTTTCTGTAAATTTGTATTCATTGTTTATTTTTTAAATTTCCTTCCTTCTACTATCTTTAAAATAATTGTTTTTTCCTAATTTTTAAATTAGATTATTAGTGTAGCAGTTGTATATACTTTATATATATGTCCGTGATATAAGATCTATTCCCTATAATTTCATTTTTATTTTGTTAAGCTTTATTAAGATTTTTTAAACCTTTTTATTTGGTCACAAACACTAACATTGTTGCACTGTGAATAGGTAATATGGTTTGCTAGCTATCTTGCTTATTGTCTTCCCCCTTTACTGGAATTTAAGATTTCTGAGGGCAGGATTTTTTGACTGCTTTACTCATTGTTATGTCCTCTGAACCAGAAGAGAGCCTGGCACATCATAAACCTCAATAATTACTTGTTGAGTAAATTATTTCATTCTAGAGGTTTCAGCTGTCTTAGATCAGTTTTTATATTACTGCTTCTTGTTGTTGTTGTTGTTGTTGTTTGGATTTCTATAACAAATGACTGTGTAAATTCAAGCCATCAACCACTTTTCACACAGACTGGCATTTTCAAATTCTCGGGTTATTTTTCCCCTTCACTTATTGCTTGTGTTGGATAGAAAGTTCTCTTAATATCAGTATTGCTTTGTTCTGATGTGTAAAGTGTCTCTAGGTCTCCATTTCACAGATTGTACAGCCCTTAGATCAGTTGTATTCGAGGCCCCTTTTCTGCCCTCTGACTTGGGAGAACACAAGATGTCTTCTGTTTCTGTAACAGTCATTAAAATCCTGTCCTAAGCTGGACGTGGTGGTTTATGCCTACCATTCCAGTTACTTGGGAGACTGAGCTGAGAGGAACTCCTTGAACCCAGGAGTATGAGGCCAACCTGGGCAACATAACACCTCCATTTCTAAAACATCAAATAAAAATAAATCCTGAACTGCAATTTCAAGAAAATGTTCTAATGCATATTTAAGCCTGTCACTACTTCAGTTGCCAGCGTTTCAGCTAAAATATACAATCTATCTTTAATTTCCTTTTTATTTCTAGCCCTAGGGATTTCTTTCTTTCCAGCTTACTTAGCTGTTAAAATTTTCCTTACATGTTTTATCTAGCATTTTTGTGTGTATGTACTAATCAATCTTGTTTAAATCTCACAGTCTTTAAGTCTTGATTGGAAATGAATATAGCCAAATCTTGCTGGCCTAAAACTGTTTCATTTCTTTGAGAAAATGTGAACAAATTAAAAGGTCATTTTCTGAAAGCAGCCATAATTTTCTTATTTCCGAATTTCTACAGCTCTTTGTTAGACAAAAAGATTGAGCACCACCAGGTTAGAATTTCTCATCTTAAACATATGCTTCCTTATTCTCATGAAAACACTCTGTCTTTATCCAAAGAGATTGTTCTTAGGATCCCAAAATAAACATATTTCACCTTCTGAAACATATTTACAGTCTCGACAATAAACATCATGTAATAGTATCATAACCTGATAGCTACCAGTATAGCCAAAACCAAGCTTATTTAGTCAACAAATATTTGTTGCACTTTGATTATTTGTCAAGCACTATTTTTATGATGTATTGTGCTAGTTGCTGGAGGTATAAATTTAAATAAAGTAGATAAAGTCCTTGTCATCATAGATCTTATTTTCTGATAGGGAAAACTGTCAAGAATAGCAAATCCAGGTTAACCCAGACCCAACTGAATCTTTCAAAATGTCAGTAAATACTTCTAAATGTCCTCCTATGTGCCAGTGTGGCAATCACCAACAAAATAAGAATTCCTGTTGTGTGTATCTTATAGTCAAGTAGGGAATAAAGGCACTAAATGCTGCAAAGAATTAAGTAAATAATCGTAACTGTGCAAAGTATAGGCTGAGAGAAAAATGGAGTGTTTTAGAAATTCTAGCAGAATATAACTCAGGTTTTACAATGAGCCCATCTAGCTTAGCTAGACTGAGCTTTGACCTTTTAGACTTGGTAGTCTTTACTGGTTCTACATTTTTTTTTTGTTTTTTTTTTGGTTTTAAGAAGCAGAGGGTTTAATAGGCAAAAAGGGGCAAGAAGGAAGGGAGAAGGAAGAAGCTCCCCTGTACAGAGACAGAGGGGTGGGCACTCCAAAGCCGAGAGACAGAACCCCAAGTGTGGCGGAAACCAGCCAGGTGTATATATAGACGTTGGAAGAGGCAGTGTCTGATTTGCATAGGGCTCAGGGGATTGGTTTGACCAGGCATGTCATTCACCTAGCCCACGAAAAAGCTGGCCCTCCCACCCTAGTCATTTAATATGCAAATGTAGGGCACCATGATGTTCTACACACGTGGGGATATGCGGGGGCAGTCATGTTGCCAGCAACATGTGGGGCAGGGGCACTGGTTCTACTTTTTTATCATGTCATTCATTCTATCTCTCTTGACACCATACCGGGGTCCCCACTGGGTCATATTAGGTAATTTCTAATTGCTGATGTTGATTCTCAGTCCAGGTTTACCTCTCAGAGCATCTGGTCCAGGTGTTATCTGTAAATCTTACGCCCTTCTTTAAAACTTAAATGTCTCTCAACATGATTTTTAAAAAAAATTATTCCTTCCCCAGGGGACCTGACCTTGGCATAGCAGACTGTGCCTTGGTTAGAATTTTAACCTTCTTTGGAGCTACTCTAGTGATAAATCCTGGGGCTGGCACTCAGCTTTCTCTGACTTCACTCTGAGGAGATGAGGCCCATTTCATATGCTGCCAAGAGAGTTTGCTGAGTTTCACTCTTGGCTTTCAATTACTTGTTAACCACCCTTAGCATTTTGTTATCCTTTTTCTAGAGGTCAGTAGAGTTTGGCAATAGCATGCAATCCAATTGCTCTTGAAGCTACTATTTCCCTCATGCTTTTCAACATCAAACCAGTTAGTGGATTCCTCTTTCACTGATATATCCCAATTCACCACCAGTGAAAGTTGCATGATTTTATGAGTCCCTTGTGCCAGTAGAATCTAGAGTCCGTGTGCTCAGTAGTGCATTCCTCATTGCCAGCTAGGCAATGAGAGGTCTAGCTCAAAGAGTAGTTTTATCACTTGCATTTTCAGAAAACTCCTGACATAAATTACCATATTTTGGATTCATTATTTGATTTCTATACATGATTGATTGTTTGGGTGGTATAAAATTGGAAAGACATTTTTCCTAAAGTTTTGCAAGCATTGTTCCCTTGACTTACGACTTTTGATATTATACTTGAGAATTTTTACTTATCCTTTGCATATTATTTTTAAAAAATTTGTTTTTTTCTCTATGTTGAAATGCTCAGAAAATATTTTCTGTTTTCTTTTCATTTGAAAATTTGAAATGGTCTCATTATTCTGATTTTTTCCAGGCCTTTGTTGAGCCCTTCACAATCTAAAAATGAATGAACTTTAGTTTCAGGAAACAATAATGAATTATTCCTTTTTACTTCCTCTTTCCTGTTATCTCTTTCTGAAATATTAAGAATCAGATGTAAACTAATAATATGTCTATATATTATTTATAGATAATAATACATATATAACATTTTATAATATATATATAAGTATAAATATTTTATTAATTTTCTCATCTCATTTTACTTCTGTGTGGCTTTTCTTTGGGGGAGAATTTGCTTTCTGGGAAATCTGCTTAATTTTACATTTCAAGCTTTCTCTTTAATTTTCAATTTTTCCTATTTTCTCAGTTTAGAGAAGCTCTTTTTCTGTTATCTGGGTTTCCCTTTTACATCATGCCCCTTTGTAACTGTTGTTTTTAAATGGGTGAATATGCTGCTTGTCTATCTGAGTATAATAATTATATTTTTGAAGCTTTTTTTTCTGTTTCCTACATTGCTTACAATTTCTCTCTCTTCAGTGTTTCTGGGGTTGTTTGTTTGTTTTAAGTGTTAGAAGATTTATCCAGAGATCTAACAATCCCTATCTGTCTGCTCATACTTAAGAATAAGGAACTAAATATCAGATTGGAAGTTATTTAGGCATTTACAGAATTTTAAGGATCTGGTACAGATTAAGTTGACTAAGGAGGGATCCGGCTGTTTCAGTAATACATCCAACTGTTAATTTTTCTTTCCCTGAGGTGGGGGAGCTGGTCCTACCTACGGCCTGGAAATCAGAAGCTTGAGTGACTGTGATCTGGCAGCTGAGTAGGAAGAGAGGTGTGGACCTTCAACACTCAGTGCATAGACCTCCATTAACCCCAGTTTCCACACGGCACTCCCACCTCTAGTGATGCCTATTGTTCAAAACTGCAAATTCCTTCCATTTTAACATTTCCAGAGAAAAACTTTTCAAAATTCTTTTTAGGTGTTCATGTGTATGTTTGTTGCATGAGACGTGGTAGAGGGGATAACAGTGCTTGGAATGGAGAGTGTATCCAGGGGTCTAAATGCTTCTAACACTGATATTCAAGTGACTTCCCATTTCAGCTCCATCCACACAACCTGGCCTTCACAGGCAGCAAGCGTCTCTAATTCTCCATCTTTTAAAGAGTTATTCAATGGCAGTTTCATTGCTTCTTAATTTCTCTCCCTATTGTCACTTACTTCTCTTGTCTGCAAACTAAACTACAAATGGGCATTTTTAATCACTTAATTAACATCTTTTCTCTTGTGACTTCCTGTCCTTGTCTCTTCTTGGCTTTATGGAATTATATTTTTAATAAATATTTTAATAGTTATTTTGTAGTGTTTGTGGAGTTTGTAGTGGTAAAGATGTGTTTAATCTGCTACTTGTAACCCAAAACCCGTAAGTCACCTCAATAAAGTGATTGCAATTTTCAACCTCTCATTCAGCACCCCCATCCAGTTATTCAACAACTTATTAAATTCAAACACTGGAATATATCTCCAGTAAGCCCAATAATCTCCATTCCCTATGCTACTATACAATGTCAAGCCACCATAGCATTTGACCTAAGTCACAATTCCAGTCTTATCCACTTCTATTTTCAACTGAAACAAATGTATTTATCTTTCTAAAATACAAAGATGACTGTTATTTTCCTCCTTACAAGATTTTTAACAATTTTTCTAATTCCTAGAAGTATTTTCTAAACTGCTTCCTAATGCACACAAATCACTTGAGACCCTGATTCTCAGCCATCTCTCTTTGTGCTTGGATTACATTCAATTTATGATACATCCTTCTGCCTTTCTTAACCAGAGGAACATGAACATGGGATGAAGCATGCACATACACGTTCTCTCATACACACACATGCTAACATGCTCCGTCAATATTAATGTACTTACAAGTCTATAAACACGCAAGAATTTTTTTATACTGGACTACCAACCACCAAATTGTCCACTAAAATAATGTCTTTCTTTATATTTTTAATACCGTAGTTTAGCTGTAACCCATACCAAGGTGCCCTTCCTGATTCTGTGTTAGACAATATGTTCACATAATACTTTCCATTTATCCAAAATTATCATTATCACATTGTATCGAATTCTCTTTCTCCTTCCCCTGTACACCACTTCCTGTGCTCTAACCTCAAGACTGTAAGCCTTTCTTTTTTTTAAAAACTGCAAGCTCTTTAAAGAATCCTTGTGTCTTTTCCTGTATCTAATTTTAATTTCTGATATACTACATGGCACAGCAGATGCTCAGTAAGTATCTGATAAGCCAGCATCCAATGACTACTACAAGGAAAGCGATGGGATTCTAAAGTTGTATGATATATATATATATATATAAAAATGTCAAAAAGCTAGGGGAATATGAATAATCTTCGTTATAACTAGTTTGTGGTGGGAAGCAATATATCATTAGATTTGTTCTTTTTTTTACGAGGAAGATACAACAAATAAATCCTTATAAAAACAGCCAATAAATCATTTATCATCATATTGATTTTCTCACTAGATTTGTTTTTTAAGAAAAAGTTTATTTGCTGGAAGAAACTAACAGGAATCTTTTTTGCTTTGCTTTTGTAAGTAAAAACAAGTGAAAGGAAAAGAATAGGCTGTATGTTTATAGTCACCAAAAAGACTGCAAAAATGTGACAGAAAGAAGGGAATAAGGTCTTTAAATATCTTTTCAAATTAAAGAGTAGACTGGATCTATGAATACCAAACATCAGCGGCATGAAATTTACCCATGTCATAAACCTGCACATACACCCTCTGAACCTAAAAGTTGAAAAACAAATAAAGTATAATAATTATTTATAGCATTTAAGTGATGACCAAATCAAAGATGAATTATGAATTCAGTTAGTTCAATCATAAGACAAGAAAAAAATATGTACATCTAACAATTAGCAATCACCCGATAAGATACAGAAAAAATAATTAACTTTTTATGACTATTTTTATTTCAAATAAGTGACTGAAAAGAAATAAATTTCAGTGGGATTTTTCCAATAACAGTTTTATGGCACTAAAACAAAGACAAATTGCAATAGAACTTTCACTGTAGATTTTAAATAAGAGTAAAATCATCCCACTTTGGTTTCATTAAGGCCAAATGTAGACAAAGGAAATAAGAACATGATCACATTTTATTCTCATCTGTTTCTTACTTCTATGTAAGGCTTAACTTACAAAAGTGTTATCATTTCAAAGATACGATTTCTGGTATGTATTTGAAAGGCAAAGTAAGAACAAGGTGGCACATTATCCAGAAGCATTATTTTTTCTTATTCTTTTTATTTATTTTGCATTTTTCTTAATAAAAGAAGAATGAAAATGCAGGAAAAGATTTCCTCTCTACATAATTTAAAAACATCTTTCAAATTATACTTTAGAGTTCATTTGCAAAATTATGAACAATGTTTTACATGCAGTTTTTCACATGCTGAAAACATCAGTTTTTACTTAATCTCCTTATGCCGTTTCTTTCTTCCTTCTTATAGATAAAAGCCTAAAGTGGGTTTGCATGGATTACAGCTTTTCTCATTCTCCTTTCATCATAGCTCATTGTTTTGCATAATGTGCATAAAATACATATAATATATCCAATCCATTTTAGCCTCAGATCCGAACAAGTATTGAACTTCTACAAGTTTTGTAAAAGTTTGCAAATTTCACTCAGCAAGACGAAAAAAATACATACATTCTAATGACTTTTAATTTGGTAAATAAATGTTGTTAAAATTAATGCATGCACACACACACACATACACATACATTAGGTGTTTGTTCATTAAGACCTAAAATTTGCCATTTCCGCACTATATTATTCACACAGAAAGGGCATCAAGCACAATGTACCATAAAGCTGTTTAACTTCTCCTTAATTGGGAAAAGTAAACTCAAAATATCTAAAAGGCAACTTTATGACAGAATAGAAATCTGCTATAAAAGCAACATTTTCATGAGTATTTAAAATTATCTCTACATTTTAACAGCTATTTGGACAGGAATGTGTAACCAAAGAGAAAACTTAGAAAAAGGCAGCATACAACATTGAATCCGTGATGAATTAATTGTTGGCAGCAACTACAACCATTTTTGTATTGTTTTGCATTTAAAAATGTTTTAACCTGTGTAAAAAGTGTAAACTAATAAATACTAATTGATTTAAATACCTGATTCAATGTTTCCTAAGCTTGAGACACATATTAAAGGAAAAATTATGCTATGTCTCACAATATTGCATTATTTCCAGAATGTCATTTAAATTAGAATATACATAAAACATGGCATTAATCGTATATATTTAGAGTTTTTATAGAACCATATGACTGGAACAAGATTTTAATATACTTTTCATAGAACTACAAAACTAATGAAGTTTAAAATAATAGTATTATTATGTGGTCCATAGCATTGTTTTCTGAATGAAAAACCATCACTCACAATATTACTATGATATTCATCATCCTAGTGCAGGTTCTGTTGAGCTCATCTTGTTTGTACTGCATTTTTTTCCTTATAATGACTCAATTTTCTCACACTTTTGGGTATTCAAATTACTGTGAAGCCTTTATTCATCCATTATGGTATGATGTCAGGTGGATATAACTTGGCTCCACTTTTAGATATACATATTAACCTTGCCCAAATTATTTCCTATTAACTTCTAATGATGAAAGTAACACCACTAGGCAGCAATATGATGGTAAGAAGAATGTGTCTGTAACTCGTAATGTTCTGGATCAGCATTAGATCATATATTTACAATCCAAATAATCAGGAAATACGTTTTTAGACATTTATAAATATTAAACTATAAAATTTAGATTGTTACTGTGGAGAATTTTTAGACATCAAGTTTATGATCATAGGCTTGCATTTAAAAAATAGTACCAAAATTATACGTGTTGTGACAGTTAGTTTCTACCTAAAGTTAAGCAGTACCAAGCTGTGAAGAGTTAATTTTTAAGATTAACATTAATTTGGAGTTCTAATATGAGATCAATTGCCATTGAAAAATTGAGAAAATATAACAAAGATATGATTAATACCTAAAACTCCAAAGCACAGGGAAATTCAAATATTTTAGGAATATAAATCTGTTTTCAATGCAGCAAAAGCAGCATTTACCCATGTCCAAAAGTTGTTTATTTATTTGGCATAGTCAGCTATTATATTGTATAATGTTAGGCTAAGAAAGGGTTTCCAAAGGAGGATTCCTTTCTGTCTCCATGTTTCTGTCTCTGACAATGTCAAAGTCATAATTGTTTTAATTTCATACAATCTTGACGTGTGTGTGTGTGTGTGTGTGTGTGTTAGATGTAACATTAAGGGAAGACCTTTAGTAATTATGACTTTAATTGTTATGGCTGATTTTTTAGAAGAATATTTCCAAATATCCAACATATATAGAAATTCATAATTATACGGAAACATAATTTTTATGCATATTTCAAAACTGATGTATGAAAGTCATTTAGCTAATTAATGAGTCCGAATCTCTTCCTACATTTGCATTGTTACTTGTTGCTGTATGACTTTAGAAATAAAGCCACCTCCTAGTACTAGTTATGAGAACGGATGGAATATGAAGAGTCCAAAAAGAAATGATTCTTTACTGGATATTTTCAATAACTATATAAATGGCTTAAGCTTTGTATTTATTGGTGTAAATGAATTAATTCTAATTGTAGCTAGTGTTAGCTATATTCAACTACACGTTTTGGGTAAATTATATGCTATAAAATAGTTGAAAATCAAAAATGTAAGAATTTGATAGCTAAAGTCTCACAAAATTTAAAAAATTAAGTATGACCTGGGAGGAAGAATACTGTGCAGTCTTTAGGAATGCCCTAATGTTGAGGATCTTAAGTAATAGTAGGGAATGTAAAAACATTGAGTTCCATTGGTAGATGAAATGCATATTGGATAATTTTACCTAAATGTGGCTTTAATACATGGTTGTAAATTTGCTGTTGCAGATGTAACTAGATCACATGCTAGACCTGATCAAAATACATTAAATGTTGTAGCTACGTTTTTTTATTTACGGTTTCAAATTCAATGGCCTGAGTTTCAGGAATAAATATTCCAGTGAATATCATTGTTCATAGTTGATGTCCAAGGACTATACTAAATTTCCTCTTCTTCATCTGTTTTATTACATAAGTTGAAATTTTAAGAAAATGTTTTACAAATGTCTTTATGAACAATTATTTTTCCATCTTTTTTTTGTTTGTTTGTTTTGTGGTAAGAATATTTAACATGAGATATACTCTCTTAGCAAATTTTTAAGCATACAGCCCAGCATTTTAAAGCACACAACACAATATTTTTAAACCTAAGCACAATGTTTCAGGATCTCTAGAACTTATTTATTTTGCATAACAAAAACTTTATTCCCATTGAACAGCAGCTCCCCATTTTTTCCTTGCCCCAGGCCCTGGTTAATCAACCATTCTACTCTCTGTTTCTACAAGTTTGACTGTTTTGAATACCTAATATAAGTGAAATAATAAAATATTTGTTGTTCTGTGATGTGCTTATTTCACTTAGCATAATGTCCTCAAAAGTTCATCCATCTTGTAACATATGGCAGCTATTCCACTTCAGGCTATTCATACAAAGGAATTGAAATTAGGATCTCAAAGAGAATTTTTTACCTTCATGTCCATTGCAGCATTATTCATAATAGCCAAGCTGTGGAAACAATTTAAATGTCTGATATGGTTTGGCTCTATGTCCTCACTAAAATCTCATATTGAATTGTAATTCCCAACGTTGGTGGAGGGGCTTGGTGGGAGGTGACTGAATCATGGGGGCAGACTTCTCTCTTGCTGTCATGATAGAGTTTTCACAAGATCTGGTTGTTTGAAAGTGTGGAGCACCTCCCCCTTCTCTCACTCTCTCTTCTGCCCACCATGTGAAGATGTGCCTACTTCTCCTTTGCCTTCTGCCATGATGGTAAGTTTCCTGTGGCCTCCCCAGAAGCAGAAGCCTGACCAGAGCCAATTAAACTTCTTGTCTTTTTAAATTCCCCAGTCTCTGGTATGTCTTCATAGTAGTATGAGAATGGACTAATACAGTGTTCATCAACAAATGAATTTAAAAATGTGGCATATACATACACATTCAGCTTTTAAAAAGGAGAAAATCCTGCCATATGTGGCCATTGTTTTTATTCCTTGAAATGGGACAATTCAAATAATCAATTCCCATTACTATGATTTTCTGAAAAAAAAATCACAGGATACATAATTGAGATACAGTCTTCTATTATACCCCACCAACCACCCACACACAGGCATACTGCCCAATGCTAAGCATTTATTCTTTTCTGTATCTTGGACATTTATACTACAGGGATAGAAATAGACATTGCCAGCCAGGTGCAGTGGCTCACGGCTGTAATCCCAGCACTTTGGCAGGCCGAGGCAGGTGGATTACCTGAGGTCAGGAGCTTGAGACTAGCCTGTCCAACATGGTGAAACCCTGCCTCTACCAAAAATTCAAAAAATTAGCTGGGCATGGTGGCAGATGTTTTTAATCCTAGCTACTCATAAGCCTGAGGCAGAAGAATCGCTAGAACCAGGGAGGTGGAGGTTGCAGTGAGCTGAGATCACATCATTGCACTCCAGCATGGGTAACAAGAGCAAAAATCCGTCTCCAAAAAAAAAAAAAAAGAAGTAGACATTGCCTTTTATTTTGAAATTATACATGATATTTGTGTTTCCTAGAAGTAGATAAAGCAAGCAAATATCATTGAAGAAAAGCAAGATGAAGTGGGTGGTTGAAAATAGAGAGGAAGTAGATATCCCGAGTATGAGAGAAGGAACACCATTCTTGGTTGGACAAGATATCTATAATTGTTTTTAGTAGGATTATTTTATGTTTCTACATATCATGCCACATTTTTATGCAGTATCAAATTTTGAGGACTGCTATTGGGTACTTCATGGAATTGAATTCTGAGGACCAAAGTCTTGAACTTCTTCATGATTAATCTCTGCATCCAAGATTGGCATCAAACTTTATGGCATTTCACTCTCAAGGGACCGTGTAAACATAGGTGAAATACCTGGAATGACCAGAATATTGTTTCCTAATTGTTCTTGATTTAATACAATTTTTGACACTTTTAATGAACTTCAGTGGGCAGGTAAACTCAATGGCTGGAATTTAGTATCCCCTAATGAGCTGTGACAGAATTTTAGATTAGATTCAATTTGATTTGGAGAAAAATAAACAGAGCGGTACTTTTTTCAAACATATACATGCTCAGATCTGCTATATGTGAGGACCTCATCCAGATGTGTACTGAGGGTTTATGCATTGTAGAATGATAGCAATCTACAGAAATGGAGCGAGATGCTTTTGAGACAAGAGTGTTGACCTAGTTGCAGGACTTGGGTACGTGGATGAGTCTACACTGAGAAGTAACTACTGATTTGGAGTACAGCACTAACGTATGCTGAAACTAAGTTGATTAAAAACTGCTTACGCATGAAACAAAATAAAAAAGCGTACATCTGGATGTTATTGAGGCAGTACTGAAAGAAGACAATGCTTCTGAAAATCCAACCTATATCCAACTTGCATAATTATTTATTCATGCTTGCCCCACAATAGAAGATTATGCTTTTTACATGGAAGCAAACTATCTCTGGAATCCTTTAGTGCCCCAAATTTATATGTAGCTACTGGGATGGACCATTCTTTAAGAGACTTACAGGTTTACTGATGAAAGGGGTTGTAGAATAAATAGCAAGGAGAGAAACAGCTGACCAATTGCTTTTCTACTACTACTTCCAGGAAGAAAAGACGAGCAGTGTGTTCTAAAAACCCATTAAGGGGAGAGGATATAAGACAGTCCCACAGGAGTAGGAGACAGGAGTTAGAGATTTAGTAGGGCAATCAACCACTTAAAAATTATTAGCGTGAATCCCAAGTTATTTGATATATAGTTGAGTTTAAGGCTCTGAAAATAATGGACACCTGCTTCTAATTCTGCCCATTTTTCTGGAGAAATAGCAGAACCACAGGGAGAAATATCAGACCGATACACACAGATGCTATATTCTGAGGTATCCAAACTTCCATATTTGGTCAAGTACTGTACGTTGAGCCAGAAAGAGCAGAACTGACTTTCCTCAAATTAATGATGTGGAGTTGAATATGAACATGAAGAGTTGTTCTTCTGCATATCCTAGACACCATTTAAGCCTCAGGTATTTTTGCGTGACACGAAGATGTGTGAGAGATACCAAAACATATTACTGAAGTTCAATTTTACACCATTCTTGTAATTTGGGGCTTAGGGATAATTTAGAGAAATTAAGCAATGTAGAATATTTTTCTCCGGCGGGTGGTGAAGGGAAACTCACATCAGTTATATTTTCATTGTGAGTGCTTCCCATGGTAGTCACAAACACATCCATTTCTCCAGTATACTGTGGAATTTCAAACAAGGAGAAAAATCTGATGAAGTTCAGCTCCTGCCTAGCAAATTCTAATCGGGTTAATCAATATCAGCCAGTTCTACCTTCAAAATACCAAATGTTGTGACATATGCTATGCAGAGTTTGGCAGCAAACAATTGGCCAAGAAAAGAAGTAATGGGATCAGATGTGAGGAAAGAGAAAAATAAGTATGATAGCAAGAATACCCGTACTCTTTAAGAGGTAAGGCAGAAGAATTAAACATTTAAGGCACAGCAGGGATTGACAAAGAAAAAAAAATTGACCTTCAGGGAAGGTTCCCAGTTCGGAGATGTGAGATTATTGTTAACAGACACTTTATGCCTGAACAGTTTGTTATCTAAATACATTTCCATGGACCTATACGTTTGAAATTAAATGGGTGAATTTTCAGAGAAATCCTTAGTTTTCCCAGTATTGATGTCTTCCCAAAGCATATTATTATTGTGTTTTAAAATAAATGATTAAAAGGGTATATTTAACACCTCATATATTATATCTCACCTGATTGACCAATTGCCAAATAAAGCTTATCTCCATTTTTTCTGAGTTTAGGATTATACTTATAAAATAAAGATTACTATAAAAATATGGTTTTTTAAATTATACTTTAAGTTTTAGGGTACATGTGCACAATGTAAAAATATGTTTTTATTTCCCATAAATACTTTTAATAAGACATTTAAAATAGGTTAAAACTACAGTGCCTGGATAAAAGTGCTTGAATCTCCTAATCCTCCATGTAAATCTTAAATAAGCAATATACCCGTGAGATCTCTAAATCCACAAATGCAAATTGTCTATTTATGTTGCCAACAAGCCAGATGGCATTCAGAGCTTCCTCAATACCCATGAAACACCTGCTTGCTCCAATTATTAGATTTTCAAATGCTATTTAATATCTCATATATTATATAAATTTTATGGATAAACCTAGGTATATATACATATATTAAAACCATTATTTTCTTCATTATATTCTTTATAATCGTATTGATATAAAGTAACAAATAAATATTAAGTAACAAATTCAGAAGCAGATCACTTTTTTTCTAAAGGAATCAGAGAGAAATTTTGTCACACCTACATATGCCTGCATAGTGTTTAACTTGGAATGATACAAAAGTCTTTAATTCATCAATTACACTATTAATTTTACAAATTCTAAAATTACATACTCATATCTCCCTCAAGATTTTCAAGGTTCCTTATCTTCTTTTTCATAAAGATGTTAAAACATAATTAATGGCTTGGTGAATAATTTTCATCCATACAGATATAAGAAGCTTAGGAGATACCAAAAAATATGTTTAAAAATAAGCTATTTATGGATCTACAGAGTCCTTCCCATATGTTTTAAGTTACTTTAAGCTTTTAATTCTTGAAATGTGATTAGATTAATCTAAATAAAGATAAAAAGAAAGCAAGCACATGCGACGGATGCCATGTTATCCATGTAGTTCTGTGCATATTAATTCTAAAACTGACTATGTTCCTAGGTCTACAGACCTGGTTTGAAGATTCATTCTGCCTGTTTCTTTGTTTCTGTTTTTTTTTTTTTTTTTTTGCATCATTACCTAAAAAACATTGCATTAATAACTCCTGGTGAGTTGAACTCATTGTCTCCAGTCCAAGTGGAGGAGATCCTTAGTCTCCTTCCTTCCATAACTCTCTTCCCACTTGAACTGGAGATGATGATTATTGCATAAATGCTCAGGATATTTTTGCATTTGGACCCACATAATTACCCCAGCCTAAATAAAGTAGTCATAAGAGACTTTTCATTCTACTCCCACATTTAATCAATAGCAGGATATTTTATTTTTACCTTCCAAATTCTCTGGATCCTACCCTGTCTTCTCCCATTATACTGCTTTAGCTGGACTCACATTCCCCTCACCTTGATCATTGCAGTACTTGGCACTTTGTCTCTTTAACCAGATAAACCTCTCCAAAAAATTATTTTTCTAAAATACAAATTTGACCATTTAACTCCCTTACTTACAAACTTGGAAAGTTACAAACTTCGAAAGGACCCTCTCTCATTGTTTATAGAATCAGTTTCATCAGTTCAGTAAGCATTTCTTACAAGTCTCCATTCTACCTCACAAATACTATTTTGTTTTACCTCTACTACTTTTTTTTAATTTAAATGATGGTTCCTTGTAATCCATCAAATCTCATCTTTCTTTACTTCCATTTTTTTCTTATGCTTTGATACCAAATATACCAATGTGATAAGCTCATCCTTTGAGATTGAGGTCAAAGCATACCTCCTGTTGAAGCCTTACACAATCTCTCAAAATATAATAGGTTTAATCTTTATTTTTTCACTGAAACTTTATGTACTTGTAGTGTGTTGTTCTTATTGTAAACTCTATTCCATTTGTTTACAAGTTTCACTAAAATATTGTAAGCTTATTCATTTAAGACATTTATCTAATTTATTCATATGCCTTTAGCATATGTTAGGTTGAAAGCATCTAACAAATATTCATTAAGTAAATAGTTAATTTAAAAAATTGATCTATGTAGAGTGAGTAGGCCATATATGATGCAATCTATACCTGTGCTATTCTGAATATATGATATATATTATATCTATCTATAATATATATAAGTACATATATAATTAACACATTTATACCTGTGTCTGTATCTCTCTATCTCAAATAAAAAATGTTACAGGAGCCAAAAGAAAACATTTATAGTTTTAAATTTTTTCACATATTTAAGTATCTGAATACCTACATAAATAAAGTACAATTGGACAGTTTAATCTGCAGTTTCTTTAGAGTAAGCAAAGTGAATGTCTATTTCTACAGAAATGGAAAATACTAATAATATTCTCTGACTGTCTTTGTCTCTCTATAATGTACATGCCCACACACAAATACACAAATACATTGATCTTTCAAGTTAAAAAACTCACATTATAATCCTTTTTATCTTCCAAAATATCACTATCAGGTTTATAGTTCTGCTGAACTGAAAAATTTTGGGAGAAGCTTAGAAAACTTTTATGGATAAAGAGAAATCAAAATCATGCTTTTAAAATTGGAAGGCAAGAAGAGTTTTCAGCTATATAAATTGGTCTACAAAAGTATTGCTAAAGAACTAAAGTATTCTGCAAATGTATAGATGCCCTGACCTGTGGAGATACAGTAATTCCACTGACAATAAGCATCGTGAGCAATTATTTTTATTTCCTTACTGCCCAATGTCTTTGATGAAAAAGTACTATCAACCTAGACTACAGAATGTGGCATTAAAGTTTAATTCTCTTCAATCAGGTAGGCAGAGATCAAATTCTGACACTGGCTTTTATTGTGGAAGAGTTAGAACTTTCTGAAAATCTCTTTTAAACCATTGAAGCAAACCAAAAATGTTATAAGAGCCAAAAGAAAACATATGCAGTTTTTTTCACATATTCAAATATCTCCACACCTACATAAGGAAAGTATACCCAGAGAGTTTAATCTATTTTTTTTCCCAGAGGAAGCTTTTTTTTTTTTTAAAGTTTAGTCTTGCTGCTTATTTAACTCTTTAGATTCCTGTCTTGCTTTTGCATTATCACAGTTGTATAAGCAGGCTTTCCTATAAATTAAAACATTAACAGCAGAAAAGTAAAATACCATATAATTCCATACACTGACATTAGCTTTTTTACTTTTTTACTTAAAAAATAAAAATAATCATATTGATAGAAAGTTTTTTTGTTTTCAATGTGAATATGACTTATGAAGTGTAGCTAAAATTTGAAAATGTAGCTGCAAGCTTGGGTTACATTTTTGAAAATAATGAACAAAAGGACCTGAATTTTGAACATTTTTTCTACAATTGAACATGTCAGATTAATCTGCTATAATAGAAGCACACATTAAGCACAATAAAGTATTTATCAGTGTTCAAAATTACTATTTTTTACGCCCCTCTCATCTGAATGAACTGTCTTTCTAAATAATGAGAAGTTTATCTCATTGTTTCTTTTAACTAATTCTACTTCAATTTTTATAACTTTATAGTTCTGGGAAATATATCCTTACTTTCAAAAGGGCATCACTTCCAGAAAACATCTGAATGTTTAAAAAAAATCATCATTTTAGGGCCAGTCATAAGTTTAAAGGACTGAAAAATAGCACATGTAAATTTGCAGGAGGCAAATGTAATTTTTTTTTATATAGGACAAGCATTAAGCACTAAAATTAATTTAACGAAGATACACTTTTGAAGAAAACATAAGTGTTTATATTTTGCTCACCACTGATAACTCAAATACAGATTAAAAACCATATCATTCTAAGAATTGCTAAACTATACACACAGAAAAAATGTATTTTTATCAATTCATTCAAATAATATACTATACAGATTATAAAAGGTGTGGAATGTTTCACATCCAAAGTTACTTACATATAATTTAACATTTTTTTTGTATCCACTTTTTAAAAGAAGAAAAAGCCGCTGAAATTGTTATATACTCTGGGTTGATGATAACTGACTCTAAATTTCTACCTTTGTTGATTAATTGAACATTCTATAGCTATTTAGCCATTATGTGTTTTTAAATCCTTTTTAATGTATTTTATTAAAATTCTTTTATTTAAAATGAAAAGGCTAATAGATGTGTCAGAATTATATCAAAGAGAGAAAAAAGTACAAAGAAAAGACAAAATCATACGATAATTTCATTCTAATTATTTCATAATCACCTATGACATAAATTGGCAAGCCAGTCTTCATGAGGAGAAAGAAGGAAGTGGACATGGTAGAAAGAAATGTACCATACCCGTCTTAACTAGTCGCTGAGGAGAGATTCTCCAAACAAGTTTATCTTTGCCAATCTATCTTTGCCTATCTCATGAAGTCCCCTGCCACACTCTGATTAGGTTGGCTGTAGACCATGCTATTTAATAAATGAGGATACTAATTTGTTATAAGAGAGTTATAACAAATTTCTTTTTCTTTTTCTTTTTCTTTTTTTTTTGAGACGGAGTCTCACTCTGTCGCCCAGCCTGGAGTGCAGTAGCGCGGTCTTGGCTCACTGCAAGCTCCTCCTCCCAGGTTCACGCCATTCTCCTGCCTCAGCCTCCTGAGTAGCTGGGACTACAGGCGCCCACCACCATGCCCGGCTAATATTTTTTATTTTTAGTAGAGATGAGATTTCACCTCTGTGGCTAACACCTCTGTGTTAGCCAGGATGGTCTCTAACTCCTGACCTCATGATCCATCCACCTCGGCTTCCCTAAAGTGCTGGGATTACAGGAGTGAGCCACCGCGTCCGGCCGAGTTATAACAAATTTCTGAGTTTCATAAACAGTAACTAAACAAGGTTTTTGAGTGTGTAATTCTTTATGTTCCAGCACCTTTGCTCTTTCCTGTTAACCTTCTCTTATCAAATGAAGCAGACCTATAAATAAATACTGTAAGATGGCTAACAAACTGCCACCAAAATAAAAACAAAATAAACTTAATTTTATATTATCCTAATTTATAAAATTCTTGTAAATTGATACTTCTTCATTCATATTTCATCTTTTCACACTACTAATTTCCCTAAAGTGTTAGTGCAAAATTAAAATATGCAGATAAGTTATTTTTAACATCATCCCTTCTCTGTTATTCTCTATTAATTAATAACAAACTATCTCAAGATGAAGTTTACCAGTGAGTTCCCTGGTTAAAATCAGTTATTTGCCAATTTGCTTCATGTAAAAAGATTTTATGTATCATCTATCTATGTGTCTAATCATCTATCATTTATCATCTATCTCTTTGTGAACATCTGCTGAGACTAGACTGATTTGCCACAATTATTTGGCTAAACTGATGGCAGCCACAAGCCCTCTGGAGTGGCTACTGTGAAGACACCAGCTGCTGTGGTGAGGCGGGCAGCTCCAGGTGCTGGCACAGGTGCTGGCTCCATGCAAGGTTACAACTGGACCAGAGGTACTGCACGTAGCTCCCACTGCAGGCACCCACATCTGGACGAGGGGAATACAATGGTTCCCAGAAGCTTGGAGATGCCATGTGGTCCTCAGAAGCTTGGAGAGGAGCTTCATTGATCAGTAGAACAGCTCTTAGGAGGCCCGAAGTGGGTAGTTGCTTTCTGTAGGCAGGTTATCCCAGGAGACCCAGAGTGGGTAGCTCCTTTCCAGCTCTCTGCAGAGAGCAAATCTGGAGTGGGTAGCTCCTTTTCATAGGCAGGTTGACCCTACAACTCAAGGAGACTCAAATTGGGTAGCTCCTTTCCACAGCTGGTCATCCAGATGTCTCTCTGAGTCTGGCTGAGTAGGGGGACTGAAGGTGTGTGTGCGGGGGAGGTTGGTTTATGGGCTTTAGAAGGGAGGAAGTGTGTGCTGATTGGCCATGGTTGGGTCTGGAAAAAGCACCATGAGTTCTAAATCCCAAAGTAGACTCCACCTAGAACTGACAGCCTGGCCCCATGCTTCACGCCTTCCCTGGCTTGAAGGTGGGGCATCAATGGGGACTCACCCCTTTCTGCCCAGGAGCCTGTCTGCCTCCCACCATCATCAATCATGTTGTCCAAGGCACTCAGGCTGTTCTTGTGGAGGGGCGTCTGCAGGTCCATAGGGAGCTACCCTCAGCATCCCCTTGGCCTCCCTCTTGTGTTTGTCAGTGCCCAAAATCTGGAGGGGGCCAGGGTGGCAGAGGGCTGGCATGTCAGCATCACCCCAAGCATGGGCACACCTGGCCGGTCCTGACAGTGCCTGGGCTTGGCCTCAACCTTGCTCCAAAATTGGAGCAGGTGCCAGGAGTGGGGAAGAGTCCAGGCAGCAAGAGCAGGCACTTCCAAGACTGTGGGGCCATGGGGTAGGCTCTCCAGGGCCCCTAGAGCACAGGGATGCCTGGGTTCACAGCCATGGCTGGGTGGCTGCAGCTGCGCCTGGGAGGGTAGGGCTCTCACCCAACCAACTTGGAAGGGGGCGTGGTTCCTGCCTGCTCCTTGGAGTGTAACCCTGGCTGTGCCTCACCTACTGCAGCCAGTGTCTTTGCGGTGGCTGGTCCAGATGGGCCACACCTACAATCAAAATTATCTGGAGGTATGTAATTTATTACAATAAAATTGTTATTTATTAAAGGCATCAAATTTTGCTTTGAGACAGCCATTTGATATTTATCAGTTAAAATAGTTTGAACTCTTTCTCTAGAAAATTCAGTATACTTGGTATAACTTGTTTAGTATTATTAAAGATTAACTTTGATAGGAATTAACAATAAGGATAGTAGAACTGGACATCAATATTTACTTCTTTTCACACTCTGTTTAGTAAATTAAAAGAAGTGTGACATATAACAATTCACTTTTATTCTTACCAAAATTTAAATGGTGAACCATTTTTTACTATTTATCTTGCCACAGAAAACCACCAAACTCATTAACCATCTGGTAATTATGCCAAACAAACTATCATAAATCCATAATTATTAGTGCCACAACTCTCTTTAATATGGTTAAATTGTCTACTTTTTTTTTCCTTCATTTTTCCTTTTGGTTTCAAGAAATACAGAATTGTAATTAATTAGTCATGTTTGATCCTATGGATCGTATATGCGCCTCTTTGGCTTTTGGAATCTGATGACATACTAAAGAAACCTATGTTTGATAAAGGTGTTTTAAACCATAGAAAATTATTTCTGCTTCATCAAAGGAAAGGAATTTGAATATATCTGTGTATTTATATTTTCTGTGAAATAGTCACAAATATATTTTAATATACATAAAAAATTCACATATTTGTGATTGGAGACTAAAACTAATATGTAATTTTTGAATGGACACAATCATCCTATTAAAATGTATCACACACATATTTTCTTCTGCTAAAATCTATTTATAAGAACTTCTGAAGGAAATACAGGTACAGCTATGATTTCTCAATTTTCAAATTCCAACTGCAATTTTTTTTGTACATAGTAGTTTTCCAAAAAATATTTGCTGAATTAAGTTATATAATAATTAGATGAACCATGAAATTAACTTTTTAAAATTTTAATCTTATTTTGAAATCAATTAGTTGCCTAAAAAATACAGCAATTGCCAATTTTCAGTGTAAGTTTTATGTGTAAATCAAATACTCTTTAATGTAAATTCACTTGGTGAATTAAACGAGTAGTCTTATTTTATTTTCTACATATGGCAATAAAGTAACCTTAATTGTATCCCCAAATGGAATAAACAGATGTATTTTTAAAATTGAACTTGATGCTGTTGAGCAAACACTATTTGTGTTTGATAGATTGAAATCTATTATATTGAATGCATAGGCTTTTTCTGTTACTCGTTTAAATTTTCAATTGAACATGTGATCACTAACTGTGGTTTACCATCACATTTAGTATATCTGACATTGATTTTATCTAGAAAATAATCTAGATTTACCTTTCAAAAATAATTTGATCATAAATTATTGCTAGGTATTTTGAAAGGCAAACTATAATAAATTCTCACTACTCAAAATATATTTTTATTTATTTATCTATGGAATGACAAAGAAAAGTAGAAATCATAACAGGACTAAACAGGAAAAGGTGTGTGAGGTATTATATTCAAAATCAGTTCCAAAAGTTATGCAAAAGCTGGAACTATGAAAATTTTAATAAATTCTAATTTATTATTTAATAATATTTATTTAGTAAAATTATATTTTAGATTGATTCAATTTGTTAATAATATTTGAAATATCTGTAAGTATTTCAAAAATTCTGATTTGGAGAACTAAAGTACAAAAATACATAATTTTTAAAAATCCCAAGGAAATTTGAAATTCTAGTAATTTTATTTAAAACATGAACAAAGAAAAATATTTAGTAAGCAATTATAAGGGTTGTGATAGTTTAGGAGGTCATCAGAAAAAGATTTCATTATTATGAGATGAAATTGTAAAAAAAACTTACATGTGAATATAGGAAAAGGCCTACTAATTTGATAGATAAAATATAATTTTAAAATTATGACATAATTACCAATAAGAATACTTTACATTAAAAAATCAAAATAGGTTGATGTTTTAAATTTGAATCTCTCCATGTTGTGAAGTAATAGTCATAAATTTAGAGTATTACATGTTCCATCTTTTATTTTTGAAAATATAATCTCTATTTAATAAAATGTCACCTAAACTACAGCTGTTAAAATACCAACATCATTTTCCAAGCTGTAAAACTAATTAACTTAAAGCTAAGTTGATTAATGATAGTTGAAAATGGTTATTGTACAATCAATATCACTACCCTGTAACCATCATAAGTTACCTAACTTCTCTTAGTCTTTATTTTGGAGTTTTTTATCTAAGCATATAAGAAAATAGCTTCGGTCCTTCCTCAATATGATACCAGTATGGATTACTTATCTCAAATATTTTCTTTAACAATATTATAGGATATTGTGGTCCCTAAGAATATATAATTTAAAATAATTCACTTTTACTGATTTTCCTGCAATCTTTTTAAAAAGAAACTTGAAAATGTCAGGAATCAAACATTAAAGCTTACTAATCTTTTAACAAATAATTAGTGTGAATTAATTATGCTCAGTTCAAGGTAGAAAGAGTAATAAAGTTTAAGTAAATAGTAAGGGCAAGAATATGAAACACTTCAAAAATATGGAGATAATGACCAAGGAGAATCAAGTCTGGGAAAAAAAAATCATATAAGATTAAAGGGAAATTTGGAGCTGGAGGGTGGGAAAGTTGTGGGGATGGATGAGGACTCGGTAAGGCAAAGGCAGAGAGCACTATGGAAAAAAAAATGCCTGGAACAGGTTTTCACATATTAAAAACAAACCATCTTTGTGTCTCAGTGCTTTGTTTTATAAATCATTTCCTAAATTCTGTGTGATCTACAGATTAAAAAAGTTATGTATAATGTCTTTGCTTATTTCTGTAGTCCTCTGCTGTGTGAGTCTAATTTGAATTTTAGTGTAATTTCAACATAGCTTTTACAGTTTAATAAAACTTACATGCATTAAAATGCTATTAAAGTGTTACACATGGTTAATAATACTTATGGATTTCTGAAAGCAGTCATTATTACACTGAACAAAGTCATTAATGTCTTTAAACTTTGCATCAGGAAATAAAATACAAAATAGATGTCTAACTGCAAGAATAGTCATGATATCTGACTATAAATATTTCTTCTCTTTTTACCATATATTTTTTTTCTTTTGTATTTCATATTTCAAATAAAATATACTGTAATAAAAATAAATGAGCAATGCATTGGATTCTGGTATTGACCTTCCCACTGATTGTGACTTCAGCTTTGATGACTGACAGAGTACAAACCTCCTTAGGCCTTTGCCTTGTCACCTATATAATAACTAGGACACTAAAGATAATCTCTGTAATCTCCCTCAGCCCTAAAACTCAATTGAGTTTACAGCTAGAAATGAAATCATCAGGTATTATATTTTCTGAACAAAAATATTTTCAATTATTTTAAATAACATATATAGTTTGGGAATGGCAGAGACTTTGAAAATCTTATCTATTATTTGTCATGTAACTTTTCTCTACTTCAGATGTGCATATTATTAAATTGGCATTTCTTCATTAAGTAATATAAAGTCAATCACTTAAATGTTTGGATTGCCTAAAACATACATTACTAGAAATAAGTTTAGGTGTTTAAAATGTCCATTCACTTCTCTATAAATTACCTGAAGTATGGTTATAGAATGATATGTTACTACACACCTAACATCTAAGTAACTGTTTATCTAAAAGAAATACTAACTTATTTTGCTTGAAATAGTTAACTTTTATTTTATTTCAGTATGCAAAGCATACTGCCTATGTATTTGTCCACAGTAATAAGGAGACTATATGTCAGTGGTTCATTCATTTTACTATCCAGAGTCACATTCCAAACAGTCAGGCTTAAGTCCTTCCTCCCCTTCCTTCTCCCTCCGTCCTTCCCTTACTTCCTTCCTCCCTCCCTCCTTCCTCCCTCCCTCCCTCCTTCCCTCCTTCCTCCCTCCCTCCTTCCTTCCTCCCTCCCTCCTTCCTTCCTCCCTCCTTCCTTCCTCCTTTCCCTTTTTCCCTTCTTCCCTTCCTTTCCCTTCCCTTCCTCCCTTCCCTTCTTCCCTTCCCTTCTTCCCTTCCCTTCTTCCCTTTCCTTCCCTTCCCTTCCTGTTTAAATAATCTACCTATGATCACGATATAGCACACTAAGGATTTACAGTATAAAACATGCTTTGGAAGAATTATATTTTCAACTGGCACACTGAAGCAAGGGGACACTGATGTAGACAATGTCATATGGTAGCAACATCAGAGTTTATCACATTAATTAGCATTTTATGGTAACAATTCAATTAGGCTTATAGTTTTCATTGAACTTTAAAACATTTTTATAGTTATATAACAGCAATAAACATAATGGGTTTATAACTAGCTTTATATTTGTATATATCAAATATATAATTTAACTGAGACAACATGAGATTTATTTTGCTTTGAAAGGAGTCCATATATAAATCAACTTATAAATTTACAGATCTGTTGCATAGAAAATAAATTCCTAACAGGTTCAGTGTTTCTAAATGTGCCTGAGAACATTAGACAAGACCACTGAACTCAAAGTGTAAAAAATTATATCTAATCTGGGTTTCTTGGTAATTTTTTTTTCTTTCTTCATCAAAATACAACTCTTCTGTGTTGATATCTGTGCTAACTACCATAACAAATTTATCCTTGCCAGAAAACAAAGAATCTACCTATCTTTCAAAATTTAGTTACTGCATCAGCAAGATTTTTTTAAATGAATACTGGCTATCTTAATTATGTACCATTGTCTTAGTTCTAAAATAATTTAAAATAATAAAATGTTTTCATGAGAAAAATCAGCAATGAACAAAGTATAAATCTGATACGACTCTGACCTGGAGAGGTCCAATACTCAAAATTTAATAGTAGAGGAAGATATTTAAATAGACTCACACTTGTGTAGTAATTTGACCCTTAGACCCTGGCAACCACAACACATGTAGTAAAAATAGGCTTTCATGGGTGTTCCTGTGCATTAATGCTTGCCTCTGCCCAGACATTTAATGGTTCAGCCTTATTTCAAATAGTCTTAAAGACACAGAAATAATTCAATAAACAAGAGTCTGGCAAATAGAGTTAGGATATGAAAGTGGTCTTCGGCTATATCTGGGTAACAACCACAAAGATCAATAAAGCCGGGATACAAAATGCTAGAAACTGACACACTGAGTCAACTTAATTCTGTAACAATAAAAAGATGAGTTCAGCTATATGAACTTTGAAAAAAATCAAACTCTTGGAATAAACTAACTACTCTGTAAACAGAATATAATAATATGGCTTTTTAAGTGGGCGTTACATTTACGATGAAAGAAAATAATGAAAAACTAAGGCACATTGAAAAGTAAAAGATTAAAATACAAAAATTTCAGAAAAACTGGATAAAAGTTTGAGAAGTAAATAAAAATGTGAGAAGGAACAAAAATATAAAAACTGAAAAAAGTGAAATACATGAAGGACAGAGTTTTAAGTAGTGTTACTCACAATAGCAAGGATATAGAATCAACCTACATGCCCATCAACAGCAGATCGATAAAAGAAAATGTGGTACATATACACCACACCACAGAGTACTATGCAGCCACAAAAAATAATGAAATTATGCCCTTTGCAGAAACATGAGTGGAGCTGGAAGCCATGATCCTAAATGACCCAACACAAGAACAGAAAACCAAACACCATACGTTCTCCATATAGGTGGGAGCTAAACATTGAATACACATGATCATAAAGGTGGGAACAACAGACAATGGGGATCACTAGATGCAGAAGGGAGAAAAGGAGCTGAAGAACCTCTTATTGGGTGCTGTACTTACAGCCTGGGTGATGGGATTTTTGGGATCCCAAGCCTCAGCATCAAGTAATTTACCCCTATAACATACCTGTGTATGTGTCCTTTAATCTATAATAAATGTTGAAAATGTTGAAATTTTTAAAAAAGGAAGCAAAAAATTTCATCAAAGAAAATTTTTTAAGAAGTGTGATATACAATATGTAAGCAATATTGCTACCCGAAGTAGAATGCAGAATGAGTGAATCAGTATCAATCTGCATAAGACAAATAGAATAATTTTAAAAATTCCCCTGACTTGAAGAAATAAATAACAGAAACGTATGACACCACGTATTTTGAATAAACACTTAAAACTCCAGAAATAAAAACAGAAGGGAATTAAATTATAAGTTCTCTATATGTCAGTCATTGGAATAAATCTTTTCTACATGGTTTTTAATTAAATAAAAGTCATGTTAACTTCTGTGAAAGAAATGAATCAACTGAATTTATAACATATAGCATTCATGAAAAAAGACCATTCCTTGGTTTAATTTTGGCAATGATGGAGATGAAAGCAAACTTGACAGCACTTACTATATCATCCTCAGTCAAAGATAAGATCTAAGAAATTTACATTTCACCAAGTTAAAATTAATATGTGAATCTTACAACACAACAAAATATTTTAGGTTGGCAATTAAAAAAATTACAGGCAATTTTAAAGGGTAGCACAGTCTTTACCTTTTTTGTTTATTTGTGTAATGTCATTCAGCATTAAATTTCAATTGGAAAAAATAATTCTAAAATAATTATAAGAGCAAGCCTATGGAATATTCTGCAGGTCATTAAAGGCTGAAATATTTAATAAAATAGTTTTCCTTGCAAGTAAGACCTCAGGATAAATACCCTTAAGGTGCAAAGTTATAAAGTTGAGTAATTTTCCCAATTAAAGTCAAACAGACCTTAGCAAAATCATTAACAAACCAGCAACAAGAATGAAGACATTAACTTTTACTATGATTGGCATAAACTTTGAAGCAAAAATAGTATAAAGATAATAACAACAAAATATTTTACCAGGTTTTTAAGAGTGACATGATTCTTTTTGATTACATTTAGAGAACACAAAATAGAACTCAGAACCATAAGTTCAATTTTCTTCTTTAAATATCAAATAATAATTTTACTATGATTTTACATAAACATATTATGGATTAACCCTTAACCCATGAACAAATCTGATAATTTGACTTGAAAAGCACTACCTTCTATCCTAGAATATGAGTTTTCTTTGGTAAGTAAACTATCTAAGGACTGTGTTGACTTGGCACCAGCTCTGACTTCTCATAGTGTAGCGTGGAGTCCCAGTAGAAACTGCACCTCCCAAGGCATTACCATTGACAGATCTTCAGGGGCTTTTAAACACATTGAATCAGCAATGATAATTTTGGAGATAGATGACTCCTATTTAAATACAGTTTGAATAACTTTATAGCAGTAATGAATGCCTATGCTTATCCCTGGGAAATACGCCAGGAAAAGAAGCAGGCATCTTCAGCCTGAATTCCACTGGCTTCATGCTGTAAAAAAAAAAAAAAAAAAATCAGTCTAGCTAGCCTGTGGATAACTTTTCCCTAAAAGGAATATTTATAAAGGAGCTTGCTATGGTTTAGATGTCCATACCAAAACTCATGTTGGAACCTTAGTGCAGCAATGTTGGGAGGTGGTGCCTGTACACAGTGAATAGACCTTTAAAATAGATTAAAGTCTTTCTCATGAGACTGGATTTGTTCTCTCGAGAAAAGATTAGTTCTGGGTACAGTGGGTGTCAGAAAGCAAGGTTGCCTCTCCCGTTTGGTCCTTCTTGCATTCCAGCTTCCACATTCACATCTCTGCCATCCTATGGTGCAGCATGAAACCCTCATCAGAAGCCAAACAGATGCCTATGCCATGCTCTTGGGCTTTTCAGCCACTTGAAGCATAAGCCAAATAAACCTCTTTTCTAGTCTCTGTTATTCTGTTATAGCAACACTAAATGGACTAAGAGCTCTTACAGTGCTTGATTTAACAAATACTAACAGATTGTAAAAATACACATTTTAGGTTTATGTTTACTTATTTTGATAATCAATTTTTTATTGAACAAAATGTATTTCCATGAATTGAATCCTGATTTTTAACACTGTATCCATCAGAAATATACGTTCAATTTATGATTAATGACTTAGTCCAGGCAATTATTAGGTTATAACCCTGAGAATCCTTGTAGCAGTCATTTTAATAATTTTGTTTTATATAATGTCCATTTGTATAAAAAACATGTTTACTATATTTTATCAATCTACAAAAGTACGATAAACAGAAAGTATGTTCAAAACACAAGATATGAGAAAGAAGGATTTAAAATACACACACACACACACACAGGTACACACACATGTCTGATGCATGTGTATATCAAACAAAAATGGCATGTTAGGCAATGTGTAATAACTAATATCTATGTCATAATAATAAATAAACATTGTTTGCCTATGCTAAATGTAAGTTAATATTCTTGAACTTATATGAAATTAGCCTTTATGTATGTCTTACTAGAGATATACACCAAATAAAAAATACAGTAGATATCAAAATATATAAGTAGGCAAAACATGCCCTAGATATTGAACATAGAAAATACGGAAGTGACAGTATTGTATAGAAGGCAGAATATATTAGTGTCTTAAAAAGAAATAATAAAATATAGAAATGATAAGTATACTTTACTAGTAAATAACTATATATCAAGATATACATGATAAACCTGTCAGTAATTTACGATATATGACAGAAATGCAGCTCACAAATTTTAACTTAACATCATCCTAGCACAAATGAGACTGAAAGGAGGTAAAGTATGTGTGTATATTTTTTAATACCTGGGTTCGGTTATTATTTTACAAGTTGAACAGATAGTGACTAAATTCTCATATGACCAATCCATTGGATATATTATATAATCAGAAATAACAAAGGAAAAAAATTCATCTCCTAAAAAGTTTAAAACTATACCTTTAAAAAGTGGTTCAAAAATATAGTGATAGAATAATTTGCTTTTATAACTCAAATAAAATTTTTATAACCTATTAAGATCTCAGGAGATAGGCATAGTAGTAACAGAAATGAATCTCTGGCTAGGAATTATTCTATAAATGTGAAATATTAGTAAATCATTCATTTGGTATAAAATATTTGAGAAAAAGAATAAAAACCCACTTTGAGAAAGGAGAAGAGATAAAAAAAAATTATAAAATGAGGGATGATTTAACTGGGAAAGCAAAACATGGGAGTGATATGAATATATGATATTTGGAAAATATAAACAATGCCATTTTGTAACTGTTATTTTCTAAGTTGTGCTTATATATATATATAAGATAAAATCTTACTTCAAAACTTAGTATTTACATTGCAGAGTGCATTACTAGTGGGATGTTTATAAGCTCTCCTAAATGTATATTTACTTACTTGTGGGTAAATAAATACTGACCTGCAGTCAAAAGTATGTCCAGGCCCATCAACACAGATCCCTCCATTAAGACAGATGACTGAATTAAGTTCAGGCTCAGCACAATTATCAATGCTTTTTTCACAGTATGCACCAGTGTATCCACGTGGGCAAATGCAAGTAAATCCATGTGCTGACTTCTGACAGAAGCCTTCATTCATACAAGGGATTGATGTGCAGTCCTAGATTAAGAAATAGAGAATCAAATTTGATTATCAGTATAAGGATGACCATTTTAATATAATTATATTTTTATTTAAACATAATCTAAAAAACTGATGTGCAAACTTGTTTGACATTTCCTTCCTCTGTTAATTGAAATATATGTTTATGACAGTAAGCGGTTTTTTACCTTTTATTACCAGAAAGACTCTGTCAAATATTTTATTGCTGATTTACCAAGAAATAAAATCATTATTAATCTTTATAAAAAGATGTACCATGTCAGAGAACTGCCCCTGCCCCCAATAATGGTGCTAAAGCAAATTTCCTCTGCAGATAACAGAATTCACTGGCCCTTAGTGTCTACCATACCTCTCAGTTTTCCCAAAACAGCCCCAGTTCAACTGCTCTCCTACGGTAATGATTAATAGTACTTCCATTAAATTTCAAAGGATTTCTGGGTTTGATCACATACTTAGAACAAACATTTCACAATGCATTTATATTCATGTAAAATAGCTAAAACATCTGTAATAGCTGAAGTTTGAATCCAATCATAATCTTTTAATTACCTACTTTTTCCCATGCATTTGTCCAAATGTATGTCCAGCATTTCTGACACCTATAGCTGCAGAAGTGCAGATGTCTTGTAGAGTTAGAGGAATCTGGATAATACCTGTTACTTTTTAAGCTTAAAAATATTTTAAAATTTCTCATAGTTTTACTTACTTATTCAACAAATGGTATTTTATTTATTGTAACTACATGGATGCACAAAATGGTGTTAATATCACCCACCTCATATGGTGTGCTATGAGAGTTAAATAAAATAGTGGCACTGTGTCTTAAACGTCATATGTGATCAGTAAATATTATCTTTCTTTCTTCTCCACTCTGAAGGCCAAGGGCTCAGTCAGCCTCTATTTCAATCTTTTGGCACTTAATTTGAACAAGAAATATGTTTCTCTGTATATTTAGCTTCTACCATATCATACCATATGCTTTTAAGTTTACAGTTTAGGGTTTATATATATACTTACAGTGTGGAAAACACATGTCATAGTACCACAAACATGGTATGACATTATTTTTCATAATGTAAACTGAAAAGATTTGCACCCATAATTCTGAGAACTAATTTATGGAAAGTTATGACATCATTAGTAAAACTGTTTATTTTCAAGAGTTTTACCTAAAGATAATATCTTAATGAACCTAAACCAACTTGAATCATTTTGCACTCTAGGTCTTGAGTTCTTCCATTCTCAAGGATAATTGCATATGCAAACATAAAATACTTCTTCAGCGTTTTACCTTGAAAAGTGACAATTTTCTAGAATTATTGTTCATTAATTGACACCTATGCTTACAAATATTTAGTGACTTTTTAAAAAAGTATTAACAACAAAAACTCATACCGACAAGACTATTATGGAAGCCATTGCATTAATATCATGTATCCACTGGAAAATTAGATGATGTTAAAAATCATCAGAGAGATTAATTAGCATCATCCACAATTAGAAATGAATTGTGCACTTCAGTATAATATTCCAGTCATGCCTGGAACTTAGATAGTGATCTTGTACACCCCCACCCCCTACAAGTGATAGAACTAAGTATGTTTTTATAAACAAATCCTTTGATATTTGTTCCACTTTTGCTGAAAATATGAACTTGTTAAGAAAAACCAAGGGCACATAGTAGACTATCCTGTAGGTATTGCAGTTTTATTTATGGAATAGAAATGCAGAATTCCACAGGGAGTGGCATGGAAACATGTTTCTCCCTTAGCTCTGTTTCTAGATATGTATAGAATGATTTATTAGAGAACATTACATACACTAATTGAATTGTATCTCCCATGGGAAGATAGGGATAGTTTTTAGACTGCCAAAAGTTCTGTCTCCAGGGTTTCAAGAATCTTTTAGTAAATTAATTAGAAAGCTTAATGGGAAATACAACGGCAATTTCTTTTTAGAGGAAATCAAATTGTCATTTAAAGTTCTTGATCTTTCCTGGTTTAAAAATTTAAAAGGATGCCTTTCCTTTTGTTCATCATTTATATTGCTTTGCTATATTCTATTTAATATAATAAAGTGCTTTCCCAAAGAGTTCACTAAAGTAATTTCAAAAATAAAAGATATAAAAGGTTGAGTATTTAGAGAAAGAGATGGAAGCTGGGAGGAATCCTGCAGACCAGGGCAATCTAGACAACAGAGCTTGACCCTAGTGATATATTCATTCAACTTGTACTGAAAATATTATGCCAGGAAATGTACAGGAGCATGAAAGGAACAGGGCAGTGATATATTCATTGTGAAATTCTTAGACAGGGCAAAGTACTAACTGGGCTAGTAAATGTGACAGTTATCTCACTGACTCAGTTAGTTGTGTTCTCTCTGAGGGATGTGGTTTAGATCCACAGGGTTGTCCTGTGATCTCTTAACTGCCTAGAAAAGGAAATTACCCAATGTCATCTTTATCATAACATTTCTCTCATGGCATCACGTTTTATTTTTTAGCATTGGTGTTTTGGGTAGTGGAATACTTTCCTCAATTAAGATCTTGGAGAAAAGGAAACAGATACAGAGAGAACTACTATTTGAAGAGTGGGAACAGAACACGGTACCTACTAAGTCCCTACCATTCCCTCTGCAAAGGCCTATTAACCTTCACAGAATTCCATGAACTTTGTCCAGTTCTGAATAAAAACTGCTAGTGTAGTCCAGTGTTTTTAAATGCGTATATTCAAAATCTCATTAATTATATGGGCTTTTACTTTGCAAGCTGCAGGATTGGGCAATCCAAAAGACTGAGAACTTTGATGAGACGTAACTACGGAGTCTGTAGCATTGTAAGTGACATGTGGTTGCTGTTGGTAGTAAAAAGAGTCTGGAAAAGGAAATGCAACTTCTCTTACCCACACTTGTTTTGCTCTTCTGATCTAGGTTTGGGCTCACTTTTGCATGAGTCGTGATAGGCTTTCCCTAACTTAGGGATTCAAGATTTATGGAGGAGGGCAAATAATGGAATAGCTAGAGAACAAATACCTAGAGAACATAATGGCATTTATTTAAACAAAAGATACATATACCAATAAGTAATAATCACATTTTGTCAGAACACATACGTAGGAAAATATTTCTAATAAACTCACAAGTATGGCAGGGCACACACAAACAAATGAGCAAGAGGGTGTCTTAAAAGTAGTGCTGATTATTTTCTGCTATGAAATAGCTAGAATGAACTCAAACTTCTGTACCTAAAACACAGAAAGAATTTTTAAGAGCAATAGACTTAAAATATCTTAAATATCCAAAAAAGGATACTAATTAAATAAATATGGTATTTCCACACAATAGAATATTAATAAGAAGAAAGTAGAACAACATATGGTAGTATAGAATATATATATATAATTATATATAAAGTAGAATAATTTTCTATGATTGATTAAGTGGAAAAGCAAGGTACTCTGTGTGTGTGTAATGAATGTTCCCATTTTGCAAGATCTTGTTTATTTTAAAGATTTGTTTCTAATTAAAGGATATCGATATTCTCTGAAATAATTTGTAGGAAAAAGCTGACCATTTGTTGAGGGAGATGGACTCCAACTCAAACCCTCTCCTGGAAAGCATTCTGATGGTTCAATCATTTAATTTCAAATAAAAAGAATGAGAAGAACTTGTTAAATAAGTCCCTTTTAAACCTGTCAAAAATCACAGAACCTTTAGAGTCTGTAATCAAGTAAATTTGGATACATGAAAATAATTTTCTGAATGCCAGAATCCACTATGTACTACTGAAAGAATAACAAAAAATAGAAAAATATACATGATATACATGGCAGACAAAATGTAAATTATATTAAATAAAAAGCTCATAAATTACAGTCCACATTCAGAGAAACACAAATACATGCACTCATGTGTGCGTACTCAGTTTTTTACATGCAGGGGATACATGTGCAGCCTTGTTACACGGGTGTATTGCACTTGGGTAGTGAGCATAGCATACAATAGGTCATTTTTTCGAACCATTCTCCTCTCCCTCCACCCTCTTCTAGTCCACAGTGTCTATTATTCCCATGTTTATCTCCATAGGTGTTGAATGTTTAGCTGTCACTTATAAGTGAGAACATATGGTATTTGTTTTTCTGTTCCTGCATTAATTACCTTAGTTTTATGGCCTCCAGCTGCATCCATGTTGCTGTGAAGGACATGACTCATTTTTATCACTCTGTAGTTTTCTATGGTGTATATGTACCATATTTTCTTTATCCAATCCACCACTGATGGTCACCTGTGTTGATTCCATGTCTTTGCTATTTATACACAGTTTTTTAATTCTTTCCTTTTTATTTAGAGAACTTACATGAGTCCTTGCTTTATGTTAAGTCTGCTCATAGCAATATATTCACTACGAGTTAAAGCACGAATTCTCTTATTTCTACTTCATCTGAGAAAGTCACGATTTTTTAATTCTGTAATTAGTTTTTCCATTTCAGTACATAACATATATTTATAATTTGAAATCTTAAAAATAATACTGCTTCCATGTACATATACATGGTGCATGAGAAAGATACATGCCATCCTCCTAAGTCTTATCAAACTTGAAAGAAAAATATCTGCTTTCTATGCCCTACTCACTTTCCTTTTCTGTTTGTGTGTGCATATCCAGAACTTAAATTACATTTTTTTCACTAGTCATGGCATATGTTCTCTCCCCAGGCATGCATTTGCTCTTCTCCAGCATTAATTCAAATTTTTAAAGCTTCCTTCTAATTGTCACTTGGACAAAAAACAAAACAAAGTGTATTAGCTTTCTCTAGAGAAACAGGACGAATAGGATAGAAGTATATGTGAAAGGGAGTTTATTAAGGAGTACTGACTCACACTATCACAAGGTGAAGTCCTACAATAGGCCGTCTGCAAGGTGAGGAGCAAGGAAGCCAGTCCGAGTCCCAAAACCTCAAAAGTAGGGAAGCCGACAGTGCAGCCTTCCGTCTGTGGCTGAAGGCCCGAAAGCCCCTGACAAACCACTGGTGGAAGGTCCAAGAGTCCAAAAGCTGAAGAACTTGGAGTCAAATGTTTGAGGGCGGGAAGCACCCGGCATGGGAGAAAAATGGAGGCCGGGAGACTCAGCCAGTCTAGTTCTTCCACGTTCTTCTGGCTGCTTTATTCTAGCTGAGCTGGCAGCTGATTAGATTGTACCCACTCAAATTGAGAGTGGGTCTGTCTTTCCCAGTTCACTGACTCAAATATTAATCTCCTTTGGCAATACTCTCACAGACACACCCAGGAATAATATTTTGCATCCTTCAGTCCAATGAAGTTGACACTCAATATTAACCATCACAGCAATTTTGCTTGTCTTGTTGCCCATCCAGCCCTAACATAAACTATATTATTTCCACTCCTAAGGAGGTTCACATGTAACACCTTGCCCTATATTGACCCGAGTGCTCTTTTCAGTTAGTACTGCCTATCTTTCTCCATTTTTCTTGCCTCTTTAGCCTTGAGAAACAGTTCATGAATCTCCTGCAGAGTGTGTTATCTAAGCATTGCACCATAGAGAAAACTAAAATAAATAGGTCAGCTAGTAAGTAAGATAGAGAGAGATGTAGATCACTTTCCATGTGGAGCTGGTCAGGTAGGAAATATATCTAATGATTATTATATCTCAATTTCTTATAGACGTTCAATATCTAAGATTTACAGAATGAATGAGCAAAATTACATATAGAGTACACTTAATGTATTAGTGAAACATGACAAAATTTTAAAAAATGTATTAAACTATAACAATTATTCTAGATAGTACTGGTGCAAATGAAATAAAAAGTAAAGAAACAGAATAGTCCAAAAACTAACCCATATATAGAAATCTATTATATGAAAAGTGGAGCATTCCAAATCAAGAAAGAATTAACAGGCCCTTTGATAAAATTTCTTGGAAAAAATGATTATACTTAAAAGAAACCATTAAGTTAGATTCCTAGCTTTTATCAATCGTAATATATTCACTATGAGTCAAAGCACTAAAAGTATCATGAATTCTATAATTGTAGATGAGAATATAAAAATATATTTAAAATATTACAGTGGGAAGGATTTCTTTGGAGAGCAGCAAAGCCCAGTTAGGAAGAAGAAGGTAAAGAAAAATATGAAAATCTCACAATTCATAAGCTGTATAAAGTAAGAGTGTCCAGACTTTATAAAAGATTTGCATTTTTTCAGAAGCTAGTAGATTTTATCTACAATTTAAAATAAGACATACAAATCAAAAAGTAAAGGGCAAGTAATCAAAAAGTAAAAGGGCTATAAGTAGGCAAGGCACAAAGAACTACAAATGGCAAATAATAGCATGCAAAGGTGTTCAATCTTGATAGTAACCTAGGAAAATATAAATTAAAATAATGACAAATTACATTTTCCTCATGAAATTAGTCAACACTTTGTAAAAAGTGATTTCATTTAATAGGATCTAGGTAAGCAGTGTGTTCATACTCTCATCAGGTAAGTGTGGTCTTCAGTGTTTATTTGGAATACTTTATAGCTATTAAAAAGAATGAATCAGGACTCTTTGCATTTTAATGGAATGATTCCTAAGATATACTTCTAAGACAAAAAAGTCATTGAGTATAATGAGTTTGCTCTTATGTTAAAATAACAATATTAGGAAAAAATCTAGAATCACATAGGTAGAATTTTAAGAATTGCTCTCATAATATTGGCCATGTATGTATATATGTATGCATGCATATATACATACATATGTCAAAAATGTCTATTTACTGATATTTTAATACAAAACTAAGAATATGATATTTGTACTAGTAAGAAATATGGTTTTAGACATTACTTCAGGCAATATTTGCGGTAATGCAAACAAGATGTATGGTTCATTCATTCTCTACTAGGGAATTTATTTATTACATTTCCTTTTCCACATCAAGAATAGCTTTCACTATCCAGAACAAAATAAACACAATATCAACAGATAATTATGCTTTTTAAAACTGTGTGTCAGAAAATGTGCTAATTGTTTTACATGCATTATCTCATTTAATTCTTGCAATAACCTGAGGTAGTTACTGTGATAATTTTTATTGAATAGTCAAAATAATTTCAAAATAAATGTAAATTGAGAACACACAGTAGGTAAGTAGCAATATAGAGTTTCAATCTTGGTTCTCCGTGAATGCATTTAACTACTCCATCACCCCTCTCTGGAAGGGCCACTTACTGAATAGTTACTGTGTTTCATGTGCATTCTCACGCATGACCCTGTGATGTCAGAACTAGTATAGCTATGTTTTACTGACGAGGGAGAGAGACACAAAGAATGTAATAAAATACCCATGGTTTCACAATGACAAAGGCTTTTAGTTTGTATGCTTCCTACCTTTACCATGTTATTGTCAATCAAAAATGATTCGGAAGAACTCCCCAGTATTCCAAAAGGCTCACAAAATTCTCATCCACCAAGAACGGTCACAATTCTCAGTCAACCAACATTTTTCAACAAATGAGGCATCCCATGTAAAATACCATATGTCAATCACACCACATGAGACTCCTGAAGATTGAAAGACATATCCTGAGAATATTAAAGGTGTTGCCCACGTCTTGATATATACATCCAGTATTTATATTATCCTTGTGATAACTGAATTAATTGAATCCTATGTCATCCCTACAGATCCACAGATACCTCTGTCTCCTAAGACCAGGGAGGACGAGGCAGATGGTAAAATTTAAGCCATCTGAGCAACTGTTGATAATGGATACTTCTAGGATTTAGTTTGGTGGGGCGGTCGGCGGGAGGGAGGAGAATCGTGGAATTTTTTAACAAGAAGAGACAAAGAAGGAAAAGGTGGGGGAGAAAAAAGCCTTGATTTGTAGTTTTGTTTGGAGCAGCCAAAGAATTACACAGAGGAAAGATGAGAGAACAGTTAAATCGTTAACAACTGTGGAAGAAATGACTCTGAAACCTACAGCAAGCAACTTGATTTTTCTTTTAAATTAAATTTTTGTCATATAACTTGAATAAAATTATAAGACTTACATTAATTTTGATCTTACATTGTGTGCTAGTCCCATCTGCATCACATGAACATGGATATTCATTAATAAGTTCTGTGCACCTGAAACAGAATTAGAATTACATTTTCAAATAAGTAGATGTTAAAGCATAACTTCAAGGGAGTTTCACCATTTAAACTTTTCTTTCCTAGTTCAGGTGAAAAAAGCACTCCCATGAGAAATACAAAGCAGAGTTTATTCCTGGGTTTCTTATCCTTGAAGGTGACTGGACTGAAAAAATGGATCAATTTTCATTTTTGCCATTTTCCCCATGGCAATGAAAAGAATGAACAGTTTTAAAAGATAAAAAGTATGTAGGGCTTACGTGAGAAACTGAAGTTAGCTATGGCCAGCCTGCATTGCAATGAGCTGCCAACCTTCTTTCTCCCTTCCCTGCTTACAAAGTAGGTGGCAGGATTAGAAAAGAAAACTAACGTCGAAGCAAGCAGCATGATGCATCTGTGATACATTCTTCTTTGCCACCTGCATCTCCTAGAAATACCTTCACTCTAGATGTGTATTAACCAATATTTTATCCATGATCAGAGCAGTTATTATACAGATTCATAGAGTCATAAAATACTTTTCATACACATAGGGCTGAAAGAACCAGTTTACTTAGGAACATTTTAAATACTGTGTGGTATTATCTCTCCATAGAGCAAATAATAGAATGTCTCATCATCTTACCTGCTAGTTCTATTACCATGAGCAGTTACCTTTAAGTATATTAAAGTCTCATTAATCCACATTTATAGAAAATTACTTTATGCTAATGAACAGAAATAAAAGAAGGGCAGAGATAATGTATCAGTACATTGCATTAGCTAAAACTGGCAGCATCTGTCATCTTAAATGTACTTAGCTCTTGTTTTATGAAAGAGCATAATTAAAATTATCTTTATCAACTTTCCCTTGACGTTAAGTCTTAAATATTGTGAGTTAAATATACTTTCATAAAGCTAATAATAAAAAAAAATAGCTACCTTCCTTGTAGACAAGGATTTGAAAGGCAATCATTGGCGTTTGTTTCACAGTGTGTTCCAAAAAACCCACTCTTGCAGTCACAGGTATAATGATTGATGCCATCGATACAAACTCTATCATGGAGACAGGGCTCTGATAGGCATTCATCTAGATTTATTTCACAGTTGATGCCTGTGTTGGAACAGACAAGGCAAAACATGAAACCATTTAAATACAAAACTCTTAAAACTTTGTTCATTATGGTAAACATCACCAAGAAATGAAGACCTCTCTCTATAATGATAACTTCGTATTTGGTAGCAAAAGAAAATATATTTCAAGGTTAAATATATTTAGGTCTATGAATGTTCAGATTACTAATTTAATGTGAATGACAAAAACAAAGCACAAGCTTAATCTACTGAGGAGATTGTTTTTAGTGTGATGTTTGTTGAGAATATTAGTGAAGTAATGAATTATATCAAGTTGTCACTGTGAATACTAATTCATAATTTTTTTGGTAATGGTCTTTGAGAGTCAAACATTTATTACCTACAAGAATTAAGAATGAGTTTGAAGTTTTCTAAATTTGGCTTTAGTGAGTCTATTAATGGGCTCCCTGAGATTTCTAAATGAAATCTAACTTTGGCTAAATACCTGGGATTTTCAAAGGCCAAGTAGCGAATATTTTTTAAGCACCTACCAGGAACCACCGCTATGCTCAACTAGAGGTACCAAGCCAAAAAATAAACTTCCTGTTAACCCAAAAACGTTTTTAGGGAGGTAATAATTTACAGATAGAAAACACCGAGATGATAACATAAGCAGAGCTTAATGGAAAGCAAGATTGTGTTTCGTACGTTTGAAATATCTGGAAAGAGCACAGAACCATTGTAGAATTGTTAGAATAATTTCTTTGCCCATTACATCCATTACTAGCAAGCATCTACTAATAAAAACTAGCATTGATTGAGCACTTATAGGTGTGCCCTGCCCTTAAGGCTTCCTGCACATTATCTTAGCTAATGCTCATCAAACCGATAGGCAGATCTCATTAACCTAACTCACTGGTGAGTATTCAGAGTGTAAGTGAAACTTCCAGGTCACACAGGCCATAACAGCAAACAAGAATTTAAATCATGTTTCCTCTGACTTGTGCTTCTGATCATTACTTTAAATTACCTACCTTGCAGCTACTCTAATATGTGCATAAGTTGCTATGCTGAGTAATACCGTGGATACCAATTGGAAAACATGGTTCTTGTAGCCAATACATAATACCTAGTTGTGAATAAAGATAAGTAATAAGCTTATTACAGTGAAGAAGACAATAATGAAAATAGCTGACATGTGAGGCTCTTACTATGCGCCAGGTACACTCAATTTCAGAGGTTCATGACACAGTTTTATTTCCCACTCACTCTCCATGACTAGAGTGAGTTACAGATCCTCTTCACATTATTTTCACTCTGAGACCAATGTTAATGAAGCATACTCTACCTGGGATATTGACATCTGTGTTTAAGAGGAAAAAAGACACTTCCCTTTAATGTTGGGCTTGGTCATATGACATAAAATACAGGTGGCTCTTAAGTCTTTCACCTACAAATCAAGTTATACGACTAAGTCCAACAGAAATGGAATGGGAAAGAATGTTTCTCCCCCAGGAAAGAGCAGATATTTGTAACAATAAAATTGAGTACAAGCATAATCAATCAAGCTTCTGACTTGTAAATGAGGGTTACTTATTGGTACATCATACATTTATTGGGATGATAGAGTATAGGCATGCATCAAAAACAACCTAGCCAAGGTCTGATACATGTTTAACATTTTATTACTTTCAGGTTCTTGATAAAAATATCACAAACACATTATATTTGATTAGTGATTTGGGTGGTTCCTAAGACACCACCATTCTAACTAGGAAGATAAGTGAAAAGTCTCTGTATCACTATGTAGAATGCTGGTAGAGTCAGTGCTGAAATTTTCAGTTAAAAAAAGATAGATGGTCAATTTATAACAAAAGTGTGGGGGCAGGGACAGAAAGTGTTAGAAGAGCTTGGGACAGGATGCATCCAGCAATGTTGGGAGATGAGGAGATTTGACAAAAGACACTCCACTCTGTTTTTGAAATGTTCTCTCCATAAAAGGCAAACATGTCTCAGTTTAGCTAGAGACAGCATCATCAAGATTATCTTAGGATCTTTTTTTCCTAATGTTTTATTCATTAATTAAAATGTGGTTATAATTTGACTTTCTAAGTAGCCTCCAAAGAGGATAAGAATGGAATAACTAGCCAATGTGAGCATTTTGGTCTCTATAAACCATTCTCATTTTTAACATTATAGTCCTTCAGATTCATACATATCAAAGTCCCTTTTACCTTTCTAACTTCATCTTATTTTAATCTCACCCTTGACTAGTCTACTTTACTTACATTGACCTCCTTATATTTTCTCAAAAGTTTTAAGCATGCTGTTCCTAAAAGACCTTTGTACTTTTATTCCCTTTCTAAAAAATCTCTTCCAAATATTTCACAGTTTACATCTTTGTCAGGTTTTTACTCAAATGTCACTATCTCAATGAGGACTATTCAACCACACAATACAAAATTGCATTCTCATCTTAATCCACAATTGCCATTATCCTGTTTTATGTTTCCCTCCTATAACAAGTAATCTCCTTGTAGCATTTCATAAGATTTGTTCATCTTTTTTTTTCTTTTTCTCTGTATTTCTCCATGACAAGCTTAGCTTCATAAAGGCATAGATTTTGTCTGTCTCATTCAAACTGCATACATTCAAATATTTGTTAAAAAACAAATCCTTGTCATATACGTGTGTGTGGGTTTATGTGTGCATGTTTTTGTATTTTGTTTTACAGATATCTGTTGTTTTCTCAGAAATCCCAGCCTCTTCCCAACCACAAACAAAGCAGTTCTTGAGAATCTGGGGAAACTGTTAGTCCTTGCAAAGGTGAGAGTCAGAATCCAATGAGGCGATGGTGATGCCTCTGAGGTACATAACTAAAAGAGTTGTCTGTGCAGCCAAGGGGAAGTATTTAATGGGACCTCTGCTTTTTCCCACCTTCAAACAAAGACATGTTCATGTGTGAAAAAAGACATACAGTTGTGGAGGGTCTTGGACTTTGGTTCACAATGATCTCCCACAAATAATTACCAACCTATTCAAACTCTAAGTTATTCATCTGTAAACTATGAATCAAAATATCTCTACTGTAGCATAGTAGAGAGATATTCATAAAGTGCACATATATATATATAAATACATATGCTCCCTGATTATTATAACAACAAGATTGTTTATCTTCATAGGATAACAATGCTTTGACATAGCACATCTAAAAGAAATAATAGTATTTATTAGACATGATCAAAGCCTTGGCTAAAGTCTCAGTCTCAGTTTTTTGCCTACATTGCCTTATATACCAGGTATTTCCTACTGGTCATTAATTTATCTAATGCATATTTATGTGTCAATCAGAGTTCTAGACTCCTTGCATAGTTCCCTTGACCTGGCATGCATCACTGCCACCTCAATCACAGCATAGCAGATGATTTTCACAAAATCTAATGATTTCATTATGGACTTCATTTGACAAAAGAAGAGCCATGATAAATTTTTTTCTTTCTTTTTGTTATGTCTAACATATTGTTCTTTCCACCTACCCTCCTGCCTGCTTTGGAGCTACAGCAATAGTTTATGTTTGAAATAATTTTCAGCTTGTGTTTCTAAAGTTTTTTATTTCATTCATAATGCAGGCAATTCCTTTTTTAAGCAGATTGGAAGGTTACCTGTGATATTTGAGTTTTTTTCCTATGATCCCACTTATTTAGAAATCCTCTTTACTAGTCCGCCTCAACATCTGCCTCCAGATTGAATATTTTCACATAGGAAATTACACAATCCTTTTAGAATCAAGCCATTAAAGTTCATAAACTGAGAGGTTTGATCAGCAAAACATTTTCGTGCATCAACAATATTATAATAGAAATTATATATATTCCTATTATATAAATATATGATTTTATGTGTGTATATATATATATCTGTCAATCAGCTGTCTTTTTTCAGACTGTGTTCTTTTTTCTTACTTTCTCTTCATTCCCTTTTTACCCAACTTCTTCCCATTTGTCAGCATTACATGTTTTGACAAGTTTTTCAAAATCACTTTCCTGATTCTTAATTTTTTTCATTTCACATATGAGAACCTCAAAACATACTTTATGAACTCTCCATTGTCCCCAGAAATAAATGTAGTCTCCCTAGCCTAAAACCAAATTCTCTGTTCCAATCTTTCCTTTCTTGTCGCTGCTCTGATATTATCAAATACTCTCATCTCCTGGTTTATAAACCTGATTGAATAATACAATCAACTGTGGAGTTTTAAAAAATACGAAATCCCAAATCTGAATCTCTGAGAAATAGGACTGAAAAGCTATATTTTTAAAAATCTCTCTAGATGATGGTAAATAGCTAAGGACCGCTGCTTTTTATCAAACTGGCTTAAAATTAAACATTCTCAATATTTTCTCATATCCATGTTAGCTCCTGATAGTTCTGCCTGAAATTCATTTCCACATCTCTGTTTGCAGCTTGTTTTTTTATTTGAGGTCTTACAAAATTCTAGTTAATTTTAAATATTCCTTTTGATATCTCCCATTGCATATCAGTTAATATCATTTATCAGAGTCTCCTTAGAGTTTATTTATTTGAATTACTGTCTTATCTTCCAAACTTTATCACTAGTTATTTGAGCACAGGGATCATACCTATTTACTTTTACTTCATGAAAATGCCAAATACAAAACTTTTCATGTAGTAAATGATCAAAATAGTCGGCTTAACTACTACTGAACACATCTAAATTGTGATAACCTTTTGAAAATGACTAAAATTTACATAATAGCATGATATTTACAAAGGACATAATCAAGTTAATACAGGCATACAATAATTACATAATTTATGGACTTAAGAATCAGTGATTTTAAAAATTCAAATTCTTATTTCTAACCATTTTGAATTACAAAATTTAAAAAGTCATAAGAGCTCCAAAGGCAAAATGAGAGTTTTGTAAACGTTTCTTATTATGAACAATATTTAAATTAAAAACAATTTTAACTATCATATAAAAGACTTCCAGATAGGCAGTCCAGCAAATGCTATTCTATGAGGAATTATCTAGGCAAACATGCAGCCATGGTGTTTAAAGGTGTGTCAATCAAAAATTATGAGATGTAAAAAAAATCCAGAAACAACAAAAAATGGATGGAATAAGAATAAAGTTGACAGAAAGGTTGAAATTATCAGAGAAGGAATTTAAAATAATGATTTAGAACATGACTGATATGTTAAAAAATATATCATAAAAGGTGGATAGATGACTGAATCTATGAGGAATATCAAAAGAAATGGAAACTATAAAAATATTCAAATTTCAATGCTAGGAAAATAATACAAGATGAAGAATTAATTTAATGAGCTTATCAGTGGACTGGACATAGGAAAGAACCAATGAACTTGAAGATAAGCAAGTATAAATTAATCAAAAGGAAACACCTGGAGGTAAAAAGAGTAAGAAAACAGAAAAGAGCTTCTAAGACATATAGAATAATATCAAAGGTTCTAACTGACTTGCACCTAGAATCCCTAAAGTAAAAGGGAGAGATAATATGATAGGAGAAATATGTAAACAGATAACGGACATGGATTTGACTAAATTAATGGAACTCTGTAGCAGTTTCAGGCAGTATACAAGCTATTTTGCTGTTTGGGGCATATATCTTAGAAGACTCTATGGTATTAAAGATATATGTAGTGGAAAATATGATGCATAGACTTTATAGTAGTGCCAGAGGAAGAATCATAGACTGAGGCTCTGGACCAAAACTAAGACATATGTAGCAGAGAATTATCCTGAAATTGAGAAATGGCTTCTGTCATGTCTGGGTAGTTGTAGAGATGAAACACCTGACCATGGGACATCAAGTATCCATGTGGACAGAACTGCCAATGCATTTGGCAAGACCAGTGGCAATCTACAGTAGGTAGTATATCGGGAATTGTGTATGAGTATGCCAGAGATCACAGATAGTTGCACTCCTAAGTTATGTACTTCTTTCGCAACAGAAGCTCATCCTAAGTTCATACTGTTTCTGTCTGGGCCCTCCCTGGTGGCCATCTGAAGGAAAAATAAAAAAAGTCCGAGCTTGGTTCATGGATGGGTTGACTTGGTATATGGATATAAACTGGAAATGGACTGCTGCTTCCTTAAAGCCTTATTAAGAGGTTACCCAAGAAGGTAAAGCAAAAGGGACATCCTTCGGATGGGCAGATCTTCAGTCCCATGATGTGGTCATAATCTTTGGGTGGAAATAGCCTAAGAGAAGAATATGCATGGAGTTATAGGTAGTGGCAAATGACATGGCTGGACTGGAAGGTAAAATATAAGACTATCTGGGTCAGGGAAATATGAGAAAGAAGCATATATTGGACTGATAGGAGTGGGCATGAAGTGTGAAGTTCTCTGCAATGCATGTTAATGCAGAAGAGGCATTAAATAACCATACAGAAATAACTCAGCCAGTTAACATCTGTCCTTCTCTGGCATCAGCCACCACAATGGTGGTACAATAGGCATGAATAGAGTAGCTAGAGTGGCAAATATGGAGGCCTGTGCATGGACCCAATGTATGGGCTCCTCTGTCCCAAGAATTAGTTAGGTACTGCTTCCCTCAGATATCCAATCTTCCAGGAACAGAGACCATAGCCACTACACACTTAATGGTCAGCCTTTCTTGCTTCTCCTGCCAATAGAAGTTTGGCCAGAATAACTACTCAAGGGCTTATGTAGTGTTGATCCATCAATATGAGAGCTCTCATAACATCTCACTGGACCAAGGAAGCCACTTTACAACAAAGCATAGTAGCAATCAGATAACGATAGATCTGTTGGTTTCATGATGTAGCACACCATCCAAAAACTACTAGGTGTAACTGAGGTGCCAGTTCGGAGATGAAAGTTTTGGGGATGGAACACTATATTATAGAATGCAGAATGCACTCTATATCAATAATCATTATATGATGCTTTGTTCCCAATAGGTATAATATATGGAATTGGGAACCAGGGGGTAAAAGTGAGTGAACTGAAGTGCCATCCTTCTTTGTGAACAATTGGGAAATTTGTGCTTTGCATTCCTGAAAATATAGGTTCCAGGAATCTAGAGGCACTGATTACCAGGGGAGGGACCCTTGCGCTAGAGAATACCACTAGAATCCCTTTTTGAAATGTATGGTTGTTGTAGGCTCTTTGTGCTAAGAAACTATCAGTCAAGGAAAGAAGTTCCTTATTGTGATATGGACTGAAATGTTTGTGTTCCCCCCAAATTCACATGTTGAAATCCTAACCCCTAAAGTGATTAGGTCATAAGGGCAGAGCCCTCATCGATGGAATTAGTGCCCTTATAAAATAGGCCCAAGGGAACCTTCCACCATGTGAGGACATGGCTAGAAGGCACAATCTAAGTACCAGAAAATGACTTTCACTGGACATCAAATCTGCTGCCACCTTGATCTTGGACTTCTTAGCCTCTAGACCTATAAGAAATAAATTTCTGTTATTTATAAGCTACCCAGTCTATGGGATTTTGTGATAGAAGCTCAAATGGACTAAGATACAAGGGTAAGTGATGCTGATAATGGGGAGGGGGGATGTAGGACGCTGTTATAAAGTAGGGACAAGGATAAAAATATGTGACATTAAGGTGATCTACTGAGCAGAGTCTTCATTGTCATTCATGAACAAACAAAAAAGTCATAGCCTTACTAGCAGATTAACTGTCAGGCATGAGTTTCTAGATTAATTCACCAGGTAATCCAGTAGGCCAGCATATTTTCTAGCCAAGGATGAGGGTAATATAATTTGCACAGGAGAGGAGGAAGAGAAGTATCAGATGCAGTACCAAGATCAACTTTGGTGAAAGAAATTGGAGTTCTTCCCAGTAATCCCTGAAAGTGATCTTGTCTATTTACCCAGGAAGAGACAAATTATAATTTTGGGTATCTGTTTCCAGATTAGGTGTACTTATTTTAGAAAGCAGGTAGATCTGAGCAGCACAAAGGGTTGACTATAATAGATAAAGTAATGAGCATTCCAGGTCCCCATTCAGAACAGCAACACTCAATTCCACAAATAGAGGAGTTTCCTACCAAGTTCTAAGTGCAATTCTTCCCCAGGAATTGAATTTTGCTTGGCCAAAGGTGTCTGCCTTGCCCAAGTTTGGGCCTCCCCTCTGCTGTGCAATGAGTGAAGGCGACTCAGTATGGGTCAACTATGAAGGGGCCATCCCCACTTCATAGTTCCTGGAGGGATCAACTGAGGCTTCTGTTATAACTACATCTTAGCTCAACATCTTCCTTTCCCAGTCCTACTTCTCTTTCCCCTCACAGGCATTGCTGTTGAAAGTAGTCACTGATAACTCACCTATATGTAAATTTCAGTCTCTTTCTTGGGAAGCCTAACCTATGACAAAGTTTCCTGGAAATTAATCTTTTCCATAGGAATGCTTTTAAATTTTTTTGTCAAAAAACTTAGGAAGAAATGTTGAAAGTGTATGAAGTAGTTACTAGGAAAATGTATATCATTAATAAAAATATTGGCGGTATATATCAAATACTGGATTAAACCAGCATAGATTTAGCATTTGATTAACAATCATTTGCTAATATTTTCATTGTTTGGAAAGAATTTATTAGAATATTATATCTGTTTTCAGAAGCTCTCCAAGGAACTTTTACTGATGCTTTATTTTCCCGTCTATAAATATCCCAGGTTTGGACAGAGGCTTTTAAAATTCATTACAGTAGTCCTTAGAGGTTTGGAAAAGGACAAGTATCAATAAATATTTGATGATGAAAATGATGATGATAATGATGTTCATTTAAATCTTATTTCTCCTTATATTTTCCTACCTCTTTTATGAAAAGAATGGGGGCAATTCTTCAATATCAGGCCACAATTAAATGAAGTCTCCTCTCATTTAGACTTTGTTACCACAGGAATGCGGCCAGATATTAGAGGACTTCACAGTTTATTGTAAAAGTTATAAAAACAATTACTATGTCATTGTAAAAAATTTTAAAGAAGACATTCAAAATATCCTTCACAAAATTGCTAAGACAAGCAAAAACAATATTCTGATTCATATTAGTTACTCATTGTTTTTAGATCATTCTAAATGAGTGAGTCAAGAAAGGTATGTGAAATGAGGCGTGTGTTTAATTAGGCAACTATGTTGAGAGCTTTGGAAAGTGAGAAGTTGTTCAAGGTGAAGAGATGCAGAATATCTCTAAGTACAAACAGGCATATGAGGATTGATTAAAAATGAAAGATATTAGACAATAGAAGTAACAGTTTATAGATGAGTCGGACTTCTGTTCTAATTAATACATAATTACTTATTATTTGAGGGCCCTGTGTATTAACTCTGATTAACATGTTAAAATATTGTCAAAACTTATAAACTTCACACATTCATATGCATGTACATGGCTATAATTTATCAACTAACATTAATACTAATACAATCAGGAAATTTTATTTCAAACAAATGATTCTAACCCTTGCTAATATAATGCAGAAAATAGCTCATTATTAAAGTACTGTTTAGTTCCTAGGTTCTGTTATGATTAAAATAAACACTGCATGATTCTATCTGTATGAGGTATCTAGTCACCAAACTTATAGACACAGATAGTAGAATGGTGGTTTCTAGAGGCTAGGGGTGGGAGAAAATGGGTAGTTGTTCAATGGCATAAAATTTCACTTATGCAAGATGAATAATTTCTAGAGATAAGTAAGCTATTAACTACAGTACCTATAGTTACCAATATAGTATTGTTCACTTTAGAGTATTAGGATAGGTTGCATGTTAAATATTCTTACCACAAAAAAAATAAATAAATAACACATACACACAAAAAAGAATATGAGAAAATTTTTGGAGGTGATGAATATGTTTGTTATCTTGATTTTGGTGGCAGTATCATGGATATATGCATAGGTTAAAATTAGTCAAGATGCATATATTAAATGTATGTAGTGTTTTTGGATATCCATTGTATCTCACGAAGCTACAAATGAAGTCTTATTAATCACATATACAATAATAATTTCTACCTCATAGGGCTAATGTGAGTATTAAATGTGTCTACACAAAGTTACTGCAATCTAAGTATTTCAAAGGACATTCTTTAGTTCAAAGGACATTCTTTAGAAATGCTTGCTCTAAGCTTGTCTAAATGAGTGCCTCAAATATTCTTATGTGCATCATTGAGCTCCCACCATTAGACCCTGCCACATTCCCCATTCCAACTCATAAGAATGAGAATTGAGATCATTAGGACTAATTTTATGGCTTATTACATATAAACATTAATGCACACAACTCTGTTTCTGATTATGCATACCTTATTTCTTGTATTTCAATACCACAATACTATTTCACTTATATGTACATCACAATCTTTACATGGTAAAGTATTTCAGTAGGACTACACTGAATAGGATTGAAAACCAGCTTGCCATCAAAACAATTCTTTAAATGAATAATGATTTTGTGAAAACATTCGGTTTTAGGTAACCTGTGTGTAGCTAGGAAAACATTTTAATTATGCTTAAAATGTGATTTATAGGACAATTTTGCTTCAGATAAACAAGGCTGATAATCAGTGGGATGTACCGGCATGACTAGTGTAAAAATATTGAAATGTTAAGTAACTAGCCATTGGGTGTTGCTGTTGCTCACCCTTCTTAGCAGCCCCAACATTTCTTCTGTGACTATGCAGACTTCTTGAGCCATCAAGTGAGGTATAGAAACATGAGGTTATACATAGGTCAAAACAATCATTACATAATTTCATTATTACCTCTGAAGATAAATATAACAACAAAAATGTGTCTCATATCAGTGAGCTCATGTGTAAATTTTTTGAATCAAAGTAGCTTGTAATTTTTTGTATTTTGTAACAATTAGAAATGAATGAGTCAGCCTTTAATTGCCGTTATTAGTTAAAATTATATTTCTACATAAGGAAAATACACGATAGCACTGAAATCTTTCTTTTATAATTAAAAAAATGTAAGATTGAATGGCCTAAAATTATGTTATTAGAAGATGACAAATGGAATCACTTTTACAGAATCCTGGGGCTTTGAACAAAATTTGTGACATTTTACAATGTATGTTTCTCTTATTTCTGACAACTCTACCAAGTAACTGAAGATCAATGAAAAATTCTAATTTTAATTCTTCATTTGAATGGGCCCCAAACCAGGGCCTTGATGAAATTTAAGGATTTTGTTTATCCCCTCCAGGTTAGGCACAGACACATTCTGACATAAAGATTGATTTAGGTCCAATGAGTCAATCGAATGCATTCAAGAGAAACCCTTTGGGAAAACAAAGCAGACCCAGCAGTCACTAAGACCAAGCTGTGAGCCAGAACACTCAGAGTGGAAAATAAATGTTCTTTATCGGAACCAAAAAGCGATCTGAAACTTACAAAATTTGGGAGGTATTCTTTAATTTAAAAAACGCTCATGATTACAAATATAAAATAAGGCACAATATGCTAGCACAACCCCTTCTGTGTAAAGAGGTTAAAGTTTAAACATATTAGCTTCATAGTAAATTCATTTCTAGTTGCTACTATTTTTAATACAGAGCTGCATGAAAAAATGGAAAAATTTGAAATTAATATAATGTCTACTGTTCTCCATATGGCTAATTCCATAGTTTACTTAAGTAGGAAGCACACTTTAACGACTAAGTCAATTTTGTCATAGAAGTAAAAATCCATAATTAAAAATATCCAGTAACCTAGTTAATTTGAGATTTAATTTTCCAAAATTAAGAAAACATCTTATTGGAGGTGCTTGCTTTAATCCTTAAATCAATAGCATAACATTTTATTTATTCAAAGTTATAGGCAATGGCTTATAAGCTGCACCTAATTCATAGTTTGATAAAAGAGTATTGTTTCTAGAGTGGCATTTTAAAAATACTAAGTCTCCATAATGTTTAATTTTAAAGACCAGGTGAAATAAAATGTTAAGTGATAATCACAGGACTTTCTATATTGTATGTTTTGATTAACAAACACAATTCTTAGTTGTTAATTTGATTTATGCATAAACCAACCTGTTAAGTTGATGTTAACCACAGGAAATAGATAAGGCTAACTGATGGTTGTACTATTGAGAGACAGTCCAATATCAAATAATAGCAAAAATAAGTTTTGAAGTAACATCTTCTGATTTAAAATGAGTGGCCCAATGTGTGTTATGCAGAAATAAAAGGAGTTTAAAGATGTAAAGTTATAGTTTTGTACTAGTAAATGTTTAACTGGCTCTTGGAAGAAAAAAAAATCAGGAAGCAAGGGCTTATTTATAACATAGTTTAATTCCCCTGATGCAGTACTCCCATCTTTTTTATTTCAATGTCCCGAAATTATGTCTACAAACCAACAAAGTTTATAAAAATTAATATTCAGCTCTCATGAGCACTATTAGCTTTCTCCATCACACCACTGGAAAGGTACTTTCCTAAGTATTAATTTGGGGTTGAGCAGAGTGTTAGAGAACTAGAAACATGTGCATAATAAGGATGAGGAGAGGCAATAGAGATTGTTGTTGAGGGAGCTGTTGAAATGATAGAAGAAAGTATGTGGTGTGTGTCTGCATATGTGTGTGTAGCAGACAATTCCTCACAATATTATAGACTAACACAGTCACTAATTAGCATAATGTGGCTGAGAATTAAAAAAAAACTTGTGGCAAGATTTTAATACCAAGAAGACAATACAATTATTTTATTATCAACACTCACTGAATCTTATGTACTAGGTAAGCACTGGTGATAAAAGCATGACACCAGACTTATGTACCAGTTGTGTCCTTATTTTACATAGCAAACATAGCCACAGGATAATATACAACCTCTTGAAGATCAGGCTGTTGTAAACTGGGTTAATAGATCTGGGTTTCAACACATAGAGTCAATTATGAGAATATTCACTGCTAAACATTTGAATCAACTGTGTATATATTATAACAAATTTAAACTTTATTCCATAAAAATAGAATGAAACAACATTGAAAACTATGTGCCAAGGCTAGAGACAATGAGTGCAGTAACATGGTAGTATTATCAGTTCAGTTGTGAATCAGTAAGGCCTAAATTAAGATGATGATATTAGCAATAAAAATAAATGATGTATAAAAGACATCTCTACTTCTTTTGGGCTAATGGCCAAATGCCTCCCCTTCCTCCATTTTTATTGTAAAAACATATTAAAATGTTTTAAGTTGAGTAAATAAAAGCAAATGAAAATAATAGCTCAAATCTCATAATCGTAATTTTTATATATTACTTATGTTTTAATTTTTTCCACATGCCTCCATACATACATACATTGGCACTTTTTCAATGTAAAAAATAATTAAACAATTATAACATGTCATGATTTTTTTTCATTTGGTGACATGGTCTTCAGTCATATCATTTTAATGATTGCAAAATATATACATTCTTCTATGAGGAATACATATCATGAATATATTATGATTTATTTTATATATATATGCACACTATAAATATATGGCAATGTATTCTTCCATGAATAATATATACAGTAATCTAATTTCAAAATAATGGTTATTTCAACATTTCACCAATAAAAATAACTAATGAAGATCTTTATGCATACCCACACATATATTTTTGGGGGTTATCTCTGCAGACGATTTATACAGGGAAATATTTTTCTAGGCAAAATTTTCATGTCAAATGAGTATTTTATCTCACTACTGTTTACCTCAATAGCAGGCAGTAACATGCATATTGAAACAGTGAAGCATAATTTTACCAAAATTTTTTTCATAAAAAAGATAAAAATTTTCTATTGAAAATAGCAATATCCAGTAGTGATGAACATGCAGTCAAATGAGCACATGGTTACAATCTCGATTGGTCTGCAATTTGTGAAAACTTGCCAAAATGTAGAAAACGGCATAATTTAGAGAGCAATTTTAGTGAAATGCTGTAAATAATCTCTTCAAATGTGATAAAAGACAAATATAATAAAAATTTCACACATTTCTGTGAAATTCCACTTTTGAAATGTGCCTAGGAAGATGATTATTTCAGTGGTTTGAAAAAAGTGAGATATTGGAAAATATATAGATGTATAAACTAGAGACACATTAATTATAGTATATCCTCATGATGAAAAGTTTGACAGTTATTATAAAAATGCTGTGGAAATTTAAAGAATGGCATGGGGGATTTCCAGAATATACTGTTACTAAATAAGAATTCATGTGATCAAATCCTATGAACTGCATAAAACTAATAATAAATCCATCTTTAATAGGTTATAGCAATAAAAAATTGTTATTGTTCACTTTTTGTGGTAGGCATTTTGTAATCTTTACTTTTTATGTTTTATCTGCAATTTCCATTTTTTATCTTGTACATGTATTGTTTTTAATGGGAAAATTATGTTTTAATGGGTTAGACTCTAGATGCTTAAAAAGCACTTGATATTTCACATCTCTTCATAATAAAAATCCTCAATAAGCTAGGCATAGAATAAACACACTTCAGCAAAATAAAGGCCATATATGACAAAGCCATAGTTAACAACATACGAAAGGGGGGAAAATTGAAATCCTTTCCCCTAAGAACTGAAACAAGATGAGAATGTCCACTTTCACCACTTCTATTCAAAATAGTACTGACAGTTCTGGTCAGAGCAATTTGGTAAGAGAAAGAAATAAAAAGCATCAAAATGAAAAAAGAGTAAGTCAAATTGTCCCATTCTCCCTGTTTTCAGATGACATATATATATATATATGAGATATGTATATGATATATATATGATATATATGATATAGGATATGTATATGATATATATAGGATATATATATGTCTATATATAGGATATATATATATCCTATATATAGGATATATATACATATATAGGATATATATATGTCTATATATAGGATATATATATCCGATATATATAGGATATATATACATATATATATATCCTAAAGACTCCGCCAAAAAACTTTTGGAATCAACATATGAGTTTAGTATACTGCAGGATACAAAATCAACTTACAAAAAATCAGTGGCATTTCTATATGCTAATAGCAAACTATCTGAAAAAGAAGAGACATTGAAGACTAGGAAGGGTGGGAGAGTGAGAGGAGATTGAGGGATAAGAAATTATGCAATGATAACAATATACACCATTCAAGTGATGACTACACTAAAAGTCTAGACTTCACCACCTTGCAATATATGCATATAAGAAAACTGCACTTATATCTCTTAAATTTATACAAATTTTTAAAAAACGAATATTTTTGTGTCCTTTATATATAACCAATTTGTTTTAAAAGGATCACAGTGATTCTTACAGTAATGTTACTATTTCTGCTTCTTTTGTTCAAACACACTGATGTATTATTGCTTAGTCTTTTATTTTTAGTGTTCCTCTGCCATTTAGTTTTACATGTATTTCATAAATATAGCATAGTTTGGGATTTGACTGTGAATCTGTTCCAGTAGACTTTGACTTTTAGAGAGCAATTTAAAGACATTTATGCATGTTTGGGATTTATTATGTCTGGCCCTGCATCTGACATACTTTCTTTAATTTTTTAAAACAGTTTATCTCTTTCACCCTCCCCCCTCCACATTCTTTCTCTTTCTCACTTTTGCTCCCTCACTTTTTTTTCTGTTCAATTCTTTCACTAATGTGGGCACTCCTTGAAGGTAAGGACTTTATCCTTTATCTTTGTGCCAAACACATGTACAAAACAATTTATAATTTCTGAATGAATAAATAATTCTATAGCTTAGAATTCAAATAGCTAATTGTCAATTCTGTCACGCAGAATTATCTTATACTTCACTTAAATTCACATGAAACCATTGAATATTGATATAATTTAAATTATAATTTTATAAACATAGAAATCAAATGTAAACTTTATATTAAGCACTGTTGTTTCATTTTATCCATCCATATATCACTTAAATTTTTGTCTGCAACTCATTCCATTTTCTAAAAATATTACTTTACCCTGTACTATTTAACAAATATGGAAATAATTAAATTTTCACCCACAATACTAGTGATTTTTTAATTTAGCAATCTATTTACTTGTATCAATAACTGCACTAAGGCTTAACCTAGCAGGGTTTTTTTTAACTATAACATTCAAACTGAAGTATTCCCTTTCTTGTTTAGGCTGGTAGTGTTTTATCATATCTCATGGGTTTTATTTTGCAGGAAAGAAAGGCTCTTAGCTAATGTGTCCTCTGAGACCATAAATCTGAGAATACCTTTATGTGGCTTTCTCAGAATATGACAGTTTGGATCCTGTCTTTTTGACACCGTGAATTAAGTGATTCCCACATCACTGTTAAATCAATGGTTGAAAAAGAGGAGAAAACATAAAGACATGGTGATTTTAACTCTTCTGAAATGGTTCCAGTCAAAGGAAATTCTGAGCAAGCTGATGATATAATAGGTTCCCCTTTCTCGTCCACTTTCTTTTTAAAATAATATTTAAACTGATGAGCCTAAAGATTGAGCACTGACTTATCAGATCAAGAAAATAAGATATATTTGCCAAACTTAATGCTGATGTACATTTTTACATTAATTCTTTGTGTCTGAAGATCCAGGACCAGAAGTTTCTAAGGCCAGCATTTCAAGTGGTATCTGGTTCTCTATCTATTCTTTTGCCTAGGGATGCTGGTTAAATGAGAGTAAAACAGTGCACACAGCATTTGCAGGCTTGCTGATCTGATGGAAATTTCTGTCATTAAACATTTTCATTTGGAAATTTAATGTTTTGTTAGACTAAATGATATGTAACAATATGGCTATAATATAGTGAGTCTTCCTCTCTTTCTGTTTCTCTACACACACACACACACACACACATGCACGCACACACAGAGCTGTTATTTGATAATGCATAACAAATTACTGCTTATGTGATTTTATTTCATTAAATAAATGCTATCAGAATTGGTAGACATTATCTTTCCATAAATTTCCTGTGGAGTTGTAGAACTGACATTCATTCACTTTGTTTCTTTATGCTCCACTTACAACATTTTTGTTTAATGCCTGACTTGGTTAGTGTTGACTCAATACCTATGATACAATTTTTTGCATTTTAAATATGAGCCCTAAGCAACTAGGAGGAGCTGCAGCTCCATGGTAAATTGTAATCTGTATTGACAGTTCAATATTAAGAAACAGTTTAGAAAAATATATGACATATAGAATTTAAGGTGCAGGCTTAATTTTACCTACTTCTCAAGCCTTATCAATTATATATTCTATTCATAACAGAAATTCTGTCATTATTCTTGATGATTAACATCTTGTAATTAAAAACATTTTGCTATACTTTTGAAATCTGCCCTTATTTCTGCTGCATTGATCCAAAGCAATCATATTGAATTAATTTTTGCTTGAGCAATTCACTATAAATACAATGAAAATTGATCACTTCATTTTGAAAAGCTAGATTGGATACATAAATTTCATTAGTCATTAGATAATTATCAATTCCACATATAATTTTTATAGATCCTACCAGTTACATAATAATTTTATTAAAAATTTACTATAACAAAAATACCCAAAATTTCATTACATGGTCTTTCAGATTTTGTGTACTGTGACTCTAATACATTTTACTTCTATATAACAGTGTTCCTTTATAGTACAAATTTACAGGGAAAATAAGCTTATTAAAAAGTTGCCGGCAGTAAGACACTGATACAAAATAGTTTTTAACATAAAGAGTTGTATTTAATTTGTTTAAAAGTTTAGACTAGGAGGCAAGTTTTCCCTTTTTTTCTCCTAATATATACTGTCTTAGCCTGTTTGTATTGCTATAACGATATACTTGAGCCTAGTTGATTTTTACATAAAGTAAATTTATTTATCCCAATTATGGAGGCTATAAAGCCCAAGATCAAGGTGCTGACAGGTTTGGTGCCTGGTAAATGCTGCTCTGTTTTCAAGACGATGCCTTGTTGCTGGATCCTAGAGAGGGGAGGAACCCTGTGTTCTCACATAATAGAAGGGATGGAAGGACAAATAGGAAGGGTCTACCTTCCAGCCTTTTCATAAGGCACTAATCCATTCATGAGGGCAGAGCCCTCATGATTTAATCACTTCCCCCAAAATCCCCACCTCTTAATATCACCAAAATGGAGGTTAAGTTTTAACACATGAATTTTGGGGGACATTCAGACTATAGCATATGCATATGGACATATGCATACATGTAAGATCATTCTAAGTAGGGCACTTTAATTTTACTCACGTGATGTGTAGCACTACATAGTTGTGGTTATGAACTCAAATATGGAGTCAAATAAACCTCATTAAGAACTCTACTTTTGCTACCTATTAGTTCAGGTGAACTTAATTTTGCTACAACACATCCGTAAAGCAGTCATAATCTCTACTTTACATATTATTGCTATAAGATTGTCATGGTGTTTAAAATGGTCACATACTATTATTATTATCTAGGAATGGGGTAAGTAAAGATAACTGGTGCCTCAATTTGTAACATGTGCAATAAAATTAATCCATAAAAAGTGAAATAATAAAAATGTAACTTGCAGTCTATGATTTCTGAGTGCTCTGCAGTTCTAATAGAGGATGTTACAAAAATCAATAATAACAGATAGGATTTGAGAATTTCTTCTTCTCTACATTTGAATTAATGGGTTGATTCCCAGCTAACAGGCCAAGTGATGGGAGAACATTTTAGATTCCTTCATATCCACATGTTTTCAAATTCCAAGGGAAAGATGGCAGAGGACTTCGAAACTAATGGATAGCCCTTAAATTTATGATTCATTTGTTGTGGATAGCACTGAACCCTCATTGCTTGTTGAGAACTAAAGGTAAATCCATGGGGTATAGAATCATAAAGCCACTGGTATCAAATATTTTACTATAAGAAAAAAGAATGTAGATGGTAACAAGTGTTAACTGATTGCTTAAATGATTTCTTTTTTATAATTGACCTTACCCCATTAAATATGATCTTTATCACTAGAATGTAGAACTGTGTTGTCCAATACTACAGTTTTCAGCACACACATACTTAAATTTAATTAAAAGTAAATTGAATGTAAAATTCAGTTATTTAGTCAGACTAGCCATTTCAAATGCTCAATAGACAAAGAACTACACAGCACACAGCAGAATATACCCATCATAACAGAAAGTTGTATTAGACAGCATTGATCAAGACCACTGCTCTTCAACCTTTATTTTTTTCTTATTGCCCCTGTACATAGCTTTTTAAATATTTTTTTCTAATCACTCCTCATCATCAAATTTTACAGCCAAAGATACATGTTTTATGTACCTGTGTCTAATACATAAAAATAGTAAGATCCCAGAAACCTTTTGAGAATGCATGATGTAGACCTATAGAAAGAGAAAAGAATCAGTCCATAGATAAACACTATGAAGGGCAGAACAACACTTAATCATGTGTTCATGTTCAAAACATCTATGAACCACTTATTAAATTTTACCTTCCTAAATATGCAAATACATGTAATTACAATAAATGTTAAGGTAAATTTAAGAGAATATTTAACTCTATTACTGTATTATTTTATTAATATGCAAGTGAAACTACCATGAAATATTTTTCATGCCAAATATAAAATAAGAAGATTAGATCTGTGTTATTTATATTTCTACCATCTTCTTGTGAATATCTTAGGTGCCAGGAAATGTGGTTGATGCTGGGAAGGCTAAAGGAGATAGAATAGTTCTTGGTCAAAAAATTTTAAAAGGCTGATGTAAAGATAAGGTAAGTATCTAAATTTCCCAATCCGAAATCCAGAACATTGTCTACTAAATTATATTGCTTTGATACATCAACAGGAAGTGATATGCTGGGTCCAGTTAACACTTACTCTCAATGGCCAACTGTAAAATGTTCAAAGGTTTTGGGAGACAATTGGCACTATCACACTGGTAGTTTAATATCAGCTATAGTCAAAATATGTGCACCTTGGACGTGAGAAAGAAAACTGTGAATCAGGGATTTTAGTTTGCTGTCAGATAAATGATTGCTAATCATTCACCAACACATCACTGTCAAACACCTTTTAGAAAAGAACAAGATTAACTTCTCATACCCAATTATCCTAATTCCACAGTCCTTTATTAAAACCATGGAAATCAAGCAAGTGATGGAAATGTCAATAAGCCCAATTTCTTCATAAATTCCAGGATTAGATGGCTTTGTCTACTAGAAAACCTGCTGAAAAGTCACCTTAAGTGAGATTTTAATGATGTTTGGCACCAAATATCATCAGTGTTTGCACTATCTATTACTCTCTATCAGTAAAACTAACATACAGGGCATTAATGCTAATAGTGTTGGTTTTACAATTAACAGTGAACTACACGAAGATAAATTTGTCAGGAGCACAGAATTTACATAAGGTCTGGAACAACTTTTCCTGGTCTGGGCCAGCAAAGTGACAGAAAAACAAAAGAGATTGATCTGGTATGCCATTATTTTCTTTTTTCTGCTAAACCAAATTTCCAATAAGGTTACTGCTGATAATACTGGTTGATATGATTTGTCTGTGAATCCCCACCCAAATCTCATCTTGAATTGTACTCCCATAATTCCGTGTTGTGGGAGGTACCAGTAGAGTGGGGCACTGCTGAAAAGATACCCAAAATTGTGGAAGCGACTTTGGAACTGGCTTTCAGGCAGAGGTTGGAACAATTTGGAGAGCTCAGGAGAAGACAGAAAAATGTGGGAAAGTTTGGAATCTTCTAGAGACTTGTTGAGTGGCTTTGACAAAAATGGTGATAGCAATATGAATGCTAAGGTCCAGGCTGAGGTGGTCTCAGATGGAGATGAGGAACTTGTTGGCAACTGGAGCAAAGGTGACTCTTGCTACATTTTAGCAAAGAGACTGGTGGTACTTTGGACCTGCCCTAGAGATTTGTGGAACTTTGACCTTGAGAGAGATGATTAAGAGTATCTGATGGAAGAAAATTCTAAGCAGCAAAGCGTTCAAGCAGTGACTTAGGTGCTGTTAAAAGCACTCTGTTTTAAAAGGGAAACAGTGCATAAAAGTTCAGGAAATTTGCAGCCTGATGATGCAGAGAGAAAACCCCATTTTTTGAGGAGAAATTCAAGCTGGCTGCAAAAAATTTGCATAAGTAACAAGGAGCAGAATGTTAGTCCCCAAGACAATGGGGAAATTGTCTCCAGGGCATGTCATAGGTCTCATGGCCACCCCTCTCATCACAGACCCAGAATGCTAGAAGGAAAAAATGGTTTCATGGGCTGGTCCCAGGGTCTCCATGCTGTGTGAAGCCTAGGGACTTGGTGCCCTCTGTTCCATCTGGTTCAGCAGATGTATGGAAATGCCTGGATGCCCAGGGAAAAGCTTGTTGCAGTGACAGGGCCCTCAGAGAGAACCTCTGCTAGGGCATTGTGGAAGGGAAATGTGGGGTTGGACCCCCCACACAGAATCCATACTGGGGCACCACCTAGTAGAGCTGTGAGAAGAGGGCCACTGTCCTCCAGACCCCAGAATGGTAGATCCACTGACAGCTTGCACAGTAGACCTGGAAAAGCCTCAGACACTCAATGCCAGCCTGTGAAAGCAGCCCGGAGGTGGGCTATACCCCACAAAGCCACAGGAGCAGAACTGCCCAAGACTAAGGGAACCTATCTCTTGCATCCACATGACCTGGATGTGAGACATGGAGTCAAAGGAGATCATTTTGTAGCTTTAGAATTTTACTGCCCCGCTGGATTTTGGACTTGCATGGTCCATATAACTCCTTTGTTTTGGCCAATTTCTCCCATTTGGAATAGCTGTCTTTACCCAATGCCTGTAACCTCATTGTATCTAGGAAGTAACTAGCTTCCTTTTGATTTTACAGACTCGTAGGCAGAAGGGACTTTCCTTGTTTCAGATGAGACTTTGGACTGTGGACTTCCGGGTTAATGCTGAAATGAGTTAAGACGTTGGGAGACTGTTGGGAAGGCATGATTGATTTTGAAATGTGAGGACATGAGATTTGGAGGGGCCCAGAGTGGAATGATATGGTTTGGCTGTGTGTCCCCTCCCAAATCTCATCTTGAATTGAATTCCCATAATTCCATGTGTTGTGGGAGGGACCAGGTGGGAGATAATTGAATCATGGGGATGGTTTCTGCCATACTATTCTTGTGGTAGTGAATACATCTCACAAGATTTGATGGTTTTCTCAGGGGTTTCTGCTTTTTCATCTTTCTCATTTTCTCTTGCTGCTGCCATGTAAGAGGTGCCTTTCACCTCCCACCATGATTCTGAGGCCTTCCCAACCATGTGGAACTGTAAGTCAAATTAAACCTCTCTTTCTTCCAAGTCGCTGGTATGTCTTTATCAGCAGCATGAAAATGGACTAATACACTGGTGTTACTTCATCTCTCCATATTAAGTGAGTATTTTAGATTAGTATAAAGCAATTTTATGTATATCATTGTTCTTAAATTTCTTTTTTTCTCAAAATAGCCTTTCTCACCCAGCACTATGATAAATGAGTGAGACTAAAACCATGTAATTTAGAGTTTTTATGCTGTTGGGTTTTTTTTTTTTTTTTTTTGAGTAGAAGCATAGTTTCAGTGCTTGATACTCAATAATGAATTCTTTCTCAAAATATTTTCCAAATATACCAATCATGAGATATTGCTTCCAGAAACATTTTTCTGGTAATATTATATTTTAAAGATTTTCTGAGCAAGTAAATCTGTCTCTTATCCATGGGTAACATCTTTCTTCAATATTTAAATTTTTGTAGACCCTTCTTTCACCTACTAGTTCTAAGTGAATTATAAGGTTTCTTGGTTTTCTCCTGATGATACCAAGCTTTTTGAAACCCTCTTTAGGGGAAGCTGATATTTATTTCATTTGGACAAACTCAAATTAATAGTGGAAATGGATGAGTAGAGTTCCTGTTCCAACTTTGGACTTTTATACTAACATAATCATTTAACATTATTTTCACTTTGGAAATTAATGCATTCAAATATATTTCCTTCTCTCAACTTTATTTCATGGTAATTTCAAAAACCATTATTTGAGTGTGATGTTCAGATCAAAGTTTCAGCCTCATCCACCTCAATTAATTTTTAGATGACTGATATTATAGCCATCTACTCATTAGCTATTACACACAGACACATACCCTATGCAACTCAGCATTGTAAATTGTTCTTTATAAAACACCTAATCAAATAAATTTTAGTGTGGTGGCTCACACCTATATAATCCCAGCACTTTGGGAGGCAGAGGTGGGAGGATTGCCTGAGCCCATGAGTTGGAGACCAGCCTGGGCAATATAGTAAGACCTGGTCCCTACAAAACAAATTTAAAAATTAGACGATTATGGTGATATGCACCTGTGGTTCCAGCTACTCAGGAAGCTGAGGTGTGAGGATCATTTGAGCCTGGGAGGCAAAGGTTGTAATGAGCCAACATAGTGCCACTAGACTCCTGCCTGGGTGACAGAGAAAGTGCTTATCTAAAAAAAAATTTTAAATAAAATTTAAAATAAATAATTAGAATCCATTCTTGGCTCTTCCCCTTTGTGTATCCTAAACATACTAAGTTTCCTTGATTCTAATATACACATCTTGGTCTTAGAATCTTTATTCATCTTCCATGGTGCATAAAATAATGGGGAATCCTATCATTGATAGCACATTAGATTTGTTGAAATATAATTGATTTTATTCAAGTTTCTTCCAACAAAAAATAATCTCTCTCTCTCTCTCTCTGTCATTTTAGCCTACTCCTAGGCCTTTTTTCTCTCCCTGTTTTGCTCCCAACTTCAGGAATTTCTTAACTCCACATCCTGTCTATACAGGTAACTCACGAAAATTCATTTGAAGTCATTTCTTTCTTCTCAGCGTCAGATCCTCTTTTTGATGACTTACTTGAAATCCCATATGATTTTATTACTTTTAAGTTTAAAATTAAGTTTTTCTCCATCACTCCTTCTAACAAACATCTCATTCTCCTGACTCAAAAAGTAAAATTCCCTCTTCCTTTTCTAAACTTTCCTCCCTATGTAAATTACCCAGGCTCAAAATTGTAGAGGTAAATTCAATTTCTAATACTTTTATAAGTCTGCTGCTTTAGCTAACTTTTTTCCTTTCTGTTTTCACTGGCATAGGTCCAGACCAGGCCTTCATTTTTATTTAAAATCATCTAAGAAACTCTTCTTTTGTTTTCTTCAACTTAACATATGTTTCCAAATTTTTCAAATCAATCATCTTATAGAGGCAGTTCCTGTAAATCGATTTCCTTGCTCAGAGACTTTCAATAACTCTCTGTTTATCCAAAGTAAAGTAGAATCCACATTTCTTATTTCTGATTAATACTGGAAAAGTAAGTCAAAACTTGTCCTACCAATAATGGGCTTTGTGGAAGGAAAACATAAAATAATTATGTCAAGCCTTTCATTAAAACATTGCAATGTGAAAGAGCAGCTTTAAAATGTGTGTTCTGCAGGGAGATGACAGATTGGTGAAGGTCAATCATAGTTCAGGTTATTCCTAGAATTGAATACTGTTCACGTTCTCAAGAGTAATGGGAAACTGAGGCTCTATTAGTTACAGAATAGAAATAAGAGGCAGCCAGATTGAGGTTGCACATTAGTAGCTTTTGGTTAGATAATTTGAGTTTAGCAAGAGGGGTGGAGAGAAACAAATGGGGTCTAAATTATCTCAAGTATAAGAGGAAAAGATTTAGTTTTATTGGAGCTGTGATAGTTTGAAATCATAGTTGATATAGAATAGACAATATAATATTATTCTCAAAAGACATACAAAGCCATTTCTTAGCTTTACTTTCAGCTATCTGTTATATATTCTCAAAGCAATTGTTAATTAGCATTTCAGTGAGAGTAATTTTCCCAATATAAAATCTCATTGATTTTAATATTAAGGTAAATACATTATATTAAGAATTGCTTGATGTGGTAATGCAGTGAATTTAGGGGAAGTATTTCATTATCTATATGCAACTATTATGAAATAATTATTGTTTTTTATTAGTTTACTCAAAAAGTAAAATAAGGCCACATAATTAATCATTGCATGTGTTCACTTGACTGGACCTCAGGGTGTTTAAATATCTGGTTAACAACTATTTCTGGGTGTGTATGTGAAGGTGTTTCCGGGTGAGACTATCATTCAAATCTGTAAACTGAGTAAAGCATATTATCCTCCCCAGTGTGAATGCCCATCATCCAATACATCGAAAGCCTGAACAGACCAAAAAGGCAAAGAGAATTCTACCTGCCTGTCTGAAAGCTGGAACACTGATTTTCTCCTGCCTTGAGACTTGGACTTGGATTGCAACTTATGCCACTGGCTGTTCTGGTCTAGGCTTCTCATCCTCTGTAATTGCAGGAGATAATTCCTTGCAATACAAAATTCCCCTCTCTCTCTTCTCTCTCCTGTCATTCTCTCCATCTCTGTGTATATGTATATGTATATTATGTGTGTGTGTGTGTGTATCCTATTGGTTCTATTTCTCTGAAGAACGCTAATACAGATTAAATGTTAATGCCAATCAAAAATGAATTTATTTACAAAAATCCTAGTGAATATAGTTACTACACTTAAATGACTATAATGGTAAGCAAATATTCTCTTAAGTAGTTAATAATAATTATTTTATATCTCATATCCTCATCTTTAATTATCTTTTCAGCAGCACAGTTTAGAAAAGTCTGAGTAATCTATGAATTCTTACATGCTATATCCAATTTTCCTAAAATAATGTCTTGTAAGTCCATCTCTGTTTCCCTGGCAACTGCCTGAGCTCACCATTTCACTACAACCCAACAGTGTTTTTAAAAGACTCATCATGTCAGCAATATCCTTTTTGGATTTACACTAACCCCTACCACATCTATTTATTTTCTAAAACAAACAAACAAAGAAAAAACATACTTTTTTTGCCAAAGAAATTCCAGTTATTTTCCCTTTTCCCAGGGGAAAAATGAATCTTCATCACAGACAAGACCCTTTGATTCTTGTTTACCTTCTTACCCTCACTGTGAACAATTTGTAGAGTGGAACCCTAATTACATCTATCAATGCTGATTGGAAATGCCACACTTGAAATATTTTGGGCGCTTCCTTCCTACCTTCTCCAATTGTGACAATGTGTTTTCCTTTGAATCTGAATATGTATGCCATTCTGTTTTTGCATATTTTTCTAATACAGTAGTATAGATAGTTTATTTGTCTATAAATATGTTTGTATAGCTACCACATTGGGTCGAATTATTTATGTATAAGATTCTGAGCTCATTACAATCCTCTGTCTACTGCCCCAGTTCCTGAACAAATGCTGATCTCTTTCTCTTTAATACATGTGGAGAAAATGATTTTGATTACGACAGCTTTCAATAGATAATTGAGTGATTGGCTCATGTAACTTTTCCTCTTTCCTTCAAATTTTTTCTTTTATTTTTTCAGTCTTTAAGAATAATATTTTTTTTTATAATTTCTAATAACAAGATTATGCTTTGATCATTTAAAAATCAAATGTTTATATATATTTCAATAGTTCCTCTTGAATTGCAGAATAGGTAAACAGCAATCATGCAGAAATTTGAAAAAATGCATATGAGTTAAAACTGCTTTTATAGTAAAGCTAGTGAAAAGCAAGAGGCACTTCTGGGGAAGTTTTCAGTTAACTGCATTGCTAGGAGATTGAACAGAGAGACTGATAACGAATGCGTGATGTTTTCAAACAATCAACTCACACAGGAGACAAAATTATGACATATAGTTTGTTTCCAATGAGAATGGGAGGGGCAGTATAGCAGATCAGGTGGATGCGCTGAAGGATAAATGTCTTAGTTGTACTGAACAAGCGAATGCAGCTGGTGTAAATAGCATGGTCTGAGTAATAGTACACAGAACAAGTGTAGGAGAGAATGATAAATTTAGAGATTGCCACCATGGATCAGAATATGAGTCCATCTAATGTTAAATTCTTCCTATGGCAATAACTAATATTTAATGTTCCAAAGGAAGATGAAAACTCATAGACTGTGCCTAGGCAATTTATTCAATGTTATTTATCAGATGAGAAATTTCTGTTATCAGTCCCATATGAAATCTTTGAACAACTTGAATTATGCAGTTTGAATACCCTAATATTTTTATGCTGGCAGAACTGCAAATCATATTGATGAGCATAAAGGTAGTGAAGCTTTTAAAATAATCCCTAAATAATCCCTCCACACTATTCTATTTTCATTTACCATCAAAAAACAATGGTTATTCACATCTAGTGCAATATATATACAATTTGAATGCATTTTGACATCAAGCTTGGGTCACAACACATTTAAAAACATGTTAAAGAGAAAATGTATTAGCATTCATGTAGCCAATACAATACTAGCCTGCTTTACAGAATGTTCATGTTTACTTACTTTATGTTTTTATATTTATAATTTAATTAATATAATTTTTAAAATCTCTGAGATTCTTAGAAATATCCATTTGGTTATATAAGACAATTCTACTAAAATAAATAAAAGTAGGTTTTATTAGAATTATAGTCAGAGGTAATGGAGTGAAAAAAATATTTGAAACTAGAAATATCTTGGGCTTTAGTCTTTCTGTTGTCACATTTTAGATCAAAAATATTTGGGGAGTCACTTATCCTTCAGTAGATTTCTATTTCTGCATATTTAAGCAGACTTAGCAGCTTAAACACCATCAGTTTATTAGCTCACAGTTTTATATATTAGAAATATAAGTGGGCTTGACTCTTTTTCTCCTTAGGGTCTTACCAGACTAAAATTAGTTGTTGGCCAGACAGATCTTTTCTAGAGGCTCTGGGGAGGAATTTGTTATAAGCCATTCAAGTTGTGCTTAGAATCCAGTTCCTTACAGGTAGATTGAACATGCACATTTCCTTGTTGAGTGTTAATCACAGGCCACGCTTTGTTGCTAGAGGCAACCTGTGTACCTTCTCATGTAGTGCCCCCCATCTTTAATATCACCAAAGAAAGACTTCCCCTTATGTTCACCAGCTGGACAAAATTTTCTGCTAAAAAAAAAAAAGGTATGTGATTAGATTAGGCCCAGCCATAGAAGCCCCTTTTTTATATAATGATTTAATGTAATCATGGGAGTTATATCTCATCATATTAGTAGGTTTCACTCACACTCACAGGGAGAAGATTACAGGAAGGCGGTATTTATGGAAGTCATTCCTGCAATTTTGCTTATTACAGGAGCCGATATTTTATCTGAAAAAATTGAGATTAATTATGTCTTCCATGAACAATTGTTGGTAGTAGTAGAAGAGCTAATGTTTAGACTCACTTGCCACATCATAAACAGCGAAATTACTAATTTTTCTGATAAACATTTGACCCTCATGAATGCATATTTTATTTATAAACAAGAGCGTATGTTAGAACATTCTTTCTATATTAACTATAAATCTATCTCCTTGTAATTTCCCCCGGCCTTTGAAGTCAAACAGATAATATGTAATCTCTCATCCATGTTTATTCACTCTGTGGCATTGGTCCAGCATTTGTAGAAACTCCATTTCATGTAAGGCACTCAGTGCTGGGGATCAGTGAACCAAAATACATGACCCCCTTAATCTCAGACGGTCCTCCCTGAAGAAGGAACTTGAAATGAGATATGGTAGAAGTTAATTAGGTGAATAGGGAAAGAATGAGCCTTTCAGAAATAAGCATAGGCATATTAGAAAGGGAAATAAGACAGCAGGAGGAATTAAACAGCTAGAAGACTGAAAATTATTCAAAAAGTGTTACAGTATTAGATAGGAAAGGTAGGCAGAACTTGTTACAGGTAGATGAGAGGGAGAAAAGACAGTAATTGAAAGCCACTAAAGTTTTTTAAAAGTTTTTTTAAGCATGAAGGTAACATAATAGACATTAATTGTGAGAATAAAATTATTCTATTTACTATGCAGATGAAGGTAAATTAGTTCAAAAGTAATTAAGTAGACCGATCAGATAGAATATTAGACTAGTTTTGTGGAGATAGAGATAGACATGATTTATTTTGAAATAGCTAGATGACAACCAACATAATTTTATTGTAAATTTAATATAGTAGGGAAGATGCAAGGGATATTAGGAATTTCTTCAAGATTCCTAGTTGGCATATGTTGATAATTTGTGTATCATTAACTGTTTTAAGTTCAAAGCCCAGCAGTTTAAACTTGTGTACATTGTGGTGGTTTGGCAGTATTTAAAATGAGATATCAATTAGCCTATTTAACAAGGTCTGGCATTTAGAGTGGAGAAGAAACTTGAGAAAATAACACGGAAGCGACTGCACATAGATGAAATGGAGCTGCCACCATGCATGGAGAAGGTGGAGAACCTGATTCAGAAGTCACCAAAGAGGGTTCAGAGTTCTGAACATCAAGCCAGAAAGAATTATTCCTATGACTTGAGGCAATAGAATTTTCCTTGATGACATCTGGACTTGTTGAAGGCCAGTGGCTCCTTTGTTTTCTGATTTTTTTAAAAAAAATAAGGACATCCATGCCTATCCCACCATAAAATGTCAGAAGCAAATAACTTATGTTCTAGAGTCAAAGATTCACACATGGAGATAAATTTTGCCCAAGATGAAATACTCAGAGCTTCATTCATACCTGATTTAGATGACTTAGGTAATACTTGGGACTTATTGATTTGATGTTATTTAGATTAAATTGTAGACTTAGAGTTGGTGCTAAAATGGATTAAACTTCAGGCTAAATGTCCATGAATAATAAACTGGATAAATGATACACCATGGAATACTATGCAGCCATAAAAAAGAATGAGATCATGTCCTTTTCTGGGACATGGATAGAAGTGGAGGTCATTAACATTAGAAAAGTAACACAGAAACATAAAACCAAATATTGCATGTTCTTACTTGTAAGTGGGAGCTAAATGATGAGAACACATGGACATATACAGGGGAACAATACACACTCTGTGGCTTTTCAGAGGATGGAGGGTGGGAGATGGGAGAGGATCAGGAAAAATAACTAATGACTACTAGGCTTAATACCTGGGTGGTCTGTACAAGAAATCCCCATGACATAATGGTGATCTGTACAAGAAACCCCCATGAATAAATTTACAGGTGTAACAAACCTGCAAATTTACCCCTGAACATTAAATGAAAGTTTAAAAAAAGATTTGCGGATTGTTGGGATAAAGTACATTTATATTGCTTGTGGAAAGATCATGATTTGGGGTAGCCACAATGTAGACAGTAGTGGGTTGAATAGTGTCCTCCAAAATCTGTCCATCAAGAGCCTGTGATTGTTCATTTCACAGTTTTATGCTGTGATGGTTAGTACTGAGGGTCAACTTGATTGGATTGAAGGATGCAAAGTATTGATTCTGGGTCTGTCTGTGAGGGTGTTGGCAGAGGAGATTAACATTTGGGTCAGTGTTCTGGGAAAAGCAGACCCACCCTTAATCTGGGTGGGCACCATGTAATCAGCTGCCAGCATGGCCAGGTTACAAAGCAGGCAGAAAAAATGTAAAAAGGTTTGACTGTCTTAGCCTCCCAGCCTACATCTTTCTCACATGCTGGATGTTTCCTGCCCTCAAACATCAGACTCCACGTTCTTCAGCTTTGGGACTCAGACTGACTTCCTTGCTCCTCAGCTTGCAGACAGCCTATTGTGGGACCTTGTGATCTTGTGAGTTGATACTATTTAATAAACTCCCCTTTACATATATATGACTAATACACATGTCTACCATAAACCCATGAATGTAAACCTATTTGAAAATTGAATGTTTGTAGATGTAATAAAGTTAAGATGAGGTTATACTGAAATAAGATCACTCTTAAGTCCATTGACTGATGTCTTTATAAGATTGGGTGAAGACATGGAGACACAGATACAGGGAGAAATGGCATGTGCACATGGAAGCAACAATTAGAGTAACATGTGAAAACCAAGGAACACCAAGGTTTGCTGGCACCCACCAGAAGCAAGGAGAGAGTCATGGAATAGAGTCTTCTCTAGACCCTTCAGAGGGAGCATGGTCCTTCTGAAACCTTGTTTTTACAGTTGTACCTACCAGAACTGTAAGAAAACACATTTCCATTGTTTTAAATCACCCAGTTTCTGGTACGTGGTTATAACAGCCTTAGGACACTAACCCAGAAAATATAGGAAAAGATAAGGCAGACCTACAGTGATAAATGAGAATATTTTTGTTTCTTTCTTGCCTTTTGTTCACACTATGAAATTAGAGAGACCCAAGGTATTGTATGATCAATGTGTAGAGTTCAGTTGATTAAATATAGATATCTTCCCTAAAGATCCTTTCATATAAATAACAATGTATTATAAGTTTTAAAACTTACATAGAAATAAAACTTATGACAATTATAGAACAAAAATGGGAGAGAAGAAAGAGAAGCATACTCTTGTAAAGTCCTTATCTTATGTGACATGGTATACTAATGGCAGTACACTGTGTAACTGTGTCATTTATTTGACATAAATATCAAATATTTGTAGTATGTTAAACAAAAGGGAAGGTGTAAAGTCTATGTGCCATTAGATAATTTTGTGTCCAGGGCTTTCTTTTTCCATGCAGAATACCAGGTTTCCAAACTTCACAGCCGACTATGAGAAGCTTCTGTTATACTTTTTTTGTTCAAATTTGCCTCAACCAATTGAGATTATTTTGCAAGTACAAACTTTAATAATTACTACCAGGATTAATTTGGGTCTTTTCAAAAGGGAGGACAATTAAGCAAGAAAAATGCTAAGGGTTCAAACTTATCTCAGTGGAGAGGTAAAGCAGCTTGGTATTGGTAACGCTGTTGTTAATATAAAGTAGAAACCTAGGCAATAGCATTTAGGACATAGGCATGGGCAAGGACCTCATGTCTAAAACACCAAAAGCAATGGCAACAAAAGCCAAAATTGACAAATGGGATCTAATTAAACTAAAGAGCTTCTGCACAGCAAAAGAAACTACCATCAGAGTGAACAGGCAACCTACAGAATGGGAGAAAATTTTTGCAATCTACTCATCTGACAAAGGGCTAATATCCAGAATCTACAATGAACTCAAACAAATTTCCAAGAAAAAAAAAACAACCCCATCAACAAGTGGGTGAAGGATATGAACAGACACTTCTCAAAAGAAGACATTTATGCAGCCAAAAGACACATGAAAAATGCTCACCATCACTGACCATCAGAGAAATGCAAATCAAAACCACAATGAGATACCATCTCACACCAGTTAGAATGGCGATCATTAAAAAGTCAGGAAACAACAGGTGCTGGAGAGGATGTGGAGAAATAGGAACACTTTCACACTGTTGGTGGGACTGTAAACTAGTTCAACCATTGTGGAAGTCAGTGTGGCGATTCCTCAGTGATCTACAACTAGAAATATCATTTGACTCAGCAATCGCATTACTGGGTATATACCCAAAGGATTATAAATCATGCTGCTATAAAGACACATGCACATGTATGTTTATTGCAGCACTATTCACAATAGCAAAGACTTGGAACCAACCCAAATGTCCAACAATGATAGACTGGATTAAGAAAATGTGGCACCATGGAATACTATGCAGCCATAAAAAAGGATGAGTTCATGTTCTTTTTAGGGACATGGATGAAGCTGGAAACCATTATTCTCAGCAAACTATCGCAAGGACAAAAAATCAAACACTGCATGTTCTCACTCATAGGTGGGAATTGAACAATGAGAACACGTGGACACAGGAAGGGGAACATCTCACACGGGGGCCTGTTGTGGGGTGGGGGGAGGGGGGAGGGATAGCATTTGGGGATATACCTAATGTTAAATGACGAGTTACTGGGTGCAGCACACCAACATGGCACATGTATACATATGTAACTAACCTGCACATTGTGCACATGTACCCTAACAGTTAAAGTATAATAATAAAAAAAAGAAATTGTATTTCTCTTTCACTTACCTTCAATTTTTTTTTTATATCTGACAGTCTATTTCAAGATACAGGTTTCTGTTGGGGATCATACTGTTTCTGGAGGAAAAATATTAATTAATTTGTTGTGAAGTGATAGTCTGATGATAATGAATCCTTTTGGCCTATTTTTCTTTTGAAAGATATTTTCATTTAGACTTTTGTGTTGACAGTTTTTGTAAATATCATTACTTTTAAGGTGTCACTATTGTCTTCTGGTTTACATAGTTTCTGACAAAAGTCAACTGTTTTTATTTTAGTTTTTATTATAATGTTTTCATATTCTCTGTCTGCCTTCAAGATTATCTACGGTTTGCATTAGTTTTACTATTTTTATTGAGCACTCTCTCTCTCCCCCATCCCCCACCGCGTTTGTGTGTGTGTATCTGTGTGTATGTGTGTGTGTGTTGTACTCATCCTGATTGAGGTTCTCTGAGCTTTGTGGATTGGTGTATTTTTTTACCGTTTTTGTAGAAATCTTGGCCTTTATCTTTTCAAAATTTCTTCTTCCTTGTTTTCTATTTTTGCTCTGGAACTCCATTCATATTTATGATTGACTGTTTTATGTCTTTTCATAGCTCTTCAGTGTTCTGTTCAGTTTTCCTTTTCTCTAGTTTTTTTCTTATTTTTCGCTTTTATTCCAAAAGAATTTTTCATCTCTGATATTGTTATTTTGTATTGAGTATACTATTTTTACAACAGCTTTGTATTAGTTTTAGAACAGTTTAGGGGTTTACAGAAAATTTGAGAGATACCTTATTTCCCCTATACATATTTTCTCCTATTATGAATGTCTAATATTAGTGTGGTACATTAACCATAATGATGATCCAATATTGATACATTATTAAGAGTTCATAGATTATATTAGGGTTCTCTCTATGGGTTGTATAGTTGTTTGGGTTTTCACAATTGCATGATGTCATGTATCCACCATTCTAGTATCATAGAAAATAGTTTCACTACTCTCAAAATCCCATGTGCTTCACCACTTTCCTCCCCTCCCACATTTATTCCTGATCCTTTTACAGTATTTATAATTTGCCCTTTTTCATAATGACATAAAGTTAGAATCATACATTATGTAGTCTTTCCAGATTGGCCTTCTTCACTTAGCAATATGCATTTAATGTTGCTCCAGTTCTTTTCATGGTTTGATAGCTTAATTTTTAAATCATTGAGTAAATTTCCATTTTACTGATGTACTGGTTTGTTTATCCATGCACCTATTATAGGATGTGTTGGGGCTTCCAGCTTTCAACAATTATGAATAAACCTGCTATGAACAATTATATACACAATTTCATGTGATACACATTTCCAACTCATTTGGGTAAATACTAGAGAACATTATTGTTGGACTGTATGGTAAAATTATGTAGAGCTCCATAAGAAAGTGCCAAACTGTCTTCCAAAATGGTCGTGCCATTTTGCATCTCCACCAGAAATAAATGAGAGTTCCTGTTGCTTCACATTTTCGCCAGCATTTGGTATCATTTGGTATCAAAAAAATATCATTGGTATTTTTTTTTTTCCCAGAAAGGGTCTCACTTTCATCACCCAGGATGGAGTTCAGTGGCAAAATCTCAGTTCACTGCAGGCTCAACTTCCCAGGCTAAGGTGATCTTCCCATCTCAGCCTCCCAAGTAGCTGGGACTACAGGCGCTTGCCACCATGCCTGGGTAATTTTTGCATTTTTAGAAGACGAGGTTTTGTCATGTTGACCGGGCTGGTCTTGAACTCCTGGACTCAAGCAATCCACCTGCCTTGACCTCCCAAAGTGCTGGGATTACAGGTGTGAGCCATGGTGCCTGGCCTGCCCATTTTTAAATGACTTTTTTTCTTATTGTTTCATTTAAGAGTTATTTGTGTATTTTGAATATAAGTTTCTTAACACACGCATGTTTCACAAACATTTTATCTCATTTTGTGCTTGTCTTTTTAGTCCTTCACAAACTCAAACAACAGAAGCTTTAAACTTATAAGTTTCCAACTTATGTTTATTTTTCTTCTTTCATGGATCAAGCTCTAGTTGCTGTATTTAAAAACTTCATGCCAACCCTAGGTAACTTAGGTTAATAAACACTAAGATTAATATTTCTCCTATGTTAATTTTCAGAAGTTTTATATTTTTGTGTTTTATATTTAGATCTATAATTCTTTATGAGTTAATCTTTAGAAAATATGTAAAGTTTATATCTAGATTTATTATTCCTTGTGGATGTCTAGTTATTCCTGCATCATTTGCTTAAAAAACTATTTTATTGGGTTGCCTTTGCTCTTTGTAAATGATCAGTTGACTATATTTGTATGGGTCTATTTCTTGGTTCTCTAGTCTGTTCCATTGATTTGTCTATACTTCCAACAATATCATAATAAAGTATAGTAAGTAAGCTTAGATTGTTGGTTTTAGATCCTTTTATCTAATACATGCACCGAATGCCATACATTTCCCTATAGGTACTATTTTCACTGAATCTTACAATTTTTTAAATCCCTCTCTCCTTTTGCCCAACCTCTGGTAACCACTATGAGTTCAACACTTTAGATTCCATATGTAAGTGAAATAATGTGGCATTTGTCTTTCTGTGCCTGGCCTCTTTCATTTAGTTCTCCAGTTTCATCCATTTTATTGCAAACGACAGAATTCTCTTTTTTAAAAAAGGTTGAATAGTATTCCATTGTGTATGTATAGCACATTTTCTTTATCCATTGATGAAGTTCATTCATGAAGACTTAGGTTGAGTCCATATTTTGTCTATCATGAATAATGCTGGAATGAAAATGGAGACGCAGATATACTTTTAACACATTGATTTCCATTCTTTCGGATATGTATTCAGAAGTAGATATGCTGGATCATATGGCATTTCTATTTTTAGTTTTTAGAGGAACCTCCATACCATTTTCCATATGGATTTACTAAGTTACATTCCCACCAGCAATTTACATGAGTTCCCTTTTTTCTCCATGTCCATGCCAACATTGGTTTTCTTTCTTTTTTGTTTTAAATAAAAGCCATTCTAATGAGAGAGAATTAATTGTGGTTTTAATTTGCATTTCCCTAGTTATTGGTGATGTTGAGCATTTTTTCATATACCTATCAACCATTTGCATGTCTTCTTTTGAAAAATGTCTGATTTTATTTCCCGTTTTTAAATTAGGTTGTTTTCTTTTGTTTGAGTTGTTTCAGTTTCTTAAATATTTTGGATATTAACCCCTTATCAGATGTATGATTTGCAAATATTTTCTCCCATTCTTTGGGTTGCCTCTTCACTTTATTAATTAGTTCCTTTGATATGCAGAAATTTTTAGTTTGATGCTATCTCATTTATTTATATTTGCTTTTGTTATCTGTGCTTTCAGAGTTATATTAAAAAAATTATTGGCCAAACCAATGTAATGGAGATTGTTGGCTATGTTTTCTTTTAGTAGGTTTACAGTTTCAGGTTTTATATTAATTTTCAAAATTTGTTTTGAGTTAATTTTTGTATATGGTATGAGACAGGGATCCAATATCATTCGTGTGTGTGGATAGCCAGTTTTTCCAGCATCACTGATTGGGGAGACTATCCTTTCTCTATTGTGTAATCTTGGCACCTCTGTAAAAAATCGATTAAGCATAAATATGTGGGCTTGTTTTTGGGTTTTCTATCCTGTTCCATTGGTTGATGTGTCTCTCTTTTTATGCCAGTACCATGCTGTTTTTATTATAATTGCTTTATAATGTGCTTTGTAATAAGAAAACATAATGGTGTCAGTTTTGTTATCGTCACTTAGGATTTTTTTTCCTATTCAGGGTATTTTGTAGTTCCATCCAAATTTAAGATATTTTTTCTATTTTCATGAAAAACACCAAGACTAATTGGTATTTATGCTGTTTCAAGTATGGTTCAATGTACACAAGCAATAAATGCAGGATACCAATTAAATAAAATTAAGAAAAATTATATGAAATCATCTCAATAGATGCCAAAAAACCTCATGTTAAAATTCAACTACCCATAATGATCAAAAGAAAACTTTCAAAAGATTAAGCATAAAGGGAATGTACCTCAACACAGTTAAGGTCAAATATAACAAACATATAGCTAACATCATTCTCAATGATGAAATGTTGAAAGCTTTTTCTCTAAGATCAAGGATAAGCATGTCCATCCTCACCACTTCTTTTTAACATTGTATTGGAAGATGTAGCCAGAGCAATTAGGCAAAAGAAAGAAATGAAAAGTATTCTAATAGAAAATGAAGAATTGAACTGTCTCTATTTGCTGACCTGGTAATCTCATATATAGAAAATGCTGAAGATTCCACCAAAAAACTATTAGAACTGATAAATGCACTTAGCAAATTTACAGGATATACTTTCAACGCAAAAAATCAATAACATTTCTATATGCTAATAACTACCCAAAATAATATTTTAAAACATTTATATCTAATATATTTATATTTATTAAATATATTAATAGATTTATATTTATTAAATATATTAATAGATTTATATTTATTAAATATATTAATAGATTTATATTTATTAAATATATTAATATAGTTATATTTATTAAATATATTAATATAGTTATATTTATTAAATGTATTGATATAGTTATATTTATTAAATATATTGATATAGTTATATTTATTAAATATATTGATATAGTTATATTTATTAAATATATTGATATAGTTATATTTATTAAATATATTGATATAGTTATATTTATTAAATATATTAATATAGTTATATTTATTAAATATATTAATATAGTTATATTTATTAAATATATTAATATAGTTATATTTATTAAATATATTAATATAGTTATATTTATTAAATATATTAATATAGTTATATTTAGTTTTATAAATAGATTTATATTTATAAGAATATTTAAATATTCTTTTGGATAGTTACTATAAATCCCATTTACAGTAGCATCAATAAAAATATTACAACATGTATATTTCACCAAGGAGGTAAAAGACCTGTATATTGAAAACTTTAAAACACTCATGAAGGAATTGAATAAAACAAAAATAAATGGAAATATATGCCATTTTGATATGGTTTGGCTGAGTCTCTTCCCAAATCTCATCTTGAATTCCTACATGTTGTGGGAGGGACCTGATGGGAAGTAATTGAATCATGGGGACAGGTCTTTCCTGTGTTGCTCTCATTATACTGAATAAGTTTCACAAGATCTGATCATTTTAAAGAGGAGAGTTTCCCTGCACAACCTCTCTTCTCTTGTCTGCTGCCATGTGAGATGTGCCTTTCACTTTCCACTGTGATTGTGAGGCCTCCCCAGCCACGTGGAACTGTAAGTCTGTTAAAACTCTTTCTTTTGTAATTTGCCCAGTCTTGGTTATGTCTTTATCAGCAGCATGAAAACAGACTAATACAAATGTTATTGATAGAAATAATTAATATTGTGAAAATGTTCATGTGACTCAAAGCCATCTACAGATTCAGTGCAAGCCCTATAAAAATTTCAGCTTTCTTTTGATTAGTCTTAGCATGGTATATCTTTTTATATCTCTTCTATCATTCACTTTTGAAAACATTAATCTCTCTCATTGAAACAATAACTGCCAAATTTGTAACAGTTTTCTATTTGTGGCAGTTTTTCTTTGTTTCTTACTTTTAAAAAACATATTCTCCCTTTTTTCTGCATCTTCTGGATCCAGTGGTGCATCTTATATAACTCCATTTGATCTCTCTTTGTGTATACTATCCTTCCTTTTTGAAAAATATTGATTGCTCTAGAGTTTGCAGTATGTATTTACACTAATCCAAGTGCTATGGAATCCTTGGGCTGTCACTTTGCCAGCCAGAAAACTCTGTGGCCAGTGGTGCCTTTGCCCAAGTCTTGGTCAGGGCCACTGGGCCCACTTGGCATGGCAGGCTGTGCTCAGCTCATGCTACTGGCCTAGATCCCATGCCTGCCAAGGTTGAGCAGAGTGGCAAGGGTTTTGTCAGCAAGCGAGTGTGGGGTCAGGCCACTGCACACAGCCAGGCACACTGGCTGTGGCAGGGCTGGAAGCTCCAGGCACCAGCACTGGTGTCGGCTCCCTGTGTGGTTGTGACTGGGCCAGAAGTACTGCAAGCAGCTTCCATGGCTGGTACCAGGGAATGCAGTAGCACCTGGAAGTTGGAGACACCAGGACCTGCAGAGCCCCAAAGAGGGTGTTGCAGCCCTAGCTTGGGGAGCTCCTAGGTCCGGGCTCCCTGAAGGGCCACAGCTGTTTTCTCTTTCTTGTTGCCTGCAACATGGTGAGCAAGGGGTGTTTTTCAGCCCTGTTTGTGTTACAGCTCTTTCAGCTCTGCCACTCAGTGGGTCCTGAGTTCTTGTCCCATGCCCAGGAAGAATGAGGTAGGTAGACAAGTGGAGGATGAGCAAGGTGAAGAAGAGCTTTATTGAGCAATAGAACAGCTCAGAGGAGACCAACAGTGGATACCTCCTCTTAGCAGGCAGGTTGTCCCGTCATGTCCTGTAGTCTGATTGAGTTCTGGGTTTCCGCCTGCTTCAGAGGAAAGGAAGTATGTGCTGATTGGACCATGGGTGGCTATGGGCAGGCCCAGAAAAAGCACCATAAGTTCCTGCTCCGGTCTACAGTACTGACAACCCAGACCCCAGGCTTCAGGCCTTCCTGGCTTGAAGGTGGGGCTTCACTGGGTACCTGCCCCTTTCCACCCAGGAACTTGTCTGCCTTCTGCCACTGTTCATGGTGTCCAGGCTGTTCATGCCCAGGGGTTCTGGCAGGTCAGTGCGGAACTGCCCTTAGCCCCTGCCTCAGATTCCCTCCCATGCTCGTTGGTGCCCAAAGTCCAGAGGGGGCTGAGGCGGCAGGGGACTGGTATGTCAGTGCTCCCCTGAGCATGCCCACACACAGCTGGGTTGCAACAGCACACGGGCTTGGCCTCAACTCAACTCTGCTCACTGGAGGGGGCACAAGGAACAGGAAGAAGCCAGGCAGCAGGAGCAGGCACCTCTGAGCCAGGGGGGTCAGGGGTGCTTCCCAGTCCCGAGAGTGCAGAGATGCCCAGGTCCACAGCCATGGCTTGGGTGGCTGCAGGTGCACCTGGGAAGGTGTGGCTCCTGACTGCTCCCAGCCCCCAAGAGCTCAGGGATGCCTGGGTTAACAGCCATGGCTGGACAGCCTCAGCTGCAGCTGGGGAAGGCAAGGCTTCCACTCTGCCATCTCAGAAAAGGGCAGGGCTTCCACCTGGTCCTAACTCCTATCACAAGTCCACTTTTAAATAAATTTTTTCAAAGGGATTTTCTGAACCTTATAATATAACATTCCCACTTCCTCCCTCTCATCACTTATTACATTGCTGTCATTCATTTCACTTATCCATAATGTACATAATACATCTTTGCTATTATTAACCATTTTAAGACTTTGAACACTTTTAAGAAGATATTTTGTTTTACCTTCATTTACTCCTCTAATGCTTCTTTCTTTACATGGATTTTGGTTTCTGACCATGCTTCTTTCTTTATGTAGATTTCAATTTCTGACCAATATCATTTTTTCTTCTCTCCGAATAATTTTTTAACATTGTTTGCAAAATAGTTTACTGGTGACAAATTATCTGCTGTATTATTTAAAGAAAGTCTTTATTTCTCTTTAATTTTTGAAAGATAATTTTGCTAGACAGTGACTTCTAGGCTGGTGATATTTTTCTCTCAACACTTTAAACATTTCATCTCACTCTCTTTCTACTTGTATGATTTCGCATGTGAAGTCAGGTGCAATGCCTATTCTTGTTTTCCTATAGGTGAGGTGGTCTTTCATTTCCCCCTCTGGGTCTTTTTAAGAGTTTATCTATGTTTTTCTGTAATGAATTCTGCTTCTGTTCAGCTGCAATTCTCTGAATTCATTGGTTTCTCTAGTTTTGTGTATGAAGGTTTGTCTTGTCACCTCAATTATCTGGTGGACTTCAGTTGTTTTTCAGCTTTTCATTTTGTTGTTTCAATGATTATGGGAGTGATGACCTCAGCTTTTTACATGTAAGAGCAGAAAACAATTTTTGATATTGCTCAATATTTCTAAATTTTCCATTTGACTCTTTCTTATTTCTACATTTCTGCTATAATTGTTCATCTTTTCACTCATATTATCTTTTGTTTCCCCAAGATCTTCTAATATATTAATTATAGTTATTCTTAACTTCCTATTAAATAGTTCCAACATACGGAGTAATCATTCAGTCTTGTTCTGTGGATTACTCCTCCTCTGTGCAATGGCTGAGGTTTTTAAAAATTATTATTATTTTTTTGCAACTTCTATTTTTACTGAATGCCAGGCATTCATATGTAATGGCACAGACTGAGGTGAATACTCTTCATAATTGAACTTAAGAATGCTCTTTTTGTTTTGTTTTGTTTTTTTAAATCAAGCTGTTATTATGGGCAGTTGAGTCAATCTACTTAGGAGCTAATCTAGACTTGACTTTTGCTGTTGTACCAGAGGATTTAAATTGGTCCTGCACTGGGCTTCTATTAACTTCAGCCTTGTTTGGGGTCTAGTGGGCTGGAGAATTTTCTCATTGTCACTGCTCAATCATCAGCTTTTGGCGGTTCCTCTATGTTTTCATTAACGACAGAGTATTTTCGTGAATTCTTTTTCCTCCTCCAGTGCAGATTTTTGCAGGTTTTTACTTGATGCTATGCTTCTATTGTGGGATAGTTTTTTGAACTGTTCTAACCTGAATCCTAGGCAAGTCCTGTGTACCTAAGTCTAGGAAGTTTAAAATTTTTTAAATGTATTTCTCTGCTATTATCAATAATCTACAAGCAATTAGAAACACCTAGGAGATTTTTAATATTGTGACACCCAGGTTTTAACCTTAGAGGTTCTTAAGTAAATGATCTGGGTATGGGTCTTGACATTTATATTTCTTAAATAATTCTGGGATATTTAATTATAATATTAAAACTGCCAAAAAGCAGTGTTTTTTTTTTTTTTGTTCATTCGTTTTTGTTTTTGTTTTTGTTTTCTTGAGATGGAGTTTTGCACTTGTTGCCCAGGCTGGAGTTCAATGGCAAGACCTCAGCTCACTGCAACCTCCGCCTCCTGGAGAACCAGTTTTTTATTATACCAACACACTGATTGACAAAATAAAACTAAAATAATAGGGTTTCTGATTGACATGTCTGAATCACCAGATTGGTAAACGCTTTTCCCTTAGTTCTGTATTAAAAATTGTTTCATGTTTATTCTCAAAGAATGTTTTCACTAAATATAAAATTTTATATTTTTTCTTTTAGTATTTAAAACATATTATTCAGTAGGGTGCAGCAGCTCACACCTGTAATCCCAGCACTTTGGGAGGCTGAAGTTGGCGGGTCACTTGAGGCCAGGAGTTTGAGACCAGCCTGGCATCAAACATGGTAAAACTCCATCTGTAGTAAAAATACGAAAAGTAGCCCGGTGTGTTGGCACACACCCGTAGTCTCAGCTTCTTGGGAGGCTAAGGCAGCAGAATCGCTTGAACCAGGAAGTCAGAGGTTGCATTGAGCTGAGATCGTGCCACTGCACTCCAGCCTGGGCAATAGAGCAAGACTCTGCCTCAAAAATAATAATAATAATAATAAAAAAATAAAAATAATTAAGATAAATATATTATTCAATTTTCTGCTAATTTACATTGTTTCTGATAAGAAATCAAAGTTAATTCTAAGTGTTTATATGTATATATTCAAATATAATTTGGCTACTTTTAAGATAGTTTCCTTATCATTGATTTCCATGAGACTTCGTGATACGTTCTCTGTATTTATTCCATTTAAAGTTGTGTTGGGATTTTGGAATTCTGGATATGTTGTTTTCAGCAAATTTAGAAAAAGGATTGGCCAATAGTTTTTAAAGTACTTCTTCTGCTCTAATATTTTAATCCTCTCCAATGTTAATTCCATTGTTCTTTTATTAGCTCATGTAATATTGTACCATAGGTTACTGGGTCTATACATATTTTTAATTTTTTCTTCTCTGTCTGCTTTAATTTGAAATTTGAATATTCAAATCCCCACATATTTTCTTCGCCATGCATTGTACTGTTACTTTCATCCATTTTAGTTTTAGAAAGCATATTATATTTTCATTATCAAGAAATTCTTCTGAGTTCTTTCCCTTTCTCTGTTGAGACTTTTACCTATTTATTCATTATTCCCACTAGTTTCTTTACATTTTTAAACATTTTTGCAATATCTGTTTTAAGTAGCACATGGCAATTCAAATGTCTATATTCTCTGAATCTGTTTCTATTATCTGTTTTACTTCCCAGATATAGATCACACGTTTTTTCTTCACATACTTTTAAAAAAATTTTATGCTGAATAGTAAAGATATCACAGTATATAAGGTTTGCATATTTTATTCCTTTAAAAATCGTTCAGTTTGAGCTGGTGGGCTGTTAATTGCTAGTGGCCTGACTTGTTGCTTATCAAGCCTCCTTTGGGTGCACTTGGAATAGCTCTCATTATATAGCAATAGTAGCTTTATTTTTAAGTCATGATCATCTTTCAACTCTGGCTGGTCAGATATTCATCTTTCAGCACTCTGTGGACTCTAAACCTGCCATTTATCTCATAGTTTTCCAGGAATTTTCTGAAAACCCTTATAGAATGTTGTCTATGAAAGTGCAGGTTTGCATTCAACCAAAAATCTAGGGCTCATGCATATTTTAAATTATTATTTTTTTCCTGAGAAGCCGCCTCCTTTCTAATACCTTCCCTGTAAGTCCAACTTTCCAGAATTTCCAAATCAACCCTGTAATCTGATCTCTATTATCTGTATGGATTCTAATTCCCTATGCTACATTTTGGAAACTAGCTTAGAAAGCAAATTGGTTTCAATGTGACAATCATCTCATGTGTTTCTCTTGTGTCACACATCAGTTTGTAGGTCCATTGAAAAGCCTTTAAAATATATTTTATCCAGGTTTTATTTGTATACAGCAGAAGAGTAAGTCCAATGACTGATTATCAATTGGATCCAAAAGTCTGGTTACTAATCATAAGTCATACATAGATCTATTAAATGGGATTTTGCTAAATGGAAGGATATGTTTTTGTGACCTCATCCACTGTCCCCCTTGGTACTGGCTAAATTATATTTTTAGATTTATATTAAAAGAGAGTTTCATAGGCCAAATCAGAGCTAAGTTGGCACAAGTGCTATTGAGAAGGCAAAAATAATTTTGAGAAATACAGAGGTGCTATAACTTCTTTTTTTTTTTTTTTTTTTTTTTTTTTTGACAGAATCTTGCTCTGTCACCAGGCTGGAGTGCAGTGGTGCAATCTCGGCTCACTGCAACCTCCAACTCCCTGGTTCAAGTGATTCTCCTGCCTCAGCCTCCTGAGTAGCTGGGATTACAGGCACACGCCACCATGCCCAGCTAATTTTTGTATTTTTAGTAGAGATGGGGATTCACCATGTTGGCTACGATAGTCTCGATCTCCTGACCCTGTGATCCACCTGCCGCGGCCTTTCAAAGTGCTGGGATTACAAGCGTGAGCCACTGTGTCTGGCCCAGAAGTGCTATGACTAATAGACTCATCTGAGATTGAGAACTTTAAGTTGACTTAGAAAGGTTAATAATGGGGCAGGCGCAGTGGCTCACGTCTGTAATCCCAGCACTTTGGGAGGCTGAGGCAGTTGGATCACCTGAGGTCAGGAGTTTGAGACCAGCCTGGCCAACATGGTGAAACCCCGTCTCTACTAAAAATACAAAAATTAGCTAGGCACAGTGGTGGGCATCTGTAATCCCAACTATTCAGGAGGCTGAGGCGAATTGCTTGAACCTGAGAGGCAGAGGTTGCAGTGAGCCTAGATAGTGCCATTGCACTCCAGCCTGGGCAACAAGAGGGAAATCCTGTCTCAAAAAAAAAATTAATAATGTTATTTGAAGATATCAAGATTCTCTATAGACCCAACTTTTCTGTCTTAGGATATTGGTTACTTTATAACAATCTATATATTTATTCAAAAGCCAATTATCTAGGGATATTTCTGGGCTGTGAACAAAAATATCTTTCTACTTTCAAGTAACTCAAATAAATACCAAGGTGTGGAAATAAAAAATTGCATATATATACACACATAAAATCTAAGAAAGAAATTTGAGATTATGGTAAGTACTGTTAAGAAAATAAAAGAGATCATATAATAGATATTAAATCAGTTTATAAAGAGGAAGGACTATAGGAGGTGATTTCTAAGCAGGCAATATATGAGCTGATGTCTAAAGAAGCCAAGCATGTGAACGCCATTAGAAATGCACCCCAGGCATAGAGGAGAAAAAACGAAGTGTTTTCTAAAGAATGAGTGATTTTTAGATATGTTCCAGGAAACAAACAAAATAAAGTTTAATATAGATGTGCATTGGAATGCATATATTGAAAAAGTTGTCAGTGTCCAAGTTGTATAAGCCTTTTCAGTCATGTTAAGAATTAACTTTTATTTTAAGCACAGCAGGAAAATCACTGAAGGGTTTATAGGGGTGAAGTTATTTATTAAATGTATATTTAAAATTATGTTCATTTTTTTCTGCTATCTGGAAAAGGGAAGGTAAGAATGTAGAAACACAGATATCTGTTGGGAATCTAGATTTTAGGACTCAATGAAGGATAATGATACCCTAGACTGATGTAGCTGCAATAAAGGGAAGAAGTAAACTAATTAAGATTATTTCATTGTGTAAACTAATAGAACTTTGTGATGGATTGGATGTGGGAATGAAGTAGAGATCAGAATCACATATGGTTCCAAGATTTATGGTGTGGTATTTATGGAAGCTTTTACTGAAGTGGAACAGAAATCAGGAATTTTAAAAAATTAATTACAGACAGTTTGGAGATTCTTTAAATTGAAAGTGTTAAGTAAAAGATTATGATTTATTACCAGAAACTACTTCTTGTCTATTTTTTGATTCTCATAATCTTATTTTTATTACCATATTACATTTAGCAATCTGCTTAAACCGTATCATCCATTCTTTGAATGTTCATGAAAATACATGCAATCTGTCTGGAGAGATGATAAAAGTTAAATCTTTATCATGATTATTTGGAATTTACTGATACGGGATTTCTTTCACTTTAAAGAAAATTGCCTCTTTCTATTTTAGTGAAATATTTAATACAGTCCTACTATAGTTGATTAATTGCATCCTATAGGCAACAACAAATTTGAATGTCTCTCTTAGACCTTGAGATCTGTTTCAATCACCAAAATTATTTGGTTGTCATTTTATAAAGTAGAGATATAAGAATGAATAGCTTCTCAGGTTTTTTCTTTAAATTTGCCAATATAGGTCACGTTTCCCTATGGTTTATTATTTATTCAACAGCCTTTAAAATATTTAAAGCAATAGAATTTTTCTGCCTGTATTGAAGGAATATTAAATGTGCTCAAAAGGCCTCTAGTTAGATATAATTTTTATGATTCCCAAACTGTTTTTTATTTTTTAGTTATCTTTCCTGCTATTAGAGTTCTACCATTGAATTAAGTTATTAGATAATATTTGTAGTTCTACTTTATATTAATAAAATATATTTTTGTCCAAATATATCTTTAAAGATGAAATTTGTGATTTTTTTCAATGACAAGTTCTGCTATAAAACAAATACTTTAAAGTTGCTCCACTGTCCTGAGAATGTTAATTTTCCAATTTCAATAAAAAGAGCAGATGGTTAACATTAAGAGTGATGAAACAGGAGATTTAAATGGTTTTACAATAAAAAATGAAAACAAACTCAGTTCATCATTAGTTAAAAGTTACACAATTGATCTATCACCTTCATATTCCAAAAATGTATACATATGCCTGGTAAGAAGGTAAATTTATTTTCTGGGTGTGGAATACAGAAGAACTTTTAAAGGGAGAAAATATTTTAGAAAGGAGAACTCACTATGCATAAATAAATTTAGAACATAGCTATCATTCAATAAATGTTAATTAAATCCAGATATTTAATTTGAGGCAGAAAAATATCAAAGAGACCATGTGTCTTATTTTATTTCCAGCTTTAGATGACCAATTTCCTACAAACTTATTAAAAGTTTATAGAGAATTTGTTCATTTGTTGGTTTTTATTTTAGTTTTCTACAGATGAATTATGTTTCAGAAAATGCCAAACCTGAATTTCAGTCTCAAATCCTCTACCATATTTTTCACCTAATACAACTTATTTAAATTTGTCCTGTCTTCTCAAGTGTAAGGTGGAAATATGCTTAATTCAGAATGTTGAGATATCAAATGACAAATGCCTTCAAATTGGTCCACAGTAGGAACTCACAAACATTCTATCTTTTTCCTATTGCTTTTCTTGACTAACCTATCAGGCAGGTGATCCTATGACACATAGAGCAAAAATCTGTCCATGTCTTCAAAAACCATTATCAAAATTCCATTGTCAATGAAATCTGAGTTCTCTATAGATGCTTATCTTCTTAGCCTGTTTATCTTATCTTTGATGGCAGGAGTTATGTTCTAGATGTTACTTGTATTATTATAGTATGTGGTCCAATATTCATTTACTAAACCAAGCTGTTTTTATCTCTGAATTTTCTGTAATATTGATAAAAACTTCCTTTGCTTGAACTTCCAGAAAATTCCAAGTCTATGTTAGAAAGCCATACAAAATGAAATTCTACTTTTGAAAACAAGCCTTCAGACTAAGTGAATTGTAATTATTTGTGTATATTTCCTGGTCTTTTATCTTCAATTAACACTTGTTATAAAATGAACTTTCATTAGACAACTGACATTAGACAAGCTTCACTAAAAGTACCATTAATTTTGATTTTATTTCTTAAATAAAAAGCCTGTGGATAATTAAAACCCTTGTATATCATTTAGAAAAAGCTCTAATACCATGGATTGTTCGAATACTCATAAAATATATAAAGAAAAGATGGCATATTTCAAAATCTTGAAAACATTGTCTTTATTAATTCATTTACATATCATTTTAATCTTATTTAAATTATATTTTTATTTTAAAAAATCACTTCAAGTCTTCTGATGTTAGTATTTGTTTGTTTATTTTTAAATACTTATTGAACCCTTTGAATGTGTCAAGTGTGGTTTTTAATCCTGGAAATTCACTTGTGAATAAACACAAATATTTCTGTACTCATGTAGAATTGGATATTTTTTTCTCATTTTCATAGTGACAATGTTTTCTAACTTATTAAAACATAAATGCATGTTACAAAATATTAATGGAGAAAGCATGTAAAATGCCACTAAATGTAAATTTTCTGTTACAGCTTCGTTATACCTAAATACAAAGCCAATGTTTCCAATGATTATGTAATCTTATATAACTCCATCATATTCAATTAACTATGAATTATACCCTAATCTATGACTTATGTGGCTAGAATATTATGCAAAACATTTAGGTATTATTCTTAGAATTAATAAATTTTTGTATTGGTTACTTGATAAAATTCTTGCTGTATCAACTAAGTGGGTTGGATTGATTATACATAATAAACCAGAGAAGGTCTCCATATGGAAGGAGGATATTCAGAAAAGTTCAAAGATGGGGGAGAATACTATTTTCTAGGAAGATTAAACATTTTGTCATTTCATTACAGGAACATATTTTTCTGAAGGTGTTGATTAAATTATACAAACAGGCCATCAGGTTAAAAAGAATTACAATTTGAGTACTACCTTTGGAATTTTTCTATCATTCTTTACATGATTACTACAAACGGACTTGCATGAGACTTTTTAAGCTCAGTGTTCTTTCCCTTTTGATTTTCCCCAGTAAATAATAATATTTCACTGTCTAAAGACTTCCGACTAAATACACTTAATTGAATAAGTAAGAGCCTTTTAATCCTTTAAACTGTAATTTGTTAATTAGGTAATATGCTAGAAATTGAGTTTTCTTAGATCTCAGTTGTGACTTCTCAGTTATCATTTTATCATACCTTACACTTCATTTTATATTTTATATGAAAGGATTCTCTTATCTACTTATCACTCAGATACATCAAGGGAGTGGCTCTATGTCTTGTGAGCTTAACAGAAATGACTACCATGTTCCATAAACATGAACATCTGTTCAGACTATTATAATCCATGCTCAGTTGTTTTTATTTATTCTGAATTAACTAAAAATACAAGTTCCTCAATCTCATCTAATTCTTTTTTGTTTTCAACAAACATGTTTTCAGCATGTCTTTTATATCTGGACCAGGGGATACAGGGAAAGTCCCTGCCCTCATGGAACTTTGTTCTCAAGGGAAGAACTAACAATCAAAATAATAAATGAGATATTACAAACTAAGGTAATGAATGAGAAGAAAATTTAAAAAAAAGATGACATAGTGAAGTAATTTGGGGTTATTTCATCGTAAAGAGTTCCCTTTTAAGAGAAAAAAAATCTTAGTTGAGACCTGAATAGAAGGAAATGGCCATGTGAAGATCTGAGGAAAGGATATTTCTGTAGAAGAAACATGATGAACAAAATCTCCAAAGGAAAATAGTGCAGCATGTTTGAGAAATAAGCAGCAGCTCGTGAACTTGCATGATTAAAGAGATAATGTTTTGATATAATGTTGAGAGACAAGCCAGAGATAAAGCAGATTATAAAAGGTCTTGAGAATTAGGTTAAGTTTTGACTTTATTCTAACAAAAATGAGAGGGCATTCAATTATTTTAAGTGGGGAGTTATAAGATCTTTTTTTCTTTTTTATGTAAGACAAGTCTGTAAAGAATTTATTGGAGAAAGGTAAGACTAGAAGTAAGGAGGTTGACTGAGAATATCACTGCAGTCATACAAAAAAGAGATGGCTATTATTTCAACTGAAGTGATTAACAGTGGAGAAAAAAAAGACATCTAAGATGGTCTTTTAAGTTAGAACTGAAAGGATCAGGCACTAAATACGAGGGTGAGAGTAAGAAAACAATCAATCATAGTTTCCATGTTGTTTTCTTAGATCACCGGATGGACAATGGTTTCTTTACACAAGATGAGTAGGAACATATAACACTGAAATTCCACTTTTAGGTATATACCAAAGAGAATTGAAAGCATGCATACACCCCAAATCTTACACATAAATATTCATAAAAGTGCTATTCATAACAGCTGAAAATGTGCATATTAGAAAGTGATTGTGAATACTCAAAAGTCACAGGCTTAGAAATTACTTGAGAAGAAGTTTACAACTTAGGGTGATCCTTGATACAGAGTCAGCTTACAACAATTAAAAAACTAAAAATAAACAAAAACAATTACTCCCTCCTCCCCCTTCCAAAAAAAAAAAAACAAAAAGCTGGGAAGTGGGAGAATCTGATTTGCAGATTTACAACATTATAAGACTAAAATATCCACTTTTCAACAAACATCACAAGGCATAGTGAAAGAAGGAAACAGGAAAAGATGGCCCATTGAAATGGAAACAAAAAACATAACCAACAGAACCTTCCTGAATAATACCTCGTGGCAGATCTACCAGACAACAATTTTAAAATAATTTTCTTAAAGATGCTTAAGAAGTAATAGAGGATGTGGAGAATGTAAAGAAACCATATGAACAAATTGGAAATATGAGTAAAGAGATAGCCTAAATAGGAACTAAGAGAAATTCTGGAGCTGTAAACTACAATAACAGAAATATGAAATTCACTGGAGGGACTTAAAGGCATATTTGAGCAGACCGAAGGAAAAAAATAGTGAATGTAAAGATAAGACAATAGAATTTATGAATTCAGAGAAACAGAAATAAATAAAGTTTGAAGAAAAGTGACCAAAGCCTAAGGGACTTGTGGGATACCATCAAGTGGACCAACATACACACTGTGGAAGTCTCAGAAGAAGATGAAAAGGAAGGGGCACAGAGAATGCTTGAAGAAATAATGGCTTAAATTATCTTACATTCGACTGAGTAAAGTAAAAAATATGAACATCCAAGAAGCTGGCTTATTTCGCTCAAAATTAAGTTTCTACGATTTTTCTGCTGTTGTGTGAATTACAATTATTGTGATTACACAATTATATAGACATCTAATAAATATCTTTTACATAATATTATTTGCATAACATGCTATTTGCATAATATTCAATGTTCCCATTAAGACCCTAATGGATATTTTAAGGAACAGGCCATCATTAAACTTTTTTTCTGCTAGGTTTTCCACAGTTGCTTCTCAAAAAAAAAAAAAAAATCTTGTTTTGGTCACAGAGTGGAAAGTACCTATAAATCTACTTAATATCCCTTTTGAAAAGATTAGGAGGGCATTGTGGTATTGGAGTTAAATGTCTCTAACTGACTACAGGTAACACATGTTTTCTTTTAGGCCTGAAATTAATGCTATGTTTATATAACTTCCTAAATGAAATACAATACTTTTGGGATAAAAATAAAAGTCATCTCTTGCTCTTAGAGAGGACAACAGAGTAAAAGAAATGTTCTGAGCTGATAAATAAAGGTAGGTAACTATGTGTGCTCTCTTGGAGTCAAAATTTTCTCTAAAGGTCAACACCATACTAAACACAATGCTAAAAACACAATTACTAAAATGCTAGTCAGCTCCTCCCGAACTCTGTACAAATTTTGCAGATGCAGCTTTGATTTGTTTTATTCCTCTTGAGAGAAGGTAGGTTTCACCAGAGTATTTTTGTAAATAGTAATTTTCCTTAGAAAATTAAATCTCAGATGTTTAAAGGTTAACAGGGTCTTTCTGTTATGGCTCTAAAGGATAAGCCAACCAAGGATTGACAACAAAGAATTTGAAAAAGAAGGCAACCATTCATTTGCCAATGAAAAGAGCAGAAGGCTGAGAGGTGATTATAAAAGTCTTTATCCAGAAATAGATAACTCTGGACAAAAGTAGCAAATGAAGGGAGTGGATATATTAAAGATGGAGAATCTTGTTTCTACTGTCCTCTGAAGTTATGGTGGTAGCAAATTCAAATTTATATAGTAGCCAGGTAAATAGCCTAAATAAGTACAGTTGACAACTCATATGAAAGGGAGAGTCTATGTCCCATCTCAAGGAGGTAATGACTCCTCATAGCCAGCCTGTTGTTACCAAAGTGAAATGTATGCCCAATGTTTACAGGTCTTCTACATTGTAATAAGAAGCAAAAATTAAGTGTATCATGTAATGATCTAACTTATAAATATTATCTCACCTTTATAAATTATCTTGCCCAACAAAACAGATCCAGACTATATTCAACCTGTGGGCCACATTTAGCAAGCTGCCTAATAATTAATTAAATGTTGAAAATCAATGGTGCAGTAAGTCAAAACTCCTATCTTCTGATGATAGAAAATCTGGCTGGCTGGCGATTTCTTGCTGAGGACATAGGATCCAGCCCAAAGTTTCTGACAACCACACATGGAAGTGGAGGTCAAGATGCAGAAGAAGGAGACCATCTCTTATAGCCCCTCTGCTTCCAGGGAGTGGTAGTTGACTCCCCTGTGCTTAGAGATGAGAAAATGTAAATCAATATCTCACCTTTCCTTACTCCTCACCCACTTTAAAGCCTCAGTTGAAATCTAGAGTTCCAGCATCATCAAAATTATGATAGTGAGAGTAAACACAGGAAAGCTAGATTATCTTAGAGTCTCAAAGGAACATAAACAGCATGAGTCAGGAAGTCTAACATGTTCTTTGCAATTCCCCCAGAACCTAGACAAGTTGGCATGTTGTAGGAGCTCCATAAATGGACCAGGAAGTATAACAGGAACTTCAGGAGTGCAGTCACACTTAGTAAAGTGTGACTTGATCAATATGCTCACATGATTAAATTTGTTTCAGCCAGATAACAGTGGGAACTGTTATGAAAAAGACTAAGAGATAAAATGCTAAAGAGACTAAAACAAGGTAAGATCTGTAAGGAAATAACAAGGAACTAAAATAGAGCATTGTATTAGACTGTTTTTACACTGCTGATAAAGACACATCTGAGAATGAATGGGCAATTTACAAAGGTAAGAGGTTTATAGGACTTACTGTTCCACATGGCTGGGGAGGCATTACAATTATGGCAGAAGGTGAAAGGCACATCTCACATGGATGGCAGCAAGCAAAGAGCTTGTGCAGGGAAACTCCCATTTTTAAAACCATCAGATCTTGTGAGACTTATTCACTATCATGAGAACTGCACGGGAAAGACCCATCCCCATGATTCAATTACTTCTCACCGGGTCCCTCCCACAACATATGGGAATTGAAGAAGAGATTTGGGAGGGGACACAGCCAAATCATATCAAGCAGTGAAATTAATTTTCCACTACAACACCAGAGGAAAGAATCCTTTCAAACATGGGAGACACTTTTATGTGAAATCCAAAAAGTTGATCCCATAGAAACAGAGAGTTAAAAGGCAGTTGCCAGAGGCTGGAGGAAGGAGCAAGGTGGAGAAAGGGGTGATATTGATCAAAGGGTACAAATTTTTAATTAGAATAGAGGAATATGTTGTAGTGACTTATCACATTGTATGGGTGCCATAGTTAATAATAATGTATTGCATATATCAAAATTGCTTAAAAATAGATTTTTAACATTCTCATTACAAAAAAAATTATCAGTTAGTGGGGAGATGGATATGTTCATTAGCTTGACTGAATCTTTCAACAATGTCTACATAACTAAAAAAACATCATATTGTGCCTCATAAATATATACAATTACTATGTGTCAATTAAAAATAAATAAATACATAAATTTTACAAATGAAAAAATAAATGTGGCACATTTTTTTCTTTTTGAATTAGAAATATTAGGGCCAAGATTTCAAATTGCAAATGTCTTCAAAGCTCTTTGCTTTCTAATGGATTATATTTCTATTTATTTTCCCCATTAAAAGCCACAATTAAATGGCCTGGTAGTACTTCAAAACTTTGATTTTTAAGTGTCTTTAAGATTTCTTTAAATTTGACCAGTTTGTATGAAACCACAGCACATTTCAGCTGAATAATGACAGTGCAGAAAGGCACTTTGTTACAGATAAAAATCATTGACTTTCGGAGATGCCATCGATAGTCATTTAGACTAGAATATTTCAGTCTCAAAAGTAAAGATATTTTCTCCTTTATAGGCAGCACATTGCATTTTACATGGTTGTTAAGATTTATAGATTCATTCTCTAGCTCCATAGGTGAAGTAATTTCAGACTCACATAACCAAAAGAGGTAGAATTTCATTGTATCGAATTCTCTTTTCTTCCCTTTCTACTCAATTAGTGAAAAATCTGTTTTTCAAATTGTAATGTCTCAGATACTGACAGTAAGGATTTCCATACTTAAAAAGTATGCAGTATGCTCCATACCTGGGCTTTGGGCACCTTCACTGGATTCCTTCCTGTTTTGATTTTTAAACTCACTATTTTAGTTTGGATTCTGCTGAAATCAGAACTTAAGATGGAGGCTTGTGTGCAGTAATGCATTTGGTAGATGATTTTAGGAAGTAAAATTGAGGGGCTCGGAACATGAAATCAGAGAATAACGAAGTCAGTAGAAGAAATCTTATTATGGTTACTATTTGGGCATTGACTAAATAATTACATAATGACCTTTAGAAAGTTAATAACATATAATCAGGATTATCCATAAGTAAAGCTGGTGATTAGAATATTTATAAATTACCTTCCATCCCTAGTTGTTTGAAGGGTGTCTTAGGAGCACTGACTTCTTGTATTTTGAGCCTGAACGTGCCTGTATGCTAAGGTAGTTCACATCGTGTATGAAAAGGTCCTCAAAGGGAGCAAAGACTTGATATAAGGAACTGCCATGATGAGGCGAGCTGAGATCACTCAGTACAGCTCATTCCAAATGCAGTACTGCTCATTCCAAATGCAACTGAAATCAGAGGCTGACCAAGAAAGAGGATATAGCCTGGAGCACCAGAGTCATTTGCTATGTTTACTGCAGGAAGTATCAAGGCCTGCTTTCTAGAAATATACCTGTAGGTCTGCCTCCCTCCATGTACTCTCTGATCTTCCCCATTCAATTGACCCCAATCTTCCAAGAAGCCAGTTGTGTATATTTTGCTTGGAATGTGCTTTGTACACTCAATTCTTACCTCAATTTGCACCAATTTGTGTGTGTGTGTGTGTGTGCTGAGGAAGTTGGAGAATTAAAATGTTCGTGCTTTGGGACATAGGTATTAGGTGTGCTCTTCATAATAACTTTGCCAGAAAGCCCTGCACTTTGGGAATTATTGAGCTTTTGTGATTACATATGGCAATGTAATCTTGTATTTTGAGTTCTCACTTATGGTTAGAACTTCAGTTGGGTGCTCCGGGCTATATCTTCTTCCTTGTCCAGCGTCTGATATCAGTTGCATTTGAAATGAGCAGTTCTGAGTGGTCTCAACTCACCTCATAATGAAAGTTCCCTATGTAAAGTGCTCGCTGAGTCTTTGCTCCCTCTTGAGGGTCTTTTTCTATACATAGGAGCCATCCATGTATAGAAAGAAACTATGAACAACTGAAGAAGAAGAAACACTGAATAACTAGGAATAACAACCACATCAGAGCCTAACACATTAAATCATCCAATAACTATAATTTTTGGTACCACTGGTCTTTAATTAGGTCATTCTAATTAAAATGTTCTTACATAATTTGTTCTGTAATGTTAAAAGTGTATTTTAATGTTCTATCTATTATATATAATTTATCTGAGGCCAATTACTCTAAAATATGTGATGCCCTAGAAAACTAAATATAGGTGGATAATGACCTATAAATATATGATAATTGATGTGTTTTTAATAGACATTACTTAATCTCAAATCATTATTATCTTATTTTGTAGAGTATAAAAATTAACTGCTTCAAGATTATTTTATATTATATAAAGAATCACCAATGATAAAGTTACTTGTCTTAATTTGCTATTGGTTTCAATTTAGAAAGATTTATTATGAGTTAGTGAATAATATAAAAAGTCTAAATTTTGTGTTTTACTTCACCTCTAGATTTACTATAAAGAACAATTTTACTTTGTAATATTACATCAAATTATATCCTATCTGAATTTAAAATTAATGTTATATACTCACATATATTGTATTTTAATTTAGAATGAACCTGATTCACAGGGTTGTAAAAAATTCTCTAGATTGTTTGCCACAGTTTCAAAAAGTCCGCATTTTAAAAGTCAGAATTTTATTTCTTATTGGTTACTAATTTTTTAAATGTTTTTTATTGGCAGCATGAGAAGAAAATTAAAAGAGAAAACACTTTATGAAAAACTATAATCACTAAGCAGTTATATGTGTTAACATTCAAAAAGTTTAAATTGTATACAATTAAAAAATTAACTTACTTGAAGTGAAATATGATTTTATTTTAAAAATTTTTGTGTGCCTTTAATGTCCTAGGCACTCTTGTAGGTGCTGTGATAAAATAATGAACAAAAGAGAGAAATTCCTGTCTTCAAGGAGATTTAATTCAAGTAGTAAGAGAGAAAATAAACAGTTAAGTGACAGACTTATTAGGAAGTGCTAATTGCTAGGAAGGGAATAAAAGGTAATTGAATAGAGTGACATAGTGTTATTTTTATATAATGTAGGTAGGCTTGTAAGAGAAACTTCTATACAAAGCCTGATAAAATAATACAGAAAAGCATGCTATCGGAGGGAAGTGATACACACCCAGATAGAATAGCAGAGGCCAACACTGTGGAATTGAGGGAGAAATTAGATTAGAGAGGTAGCTAGGGGCCATATTATACAGGATTTAGCAGACCAATGTAAGGAGTATGTGCTTTGTTCAAGTATTTTGGGAAGCTATGGAAGATTTTGAACATGGGAGTGAAGTGATATGCTTTAATTTTAAAATGATCACTCTGGGTGCTAGATAGTGAATATATTTTAACATGAGAAGAGGGAAGATGGAGACAAATTAAGATGTCATATTTCAGGCAAGAGATGATGGGGGCTTAGACTAGGATCATTGCAATATAGGTTGTGAAAGTGGTTGAATTAAAATGTATTTTGAAGATGCAGCCAATGGGATTTGCTGATGGACTGCATGGAGATGTGTGAGCAAAGAGTTAAGAATAACTCCACAATTTTGGCCTGAGAAACTGGGTAATAATGATGCCATCCACTGAGGTGGACAACACTAGGCAGAACACAGTTGGAATAAATCCTCAGTACTAATCATTCTAAGGTATTATATGGATACCTGAATGAACATGTTAGTAGTTATTTGGGTATATGAGTTGAGAGTTCAGGGGAGACACAAAGATTCATAGAACATATTTGGGAATTATTAGTATATTTATGGTATTTTTTAAATGGTTGAAATTCCTCAATCAGTGAATATATCTAAAAATAGAAATAATGACGATCTAAACATTATGGGATCCACTAATAGTAAGAGAAAACAATGATGAAATTGATAATTGCGGAAAGATGGAGTAAAAATTTACAAGGTATTTTACATAAACAAAATAGGTAAAATGCTACTGATGATATGACCACAATGTGGAAAGAAAATTTGCCTTTGAATATGGCAATGGAGAATAATTAGTGACCTCCAACAAGAAGAATATCATTTTAATCTTGGGATTAAAGCATGATTGGAAGTGGGATTGAAAGAGAATAGGTAGTGAGGAAATGGATATTCAATAGACAGCAGGTTTCATAATTCTTTTTTTTAAACAAATCGAGTAGTAGTTTAACACTTTTTACACATTGTAGAAAGATTCAAAAACAACATGAGGAAGAGGTAAATATTTATTCATATGCTGATAGCAAGTGATATAGTATGGAGAGAATAATTTATGCTGGAGAAAATAAATGCAGGATAAACTTTCCTTAAAAATAAATGAGGCTGGGTGCAGTGGCTCACGCCTGTAATCCCAGCACTTTGATAGGCCGAGGCGGGCAGATGACTTGAGGTCAGGAGTTCGAGAACAGCCTTGCCAACATGGTGAAACCCCATCTTTACTAAAAATACAAAAATTAGCTGGGTGTGGTGGCGAGCACCTGTAATCCCAGCTACTTGGGAGGCTGAGGCAGGAGAATTGCTTGAGGTGGAGGTTGCAGTGAGCAGAGATTGTACCACTGCACTCCAGCCTAGGCGACAACAGCAAGACTCCATCGGAAAAAAGAAAATATGATAATAATAATGGAGAGAATCCATACAGCAGTAGGGCAGTAGGGTTGACAATAGACAGGAATGTGGAAAAACAGAAAATGTAGTCTATGAATGCAGATGCATATAGTTTGGTAGTTGTTAGTGCGAAGATAAAGAAGCTTTCTTCTGATGGCTTTTATTTTCTCAGGGATATAAGAAACAAAGACAATTGAAACTGCAATAGAGAAAGGATTGATAATGGTGTAAAAAGATAAAGCTAGACTAGTAGGCTAGGATACTCGGAAATTCAATTGATTCAGAAGAAGTAGGATTGTCAGGCAGCACCAAGGGCTTTCTTGAGATTTGTGGTCAAGAAATCAAGGTAAGAACATTCATTCTCATTCTCTCTCTCTCTCCCTCCCCCTCCTCATAATTTTTCTCTGTGTGTGTTTGCGTGTGTGTGTTTCTTTAAGCACATGCATTTTTTTTTCTGACAAGTAAGAGTGATTTTAATAATGAGTCCTATAATGTAGGCTGGGAACATGGGAAATAAGGATTTTTTTTTTTTTTAACAAGAGTCAAAATTGGCAGCCTGAAAATAGCATTAATGAGCAATTCTTGGAAGACTTGTATTTTCCTACTCACCTCTTCAGCTAATGTCATGCCAACCTCTTGGTCATTGCTCTGTGCTTCTTTCCTGCTGCAACTTCTATTCTCCTGGTGTTTATTTTGCCCTGTGCTAGAAACTGCATTGATATTTTACTCTCTAAAGTTCCATTAACATGCATTTTTGTTTGCATTATAGAATTTCATTAAGGGTTTGAAGAAATAATTTAGAGCACAGTAGAAAAAATAAGTTGAATTTTATGTGTTGCCCTTTTAGCAATTTGTTGGCTTTTTTGAACAGAACTATCTAACTGGCCCTTGGGTTCTGCCTCACCAAATCTTGTCAAATCTATTTTCTCACTGTGTATGTCCTCACCTCTATCTCCACCTATCATTTCCTATGAAGGGGAAAAGACCCACCAATAATGACATTTCAGCTTTCTAAAATACAATAGCTGGCTTTGATGCTCACTCACAAATAGTATCAAAATCACCAGTTGGGCATTCCCATTCATTCAGATTTTTCAGTTAGCATTTTGGTGGTTCTCTCTTAGACATTAACTGATATTCAAGGATTTTCTCATATTAAAGGGATATCTCTAAATAAATAGATACATAAACAAGAAAATAGCACAGACACACAGAAAAAAAGAAATTTTGAAACACTGAGGCAAGGCAGGAAAAAAACATACAAAAAGCTTCATAAATATTATTTTAGAGAAAATATAAGATATTTTGTTTGTGAACATTGCAGAATGCACTAAAAATATTAGGTAAGATAGACAGTTTTGGGGAACTGAAATGAAAGCTAAATATTAACAATGTAATAGAGGCACTGGAAAAGAAGATGTAAGTAAATCTTTCCTCAAATGAGCAAAAAATAAAATTAGAGAGGATATTGATATAGTTACAATATTATTAACAATGACTTATGACTAATAACATTTTTGATATAACTATGTGGGGAGGAAAGAGTAAGAAAACATATTTGGTTAGGGGGATAGTGATAAGCTAAGTTTTAATTATCCATAGAAACAATTAGATATGTGAAACACAGAAGAGAAAAGTTCAAGAAATAGTAGTATAATTGTACCATTTAGAAATATAGAAGTAAATATCAGAAGTATTAAGAGTGTTGAAAGAAGTTGCTTCTGGAAGCAGGTCTGCTGTGTTTTATATTATTCTCCCACGTCCTCACTCCTGCTTTATACAGGCAAATCATACCTTTTCCAGAGCTGTCGCTGGTATAACACCTCTTTCTTCCTAGCGTCATTATAGAATTAGTTACCTGATTCTGTAACTGTTAAGCATAGTCATTGCTAAACACAGGGCCCTCATTACACATAGGTGGAAAAAGCAAAGCGTTTTGAGGAATCTGTGAATTTGTAAGTCCTTTAAAATCAGATTAGTCTTTGTACATTGTATATTTTTTTCCTAATACCTCAAGACTGCAAGACTGCTAACTATAGCTAAAATTCTGAGGTGCTTCCCCTATTTAATTTATGATATGATGGTGCTTTTTTATATAATTGTATATACATCCTATGAAGATTCTAATGTCCCATAGACATATCAAAGCTTCTTTTTTGCTTTACTCTCTTCTTCTAATTATTCAATTACATAAAAATATAAGTATCAGTTAGTAAGGAACTATTTCATCTTTATATGTAATTAAGTGTAATTTTGGTTCTTGATCTCTCTCTACCTCTCCCTCTCTATACACATTTGTACATCTGTGTTTGTACCAATATATTATAGGCATCTTGAACACAAACCTAATCAACTTTTTCCGTAGCTTTCCCTTAATGTTCCATTTAAATTCACTTCCCCAACTCCTTACCTTCATCCTGGACCCCATAATCATTTGTTTTTAATTTCTTTTTAGAATTTTTCCTGTGGAAAGTTAATACCATATAAGGCAATTAAGCTATTATATCTCATATATATCTATATATACATATTTATATATATTTATAAGTTTGTGTTTATATTTTACACACATACTTATGTATAAGAGATTTTATATATATATACACACACATATATTTGTATACACATGCTCTAGTATGTATATTATACTGGCCTTATTTTATATATTATGTGTGTGTATAATATATAAAATAAATGTGAATAAATTTTTTTTTTGGTCATAGCTTTCTGTCTGAACTTTGAGAGTTAAATCCTCCAACCCTTCTAGGAAGTAGTATTGCCAGTCTCTGACACGCCTGGCCTGAATTGATGCCTGAATCAATTCAGAATTTACTACATCTATTGAGACACTTTGTCCATCCTGATTACTGCATAACAAGTTCACCTTACGTCTCATGCTAGTGCATTAATCCAGGTGCAAAAACTACCCCCTAACAATTGTATGTGAGCTGGGTTTTTGTACCCTTATCATCATTTTTTTGACATTAAAAAGAAAGCTCATTTCTTTCAATATGAGAAGCCTAAAATAGAGTTAACTGAAAGTCATACACATGAGGACAAGTTATTGATTGTAGTGGCAGGAGACTAAGTGCCGAATGATGTTGTATAACAGATTCACTGTGCCAAGTGTAAATGTCTGGAATATCATCTGTGGGAAAATTCAACTTCTTATTTTAGCCACTGTATTTTAATATTTTAGCATTTTTTTGTTAGCAAAGGTAATCTTATCTGGATGAATATATTCAGTTATACATTTTTTTCATATCTTTGGAAATATCTCCGATTACTTTACATATTTAGTTGGATTTTGTTCAATATCTCTTTACCGTAACATAAGCTCCTTTAGGGTAGGGAACCTTCTCTGTTATGTTCACCAGACTTTACTGAGAGTTTTCAACAAGGCTTGGGATGTAAGAGGCACATACACATTTGTGACATTAGCAAATAGAAAATGCAATTGCATTCTGCGTCCATTCATGGTTATAACTCAATAAAATAAGATATTGGCTATTAAAATTTGCATCTGGATAGTAAATCTAGAATATAAATCTTCAATGTAAACTCTGTAAGTTTTATTCCTTCTTTGCAATTGTTCCTCTTGCCATTTAAGCTGATTTAAGGGCTTACTTAAATAAACATTGTTTTAAGAAAAGCCAAGGACAGTCTATAAAATAAGTTAATTAAAAGTACTATTAATGTTTGTAATTCAATGATATAAATATCATTTTTCAAAGTGCAATTTCAATGTGTAAGATCCAGCTTTTGATAAAAGAGAAATGGATTTGCGAGTTCTAAGTGATAAAGGCAATTTTATAATGAGGTTTTGGATTTCAAATGAGGATGAGACAGCTTGGACATAGTAAGCAAAGCCCATGGAAGAGAACATGGACATCAAGAGTCTATACCAGTACACAGTACCCACATACCAGGGGCAATGTCTTTCTCCATTGCGTCCAGATTAAACAGAGCAAAAGAGTGACGGATCTCTGAATAAAAAAGATATTCAACTCTGAAACTGATATAACTGAATTTTGTCTTGAAAAAGTCACACATCGACTTGGCACATTGACATTTTCTTCTGTTAGATGACATTTTACCCATACATTATATGGAATTCATTATGACACAAATAACATATATTTTTGCACATTTGAGTTGTGAAAGTGAATTTCAAATCTTGTCACATAAGGGAAAAGTGGTTGAGCACAATTCAGCTGCCTGTTTAATGTAGCTCCTGCCTACATTAACAGAAAAAGGAAATGGTAAATGCTATGTTAATAATGTTGCTGTCGTTGACAAAAAGAAATGATTACTATTAATCTAAAGCTAAATATAATCAAATACCAAATATTTTCCTGAATGTTTATATCTATAGACTTATAGTTATCAATCAAACAAAAAATAAACACTAAACCCTTTGTGTTTAAATTATTACAGATGCATAATATGTAATTAGAAATTTGAAGTTGCTTTTACATCTTTTATTTCCCATTCAATTAATTATCTTTATATTCTATTTTAATATATCTTGTTAAACTAGGAACTCAGCTGACATATTGTACCAGAGTAGACTAAACTTTGATGGAGAGAAGAGATAAAATGGTGAGCAAGCAGATTTGGGGAGTCTCCTCAGATGAACTGATAATTAAATCAGAATTTCACAAAACTCTAAGTTCGGTGGATAAAATGGGTGATATAGAAGAAAATAACAGAAGCCAAGAGTCTAAGAAAATATTCCTATAGAAAGTTGCATCTGAGTTATGGTATGAGGATCAGTACTTGCAATAGGATAAATCGGATATTTTAGGCAGCAGAAACAATATGATAATAATATCTTTACAATAACCAAAAATGTACAATTGATCAATTGTCCATATTTTCCCAAACTATGCTTCTTTATACATGTACTCAAGGCAGATTGTTTTACTTCTTATGTAGATTGGGCATTTGGCAAAAAATGTATTCAGAAGACAGCTTAGTTATCTCAAGCAGAAAATATTATAACTGAATATAGTCATATGTTTGCATGTGTATATGAAACATATCCAAGAAAAAATGTGCATTGCTTTGAAGCAAACATAATTATATTTTATTATTCTGAATTATTGAATTGCATATGTTTTCTACATGGCATTATTATCAAAGTTATTATTTCTGAGATAGGACTTAGGCATTTTAAAAATATGTATACTTTTCTAGTAGATATATAAATATTAATATAGATATAAACACAAATGTAGACATGACTACATGTAATCATATTTAAAGTCCTTAAGCACAAGTTCATAAACTTTTATCTACAGATTAGTAATATATAATCGTGTCTAGTTAAGAGGAGACTTCTTGCTAAATGAGTGAATATTTTAGAAAGCAATATACATTTATTTATATTCATCTTTCCTATATTTAAATCACTAATAATTAAAACTCAAATTCATAAGCCAATATTCTTTAGGAAAGACAAAGTTAGACAATACTGCAAATCTACTGATAAACTGATTTATATCTTTTGCAAGATAAAATGTAAGCCTTTGATTATATGCCATCACTTGTGTACTTCCTGTTCATTAAAATCAGTCAACTCACTACGTGTGTAAATTTGGACTCTATTTGTGATAGTGTTTAATTAAAAATACTCTAGATAAATTAATTATAGAATGGCTTTAAATAGTCAACTTTGTAAATGTTTATTATCTTCTTCCAATTCTAGATACCACAAGTCTTCATAAGAATAAGAACCATGTCAGCCTTGATCATCACAAAACCTCAACAGCTAATAGAATACAAAGCATAAAATGAAGAAGTATCGAGTTAATCACTGATAGCCTGTGTACATATTATTTAATGTGTTCTTCAAAGAATGCTCTGATTTAGATAATTAAGAATCATAAACTTTCCTGGTCAGAGTCTTGAAAAATTTATATCCTTAATAACTTGGTTAAATGTATTCATAGGTGTAGGCAAAGCTAAATTTTTCTGAATAATATATTTGGCTACCAAATTTTAACATATTTAATATTGTATTTAATGTTATTTTATCTTTCCTCTCTATCACTAATACCATTACATTCAAATTTTGTTTTTTTCTGATGGAGCAAAGCTAGAGTAGAAATAAAACTGGAATTAGAGAGGGATGTGTATTTTGGTTCCGGCTCTGTCACTACCAGATGTATGATCTTGAAAAATATACAAAAGTATAACATCCTTGTGTTTTAAAGTTTAAGATTCTTTAAGTAAAACCTTGCAGTGTCATGACTCTCTTGAAATGGAACAACCTAAAAATGAATAGATTTGAACATCTCACAAAACAGTAATGCTTTAGGAGCCTTGAAAAAAAAGATTTCCAGAGAAGGCTAAGAAAAATAAATGCTATTAAGTGTCTGAGAATAAGAAAAACTTTATCTGTCCATGTATGAAAGAGAAGGTCAATTTGAATGTCAAAAGAGCATGTACAGAAAAACAAATACATGTAACTTTCTTGAGGGGGAAAACTTCTTTTTGAATGTCCAGTCATGTATCTTTCTTGGTTTGAAACCAAACTGTAACACATATTTCATAATATTTTTTCTATATTCAACTGTAAATTCTGAAAGTGGTACACTTTTAATTTCTTATCTTCCAGTGAACCTAAAAATGGACATGTGAGCAGTTTTGCTCAGTGACATATTAGCAGGTTTTGATTGTTATTCTAAAAAGGTTCTCCTTACAGAAAGACTCAATACAGTTAGCACCACTCTTTTCCCTTGACTCAAGTGTAGAAATAATGACTTAAGTCATTGCAGCAGCAATTCTGAATGCATGAACCTATAATCATGAATTAAAAACTAAGAAAACCATTACCTCATCCTGGTACTGTCAAGTCACTGGACCAACAACCATTAGCTGTCTCCCTACAGAATTCTTATTATATAAGAAAAAATGAACCCTATCTATTAAGGATAACAATTAATTGAGTTTTCTTTTACTTGTAGCTGTACCAATATGCAAACATATATTAAAACATCTTAAATCATGTGCCACTGGTAACATCTTAGATAATATCATTTTAAAACAATGCTAAATACCATATTTTGAAATGAAATTAGAGATGTTATCAAAAGAAAAATAAAGAATATGTTAATCTTTCAAATGTTGATACATTGAAAATATCAGAGCAAGGTGTTATAACAAATAATTTTACAAAATGTGTTTCTTAGTCATGTTGAGCTCAGTGTGTTGTTTCTTATTTTAATACTTCTAGCAGCAGTAACAACAACAAGGTGAATGGCATTGCTGAGTGGATATATATGGTTCTACATTGATAGCTCAATAATTTTGAAGATAATGGGCAATGTGAAACTTAGAAAGTAAACTGTTTTATATTTGAAATTTAATGTTTCTTGTATATTATATGTAATGAACTTTGCAGAAAATGATACTTTTTAGGAAATATTAACTTAATCTGATAGTTTTTGTGTATATGAGATTTGTTACCAAGATTACCTCTGAAGCCATCAAGATTTCTCAGGAAAGACACCTTCATATTTCTTTTTAAGGTCACGTAACTTTCTCTCACCTTTTGATTACTTATTCTCTGGAAATACTTCTAGTTCCTTTCCATTTTTGCTTGCCAATATAATTTCCATGTGTCTAGTATTTTATCCCCGCTGGCAGAGAACCTAATATTAGATATATTTAACTACTCATCCCTCAGGATAGAAATCCATATGATTTTAGTGCTGCACGAATCAGATGTTAATAAACTGAGATTTGAGATGTAAATACATTATTGTAATCTCTGTGGGAATTGTGTGAAAAAATAAATATGAAACAAAATAACACAAAAACTATATTATTGTTAGTCCCATATCATTAATACTAGTATGCCAAAACTAAAACAATATAGCTTTTTGTATTTTGTAAATGCAATTTCTCACCAGAAATTTAGAGGGCTAATGCCTCTACCTTCTATAAGCTCCCTGATGACTTTTGCCTTTATGTTTGGATAAAATTTATGTTGTGAAATAATTGATACTGACAGCTAATGCCAATCTTCTTTTGCTTTACGTTTAAATTCACAATGGCTGTCTTTTTTATGTAAATATTTTTAATGCTAAGCATATTCTAGAAATGACAGTTTTGTAACAGATATAATAATGTTATTTCTGTTAGATTATCCATACAGAAATACTTTTTCCTATACTATAGCCATGCAAACTTACTAAAGATAAATTTACTGTAAAAGATAAAAATGTAAGATAACTTAAAATCTAATCTTAGGATTTAATAAATTGAAGATAAAACACATAATTTTACTTCTTATTAATTTCTTTTATAAGAGACAAATTATCTCTTGACATTTTTGCCCTGTTTGCATCTGGCAGGTTATTTCAGCTTTTGGAGTATAAATATGAGGTTTCTATTTGCTTGCAGACAGAAATATGTTGCTGCACACGGGACAGATATGGATTTACCTGTATAACCAGGGGCACAGAAGCAGTTGTATCCATCAGTCCTGTAGACACAATTTTCTTCATCTAGACAAGGTGAGATTTTACATTTATTTACATCAAGTTCACAGAAGGGCCCATGGTACTCAGGTTCACAATTACAAAAAAATCTGGAGAAAAGTGGAGAAATGAGAAATAGCCATGTAACAATGATAATCATTTATTATACATGATTCATATTTATATTTTAAATTCAAGACATTCAACTTAATTGAAATAAATAATATATGTATTTCATTTTTTTCTTTGAAAAATTATAGCAATTCCCCTTGCAAAATTTTGTTCCGCTCAAATGTTCTTTATGTGTGAAATTTTGAAAAACAATGTGTTGGGTAAATAATTACTGTAACCTGATAAATGCTAGTATCAAAATATAGATGAGTTCATGTCCTTTGTAGGGACATGGATGAAGCTGGAAACCATCATTCTCAGCAAACTATAGCAAGGACAAAAAACCAAACACCGCATGTTCTCACTCAGAGGTGGGAACTGAACAATGAGAACACATGGACACAGGAAGGGGAACATCACACACCGGGGACAGTTGTGGGGTAGGGGGAGGGGGAGGGATAGCATTGGGAGATATACCTAATGTTAAATGACGAGTTGATGGGTGCAGCACACCAACATGGCACATGTATACATATGTAACAAATATGCACGTTGTGCACATGTACCCTGAAACTTAAAGTATAATAATAATAAACAAACAAACAAACAAAAAATAATTTCCAAAGGAGATATTAAACTGATCGAAACTGTATACTTAGCAAAAATATCTCTTCATAGTTTTTCCTTTTAGAAGTCTAGATAAAGAAGCTTTAGCAACTTTCCATAAAATGTTTTTGAGCTAGATTTCTATTTAGATTTTTTAGGAAACTCTTCCTAATTAACTTCACTCATCATTTTATAACCACAGAAGTCTAACAGTCCCCATGCTCCTCCTTTTACTTCTTCAACCTACATTAATTAATTGAGTGCCAGACATTAGTCATGTACCTATATTCAAGTGTAAATTAAACTAGAGCTTGCTTTTGAAAGTCTCAGGAACAGGACAGGAATACACATATGTAAAAATTACAGTAAATACACGTCAATTGAGACACGTCCTGTTAAAGCATGGGTAACTGCTAGACAAGAGGTGACAGAAAAGGTCTTACTCAGTATTAATAAAGAAGGAGCAGGATCAGTGTTTTAAAATTCTGAATATGAATGAAAACATGCAGTATTTTTCTTTCTGTGCCTGGCATATTTCATTTACAATAACGTCCTCCAGGATCATGTATGTTGCTACAAATAACAGGACTTCATTCTTTTTCATGGCTGAAGAGTATTTCATTGTTTATGTATACTACATATTTTTTATTCATTCATCTCTTAAGTAAGTAAGCCAGACAGTAGCGGGGAGGGGATAGGAAAGGTTGATTGATGGGTGCAAAATTACAATTAGAAAGGAAGAATAAATTTGGTGTTCTATTGCACAGTACGGTGACTGTAGTAAACAGTAAGGTATTGTATATTCAAAAGAGCTAGAGGAGAAAATTTTGAATGTTTGCACCACAGAGAAATGATGAATGTTTGAGGTGATCTCTATGCTAATTATCCTGATTTGTTCATTACAAACGAATGAACAAATGTGCTGTAATACAATATATTATGTGGTATAATGATACAATGTATTCATGTATCAAAACAACACAACAAAACAACACATAAATACATCAATTATGTGTAAATTAAAAATAAAATTAATAGAAAAAGAAAGAGTAAGGAATCTTTGTATCAGTTGGACAGAAGGCATTAAAATGTCATGTGCAATGGGATACTGGGTGAAAGAGTAGAGTATTTCCCAAGAGCTCTTCATGTGACTAGGGAATTGACTATAATCACCTTTTTGGAGTAACACTAATCCAAATACTAACTTCTTGAATTTTTGTTCAAATAGTCAAACTGTTTTTCTCCATCTTATTCATTTTGCGAATATCTCCCCATCTAGTGAGAAGTAATGTAATGAATCTGCTAAATGTCTTACTAAAATCAAGATATGTTTGTTAATAATACTGTCTTTGCTACTTTGTGTTCTCACTGAATTAATGATGATTCCAAGGAATCACAGAATAGAGAGAAATTGGACACAGAATTCTCAGAAATAGCAGTGAAAGGTATCTCAAGAAATGATTTGTTTCATATTGACAAATTTAAAAATGTTATATTACTATAAAAACAATGACTTTCATTTCAATTTATGTATTTCTTTCATGTACTTCTGACAGTTCTATTATATTTTTAGAAGCTTCAAAATCTACTTTGTATTTTGAAATATTGAATACTAGAAAATTATTTGGTGATATCTTGCTTTTTCAGTGATTTATGATAATCACCACCAATTGTTTCAATTTTTTTTAAATAGTAGTTTACTATTTAATTTATAGAATTTTCTCTCTCTCTCATTTTGAAAATCAGAAAATCATAACATCCCTTGTCTTTTGCTCCCCAAATTTTGTTTTCTGTGATTTTAATTATCTTAAATATACTTACTTACTTGTTCCATAAGTTAATGGGAAATTTTTGTGAAATGTCTTTTTGTCATGATGAAGATGTGGGTTTTGCTGAGTATTAACTTTTTTTTGTCTATATAGTTGTCTTGAAGATACATGAAAAGATTCAGATTTTGACACCTACCCAGAATTCTTGTTTTTTCAATTATGATTTCTTTCTGAATTTTGCCTTTTGAAACCTGTTAGTTTTTACTAAATGTTATTGTTGCGGGAAGTCAGGGACCCCAAATGGAGGGACCGACTGAAGCCATGGCAGAAGAACGTGGATTGTGAAGATTTCATGGACGTTTATTAGTTCCCCAAATTAATACTTTTATAATTTCTTATGCCTGTCTTTACTGCAGTCTCTAAACATAAATTGTGAAGATTTCATGGACACTTATCACTTCCCCAGTCAATACCCTTGTGATTTCCTATGCCCATCTTTACTTTAATCTTTTAATCCTGTCAGCTGAGGAAGATGTATGTCGCCTCAGGACCTTGTGATAATTGCATTAACTGCACAAATTGTAGAGCATGTGTGTTTAAACAATATGAAATCTGGGCACCTTAAAAAAAGAACAGGATAACAGCAACTGTTCAGGGAATAAGAGAGATAACCTTAAACTCTGACCACTGGTGAGCTGGGTGGAACAGAGCCATATTTCTCTTCTTTCAAAAGCAACTGGGAGAAATATCACTGAATTCTTTTTCTCAGCAAGGAACATCCCTGGGAAAGAGAATATGCGCCTGGAGGTATAGGCCTATAAATGCCCCCCCAAGGTGTGCCCATCTCTTATGGTTGAGACTGCAGGGGTAAAATAGACCCCAGTCTCCCATAGCGCTCCCAGGCTTATTAGGAAGAGGAAATTCCTGCCTGATAAATTTTGGTCAGACCAGTTGCTCTCAAAACCCTGTCTCCTGATAAGATGTTATCAATGACAATGGTGCCCAAAACTTCATTAGCAATTTTAATTTCGCCCTGGTCCTGTGATCTCACCCTGCCTCCATTTGCCTTGTGATATTCTATTACCTTGTAAAGTACTTGATGTCTGTAACCCACACCTATTTGCACACTCCCTCCCCTTTGAAAATCCCTAATAAAAACTTGCTGGTTTTTGCAGCTTGTGAGACATCAGGAACCTACTGACATGTGATGTCTCCCCTGGATGCCCAGCTTTAAAATTTCCCTCTTTTGTACTCTGTCCCTTTATTTCTCAAGCCAGCTGATGCTTAAGGAAAATAGAAAAGAACCTACGTGAATATCAGGGCAGGTTCCCCGATATATTATATTCATTTTTTTGCTTCCATGTCCATCCTTCAAATGTATTTACTCTAATTTAAAATGAACTTCTCAAAAAGTTCTGCTTTTTTGTTTGCTCTTTAACATTTATCATGTAACTTATTTTATGAATCTCAAATATGTACCTTACGCTTCTGATTTTGAAAGTGATATCACACAGTAAATAAACATACATGTACTATCTCAAGACTTATGGAAGTTTATTTTTCTAAAGTTTTTTGCATACAGATAACTATGTGAAGAATTATTTTTAATAATATGAATCATAATGATCCTTTCTTCTAAGAATGCTTTGCTTCTACTTCAATAACCTCTCTTTCCTTTTTGCTTTCAATCAAGACCATTATTTTTTCTTACTTTCTACACTACTCCTGAAATCTGAACTTTTCAACATTGCAAAAATATGCTTTACTTTTACACAAATTCCAAACATTCTTAAATTTCAAGAATCTGTTAAACCACAGATGCCTGTTCAACTGGAATGTTGGGGTTCCCTGCTTTGTTAATAATGATGCAAAAAGGCCCTGTGATTCTAGAATCCATTTGGACATTTTCTGAATGGCATCTAAAATTTCGTAGAGATTAAAAAAAAAATCATCAACATTAATAGCAGCCCTGGTGAAACAGTTTAGAGAAAATATTCAACTTATATTTCTTACTTTCCACCACACTAAACAATATGAGGGCAAATTTGTGCAAAAATAACATTTTACTCTACAAAAGAGCATCTACGTTTAATCCTTGTCTCTGCTTTCCCAGAAAAAATTTAAATGTTTTTATTTTCTCTTCCTCCTTTCCTCCCTCCACCTGCCCTGCCCTGCTCTCTTCCTGCTCCCTGTCTCTAATAGGAAGGGCAAGCACAATGCTGAGCACTTGGGACGTTTTTACTTTTCACTTAACGTTGGCCCTTCAAAACGTTAAAAAAAATAAAAGTGCCTAGGGTATGTCTGAAAAGATCCTCATCAAATTTTCCCCCTCCTGGCCTCTGGCTATAGTGTGCAATTCTTTCAGCTTTGGTATAATTTTCCTTTCGCTATTACCAGCTGAGGGTCCCTTTATGCTAACCACCTCTAATAAGGCTAGAGAAAAATTAAATGTAAACCTGATTTTTATTAATGTCCTAAGTGATCCAGTCAAATGTACAGTAAGTACTGCATTTTATATTAAAGGTCCCTAAAGTATACCTTCCTTTGATAAAACTCAATTTTCATAGCTTTTAAAATATACACATATAATAATATCTTCTATCTTGAGAGAACAATTAAGACCATGAAATATATATTTTCGATGAAATAAAAATTTCTCATTTAAATAAAAAGCTTTTACTTCAAAAGTTTTAGAACTAAACTTAAATATATTGTCAAAGTATTGAAATAATTCATATTTTTAATTTGACATTGCCCTAAAATTTTTCAAATAGGTGTTCAAGATACTTTTTCAATCACTAAGATGCATTTTAACAGTGACTTCTGAAGAAAATTCAACATATTAAAATAGAGATAAGGAAGAGTAACTATAATTTGCATAAAATGATATCTCCAAACTATAAAAAGATGGAAAAATACAAGATAATCACATGAATTTATAGCCCCCAAATTAGCCATGATTACATTTCATTTACATTATTCTTATATACTTTCTCTTGTATTCCAGATAAGAGAGGAATTAATAAGTAGATGTATTATTTGTATGCTTCTGAAGTTATTTTAAAATGTAATTATTAAATAGATTGAATAGTATTACAAAATACAAACATAACACAGAATGTTTTAATGAGAGTTTTGATTTTAAAATGTGTTTGCAATAAGGTTAAATCATACTTGTTTCAGTAGATATTTTTTAAAAGTTTACATTCAAAATAAGAAAATGAAACCACTGGTGAAACTTTCTGATAAGGACTTTTTAGCCTATGTTAAAGCAATTCAAATTTTGAAAGAATTTATAATGTATTTTAGAGCATTTCTACTTTTTTCTTGTGATATTATAACTGCATTCGTGAACCACACTTCTTTACAATTAATGACAATTTTTACTTAGAATATGAATAATCTATTTTATATTTGCAACATGTCTTTATTATGTTATATATAAATACATGTCTACATTATTTATCATATTCACAACATGTCTTTATATGTTTTTATTATAATTGCATGTGTGTGTGAATCTGATTTGAAACAGTGATGTTATCGTAAATTCTCTAGTAGAATAAACATCATTTGGATTGATGACTGTTTCTAGGCAAACAATTACAGAAGAGTAAACAGATTTTTGTCTTTTGGTTAAACGCATATTAACCAATCACTTTTAAATTTGTGACAGTGAAGAATTGCTAAACCCGTGAACATCACAAACTGAATGGTCACAATATGCTTGTTGGTAATGATCTCGCTATGATAATCACATCAGCCAGGCACTTGGAACATTTTCTTCTATTTTTTCTTTAAATGGACTAGCCACTGTTATTGTAATTGTTCTTGCAAATTCTATTTAGTTGTAAATTTTCAGTAGACAGATACTATTGTGAGTGACCTAAATGAACTAGTAGCAATGACTTGAAAAGACATTAGTTGCATTGGATAACATACGCTATCAAGTGTCAGAAAAATGTAAATTCCAGTGTTCACTTTTGCAGTGGATTTGTATATTAATTGGGGCTGTCATTCATGTGCCATTATATCTCAGCAAACTCATCTTTAAATCATGTTACTAGAGGTAAGTCTTAATTGTTGCAGGCCACAGTTTCAATAACCATAAGAGAGAATAGAATAGATTAAAAACATGAATCTAACCATGAGGCATATATGTAGTAACTACTGTTTTTAATATGTTTTTTGTTTATGTGTCTACAGTTTAATTTACTTTGAAGTAACTGTAAAATTATTGGTTTTAAATGAGTTGGTAGATTACTTGAAATATTTTTATTGAGTACTTTATCAATAGATTAAGTTTTTCAAAAAAATAAAAATTACTTTAAGAAGAGATAAGACAATCAAATGTGACTACTTCATTTTCAGCTGCTAATTGATTTTTAATCTTTGAAAGATTTTAATTCATTGAAAATGGCTTTTATTATAATAATTTACACCAGGTCATTTTCTAAGAATAGAATAATCAACACCTGTATGCCCATCACCCATATTTAACTCATCTTAGTATTGTTTCATGTTGCTGAAATATTTTTAAGGAAAACACACAAAACATATTTGATCTGTCATATATATATATGAGATCTGTCATAAATATGTATGCACACACATATATATGTACACACATTTCATACACATATATGTACACATATTTACACAAATATGTACACACATTTCATACACATATGTATGTATGAAACTCCTATGCATGCATTCAATTAATTATCCTCCATTCCTCTCTACCAGGAGAAAATTACTACTCTTAAGATGCTATGTATTTTTCAAAATATGTTTTAATACTTCAGTAAATATGAGTTACATATCACATTATTCTGAGACTTATTTTTTCAGTCAATCATACATTTTAATAAATATTTAAGTGATATACTTTTATATAATTTATTCACAGTAAGTAATGTATAGATGCTTATGATTAAGTTGCATTGCATTTGTTTTGTTTTCTAATGTTTACCAATATAAAGATATTGGAAAGGCATCACCTTGTTCATATATCCTTGCTGACAGTGCTGGATGTTGCCATGGAATTGGGTTTCGTGATATTAATTACAATAGATCTAAGAATGCATAGACTATTGGATATGCTTGACAATTAGATGCAAAATGAGCAAATAAGCATATAAATCAGAGAAACAGAGTGGACATCAGTGGACTGATTCACAGATATCTATGGCAGAGGCTAACTGATGACGGGGTTTTAGAAATGAAATATATAATCAGTCTACTTACAGTGCTGCCTCATGTATATAGAATGAAATGTATAGTTCTGGAGGACAGAGACATAATTCAGTTTGGCTTTGTAGGGATTCTCTGCCTCTTTCACAATTCCAAAACCTAAGTTATGTCACAGACTCAGTCACTCGAAGGTCAGGGTTTGCCTCCTTAAGAGGAATCTTTAATAGAGTCACAGGTATTTTATGTATCTTTTTGAAGACTTCCTCAGAGGTATCTGAGGCTATTTACCAGTATGACTGTTCTATGGTGAAAGAAAGATATTCAGACATTTTAGGAGTTGCTGAATACTGGTTCTGAAAGTATACTTATTTCTGCAATGCTACTGATCCACCAGTAGAAATATAAGATTATTGAGGTCAGTTCAGGTGAGGCCACAAATACATCTTCCCTTTGATTTTGTTTTTTTTTTTTTTACCCACAATTCTTGAATATACAGTGTAGTTGATATATTTAGTAATAGCACAATTTTTACATTGGAGTAAGAGCTATTATGGAGGAAAATCCAATTGGAAGATCTTGTCATGCCCCTTTAGACCAATGGAGATTTTAAACTGACAGCAATTCTCTATTCCTATGGTACTTGTAGTGATTGGTGTCCCCTTGAAAGGACTGAAAGTTGCAGGGGTGGTGATTGCAAACATCCCTACTTACCTCACCAGATTGGACAATGCAAAAGCTAGATAGGGCACAGAAAATAAGATGAATGATAGAATATTGTTGGAAAATTAAACAGGATCTGATGCAAATTTCACCAATTCTAAAGGTTGGATCTCTATGAAGATAGATAAACAGAGCTCCTGGTACCTGAGTCCAGCTATGACATAGAAAATTAATTATTTTGTGTTCTAATTAGTGCAGCTCCACTTGAATTTGTCAGAATGCCTTTTTAAAGATATTTTGAAAGACCTAAATAAATAGATATCAATTTTTCTTAAATTGGCCTACCCATTCAATGAAATTCCAATCAAAATTGCTTGTTTGAATGTATATTTATATAGAATACAAGTTGATTTTAACAGAAGAAATTGCCAAAATATCTAAAGTTGCCTGGAGATTAAATAGCCCTACTAGTATTGAGATATTTCAAAGGGAAGTAATTAAGATTTATGACTCTAGCACATGGATGAGTAACTGAACTAAAGCAACAGAACAGCAATAGAGAAATAGACATATCCATATGTGGAAACGTGATCTGCAACCAAGAAGGCACTACAGATCAGTGAGTGAAAGATGAACTTAATATGTAGCAGACATGGCTTATTTATATAAAAAAATAAGAATCTGAGTTTATTTTTTAAGTGTGTAAAGAATGAGATAAGAATACTTTACACCCATACTCATACATACAATATACCTGATGCATCTACATATAAAGAACATAATCTTAATTATTTTAAAAGGAAATATAGGGAAAAAACCCTTTCATCCTAGTGTAAAGAAAAGTTAAATAAGATGAAACTTGCAAACCATATACTAAATAATAAATTAATTCAAATATATTAAAATTAAGTTTTAGTACATATAACTTATAAAGGTGAAGTGTCTATTTCAATCAGAACTTATATTCAATAAATACAACTAACAAAGATATTTTAAAAATCATATATAAGGATTCTTACAAAGCCATAAGAAGAAAAAACATTAAAGAGCAGATGCTGACTCAGCAAGATGGCAGAATAGGAATAGCTCAGGTCTGCAGCTCCCAGAGAGACGAACGCAGAAGGCAGGTGATTTCTGCATTTCCAACTGAGGTACCCAGTTCATCTCCCTGGTACTGGTTAGACAGTGGGTACAGCCCACGGAGGGCAAGCAGATGCGGGGTGGGGCACTGCCTCACCTGGGAAGTGCAAGGGGTCAGGGGCCTCCCTCCCCTAACCAAGGGAAGCCCAGAGGGACCTTGCTGTGAGGGACGGTGCTATCTGGCACAGATACTACGTTTTTCTCACGGTCATTGAAACCCACAGACCAGGAGGTTCCCTCAGGTGTCTACACTACAAGGGCATTGGGTTTCAAGCAAAAAACTGGGTGGCCGTTTGGGCAGACATTGAGCTAGCTGCAGGAGTTGTTTTTTTTTTTTTTTTTCGTATCCCAGTGGCACCTGAAACACCAGCAAGACAGAACCCTTCACTCCCATGGAAAGGGGGCTGAAGCCAGGGAGCCAAGTGGTCTTGCTCAGCAGATCCCACCCCCACAGAGCCCAGCAACCTAAGATCCACTGGCTTGAAATTCTCACTGCCACCACAACAGTCTGAAGTCCACCTGGGATGCTGGAGCTTAGTTGAGGGAGGGGCGTCTGCCATTATTGAGGTTTGAGTAGGGAGTTTTCCCCTCACAGTGTGAACAAAGCCGCCAGGAAGTTCAGACTGGGGGTGGGCGCCCACCACAGCGCCTCAAAGCCACCATAGCCAGACTGCCTCTCTAGATACCTCCTCTCTGGGCAGGGCATCTCTGAAAGAAAGGCAGCAGCCCCACTCAGGGGCTTATAGATAAAACTCCCATCTCCCTGGGACAGAGCACCTGAGGGAAGGGGCGGCTGTTGGCACAGCCTTAGCAGACTTAAACGTTCCTGCTTGCCAGCTCTGAAGAGAGCAGTGGATCACCCAGTACAGTGCTCAAGCTCTGCTAAGGGACAGACTGCCTCAAGTGGGTCCAGGGCTCCCATATCTCCTGACTGGGAGACAACTCCCAGCAGTGGTCGACAGACACCTCACACAGGAGAGCTCTGGTTGGCCTCTGGCAGGTGCTCCTCTGGGATGAAGTTCCAGAGGAAGGAGCAGGCAACAATATTTGCCTTTCTGCAGCCTCCACTGGTGATACCCAGGCAAACAGGGTCCGGAGTGGACCTCCAGCAAACTCCAGCAGACCTGCAGAAGAGGGCCTGACTGTTAGAAGGACATCTAACAGACAGAAAGCAATAGCATCAACATCAACAGAAAAGACGAACACGTGAAAACTCCCTCCGAAGGTTACCAACAGCAAAGACCAAAAGTAGACAAATCCACAAAGATGTGGAAAAATCAGTGCAAAAAGGCTGAAAATTTTAAAAACCAGAATGCCTGTTCTTCTCCAAAGGATGGAAATTTCTCACCAGCAAGGGAACAAAACTGGATGGAGAATGAGTTTGACAAATTGACAAAAGTAGGCTTTAGAAGGTGGGTAATAACAAACTCCTCTGAGCGAAAAAAGCATGTTCTAACCCAATGCAAGGAAGCTAAGAACCTTGATAAAATGTTAGAGGAATTGCTAACTAGAATAACCAGTTTAGAGAAGAACATAAATGACCTGATGGAGCTGAAAACCACAGCACAAGAACTTTGTGAAGCACACACAAGTATCAATAGCTGAATAGATTAAGTGGAAGAAAGGATATCAGAGATTGAAGATCAACTTAGTGAAATAAAGCAAGAAGACAAGATTAGAGAAAAAAGAATGAAAAGGAACAAACAAAGTCTCCAAGAAATATGGGACTATGTGAAAAGACTAAACCTACATTTGATTGGCGTACCTGAAAGTGACAGGGAGAATGGAACCAAATTGGAAAACACACTTCAGGATATCATCTAGGAGAACTTCCCCACCTAGCAAGACAGGCCAACATTCAAATTCAGGAAATACAGAGAACACCACAAAGATACTCCTCAAGAAAAGCAACCCCAAGGCACATAATCGTCAGGTTCACCAAGGTTGAAATGAAGGAAAAAATGTTAAGGGCAGCCAGAGAGAAAGTTCGGGTTATCTACAAAGGGAAGCCCATCAGACTAACAGCGGATCTTTCTGCAGAAAACCCACAAGCCAGAAGAGAGTGCAGACCAATATTTAACATTCTTAAAGAAAAGAATTTTCAACCCAGAATTTCATATCCAGCCAAACTAAGATTCACAAGTGAAGGAGAAATAAAATCCATTACAGCCAAGAAGATGCTGGGGGATTTTGTCACCACCAAGCCTGCCTTACAACAGCTCCTGAAGGAGGCACTAAACATGAAAGGAAAAACGGGTAACAGCCTCTGCAAAAACAAGCCAAAATGTAAAGACCATTGACACTATGAAGAAACTGCATCAACTAATGGGCAAAATAACCAGCTAGCATCATAATGACAGGATCAAATTAAACACATAACAAAATTAACTTTAAATGTAAATGGGCTAAATGCCCCAGTTAAAAGGCACAGACTGGCAAATTGTATAAAGAGTCAAGAACCATCAGTGTGCTGTATTCAGGAGATGCATCTCATATGCAAAGACACATATAAGCTCAAAATAAAGGGATGGAAGAATATTTACCAACAAATGGAAAGCAAAAAAAAAAAAAAAGAGAAATCAGGTGTTGCAATCCTAGTCTCTGACAAAACAGACATTAACCAACAAAAATCAAAAAGACAAAGAAGGGCATTATATAATGGTAAAGGGATCAAGGCAACGAGAAGAGCTAACTATCCCAAATATATATGCATACAATACAGGAGCACCCAGATTCATAAAGCAAGTACTTAGAGATCTACAAAGAGACTTAGACTCCAACACAATAATAGTGAGAGACTTTAACACCCCACTGTCAATATTAGACAGATCAATGAGACAGAAAATTAACAAGGACATTCAGGACTTGAATGCAACTCTGGACCAAGTGGACCTAATAGACATCTACAGAACTCTCGACCCCAAATCAACAGAATATACATTCTTCTTAGCACCACATAGCATTTATTCTAAAATCAACCACATAATTGAAAGTAAAACACTCCTCAGCAAATGCAAAAGAATGGAAATCATAACAAACAGTCTCTCAGACCACAGTGCAACAAACTAGAACTCAGGATTAAGAAACTCACTCAAAACGACACAACTACATGGAAACTGAATAACCTCCTCCTGAATGACTACTGGGTAAATAACAAAATCAGGCAAGAGAAAGAAATAAAGGGTATTCAAATAGGAAGAGAGAAAGTCAGGTTATCTCTGTTTGCAAATGACATGATTGTATATTTAGAAAACCCCATCGTCTCAGCCCAAAAACTCCTTAAGCTGATGAGCAACTTCAGCAAAATCTCAGGATACTAAATCCATGTGCAAAAGTCACAAGCATTCCTATTATAATAGACATTAATAGACAAACATTAATAGACAGAGAACCAAATCATGAGTAAACTCTCATTCATAATTGCTAAAAAGAGAATAAAATACCTAGGAATACAACTTACAAGAGACTGATGAACCTCTTCAAGGGGAACTACAAATCTCTGCTCAAGGAAATAAGAAAGGAGACAAAAAAATGAAAAAACATTCCATGCTCATGGATAGGAAGAATCAATATTGTGAAAATGGCCACACTGCCCAAAGTAATTTACAGATTCAATGCTATTCCCATCAAGCTACCATTGAATCTCTTCACACTATTAGAAAAAAAAAACTACTTTAAATTTCGTATGGAACCAAAAAAGAGCCCATATACCCAAGACAATCCTAAGCAAAGGATCAAAGCTGGAGGCACCATGCTACCTGACTTCAAACTATACTATAAGGATACAGTAACCAAAACAGCATGGTGCTGGTACCAAAACAGATATATAGACCAATGGAACAGAACAGAAGCCTCAGAAATAACGTCACACATCTACAACCATCTGATCTTTGACAAAGCTGACAAAAACAAGCAATGGGGAAAAGATTCCCTATTTAATAAATGGTGTTGGGAAAACTGGCTAGCCATATTCAGAACTCTGAAAATGGACCCCTTGCTTACACATTATACAAAAATTAACTCAAGATGGATTAAAGATTAAAATGTAAGATCTAAAATCATAAAAACTCTAGAAGAAAACCTAGGAAATATCATTCAGGACATAGGCATGGGCAAAGACTTCATGACTAAAACACCAAAAGCAATGGCAACAGAAGCCAAAATTGGCAAATGGGATCGAATTAAACAAAAGAGCTTCTGCACAGCAAAAGAAACTATCATCAGAGTGAACAGGCAACCTGCAGAATGGGAGAAAATTTTGCAATATATCCATCTGAGAAACGGCTAATATACAGAATCTACAAGGAACTTAAACAAATTTACAAGAAAAAAACAAACAATCCCATCAAAAAGTGGGCGAAGGATATGAACAGACACTTTTCAAAAGAAGACATTCATGCAGGCAACAAATATATGAAAAAAAGCTCATCATCACTGGTCATTAGAGAAATACAAATCAAAACCACAATGAGATGCCATCTCATGCCAGTTAGAATGGCGATCATTAAAAAGTCAGGAAACAACAGATGCTAGAGAGATGCGGAGAAAATGTGGAGAAATAGGAATGCTTTTACACTGTTGGTGGGAGTGTATATTAGTTCAACCATTGTGAAAGACAGTGTGGTGATTCCTCAAGGATCTAGAACTAGAAATACCATTTGAGCCAGTAATATAATTACTGGGCATATACCCAAAGGATTATAAATCATTCTACTATAAAGACACATGCACACGTATGTTTATTGCAGCACTATTAATAATAGCTAAGACTTGGAACCAACCAAAATGCCCATCAGTGTTATACTGGAAAAAAAAATGTGACACATATACACCATGAAATACTATGCAGCTATAAAAAAGAATGAGTTCCTGTTCTTTGCAGGGACATGGATGAAGCTGGAAACCATCATTCTTCGCAAACTAACACAAGAACAGAAAACCAAACACTGCATGTTCTCACTTATAAGTGGGAGTTGCCCAATGAGAACACATGGACACAGGGAGGGGAACATCACATACTGGGGCCTGTCAGGGGTTGGGGGGCAAGGGGAGGGATAACATTAGGAGAAATACCTATGTAGTTGAGTAAATATATGTATATATATATATATATGTATATATATATATATATATATATGCAGATGCCATAATTAGGCATTTCTAAAAAGGCAAAATTAATCATCTCAAAATGTACATAAAATTGTTAAACTTCATATTATTATAAGAATGCAGGGAGACTACAATAAGATATAACTTTACACACAGCCTAAAACGGAACATTCTGAAAATGCCAATAAAAACATTTATTCTCTGCTAAGAATACAAAAATTATATTTTTCAAAAGAAATGAGAAAAATATAAATGTGATTTAGCAAATGTGACCATGTTTACCCAATGGTTCAACAATTCTACTTCTATGTATGTAACCTCGGACTTACTAGTACTTGTGTATTTAGAGAAATATTTGAAAACTTTAATATCATTGTAGGTAAGACAAAAGAAGCAAATAGTCCAAATATCTATAACCAGTAGAATGATAAATGTTGGTATATATTTAATATTAAATATTGTATAAAAGTTAAAAATGAGCAACAGATACATGCATCAACAGGAATTACAAAATATTATGTTCAACAACAATTTCGGGGGACTCTACACAATATTGTTTTGCTTATATTAACATGGAAACTAAACAGCATTTTGTTCAGGCACACATACAAATAGCACTATAAACTAACAGCAAGATTGGTAAATAAAAATTTGAGATTTTTGACATAAGTGATTGGATGGGACAAATGAGGATGTCCTGGTACAAGCACAAATGTATCAGTGGTGATCAGCTGCCTTAGTTACATAATGAGCACATGTGTGCTCACTTTATTACATGTTGAATTACACATATCAAATAATTAATTTAATAAAAAGTAGCTTCTCACCTGTTTGTCAGATCCACACATGTTCCATTATTTTTGCAAGGTTCAGAGGAACATTCATTAATTTCAATTTCACACAGAGATCCAGAAAACCCAGGTCTGCAAATACACCTTTTAAACAAAAAATTTAGTAACTCCATTAGTATAGATGTATAAAATCAATGCTTCAACTAATTGTAGCATGGCAAGTTTTTAATAATTATAATTGGTGCTTAATTCACCAATTAAAATTCTATACCTGTATACATCTAGACAAATAAACATGTATCTAGATACTCTTTAAGTTTTCTGTACCTGAAATTGTTGACCATATCTTCACAGTCACCATAATCCTGGCAGGAAAGGAAGAGGCACTCTTTCACATCAATTTCACAGTTTTTACCTTCAAATTCTGCAAAGAGTATCAGATGAGTATGGATGAGCAATCCTTGTTATAGAGTAAAAAAATCAGAATCAGTGGTAGTCTAAAGAATACGCTCATAATGGAGGTTAAAAAAGGAAAAAGAAAATAATTAATCTCAAGCTTCTCATAAAACTCCATTTCACATAATGTGTGCATAAAAACATGCCAGTTTCTAGATTAATGAGTTTAAATGAAATACTCAAGGGAGGAATACTCCACTAAATCCCCTGAGAAGGTAGAGATGTTGCTAATGTTGCTGTTGTTTTAAGGTATTTAAATGTTTGAACAAGAAGAATTGAAATGATCTGGAAAGCAAATGAATTAATGTGATGACCAATCTTAAAGTAAAATTGAGCTTCAATGATCAAATTTATTCAAGGCAGTTAGCAGATGAAGCAAATTATTTAATTGCTTTTTATATCCAAGTGATTCAAAGAAAACAAATTATTTTGATTCATAGCTACATAATCAGTCATCCATTTAAACACATGCCAGTTATATTAAAAAAAAGAACATGAAAGAAAATTATACAGGCTGATAAACAAGACAGTTGCAATTATTTCAACACATTTGTGTCAGAAAAAACCTGCATGATATCACTTTTTAAAATACAATGAAATATATTAATATTTATAATAAACAGTTAAACAATTCTATGGTTATATATTAACTAAGTATAATAAAATATATGTGTAAAACCATTTTTCTTGTTAATATTTTTTCTGTACTAGTTCAAATATGTAAGAAACAAGATTTCGCTTTATTTTGCTTTTTCAGTGATATTACCAAGCACTAAATAAGTGCAGCCACATTATACAATATTCTAAATGTCAGTATGCAATCAGGCTAATTTAGTTTGAGGAACAAAGAGTCATTCAGGTTACTTTAAGACAACTGTATTCATTGTTTGCATACACATAGACTGGAATTGGAACTAAGAAGCATTTAAAGGGAAGCATAGTCTAGCTACCCAGGAATAGCTGTCTGCCTTTTATAGTACATGTCCTTTATCCTTCTCATATCACTTTTTCTTCTCTTTCTATCACAAATATCTCAGCATGTTCAGTTTCAAATCACTTGTAATGTTGGCATGCGAGTGATATAGCACAGCTCTCTTGGTCTCTATGTCTATATTATGACATTTCAGCTTCAGCACCTACTGTTCAATGAAAAATTCCCTCGGTATTTTCTCACTCAGCTTCCCACGATAGAACACGGAATTGACTGACCTATTTCATCTTTTCATATCATACCATGCCACAGTCAATGCCATTCTCTGTGGTGTCTACCATTGGATCAAACCGCAAACCTGCCTCCCGTTGCAATTTAACAGGGAGCTTGGTGTTACACCTTATAAAATCTGGCTGCCTCTTTGGTAGTATATAATATGGAAAACTAAAAGTTACTTAATCCAAAAGAAAACAGAAAAAGAAACAAAGGACAGATACAACAAATAGAAAACAAATAGCTAGAAGGTGTATTTACAGCCACACATATCAAAAGTTATATTAAATATGATTTTTAAAAACGCCAATTTAAAGGTAGAGGCAGACTAAATAACAGAAGAAACTACAAGATATCTAAAAGAAATGTATTTAAAACATAACAACAATGATAGGTTAACATTTAAAAGATGGAATGATCACACACTATGAAACACTAATTGTAAGTAAGCTACCATACTTATGTGGCTAGCAGACCAGGTAGTCTTCAGGACAAGCAATACTTTTTTTTTATTATACTTTAAGTTTTAGGGTACATGTGCACATTGTGCAGGTTAGTTACATATGTATACGTGTGCCATGCTAGTGCGCTGCACCCACTAACTCGTCATCTAGCATTAAGTATATCTCCCATTGCTACCCCTCCCTCCTCCCCCTACCCCACCACAGTCCCCAGAGTGTGATATTCCCCTTCCTGTGTCCATGTGATCTCATTGTTCAATTCCCACCTATGAGTGAGAATATGCGGTGTTTGGTTTTTTGTTCTTGCGATAGTTTACTGAGAATGATGGTTTCCAATTTCATCCATGTCCCTACAAAGGACATGAACTCATCATTTTTTTATGGCTGCATAGTATTCCATGGTGTATATGTGCCACATTTTCTTAATCCAGTCTATCATTGTTGGACATTTGGGTTGGTTCCAAGTCTTTGCTATTGTGAATAATGCCGCAATAAACATACGTGTGCATGTGTCTTTACAGCAGCATGATTTATAGTCATTTGGGTATATACCCAGTAATGGGATGGCTGGGTCAAATGGTATTTCTAGTTCTAGATCCCTGAGGAATCGCCACACTGACTTCCACAATGGTTGAACTAGTTTACAGTCCCACCAACAGTGTAAAAGTGTTCCTATTTCTCCACATCCTCTCCAGCACCTGTTGTTTGCTGACTTTTTAATGATTGCCATTCTAACTGGTGTGAGATGATATCTCATAGTGGTTTTGATTTGCATTTCTCTGATGGCCAGTGATGATGAGCATTTTTTCATGTATTTTTTGGCTGCATAAATGTCTTCTTTTGAGAAGTGTCTGTTCATGTCCTTTGCCCACTTTTTGATGGGGTTGTATGTTTTTTTCTTGTAAATTTGTTTGAGTTCTTTGTAGATTCTGGATATTAGCCCTTTGTCAGATGAGTAGGTTGCGAAAATTTTCTCCCATGTTGTAGGTTGCCTGTTCACTCTGATGGTAGTTTCTTTTGCTGTGCAGAAGCTCTTTAGTTTAATGAGATCCCATTTGTCAATTTTGGCTTTTGTTGCCATTGCTTTTGGTGTTTTGGACATGAAGTCCTTGCCCACGCCTATGTCCTGAATGGTAATGCCTAGGTTTTCTTCTAGGGTTTTTATGGTTTTAGGTCTAACGTTTAAATCTTTAATCCATCTTGAATTGATTTTTGTATAAGGTGTAAGGAAGGGATCCAGTTTCAGCTTTCTACATATGGCTAGCCAGTTTTCCCAGCACCATTTATTAAATAGGGAATCCTTTCCCCATTGCTTGTTTTTCTCAGGTTTGTCAAAGATCCGATAGTTGTAGGTATGTGGCGTTATTTCCGAGGGCTCTGTTCTGTTCCATTGATCTATATCTCTGTTTTGGTACCAGTACCATGCTGTTTTGGTTACTGTATCCTTGTAGTATAGTTTGAAGTCAGGTAGTGTGATGCCTCCAGCACAGCTGAATTCTAACAGAGGTACAAGGAGGAACTGGTACCATTCCTTCTGAAACTATTCCAATCAATAGAAAAAGAGGGAATCCTCCCTAACTCATTTTATGAGGCCAGCATCATTCTAATACCAAAGCTGGGCAGATACACAACCAAAAAAGAGAATTTTAGACCAATATCCTTGATGAACATTGATGCAAAAATCCTCAATAAAATACTGGCAAACCAAATCCAGCAGCACATCAAAAAGTTTATCCACCATGATCAAGTGGGCTTCATCCCTGGGATGCAAGGCTGGTTCAATATACGCAAATCAATAAATGTAATCCAGCATATAAACAGAGCCAAAGACAAAAACCACATGATTATCTCAATAGACGCAGAAAAAGCCTTTGACAAAATTCAACAACACTTCATGCTAAAAACTCTCAATAAATTAGGTATTGATGGGACGTATTTCAAAATAATAAGAGCTATCTATGACAAACCCACAGCCAATATCATACTGAATGGGCAAAAACTGGAAGCATTCCCATTGAAAACTGGCACAAGACAGGGATGCCCTCTCTCACCGCTCCTATTCAACATAGTGTTGGAAGTTCTGGCCAGGGCAATCAGGCAGGAGAAGGAAATAAAGGGTATTCAATTAGGAAAAGAGGAAGTCAAATTGTCCCTGTTTGCAGACGACATGATTGTTTATCTAGAAAACCCCATCGTCTCAGCCCAAAATCTCCTTAAGCTGATAAGCAATTTCAGCACAGTCTCAGGATACAAAATCAATGTACAAAAATCACAAGCATTCTTATACACCAACAACAGACAAACAGAGAGCCAAATCATGAGTGAACTCCCATTGACAATTGCTTCAAAGAGAATAAAATACCTAGGAATCCAACTTACAAGGGATGTGAAGGACCTCTTCAAGGAGAACTACAAACCACTGCTCAAGGAAATAAAAGAGGATACAAACAAATGGAAGAAGATTCCATGCTCATGGGTAGGAAGAATCAATATCGTGAAAATGGCCATACTGCCCAAGGTAATTTATAGATTCAATGCCATCCCCATCAAGCTACCAATGACTTTCTTCACAGAATTGGAAAAAACTACTTTAAAGTTCATATGGAACCAAAAAAGAGCCCGCATCGCCAAGTCAATCCTAAGCCAAAAGGACAAGCAATATTTTTAATTTGCCTTATTTTTCTTACTCAATTCTCAGAGCCTGCAAATGAATCTCTGAAGTTACATTTTTGTAATTCGTTCATACGCTAGGTGTTGTATCCTCAGCTTTAGGAACAAAATTAAAATGAATTACTTCCAAGTTATTATGGCTCTCCTCATTTTAGGTGAGCAAGTTGTAATTGTTCCAACATGCTTCATCATTCTTCAATCGCCATTGCTGTTTTCTATATTTAGGTTGTAAATGCCATAGTACAGATATAAACAACTTAGATTCTATTTTCAAAAGATGTTTAATTCTTTAAGTATTTGTTTGAGGTTAGATTTTTCACAAGTTAAAAATTGAGAAAGTTGAGTGCATTTCACCATTTCTACTTTAAGTCTGGTTAGTTTTCTCTGGGAGGCAGGGCATTTTGACACTAAAATGATTCTTAGAAATGTTCTTTTGAGGCAGTGGAACTCAGGGGCACTGACTGGCTATAAAGAAGCACCAGTGAGCCTCCATGATTTCAGCTGTGCTGATGAATCAGAACACTCAGGGCCCAGGACCTTGGGTAGCTCACAGGATAACCTTGTTTCCTGTGATTTTGTCATATTTATTAAGTTTGACATTTCTAAGATGGAGTTTTGTTACCAGCTAGCAACATATGTCAATGGGTTGAGGAAATGAGATTGCCGAAATGCAGCAGACATTGGGAGAAAACATAACATGTGGATTGCATTCAATATAAAGCAAAGCTTTGCTGAGATAGCCTATGTTTTGGGGATTTTAAGAGCGAAGTATGCATACAGTCACTTGCTGCATAACAACATTTTGGTCAATGACAGACCACATTTCTAATGACAATGATCTATAAATATTATAATGGACCTATAAATGCAGTAGGCTATCTCATCTAGGTTTGTGTTAGGGCACTATGTTGTTCACACAACAAAATTGCCTAGTGATATATTTCTCAGGATATATCCCCATTTTTAAGCAATACATGACTGTATACTTAATCCCAAACTACATATTCTATAATCCTTAGTGTTAGAAGTTGATATTCATTTCTGTGAAAGGTACTTGTTTTGAATATATGAAGTTACAGGTAAGAAACTGCCCAAACAGAAAGTTTATTATTACTAATTTTATGCTGTTCCCCTGTTCTTTACTCCTACTCAGAACTATTCAGTTGGCCGTACTTTGTTAACTGCAGGGAGGATCTTTACATGCATAAAAGTGAAGCTTCTTAAATGGATACTGTCTTGATCCTTTTCTTACACTGTCTCGTCCGTGTATGGCTATAACAAATACACACGAATGGTCACTAAATGATATTTTTATACTTCTGCACTCGTTCCTCCAAAATACACAAAATTGATTTTTAAAGCCTACTGCTCAAATTTAAGATCTAAATCAGTCTGGATTGTAGGTATTATTTTTTTAAATCACTTAATATTTTCTCTTTTCTAACAAATTCAGCCTTTTTGCACTTTATGCTCTAGAAGGTAATGTATGGAACAGAGTACAATAATGAAATTTTCATAAAAATCATTTTACATAGCATTTTATCATTCACGACTATATTTTAACAATCTCCACTTCAGAATTCGTATTAGCTGGAGTAATTTGAAATGAATGTAAATAGGGAAAAAAACTAGTGTATACCATAGCATGAATTCACACAAGGTAGTTAAAAATCATATATTTTTAAATAAAAACTCAAACACTTAAAAATGTTTTTCTTTCAAAAGTATTAAATGTATTATTTCTATTTATTCTTAATTAAATAATCTAATTTCTCTGGATTTAAAAGCTTGATAAAAAGAAAACAAAAAAAATCTCAGAAGTTTTTCTTAGCAAGTCAGATTTTTTTAAAAAAATATTATTTTATTTAAAAATATTTGTATTCAAATATTAACATTTTCTAAAATAATGAACCAATATAAGAAATTCTTTAAATTTAACTTTAAAAACTATGAAATATGAATATACAGAACTAATATTTCCCATAGTCTCTAATAAGATTTTTAACAACTATTTTTAAAGTGAACTTAAAAAAAAGAAGAGCTAATATTTTAGAATGTAATAAATATTTAACATGTTTTATGTTTAATTATGTATGTATTTTCTTTAAGGAATTTTCTAAATTCAAATTTCTACAGCTATTAACCTTAATAGGTATGTGCTACAACATGGGTACATGTTTTTAATTGTCAACAGGAGTAATTTCTAATTTATACAAACTATTTTGTCAAATGACACATTTATTTGGTGTTTGTACTTGTATACCTTGGCTAATGTGGAATTAACATAATGATAGTTTATATACTGGAGTAATAGACACATTTAAATGCAACTACTTGTCTCCCGTGATACTGCAATTCCATCAAGCGTAGGATCCCAATTATAAATCAATAGCACATGTAAATGATCTGATTCTGCTCTCACTACAGCTCCTTGCAAGGCATCTTTGCCACATTTTAATCCTGTCATTAAGGAAACTTCTGTTCCTTTCACCTTGAAGACATACAAAGTAGCTATTTTAGAAACTAAGCTCTTTACATTAAATTAAGAAGTATTTGATAGGGTAATATTTTGCCTATAAACTGAGAAAGTGGAGTAATTCAAAGTAGAAAGATAAAGAACCATTCATAAAAAGAACATTAGAAAATAAATTATTTAATTCTTGACATATATTTCTAGGCTAGACACACACATGCTAACATAATAATTCTACTGTATGCTACAAACACACACATTCTCATGCATTTCATTTGAAGTCGTCTTTACCTTCTTAATCTTCGTGTGGTTTTGTGGTATTTATTATTATTATTTTTTATTATTAGAGACAAGGTCCTGCTCTGTTGCCTAAGCTGAAATGCAGTGGTGTGATCATAGCTCATTGTAACCTTAAACTCCTTTGCTCTAGTGATCTCTCCTGCTTTAGCCTCCTGAGCAGTTAGGACTGCAGGCATGAACCACCACGCACTGCTAATTTTTTTAGAATTTTTTTTGTAGAGATATTATGTTGACCAAGCTGGTCTGGAGCTATTGGCCTCAAGCAATCCTCCTGCCTTAGTCTCCCAAAGTGCTGTGATTACAAGTGTGAGCTATTGTGCCTGGCCCTCAAGTGATATATTTTATATTTGATTTCTACCAGCTTGAAGTTGAAACCAGTTTATTCAACCTTTCCCACTTAATTAACTCTTTGCCTTCACTATATGTTTTAGCCATTACTCTAATGGCCATAAACATATAAATAAAAGCATGAACTTAGTTAAGAAGTGAGATATATTGGTAACCGAGCTGAGAGGGATACCAGACAGTTCACAAAATTGAAGAAAGAACTGTAAGTTCTGCCAGGATTCCTTCCCCAAACACTTCTATCCTACTATATACAGATCATCTCCACATGAAGAGAACATGGTAGTTGTCTGTACTGACTGAAAACATCTGGCAGAAAGAGAAGGCCTCTTCTCTCAGCATCAACTCTAAAGAAGGGGTCTGAATGCCAATATTCCACTCACATGCATGCCCAGACTTGGGTAAATCATAGTTACCATGGGAATGGAATTTACTATGTGTCTTAGCTTGGGTTGTTCCAAAAATAAAAAAAAAAAAGTCTGAGATAATGATTTTCTCACAAGTAGTTTATTTGAGAGGTGATCCCAGATCCCAGGAATTATTGCAACGGAGTGGAAAATAAAGCAGGGAAGACCGTGGTTTAATGAGCACATAATTGTGGGCAACTGAGGCTTCATATGCTGGAGACTCTTATAAATCATGCGAAACATAACTAAAAGTTGTCAACAGAAATGAGAAAGCAGTGTTATGTATCCACAACTTGTCATCCCTTGTGCATATTTCTGGCATAAATGTGGAAGTGATGCAGGATTTTTCTCAGCCCGTTTGGCAGACTCGTGGGAGGGGTGCCCCATCTACTTGGTCCATTATGCTCAAGCTTTTGGGGGAGGGAGCACATATGCCAGCAAGTGCAGGACCTGGCTGGCCACTCCAGGTGCCGAAACAGGAGCAAGCTCCACACGGGCCCCCAGCCTGACCAGGTGTGTTGCCTTGGCGGGAACATGGTGGAACCCAGGTCAGGGTGCCTGTGACACTGAAGCCCCAGAGGGGATTTTGCAGTGCTCCTTTAGTTCCACCATTCACAGACAGCAGTGTGTTAGCAGCTCAGTTGGTGCCTTTCCTCGTCACATGGGGTGGCTGCCCTCCGCCGGGGAGGGCAAAGGGCTGGTTGGACAGCCTTTCTGGGTACCCACACTCAGTGGGTCCCAAGCTCTTGTCCAGTGTCCAAGAAGAATGAGGTCATGCAGATGATTGAAGGGTGGTGAAGGTGGAGAATTTTATTGAGTGATGAAAACAGGTCTCAGAGGAGAGGGGAGCTGGAGAGGGTACAGGAAGGACAGGTCGTCTTCCTGTACAACCTGAAGTCAGGCTGTCTCTTCCCCAAAGTCAGGCCATCTCATCTTCTACTGACTGAGTCTGGGGTTTCTATAGACACAGGATGGGGAGTGCTTGCTGATTGGTTTGTGAGTGTGCAAAAGTTAAAGTGAAGACAAGACTCAAAGGTGGGTACAACAGTGTGGAAAACCAATTAGGAGAGGGCAGGTATATGTAAAATAGGTGAAGGGTGGGGATCAATCAGAGGAAAGCGCACCAAACAGGAAGACAAGTTCTCAATCCTGTCTGACAATTTAACTTATAGCTTGGCTTTCAAGCTTTAAACTGGCATTGGCTTGGAGGTGATGTTTCACCGGGTACCCACCCTTATCTGTCTAGGCATTTGGCTGCCTCCTATCACTATCAAAAGCTTTTACTGCATTGTACTTTAATGGTTAACTAACTGATATGTCTCTCCCTTAAACTTTCAATTCCTTGAGGGCATATCTTCACCATGTTTAATTTTTCCAGAACCTATCTCAAGACTTGACACATCATAGGAAATCAATATGTTTGTTGAATCAGTTAATATTTTTAAAAAATCTAGAACACTAACAACATGCAGTTACAAGATAGATATGTATTTGTGTATGGAGTAGAGTTTATAGAGGCAAAAAAAGTTGGTTACAATAAAATAAGTTTCTAGGTGTGTAAATTCATTACATACTAAATAATCAAAGCTAACACTATTGAGGTGTCAAAAATAAAACCCATTTGTTTATAGAAATCTCATAAAATGTGCCTTCCTGTGTGTTATTTTTCTATTTATTAAAGCTAATTTCTTACAGATATTGTGCCTATTTTCTTACAGATATTGTGCCAAACTAATAAGATTTTATATAAAATAACCATATTGAATTATTACTGTCACATGCTCTTTTGCCTCCTCATTTTCCTGTAGAAAATGTTCATTATTCATAGAGACCCAATTAATCACCGCAGTTTTAGTCAGAAGACAGAAGCTTTGCCCTTTATTTATCTCACAAAGCAGGATCACAATAGTTGTGGTGCTTAACTATACCTATAATTTTTTAAGTAGCTTACTTTGCTAAAAGGATTAGATTATTTTTACTATATATATATTTTTTACTATATATATATATTTTGACTATATATTTCAATCACAGTAACCAAAATAGCTTACCTGCTAAGCATGCAGTCTGATGTAAACCCAAAAGTATCAGTTATTCTACTTGCTGGTCCTTCAGAGTGAATTTGAATGTCATTTCTAATATAGTTTTCTAACATACAGTCGCATTGTTACTCTGGCTGAAATTTTACCTATACTCATATTTATCTAGTGAGAGACCCTACAGACTGACTAAAAACTGTGAAAACAAATTCAGAAATACATACGCTGAATCCTTAGCCTAAAGCCTTAAATTTCTACTCTTACGACCTGTCCTATTTTAGTCAATTGACAAACATCAACAACTTCCAAAAAGATCCAGTGGAGCTTCCAAATCATATCTGTAGATGTTAAGTCTTGGAATTCTTTGTAGTTCTAAATGTTGATACTTGTGAGAATTAAATTTGATAAAATATTTTCTTTTAAAAACAATATACTGGCTTTGACATAGAACCTATTTTAAATAAAGCTATTAAAGTAACCCAGTCAAAGCTTCTAAAATGTTGCATAGTCAACTTTTGAATTTTCTGAGGTGGTTTTTAAAAGCAATGTTACAGCCTTTAATTTTTCATCTGCTACAGAACTTAAAACTACTAAAGACACGTTATTACAGTATTCAGATCTGATTTACAGAAACATACTCCACAATTAGGTTTAGAAAAACATAGATGCAAATTAGTTAAAAAATGATGTGCACTTCAAGTATCTCTTTGTACTGAATCACAATCACAAAGGAATAAACACATAATTCACGGTGTTTACCTGCCACTCTAGCCAAAGCTCTGATTTGGCTTACGTACAATAATAAAATACTAAGGGGAAATAAGATTTCATTTATTTAATAATAGTGAAATCTCAATTCTCCCCATGACATCTTTGTCAATGTTCAATGGGACAGCAGATATCATTACTAATTCAATATATGACTAGAGGGTTTTAAAATGTTTCCAAACTTTCTTTCCCTAACCCCGTAGCAGGAAAGAAATATCACTATATTTTATAAATTTATTAAATGCACTTATAAATAGCAAAAGAATTTTTAAAATATTAAGGTTTGAAAACAATGCCCACTTTGCAGAAAATTATCTCTGGTGAAAACAAAGGAAGTTTGTCTAAAGTGAATAAATATACTATGGCCTCCTCAATAAATATTTATATTCTGAGATTTTTTTTCTATTTTACTTAGCCTACTTACACTCTCAGAAATAATAACATGTTTCTTACATTCTTAGAAATGTAAGTAGGCTAAGTAAAATATTCTACGTAGTAGAATGTTTAGAATTGTTCTACTAAATAAATTAGCTTCACTGATATTGAATAATTTTCAACAAGTTTCACTCTCAGTGCTTGCTAAAAGGAAAACTATTTACTTGTTTGAATTATGTTCTTCATAATTACTAAATTTTTCTGGGCATCAAATGCTCCCCTTGTATTTTTTCGTTTTTTTCTTCTCTATCTTGTTTTTCCTGTCTCATTCTTGAAAATATTCTCTCATATGCTCTATAAAGCCCATGCTATTTTTGCAAAATCAATTACTGATGGTTTTCTAGCTTTTAGTTTTAATCCTTCAGAAGGCCCAGAACTTTCTGTCATGTATACAGGTTCAAGGACTTGCTTCATATCCTTAAAAAACATTAACATCTTAAGGAAGTTTTAATGCAAAACAAATGGAAATAGCTTTGAATAAGATGTCTGTTTAACTAATGTCATCTAAGCTGACTTTTTTGAACAGAAGAGTAAATAAGTGATATCCTTATTATTAAGAGACTCCCTTAAGGGCCAGTGAGAGGCAGGAAAACATGAAACCACAGTGAGTATTAGAAAATAAATTGCAGTTTTGGACCTCCAAACACAATGTGTTTTTTATATTATGCTTATGACACATCTAGTTATTCTGAAAACTGGCCATGTGTTTTGGAGCAGAAGCATTTCCACTGAAGATGGTAATTGCTTATGAGTAGCCATTGATACATGAACAGTGAACATGTACCTAAACCACTGTGCATTAATAAGACTTTCTTCACTTGCATATGAAGAGACCCCAATCAAGAAAGTTTAATGATATAAGCAGAGTTATTGGCTGATATGACCCAGAAAGCCAGAAATATCCTGGCTTCAGATACGGCTGGATCCAGGAGCTCCAATAGTATTTTTTGAACTGCTCATTCTTTCTTGCATAGGATTTCTCTCTTGAGACAAAGCAGCCACCAAAGTTATGTGATTGTAACTAAACAATCTAAGTCGAAAGAAGTAATATTTTGATAGCTCCAGAAGAAAATGTACAATAGGGCATTTCATTACCCCCAATTATACCTATGCCCATCTCTAACTAACTGCTATTGTCATGAACACTACATGAACAGGATTGTTCAGAAAAGAGAAACTGTTATTAAAGGAGAGACAACTTCTGAAAGAAAAAAAAAGGGCCAAAAAGCTATAAAGCTTCACTCTTTTCCCTCTTCCCAATGGTTAATTCTTAGATTAACTCCTTTGGTGCATTTCTCTAATATATTTTTATAACTGGATTTGAAGTTAGATAGTCCCCTACCCACAATGTACATAGGATTTTTCCAACCCATTTTAGGAGGCCATCATCCCATAGGCACAATAAATACACAAACTAATTAAGTAATTATTTAAAAACAATAAAATCCATATTAGCTCTTACCTTCTCTACAAATACAATGCTGATTTGCGTCTACCAAAGCTAAGCATGTTGAGTTGTTTCTGCAAGGGTTATGAAGTAGGTCACAAGGGTTATAGCGTTGGTGGCAAAATTGTCCAGTATAAAGGGGTGGGCACAGACATACAAATTGTCCAGGGATGGTAGATTCATGACAAAGACCTCCATTCATGCATGGATCAGAGTCGCATTCATTTATTTCTTCACTACAGTTCTGTCCAGTCCATCCAGATGTACACTCACATCTGAAATAAAATATTAAAATTTTTAGAAGTGTGAACTCTTTTTCAAGTTTATTTTTTGTATTTTTAATTACTCCCTTGAACTAATAGTATGTGGTGCTTTTAAATTTATAACAGGACTAATAAATAATACATAGTTTTAAAATATTGTTTGCCTAATTTCCTGTGACAATATAATATATATTACCATAAAACTTACCACATTGGCTGAAATAAGATTTTAAAAGCATTAACAAATTTCTAACATAGTTAGGCCTCTGAGACATGTCAGAGAACAACTATTGACCTAAATCACCAATTGAGCAAAATTTTCCTATGAATTATTTAATATAAGTTTTACAGATGAGATCACTATTTATAAGCCTTAAATGCTATTTAATTCAGCGTCCTTACCAATATGTGAAATTCTTGTCATCACCAGAGTATATAACAAGGTGTTACTTTATGTTAAGCATCTGTTTTTGGCTTTGTGTGTGTGTTGAATCACATGAAATGCATTTTTAAAAATATATTTTCTTTTTTAAAAATTTTAGATTCAGGGCTTACATGTGCAGGTTTGTAACACAGATACATTGCATAATGCTGTAGTTTGGGCTTTTGTTGAACCCATTGCCCAAATAGTGAACACAGAACCCAATAAATAGATTTTCAACCCCTGCCTTTCTCCTTCCCTGCTCACTTTTGGAGTTCTCAGCCTCTATTGTTTCCATCTTTATGTCCATGTGTACCCATTGCTTAGCTTCCACTTGCAAGTGAGAAAATATGATATTAGATTTTCTGTTTCTGCATTAATTCACTAAGGATAATAGCCTCTAGCTGCATCCATATTGCTGCAAAGGACATGATTTAATTCTTTTCATGGTTTTGTAGGATTCCACAGTGTATATGCATCACATATTCTTTATCCAGTCCACCGTTGATAGACAGCTACGTTGGTTCCATGATTTTGCTCTTGTGAATAGCACTATGATAAACATATGAGTGAAGTTGTCTTTTTGGTAGAATGACTTCTTTTTATTTGGGTGGATGTCATTAGTGGGATTTTTGGGTCAGATGGTAGTTCTATTTTTAGTTCTTTGAGAAATCTCCATAATGCTTTCTGTAGGCTGAACTAAATTCGTATTAATATTTGAATAATGTGGGATAATTGAAGGGAAAGCAAACAAATAAAAAATAAAGCATTTGGAAGTCATCTGTGTATCACAGGCTTCTAGCTCAGTCTAGTCCTCCATCCAGTATCTGTCATTATCTTCAAATACCACTTTGGCCAGTCATCATCCATGAAACGAGGCTAGTCTGCTGTGAAGAGAAAAATTCTAGCAGACAGGAGGGGGAAAGTGTTTTACACACAAAATTCTAGCAGACAGGAGGGGGAAAGGGTTTTACACACAAAGTGTCCATTTGAGGGAAATGGAAAGGTTATAGTGAAGCCTGCAGATAGAGAGTAAATGCAAATAGAGAGATAGAGAGGTAGTCCATCAGCTGGGTAAGTGGAAAACAATCACAAACTGTAGGTGTGTTCAAGGAGAGAACTTGTGTCAATTTGTGGGCAAGGTAGATTTCCAAATCTTGAGCAACTTTACTATTATGCAAGTTATGAATCATGAAACAAGCACAGGAAATATTAGAACAATTATTTTCAAAAAGTGTATTTACTGATAGATTAGATTTTTAAGATAACTTGAAAAAAAAGTCATAGTGCTGAAATAATGTAACTTACTTTATGATACAGAATATCTTACTAAAAGGAGGGGAGCAAAGAGGAAGGAAAGAAGGAAGAAACAAAGAGAAGAGTCACCTAATTTGCATTTTCAAAGCCCCAGATATATCAAGGCCCTTTATAATTATAAATACATAGGATACCAATATATTGGAGGAGATAATTGAACAAATAACTTGCAACAACATCTATAATTGAATTCTAAATCGATATAGTTACCATTAAAATAAAAACCAAAATGAATAATTGGCAAAATGGTATTAGACATAATTGACTAATAAAGTGTTTACTAGTTCAATAAGTTTAAATCCAATGCATTGTAAGCCAGTGGATTTCACAGCTGTCTAAATTTTTTTTTAATTGGCTGTGGGTAGAAAGTAATTGCTATCATGATAATTGCACATTTCTTTGTGAAGTATGCTAGCACAAGACAAAATTTATGACGGAAACAATTCATACCTTTACAATATAAAAAATATATACCTAAGGGTATGTTATTTACTTAATATTTTATTTTCTTCTCAAAATCAAAATGCTCTAATTATTTTGGTGACTTTCCATCCTAGTTTGGCTGGAGAGACTTGGTTCAGTTTGTTGTTCTGATATAATTTTCAGGGCATCCTTTTACTTATAAAAGTTTCTAAGGTGCTTTTTTTTTAAATCTTTATCTCCTATATCCCATTACTGAAATTGAGTATCTAAAAAAACAAAACAAAACAAACAACTATACACTTACCTATTTACTAATCCTACAAATTATTTCACTTTGCTCTAAAATTTGCTTGCCACACACTTTACGAACTCATCATATATACTATCTTGTGTTAAAATCATTTGCATGGTTTGCCTCCACCGTTAAACTTCTGGTTCCTGAATGTCTAAGAATGATCTGAATCTCCACATTATCATGTCAACACAATAAATGTTGACAATACTATAAGAATTGATATAAGGTCCTCAGTGTTGAAACAGATCAACTTATCTGCACTCTTTCATTTAGGAAGTTGAGGATCAGAGAGTTTAATGAAATTGGTAATCTCAGAGAATTGTTGTAAAGATTACATTATATGATGAATAAAAAGTATATATAGTGCCTGGAATCTGCATTGCCTGGCCACCTACACTGTTTACTAGATGCTGTCACAGAAGTTTTAAGAATACATTTTCTGACCTATGAGCCTAAATACAATGTGTATCTCAACAATGAATATTTCTTTAGCTTTTAGTAGTACTTCTTTTTAATTTTTGATCATCACATCACATTTTACAACTGTCAAATATATTATCCAATTTGATACTTTCAATAAAGCTTTGAAATATGTAGAAGAGATATTCTTTTTCTCACTTTACAGATGAGATAGGTGGAAGTTCAAAGGATAACAGTGATGTATCCTAAGTCATGTGGTTAAGCAAATGGAACTTAGAATCCAGATCTCCTCCTCTCAAGTTCCTGTTTTTCTTTTCTTTTCTTTTTTTATACATGCTTTAAATCTAGTATCATTTCTTTAAACATTTTGTGAAATAATGTTAAAACTGGGTATTACCCAGTCTTAAGAGAACAACTTCAGTGTATTTATTTTGCTTGAAATAACATCACTGTAAATATAACTATTCAGTCATATAATGGGACTCAGTTAATATACTATGGCAATTTTAAGAGGAAAAAAGCTAGAGAATTAATATTTTCTAAAATCATGGTTACTACCACATCATGATCACAGGTCCTGAGGGTATTGCACAAGTATTTATGTTTTTCTCTTTATTGTATTCTGAGTACATAATTTCAACTTGGTTAATTTAAAAGAGTTTCCTAAGAAAAACCGACAATTCTTGCCTATTTGGCATATGTGCTGAAGGTTTGTTTTATCTTCTCACATAACAGGTGGCCTAAGACCTCATGTGGTGTCATTCCAAGGATCAAATCCTCAGGAAAGAATGTGGCTGTATGTCAAGAGGACTGATGATGCCAAGGCTGAGTCCTATGGAGATAACATGGATGTTTTGTAGAAAATAAAGTTCCGAGGAACAAAGTCACTACTAGTGACTAACAATCATACCAGCAGGTTTACATATTTGAATCTGCTTCCGCACATGTCAGAGAAGCTAGTGTTTGATGGGTGGGAAAAGGAAAACATATTTGATGCGAGGGCTTCAATCAGATTCTAAGTTTGCACCATGAAATAATTTCAGGATTTAGTGGAACCAGGCAGATATTTTCAAACTCACAGCTAGAAGCAGAGTCTTTATGGATTAAAAAAAAATGCAAAGCACATACTGTGTGACTTTTTGAGTGATAGGTTAATACATTCTAATTTGCTCTTTTCCCTAGTGTGAGAAAATCTAAATTCATTGGTGTAAAATACATTGAACACTTCCAAGGACAACTTTTCAAATCTTAAATGCTGATTTAAAGTACTAAAGCTGATAATAGAAAATAAAGTAGTTATCATCGTTAAAAAGTGGAAGAAATTCTACTCATTAGGGTGCGTTGGCTCACGCCTGTAATCCCAGCACTTTGGGAGTCCGAGGCGGGTGGATCACGAGGTCAGGAAATCAAGATCATCCTGGTCAATATGGTGAAACCCTGTCTCTATTAAAAATACAAAAATTACCCAGGCGTGGCAGCACGCGCCTGTAGCCCCAGCTACTCGGGAGGCTGAAGCAGGAGAATTGCTTGAACCTGGGTGGCGGAGGCTGCAGTGAGCAGAGATCGTGCCACTGCATTCCAGCCTGGGTGACAGAGCGAGACTTAGTCTCAAAAAAAAAAAAAAAACAAAATTCACTAGCTTCAAAAATCTTAATAAATGTCAATTTCTAATGACTAAGCATTCTATATGTTTACCTTACCATAAACATTTATTTGTAATGACAAAGGATCGTTCAGCAATATGTATCTGTGTTTGAATATATTTTGTATATGAAGGCATATAGGCTTTTTTGGCTCTAAATTTATTAATACAAACCTAAGAGTATATGCAGTTTAAAAGAATATTTTCTTATAAAAATCAGTTCACTTCTCTTAGAAGCAAACAGTAAAATGTTGTTTATCAGCTACTGGGAGGTGGAGGAGATCAGTGGAGATGTTGGTCACAGGATACAGTTAGATGGAAGGAAAAAGTTCAACAAATCAATTGTACATCATCATGACTATCATTAATAACAAGATATTGTGCACTTAAAAATTTTTAAGAGAGATTTTAAGTGCTTTCTTCATGAAAAAGATAACTATGCAAAGTAATGCATATGTTAATTAGCTTGATTTACCCATTTCAAAATGTATGCACATATCAAAACATTGTTATACAACATAAATATACACAATTTTTATGTGTTAATTTTAAAAATTAGTTCATTATTTCCTGCAACCATTACATATTTGAAACACAAAATTTCAACCAAAACTGCTAGGTGAAAAAGAAATAATGACCGTTAATAATAAAATAGTATTGTTATCTTTTTAGTGTCCTACAAATTGAGGGCATAGGAAAGGGAAGAATTTTTTTTAAATGAGCTACCGAATTAAATAATTCATTCATTATTTTATTGTTTTGTCTATTAACCTATTTATACCCTTAGGTGTACATACCATCAACAAAACTATATTCATACCGAATTATAACATGAACATTACTAAACTCTTAACCTCTGCAATCTTCTTCTTGGAAATAAATGTGGAAAATCACTTAGCTCATTTAGACAGAAAAATCTATTGTAAAAAATATTTGTAAACATTAAAAATAGAATACAAAATTAAGGACCACTTTGAATAACAGCCTGAAAATGTTAGTATGTAAAAACATATGAGAAGATTGATATGGGTAAAATGAAAGTGAGGAGGTAGCCTAAAAACAGTAATAGCAAGGCAAAGTTGCTGAGGACTGTGAAAACTACTGCAACAACAAGAAAAGTAAAATTAAGGAATTTTGACTTTACCCTTGAAGATATTTAAGGGTTTTTTGTTTGTTTGTTCGTTTGTTTGTTTCTAAGCCTGGGAGTAACATTGATTGTTATCCAGTAGATGGATTAACATAGGGACAGCTTGGAAGCATGAAGATCATTTAGGAAGCTATTGTTTCATTACTGATAAGAGATTATGAGTACTACACAAAGGGAGTAATAAAGTACATCAGATTTGAGATATATTTCTGATGTAGGACAGAGAAGATTTGGATAATGGTTAGTAAGCAGATGAGGCAGAGTGAGGAGTGAGGAGGACTCAGTGGGCTTCACATTCACTATTGGAAAGATAATGATGCCATCAGGTAGGAGACAGATGACAACGATGGAAATAGAAGAAAATAAGATGGTACTGATGCTTAATATGTAACAACTTAAATCAGATAAATTGCATGATTTCAGATGCTGTCCTGCATGTATTGAAAATTCAAATATGGAGCTCTAGAAAAACCAAGGCATGCAATAAAAATTCAAGTACCATTCTAACAAATAATACTAGGAATAAATAAATTTAAACTTGGCCTTCTCTACTGAAATATAAATTTATGAAACATATAGAATCCTCTTCATTGTGATATTCTGTGGTATTTTATAGAATCTTAGATACATATGTAGATTCTTTGAAAAGAAATAGGCAGGAAAGAGTTCTACTAGGCAGATTAGTGTAAGCATGTGGTCGGATAGACAGTAAGCAAGATAGTAAGCAAACCTTTCTTTCTTTAATTTTTATTTATTTATTTTGAGATGGAGTCTCACTCTGTCGCCCAGGCTGGAGTGCAGTGGCGCGTTCTTGGCTCACTGCAACTTCTGCTGCCTGGATTCAAGCGATTCTCCTGCCTCAGCCTCTCGAGTAGCTGGGATTACAGCCCTGCCATCGCAACCGGCTATTTTTTGTATTTTTAGTAGACACAGGGTTTCAACATGTTGGTCAGGCTGGGCAAACCTTCCTTTTTTATGTTTTTTTTTTTTTTGAGGGTGAAGGGAAGTTTATGGAGTATGTATTCTAAATGAACTCAAGAATTTCTGTTTTAATATTAATAGAAAAAGGATTTCTTCTATTTAGGCCATCAAGCATCATTTCATATATTTTTTCAAAAAAATAAATTCAGACATATAATTTATCTATTTATACACATAATTTATAAGTCAATTATTTCAATTGGAAGAATTATAATCTATATTTTTCATACATTTTGATGTAAATGAACTGTATGGATAATTCCTTGATATAATTCTCTTCAAATTATCTGTTTCCAATATTCTATATGATTTAATCTCCTGTGCCATGTAAGAAGAAAACTGATCAATAATCTTTTTCAGAGTTATTTAATTCAAGCTGCTTTGTAGGTCAGTATTTCTAAAAAACAATTCAAGGCTTTTCCAAGATTCAGAATATTCCTCGTTTCATAGAAGAAAGCTAAAATGCCAGACAAGCAGAGGCAGATAATGCATTGGGTCACACCTCCAGTATATTCATATTTAAAATCTGAGGTAAATCTGATGGAACTCATGCTGTATTTTGAAGAATACCCAAAGTTAAATACACTTGAATCTGGGACTAGAACAGCAAAGCCAAACATATGCCGTGCAGTGAGATGCCATATAGTGAGATTAGTTTCATTTTTTTTTTTTTTTGTCATTGTGGTCATAATACAGAAACCATGAGAATGGGGTATTTTACCACTCGGATGATCAGAATTTAGATTTTTTTGTAAGCCTACAACAAGCCCTAAGACATTTATGTTGAAAGATGAATCTTTCAACAACATCTTGAATAAAGCTGAAAGACAACACTTGCTCAAAAAGGCTGACTACATAAGATAGTTGAAGCTACTATTCTGTAAGTTTACCTGTTGAGTCAAGAAAATGACTAGCGTTATAAACATGAGTAACATGAACAATTATGTGATTTAGCTTTGAACATAAACCTAGTTTAAGTTACTGTCTTTAATTTCTTCTATTTTATTTTTCCTTGATGGTGTGTGTGTGTAAGCAGAAAATTGATGATGAATCAGTTTCTGAGCAAGTAAGTATTACTTCTGGCTCCTGTTTTTTTCCAAAAAGGATTTTTGTGGCAAGTCAAAGTAAGTCTGCTTTTAAATATAGTGCTTTATATATTCAGAAGAATTCATAGTTGCATCTTTTTCAATGCTTAAAAATGTATGTAAGTATATGTCTTCATGTGTATATGCAAGTATAATATCCATACCTATACCCACACATTGTATTCAAATTATACTTGAAAATGCATATATAATCTTTCAAATACAGTTTAAAATGTATAAAAATCCTATATACCTACACATATATTTTTATTCTTTCAGGTACAATTTGAGTAGGAGGCAGAATTTTAAATACAAAAGCAGGATACAGAGTGTTACATATGCAAAGTACTAAGATATAGAACTTAAATTTATAAACATTTTACAAAATAATTCATAAATCTTCAGCATGTCAGGTGTTTCATATGGAGAAACATTTTAAACTCCCAGTTTAATAAGCATTACACTTGAAGTCTCAGAAGAAAATCAACTGAGCTAGCAAAAGCCAAAGGATTTTTATGCATATGGAAATATTACAAGCAAGGAGGAAACAAAATAATTTTTGTTTTTTTGTTAGGACTGGCATTATAATAAATGCTATATCTGTTTCATACTCCTTAGGGGTAACATGTATTAAAAATATATACTCTAATTACTAATCACACATACTTAGTTCAGACTATATGCATATAACACCATTAATTCTGAAATGTAACATAAATTCAGTTAGCCAATGTAAAAATATGCAAAAATAAACCTATTGAAAATGAACACTAACATATCTTTCCACATACAGAATTATTAACCCATTATTTTATTAAAATTTAAAATTATAGAACATGTCCTTCCTTAAAATTTAAATAACACTCAAATTGTTTTATACTTATTTTTTAATAAAACAGATGGAACTATAGAAATAAATAAGGATAGCAGAGATAAGAGAGAAATGGAAAGAAGGAAAGAGAAGCAAAATAATTATTTTTAAAAATGTCACTAAAGGGTCACCTATCTCACAGGGGTTATGTGGAAAGTTTTTTATCTATGATCCTGCTTCTTGATGAGACTCTTCCTGGTACCTAGTCAAGCCAGAGTCCAAGTGATATTCAAAAAGCCTTTAAAATTCACTAAGCGAGAACCTCGAACTCATGGAAAGAAAGGATAAATTCAAAGTAGAAGAGATTTATCTTTGTAAAGTATGAAGTAAAGACACCAGTGCCTGTGTCTCTCTGAATCTAACTCAATGTGACAAAGAAAATTAGAAACAGAAAATAAAACTTCATCCTCATTAAAACAGTTATCAATAATCCCAAGTCAAAGCACAAAAGAACGAGATGACAAATATTGTGAAAGGACCAAGATAAGAGCAGATATGAAGAGCAGGTAGGTGCCTGCTGCTGGAGTAAGCCAGCAGAAAGGGCACAAAAATAGTTCTCAGAGTAGGAAACTGATGAAAAATTTTAAAAAACAAGAACAAAAATTAAAAAAAAAAAAACTTGCTTGAAATATAAGGCTGGGCCAATTTTCCATCAAAGAGTGTTTGGGGTAGAAGAAAAGACACTGGCAGAATTTGGAATTTCAGAGACATGCAACATTGAGGGCCCATGAAGGAAAATCAGCAGTCCTCTTGCTACCGTTACTCACTGGGGTGACGAAAAATATATCCATTCTCCCTCTCTCCCACCTCTCTCACACACATACACATGCATATGCATATATGTGTTCACACACAAGCAATTGAAAAACCAATATTTTCCTCTGAGCCAGGGAAGATTCTGCTTGTTTCTCATTGACAAGGACATTGTGTTGACTCACACATGTTCCCACAAATACTAAGGTTTTGAAGAACTAAATTTAAAGATAAGAAAAACTTAGAAAGGAATTAGTGCAAAATAGACTGTTGTGTTTGTGTGCAAATGTAAATGTAAAAATAAATGAGTATGAAAAGAGCCAGACATCTTATGTAAGCATTATTTTACCAAGCATATTAAAATTACAGCTAGATAATTTTAAGACAAGTATAAATATTACTATACAACAAAATATTTAAGGAGATATAAAAGACTCAGGATATATATTAGTTAATAAAATGAGAGGAATCCCAATGGCAGAATTCCAGAAAAAATAGAGGATAAATTAAATGCCAGTATTCACTGGCCCTTTTGTTTCCTCTCCATGATAGCAGTGCAAATGCACTGCTTCTAGTCTGCCATCTTGACCCAACATCCCTTTAAATGTATTTTCTAACTCATTCCCTAGCTTCTAGGGTGTCCTGGCATCTTAGCTATGGATATCCCAGTACCTGCAGGTCACAAGGTAACAGAGACTATGACAGTCATCTGGGTCTCCTGGAACGGAGCACACAGAGCAGTGGAGATGGACCCCAAGCTCTGGGTGGAGTAAGAGACCTGCTTTGAATTCTTTATCCAGCATCCCAACATTTCATTTTGTTTAGGATTCAAGATCCAGTATTACTATGCTGATTTGTTTCTCATCTGGAGAAACACTTCTTATTCTTGAATTTACTTTTTTTGGGGTGGGACTTTTCTTGAGGATGTGCCTATGATGTATGTTGAGTAAGACCATTTGGCTTTGCTTCTGGGTATGTTTAGTGGCTGTATTAGTCTGTTTTCACGCTGCTGATAAAGACATACTAGACACGGGGAAAAACCAAGGTTTCATTGGACTTACAGCTCCACATGGCTAAAGAGGCCTCAGAATCATGTTGGGAGGCGAAAGGTATGTCTTACATGGTGGTGGCAAGAGAAAAATAAGGAAGAAGCAAAAGGAAAAACCCCTGACAAACCCATCAGATCCCATGAGACTTAATCACTATCACAAGAATAGCACAGGAAACACCTGCCTCCATGATTCAATTACCTCCCCCTGGGTCCCTTCCATAACATGTGGGAATTCTGGGATATACAATTCAAGTTGAGATTTGGATGGGGACACTGTCAAACCATATCATTTCACCCATGGCCCTTCCAAATCTCATGTCCTCACATTTCAAAACCAATCATGTGTTCCTAACAGTCCCTCAAAGTCTTAACTCATTTCAGCATTAACTCAAAAGTCCAAATTCTCATCTGAGACAAGGCAAGTCCCTTCCACCTATGTGTCTGTAAAATCAAAAGCAAGCTAGTTATTTCCTAGATACAGTGGGGGTACAGGTATTGGGTAAGTACAGCTGTTCCAAATGGGAGAAATTGGCCAAAACAAAGGGGTTACAGGGCCCATGCAAATTCAAAATCCAGCGAGGCAATCAAATTTTAAAGCTCCAAAGTGATCTCCTTTGACTCCATGTCTCACATCCACATCACACTGGTGCAAGAGGTAAGTTCTCATTGTGTTGGGCAGCTCTGCCCCTGTGGCTTTGCAGGGTACAGCCCCCCTCCTGGCTGCTTTCACAGGCTGGCATTGAGTGTCTGTGGCTTTTCCAGGCACATGGTGCAAGCTGTCAGTGGATCTACCATTCTGGGGTCTGGATGATAGTGGCCCTCTTCTCACAGCTCCACTAGGTGGTGCCCCAGTAGGGACTCTGTATGGGGACTCTGACCCCACATTTCCCTTCCATAATGCCCTAGCAGAGGTTCTCCATGAGGACCCCGCCCCTTCAGCAAATTTTGCCTGGGCATCCAGGTGATTCCATACATCTTCTGAAATCTAGGCAGAGGTTCCCAAACCTCAGTTCTTGACTTCTGTGCCCCCAGAGGCTCACCACCATGTGGAAGCTGCCAAGGCTTAGGGCTTCTACCCTCTGAAGCCACAGCCCGAGCTGTACTTTGGTCACTTTCAGCTATGGATGGAGCGTCTGGGACACAGGGCACCAAGTCCCTAGGCTGCACACAGTATGGTGACCCTGGGCCCAGCCCACAAAACCATTTTTTGCTCCTGGGCCTCCAGGGCTGTGATGGGAGGGGATGCTGTGAAGGTCTCTGGCATGGCCTGCAGACATTTTCCCCATGGTCTTCGGCATTAACATTAGGCTCCTTGCTACTTATGCAAATTTCTGCAGCCAGTTTGAATTTCTCCCCAGAAAAAGGGTTTTTTCTTTTCTATTGCATAGTCAGGCTGCAAATTTTCCAAATTATTATGCTCTGCTTCCCTTGTAAAACTGAATGCCTTTAACAGTACCCAAGTCACCTCTTGAATGCCTTGCTGCTTAGAAATTTCTACTGTCAGATACCCTAAATCATCATTCTCAAATTCAAAGTTCCACAAATCTCTAGGGCAGGGGCAAAATTCCACCAGTCTCTTTGCTAAAACATAACAAGAGTCACCTTTTCTCCAGTTCCCAACAAGTTCTTTATCTCCATCTGAGACCACTGCAGCCTGGACCTTATTGTCCATATCACTATCAGCATTTGGGGCAAAGCCATTCAACAAGACTCTAGGAAGTTCAAAACGTTCCCACATTTTCCTGTCTTCTTCTGAGCCCTCCAAACTGTTCCAACCTCTGACTATTACCCAGTTCCAAAGTCACTTCCACGTTTTTGGGTATCTTTTCAGCAGCACCCCATTCTACTGGTACCATTTACTGTATTAGTTCATTTTCATGCTGCTGATAAAGATATACCCGAGACTGGAAAGAAAAAGAGGCTTAATTGGACTTATAGTTCTACATGGCTGGGGAGGCCTAAAAATCATGGTGGGAGATGAAAGGCACTTCTTACATGGTAGTGGCAAGAGAATAATGAGGAAGAAGCAAAAGCGAAAACCCCTGGTAAACCCGTCAGATCTCATGAGACTTAATCACTATCACAAGAATAGTGCGGGAAAGACCAGACCTCATGATTCAATTACCTCCCCCTGGGTCCCTCCCACAATACATGGGAATTCTGGGAGATACAATTCAAGTTGAGATTTGGATGGCGCACAACCAAACTATATCAGTGGAATAGACTCTGTATGATTTCTTTGGTTATACATAGTCTTCATGTGGTGGCTTTCTCAAATGCTCATTGTGGTAGCGATGTGCCTGGTGTGTCAGCAGGCCCAAGGCCTCCTAATGAGCAAGGGTGGTGTGAATAATAGTGGTAGCAGAGGTCATATGAGGCTACCTTCCCAAATGCTGTGTACTTGTGTCAGCAGATATTGAAATGGGCTATGAAGTAGATCTTAAGGCCAGAAAGTGGTACTTACAGGTGAGAGCCAGATGGCATGGTCACTAGCTCTCTACTGTAAGATGTTCTCACCTGGTCTAGATGATCTCTCATCTACACCCAAAGGTGTAATCTAAATGAAGTTCTCAGGTTCCCAGGTGGTGGGTTGGGTTGTAGAACATTCAGTGGTCCTTGTCCCACACTTTGCCTCTGAGGACAGAGGCAGCATAGCTGGGAACTGGGCCAAGCGAGCCTGCATGTGGGCCCCTAATGGTGGGTGCAAGCACCAGCCCCAGTAGGGTTCAGAGTCAGTTCTCAGGTCCCTAGAATAACTTCCCAGTGAGGAGCAGAATAATTATTGCTGGGTCTAAGACCCAGGATGGGGAATGAGAGATGGCTCAGGCTCTACAGACTAGCAAGTGGTAGTGGGACCTGCTGTGCTCTCATACTCCCAACCTAGCAGGGCTCCCTCCTATAGTCTGACTCTGGCAGAAAGTTAGAACAGTTAGCCAAAGCACTCCCAGTTTGCCTTCAGGCAGACCTATCCCAGGCCAAAAAACTTTCTGCTGGGGTCAAAACCACAGCCACTCACGTCCTCTGAAGAGGGAGCACCCAAGTACTGTGCCTGTGGCTGGAGCACATACCACATTTGCCTCTCAATTCTAGCCCTAGCGGCTTCTCCCCTGCTCAAGATCATAAATCTCTGACCTGAGACTCTCCAGACCAGTAACTGCCACTTGTGCTGGCTGGCAGGTTTCCACATAGCTCTCTATGAGCTAGGATACACAATGGCCTCATTCTACTGATGCCCAGTTCTAGGAGTGCATGCAGGATAATTTCTAGGGCTGTTCCTGCTCATAGACTTCTGATGGCTCCCCAAGTTAGATCCAGAGCTTGGTTGGGACAAGGATCTCCGTTAAAGCCTGGATTGCCCAGCTTCCCAGTGGGAATGTGCATCATGGAGGCAATCACTCTCTATCTCATGCACTGGGGATTCACTCACAATTTTCTGCTGGAGCCTGCCACATGAGTTGTTACCTGCATTTTTTTTCTAAGTGCCCAAAGTTTTCTTTAACTCTTATGTTGATCTCCCGTGTTCCTTTTTGCACAGAAGTTCACAGTGTGAATCTTTACACACAATTTTGCTATTTCTAAGTAGGTGAGGTATACTAACAAAGCCTCCAATTAGCCATCTGGTGAAAGAAAGGTGTTTAAAAACTTTGAAAAAGAGATAGACCCTAAAATGTAGGTATTTGTAAAGAATTCCTATACCAAGACATATGTTAATTGTGATTTACTGTGAAAAGCAAGAGCAAATATAAAGACTGTATAGGTGATATACATCATAATTTTTTTACAAAAGAAAGCAGAGTTATATTTTCTCATTCTGAAGTCAAAGAAGAATTTTATAGCTGAATCTTTTAGTGTAGGACATTGGGAAACATAATGGACTGTGTCTTGATGTATGGCTTTGCAATAGGTATAGAAATGTTCAAATGCACATCTTTTAAACTGATTCTGCATGAAAATTGAAGGCAAAATGTAACATGCTAACTTTGTATGAAAAAAAGGATTATTAGCTTGAATAATGTGCTCTAGATACAGATCTAGCAGAAACACATAAAATGGATTCCTTAGTTTTATGTGAGCTCTGTTTGTCAGCTGGCTTATCATTTTGAAAGCTGATAGTTACTTGGGGCATGCATTGGAAATACCCACAGATTATTTAGCAAAACAACATTGATCTGAGAAGAAAGCCCTCTACAAGAAAAGAAATATCCCTAAATCAAACTAGCAATACGAAATTTACTTACCTAGAAATACACTAATAAAAGTTATTGATTACTTACGGGATCAATTCTATAGATTGAAACAATTTAGAATAATAAATACAAAAATAAAACTTTTCACCATTAAATTTATGTCAAAACTCCCCAGCATAAGAAAAACCACAACATTGAACAACACTTTCATCACTGATTTGGCAAGGAATTACAAGTGACAATAAAAAATAATGTAAAATCTTAAGGGTTCTGGTGTAAGAAGTCCTAAATTCTATATGTCTTCTAATAACATGTCATTCAAAAAGCCAACTGATCTATATAATTTTTTATATCCTCATATAAGAAACATAAATAATATCAGTATATTATCTGGCCATAGTTATAATAAAAGTCAAATTAAAGTTTCTATGAAACCCATTTATTAAGATAAACATAGTAAATAGATAATTTAATTTACATTTAAAGATTTATCATGCTGAAAAAAAGTATCGATGTTTTGAAATAGTTTATCAGAAATTATTACAAAAGGAAAATTTTCAAAAGCCCAACAAATATCAGGGTGTAAGAGGGTGGAAATGAACTGTGAATGGGGCACAAGAAAACTTTCTAGGGTGATGGACAAGTTCTATATTTTGGGTTCAGTGGTAGTTACACAAGTAAGTGCAATTGCCAAAACTCCTTAAATTGTATATGTAAAATCTTTGCATTTTATTATGTGTAATCACAATAAAAAATGTCCAAAAGCTATTGAATACCTTATGAAAAGTCTATTTCTCTGAAAACATTGCCTCCCCCTTCCCCATAAAAAGAAAGAGTAAGGGGAAAAGTCTACTTCAAAACATAAGAAAAATGCAGGACCTTAATTATATCATTTTTTTAAGAACTTAATATCAAATTTTGATTATCTTTCAAAAAAAGAAAATACAGATTTTGCAGCAAATAATATTCTCATGTACATTTTTCCTTTATTTCCATATGTGATTACCTTTCTTCCACAGTTCAATACAAATAATTTTACTCACAAATACCATAATCCTAAATTTCACATTTTGTGTTTGTTATAGTCATGGTCATTGCCCTCCCATGCAACATTGAATCTGAAACAAACAGTAACTAATGGCTTTCAATTCATTTCTAATGAGCCATTGCTGAATATATCTGCATCATTCTGGTTTTGTTTCATGGTATTATGTTTTTACATTTTTCTTAAATTTTACGGTTTCTAGTACTTTGCATTAAAACAATTCATCATCTTTAAAAACAAATGTTAAAAAAGAAGAAAACAAGCAAAATCTATTCTTAGATATAGTACTTTTTAAAAGTCCATTTTTTTTAAATTTTAGTTTATTTTTAATTGACAAATAATAAGGCAACACTTTTAATCTGAACCTGGTATTATGGTTCTATGTGAAATAATGAGATAACCTAATACGGAATGATTTTTTTCTAACTACACCTCTAAACAAGCAAAATTATCTTTGAATATGTTTCTATGCAGTTCTGTGAATAAAATTTAAAGATTTTATGTATGGCTATGCTAAATTATAATCTTCTGGGCTTCAATAACCATAAGATATGTTTTCATAACTGCACTCAGGAGACATCAGAAGGTGTTGGGGTTGAATTGTATCTCCCCAAAAGACCTTGAGGTCCTAATCACCAGGATCTCAAAATGTGGCCTTTTTTGAAAATAGAGTCTTTACAGTGATATTCAAGTGAAAGTGAATCCATTAGGGTGGAAACTAATTCAATAGGACCACTGTCTTTTAAAAAAGGGGGAAATTTTGACACAGAGATAGGCCCTCACACAGGAAGAAAACTACAAAAATTGAAGGCTGAGACGAGGGTGATTCTTCAGAAGCCAAGGAATGCCAAAGATTGTCCCGGCAAAGTAATACAGAAGGTATACAGGGAGCTTTTTACAATTACTATGATGCCTGATAAAACTGTCTCTTCCTCCATTCTTTCAACTCAGTTTCGGTGAAATAAGAGAGTTCATTTATTCGTTCAAAATAAGGTCTTTAATACCTTTTCTGTTTATCACTGCCTGTCTTCAAATAATATGCCACTTCCTGTAAAACATAATAGCCTTACAACAAGATACTGCGCTTTCCCCTTTTCTTCCTTTGTGCTACTGTTATCAAAAAGCAATTTTACTTAATCAGTTAATTCTAAGGCCTATTTGTACAATAATTATTTGACCAATAATTGGTGGTAGGATGTATTTATCTGTCAAAGAAAGTATACTTAACTCCTGAGTTACTCCTTTTTGATAAAATTTGAACTACATGAGGTTCCAACTTTTCCAGTGAGAAAATAATAATTATTTAGTCTTTCACAAATTTGTTAAACCTTGGGAACTGAGAGATATCATACATATCAACATATGTTGCCACTGGCAACGTATGTATGATTATATACTATAAGCAGGATCAGATGATGATGATCTCAAACCATTGATGTGGAGTCACACCTGTCTTGTTCTGGTATTTAGATTTACTACTTTTTAACACTGTGATTTCTGCATAAGTTATGGAAAATATCTAAGTTTTTGTTCTTTCATATATAAAATAAACATAAATAAAATCTGACTGAGAGATTTGCTCAAGAACAAAATGATACAAACTGTAAGTGTCTGCTATAGATAATTGCTTTAACTACTTGTGTGAATTTACTGAATCTGTCCAAAAGATAATTTGATAAAAACTACTCGAATATTTAATGTAGACACACTTTGATCCAGCAATTACACTTATAGTAATTTATTCTACAAATAAACATGCACACATATATACAGAGGCATATATAATTCCTCAAATAATAGATTATAATTGTAAAATATTAAAAATTCCCTGTGTCTGTTATATCTGTAAACTACAGTGTAGCTATACCATAAGAGGATGAGTGATCTACCTACCCACACATATTTTGTTCAAACCTCTGGTTTTTGTGAAGGAAAAATCTTTTAACTCTTAAAGATAGATATTGTGCCATAGATTGCTATTGCCTGAACTAAAATTTTGTCATGGCTTTGCTTTTATATTAGCACTTAGGACTTCTATGCATAAATAAGGTAAAAAAAAAAAAAAGCAAAACTATATCTCTGGTAACACACTAAAACTTTCATAGTTTTTATTTGATGTGTTAAGATATACATAAATAATCACAAGTTTTTAACTTATTAAATGTCAGACTTTTTCAGTTATTATATCCATTAAAAATTTTTAAACATATTTTTATAAGAGATGAAAATTTTAATGCATAGTGCTTCGTGATTTAAGGTATTTATTTAAATACTCATAAAATACAAACTAAGGAAAAAAATGCTTACAGTCATCTGGGAGCAAACATTCACGTTGTCTGAAAGTCAGCTTTGTAGTGTCCATAAGAAATGCAGGCCAAAGCATCAACACAAATGCCAACTGCACAGGCAGCAAAGAGCCAGATGCTGTTGGCAAAACATGCTCCAGAGTGTGGCATCTAGGTCCAATAATGGCCATACAGAGCCCCATCTGTAGCTAAAGCTGTTGACTCTGCTTTGGGGGAAGAAAAATCAGAAATAAAGAAGGCAGTTAAATTTTAAACCATGCCAGGAATAGCAGAAGGCAGGTTGCAGTCAGCATTCAAATTACATCTCTAGCCCAATTTGCTTTTTAATGTCTTGAAACTGTGTAAACACTAAACTATGTTAACTCCAGTTGTTTAGAGAGATGAGCACATATAGGTAGTTCAGTAACTTAGGACACACAAATCAGCTAAATAGATTTGATATTCCATCAGACGTTCATTTATCTAATTTTTTTCTCAAGGAATATAAGCATATGGTCCATGAAATGCAATTCTAATTTGATCTATTAAAATATGCAATTTTAAGTGTTCATTATGGTATATAATTTTCTTCAAATAGCATAAAATTTAAGACTCTTCTTTACAATTTTTATAATATTTTATTAGAATAACTCTTCACAAAGTTAAATAGGATATTCATGTATCCTTCACTGAGACTCCTTAAAGTTTTGATCAGTGGAAATTTGTGGGAAAGCTACAAAGAACCTTAAGCCTTAATCAAATAAAGTTTTTCAAAATTATAAAGAGATGATCAAAATAATCTCTTTTTAGTGTTCTTCATTTGTTGTACATATAAATATATAAAATGGAATTAGTTGATATCCAGATGATTAAAAAGATTCATCATTTATAAGATGCCACACTAATCTTATCTACGCATATATTTTTGAAAACAAGATCAATGTTTTAAATAATAAAAACTAATGATATTTAGAGTGAACTATATATCAAAAAGTTAACTAAAACCTTGTGAACAGAATATTATTTATCACCATAACCCTATGAGACATTACTATTGTTGATTCTACTTTCTAGCTAAGGAAACTGGAAGCTTGCAAATGTAATGTAAACTTACTTATCCCAATTCACACCAACCCTTAGAGACAGAATCAAACTTAATATGCAGACACTGCAGACACTGTGATTGTAGAACCCATATTTATTCTCCTTCTCCCCAATAAGATGAAAATAAAATATAACTTGATAGAATCATTTCTGTAATAGCAGAGGAAGAACTAGTCAAACATATGCTCTTCCATAAAAGAAACTTGTACATTGATAAATACAGTTAAAATAAGCTGTTTCAGAACTGTGTAAATGAACTAAAGGCTTGAAACAATCTCCGTGTTTATTCAAGAAAAATGATTGAATCTCATAAGCCTAATCAGCTTCGTGGTTGTAAACAACCATCCCTCTCTCCCCAGCTCTTCAATGGACTTGAAATCCAGTATCATTGCAATAATGGTAGCTGAGAAACCAGCAACCTAATAGCCAGTGGAGGGGGAGGGGATAGTACAGGTATGCATTTGACTCAAAAGACCCTTCCCAAGGAATGTCACTATCTCATTGGTTTGACAGCACTCTGAAAAACTCCATTCTCAGGGACTGACTTTATTTGACCTGACTAAAAATTCACTCTTATAAAAAACCATATATCTAGGGAATTTGTTAAAAATAATCAGTGGCAATTGCTTAATATCACAGTGTTTGAGGCAATAATTCCAGTTGAGGGCAACTCTAGGTTGATCAATATAATCAAAGATTTAATAACTCGGGAATTAGATGTACCTAGAAGTCTTTGAAAGCTAGAAAAAATCCTGGAAAACTAGAAAACATCACAGCATGCAAGTCTATAAACAGGCCTAAGAAAGATATAAACAGCCCTAATCTCTGATCTCTGACTAACCTTGAGGCTCTATACAAGCAGGAAGTAAAGAATAAAGTACAGTTGTTAACCGCCCGGCTGAGCATTGAAGACATGTCTCAACACACACACAGAGTCCTTTAGTAAAGGCTGGAAGATGTTTTAGTTCCAAAAATCTAAGAAAAATCTCTGTCAAATGATTCATTTTAGCTGACCACTAAGTTAATCAAGCAGAGACTAAAATGGCCACACATGGTAAAGAACAATCCCAGTGAAACACTAGACAAATAGTAGAAACAACAAAAACAAAAACACTAGCTACAAGGAAAGAGCGAGATTTGATTTCCAGATGTACCAAGTTATGCTATTTAAAATGTCAAGTTACCAGAAAATATTATAAGACATACAAAGAAATAAAAGTATGGGCCATGCACAGAAATAAAACCAGTAAATAGAAACTGCCTTTGAGGACACCCGAATATTGGATTTACTTGACAAATATATTAAGTCAGCTATGGTAAACTTGTTCAAAGGGAAATATAAACTATTATATAATCAATTAAGGAAAGTAGGAGATTGATGTCTTACCAAATCAGTAATAAAAATAAAGGAAGAAATTATTTAAAAATTAAAAAACAAATAGAATTTCCAGAGTTGGAAATTATAAAAACTGAAAAACAAATGTAAAAGAGAAAAACAAACAACATCATCAAAAAGTGGGCAAAGGATAGGAACAGATACTTCTCAAAAGGAGACATTTATGTGGCCAACAAACATATGAAAAAAAGCTTATCATCACCGGTCATTAGAGAAATGCAAATCAAAACAACAATGAGATACCATTTCACGCCAGTTAGAATGGCAATCATTAAAAATCAGTAAACAACAGATGCTGGAGAGGATGTGGAGAAATAGGAATGCTTTTACACTGTTGGTGGGAGTGTAAATTAGTTGCACCACTGTGGAAGACTGTGGCGGTTCCTCAAGGATCTAGAACTAAAAATACCATTTGAGCCAGCAATCCCATTACTGGGTATATACCTGAAGGATTATAAATCATTCTACTATAAAAACACATCCACACATATGTTTATTGCAACACTGTTCACAAAGCAAAGACTTGGAACCAATCCAAATGCCCACCAATGATAGATTGGATAAGGAAAATGTGGCACATATACAGCATGAAATACTCTGCAGCTATAAAAAAGGATGAGTTTATGTCCTTTGCAGAGACATGGATGAAAATGGAAACCATCATTCTCAGCAAACCAACACAGGAACAGAAAACCAAACACTGCATGTTCTCACTCATAAGTGGGAGTTCAACAATGAGCACACAGGGAGGGGAACATCACACACCAGGGCCTGTTGGGGGGTCAGGGGGATAGTGGAGGCATAGCATTAGAAGAAATACCTAATGTAAATAATGGGTTGATGGGTGCAGTAAACCACCATGGCATGTGTATGGCACATGTAGACCTATGTAAAAAACCTGCACATTCTGTACATGTATCCCAGAACCTAAAGTGTATTTAAAAAAAAAAGTTATTGGAAAAAATAAAATAATTACTAATTGAGCAAAACAAGAGACTTAATTTGGCAGAAGAAAGAAGTAGTGAACATAAAGATAAGTTTATTAAGATAATTGTGTCTGAGGATCATCAGAAAAAAAAAAAATAAATGAGTAGATCCTCAGAGATCTACTCACATATGAGTTCCAAAAGGAAAAGGGATAGATAAATGCTTTGAAAAATTAATGGCCAAAACTTTCTGAATTTTATGAACAAATGTTGATCTATACATCCATGAACCTCATCAAACTCAAAGTAGAATAAATTGAAAGAGATTGAAAGTTAATCTTGATAGTCAAACTGTAAAACACAAAGAGATAATAGTGATAGCATCGAGAAAAAAAGTGATTTATTACATACAAGGATCCACATAAGAATAACAATTGACTTCCCATCAGAAGCCACCATGTAGATAAGAAAGCAGCAGAATGATATATTTGAAGTGCTAAAAGAAAAAAAAAGACTATCAACCATGAATTCTATATCCTACAATGCTACCTTCTAAATTAAAGCAGAAATTAAGACATTTTCAGATAAACAAGAACAGGAAGATTTCATAACTAGCAGACTAACATATAAAGAATAGTAATGATAGTCCTTTAGGTTAAAATGAAAAGAAACTATAGAATCTTAATTATTCACACATAAAAATCATGAGATCCAGTAATGGTAACTATATTAGTAAATATTAAAACCAGTATAAATATGTTTTGTTCATAACTCTTTTCTCTGTATATGATTTAAAAGATGGAGCATAAAACCATAATTATAACAGTTTGTTGATGGGCTTATAATGTATAAGATATAATTTGTATCACAATAATACAACAAGGGAGTAAAAAAAGGGGAGCGATGGTGGAGCAATATTTTTGCACATTATTAAAAATAAGTTGCTATTAATGCTATGTAATTGCTTTATCTTAAGAGGTTACTTATAATCTATAGGTCAACCATTAAAAAATTTTTAAATAATACAATAAATGTAACAAGGGTGTTAAAGTGGTATATCAGAAAAAAATATCTATTTAACACAAAGTAAGGCAATAATGGAAGAAGGCAGGAGCAAAAGAGAAGAAGACATGTAGAAAACAAATGGCATAATAGCAGAAGTAAACTCTACCTTATCAGTAATTACAGTAAATGCAAATTGAGTAAACATTCCAATCAAAAGACAAATAATGGCAGAATGTGCTTAATGAAAAAATTGTTCAACTATATGCTATTTGTAATAGATATACTTTGTATTCAATAGTGAAAACTAAATTCATAGCAAAAGGAAGGAGAACATAATGAAAATTAAAGCATAAATTAATAAAGCAGAGAATAAAAAAGCAATAGAATAAGACGATGAAATCTAAAACTGGTACTTTCCAAAATTGAAAAACCATTAACTAGAATGATCAAGAAAAAACAGAGAAGACCCAGATTACAAGAATCAGAAATGAAAGAGAAGAAAATACTACACTCTTCCAAAAACAAAAAAGGATTCAAAGAGAATACTAAACAATTACATGCTAACCAATTATAAAGGCTAAATGAAATAGATAACTTTACAGAAAGGTAAAACCACTGAAAGTAACCCCAAAAAAGTATAGCATATCAATAAACTTACAATAAGCAAAGAGATTTAGTAATAAAAATGTGTTCCACAAAATAAGTACATGAGTAGATTGCTTTACCAGTGACTTTACCAAATGTTTACAAAATAATGAACACCAATCCTTCTGCAACTGTTCCAAAAGAGAAGGGGAAAATTCTTAACATGTTCTATGTGGCTAATATTACCCAGTCTAAATCCAGTCAAAGATATGACAAAAAAAGAAAAATACAGATCAATATGCCTTAGGAATACAGACCCCAAATTCCTTCGTGAAGTAGTAGCAAATGGAATTCAGCAACATATACAAAGAAATATACATTATGACCAATTGGGATATATATTAGTTCTGCAAGGTTGGTTTTAAAATAGAAAACCACTAAATGCAATATACAATATTAATAGAATATAAGACAAATTACACATATAAACAGCTTCATTGATAGCATTTGAAAACATTCAACACATTTTATAAAAAACAAAACAAAAAAAACACTCAACAAACCAGAAACAGGAGGGAATGTCCAAAATCTGGTAAAGTGTCCCATGAAAAATCTACAGCTAACATCATACTTTATGGTGAAAGACTGCTTGATTTTCTTTTAAGCTCAGGAACAAGACAAGGATATTTAGTCTGTCATTTCTAAATTCAACATTGTACTGGAAGTTGTTGGGATAATTAACCATAAAACAGAAAAAACGTATCAATATTGGAAAGGTAGGAGCAAAATTGTCTCCATTATCAGATATTAAAAATCCTAAGGAATCGACCAAAAATTATTATAACTAATAAATAAGTTTACTGATGTTGAAAAATACATCATCAATATACAAAAATCAGTGCTGTCTCTATACACTAGCAAAGAACAATCTGAAAATGGCATGAAGACAATTCCATTTCTAATAACATAAAAAGATTCAAATTCTTAAGAATAGATTCTAAGAAGTACAAGTATACATAGAAAACAATAAAATGTTATTGAAAGAAATTAAAGAAGATTCAATAAAATCTCTATTAAAGTTATGGCTGCCATTTTCTTCAGAAAGTAACAAGCTGATACTAAAATTCATATGGAAGTACAAGGATCCCAGTTTAGCAAAACAATGATGGAACAAAAAAATAAGTTGGATTCATATTTCCTGACTTCAAACTTACTAAAAGCTACAATAAGAGGGTGTGGTATTAGAATAAAGATAAATAGAATAGAGTGTCTAGAAATCCTTACAAGTTTGTCTAATTCATGTTAAAGTTACCAAGATAATTTAATATGGAAAGAATAGTATTTTTAAGAAATTATCCTGAGACAACTGGATATTCATGTGTAGAAGAATGAGGCTAGACCTTTACCTCACACCACACACATAAAAATTAACTAACTCAAAATGGATTATATCTCAATATAAGAGCTAAAAATATAAAGTTTATAGAAGAAAATACAGAAATAAAATTATTGTAATCTTCAGTTAGACAACAATTTCTTAGCTATGATATGAAAAGCAAAAGTGGCAAAAGAAAATGAGTCAATTGGTTGTCCTCAAAATTAAAATTGTTTGTGCCTGAAAGGACACCATGAAGAAAAAGATAACTCACATAATGGAAGAAAATATCTGCAAATCATATTTGATAATTGGCTTGTATCCAAAATATATAAAATTTCTTACAACTAAGATAAAAAGTACATAACTTCCATTCCCAAATGAGCAAATGATATGAGGAGATATTCTCCCAAAAAGAGATACACGAGGTCAGAAAGCACATGTTAAGATGAGCTGTATTATTAGTCCTTAGGGAGATGAAAATCAAATGTGCATTGAAATACCACTTCACACCTACTAGAAGGGTTAAAAAGACAAACATCAACAAATATTGGCAAGATGTGGAGAAGTTGACACTCTCATACACTGCTGGTGGTACTGCAAAAATTATACATTCACTTTGGAAAAGAGTTTGGAAGTTCCTCTAAAAGTTAAGCACGGAGTTACTCTATGATCCAGCAATTCTACTCTAGTTTTATATGAAAAATAATTGAAAATATATGTCTGGACATGTATTGCACATGTTTATAGCAGCGTTATTCATAATAGTCAAAAAGCTGTAATAATCAACATGTTCATCAGCTGAAAAATAAACAAATTTGCTGTAACTTTATGATGTAATGTTATCTGGCCATAAAAAAGAAACAAAGTCCTTATACCTGCTATGACATAAATCTTGAAAATATTATGCTAAGTCAAACAAACCAGTCACCAAAAAACATATATTGCATGATTCCATTTATATGAAATGTCCAGAACAGACAAATCCTAGAGATAGAAAGTCGATTAGGGGGACTTTATTTATTTCAAGGGGGAAGAAGGAAATGGGGAGAGGCTATGGTAATGGTATGAGTTCCTTTGGAATAATACAAGTATTCTAACATTAGATAGTGGTGATCGTTGTACTTCTCTACTAATCTACTAAATCTATAGTAGTTCTCTCCTTTTCCATGGTTTTGCTTTCTGGTTTCAGTTACCAGCAGTCAACCATGCTCTAAAAATAGATGAATATAGTATAATAAGATATTTTGAGAGAGAGAGAGAGACCACATTGACACACTTTTATTATAGTATGTTATGATTTTTCTATTTAATTAGTAGTTATTGTTGTTAATCTCTTAATGTGCCTAACTTATATTTAAACTTCACCATAGTTATATGTAGAAAAATACATAATTTATATATAGATGGTCCCCAACTGGTTTGACGTGATGTCTTGTCTTTACAATGGGATACAAGCAATTTACATTAAGTAGAAACTACACTTCAAGTACGCTTACAACAATTATGTTTTTTTGCTTTCAGTGGAGTATTCAATAAATTACATGAGATATTCAATAATTTATTATAAAATAGGAATTGTGTTTTTCTCCACCGGTAAGTTAATGTAGGTTCTGAGCATGTTTAAGGGAGGCTAGGATAAGCTATGATATTCAGTAAGTATATTAAATACTTACAAGTACATTTCCAACTTACAATTTTTGTCAATATACAATGGGTTTATCAGAAAAATAACCCTATTGTAAGTTAAGGGATATGTGTAACCCTGTATAGAGTTCGGTGCTATCTTTGATTTTCAGACATCCACTGGGGGTCTTGGAACATATCTCCCTTGGAATAGTAAAGGGGGACTATTGTACTGAATTGTACACCTAAAAAGGTGAATTGTATGGTGTGTTAATTATGTCTCAATAAAATTATTATTTAGAAAGATAACTAGGTAAGGAAATTCCTAAGTTGTAAGTCATCCTATTTATATGCAACATATGGAATACATACATTATGCTCATCTCATTAATATAGCATATTTAGTGACTGCTCTTTTCTCTTTACAATCTAGAAAAGCCAATATGAATATAATGTTCATATTAATACATTATCTTTATAATCACAAAGAAGAAGCACATTCAGAAAATCTGATTCAGCTAAACTTTAAATTTTATATCCAGATAAAATGCAACAAATATCTGAAATATGAAAATAAATAAAGCAAATAATATATCAAAAATCTTAGGAATGATGAAATGACTAAGAGTTTGTCTTAATTTAGGTAACAAAATCTCCTGAAACATTTATACATTTAAATCACTAGGAGTTCACAATAAGCCATGTCAGGGTTATCTAGAAAGACTGATTATGTGTCATGAATATTAAAGTATTTTGAATTAAGCCTTGTAGATGTTGTTTATTTTGTTTTCAATTTTTAAGACTTCTATATCAAATGCGATACTTTTATTTGAATAAATTAATACCATGTTGGACAATAAATTAATATTTGAGTCCTCTCATTTTGTTGGGATATATAAGAATATTTTGAACCAATAGGTGGACAAACATAAGTGATGTATTTCATACACACACACACACACATACACACGTGTATTTAACTCATATGTATAAGACATTGTTTTGGGAAGGAGCAAAGTAGCTTCTGATAGCCAGGATATTCAGGAGCTAGCCATATAGTATAAAGCAGGTTTAGAGCTAGGTGTAAGTGTTCTTCTGATGACCATTTCAACAATTTCATAGAACATCAGTATCAGACATGGCTAATCTATGCAAATAAGAGATCACAAAAACTAGACTAACTTATAATCATATCAAATAGAGACAAAACCAGGAACATCACCCAAACAAAAGACTAACAAAACAATCCCCTGTCATGGCTAATATAAGTAATTGCTACCTCTTTTGAAAACATTGGCTTTCACTTCTTTCTTGTCTTTTCCTCCATCCTCCTAGGTAAGACTTACCATAAACCTAATAATAAAATTCTGCTCCCTTCTTGACAACTTATCCAGAGCAAAGACGCACTCTTTGAAACCATCCCCCAAAATACAAGTAGCAAGCTCAAGTCGGTAAGTCCTTTCTAACATCCTTTTATTTAGATATCCCTGTGGATCTACATGATGTGTTTTCTCCCTTGTTGCAATGAGTTATAAACCCAACTTTTGCAACCCTAGGTGTGTTCCCAGTGGTGTTTGTCTGGTGACTGCCAACAGCGTCAACGCACACATACACAAATGCATATACAAGTTATCTTAAGAAATTATAGGAAGAGCTAAACGCCAAAAAAAGGATATATCAGAGTCTCAATGAAAGAAATACTAGAAAATTTATAGTACATATTATAGGTTATAATTAATTGATGTAAGAAAAATAAAACATAGATAACAATGAATATTATGTTTTTAGTTCATCAAAAGTTTATTATTTCTCCTAATATACAGGTGGAAAGGTTATTAATATCAATTTGTGTTCATACATCAACTTAATAATTGCTAATGTCACAAAAATGTCTCTGGGTCTTTTTATTTTTATATATCTTTAACTAATCCTAACTATTGGCATTGTGAGTTTTCCTGTATTACCAAAATTATTTATTTATCTTTTTTTGTCACATAGTATCTATGCCATTATTGCCAGCTATTGTGGAATTCAATTTAGTAAAGCAAACTGCCTACTGTTGAACAGTCTGCACCTTATAACCCACTTTAATCACCAAAAAATTAGAAACATTTGTGAAAAGTTTTACAGGCATGAGATAATCCAGAATTCTCAACCTTAATCACAAGGCAAAAGAGAATGTATGATTTATTTTGGAGGACATTCTGAAATAATTTTAACATTTTCCTTTGTAAAATAATCATCTGAGTGTGTTTGTATGCAATTCATCTGCTTCTGAACAAGAAAAGGATTTAGTTATGATATACTTGATTATGCATCTACATAAGAGATGCAATGTATACCAAACAAATCTAGGATTAAAAATTATTTACCAAGGGCAGGGCATGGTGGCTCATGCCTATAATCTGAGCACTTTGGGAGGCCGAGGCGGGCAGGTCACTTGAGATCAGGAGTTCGAGACCAGCCTGGCTAACATGGTGAAACTCATGAAACTCCATCTCTACTACAAATACAAAAATTATCCAGGCATGATGTCAGGCACCTGTAATCCTAGCTACTCGGAGGCTGAGGCAGGAGAATTACTTGAACCCAGGAGGTGGAGGTTTCAGTGAGCCAAGATCATGCCACTGCACTCCAGCCTGGGAAACAGAGTGAGAGTCTGCCTTAAAAAAAAAAATTTACAAATATATACATGGTTATTAAGCTTTTGGAATAATAGCAATAGCTACTAAGAATTTCTTTTTCATGTGTATGCATCATTTTAGATTTAGGGAGTACATGTGCAACTGTTACATGGATATATTGCATGATGCTGGAGTTTGGGGTACAAATGATCCCATCACCCAGGTAGTGAGCATAGTATCCAACAGTCAGTTTTTCAACCCATACTTACCTCCTTCCCTTCCCACTCTAGAATTCCCCAGTGTTTATTACTGCCATCTTTATGTCCACGAGTACCCAGTGTTTAGCTTCCACTTATAAGTGAGAACATATGATATTTGGTTTTATGTTTCTGTATTAATTCACCTAGAATAATGGCCTCAAGCTACATCCATGTTGCTGCAAAGAACATGACTTTGTTCTTCTTCGTGGCTGCATAGTAGTCCATGGTGTATATGAACCACATTTTCTTTATGCAATCCCATGTTGATGGGAACCTAGGTTAGTTCTATGTCTTTGCTATGGTGAGTAGCACTGAGATGACTACATGAGTGCATGTATCTTTTTGGTAGAATGATTTATTTACTTTTGGATATATTCCCAGTAATGGGATTGGTGGGTGAAATGGTAGTTCTATGTTAAGTTTTTGAGAAATCTCCAAACTGCTCTCCACAGTAGCTGAATTAATTTATATCCCAACAACAGTGTTTAAACGTTCTCTTTTCTCCAATGCCTCATCAGCATCTGTTGGTTTTTTAACTTTTTAATAATAACAATGCTGATGTGTGTGAGATATTGTCTCATTGTGGTTTTAATTTGGATTTCTCTGATTAATGATGTTGAGCATTTTTTTCATATGTTTATGGGGCACTTGTTAAATGCATATCTCAAAATGTCAGAAAGATATCAAACTAATGATCTAATATCATACTTGGAAAACCAGAAACAAGAGCAAACTAATTCCAAACCTAGCAAAAGAAAAGAACTAAAATCAGAGCAGAACTGAACAAAATTAAGACCCCAAAATCCAGGGAAATAATCAACTTAAACAGAAGTTGGTTTTTTGAAAGCATAAACAAGATTGATAAACCACTGTCTACATTAACAAAGAAAAAACGACAGAAGATCCAAATAAGTACAGTCAGAGATGACAAAGGAGACATTACAACTGATCTCACAGAAGTAGAATGATTCTGAGAGACCCTTATGAACACCTCCATACACATAAACTAGAAAATCTAAAGGAAATGGGTAAATACCTGGTAACACACAACCTCTCAAGATTGAATGAGAAAAAAATTGAAATCCTGAAAACACCAAGTTTTGAAATTGAATCAGTAATTTAAAAAAAACGACCTGCCAACAAAATAAAGCCCCAGACCAGATGGATTCACGCCAAATTTTACTAGATGTAAAAAGAAAAGCTGGTACCCATTCTACTGTAACTCTTCCAAAAAAAAAAAAAAAAATGAAGTCGAAGGAACTCCTCCCTAACTCACTCTATGAACCAGTATTATCGAGATACCAAAACCTGGAAAAGATACAACACAAAAAGAAAACTACAGGCCAATACACCTTATGACTCTCAACAAAATACTAGGAAGCCAAATATGGCAGCACATCAAAAAGTTAATTCTCCAACTAAGCTTCATTCCTGGGATGAAACTGTTTCACCATACACAAATCAATAAATGTGATTCACTGCATAAACAGAATTAAAAACAAAAAACACATGATGATCCCAATAGAAGTGGAAAATTCTGCTATGATATTCAACATCATGTTAAAAATCCTAAATAGATTAGGTATCTAAGAAACATATCTCAAAATAATAAGAGCCATCTATGGTAAACCCACAGCCAACATCATACTAAATGGGCAAAGTCTACAAGCATTCCCCGGGAGGACTGGAACAAGCCCAGCCTCACAACTTCTATTCAACACAGTACCGGAAGTCCAAGCCAGAGCTATCAGGCAAGAGAAATAAATAAAAGGTATCCAAAAAGTAACAAAATAAGTCAAACTATCTCTCCTTACTGATGATATGATTCTACACCTAGAAGATGCTGAAGACTCCACCAAAAGGCTCCTGGAACTTATAAAAAATTTGGTAAAGTTTCAGGACACAAAATCGATGTATACAAATCAGTAACATTTCTATGCACCAATAACATTCAAGCTGAGAGCCAAATCAAGAATCCATTTACAATATGCAATCCCATTTACAATAGCACACACACCAAAAACAAAAAACAAACAAACAAACAAAAAAGCAAGGAATATATCTAATCAAGGATGTGAAAGATCTGTACAAGGAGAACTACAAAACGCTGCTAAAAGTAATCAGTAATGACACAAACAAATGAAAAAATACCCCGTGTTCATGGCTTGGAAGAATCCATATCATTAAAATGGCCATAATGCCCAAAGCATGCACAGATTCAACCTATCAACCTACGAATGTCATTTTTCACAGAATTAGAGAAAAACTATACTAAAATGTATGTAGAATGAAAAAAGAAGTTGAATAACTAAAGCAATCTTAGAGAGGAAATAAAAAAAGATGGAGGCATCATTTTACCTGACTTCAAACTATACATAAGTCTACAGTAACCAAAAACAGCATGGCAGCATTGCACTGGTAAAACAACAACAATAACAGACACACAGATCAGTGGAACAGAATAGCAAAACCAGAAATAAAGCAACATACTGACAGCCGTCTAATATTTGATAAATCAACAAAAATTAGCAATGAGGGAAGGACCCCCTATTCAATAAATGGTGCTGGGAAAATTGGCTGTCCATATGCAGAGGACTGAAACTGGACCCTTACCTTTTACTATACACAAAAAAGTAACCCAGGATGGACTAAATATATAAATATAAGACCTCTGACTATAAGAATCCTAGAAGAAAACCTAGAAAACACCATTCTGGACATCAGCCTTGATAAATAATTTATGAGTGAGTCCACAAAAGCAACTGCAACAAAACCAAAAATTGACAAGTAAGATTAAGCTAAGGAGCTTCTGCATAGCAAAGGAAACTATCAACAGAGTAAACAGACAACTGACAGAATGGGAAAAATAAAGCGGAGTATTCTCCCCATGTGATAGTCTGAAATATAGTCTGAAACCAGGGGCACAATGCACTGTGGAAAGCCGTAGGGACCTCTGCCCTTGAAAGCGGGGTATTGTCCAAGGTTTCTCCCCATATGATAGTCTGAAATATGGCCTCCTGGGATGAGAAAGACCTGACCGTCCCCCAGCCCAACACCCGTAAAGGGTCTGTGCTGAGGAGGATTAGTAAAAGAGGAAAGCATCTTGCAGCTGAGATAGAGGAAGGCCACTGTCTCCTGCCTGTCCCTGGGAACTGAATGTCTCGGTATAAAACCCGATTGTACATTTGTTCAATGCTGAGATCAGAGAAAAACCACCCTATGGTGGGAGGCAAGACATGTTTGCAGCAATGCTGCTTTGTTATTCTTTACTCCACTGACATGTTTGGGTGGAGAGAAACATAAATCTGGCTTACGTGCATGTCCAGTCATAGTACCTTCCCTTGAACTTAATTATGACATAGATTCTATTGCTCACATATTTGTTGCTGACCTTCTCCTTATTATCACCCTGCCCTCCTACTACATTCCTTTTTGCTGAAATAATGAAGATAATAATCAATAAAAACTGAGGGAACTCAGAGGCCGGTGCAGGTCCTTGGTATGCTGAGTGCCGGTCCCCTGGGCCCACTGTTGTTTCTCTATTAAAAAAAAAAAAAAAAAGAATGGGAAAAATAGTCACGATTTATGCATCCAATAAAGGTGTGATACGCTGAATCTATAAGGAACTTATTCAACAAGCAAAAAACAACTCCATTAAAAGGTGGGCATAATACATAAACACCTACTCAGAATTTCTATTTGGAGTTTCTTCAGAATTCTCATCTAATAACTAATTAATACAATTGAATTATGGAATATGTGGATAATTTATATTATAAAATATATCAAAAATTTTATTAAATTATCCAAACTCAAAATAATCTCTAAGTAAAAAATTGGAAGTTTTAATTTAGTGGACTCACTCCTTTCTTGTCATAGTGTGGTAGTTCTCATACTGCATGGAAAGGTCCAAAACAATGTTAAGATGGCAAAAACATGTTTTGAAGAAGTAAATGCATTCGTATCATTACCATATTGGAACATTGCCTTTTCAAGTTAAAATTTGTTTATACTTTGTTGACATCTGGCCTTCAGTGTTTTCAAATTTCAAATGATTGTGACACCATCTTGTCAGTAAATGGCTCTTCATTGCTGGATGGTTATTTTAATTAAATGTATCTAAAGTGAAAATAATGTCTGGATGTATCCCAAGGACACTGAGCACTCCAAGTAATTTCATGAAGAAAACTAAAAATATGTTACTCACCGATAGCTTTTGTAAAGGTCAGTACAGGTGGAATTGTTCTTGCAAGGATTCATTTTACACTCATTGGATTCTTGTTCACAAAAATTTCCTTCCCAATCAGATAGGCACACACACTGGTAGCTCTAAGAGAATATGAAATTATATATTTTTAGGCTATTTCTTACTATTAAGCCTATAATACAGATATTACTCCTGGCTATTTTGATATCTCTGTCAATTTATAATTTTTTTAGTTTTATAGAATGCCAATACTCCCCCCAAATGACTTTTACCACATTTTTAAAACCGTGTGAACAGTATTCTTTAGTATCTAATTAAATAAAGTTTAGTAGTAAGCCAATAGATTCTACAGAAGGTATTAAAGATTTATGCATTATGCTCACAATGTAGAACTATCATCTTTGTTAAATGTTTTAAAAGAAAAATAGCATGTTAGTCATATGATGGTAGATGATGGAGTATAACTAAATAACTAATTAAACAACTCAGCAACTAGCTCACAAGTTAAAAATACAAGTATAAATAAGGAAACTTTTGACAGATTTATTGTTACAGATAAATATTTAAAATAAATTAACAGACTTTTGGTTAATTAAAATCGTAAAACTTTTCATGGTGTTTTTCTGAAACAGAGAGTTGCCCTATGACAATGTAATTCAGAACGCTAGAGGTAAAATTTTGCTTTCCTAGTATTGGGCAAACAAACAAACAAAAGAAACACTTTAAATTACTCTGTGAAAATACTTTCTATATGAAAAATATTTTTGAAGAATAGAGCTCTTGTCAAAATTAGATTTTGGGCTTTTGTCTGTAGAGAATCTAGATATAGCATTATAAAAATGGTAAAATCAATGTTAACTGTTATTTAAATCTGCACTTTTCAATACAGTAGCCACATGTGGCTATAAAACATTGAAACATGGCTAGTACCATTTAAGATGTGCTATAAATATAAAATACATACTGAATGTTGAAAAGTTAGTATTAAAAAAGGAATGCCAAGTATCTCACTAAAATTTTTTATTATTTACTTTTGGTTGACATGGAAATAATTTTGATATAAAGAGTTAAATGAAACGTACGATTTCAATTAATTTCATTTATTTCCACAGCTTTTTGTAGTGGCTACTAGAAAAGTTAAAACACAAACAGAGATCTCGTTTAATTTCTACTGAACAGAGTTGAGAGTTGAGTTAGATAATGCCAGCCCAGTTTCTCCATTTGTGGATAGAGTTAAGAAGTCTATATACTTATAAGCACAATGTGATGAGTAGGAGCCCTGAGATTACAGAACGCATCTTAGTTTAATACATCTCAACATCCTGTACAGATCTAGCACCCTATGTTTAATTAATGTTGATTAAATAAACAGAAAAGAACAAACATGATATGACCAATAATTTAAAGGTTGAAGTTAGTAGCCAAAACAAAATTCAAAATGATCTTTCATCACTTTGGTACATTTGGACAGCAAATTTTTTTTACAAACATAACAATGAAACATGATAACCAGAAGAAAAATAAATTCATGCTCCATGTATGTGCATTTAGGTTACAACAGTTTAAATGTGTAAGAAGTTCTACTCAGTACTGTGCTTTGGTTGAACAGGGCCAATTGGTTTTCCATGCTAGGTATTAATAACTAGCTTAAAAGCACAAGAATGAGAGCCACCTTTTCAACATTGTGCTTTATTCCTGACACATATACTAGTCTCCACTCAGAATAATCTTTAAGGGTACTCCAGTTTTGCTGGATTTTAGCAGATTTTTTTTTTCACATACCATGCTCCCTACATTGTTAACTTCCTCCATGAGTGTGGTAACATTTACAGTTTTCATTGGTTGCGTTTGGCTTATTTTTTCTTTTTTTTCTTTTTTGTAAACATTAAAAGAGGACTTACATAAAAATTGAATATAATGATTATATTTTGTTTTATGAATGTGCTATTTAAAATGAAAGCAATTCCACAATAGGCAAGACAACATCAGCTGTGGTGAATGGGAGAAAATCATCCCACTCAGTAGCATAAATGGCATATGCATAAAATCTTCGGGACATGCCCGTTCGTTATGTTCTGAAATTTCTCATATTATGGGGTATAAATTATTTATGTAAAGACAAACGCATAAGCACACTGCTGATTTTTATTTTGATGCCTCAATAATATTTTGAAACAAATTTAGTGAGTCAAAAAGTCAGTCAAATTTTTCCTATTAAATTCATATATTTCTTAAACGCTAATAACTATTGGTATTTTCAATAACTTGATAATTAGTAGAAAATTATCAATTTCAGGGTATCATTATCATTAAAGTATCAGGTACTATAGCAGTGAATTCCAGATATGATGAACTATATACAAAAAGAAAACATAAAAGGGTGAAGAAAATATAATTTAAAAAATTAAAATTTAAAAATGTAAATGATGAAGAGAACAAAAGTGCACAGCAACTAAAAATAACCCAGAGTTTGAGAATTTTTATTCATCAGTATCTTACTTGATTCAAAAGCATTTTCCTGAATTTAGACATTCTTGCTGCAAAGCAGTTTCTCATTCAACATTGAATAATTGATTCCAGTAATTTAAAATAACTGTTACTTAAATTTGCACTGGTCAATACAGTGGCCAGAATAGTATTAAATAATATTAAATATTTTATTTAATATTATTAAATATCAAATATTAATAATTATTAAATATTTTTAATATTAATTATAAAAATAGAAATTATATTCCACTAGAAAACTGAAATATAATTAATATTAATATTTAATATTTTAATATTAAACATTAAGTAATTATTAAATATTAATATTAAATATTTAATAATATTAAATAATATTAAATACTAGTATTAAATAGTATTAAAGTAAAATACTATTTTTAAAAGCATATTTTGAGCCAATTTTGATGGAAAAGGAAAGTATTATTAAAATGTATTTACCAAAAGGAGTAAAGGTTTACATTATTTATTAAATTAGAATCTTATCATTTTTTAACTTCTCACTACAAAGTAGACATTACTCTTCCTACTAAACTTAGATAAAACAGTAGTTTGAAAATATGCATGAGACAGGAAAGACAGATGATAAAAACACAGGTCTACAATATTGAACTCTGCAGCCAGTGAGAAAAAAATAAAGACAAAGCTGTCAAGTTTGATAGTTGTAAATGCATAAACTATATAGTAGTTCACTTTTTCAGATAAACAGCCAGATATTTAAAATTTTTCTTATCAGTAACAGATGTACTAAAGTAAGATGGATAGCATAATTGTGAACATGAATTTTCAAGTTAGATTTTCTTTAAACATTATCTCTGATGCTTATTAAATCTCTAGACATCTAGTATATTAGTTTTCTCTTACTGCCTAAAAAATTACTACAAATTTCGTGTCTTAAAACAACATAAATGTACTGTCTCACAGTTTCAATAAGTCAGTGTACAAGTGTCAGTCACCTAAATCCTTTGCTTTCAGTCTCACCATGCTGAAATCAAGGTACTGACTGGGATGTGATCTCACCTAGGAAATAGAGTTCTCTTCCAAGTTCAATGATTGTAGCAGAATTCATTTCATTCTGCCTCTAGGACTCAGGTCTCATTTTCTTGCTAGCTACCAGGTAAAGACTACTCTCAGCGTTTAGAAGGTATTCGCAGGTCCTTGACACATGGCCTCCTCCTCTCACAGCATGCCAGTTTGTTTTTTTAAGGACAACAGGAGAATCTCTGCTGTTACCTCTTGTTTTGTTAAAGGCCCATCTAATTAGGGCAGCCCATGTAGGACAACCACATGTTTGATTAAATAAAAGTCACTTATTGGGGGTGTTAATAACACTGTAAAATCTCTTTCTACATATAATATAATCATGGAAGAAGTATCATATTTACAGGTTTCACTCACACCCAAGGGGAGATTTTACAGGGCATATACACCAGGAGATGGGAATCTCGAGGATCATCTTATAATTTTGCCTTTGATATCTACTAATCTACTTAATTTTTCCAAGTAACCTACTCAAGTTCTCTAAGCCTCAGGCGCCTTCATATGTAAAGTACTAACAATTTATACTTCATAAATATACTTAAGACTTGAAGGTAGTAATAACTATAATATTCTTAGCCTAGCGACAAATAATTATCATTAATTAGTAATAGCCATTACCTCTAGGCAAAACAGTCTAGATCTAACAACGTCAAAGAATAATTGACAGAAGTACCACGATTAGCTCAAACCTATTGATCAATACATTACTTATTTTTATAAACATTTATGCCATATAATAAGAGATAACCAGACTAGGAAAAACAAAGAAGGAGGAAGAGCAAGAGAATCCATCAATATGTAATTTATGAACACAGACTTACATGACGTGGATTAATATAAGAAAATATAAATGAGGAAAATGTATTCAAGATGAAATAGAAAATCATACTAAATCAGTAGACATTTAAAAATATACCAAAGGAGGGAGATTTGCTAACATAGACTCAAACAAAATTACTCCCAAGAATTTATTTATTCTCTTATGCCACATAGGTGAAGAGAATAGAAAAACAGGAAAAACTACTCAAATTATTTTTTGAGACTATCAAAACCCAGCTACCAAATTCTAGCAAGCATATAACAACAAATAGAAATTTAGTCAATGTTTTTAGGATCAAAAAGTCAATTTTTTTCAAAAAAACATAAATTTAGATAGTCAAAAACAGTAATGTATTTAAAATACATTATATAGTTTGAGCTGGAAATATGCCAGAAATGGAAATATGCCTCAACACAAGAAAATCTTTTAGAGAAAGAAAAATGGTTTTATCATTTCAGAGCAGAAAAATATTTTATAAAATTCAATACACATTCTAAAAATTTCTTTTAGCAAATGAAAACAAAATGGGAATGTACTTATATTAACAACAACTACCTACAAAATGATTTTAAAAAACCCTGCCAAACATCAGTTTATCAAAAACAAATGTAGAAACTGAATAAAAAATATATACACATATACATATATATATATATATATATATATATATATATAGTTGAATTGTTACAAGAACAACTGAAGTTGACTAGATCTTCTAAAGCTAAAGAGATAAGAAGCAAGCAAAGTTAAGACTACAGAGGGCTCTGCTTTTCAAACCAGGACATTTGCCCATTTGCTTCCAGATAAGTAGTTGCATCTAGATAAGCAGAAAGTAGTAGCTGGAGTTTGCAGCAGCTTCTTTGAATGAAAAGAAAACACTAGCATTCAGCTTGGTCAAGGAGATTAGGTCCGTGAAGAGAAGAACAGAGAAGTGAGCCCACAATTTGATCAGCCCTATTCTATAGAGGCTCTTGTTCCCTTTCAACCTTGTATTTATAGTATGAAATTACACAAAAGTAAAGCATTAGCAGTCTAGTAGTGCAAGGAAGATAAAAGTTGGAGTTTAGGGCCAGCAATATCTTACAGTCTTGTTAAACACTTCTAGCTTTCAATGAACACAACAGAGGGGCATATCTTGAAGAAAAACCAGCAAAAAAACAAAAACAAAAACAGCTTTAACGGCATGAAAACCATACTTGCCTAAAATGTGATCATGCATTCCTATTCTGTCTGCCAGAAAAATAAAAATAAAAAATCCTCTTTGGAAGATGTTAACATTAGATGGAGCTTTTCAAAGTTTGAAACAAATGTCTGCCATTCAATAAAAAAGTTTCTTAAATGCTGATTACCAAATGTCAAGAGACAAACTGACAGTAGAAATATACTATTGACATACTGTGATTATTGGATAGAGATTTAAAAATACTTATGATGAATACATATAAAAATATAGAAGACAAATAGGGAATTCCACTAGAAAACTGAAATCTATAAAAGAGACAAAGAAAAACTCTGAGTTTGAAAATTATAACCTGAAATTTAATGACTTAATATATTATTTTAATAATAGACATATTAGACAGAATTAATAAACTTGCTAGTAAAAGATAAACAGATTGAAATATTTATATAAAGGATATAACAGTCATAAAAGAAAACAAAAGAAATATGGGAACTAATGAAAATAGCCATTATTTGTTTAATTGGAGTATCAAAAACGAAGGTAGAGAAATTGGGCAAGAACAATATTTGAAAAATTGCTGCCTCAGAATTTTCAAAAGATGGCAAAAAGAGAGTAACCACAGATTTAGAAAGTTCTTGAGACCTATGCTGGATACATAAAAATAAAACTTTATCTAGATGAAAACTTCTGAAAATGAAAGACAAGGAGTAAATCATACAGGCAGCCAATGAACAAAGACATATTATCTTCAAAGGGACACAAAGATCACAACTTACTCCCCAGTATCAGAAGCAAGAACCCAATGAGCCAACATCATAATGGAGTGAAAGAAAATAACTGCCAATTTAAACTTCTATACCCAGTAAAAATACACTTCAATTATGAAAGCAGAACAAACTCACTTTTTACAAAAACAAAACCTGAGAACTTACTGCAATGTTTAAGATTGTGGGAATTTGTTGACAGATGACCTGGATTTAAATTCAGGCTCTAAGAATTATGACATATAATTTTAAGCATGTTACTTAATTTCAAGGCACATCAGAAATAATGCTACCTGCCCAATGAGGGTATAAGAAGTACAGCACTGAGTATAGGACATAGTGTAATATCTAACATAGTAAGACAACCATACATTTTAACTAAAATGTTCTCATGTACTGTGACTTGTCCAGGTAAGCTAAACTACTTCTCAGTCTCTGTGATGTTTGTTTCCTTTACTTTCTTCCACTTGGAATGACTTTGTCTACTTCCACCAATCCCTGACCATACTTTCCCAGTTTTATCCATCTGCAAATGTCAAAACAAGTGCCACATAGTACCTGAAGCTTTGATAATTTCCTTCAGCATACCTTCTCTTACTTACTGTTTTAGATTTTATGATACATTTAAAGCGTGTTAGTTACTTATGTACATGTAAGCTGTATTCTGCTTAGTGCTTATTGTATTTAAAAATATCTTAATTATATTATTGCGTATTTCTCTAGTTTCTAAAGTATAAATTCCAAGAGGGCAGAAACTTTCTTTACTTTGTTCAACAATTATCATCAATAATAACATGTGGAATAGTGTCTAATGTTTGACTGAATAGGTGCTAGAGATTGGAACATCTATAATGATATTCATTGGTACTAATATAGTCATGGAGGAATTTTATTTATCATTTCTAGATATTTAATAATCTTATTTTCCTAACAAGAAAAAGACTTTTTTAAAAGAATTCATTTAAATAATTATTTCATTACAATCAACCAAAAGCAGTTCTATAAATGAAGATTTAAAATCCCCATTGAAAGAAAACTTGGATTGCTTCCATTTTGAAAAGTTTTTATACATTAGAATTATTGTATTTTTTTCAGTCTTAGCCACAATTTTTTACTAACGTGTGCTTTGTGAAACTTTCTATTAGATTCCTGAAAATGTAGATATATACTGAAAAAAATAGAAATTTCAAATTATAGTCTCTTTCTGATCATTATTTATGTAATTCTTGAAAGAAGGACAGACAAATATTTTTCTTTGCTTTAATAAAAAAACTTTTGAAGTAAAATTTGTAATGAATTTAATCCTTGTAAAAATAAAGGGCTCTCTCTATTGACTTATTATCTGTTTAATTTAAATGTTATTTTAAGTTTTCACTTTAATTCATAAATACTTATAGAGTTGGCTATAGACACAAAGGTTTCCAAATACTGAATGCTGATACTCAGGATTATACATAAAAACACTAATCTTTATTCATAAAAACAAACAGAACTATCTTAATATGATTTCTTTCAGCAAGAGAAAATGATTTATCTTGGTGCTTTAAATCTAAAGTAAAATAATATGTATTATTCTGACAGAAAGTAAATGGAATATTTAGAAACAATTTCTATAAAAAGTTACAAACACTGAATTTGATGGAACATATTTTGAAATAAGGCAAAGAAAATACACTTTACAATGAGTGATACTTTCAAGGCAAAACTTGTAGAAAAACACAATTCCTTTTACTTGGGAAAATGTAATACAAATACATGAAGAATATGAAAAGCCACATGGTAGATGAAGATAATATAGAGTACAAATCAAGCTATACTGGATTTTGAAACCATTTTCTAAAGAAAACATAAACCTCTAAGAAACTTAGTCATTGTTTCCATGTGATTATACTTTTCATTAGTAACAAAAAAAAGCAAATGATCATTTTAGTGCCTAATATTCCAAATGAGAAAACAAACATTAAGTATAAATTTCCACTGGTTTTATTTCCTATATCTAGTAAATCTACTATCAAAATAACGTCAGCTGTTTGTCTACTATCCTATTTTCAATTTATAGTTTTTATTAGGAATCTTTACTTATAATTTAGTTCTCTTATGGCATGCCCTACCTTCATAAACCATTTGTGATCCTTTTTAAGGGTTCCTTTACCTTTAATGTTGGTTTAAAAAAAAAGAATTTAAAACTAGAATAAAGAAGTTTAGACTAACAGTAATAAACCATGGGAAAAAATAACTCATCTGTCATTTATGTGTACTGCTCAAACATATTTATTATGTTTTGAATATTATCTTCCATATTGACTCAATTTGACAATTAGAGATATAGTCTAATACCCAAAGCTTTTTCCCTAGTACACAAATAATAAGTATAGAAAATATAATCTTGTATGAGATGATCACATAAAGATGCCAGTATATAAATGTAATTCTGCAACATATAGTTTTGGGGAGCATTACATGCTTTGGTCTGAGAGCCAACTGACAATAATAATGCAAGTACACCATGGACTAAAAATCACTTGTAAGTTTTGAACCACAAGTACAAAACTCATTTCCAGTATTATGACCTCAAAGAAAATTAGCAATTGAGGCAGAGCAAGATGGTGGAATAGAAAGTTTCATCAATTGTTCCCCCACACCTGGCAAGGACACCAAATTAACAACTATATACACTGAAAACACCTTCATAAGAACCAAAAATCAGTACATACAAAAATCAGTAGTATTTCTATATGCCAAAAGTGAACAATCTGAAAAACAAATCAAAAACATAGGCTGGGCATGGTGGCTCACACCTGTAATCCCAGAACTTTGGAAGGCTGAGGCAGGTAGATCACCTGAGGTCAGGAGTTCAAGACTAGCCTGGCCAATATGGTGAAACCATTTCTCTACCAAAAATACAATACAAAACAAAAAATTAGCCAGGCTTAGTGGTAGGCACCTGTAGTCCCAGCTACTCAGGATGCTGAGGCAGGAGAAACACTTGAACCTGGGAGGTGGAGGCAGCAGTGAGCAGTAATTGTGTCACTGCACTGCTGTCCAGCCTAGGTGACAGAGTGAGACTCTGTCTCAAAAAACAAACAACAACAAAAAAATCTTAATTCCATTTAGAAGAGCCAAAAATGAAATTAAATAACTAGGAATTAACCAGAGAAAGGAAAGATCACAATAATGAAAATATATGACAATGATGAAGGAAATTGAAGAGGACATCAAAAAATGAAAAAAAAAATTCCTTGTTCATGGATTAGAAGAATCAATATTGTTAAAACATCCATACTATTGGGAGAGGACGTAGTTAGAGGCTGGCTACACACATAGAGAGGGAGAGCCTTGGGAGAGAGGCAGTGCGCATGGAAACACACTGGCACCACCTCTGTGGTGTAGTTAGCAGGAAAAAATATGGTTAAGAACTTCCTCTTATACCAGGATGTTTGCTCAGAAGGGACTGTCCCAACTTAGGTGCAAGCACAATAAACCAACTAAATGTCCTGAATATGACCCAGAGCTAATTGTAATATCATCAGCATTGCAGTTTTGGCCCCCTATCCCATGGGTTTTGCTTAGGCATTCTTGGGTAATAACTATGATGGAGTCACTATGGTCTACTCCAGATATGCATAGAGGCAACATCCCCGGGGGAGGGGGGGAACTTTACTCCTCCCATTAAGGCAGAACCTACAGAAGGCTTTCTTGTTTTTCCCCACATAAAAAAAATCCCCAGCACTCAGAACCATTTCTGGCAACTCGCTTTGGGTCCCCTCTCACTGCTAATAATTTTTCTATTGCTTTACAAATTCTGCTCTGCCTTACTCACTCTCTGGTGTCCACGTGCCTTATTCTTCTTTGTCCTCTGACAAGAACTCAGACCTCACTAAATTAAGGAATAGAGAAACTGCAATACTATGCAAAGCAGTCTACACATTCAGTGCAATCTCTATCAAAATATATGACATCTTTCACAGAAATAGAAAAAAAAATTCCAAAATTTATATGAAACCACAAAAGACCCAGGATAGCCAAAGCTATCCTAAGCAAAAAGAATGAAATGGAAATAATTACATTACTTGACTTCAAATTATACTACAGTGCTATAGTAACCAAACAGCATGTTGCTGGCATAAAAACAGATACAGACCAATGGAACAGATTAGAGAACCCAAAAACAAATCCACACACCTACACTGATCTCATTTTTGGTAAAGGTGTCAAGAACATGCACTGGAGAAAAGACAGTTTGTTCAATAAATGGTGCTGGGAAAGCTGGATATCCATAGACAAAAGAATGAAACTGGATGCCTATCTCTCATCATGTACAAAAGTCAAATCAAAATGGATTAGATAATTAAATCTAAGACCTCAGACTATGTAACTACCACAGAAAACTGGGGAAAATCTCCGGGACATTGGTCAAATATTTCTTGAGCAATACCCACAAGCACAGGCAACCAAAGCAAAAATGGACAAATGACATCACATCAAGTTAAAAAGCTCCTGCGCAGCAAGGGAAACAATCAACAAAGTAAAGAGACAATCCACAGAATGGGAGGAAAATATTTGTAAATTACCAATCTGACAAGGGACTAATAACCAGAATATATAAGGATCTCAAGCAATTTTATAGGAAAAAAACTCTAATAATCTGATCAATAAATGGGCAAAAAATTTCAACAGACATTTATCAAAAGAAGACACACAAATGGCAAACAGGCATATGAAAATGTGCTTAACATCACTGATTATCAGAGAAATGCACATCAAAACTACAATGAGAAATCTTCTGACCCCAGTTAATATATCCAAAAGACGCAACAACAAATGCTGGTGAAGATGTGGAGAAAAGGGAATCCACTTATACTGTTGATGTGAATGTAAATTAGTACAGTCACTATGGAAAACAATTTGAGGTTCCTCAAAAAACTAAAAATAGAGCTATCAAATGATACAGCAATCCCACTGCTGGGTATACACCCCCCAAATGAAAATCAGTATATCAAAGAGATATCTTCACTTCCATGTTTGTTGCAGCATTGTTCACAATAGCCAAGACTTGCAAGCAACCTAAGTGTCCATCAAAAGATAAATGGATTAAAAAAATGCAGTACACATGCACAATGGCGTACTACTGAGCCATTGAGAAGAATGAGATCCTGTCATTTGCAACAACATGGATGGAACTGGAGATTATTATGAAGTGAAATAAGCCAGGCACAGAAAGACAAATCAAATATTGCATGTTCTCACTTAGTTGTGAGACCTATAAATCAAAGCAATTGAATTCATGGGCACAGAGAGTAGAAGGATGGTTACCAGAGGCTGGGAAGGGTAGTGGATGGTTTGGGAGATGTGGGAATGGTTAATGGATAAAAAAAAAAAAAAAAAAATTAGGGAGAATGAATAAGATCTACTATTTGATGGCACAACAGGGTGACTATAGTCAATAACAACTTAATTGTACATTTTGAAATAACTAAAATAGTGTAATTGGATTGTTTGTAACACAACAGATAAATGCTTGAAGGGATGAAGACCTCATTCTCCATGATTTGATTATTTCACATTGCATGCCTGTATCAAAACATCTCATGCATACCATAAATATACACACCTATTATGTACCCGCAAATATAAAAATAAAAATAAATGCAACCTCCTTCATCAAAAAAAATTAGTGCCTGTAAAAGTAGAAAAATAGTCTAGGCTTTTTCACAGCAAAACAGAGACAAATACCAAACAAATAATATGGTATTTGCTTATTGTTTTTAAATATTTTCAATACCTACTTAAATAGTTCATTTAATCACCTGGTAAAATAAAATAAAATGACCAATATGAGATAATATAAAGAAATGTTCAACTGTATTTTAGCCTATTTGACAGTTTTATGTTCTGTAAAACTTCTAATATTTTACATTTATTAGGATTTTTTTCTGTAAAATGGTTTTAAGTTTGAACTGAAAGCATTTTTATGCAATTCTGTATATATATATATCACATAAAATATATTTGTATAATTATAGATACACAATGTATTACATATAATTATAAATATACCTAGTATATATAATGACATACGTATATACCATATGTTGTGTATGTATATAACATCAAATTTTGGCTGGGTGCGGTGGCTCAGGCCTGTAATCCTAGTTGTTCAGGAGGCTGAGACATGAGAGTCGCCTGAGTCCGGGAGGCAGTGGTTGCAGTGAGCCAAAATCGCGCCACTGCACTCCAGCCCGGGTGACAGAGTGAGACTCCATCTCAAAAACTAAACAAAACAAAACAAACAAATTTAATGTCATCTGAATCTAAACCTCACTTTCACAGAGATTAAGAAACAATCTTCAGCAAATATATATACTGTAATCAAACTGTGGTGTTTCTTTACATTTTATATTTCATAAACATAATAATTTCTTGGCAATTGGCAAGAGGAATTCTGGAAACATTACAGTTAGACACACACTCATTGGAGTGTAAATAATGTAAACTGGCTTCATATCCCAGGACCTTAACAATTATTGAATGACTTGTATATCTGTAGGTTATAGTTCCTTGATGAGAGGACTATTTGGTCTTATGGTTAGCCATTATGATTTTATTGCTGGCTGATAGACTACCTGCTTTGCATTAGAAACCAGTAGGGGTAAGATGGGGGATATAAATACTCAGTCGTAGTTGTGGTGACCATGTAAGCGGCAGGTGGGAAGGGAGTAGAACAATGTAAGAATACTTAGAAATAGTGTGAGCTACAATTTCAAATATCCCTGTCATCATCAGCATGCTGGAATTCCATAATTCCTCAATAATAATTCCAAGAAGCAAATTTGTTGTAAAACTCATTAATTTATGAAAACAAGCCCTCCAATCTGTGTTTTGCATTGTAGAATGTGTTATTATTGACATAATCATTACTCCTCTCCTCAGAGTAATCAGGGAGATCAGAAACATAAGTATTTTTTTTTCCTTCATTCTTCTTTTTTTTAAATTCAGGAATGAAGGCTTCTGTTGTCATTCTATCCACAGATACCATAAATATTTTCTACACACATTAAACCACTCATGATATTGACTTAATGTGAATGGAGACATGGGTAAAATGCCCTAGGCAGATGTCAGGGTATTTGATTCTGGTCCCAAATGCTATGACATGTAGGCTATTGAACATCTTATCCAGTTGGTCATAACTGGTCTTAATTTTAAATCAATAAATTTGAACTCAGTAATTTTTTACTCTTTCAATTCTAAAATGATTATATTTGTATTGCCTTATTTATAGTTTCTAAAAGCACCAGATATTAACAAGAACTATCTCTCTATTGTGCCAAGTATTCTGACCAGATGTCTAAGGTGTTCCTAGTGATTGGTTAATCCCTGAGTAACAAAATTATGTTGTTAAAGTTTCAGCTGCGAACACAGTTAAGTAGTTCACGACTCAGGTTTTTTTTTTTTTTTTTAGAAGAACCACTGTTAAAGTTTGTCTTTGTTGCCAATCACTTACCACAGTGCGTGGGCAAATGTGTGTTTAAAAACTTGCAGAGAGAAATTTGTATTACTGAGTCACAATGATTGATGTTTTACTCACCAAGCACATAAGTGATATTAGTCTTAACGCCTTTCAATGGAATAAAATCAATGGTAATTTTCAGGTATAGAAAAAAAGTGGAGTCTCTAAGGCTAAGTTTGACTTGTGATTTGAAGTTTACAAATAGTTTTCCAGATATTTTCTTAATCCTGTTAACAAATATTTATAATGAGAGGAAATTACTAATACCTTCTCATTGTAAATATTAATATGAACAATAAAAGTAATCTTGGATTATGTAGAATATGGAAACAGTAGTTACTTTATAGTCATATGTCATATAATCATTTTCTTATAAAATAAGGGATAATTTTAAGCAACTGTCTTCAAATGTTAAGACAAAAATGATTTTGAAAGGATTTTTCCTTTTACCTTTTTAAATTGCTGTCAATAATTTTTTAACAATGTAGAACCTAGGTCACTGAATACAGTGTTTTGTATAACTTTGTTTTTTCCAATATATATTCCAAATTATTTATAGGTCTTCCTTTTCATTTTCTACTTTTAGAAGAGCCAATTGTGATTCAACTTATATCTACAATTCTGAGTCTGTTCCCAAAATCTTTGATGTCACAAAATAAATCCATGCCATCTTACATTTGGCATTTCTATATTTTTCCTTCTATTTAACTTTTATATTAAGTTCAGGGGTATATGTGCAGGTTTGTTCCATAGATAAACTTGTATTATGGTGGTTTCTTGTACAGAATATTCCATCATCAGGTATTAAGCCTAGTACCCATTAGTTATTTTTCCTGATCCTCTCCCTACTCCCTACTCCCACCCACCACCCTCTGATGGGCCCCAATGTGTCTCGTTCCCCTCTATGTGTCCATGTGGTCTCATCATTTAGCTCCCATTGACACATGAGAACATACAGTATTTGGTTTTCTGTTCCTGGGTTAGTTTGCTAAAGATAATGGCCTCCAGCTCCATCCATATCCCTGCAAAGACATGATTTTGACTGCATAAACCATAGTGTATGTGTACTACATTTTCTTTATCCAGTCTATCACTGATGGTCATTTAGGTTGATTCCTTGTCTTTGCTATTGTGAATAGTACCAGAGTGAATATATGTGTGCATGTGCCTTTATAATAGAACAATTGATATTTATTTGGGTATATACCTAGGAATGGGATTGCAGGGTTGAATAGTGGTTCTGTCATTACATCATTGAGGAATCATCACACTGTCTTCCACAGTGGTTGAACTAATTGACTTTGATTATGGAATGTAGCCCTTTAAAGACGTGTTTCCCAAAGGAACATTTTGGTCAGTGGTGTTGTATGTATCTGTTGTTGTAAACTATTAATTATTCAAATAAATTTTAACATAAGTAAATGAAATCCTATTATGATCATCTAACTGTAGTGAACAAGAATGAAGTGATCAGTTATCCTTTCTAATATATCATATATATATATACACACACACAATTTATATACACATAAATTGTATATTTGTATATACATGCATATCTGTGTGTGTATAATTCCTCTTCCTCTTTAAAATACTCAACAGCTACACTGTTCACCTCTCAGTCATTTATAAGCTAGGAATAATGTTTTTCAAAAAATGCATGCTTCATCAGTACAATGGAATAAGTCCAGAGGGAATTTATAAGGCATTTTCATGTATTCTATTCATTTTATTACGTCATTAATCCTCTCCCAATTCACAATCCTACCAATACACCTTTATAATGCTCAGTGCACTTGAGTTGCAATTCAGCTTCTGTTTTGAGCCCTTATGCTATTAGGCAATTTACTTAGCCTATCTTTGTATTTATAAAACTGGAAAAATAATAGGAAATTTTAGGGAGATAATTTCTGAAGCGGTTTTTCTATACTCATATACTAAAAATTCATAATTTATCTATCATCATAATTATTTTATTGATCCATTAGTATTTTAAAATTCTCAATCCAGAGTTTTCATTCTTCAACTCTAGTGAAGTCACGAAAAACATAATCATAACTTCCTCACGTTTCCCCTAAGAAATTTTCTAACTCCAAAACCTCAAATTATGATATTCTGTTCTTTGTCACTACTTCTTCAGCTTTATCACTCCTAACCCTGCACTTCTATTCTAGCTGCTATTCTTCTCAGTATTTCTCGGTTAGCACACTTGCTTTCTAACCATTAGTTCTCTCTCTTCACTTTTCAGCATAAACACCATCATAAGGGGGTTTCCAAAAACTACACCACTAGTAGTACATGAGATGGTCTGATAAACAGAGGTTTATTTTATTTTAAACTTTATTTACCTAATTGTGTTAAATAAAAATAAACTGTTTATCTAATTTATCTATGTATCTCTTTATCTCTCTCTTTATCTAATTGTATTAGATAGATAAATTGTGTTATTTCTTTACTCTAAATTGTGTTACAAAAACAGAACAAGTAGGTGGGGCATGGTGGCTCATGCCTGAAATCATAGCCCTTTGGGAGGCCAAGGCGGGAGGATCACTTGATCTAGCAGTCCGAGACCAGTCTGGGAAACATAGGAAGAGACCCTATCTCTACAAAAAAAAAAAAAAAAAAAAAAAAAAGGTTGTCATGGTGCTGTATGCCTGTAGTCCCAGATACTCAGGGGGCTGAGGGGCTGAGGTTTGAGGGACGCTTGAGCCCAGGAGTTTGAGGCTGCAGTGAGCTGTGATCACACCATTGTACTCCAGCCTGGGCAACAGAATAAGACCAGGTCTCCTCCCCAACAACCCTCAAAAAAAGAGAGAGAGAAATATAGAACAAGTCCACCAAATTCTGAATAGATTACTGAAGAGTAAGTACATTTTAATTAAAAAATGATTTAGGTGGTATAAACATTTGTATCAAGAACCCGAATTTCTATAATTTTGATTAGCTCGATGAGGCTTAAAAATGTGTGCCCTTAGTCCTATTATCATATCTTCTTGCTTCTGTATTACTGTACTCAGGACTATTTGAATGATATTTTCTATGTAGTTTAAAATATTTTGAACTTTAATGGTAAAAGATATGCATATGAATGTGTGTGTGCATGTATTATTCTGAGTGTCACTCTACAGACAATGGTTTATCTTTCTTTAGCAGAAAATCTTTCTCTAGGTGTAGTAAGCTAGTGTTCTGATTAGAAAGCCCACATTCTAAAGATAGTTACTGCAAATACTTCAGTTATCTTTATCTCTGATCAACACTCAATATTTTGCAAATGCAAAATATTAATTTACAAATTGGATTTCATTAGTGAAATTATTATTAAAGATATATAGACTTAGTAAATATTTTACAGCCATTCTTAGTTCCTCCTTGACCAGGATGTAGTGAGCCCTATAGTCATTAGCCATAGGAATGGCACCTTAGGTTTGATAATTTAATTATCCTTTACCTCTCCCTTCATTCAGAGATTTCCCATTCTTTTGACTCTGAAAGATGTTAAGATAACCCAACGACTTAAATATTGTCAACAGTGACCTACTGTGAAACTTTTGTGCAAGCAATTTCTGAGACCACCAAAAGATAGAGAACAGAGACCTCATTGATGCAATAAATGTGTGCATGATAGCATAATTTGGCCTATGGCTTGTTTTTGATAACCAAGTGGTAAATTAGTGAGGAAGGAAGCAACTCATACTATTTCTAGCTATTCATAGTGATAGAGACACACCAAGTAGAAATAATAATATTATCTATGTTCAAACAGATTTTAGTCAATTTCCAAATCCTTAAGTACATTTCTATTCATTTTGTCAGATGAGTGAAGTAGGAGTCTTTTGTATATCAAAAGTTCACTGAATAATTAATAACATACAGCACATATATAAAATGCTGACCAACAGCAAAATATTTCTTTAGAAAATAAACTCTTTTAAGTTGTAATATATAATATAGAATTACAATATATTATGTTGTACTTTTTTATTAGGTAAAACACACATGAATACACTGCCTACTTTTAAGCAATAGGGGTTAACATTTCCTGTTAGAGATTAGAAAGCAATGGTTATCAACTGGATTTTATAAAACCTTACATCTGTAACTTCTCAACAAATTTTATCTTTTATGATTATCACTATTACATATTTTTAATAAACACACACTTCTCACACTATTTGAAAATAAGTTCTATATCATTTGGGTTTAAGATAAAAGTAGCCCAAATTTTAGTGAGATTTTAATATAAGGCTCTCAATATGTATTCATGTAATTTATGAAGGAATTTTTATTTCCTCTTTAATTTGGAAATAATCACTTTTTACCATTTCTCTGACTTTCTTCCCTTCAAAAGTTTTCATACAATATTCTTTATGATTAAATGGATATTCAGCATTCCTTATTCCTTAAAGGAAAATCTTTCAACTTTTATAAATGATTTTATTTAATTATTAGACTTTTTAGCTTTATGTTATTACTATAATGTGTCAGTTTAAAATGTCATATGTTAAATTACATTTTTCTTTCCTGTGCACTGAGATAATCCATATATTCTAATTTTAGTCAATGTTTGTTGATAAAATATCTTTTGTTTGTTAAGGTGAATATTTGGGAAATTTCCTGTCACAGTGGCAGCACCAGCAAGCAATTCATCAAAGTATGAGCTATATTCTTTGCTCTTTAGCAGATGCAAAAGAACATAAAATATGTCTTTTTGCCTAAAAAGCAAAAGTATGGAAAGTTTCTATTAATAACAATTGAGTTCATTGAAATGAATTCTATATAGGCTGGGTGTAGTTGCTCACGCCTGTAATCCCAGCACATTGCGAGGCCAAGGCAGGCAGATCACTTGAGGTCAGGTGTTCAAGACCAGCCTGGTCAACATGGTGAAATCCCCGTCTCTACTAAAAATACAAAAGTTAGCTAGGGGTGGTGGCATACACCTGTAATCCCAGCTACTCAGGAGGCTAAGGCACAAGATTCACTTGAACCTGGGAGGTGGAGGTTGCAGTGTACTGAGATCACACCATTGTACTCCTGCAGGATGACAGAGTGAGAATCCATCTCAAAAAAATAAAAAGAAACTAATTTTATACAAAACAATTTACCCTTATGCCTAAGGGTAATAAATAAATGCTATTAAATTATATCATCATAATATTAAAACTGCAAAATTGAAGCATAGAAAATTCATGTAGTCTTTTTTGGATACCGTAAATATTTGCTAAATATGTATTAAATGATCTGCATCCTAGGAGTTTGAAATACTTTAGCGAACAGAATTGACAAAATATTCCTGCTTGAATGCTTGTCTGAAAATTACTATAATGTCCATATAGGAAGATCATAGTATTGACCATAAATGATCATAAAAATATAATAAAATAGCTATTGTTTATAGGCCTTTTTGTCCAATATATTATATATGTTATTACAATGTAAATATATATATTTTTTATTTTTTACATATAGGAAAGTAAATGCATTGATATATTTGTAAATGTGCTGATTAACTTGTCACTAATTGAAGAATCATATAAATGAAGATCATTCAGACTTTTCGTTCTTCATTATAAACGAGGAAAGCAAAATGAAAAAATAAAAGAAAAACCCAAAAAGGCAAATTTTCTAACTCATGGGTACCCCCATGAGTTTTATACTTTTTGTATAGCATCATCCCTAACTTTTTTCCTTTATTTTATAGAGGTTATCAGATTTATTACAAAGTATACTGACCATTCAATTGGTTTTATATGCTCCTTGATTGCTTGCTTTTTTATAGTTTATAAGCAGAAATATTTTGGACACATATATTAAGATATAGCTACCTACAAACTATTACTGAAAACAGAATATATTTTATATATTAGAGATATATAGATTGTGAAGCAGTTTATGGCTTGAAATTTGTTACTGAAAGTTCTGTCTTTTTTAAAAGGCAGCGACTTTAAGAAGTTTTTGGTTGCCTAATAGCTGCTGAACATTGTGAGTGTGTGTGTGTGTGTGTGTGTGTGCCTGTGTATTTTGAAGTCTATTCAAAATGCTTGTCCATTTTACTGGGTTGAGAAATGGGTATAAAGGGTACAGGGAATTTAATTTAATCTGGTTAACTGAAAGTTACTCCATGCCTTTGAGTTGGAGAAAAGACAAGTTGATTTCTTATGAGTGAATTATTTCTTATTAAACATACGTTTTTCTGAGTTGTTGCTTTATTATTTATATAGATAGGTATCAAGATATGAGAAAAAAGATTCATTTGTCCTATATGCTAAAGGATAGATTATTTTTAGCTATGAGAAAAGAGAGCCTAAATTGGTTTGTTAGTATGTTTTGTCAAAATCTAGCAAGAAATTGGTGTTGGGGGGGTATTGTTTAACTTGTTAAATGTTTAAGCTTGTTAATTATTTGGCAGTCCTGATGCTTTAATTTAAGGATTGAAATATGTCATATTCTATTAAAATTACCATGGCTTAGAATTAATAACTGTTGACAAGAGAGATGTAGGGTATAAAGCCAAATATCTGCTTCTCTTTATGTGAGGACGAAAACAAGTTATGTGGTCACTCTGCTGATAAAAGATATGGCCACCTTCAAGGGGCTTTAGGGGAAAATCTGTTCCATTTCCTTTTCTAGCTTCTAGAACTGCTTTCTTATCATCCTTGGTTTATGCCTACCTTTTCCTTCATCTGCAAAGACAACAGTGTAACATGGTTGCTTCAATCCTCACATAGCCTTTTTCTTCTATCTTCAAATCTCTTTCTGCCTCCCTCTGATAAGGATACTCCTGATTACATTTAGGACACACACAGATAATCCAGGATAATGTCCTCAATATCCTTAATTTAATTGCATCTGCAAAATCCCTATTACCATATAAAGTAACTTTCACAAGTTTCACAGGTTCCAGGAATTGGAACCTCATCTCTTTAGTGGCCATTAAGTCTACCCTTTGATCATCTGGCTACTCTCTGGCATTCTATATACAAAGGTAGCCCTCCAGTTAGCACATCAAAAAGCCATGGATTTCAAATTAAATTCCATTGCATTCTTACATTATATTCTACTAATTACATGAAATTATTTTTTCTTTGAAGTTTCTTTCTAATCAACTACCACTACCTTATTACTGGGATATTGTCTTTAGCTTCAATTATGGCATCCATTTTCCATGTAATCTGCCTGTCTCTAACCATACTCAGTCCTACTTCATAGCAGCCAGAATTACTTTTCTAAAAATTAAACACAGCTATGTTACTCAGCTCCTTAGAAAGACTCTGCTTATTTCTACCATTCATGGGACAAAATCTAAACTTACACTTTGGAATAAGCTCTTCACTGTAGTCTGAGATCAAAACTCCATTTTTTTTTTTTTAAGACAGAGTCTCACTCTGTCCCCCAAGCTGGAGTGCAGTAGCATGATCTTGGCTCACTTCAACCTCTGCCTCCCGGGTTCAAGTGATTCTCCTGTCTCGGCCTCCCGAGTAACTGGAATTAGAGCAACCACACCTGGCTAATTTTTGTATTTTTAGTAGAGATGGGGTTTCGCCATGTTGGTCAGGCTGGTCTCGAAGTCCCGACCTCAGGTGACCAACTTGCCTCGGCCTCCCAAAGTGCTAGGATTACAGGCGTGAGCCACAGTGCCCGGCCTCCATTGTCTTTCTTTTTTTTTTTTTTTTTTTTGTTTGTTATTTAGTTTTTATTTCATAATTATAAACTTAACTCTGCAATCCAGCTAGGCATGGACGGAAACAAGGAAAACATGGAACCCAAAGGAAACTGCAGTGAGAGCACAAAGATTATAGGATACTGTGAAAAAATGGGGTGAAGGCGTGCTCTATTGAGCTACAGACAGAATGGTCTGGTGGTTAAGATAAAAACACAAGTCAAACTTATTAGAGTTATCCACAGTCAGCAATGGTGGTCTTGGTGTTGCCATTGGACCCAAAGCACTCCATGGCCTCCACAATATTCATGCCTTCTTTCACCTTGCCAAAGACCACATGCCTGCCATCCAACCACTCAGTCTTGGCAGTGCAGATGAAAAACTGGGAACTGTTTGTGATGGGTCCAGCATTTGCCATGGACAAGATGCCAGGACCTGTATGCTTTAGGATGAAGTTATTAAATTTCCTTATTAAATTTCTCCCCGTAGATGGACTTGCCACCAGTGCCATTATGGCGTGTGAAGTCACCACCCTGACACATAAACCCTGGAATAATTCTGTGAAAGAAGGGAACACTTATAATCCAATCCTTTCTCTCCAGTGGTCAGAGCATGAGTTTTCTGCTGTCTTTGGAAACTTTTCTGCAAACTGCTTGAAGGAGACACAGCCCAAGGGCTCGCCGTCAACCACGATGTTGAAGAACACGGTGGGGTTCACCATGGTTGATAGTACAGGGCTCCGGCAGTGGTGTCTGCAAAGCCAGTGTTGTAGGTTTTAAATGAGCATCAGCACCCTGGCCTAGGGTGTTGTTAAGTGTGCCACTTCTCTTGTCCTCACGTTCATTTGTCATGTATGGGGATTAGACTAAATGATCACAAAGGCTTATTTGAGTTTATTATTCTGTAATTTCCATGTGACTTATTAATTAGCCTTATTATATTTAATACAATTGTAGTCATTATGAGTGCAGAAGAGAGGATCAGACAGATGTTATTCCGTGAATATAACTTTAACACACTATTGGTGCTGAAAATTCAAAATTATAAGAATCTGAATATTGCTTTTTCAAGTGACTACTCCAAAAATAGTTGGCCAGTGCCCTAACCTGTCACTATCTGAACAAATGGAAGAGAATCCATGTTAGAAAAAAACTACAAGTGCTTCATCAATACTAGAAAACAGAGTAAACCTAAAAAGGAAAAGTAGAGGTGAAAGCTCCATCTGGTGGTTAACATCTACATTTCCAAGAAATTGACATTATACTTCACTGACTGTAGTACTGGAACCTCAGTTTAGAAATACCGCACCTGAGCCTCCATTGTCTTTCTTATCACCCACATCATTCCATTCAGTACACCATATGCTCCCACTACACTGAGGATTAACACTACTTTACAAATCTGTACTATAAAATTAACTCCAGTATTTTGCTTGGAAATCTCCCGTTTATCATTCAGGAAGGCAGGTGCTAAATTTCATAACGATTTTTCTTCCTTCTGCAATGTATAAAAATGGCTGCTCCATCTTTTGGGTTTTCACAATTCAGTCTTATTTCTTTTATAATATTTGTTGTATGGTGTTAATTTTTTAAAATAACCACTCTATCCCCTCAACATGAATTTGGGCATGTGAAAAGTACTGTGCCCAGTTCATCTTTGTATTCCCAAAGCCTAGAACTCGGCAGAAAGAAGACATTGGACAAATGTGATTAGTTAAATGAATGAGGCCTTCAGAGGCAAGTGAAATGAACTAGTGCCCACAATACAACATAAAAGACAAATTTGTACCCTCTTTTCAAGATTACAGCCATATATAACACTAGAGTCCTCTCAAGAAATAATCTTTGATTAAACAGGAAATTAACTTTGATTTTTAAAATAAATATGGGTATTTAGTATTACTTACAGAAACAGTAAAAAAAGGTATATAAAACACATCTGTTAACACTTGACCCAAGATTTTTTTTTATGGGAAGTTTAAAATTACTCAGTGATGCAATTGTTCTATAAATTTTCCACTGCCTTGAAAACTATGGCAATTTTATATTTTCAAAACTTGTTTAAAAAATAATTTTGCTGATCAAATGTGTTTTATTCTTTCAAAATATATTTATATGAGTTTCTTCATTTACAAATTAAATTTTAAAATGTTTTCAACTTTTCTGATCTAAAACCTTTGTATATTCACTCAAAAATACTTCTCTCCAATCGATCTCTTTCTCCTTTTGAATTGTTACCTGAGAGGGTCTGATTGCTTTATATAGATGCTCGAAGCAGTATTATTTTTTTTCAGAAAATAAAACAATCACATTACCTAGGACCCTCAATTTGGCTTCCAAAATTCTGCTTGTCAAAAGCTGGATTGCCTACTCCATGTTTATTTTCTTTACTAGTCAATAACCCCATTGGCTGTTGTTGTGGTTGCCATGGTGTGCCCCCAGATCTGTCTTCATAGCTGAGGCTCTCCTAGCCCCAGCTTCCCAGACTGTTGGCAGTTGAAAACTCATAGCTGAGTCTTTGCCTAGGACTTGTCCTTACCTGAAAGGAGATGCTTTGCTCTTCTTCCAACCCCAGACCACATCCAATCATTGCTTTATATGAAGGTACAAAGACCAAGCTCTTTTCCCTCAATTCAAGATATCTCTAATGAGGTACCCCAGCTCAAGCACTTTCTGTGGGATTGCCCAAGATCTCTGTTATAACCATATTGCTGTTCAAATTGTCTATTTCTCTTTCCTTCACTCTCTCACAGACATTGTTTTCTGAGTATTTCACAATCAACTCCTTGCGTGAAAAAAAAAAAAAAAAAATCTCATTTCCTAAAACTTTTCCTGGGGAATCTCCCCTAAAAGAGTTGAAGACCGGCATGGCCTAGGACATGGACTGTAAAATGATGCTTTGAATCTAAATTGTCAGCTGAAAGAAAAAAGTCTCTGTCAGTGGTTGCAGGTGGAGTGTGAATGGCCCATAGCATGCTGTAGTGGTGCAACTGTTAAAACTTGCTACTAGCTGGGGACTGGAGCAGGATACTAGAGAATGTCTTTGCAAATGCAGTATCGCACACATTTGTGAGGAACAGTGGGAGTGGAAATCACAATAATGTAATCAGATGGCTCTTGCTGGGTATCATTGAGGCATTGAAAAAGGCAAAGATTAAGGGTGAATAATCACCATTTTAAAGAATGAAACTTAGGGGGTCATTTTGGAAGCATTTAGACTCCATTCTTGGCAGCCACATATCTGTAAAAAATGAGGGCCAGGTCCAGGACTTACTTCTAAGGACAGTAGAGCCCAAATTCCCTGGAACCCACTAGGACTGTAGAAGAAGCCACTTCTTTTGCTTGAAGATGGTGCAGACATCTCTGCATTCCAAGATAATAACATGAAACTGCTCTCCCTAGGATTTAATCTCACATAGCTAGTGATGTTAAGATTATATGATAAGCCTTCCAAGCAAAGTCTTCCTTCACACAGAGGTTACTGGCCTATCTCCACAAATACAAAGGCAGTAAAAGGTCTAAACAATTGTACCAACTGTGAAGTCTCAAAGGCCTAGTAGAATTTCACCTTGGTACTCTTCAGTTTGTGACCCCAGATGTTACCTAAACTTTCCAATCTCATACTACGTAAAATTGCTTTAGATTGTCATACCAATGATTATAAAATATGTGGCTTTAATACAGTAGCTATTTCTATAATAAGAATGTAATACAGTTGTTCCATGAACAACACAGGTTTGAAATGGACACATACATTTATAAGCAGATTTTTTTCAATAAGTATTGTTGGAAAATTTGGGGTAGATTTGTGACAATGTAAAAACCTCAAATATGAATTGCCAAGCCTAGAAATACAAAAAAAAAAGTTGTGAAAAAGTTAGAAATGTAATGAATGCATAAAGTGTATATGTAGATACTAGTTTATCGTATTATTCACTACCATAAAATATACACAAATCCACTGTGAAAAGTTAAAATTTATCAAAGACTAAGCAAACAAACACAGATCATACATAGTGCTCATACATCCCGAGTAGCTGGGATTACACGCATGGGCCCCTATGCCTGGCTAATTTTTATATTTTTAGTAGAGATGGGGTTTCGTCATGTTGACCAGGCTGGTCTGGAACCCTTGACCTCAGGTACTCTGCTCACCTTGGCCTCCCAAAGTGCTAGAATTACAGGCGTGAACCACTGTGCCTGGCCACTGCAATAATTTTATAACCACCTCCTGTAGCTATTGCAGTGATCCCAAGTGTTATGAGTATCCACTTAAAACATCATGTGATGCTAATCATCTCCAAGTGAGCAGTTATCTCTCCAGCAAATTGTGCATCACAGTAAAAAGTGATTTTTCAAAGTTCTTATAGATTTTTCTTTCTGTTTAGTACAATACGTAAACCTTGAATAACACCACTGAACCCATATGAAGTGCCACTAGTGATGGTGCAAGTGCTCCCAAAGAGAAGAGAAAAGTCATGACATTACAAGAAAAAGTTAAACTGCTTGATATGTACCATAGAATGAGGTCTGCAGTTGCTGCCATTTTGAGATAAATGAATTCAGACTAAGAACCATTGTGATAAAGAAAAGAAAATTTGTGACACCATCACTGCAGCTACATCAGCAGATGTGAAAACTGCACTTCTTTTTGTGAAATATATTTATTTTTAATCTCATATTTAAAATGCAGCTTTTATGGAGGTTCAGGATTGTTCTAAGGAAGGCATAACTATAGACTCTGATATAATGCAAGAAAAAGCAAAATCATTATATGATAACTTAGAGCAAAATGAAGGTGAAGGATTTCAAGCTGGAAAATTTAATGCCAGCAAAGGATGGCTTGATAATTTTAGGAAGAGTTTTGGCTTAATAAATTTCAAGATAACAGGAGAAGCAGCTTCTGCTGCCCAAGAGGCAGCAGCAGAGTTCCCAGATGTCAATAAGAAAATCACTGAGGAAAAATGATATTTGCCTGAACAAATGCAGATGAAAGTGTCCTATTCTAGAAAAAAAAAAGCCACAAAGGACATTCATTAGCATGGATGAAAAGTGAGCATCAGGACTTAAGGTGGTAGAGATAGGCTAACTCTACTGTTTTATAGAAACACACTTGGGTTTATTATGATCAGGGCTGCTCTTATCTATAAAGCTGCTACACACTAAGTTTGAAGGGAAAAAAAAATAAACAGCTTCCAGTTTTTTGGTTGTAAAACATGAAGGCCTGGACAATGAGAACCCTTTTTCTGACTTGGTTCCATTGATGCTTTGTTTCTGAAATCAGGAAATACTTAGCAAGTAAGGGACTACTTTTAAAAATTCTTTTGATAGTGGACATGCCCCTAGCCACTGACAACCCCTTGAGTTCAACAGTGAAGGTGTCAAAGTGCTCTATTTGTCCCTAAGCACGTGTCTAATTCAGCTTCTACATAGGGGATCATAAGAATATTTAAGTTTAATTACACACAGTACTCTCTAGAAAGGATTGTCAGTGCTGGAAGAGAATCCCGATAGAGAGAACATCATGAAATTGTGGAAGAATTATAACATTGGAGATGCCTTTGTTGTTACAGAAAAGTAATGAAAGCCATCAAGCATAATTAAGTAAGTTCTTGATGAAGAAAACTGTATCCAAATGTTATACAAAACTTCCCAGATTTATGATGATGCCAATCCAGGAAATCATGAAAGAGATTGTGGATATGGCAAAAAAATAAAAAAAAAAAAATAAAGAAAAAACATGGTCAGGGGGTAAAGCGTTTCTAGCAATGTATCTTGGAGAAATTCAAGAGCTAACACACACCACACCAAACAAATTAGCAGAAGACCACCTGATGATGATTTCTTATGAACCAGTGCCAGAAGATGAGAAAGAAGACGTGGAAGAAGACATAGAAAAAGCATTGCCAGAAAACATTTTGACATTAGGCAATCTGGCAGAAGAGTTCTGATTGCTCAACGTTGGTTTTGATTTCTTTTAGGACATAGACTCTTCTATAATACAGCTACTGAAACTAAAGCAAATGGCAGGAGAAGGATTGGTACTGTACAGAAACATTCCTATAGAAATGAAAAAGAAAACAGTTATGACAAAAGTTATGATGTATTTTCATGAAGTTACAGAATGTGTCTGTCTCTCCTGCCTCTCCTTCCACCTCTTCCACCTCTGCCACTCCTGAGACAGCAAAGCCAATCCCTCCTGTTCCTCCTCTTCCTCACTCTAGCCAATCCCTCCTCTTCCTCACTCTGCTCAATGTGAAGACAATAAGGACCTTAAAGATGACTCAATTCTCCTTAATGAATAGTACATATATTTTCTCTTCCTTATGATTTTCTTATAACATTATTTTCTCTAGCTTACTTTATTGTAAGAATAGAGTAATGCATATAATATAGAAAACGTGTTAGTAGACTACATTACTGGTAAGTCTTCCAGTCAACAGTCGGCTATTAGTAATCGTTTGAGGAGTCAAAAGTTTTACATAGATTTTGACCATTTCAGGAGTTGGTGCCCCCAACACCCACATTGTTCAAATGCAATTTAACATGTTACCTACCAATAAATATTAATACTAGGCATTATAGGTCTTATCTCTAGGTATGTTCTTTAGAGGAAAAAGCCTACTTTCCCAATTCACCTCTAATGTATATGAATCCAAATTAAATTAATAACTGATTGAGAAGAATCACAGGTAGAAAAATCTGCAGGCATTTTAATTTTTCAATATCTCCACTATATCAGGTATCATTTTAAAATATAATTTATAATAAATATGGATCTGACTTCACTATTATTTTGTACTATATGATTTATAGCCATATATACCGAAAGGACTAGAAATACTGTTATTTTTATAGGAGCATAATTAAGTAAAATTTCCCAATATTCTTTGACAAAATAATATACCTAGGAGAATCTCAGCCTTTCAGAAAACAAATCTATAGGAAAGACATCTTGTTCATTCACTTAACAGATACTTACTGACTACCCTTCTATGTACTAGGCACTAGCCACTGGGCAAATAATCAATAAGCTATATCACATCATTACTCTTATGTTATAAGTAAGACAGAGATGTCTTCCTTATGTATGTGTATATAAAATCATCATAGTCTGTGCTGTGAAGAAAAGGGAGTGTTACAACATACATCTAACAAGAACATAATTTAGCTTGGTGGGTTATGTGATTTTTTTATCACACTTTGTGGTGAAAATAGTTTACTTTCTTCTGTCTCTAAGAGTCCCAAAGGAAGGGATTGTGTATTGTTTACCATTCTATATTCATTTTAGAGCACAGCATTGGGAAACTTGATTATTTTTGAATGAGTGCATAAACTAATCTAGAAAAACAAACTGAGAGCACATAAAGTCAGTGATTCATGGAGCATTTATTAACTGAAGATAGTGCTAAGTCTTTCCTAAGTCTTGAAGACTCAAAGTGTAAACTGCAGTATAATTGTGGAAACCAAATAATGGAAAATTATTCTTTGGAAATATTACCTGCATTTTTTGTAAAGCAGGCATTATTTCTCATTTTTAAAATGGGCTTTATTATAATTTCCAAGTCAAAATGGTGAAATTCCTTTCTGTTTTAGATAAACATAGATAAGTCAAATTAAAATATGAGACAAAATATACATAAAGATAATTCATTTTTTCCCTCAAAAGCAAAGGAAGTTTTAAATAAATAAATTTAGAAAACATTCATTGAGAAAGAGAATATACACAGCAGCATGAAAAAGCATTTCACATTGGATTCCATCATTAAATTACATTTATGAGCTTCTAAGAATTCACAGATTATAAGCACATTATCAAAGTAATTTCTTAAAAGCATTTGCTTATATATTTATCAATTGCCTTAAGGAACAACCAGAGACATCTATTCAAAAATTGTATGTACAGCATAAAGCACTAAGCAAAAGAAATAGATTCTGGCCAAGTTAACCAAAATAAAGAAAAGTATGAAAGGGGATATAATTTATTTGAAGACTATTGGGTTAACTTACAATAAAATACGTGAAAAGAAAAGCCTTCTCATGTAAAATCCAAGGTACTTCTTGTGATTCAAACGGTCATTTTTGGCAGCTTGATCTGAATCACCGGAGGTGCTTGTTAAAAATGATGGATTCTTGAGTTCCAGCTCATAATTACTGAATCAGACTATCTAGTGATGGCCTCCAGGAATCTGCATTTTAACCCCATCAGGAAGGATAATTAAGCCTTTTAATATTTGTTCTTAGAGTGACTCTGCTCCAAAGTTTCCAAATACAATGTTTTTCTACAAATGTCAAAAATTTTGGGGAGATTAAACTACATTTTCCACTCCAAGTTGCAGAACCGTCTCTATCTTCATGTCCTTATAGGATACATATTATATTATACTGTCAATGGTATTATTTGTGTGGATACTTCTCTCTTAAGTTTTCCATAATTTATGAGCTTATTTAGACTAGCATCTTGATAGTCTGTGTATACTGCACAGGACAAAGAACAAGGACTTTTCACGTTTATGTGCTTAAATGTTACTTGAATTGAATGACATTGATAACATACAAGAGTAATGACAGTTTTATGGGTAAGAATATTACATTGAATGGACTTCTTGGTGTGTGCACAAATTTAAAATTGTAAAACTTATTCTGAGTCTTATTAGTTCATTTTATACAAGAGTAAAAAATGACAGCAGGCTCATGGTTAAATTTAATGGAAACCAGAGGTCCCCAGAGAATAAAAGTCATAATCAATCATTTCTTTTCTCATATATTTAGTAAAATATACCAAGTTTCAAAATCTTTTTATATCTCTGAAAATTGCATTTGAGATTGATTAGGTCAGGAGCTGCACACATTTTTAAAATCATTTAGCTGCTCATCCTGATATCTCTCTGAGAATTTCTGATATTGATTAGAAACTGCACCACTTATTGAATAAGATATAAAAATGATAATTTTGTTTTTGACAACACCTGCCTGTATTAGTTTATGTGCAAAAAAACAGCTTTCCTTGTTAAAAAAAATACATTACTATAAATATAAATAATGTATAATTCAAGACTCAGAGCAAAAACTCCTTCTCTCTATGCTGTAACTTAAAAATAATTCCCCAGGAGGAAAGGGCTCTGGTTATTTGGATAGTATATGTGAGATGCAGACATCTGTTAGGATATTTTTTCCCTTATTTTTTTAAAAAAGTTTTTGCATTGTAGTTCCAATCTCTCCAATACATGTCATATTCACATGAATAGCTGTCTTTGCAAAATTAAACAAATGAATAAATAAAGCCCTGAAGACTCATTATTAACAAGTGACCATTTGTTTCAAATATTGTTTAGCTAAAATAGATATCCCATATAAATTAAGGGTTAATAGAATCACAGGGGCCTTTAATAAAATTCTATAAGAACTTTTGCTGGAAAAGCTGAATCTCCTAAAAATCCCTTCTTTTGATTTTTATAATTCATAAATTTTCTTTTGATTTGGTAAGCAAACATTATGATTTGGTAATAATTATTTTGAAAATAAACATTTTTATTACATGTTATTGAAAATATATGTTAAATGAAATGCCTATTTAAATAAAACTAAATACTGTACTAAAAACTGGAGGCCTATTTTATGTGATTTTTTTTAAAAAGCTAATTTGATAAAACATTTTATACTATATTTTCAGTAATATCTATAGAGAAATAGCTGCAGTAAGTTCAAATAACATTTTAAAATAAACTACTTCGACTGAAAATATTTGCCTAACTTTATTAAATGAGTCTATTATAATGATACATATGCATTTTTAAATATAAATGAAATGAACTAAGAATACAATTATTACTGAAAAGCAAGTGACAGTAAAAGAAGCTATCAAACTTTACATTGTTTGAATATATTGAACCGCCTCTTTTTTGACTTACATTGTTCAAATATATTCAACAGCCTCTTTTTTGCTGAAATTTCTTGGCAAGAGTTCATTAATAAGTATGTGATGAATATAAAATAAGAAATATTCAAAGTGCCATGCCTTACAATTTTACATATTGGCCTATTTTATAATTCAGAGTGGTGTTTGGTTTATTCAGGCTGCTATTAAAAAAAAAAAAAAACATGAACTAAGTGGTTTATAAACAACAGAAATTTACTTCTTATAATTCTGGTGACTGGGAAGTTCAAAATCAAGTTTGCTGACAAATTCAGTATCTGTTGAGGCCTACTTCCTAAATCATAGGTGGCCATCCTTCTACCATAACTTTACATGGCAGTAGGAAAGAGAGGATTCCCCCTTTTATAAAAGCAGTAATCTCATTTATTGGGGGCTCCATGATCTAACCACCTTGAAATGCTCCACCTACTAATACCATTGCTTTGGGGGTAGGATTTTAATATATGAATTTTAAGGGGATATAAACATTTAGAACATAGCAGCCATTTTTATCAAGTAGTGTTTATTATACATCATGAAATTCATCTCCATTCAAGACAAAAGAGAACTATGTTTCTGTCACTAATTTATTGGCATAACTTATTTTATTGCAGTTCACAAATATTGAGATTTTTTTTGCAAAGGGAAGGTTTGTGGGAATCCTGTATCAAATATACTTATCAGTACTATTATTTTTTATTATTTTTTTTTGAGACGGAGTCTCATTCTGTCACCCAGGCTGGAGTGCAGTGGAATGATATCGGCTCACTGCAACCTCTGCCTCCTGGGTTCATGTGATTTTCCTGTCTCAGCCTCCCTAGTAGCTGGGATTAGAGGCATATGCCACCACGCTTGCCTAATTTTTGTATTTTTAGTAAAGATGGGATTTTGCCATGTTGGCTAGGCTGCTCTTGAACTCCTGATTCCAAATGATCTGCCCACCTCAGCCACTCAAATTATTGGGATTACAGGAATGAACCACTGCACGTAGCCTTATCAGTGCCATTTTTCTAACATGTGCATATTTCATTTCTCTGTGATACATTTTGTTAATTCTCACAATATTTCAAATGTTTTCATTATTATATATGTTATGTTGATAAGTGATCAGTAATTTTTTATGTTACTATTGAAGTTACTTTGGGGCACTATTAATCACACCCATACGAGATGGCAAACTTAAAAAATAAAGTTGTGTGCGTCTGACTACTTCAGCAACTGGCTGTTCTCTAGCTCTCTCCCTCTGCTAAAGCCTCCCCATATCCTGAGACATAACAATATTAAAATGAGGCCAATTAATAACCCTACAATGACCTCTAAGTGATCAAGTGAAAGGAAGAGTTGCACATGTCTCACTTTAAGTCAAAATCTAGAAATAACTAAGCCTAGTGTGGAAGGCATGTTGAAAGCCAAGAGAGGCTGAAAGCTAGGCCTTTTGCACCAAATAGTAAGCCAAGCTGTGAATGAAAAAAAAAAAAAACTTGAAGAAAATTTAAAGTGCCCCTCCAGTGAACATGCAAATGGTAGGAAAGAGAAAGAGAAACAGCCTTACTGCTGATAGAGAGAAAGTTTTAGTAATCTGGATAGAAGATCAAATAAGTCATGATAGTCCAGTTAGGCGAAACCCAATCTAGAGCAAGAATTTGACTCTCTTCAATTCTGTGAAGGCTGAGAGAGGTGTCAAAGCTGCAGAAGAAAGTCTGAAGCTAGGAGAGGTGGGTTCATGAGTTTTAAGGAAAAAGGCTATCTCTAAAACATAAAAGTACAAGGTGAAGCAGCAAGTGACAATAGAAGCAGCAAGTGACTGTAGAAGCTGCAGCATTATTCAGAAGATCTAGCTAAGATGATTGATGAAGGTGACTACACTAAACAACACATTTCCAGTGTAGGTAAAACAGCTTTCTATCAGAAGAAGATGCTATGTAGGACTTTCACAGTTAGAGAGGCGATGTCAATGCCTGAATTCAAAGCTTCAGAGGACAAGCTGACACTCTGGTTAGGGAATAGTGCAATTTGTGACTTGAAGTTGAAGCCAGTGTTCATTTACCATTCCCTAAATACTAAGCCCTTAATAATTATGCTAGATCCAGTCTTCCTATGCTCTATAAATGGAACAACAAAGCCTGGATAACAGCACATCTGTTTACAGCACGGCTTACTGAATACTTTAAGCCCACTCTTTAGACCTACTGACCAAAAAGAAAAGATTCGTTTCAAAATATTACTGTGCTTTGACAATATAGATAATCATGCAAGAATTCTGATGGGAGATGTACAAGGAGATTAATATTTTCATGCCTGCTAATACAACATCCATTCTGTAGCCCATGAATGAAAGAGTAATTTTGACTTTCAAGTCTTACTATTTAAGAAATACAATTCATAATGCTATAGCTGCTGTAGATAGTAATTTCTCTGATGGATCTGGGATAAATAAATAAAAATCCTTCTGGAAAAGATTCACAATTCTAGATGCCATTAAGAATATTCAGGATTTATGGACAGAGGTCAAAATATCCACATTAATAAGAGTTTGGAAGAAGTTTATTCCAATGTTCACAGGAGACTTTGAGGGATTCAATACTTCAGTGGAGGATGGAACTGCCGATGTGGTGGAAATAATGAGAACTAGAATTAGAAGTGGAGCTTGAACATGTGACTGAATTGCTGCCATATTGTGATCAAACTTGAATGAATGAGGAATTGTTTATTATGGATGAGCAAAGAAAGTGGTTTCTTGAAATGGAATCTACTTCTGGTGAAGATGCTATGACCATTGTTGAAATGACAAAACGGGATTTAGAATATTACATAAACAGTTGATAAAACAGTGGCAGGATTTCAGAAGATTTACTTCAACTTAAAACAAGTTTTACTGTGGATGAAATGCTATTAAACAGCAGCGCTATAAGATAAATCTTTTGTGAAAGCAAGAGTCAACTGATGCATTAGGAAACCAAAAATTGTATGACTCGCTTTATTGCTATATTCACTTTATTGCAGTAGACTACAATCAAAGCCACAATATCTCTGAGTTATGCCCGTATTTTAACAATTTTATGAAGTAACCAATGCGAACTTAAAACAAGATGAAAATAAATTTTTCCTACACAGAAATGAAACCATGTTAGTGTACTAGCTAATTAATTATATTATTAGTTAGTTGCATAAATCTCAAGATTATGAGAAACTTGACAGAACTGACCTAAGTAGAGCTAACTGCCCACTTCCTGTGGGAAAAAAAGAGGAACCATAATGGCTTCCCTGATTACACTTAATAGCGTAATTCTGACTGGGAATTACACTTTGCACTACTTTTCTTTGTCTTTTTTGAGCAGAGCAGGACCTGTACTCTGGAAGCATCTGACTGGAATGAAGAATGAGGAGAGAAAGCAAAGATCAGTTGTTGACAGGTAGATTAATTTATAGCTGTATTGGGATAAGAAACAATAAGGGGAATAAGGAAAATAAATAACCCAAGAGAATCAAGATTTAAAAAGTCAAGCAAAACACTTATTGCTAACATATAATAAAAATAAAGGACTGTTAGTTATGCAAGAGAAGTGTTTAAGCAATATAGTCTCCTGAAAAATAAAGGATATTTTAAAAGATATACTATTGTAGAGATTAATTAGCCAACATGATTAATATTTTTTTAAAATTCCCACTAAGTTATTGTGAGTTGGACAAATTATTTTTAGTAGATGATAAAGTAAATAATATTGTCAACATTATTCTGGGATGTCACCACAATAAGTGATGCACAATCCTTGGAGACACCACCAAACTCTTTGTCCCAGGTGATGGTGTATAATAGAAACTCCTTCCAGTAAAATAAGTGACATCCTTTTAGTCTTCTATTGCTAAATTTTTTTAAAAGAAAAGGAAAGAAATACAGTAAGACTTTCTACTCTGAATTGGGCAATAATAAAAAATGTGCTGCAAGTTTTTTCTTTCCTTCTCTATAAAAAAATGGCAATGCAAATTTTATTGTTATTTCAACATGCCACAATAATGTACAATCATTATGAAGAAATGATCTCAGTTTAAATGCTACTTCACCCCTTAAGGCATTAAAATAGCACAGAAAAATTTCAGAGGAATGAAGTTAAATCTAGGTCATCAACAGAATATATGGCTGGTTTCATGAAATGGCCCCAATTTGTGATAAGATTGATCATATTTTAAATTAGTCTGTAGCCTCAAGATAATTCTCCAGAATGCCACAATAAATATATATGTCTTTATATGCTGTATATTTATTGTGCATTAATAAAACATGAATTATTAAATGCATATTTCTATAAATAGAAGCTGCATTTATATTACAGCATGTCTGATATTAGCTAATATCATTGTTTTAATGTAGCTGCATTAATACCTATACTTTGTGTTCCTATCTCCTTCATATTGAAGAATGATGTAGGTTTATATGTTGTATATGCTTTGTTACATTTTATGGGTGAGATAATATAAGAATATCAAGGGAAAAATATGTTTAAAATCATTAGCAATGTCAAACTGAATGAGAGGACACATTCTAGTTTTATAAAACTAATGATTTCTCACCAGGCCTAAGACTTTAATAGTTGAGATGTGGTTTGTCATCTTCCATTTCATTTAAAAATACTTTGGAAATTGTCCATTTGAGTGAGTTAAGATTAAAAAAAACCCTTGAGGCTTAAAAATACCCTTAATTTAAAACTAGATATCTTAAAAGAGAATAAGACTTTTCAGGAAGGTACTGCTCTCATTTTAAAAACAAAACAAAATAACAAAACTGAGGCCCAGATTTGAGTCGCTGTAATTCTATCATAAAATTCACTTAGAAAAGGTTTGATCAATAAATCAATAATTATAGAATTTGCCTAAGGTTATAAAGCCTCCGTGGATGAGCAATTCATTCCTATATCACATAATTATTAAGAATTGATTTTAATCCAGGCAATATACTGGGTTTTACAGATTCAAAGATAAATAATAAACATTCCTGGCTTTCAAGAACTGACATGAGAAAAAGAATACGTAAAGCTACTGAATTAGAATGCAAGGTAATAGAGAAACCCAAGAAAACCTAAAACTGAAGTCATATTTTGTCATATTGCTCTTTATAGTCCTTAACTGACTTCCCTCTTTTTAGAGTAAAAATCAAAGTTTGTATGATAGCCTACCAGGTCTTTCATCAGCTGCCTCTATACCTTCTTTCTGAACAAATTCACTTTTGTTCATGTTTTTTTCACTGGAGCCACCCTTCACCTCCATTTCCATTTCTTGAGAGATCAAACATGCCCTTCTTACCTTCTTCTAACCACCTGGCAAAAATCATCATTTCTTCTCTTACTATACCCATATATTTTATCATATTGGTCAGGTAACTGAAGCATAGAAAGATGACATAATTTCCTCAAAATTATAGATCCTGTACATGGTTGAGCCATAATTTGCATACGGTAGTCTGGTTTCAGATCCAACATCTTAACTGCTTTATTTTAAACCATTTTATTTTACTGCCTCACTAGTAGGGGAATCCAAAAAGAAAAGAAAATGCAGACCATTTTTAAATGGTTTCTCTCAAGAGGGTTTCCTCCTTGGCTTTGGGTTAGAAGGGAATAATTGGATACATAATGGAGGGAGAAGGGGTTGTAAGTGACAATATGGAAAACAGAGTTTGGCCAAGCTTAGAACTACTGCCAGATGTTACCAGTGGCTGTGTCTCCAAAGAATTAAAAACCGGTAATATGAAAGTACCTCACTGTAGGAAGGGTCCCCTTTTTAAACGAGGCAACTCTAGATTTCAATAAGACCAGGCCACAATAGTACTTGCAGCAAAAGAAAGGAAATCAAGAGAAGAGAACCATGCCAGCATTAATATCTTTCCTTTCCCTCTACAGGATTGGCTTAATTAGTGGGTGTGGCAAATGTAAATATAATGATTCAGTAAGCACAATCAATGTTACACTATTCCCATTTTTAATTATGTATCTCTGCATGGTACCTTTTTCATGTTGGTCAGCCCATTAAATCAAATATTTAAACAAATTGAAGTTAGCAACAAAGTTTTGAATTACTGTAGTAGAATTAATTCAAAGAAGAAAAGGGAAGACAAAGCAAGTTTAATTATAGTGTATTCGTGAATCAATTATAATAACTTAAATATGCCAACACTTTAGATTACTAATAAACAATGCAACATTAAGAATCATTTATTTACTGTGTTGCTTTCTATTCTACATTTTATGTGTATGTTTATAATTTAATAACTTCTATTAGGATCAATCATGCACATAATTTACAAATTATATGTATTTTGGAAATATATGAACAAAACCTTGTATTGAAAGGAGATCAAAATCAAAGAAGTTTGAAAAGTGTTGGCAGCAGGCTGACTAAATAGGGACATAGAATCAATTGTAATTGAGTCCTAATAGAGACACATTCAATCTATATAGATATATATGACTTTGAAAATGATTTTGAGTGCTTTTAAAACACTTAATTGTATTATAATTTAATAATTTAAAGTAGTTATCTCCTTTTTGAGTTGATAGATATCAGAAAATATTAAAGATTTTGTTTATAATTTAAACAAAAACTGATTTTGTTGGATTGTATTTATGCTTAACCTTAATAAAGTGGCAACTTCTGAGTGAAACCCAAAATACAGTTCTAAAATAATATTTTTATATATGATTTGTATGGAATCGTTACCCTTCAGCTGTCCAGTAACAACATTTAAATCTATACAAGAAATCTTTGAAAATAAAATCCTTATGATGCTTGTCAGTGCCTGAGAAATGGATGTCAAGCATAAATCTATTAAATAAATAGATATCATGGATTAAACGGTTCTTATTTTATAACATTATGATTTTCATGTCGGTTTTATTTTTCCTCCACATTGATATTCTCGATTTTAAAAAGATAAAGTGGTCATATTACGCATCATCTTTTGATTTACTTATAGAGTACCACTGAATAGGAATTAGCTTTGAAAGAGGTCATCTATGGGCAAAATGTCAACAGGATTGCTACACTGCCTAAACAGAATAATGTACAATATGAAGTAAGTGATTTAATTAGCTGAAACTGTCTCAGTAGAGTGCACTTCTTATCTAGTGAAGACATAAAAAAGATAGATAACTGCATTATGTCGATTAATCTACTCATATTTCAGGGTGAATATAAGAAATGCGGGAGCATATGAGCTATTTGTGTCAGGATAAATAGATAATAAATATATATAGCTTCACTCATTTGAGTCAATACAACCAGTTTTCCCCCCCACACAAAACTTATACTTTTGATGTTTCTACTCATAAACAATGACGCTTCCAACATAATATTTTTAAAAACTCTTATTACAATTTTTAAAATCATTATTTAAAGATATATGGATACTATTATAAAGCCATTTAAGGATTCCTCCTACTTTTTACTTCTGTTGTACTAGTATGTGTTAATGGGGTTACTATGAAGTGGATATGCTGATTTAACAACAGGTGCTGAATATTTTCTTGATGAACATTTTCTAGGTAATTTTTTTTTTCTGCTAAGTTTAAAGACTCAATTTTGTGGTTATTTCTCCCTGTTTTAAACATGGTGAGATAATCTCCTGTACGCTAGTCCTTAAACAGAAAAGTCATAAAACCATGAGTCTAAAGAAGACCAGTCTTTGGCACAAGTTTTCATGACTTTGTAGCATTTAACCACCAAGCTCTTAAAACACCTGGCATAGAGCATCTTTATTTAGCAAACTGAGGAAGCAGCAAAGTAGAGCGCTGTCTAAAGTAGGAAGAGACTACTCAACTCCAGGAATCCTGTTTGTATTAGAATCCCATTTGGAATTATGAGATCTGATTATTCAAAAGAAAATGAAAATCCTGATTCTTATATGATGAAATGTGTCCATTATTAAATTTTGAAAAATGATTCAAACTTAAAACATTGTAGACCAACTAATGAAAGGCAAACTGGACTTCTGAGGTCAGATACAGTCTCTGGGCCCTCCAGATAAACTACCCTTGACATCTCCCTTCCAATCATGTAGAAGCAGAGATGACCCCATTACAGACTGATTCTCCCACTGGATGGTTTTTCTTCTAAAGGAGCAGAGAGGTTACCAAACTATCAACTGAAAACTAAAAGATATATGATAATATTTTCCACACCATTTTTGTGAAGAAGGATATACTGATGATGACTGTCTTGGTAGTAAGATTTGAAATTACTTTTTAAAAAATTTTAATTGTATTTGCCCATATCTTTTTAAACTGCCTACAAAAGAACATGTATTAGTTTTTCACTCAGATTTTTAAATGTTATTAAATAATTATGTAAAAATTAAAAAAGGAAGTTCAATGCTCTGTAATCAATTTTCGTGTACAAGAAAAACAAGACAGTGGCATCATTTGAAAATATGAAAGAATTAGCTAGCTATACATTATTGATAGAGGAGACTATTTTAAATTGTAAATTTATTTATGATGGGTTTGTAATATGTCCTACCCAATAAAGACAAATGAACTCCCTCTGCCTTACAGTGCAGCCAGGGACATATCTTCTTAGTGAACTTATTTCTGTGATACGATCCAGGTTTTATTCTCATCCATCCCTCCAGCAGTCTTACTGTAGCAAAATCAGTTTCTTGTAACAGAAATAAAAGTTTCTTTCTTAGCTTCCGGAAATTATTGACTTTCAAGAATTTTTGAGATTCTGCCTCCCTTTAACAAAGTACAAATAAACCTCTTTTTAACATTCAGACAATCTAAAACTTGCTGAAAATCAGACAATGAATACCTATTGGAGCCTCCCTTGACAGATACTAATTTTCTGGTACAATCTTTTGTAAATATTTAATAATTAGCTCCTGTTTTATGAATATGCAGATGTAGGACAAGCCTTATATGAATAGGTCCTGGTTGTAGCAATTGAACTGATGCAATCACATGTCATCCCTGAAAACAAAAGCAGATGCCACTGAAGACCATCCTTGTCAAAATATTTCCACAAGCCTGTGAAAGGTCTTAACCTATACAAATGTTATGACTTTGCTTAGGGCTGTAATTTCTTCTTTTTGAACTCAAGTAACAAAAAGAGGATTTGTCAGTTGAATGAATAAGAAGAAGTAGCAAATTATTTGGGGATCTGACTAATTAAGCCTATCAGGAAGTACCTCAGGCAGTGTCATTATTTGTTTAGCTAAATTGTCAGTCTAGACAATGAGGGAGTAATGCCTTATTTTATTCTTCCTCCTCTATGATATTTTGCTCAACTGCATATTCTATGCTGCTCTAGAAGAATTCACTTAGAACAATTTTATCTTCTTTTATTGAAATTAAGTCAAACTCTAAGTGAGGTCTAAAAATAAATTTAAAAAACCTTTTTTACAAAAAGATAAGAATAACAGTCATATAGTGACTGAAAAAATAAATTTCTTTAAAATAAATTCTGATTTAATTGGGGTTGTTAGACAAACTATTGGACACAATATGAGTTTCAGAGAAAAACTGATTCTTTTACTATAAGTATGTCCCATGCAATATTTGGACATCTGTATTTTTGTTTGCTGAATCTGGCAATCTTAGACTGAATTTATGTTCCGGAGAAAGTGTAGAATAAGTATGTTTAAAAGAGGGTTCAGAAGATTTGTATAAAAACTAACTGTGGAAGTCGGCCTCAGCTCTTTAGATATATGCCTGTTCTGCCACAACTGTCCAGCAGTCTGCTCTACTCAGCTGCTTCTACTTATCACGTTTTCCAGAATCCAGCTACGTTCTGTCACAGCTCTCCATACTCATATCTCAATTTTTACTGAGACCAAGTTTTGATTTATCATTATCATATGGAAGAATCTATATCAGATAACTTTTTAAAACTTGTTTATTCTATTTCTCAATATTCAAGCAAATAAAGGGTTTTGCAAGCCTATATTCCCATCCACAAAGGAATTGAGGTATTCCTTAATTTCCATTATAAGAAAAGAATAACGATTAAAAAAGAATATAGAAAAAAAAGAAAAACTTTTATCAGAAGGTGCCAGGCTTATTATTCAAAGAAATCTTGTTTCATTTCCTTTGCTACATCTATCTTTTTTCTATAATTTTCATCCAATGTAGCAAATAAAATATACACATATGTAAATAACACATACAAATTCCTATGTCAATTTATTGTATAAATATCACTCACAGAAAGGTGAATGAAAAGGCAGTACAAAATAAATTCACTTTATTTCACAATTTTAACTTGACTGTCTTGAATTATTGGAAGATCCTTTAAGATGTATACTGTAAAGGCAGTCCTACGCAATTTTTTTTTTTACTAATACTTCATGGTGTTTCCTGCAATGTTTCCCAGATATCTACACAAAAATTATAATAATACTTACTATGGTTTGTTTTTACTTTTTGTTTGTATGTATTAGGTTCTTCATTCATCCAATTGTCTCCTCTTATAAACAATTATAAGGGCCAAATTACAGTTAGACTAATACACAGTAAAGTTAAAATGTTTTGCACATTATATTTCTTCACCATTTCATACTATTAATTTTAAATTCTAGTTAAAGTTGATGTATTTTAGAAATGTTTTTAGTTTGTCTCAGAATATATATATATATATATAACTCAGACCAAAAATTCTAGTGTAGTTGTTCTGTCTATTCCATTTTACTATATTTAAGCCTAAAGAAAAACCGTGGTGGCAAATGACAGAAATCTGTTGATTAAGCTCATTGAATTGGCAAACCTTAAGAAGAGAGTACTCTCTTTTTCCATTAGAACATCACCTTTCTGATGGTGAAAGTACAGTAATTGATACTGTTTGGGAGAAGTGACTAGAGGTCTATATCCTTAGGAAAAGATTTCAAAAGCTTTGGATTCTGTTATGTTTTATTATCAATATATTCAGAATTCTAGTTCTAAATTCCCTTCAACTCCAGTTATTCTGGCGACAAGCAGCTTTTACTTGTATTTCAGTCTCTGTGGCTAAGTCCTATCACCTGTTAGCAGACGAGTTCCTGAATCATCAGGTTCTTGCTACACCTCTCAGTGCAAGCTTCCATGCAGATAAGCATTGGCTGGGTGCAGAATGCTGCGTATAAAATGCTTAGAAACATAAATCACTGTGGCTATGCACAGTCCAATACTTATGCACTATGGCTCTGCAACTGAATTCTCTGTGGGGGATATTAAAAACACAGAGTCTCAACCTCATCTTCTATTCACTAAATCAGAATCCCCAAAGCGGGAATACCAAACATGCATGCAGTTTATAACTGGCACAGGTGATTCTGGTGTATTGTAGAGACTCTGAAATACTGATTTGCTCTTGGAATCCTCGTCCTTCCTTGTTTTGTGAGTCCTGTGGGCAGCTGAACTCAAGATCTGATACTTTCAGAGGTACAGCGTATGTAGGACAGAAAGGGAATCTTGGGGGAGGCATGGCTTGTGCTGTATATTCCCGTGTCTCCTTGTGAAACTTGCTTCACTTCTATGAACATTACATTTTTCTCTGTGAAATATACCTTCTATGATATACCAGTGAACTATAAAAGACATCCTGGAAAGACACACCTCAGAACAAAGTGGGATTTATATTTTCTGAAAAACAAACTAGTCCTTGATTGTATATATTAGTAAGAATTTTAAAAAGCATAGAATTGGTAATAACACTCTAAACCTATATGTATGTGTAAATTCATTTTCATATTTAATACACTTGTGTTTAATATAGTGTTATATTTAATATACTTATTGTATTAAATATATTATGTTTAACATGATATTTAATATACTCATCCACATTTATATCCACACCAATCCCATTGGTCTCTTTTGAGTTTTTGTTTCAGGCTTTTTTAAGAATGTAGGGCAAAGTTTTGGTCTTAGTCTTTTAAGCACAGCAGCTACAGGAAGGGAGATTTTCTTGCTCTGAGAGGGCAAAAAAAAAAAAAAGACCAGCAACTTAAACCAGGGGAACTGACCTAAAAGGCTGTGCCACTGATTAAGATTCACTTGGACTTAGCCGGATTAGAGGCTTGATACCTGAAGAGAGAGAGATCAGGCTGAGGTGTTTTGCTTTGTGTCTATCAGATGCAGAGCATTTCAGCAGAAATGCAGCAATCTCACAGCAAGCCTTAAAAGGTGGCCCAAGAGCCTCAGCATCCGATGATATCATGTCAAACAAATGCTATCAGCATCTGGGAAATCTCCGGAATCTGGGCATGAGTATAGACTCTGTGAGTTCATTACTCTATGAGAAAATCTAAAAAAAGTTTAAAGACATACAGGTAAACACCTGACCATTCATTTCTTCTTTCCTTCCTTTCTTTCTCTCTTCCTCCTTCCCTCCTTCTCTCCCTCTTTCTCTCTCTGTCTCTCACTCAGCAATCTGCAATGTTTCAGGCATTGTCATAACTCAGCCTTGAGGATATAATAATTTTTAAAAATATTATAGAGCATAATCTCATCCTCAAAGAATTGACATTAGTGGTTAAACTAAATAATTAAACCCTGACAAAGTATTGTTAAGAGTTAGCAGTCTTCATAATAGGTATTTTATTTTGTACTTTCTTCAAAGTTTTTATGTAAAAATATAAGCTTATATATTATTTCATATGGAAATATATTAATATCAAAACACATGATCAGTAAAGAAATTATTTTTAACACAAAAGTGACTGAATTACAGCTCACTTCCATACATTTGAATAAAATACCCTGGCTTGGCAAATCAGTGTAAGAGCTTTAGCTCAACTCAGAGAAACACTAGGTGTACCATAGTTAAATCATTATAATCATCATAAAACATGGTATATATCTATTAATGCCTTGTATGGGACAGGCATTATGTTATAGATTCAACATAAAGTAAAATACATGAAGCATTTTACATTTAATTTGTGTAACAATTCCACAGAGTACCTGCTATGAATATGTTTATTATTAAAATTAACTGACTGAGGCTTAGAAAGGTTAAATGACTTGTTCAAGGTAACACAGCTAGTGAGGCCAGAGCTGTTTCTCCCAAAGGCCCTCTTCTCTTCTATAAGCAGACTTGTGGTTTTAAAGAGCACACTACAAAATGTAACCCTACTGTAGTCAAGATGATGCCATAGATCATTCTCTATCAGTTCAAATCAAGGTTCTTCATCAATTTACAGGAAGAGGCTATTTACTGGCTAGCTGTAATATATATATATATATGTATATATGAATATATATGAGAAACATGTAATATATAAAATTATAATATGTAATGTTATAATATATCATATATTTTATATTTAAGAACTATGTAATGTATAAAAATTATATTATTTATTTAATTTAAATTAAATAAATATAAATTAAATAAATTATAAAAATATTATTTATTTTTATACATTACATTTTATATCTTACATATTTCTTATATATAAATTATAATATATTTTATATTATATATAATTGTATATATTATATATTTCTTATAAATATAAAAATATATAACACAGAATATATATTTCATACACACACACACACACACACACACACACTCACACACACTATAACCAAGACAGGTTTATTGTAGGAAGTAACCGGTTTCAGTTCAAGAGCTTGATTTTAGAAAGGTGTTAAGCTCTATTTATCGTAGGATGGTTGGCAGAAGACTAAAGAACAGAGATACACATATTCTCTATTTGTGTAGGTACACACAAATGTACCTGCATACTTGCACATATGCTTGTTTACACATGTATCTATCAACTCCCAAATCCTAAATTTCCTATTTATTTTTTACTGTTAATAAACTTCCTACAGACAAATGAGGTGGTTAGAAATAAACAGGGACTTAGAACACAATGGAGTTATTTACTGAGGCTATTAAGTTAATAAATTGCTAAAATCAATCTGTTCTGAAAGAAAGTGTGATTTTATTTCTCTATGATCCCCTTAAATGCATGATATGAACACAGTGTACACAACATAGCGGTTTTTAGAACCAATTTTTATATGGTCAACTAATTAAAAATGGTATCTAAATGGCATATAAAATGTTTTCTAGGAAAAAAAAGTAGAATTCCTGTAGGGTGTAACTATTGATTGATTTCTCAGAAATAAATTGTGAAGCTCAGAGATGAGTCCCATTTATAGTTATGTAAATATCACCAATAATAACGGTAAAGTGCAGTGTTTGTTTTGAAATAAGCTTAATTTGTCTCATAATTCTTTCAAAATAAATTCATTTCTTTATGCACTTTGGCTAATATTGGAAATGGAAATAGTATTCAATCAGTTCTAAATCATTTTTTAAGCTAGATAATTTCTGGAAAGTGCTGACTTTTGTTAGAAAATCTGAAAATGGAAAATTCCTCTCAGTGATCTGCTATGTCTTCACATATTATTTATGAAGTTAATACTGCTTCATGGATTTCTTAAATCTCAAAATTCAGCCATCTGTAAACCTCTCTTCTCTGTAATGAATCTTGGAATAAGAAAGAAGAGAAGATATGTTTCAGCTTCCAGAGGAGATTTCTGAAGTCCAAAGCATTAAAGCTCACATACTTGTTTACTCAGGTGAATCAACAAGTCTTTTTCTCAGATTCTGTTTGCTTTTATTTTGCATGTAATCCTGATAAATTTAATCAGTTTCAGAGCCATCATAGGTTCAAAACAATAGTTTAAAAGGGAAGAAATGAGGTTGCTTCAGATAGGCATAGTAACTATGATTAAAACTGACAATTGAGGGGGAACATATTAAGATAATTATACAGGTCATCAGATGAGTGAATTTAAGTTCTATTTTAGTCTTACATCATACAGGGAAAAGAATTCCATAATCTAGTTTATTGTAGAAATGACCGAAAGCTGACTTCTATCATAGTTAACCATAGTTATAAATGTAACATTAAATTATGTTCAATAAATTCTTAAAGGGAAGATTGGTATAATAAAAAGTAGAGATCTGAGTAATACATTGTAGGCAGATTTTATTCTATATAAACATAGCAGGCTGTTTAAAATGGGCATAGCAGGCTGTTTAAAATGGGCATGACCAAAAAACTTTATTTTGTGTTACCTAGTCACTGCAGTGCCTCTTTTAACAATAGGTTTTGAAGTTAGCTAATACATCAAGGTTTAGTTCAAGTTTTGGCTACATAATAACTACTGATGATGTTGCAGCAAGAGATTTAATAACAGATTTAAGTGAACCTTTTGGATATCATAATAATCAATCAGTCATTGATTATTTTTAATATGCTCATAATGATTTGAAACATTATATCCAGCCTCTAAGAGAAGCTATAATTTCATGTATGGATTTTCTGATTAGTAAATGCCAATACATAGGGAGACTAACGCTTCACGAATTTATTATAATAGTGAGGAGAAAACCATATATTATTATCTCTCCCACAAAAGAATTGGAATAGAATAAACAGAATTTATTCTGCTTGTCTTAAAGACAAAAACATTAAAACAGAAGGAGGAATCCACAAGAAAATAGTACTTATGAAAGAAAGATGCTATGAAATATGCTGCTAAAAACAGAGAGGATGAATCAGTTTTATCATTTTCCAGATTTTTCAGATCATCCATTATTTCTTTTTTAAGGTACTAAATAAATTGTGAATTATCAATACACATGAAATAGAAATCTCTGTGCTTTACTCAGAATATCACAGGAATTTAGAGCTAGAGAGTGCTATCTAGATAACTAGTTCAATGATTTTCAAATAGAAGTACACATCAAAATCACAAGGCGTTATAAATTATCTAGATGCCTGGACCCATCATCTGAATCAGAATTTTAAGCACGTGTCTTTTCAAAAGCAACTCCCTATTTTAGAACAATTGAGTCCAGCTCCTACATTTTATGGAAGAAACTGATAAACAAATTAAAATGTCTAATAATAGGTATTTGCTTATGCATATTTTGACACTAAAATAAAAAGGTATATAGTCTTTAATGTAATAAAATAAATTGGTATATAGTAAACTTGTATGAATACTATAAAAAGTTTTCATTTCATTTTATGATTCTAATAAATTGGCTAGTTGTGAATCATAGAACAAAGTCATGTCAAAGCTAGACAATCTTCAAATGCTGTCTCTGCTCTTTTAAGTTCTCTAAGCTTACAAGTTGTTTAATCTAATAAAAATTAAAAGTTAAGAAAATATTTATTTTTAGAAGCTTAACATTTTAGACTAAATTCCATAGAAACCATTACTTAAAAGCAATATTAATATAAAATATATCCATTTAAAGGCTATATATAAGAGCTATTTCAGGATGGATTAATTTTGTCACACTCCGAAGTATCTGAGAAATTAATGAGAACTAAATGTGCTTTTGTTTCTCTTTTTGCTACAAAAATTGAATTTTTCCTTTCTTTAGGCATATTCAGATGGCTGTTTGTGTTTTGAGAATTCTGGAACTCTGAAGCTCTGATATGAGTCAGATTCTCTGTGTTAATTTCCAACAAATGTGATTAAGCAAATCTTTATAGAGAAGGAGGATATGAAAGAAATGAAGGCTTTAGTATTTGGACAGAGAGCAGTTGGATTGATTCCGCACTGATGGGGAGTTTGTATTCCTGGAGAGAGAAGAGAACCTAGAGGTTTTTGTGGTTCCAACTTGGTATACTGAAAGGACAACTGGGACCTGACCACTGATTAGCTAAGCATCATGCCCTTGAAGGCAAGGGTACAGAGAAGGTCCTGGGAGCCACATTTGGTATGCAAGGATTGAAACCATTTCACAGATTAACATATGTTTGAAAGGAGCATGGAGATACCATATAGGCATTTTATTAGGAGCCAAGATGAACTGTATAGCAACGGCTGTTCCCCATTAATTCTGGATTGATCCACCTCCAGTGTTTACTCAAATCCCAAGGGAAGGAAATGAGCGACTCTCAAATAATTGACATGTGCCACATTTTCTTAATCCAGTCTATCATTGTTGGACATTTGGGTTGGTTCCAAGTCTTTGCTATTGTGAATAGTGCCACAATAAACATACGTGTTCATGTGTCTTTATAGCAGCATGATTTATAATCCTCTGGGTATATACCCAGTAATGGGATGGCTGGGTCAAATGGTATATATACACCATGGACTACTATGCAGCCATAAAAAATGATGAGTTCACATCCTTTGTAGGGACATGGATGAAGCTCGAAACCATCATTCTCAGCAAACTACCGCAAGGACAAAAAATCAAACCTGCATGTTCTCACTCATAGGTGGGAATTGAACAATGAGAACACATGGACACAGGAAGGGGAACATCACACACTGGGGTCTCTTGTGGGGTGGGGGGAGGGGGGAGGGATAGCATTAGGAGATATACCTAATGTTAAATGACGAGTTAATGGGTGCAGCACACCAACGTGGCACATGTATACATATGTAACTAACCTGCACGTTGTGCACATGTACCCTAAAACTTAAAGTATAATTAAAAAAAATAATAATAATAATGAAAAAAAAATTGACATGGATTTTCAACCATATGGTGGATGAAAGTAAAGGTAGTTTTTTATTTTTTTGGAAGACATATAAATTCAGTTTATTTTTGCATCTGAATGTTTGGGGGAAAAGTTAAACCTGTAGTATACGTGTGTGTGTGTGTGATGTGTGTGATATTTATATATATATATTTATATATTGCAGAGTTGTTCCTTCCACATTAGTTCTACTGCACTATTTTTGTTTCCCCTGCTGTTATCAAAAATAAGCATTCATTATTCATGTAAGATAAAGAGGAAAACGAAACTAAAATGAGAGGGGAAATACTAGATTAATTTGATCATACATATTTAAATAACCACAAGAAATAGTTATTCTCAAATATACATAACAAAGTTACCCTAGGGAATAGATCTTACTATACACATTCTTAACATTTGTATTTTATTATATGCTAGACTTTCAAAAGATTATTTTTTCCTCCTATTGTTTTCTTAGATTTACTGAACCATAAAGAAAGGAAAAGAAGAAAACTGGCTCATTGTTACAAATCGCTTCCTACTGTGGATTTGAAGTCTTCTTATTTTCTGCTTTTCATCTAAATTCAACATCATGATGCTGCAATACAATCAAAAGAAAATGCTGTAAATATAAAAATGTTAATTTAAAGCTATACACATACCAGGTTCAAAGAAGATGCAAGCCACATGTCAGTGGGATTGCCTGGGTTCATCTGGACAGTCCAGCTCATGCAACAAGCAGGCCGGTGACTCTTTAGGCAAATGCGAATGTTTTATAGATTAAATAAATCATCTTTCTGTTTTTTTAAGATTATTAAATATTCTGCAGAAAAATCCAACTCTGTGCCTTTCTAATTTTCTCTTCCACTTCAAATCCTTCACATTTTATGTTTTTTCTTTTACCAATGAGTTAGTAAAAGCAAGTAAATATAAAACTCAAAAAATTATGTATTATGTCTATTCCAGGCTTTATTTTAAAAATATGAATTTTGGCTCTTTTTATATGACTTAGTATCTTTGTACTATTTTTGTTTTATTATTATAGAATGCATTGTTTTCCAATAGTATACTATTTATTCATACACAAAAAAGGCAATATTTAACAAGACATTTGAGCAAGAAAGCATTAACTCAAAATTCAGGGCTCAAGCCTACATATATTCCATCAGAAGGACCGGCCCTTTACTGGCTCCTGGGAGATAACCTCTGAATTTGGAATATCCTGACAGATAATAATGTCTTTGATACCTGAGACCTCGAGCTGTGCCAAATAGTTTATGCTAATTAGATGTGATTTATGCTTGCAAGCCTTTTTTTGTATGCCTAGGGCTTTGGGGCATGCTGCATCAGCTTGGCCCCTGCAGGAGCTGGAGACTGATTAGCTAAGGTCAGTTACGCAGGTGCTTCATGTCATCATGACTGACCTACAGTGAAAACCATAGACAACAAGGCTTATGTGAGCTTCCTTGGTTGGTTACACTTTATATATGTTGCCCTACATTGTTTCTGAGAAAGTATTTTAAGTACTTTTCATGCAACTCCAATGGGAGAATACACCTGGAAGACTGTACCTGCTTTATCTTAGACTTTATCTAATGTATCTTTCCCTTTGCTAATTTTAATCTGTAACTTTTATTGTAATAAATCCTAGCAAAAAGTAAAACAGTTTTTCTGAGTTCTTCTTATACATTATCAAACCTGAGGGTAGTCTTTAGGCCCCAGACACAATATCTGAAAGCTATGAAATGCTTTGAGCTTTAATATTTTAAGCAATTTGTGGTCTCCATAACACCATTTCTTGGAAGGATATCACCAGTATGATGACATTTCTGTTCTTGAAGTTGATATATGACTTACAGTTAGGAGTTAGATAATTTCAATAGTCTCCTTATGTTAAAATATATTTAAACCAGTTAATAAGATGAGAACTTTATCTCTTCTTCAACTTTGCTTCTTTCTGCTTTCCCCTCCCCCCAATATTCTTATTATCACAATTTCTGGAAATAGGAGTCAAGATCTTAAACTGATACTACAGTTAGTTGGAATAGCTTCTTAGTGGCAATTCATAAAATAGATAAATGAGACAAGAATATCCTTGGAAGTTCTGTTATTTGGTATAAGGCAAGATGTAAAGTTGTACTCCTTGACTTGTCAAATGACTGGCTTAATGTCCCACAGAATATCTGTGGTAGTGTCAGGTCTGAAAGTGGAATCTTATGATTACAGGTATGGGGTTCTTTCTTCTGTAATAAACTCAGATTGAAGTTACTGCCAAAATCACAACCTAAAATAAAGCTTAATTACATTATGGATGTGTACATTAGATGATTTACCTGCAAGTAAAAGGAACTCTGACTTCAGCAATATTAAACAAAAGGCCATAAGGATCAAATATATTAGGTCCAGAGGTTGGGCAGGCAACCTGAGAGGTTCAGTCAAGAGTTCAACAGTTGACCACAGACCAGATTTCTTGTATCTCTAATCTCTGCTGTTTTCAGGACACTCACTAATAATAGACTAATAGTTTATTATATTATTATTTAAGTAGTTAATAGTGATAGTCTAATCAACTATACCCCCCCCCATCTTGCTTTAGGGCCTCAAAATGGTAAGAGCAACTACATAAATCCAGATGTTAGAAGGTATAGGAGAGGTCACGCATACTTTTCCTCACATTCTAAGAGCAGGCGACGAAATCTTTCCTCAGAAAGAATGCCTCCCTTGCCTCAGAGACCAGCATAGTGTCACATGTCCACTTCTAAAGGAATCCCCAAGAGTGGGATGTGATTAACATGACTGCCTTAGACAAAGCATGAGACATGGACCAAGACAAAGCATCCAGACAACCACAAATACTTGAAAAGTGGCTAGACAACCTCTGGAGTAACTCTGTTTCTGGTCATGGATATGTAAATGCGAGTTACAGTTATTCCATTAGGTATCTGCAGTCCTTGTGGGAAAAAACAGTTTGCCACAAATGTTCCTTCTATTGTAAAAACAATGTCAGTGCACTGACAGTCAAAATATGTGGAGGCTGAAACCATATTTTGACTTTTCAAAGGTTTGCTTTTAAAGCTTTGTTTTCTAACTTCAACAAGTATAGTCCTCTTGCAAATATCAGTTCTGTTGTTAAGTAACAAACTATAAGCCTGGATTAGTATTGTAGCCCTGACTTGTGTTGTATGCTGCTTATTTTCTGAAGCCAGTCAGTGAGTGAGTCCACCTTGAGTAGGTGTTTTTATGTCAGGCTTTGTGAGAAATGAGGAGCCGGAGGGGATCCCAAATCAATTGCCAACCATGTCACAGATCGTTTAAGGCAGAATGGAACATGCTTGTGACAAAGGTGATGACAAATGAATATGTACTGAAGGGACAACACCAACAGATGAGTGAAGGAAACTGGAAATATGTAATATGAGATGGAGGTCAGAGTGAAATGTAAGATAATGATAATGAAATATATGTGTGAATGTAATACCATGAGTTAGATAAAAATAGGTGGCCGTAAGACTCACACAGTGCCTTTCAGAATAAATTCTGAAATTTTACACAAATTCAATATTGCCACAAGTTGTGAATCCAATAAGTGAACAGTTTGTTATATAATATTTAAACCAACCTGTATAGAGTGGAGAACAGAACATGTTTTACTACCTTTAAGTTAAAAAAAAAAGTTGCTTGAGTTTCTGTTTTCTAACCTTGAGAAGTAAGCATATGTAATATATATACTAACCTAACACACAGGCAAAAGCTCACTCTATTTGTACGTAGGTGTTAAATTATATTAGTCCACATTTAGGTATATAAAAGACCAATGGATACTAACGAGATGCAGATCTTTGCAGGTAGAATTGTGCTCACAGGCATTCAGGATGCAGTCATCAATGTCCTGTTCACATCTTATCCCAACATAGCCTGGACTGCATAAGCAGGAAAAGCCATCAACCACTGGAAACAACAGAAAAGAGAAAACTCTTAACATTCCTTTAACCTTAGTACAGGTAATTATAATTAGTCTAAAATTCTATAATCATTTATGTAGTTCACTTTTAACCAAATAAAGTAAGAATTATTATATTTAATCTATTACATAGTCATCTACAATATTTTCTAAATAACTATCTTATTCAGTTCTATTTAACTTAAAAAAAAAACTTCAGTTAGTTGAAATAAGAACAATTACTATGGACATTTGGTAATAGTTTACAAAGCAACAATGAAAATATCCAATTTTACTTGCTCTCTCTTGTTTTTGGCAGTACACAATATATATGATAAATAGGTTACTCTTGTATCATTTAATTTTCCCAAGTTGTTTTAGGTTTAATAAACAAGACCTTAACTGTTCAGTTGTTAAACTTCTATGTATGACAGAATATATTAAAGTGCATTGTGATCTCAAAGTTGATAATGAGCTACTTAAGCCTTAGTTAAAAAGAGCTTTCACATTTCATCAAAATCTTTGTAAAATAATGATCACAATTTGTTCTTCATTTTACCATTAATGATGAAAAAGAATGGTGTCTGAAGCATCTCAAGGAAGTAGTGACAGTATGAATTGCAGTTGGAGCAGGCACCAATTTATAACTACTTGCAGTCAGTCCCTGAGTTCTTCATTATCCCTGAGATTTACCATGAAATCTATACTCCCATTACGCCTCTGTGCATGTACTTGCTATTACTCTCATTAAATGCTTAGGTCTTCAGTGGCAACATCATTTTTAATGCACTGTAATAAATGTATCTAGCTTCTGGATTTCTGCAGCCATGTTTTGTACAACATGTGTAACTAGGGCCTCTAAGGAGAACAGGGCAGTCATAGACATCAACAAGAGACAAGTGAAATACACAAGAATAGGCAGCTCCTTAGACAGGATTTTACTTCTGTTTTACTTTCCTTTTGTATCTAGCACCTAGTTTTTAACCTCTCATTGACTACAAATTGTTAATAGATAAACAGATGTAATTGTAAATGAATTAATGTGATAAAATGTCAGTCTGTGCTTCTATGTTACACATGATATTTTTCATTTTAACATATTAAAACCACATATACAATATATAATTAAGACGTGGAGTGTCATCAATCATAACAATATTTAAAATTATCCTTATGGTTATTATTTAAGTTGGGATACTGATGCATACTGACAAGTAACAAACAACTGGAGTCAAATTAACTTTCAGCATTGATGTTACGTGTTCTATGAAGACAAATTATAAATTACATTAAACGCAAAGGACAACAAAAGGTAACTTTGAACAAACAAAGTGTCTGGAAACAGATTGTTAAAAAAATAAAGCATGCTTTTATTGTCAATAAATGTGTTTCTAACATAGATTAATACAGACAAGGAATGTGTTTCTAACACTTTATTCTGGAATAAAAATCTAATAAATGGACTAAGTGCCAGAAGAGAACCTAGAGAACTAAATTGGATACCAAAGGGAAATCGGATACTGCAAAGAAGATAGAAAAAAATTAAATATTTAAAACAAAGTAACAAAAAGTAGAGGGTTTTTCTCATATGTAATTTGTTAACCACGGGGCTATGTGATAACCAATAACCATTTCACAGGAAAGACATGTTATACACATAGTCTTGCTCTTGATTGTTGTTGTTGTTTTTAACAGAAAATCTAGTAACTGTGATATGGAAGTGCTGGAATGGGAAGAGTGTGGTCCCTTTAAATGATACAGAAGGGGGAAGGGAAGTGCTGGGTAGAAGAGGGCGTGGTCCCTGGCTAGGGCTCCACCCCCATGGATCTACGTGAGGACTGCACTCCTGCCTTTAGGCCAGAATGTTGCATTTCCCAAGACCACCCTGTCCCGCCCTGCCCACATCGTGTGCCTATAAAAACCCCGGAGACCCTAGCAGGCAGACACACATGTGGCTGGATGTAGTGAGAAACATATCAGGGGAAGAAGACACAGTGGCACCTGGACATTGAGAGGCGCACATCAGCAGAGGAACACACAGGTGGCTGCACATCAAGAGGAACGCACTGACAAGCGCTGGCATGCTGGAGCTTCAGAAGAACATGGAGTTTTGCCAGGGCAGTCAGAGGGGAGCCCAGGCCGCCGAGCACCCCAACTCCAAGGGAAAACCACCTCCCTTCTGGCTTGCATTGTCTGAGAGCTACTTCCACCCAGTAAAACGTTGCATTCATTCTCCAAGCCCAGGTGTGATGTGATTCTTCTGGTACACCAAGGCAAGAACCCAGGATACAGAAAGCCCTCTGTCCTTGTGACAAAGTAGAGGGTCTAATTGAGCTGGTTAACACAAGCAGCCTATAGATGGCAAAACTAAAAGAGCAAAACTAAATGAGCACCCTGTAACACACGCCCACTGGGGCTTCAGGAGCTGTAAACACTCACCCCTATGCACGGCGGTGGAGTCAGAGCTCCACATCCTGCCTGTCTATACGTTCCGCTAGAGGAATGGGGCACTGAAGAAGCGAGCCACTCCCCCTGTCACACACCCTGCAAGGGGGAAAAAGGACCATTCCCATTTCAACTGCATTGGTATTAGTCTGTGTTTATAAATATTTCATACTACTATTTTGAGGCCAAATTTTCTTAAAATAGGCCTTCCATGAATCTGGATATATTATTCATTTTATGCTTAAGTGTGTACCAGACATCATATATACTGGTTGTACTGAATGAAAGTTTGAAATGTGACAAAACTTTTTGGTGGAATATACAGAGGTATTTTAAAACTGTAACAGCAGGCCGGGCAGGTGGCTCACACCTGTAATCCCAGCACTTCGGGAGGCCGAGGCGTGTGGATCATTGGAGGTCAGGAGTTCAAGACCAGCCTGATCAACATGGTGAAACTCCATCGCTACTAAAAATACAAAAAAAAAAAATTAGCCGGGCTTGGTGGCACATGCCTGTAGTCCCAGCTACTCGGGAGGCTGAGGCAGGACAATTGCTTGAACCTGGGAGACAGAGGTCACAGTGAGCCTAGATCATGCCACTGCACTCCACACTGGGAGACAGAGCAAGACTCCATTAAAAAACAAACAAACCTGTAACAACAAAATGGTGAAAAACCATATAATGGTGTTCGAGATTTACAGACTCACACACAAACACACACATATATGCAGTGATTTCTCATATAGTGTCCTGTAATAAATACTATTGACATGCTAGAGTTCCCTGATCCCTCTCGCAGGACATGCGACAGGGGTGTGGCTGGCCTGCTCAGTTGACGCAGCTGCTGAAACCCCTTGAGGGAGGGGGACCACGCAGATAGGCAGGGGCAGAGGCCAGGGCGAGTGCTTTGGGCTCTGGACCTATGGTAGTGTCTAGGGGTGGGTGCCTGCAACCCTAGTGTTACAATGCTCTCTTAGCCTTGCTGTCTGCAGATGGCTTTAAGGGTTAACCAGCTGAATGGACCCTCTGCCGTTTCACAAGGGCAGAGGGCCAGTATGATAGCTTTCTGTATCCCGAGCTCTTGCCTAGCGTCCCGGAAGATTCGGGTCACACATGGGCTTGAGGGTTGAATGAGAGATCTTGAGTGGTGGAGGTGGCTCTCAGCAGGATGGATGGGGAAGTGAAAGCGGGGGATGGAGTGGGAAGATAATCTTCCCCTGGAGTTGGGCCGCACAGTGGCCAAACTCCTCTCTGACCACTCCCAAACTCCTCTTGGTATTCAGATGTTCCTCCTCTTCTGTCTTTCTCTGCGGAAGAGTCCGTTGGTCTGCCTGTCTTATCTCTTCATCTTCCGGTTCACTCTGGAGTCTGAGGTTCAGCATTTATATGGGTACAGGCTAGGGAGCATGGCAAGCCAAAAGGCAACTTTTTGGGTGGAAAAACAGGAATGCCTGTTCTCATTTATGGCTACGGGTATCCAGGCTTGAGGATGCGGCCTTTGCCAGGGCATCTTGTACCTTCTTCTACCCAGTATTTCCCTGTCTTCTGTCTGTATCACTATTAACTAGAATTCAGGAAGTTTAGCTTCCCAAACTATTTTATTTCAGAGAAAGTATGAAGAATCTAGTGTCTTAGTTTCATTCTGATAACATTCTACATGTGTGATATAAATTTTAATAAATATTTTGGTTGCCTGGTAGCTAAATATCCTTAGATGGGGTCCAAAATATATTATGAATGATTATATTATGAAATACATTAATACATTAAGTATTCAAATTTTACATTTCCCATAATATATTATGGTTTCAACATTTTAATAGGTAGTATTGCATTATAAGTAACATTATAAATTGCATTTTCATATCTTAGAAAAAATCATATATTAAAATATTTATGAAGAACTTCTAAAAGTCAAATATATTATAATACATTGTTAATCAATGTGAACAATTTAAATTTAAATTGTCTATTATAATCATTATAGTAGGGCTGCCTACATATTTCAAAAACAAAAAATCTCTAACTTCTCTCTCAGCCATGCAATATTTTAAAATGACATGAATCTTTTTTAAGTATCATTCCTTACCAGACACCTGTGGGTTTCAGCTCAGAAATGATACAATACTGACTTACTTCAAGGTAATTTGAGAATTTCAGAAATTTTAAAATACAATCTTGGAAGTGCCAAAATCTGGAACAAAAATAATAACTTGGTGATTTATATCAAGAGCAGCAAAAATATGGCATATAGTCCACAGAACTGTTTTGCTTAGCTGGCACAATGTTAGAAAATTAACGTGATATTAGTATCTATATAGATATTTCAGTTTGCTAGGGCCCCACCACTACCTGTTCTTTTATATCTGGGTGGCTTCACCCAATTTACAAAATTCAATTGCCTTGATATTGGCTTTTATTTGCACAGCACTTGTTTTGAGAAACAAATTTAAAATTTGAGTTAAATCCTACTGTTTCTAAATAAAAAGACAATAACATAACTTTCTATTGAAATGAGGTTTTATATGTAATTTTAACTATTTATTCATATATTTAGGTGTTGTGGGAAGTCAGGGACCCCAAACAGAGGGACCGGCTGAAGCCATGGCAGAAAAACGTAGATTGTGAAGATTTCATGGACATTTATTAGTTCCCCAAATTAATACTTTTATAATTTCTTATGCCTGTCTTTACTGCAATCTCTAAACATAAATTGTAAAGATTTCATGGACACTTATCACTCCCCCAATCAATACCCTAGTGATTTCCTATGCCTGTCTTTACTTCAATCTCTTAATCCTGTCAGCTGAGGAGGATGTATATCGCCTCAGGACCCTGTAATAATTGCATTAACTGCACAAATTGTACAGCATGTGTGTTTGAGCAATATGAAATCTGGGCACCTTGAAAAAAGAACAGGATAACAGCAATGTTTAGGAAACAAGAGAGATAACCTTGAACTCTGACCACCAGTGAGCTGGGCAGAACAGAGCCATATTTCTCTTCTTTGAAAAGCAAATGGGAGAAATATAGCTGAATTCTTTTTCTCAGCAAGGAACATCCCTAAGAAAGAGAATGTGCACCTGAGGGTGGGTCTCTGAACTGGCCCCCCTGGGCATGGCCGTCTCTTATGGTCGAGACTGCAGGCGTGAAATAGACCCCAGTCTCCCATAGCACTCCCAGGTTTATTAGAAAGAGGAAATTCCCGCCTAATAAATTTTGGTCAGACTGGTTGCTCTCAAACGCTGTCTCCTGATAAGATGTTATCAATGAAATGGTGCCCGAAACTTCATTAGCAATTTTAATTTCACCTCAGTCCTGTGGTCCTGTGATCTCGCCCTGCCTCCACTTGCCTTGTGATATTCTATTACCTTGTAAAGTACTTGATGTCTGTGACCCACACCTATTTGCACACTCCCTCCCCTTTTGAAACTCCCTAATAAAAACTTGCTGGTTTTTGTGTCTTGTGGGGCATCACAGAACCTACCAACATGGGATGTCTCCCCCGGATGCCCAGCTTTAAAATTTCTCTCTTTTGTACTCTGTCCCTTTATTTCTCAAGCCAGCCGACACTTAAGGAAAATAGAAAAGAACCTACGTGAATATCAGGGCAGGTTACCTGATACTGAGGGATCATGTAGAAATATATTTTAAAGGAGGTGAGATAAAACCAAATAAGATAGTTTTTTGCAACACCCTTCTAGACCTTTGTTTATTTCTGTTTCTCCTTTTTATGCCTCAGCCACATTCTGTGTATAATGTCATTTCGTTTTCTGTGTCTCAACAAAATTACCCATTTGAGGCATGTTCTTCCACAGAAAAATCCATGTTTCCATCTTACTTTTCCCTCTTTCCTTCTTTTCTTCCTGTCTTTTTCCTCTATAAATTTATATTTTTTTAGGAATATAAATTTCAGTAGGAAGAAGTGTGAGTGTATGGGGTGATATACGTATAAAATAGGCTAAACTAATGTTATTTTGAATACTGTAAACAATGCTTTCTCATGCCTAAGGGTGAATATTTTTAAAAATTCTACCATTTCAAATAAAATTGCGAAGGTTAATTCTGACACTAGAAAGGAAAAGTCACATTTCATTAGATTTCCTCATTCACTGCACTTGTGACTCACAAAAATATAAATGAATTTGTCAGAAATTGGGGGTACTTAGTGAAGATAACTGACATTGACTTTGATGTTCAAGCCAGGCTAAAGTCAGTAAATAATCATGGTTATATCCTAAACTCTCCCATTACTATGTTACATTCTACATTGGTCTGCTCTACAATAATTGCAGCCACTGAAGGAACTCACTGTCATAGCAATATCCATGCAGGCAAGGGCTGGAACTGCACTCATTGACATTGATCTCACAGCGTGGACCTGAAAAGCTGGCACACTGGCACCGGAACTCAAGGGGAAACATTTCCAAATCCATTTTCTCTCCACGCACAGCTCCATTCTCACAAGGATCACTAGCTTTGCAAGGTCCAAATTCACAGTGATAACTTGGAAAAGAAAGAATCAAAGTGCCAGTGCTTATTGAATGAACCAATTCTTGCAACTGCTGTCATTCACCTGGCATATTTCAGCATAAAGGCATCCAATTTATTCTCTATTCTCTTCCATATTATCATTGTGACTCTCTCTCTCTCCCTTTCCCTCTACATTACAATTTAAGAAAGAAATGTTATTTATGATTTCTATGCTTCATCTAACAAAGTACCAGCAGGTAGCAATGATAAGTGACAACATTTTTAAAAATTATATTTTGTTTCTTCATACTTCCCACTTCTTGTTCAACAATGTTCTCTGAAGACATTGCAATAAAGAAAGTAGATTATTGGGCAACCCCCTTTGGGTCCCCTCCCTTTGCATGGGAGCTCTGTTTTCACTCTGTTAAATCTTGCAACTGCACTCTTCTGGTCTATGTTTTTTATGGCTTGAGCTGAGCTTTCGCTTGCCATCCACCACTGCTGTTTGCCACTGTTGCAGACCGGCTGCTGAGTTCCATCCCTCCAGATCTGGTAGGGTGTCTGCTGTGCTCCTGATCCAGCGAGGCGCCCATTGCCACTCCCGATCGGGCTAAAGGCTTGCCATTGTTCCTGCATGGTTAAGTGCCTGCATTCATCCTAATCGAGCTGAACACTAGTCACTGGGTTCCACGGTTCTCTTCCATGACCCACGGCTTCTAATAGAGCTATAACACTTACCGCATGGCCCAAGATTCCATTCCTCAGAATCCGTGAGGCCAAGAGCCCGAGGTCAGAGAACACAAGGCTTGCCACCATCTTGGAAGTGGTTCGCTGCCGTCTTGGGACCTCTGTGAGCAAGGACCACCCGGTAACATTTTGGCGACCACGAAGGGACCTCCAAAGTGGTAATATTGGACCACTTTCACTTGCTATTCTGTCCTATCCTTCCTTAGAACTGGAGGAAAATACTGGGCACCTGTCGGCCAGTTAAAAACGATTAGCGTGGCCGCTGGACTTAAGACTCAGGTGTGAGGCTATCTGGGGAAGGGCTTTCTAACAACCCCCAACCCTTCTATTGGGGACGTTGGTCTGCCTGGAGCCAGCTTCCACTTTCAATTTTCTTGGAGAAGCTGAGGGCCAACTAGAGGTAGAAAGCTGTTGTCCCGAACTCCCAGCAGTAGCTGGTTAAGATCATGGTGCAGCCAGAAGTCTCTACTCAGCAGTCGCCCATGCGTGCGCCCCTACCTTTCCTTCTGACCCATACCTCCTGGGTCCTGACCGCGACTTTCTTGAAAGTGTAGCCCCAAAATTCTCCTTACCTCTGAATCTACTTCCTCTGATCCCTGCCTCCTAGGTACTAATAGTTCAGACTTTCATTTCTTCTAGCAAGTTGTATCTCCAAAGGGATCTAAGGAGGCTCTACACTGTGTCCTTAGGCACCTAGGCTATAACCCAGGGAGTCTTATCCCTGTTATCCCTCCTGATTTAGTTATATAGCTGTCTACATGGGCAGTTATGTGGGACCCGTTCCCCACCACCTTTTCCAGGGCCCCAAGTTTGTAATGGCTAAGAGAGAGAGACGGAGAGAGAGACAAAAAGGGAGTCAAAGAGAAAAAGAAAGAAAAAGATATAAATAGTTAAAAAAAAAGTGTGCCCTATTCCTTTAAAACCCAGGGTAAATTTAAAACCTGTAATTGATAATTGCCACTTTGTTGCAGTGTAAATAAGGGCTTAGCAAATCCTTAACCCAGTAACCCACAGATGGGCCAAATGCATTCAGTCAGTAGGGACAACTGCTTTACTAAAAGTAGAAAAGTAACTTTTAGAGGAAACCTCGTTGTGAGAACACCTCACCAGTTCAGAGTTATTCTAAGTCAAAAAAAAAAAAAAAAGCAAAAAGGTAGCTTTCTAACTCAAAAATCTTAAAGTATGGGGCTATTATGTTAGAAAAAGCTAATGTAACTCCAACCACTGATAATTCCCTTAACCCAGCAGATTTCCTAACAGGAGATTTAAATTTTAATTACCATACAAAAGTCCGACCAGAGCTAGGAGGAACTCCCTTCAGCACAGGATGATAGATGGTTCCTCCCAGGTGATTGAGGAAAAAACCACAATGGGTATTCAGTAATTGATAAGGAGACTTTTGTGGAAGCAGAGTTAGAAAAACTGCCTAATAATTGGTCTCCTCAAACGTGCAAACTGTTTGCACCCAGACAAGCCTTAAAGTACTTACAGAATCAAAAGACTATCTCAATCCGGACTCAAAAGTTTCACTACACCCTCTCTGAAACGAATTTGCATAAGAACTGTTGTTGATGTGAATGCGTCTTGATGGTGTAGCTGGGTTGTTGTGAAATACTCAGAAACCCAGCCCAGCTCTAGGACTCACCCTGAGTGCAAAGGCAATGTTAAGCATATTGGTAAAGGACCACTAGAATCCAGCATCCCGGATCCCTTTCTTTGTGGTCAAGAGAGGCGGGTAAAACAGATGCAGGACTGCTACATCGGTGATCGTAACTAATCGGATAAGCAGAGGTCCATCGGTGGTTACACACCCTAGAAAGGAATAAGCATTAGGACCGTAGAGGATGCTCTAGGACTAATGCTCATCAGAAAATGACTAGGGGTGCTGGCATCCCTATGTCCTTTTTTCAGATGGTAAACCTTTCCCCCAAGGCAAAAATGCCCCTAAGATGTATTCTGGAGAATTAAGACCAATTTGACCCTTAGACGCTAAGAAAGAAATGACTTATATTCTTCTGCAGTACCGCCTGGCCACAATACCCTCTTCAAGGGGGGAGAAACCTGGCCTCCTGAGGGAAGTATAAATTATAACACCATCTTACAGCTAGATCTCTTTTGTAGGAAAAAGGCAAATGGAGTGAAGTGCCATATGTACAAATTTTCTTTTCATTAAGAGACAACTCGCAATTATGTAAAAAGCGTGATTTATGCCCTACAGGAAGCCCTAAGTCTACCTCCCTATCCCAGTGTCCCCCTGACTCTTTCCCCAACGAATAAGGACCCCCCTTCAACCCAAATGGTCCAAAAGGAGATAGAAAAAGGGGTAAACAATTAACCAAAGAGTGCCAATGTTCCCCAATTATGCCCCCTCCAAGTGGTGGGAGGAGGAGAATTCAGTCCAGCCAGCGTGCATGTACTTTTTTCTCTCTCAGACTTAAAGCAAATTAAAATAGACCTGGTAAATTCTCAGATAACCCTGATGGCTATATTGATGTTTTACAAGAGTTAGGGCAATCCTTTGATCTGACATGGAGAGATATAATGTTACTGCTAAATCAGACACTAACCCCAAATGAGAGAAGTGCCACCATAACTGCAGCCCGAGAGTTTGGCGATCTCTGGTATCTCAGTCAGGTCAATGATAGGATGACAACAGAGGAAAAAGAATGATTCCCCACAGGCCAGCAGGCAGTTCCCAGTATAGGCCCTCACTGGGACACAGAATCAGAACATGGAGATTGGTGCCACAAACATTTGCTAACTTGCGTGCTAGAAGGACTAAGGAAAACTAGGAAGACTATGAATTATTCAATGATGTCCACTATAACACGGGGAAAGGAAGAAAATCCTACTGCCTTTCTGGAGAGACTAAGGGAGGCATTGAGGAAGCATACCTCTCTCACCTGATTCTATTGAAGGCCAACTAATCTTAAAGGATAAGTTTATCACTCAATCAGATGCAGACATTAGAAAAAAAACTTCAAAAGTCTGCCATAGGCCCGGAGCAAAACTTAGAAACCCTATTGAACTTGGCAACCTTGGTTTTTTTATAAAAGAGATCAGGAGGAGCAGGCGGAACGGGACAAACGGGATAAAAAAAAAAAAAGGCTACCACTTTAGTCATGGCCCTCAGGCAAGCAGACTTTGGAGGCTCTGGAAAAGGGAAAAGCTGGGAAAATCAAATGCCTAATAGGCCTTGCTTCCAGTGCAGTCTACAAGGACACTTTAAAAAAGATTGTCCAAGTAGAAGTAAGCTGCCCCCTTGTCCATGCCCCTTATGTCAAGGGAATCACTGGAAGGCCCACTGCCCCAAGGGATGAAGGTCCTCTGAGTCAGAAGCCACTAACCAGATGATCCAGCAGCGGGACTGAGGGTGCCTGGGGCAAGTGCCAGCCCATGCTATCACCCTCACAGAGCCCCGGATAAGCTTGATCATTGAGGGCCAGGAGGTTAACTGTCTCCTGGACACCAGTGCGGCCTTCTCAGTCTTACTCTCCTGTCTTGGACAACTGTCCTCCAGATCTGTCACTATCTGAGGGGGTCCTAGGACAGCCAGTCACTAGATACTTCTCCCAGCCACTAAGCTATGACTGGGGAGCTTTACTCTTTTCACATGCTTTTCTAATTATGCCTGAAAGCCCGACTCCCTTGCTAGGGAGAGACATTCTAGCAAAAGCAGGGGCCATTATACACCTGAACATAGGAGAAGGAACACCCGTTGGTTGTCCCCTGCTTGAGGAAGGAATTAATCCTAAAGTCTAGACAACAGAAGGACAATATAGACGAGCAAAGAATGCCCATCCTGTTCAAGTTAAACTAAGGGATTCCGCCTTCTTTCCCTACCAAAGGCAGTACCCCCTTAGACCCGAGGCCCAACAAGAACTCCAAAAAATTAAGGACCTAAAAGCCCAAGGCCTAGTAAAACCATGCAATAGCCCCTGAAGTATTCCAATTTTAGGAGTACAGAAACCTCATGGATAATAGAGATTAGTGCAACATCTCAGGGTTATCAATGATGCCATTGTCCCTCTATACCCAGCTGTACCTAGCCCTTATACTCTGCTTTCCCAAATACCAGAGGAAGCAGAGTGGTTTACAGTCCTGGACCTTAAGGATGCCTTTTTCTGCATCCCTGTACATCCTGACTCTCAATTCTTGTTTGCCTTTGAAGAGCCTTCAAACCCAACGTCTCAACTCACCTGGACTGTTTTACCCCAAGGGTTCAGAGATAGCCCCCATGTATTTGGCCAGGCATTAGCCCAAGACTTGAGTCAATTCTCATACCTGGACACTCTTGTCCTTTGATACATGGATGATTTACTTTTAGCTACCCTTTCAGAAACCTTGTGCCATCAAGCCTCCCAAGAGCTCTTAAATTTCCTCGCTACCTGTGGCTACAAGGTTTCCAAACCAAAGGCTCAGCTCTGCTCACAGCAGGTTAAATACTTAGGGCTAAAATCATCCAAAGGCACCAGAGCCCTCAGTGAGGAATGTATCCAGCCTATACTGGCTTATCCTCATCCCAAAACCCTAAAGCAACTAAGAGGTTCCTTGGCATAACAGGTTTCTGCCGAATATGGATTCCTAGGTATGGCAAAATAGCCAGACCATTATATACACTAATTAAGGAAACTCAGAAATCCAATACCCATTTAGTAAGATGGACACCTGAATCAGAAGTGGCTTTCCAGGCCCTAAAGAAGGCCCTAACCCAAGCCCCAGTGTTAAGTTTGTCAATGGGGCAAGACTTTTCTTTATATGTCACGGAAAAAACAGGAATAGCTCTAGGAGTCCTTACAGAGGTCCGAGGGACAAGCTTGCAACCTGTGGCCTAACTGAGTAAGGAAACTGATATAGTGGCAAGGGTTGGCCTCATGGTTTACAGGTAGTGGCAGCAGTAGTAGGCTTAGTATCCGAAGCAGTTAAAATAATGCAGGGAAGAGATCTTACTGTGTGGACATCCATGATGTGAATGGCATACTCACTGCTAAAGGAGACTTGTGGCTGTCAGACAACCATTTACTTAAATATCAGGCTCTATTACTTGAAGGGCCAGTGCTGCAACTGCGCACTTGTGCAACTCTTAACCCAGCCATGTTTCTTCCAGACAATGAAGAAAAGATAGAACATAACTGTCAACAAGTAATTGCTCAAACATACGCCACTTGAGGGGACCTTTTAGAGGTTCCCTTGACTGATCCCAACCTTAACTTGTGTACTGATGGAAGTTCCTTTGTAGAAAAAGGACTTTGAAAAGCGAGGTATGCAGTGGTCAGTGATAATGGAATACTTGAAAGTAATCCCTTCACTGCAGGAACTAGTGCTCAGCTGGCAGAACTAATAGCCCTCGCTCAGGCACTAAAATTAGGAGAAGGAAAAAGGGTAAATATATACACAGAATCTAAGTATGCTTACCTAGTCCTCCATGCCCATGAAGCAATATGGAGAGAAAGGGAATTCCTAACTTCCAAGGGAACACCTATCAAACATCAGGAAGCCATTAGGAGATTATTACTGGCTGTATAGAAACCTAAATAGGTGGCTGTCTTACACTGCTGGGGTCATCAGAAAGGAAAGGAAAGGAAAATAGAAGGGAACTGCCAAGCGGATATTGAAGCCAAAAGAGCCGCAAGGCAGGACCCTCCATTAGAAATGCTTATAGAAGGACCCCTAGTATGGGGTAATCCCCTCCGGGAAACCAAGCCCCAATACTCAGCAGGAGAAGTAGAATGGGGAACCTCACAAGGACATAGTTTTCTCCCCTCAGGATGGCTAGCCACTGAAGAAGGAGAAATACTGTTGCCTGCAGCTAACCAATGGAAATTACTTGAAACCCTTCACCAAACCTTTCACTTAGGCATTGATAGCACTGATCAGATGGCCAAATTATTATTTACTGGACTGGGCCTTTTCAAAACTATCAAACAGATAGTCAGGGCCCATGAATTGTGCCAAAGAAATAATCCCCTGCACTGCAGGCCATACATTTCAATCCCTGTATCTTTAACCTCCTTGTTAAGTTTGTCTCTTCCAGAATTGAAGCTGTAAAACTACAAATCGTTCTTCAAATGGAGCCCCAGATGCAGTCCATGACTAAGGTCTACTGCGGACCCCTGGACTGACCAGCTAGCCCATACTCCAAAGTTAATGACATCAAAGACACCCCTCCCGAGGAAATCTCAACTGCACAACCCCTACTATGCCCCAGTTCAGCAGGAAGCAGTTAGGGCGGTCATCAGACAATCTCCCCAACAGCTCTTGGGATTGCCTGTTGAGAGGCGGAACTGAGAGACAGAACTAGCTGGATTTCCTAGGCCGACTAAGAATCCCTAAGCCTAGCTGGGAAGGTGACCGCTTCCACCTTTAAACAAGGGGCTTGCAACTTAATTCACACATGCCCAATCAGATAGTAAGGAGAGCCCACTAAAATGCTAATTAGGCAACAACAGGAGGTAAAGAAATAGCCAATCATCTGTTGCCCGAGAGCACAGCGGGAGGGACAATGATCAGGATATAAACCTAGGCATTCGAGCTGGCAATGGCAACCCCCTTTGGGTCGCCTCCCTTTGTATGGGAGCTCTGTTTTCACTCTATTAAATCTTGCAACAGCAAAAAAAAAAAAAAAAAAAAAAAAAAGAAAGTAGATTATTAACAATTTGATGCTCCCTATGTTTTCTTTCTGGTACCCTGGAGGTTGCTATCACTGTAAGCTCTGTTTGATGGATTTGTTGCTATTCTCAAAACAAGTAAATGATGGAAAAAGAACACTGTAATAAGCATCTAATCTTAATATAAATACTTCAGTCTTGAAAAATTTTTTATATTTTACTCAGAAAATGTAATTATATAAAGTGGTTGCCATTGTGTGAAATGTACACAAGTATTTAAGAAGTAGGATTGTTTGATTCAAGAGAAACCATATCAGACAAAAAGCACAGTATAAGCAGCACAAACTTTTTCAACAAAGCAAAATTATTATTTGAGTGTCAGTTTTCAAGTCATAGTAAAAATATTTACATGTTAGCTATTTGGAAAGTATTTAAAAATAATGCCACTTATTCACTAAAATGTACAGTACATAGGTACAAACATAGGTTCTAAAAAGGCCTGGCTGAATACTTTAAAGCAGAAAATATACAGTCATCATTAAGTCCTTGAACTGCTTGGGTTTTCGCAGTAATTTCACAACTACAGGGATAAAGGTATAACACAAAGACTTAGGATAAGCGATAAAGGTTTCAAAGTTGAGAAGTACTATAGTTGTTTGAGAAATTAAAAAACCCAAGTGTCCCTGTGATTCTCCCAATTCTGACCACAAGAAAAATAGTAAGAGGGCCTGCCTAGAAGCTGCTGAGGATATCAGCAATCTGTAGAGTAAAGGCAGCAAATTGATATCATTAGTGTCCATAAAATAAGAGCAATAAAACTGTACCAAAATGGAGATGCTCAGGACTTCAATTTCCAAGTACAGCAAAAAAAAAAAAAAAAAAAAAAAGTGGAAAAAAAAAAACTACTTCCCAAGAACATAAAAATAAAAATTTCCTTCAATAAAAAAAAAAAAATCTATTAAGTGGCTACTTTTTGCAATAGCAATGCTTAGTAGTATGGAGAATTCAAATAGAAACAAGATCTTTTTCTGAAACTATTATGAGATTGAAATGTATTGTAAGTAATACATTTCTGGATACTATTTTATCATAATCGAAGTTTTTGTGAAATAATGGAAATTGCATTGAACAAACATCTTCTACTCATGCAGAAAAAATGAATTGTCTTTAATGAAAAGTTCCCATGCATACCCTTTCTTTCTAATTACTTACTGCTAAATATTTAACTGTGACACTAGGTGTTTTGTTTTGCTAGTGGGAAGTTAATTTAGCTGTTGCTTTGTAAATAATTTTGTATATCATAATCTATTACGTAGCTGAACAACAATGTATATGAGAAAATACTCATGATATTTTCTTTTGCAGAACACACATGAATTCACTGTACCCCCATATCATGTTGATTTGTATATTAATTAATTATACTAATATGTAATGAGCCCTTGCCCTGTGGCAAGCACTGTGCTAGACGCGGGAGGTGGGGCGCAGGTGTTTAAAAGAACAATGATGGGTTCAAATAGGCAAGTAAATCAGTGCAATAAGTGGTAAACATGATCAATTTCCTTGCTAAAGAGTCATTATGTAAGTAGAATTCCAATATGGTTTCCAAGATCCCCACCACTAGTGTACATACCCTACATAATTCCCTCACTTTAAATGTGGGTGAGGCTGGGTGCAGTGGCTCACAACTGTATTCCCAGCACTTTGGGAGGCCGAGGTGGGAGGATTGTTTGAGGCCAGAAGTTTGAGACTAGTCTCAGCAACATAGTGAGACCCCTAGAGGTGGTGAAGAGATGGTGATAGGCACACCTATAGTCCCAGCTACTACTTGGGAGGCTAAGATGGAAGGATCACTTGAGCTTGGGAGGTCAAGTCTGCAGCAAGCTGTGATTGAGCCACTGCATTTCAGCCTGGGAAACAGTGAGACTCTCTCTCTTAAATAAATAAATCAATGTGGGTAAGATATGTGAATATGATGGAATGTCACTCCGTAATTGTTTACTTTATATAGAAGAAAAGATTGTGGATATAATTAAGTCCCAGAATCATAAGGGAGTCCATCAAAAGAGACATTATCTTGAGTGGGTCTGACTAAATCAGGTAAGACTTTAAAAGAAGTCAGAGGCATTATCCTACTTGCCTCAAAGAAGCAAATGAAAGCTGTGTTTTATAAAGCTCTATGAGATAGGGAATGGCATCTGGTTTGCAGCAGCCAAGAACACTCTAGACAGCCAGTAAGGAAGAAAGACCAGAGTTCTAAAATCACAAGGAACTAAATTTTACCAACAGCCAGTGAGCTTGGAAGAGAAACGTGAGCCTTAGATTAGCTCACAGTCCTGGCCAACCTTTTGATTTCAGTCTTGTGAGGCCATGAGTAGAGAACTCAGTTAAACCATTCACAGATTTTTGACTTGCAGAAATTGTAAAATAAAAAATGTGACTTGAATTAAATCTATAAGCTTGTGATAAGTTGTTATTCAGCACAGAAAAGTAATACAGTCAAACATAAGGGCCACTAAGACATCTTCAGTGCTATTGGAAAGCCTACTGAACAGGTGATATTTGGAATGAGCCCTAAGGAATCATCACACATTATCGAGGTTAGGCATGTGGGATACAGAAGGGGATGGGGAGAGTTTTCTAGAAGGATGAGGGCCAGAAAGTGAGAAAGTTCAGGAGATTGAAAACAAATCAATATGAATGGAACACAAAATACAGGGAAGAAGGAGATGCATTACCACATTTAAGGAATTATAATATGCCATCGATTTTAAGGGAGTTTATTTCATGTGCCATTAAGGGTAGCATGGTAGAAAAAATGATGCCTTCCCACTCCCTTCACTACCTCCCTGTTGAAGATATCCAGCTCCTAATTCTGGAAACCTGTGAGTGCTATCTTATGTGGTCAATAAGAATTTGCAGATGTGATTAAGTTGAGGATTTTGTTGTGGTAAGCTTATCCTATTTTATCTGGGTAGGCCCTAACTATAATCATAAGGGTCTTCCAAGGGCCTTTATAAGAGAGAGGCAAGAAGTTTAAAGGAGGAAGGCGACATGAAGATGAAAGCTGGAGTTTGGATTGATGCAAGGAAGGGGTCATGAGCCCAGGAATAAAGGCAGCCTCTAGAATCTAGTAAAGGCAAGAAAATAGAAGTCTTCAGAAGCAACACAACCCTGCAATACCTACCTCATTTTAGACTTTGGCCTCCAAATATATAAAATAATAAACTTGTGCAGTTTTAAGTTTGTGAAAATTAGTTACAGCCATTATAGGAAACTAATAAAGAGAGCAAAAACTGCCAGTTAAATTCTGATAAAGTATTTAAGACATCACTATTGTGAAAAACTCATCCCAATTTCAAAGATGCTTGTGTTAATATGTAATGTGTTAGTTATCACGCTAATTTGTGATGAAAATTGGGATGTGTTAAATGAAGTTCATTAATTTGAAATAACATCTGCATAGGCTGGGACAAGATCCTACAAGGCTTTGTGATCTATAGAACGTAAACCTGGTGCACATTGAGGAACTGTTGAAAGCTTTCCTAAAAATGCAATAAAGTATGGTTGGTCTCCTTACAGAGAATCACATTGTATTGTATTTCTTAGTTTTATTTAAAAATATATATAATGCTGCTTTATTTCCTTGAAGTTTTATTTTGCTGAAAACTATATTCTCTTAAATTAATGTTAAGAAGCTAAGGCACATTTTATCTGCATACATATTTGGTAGGAAAAATTAAAAACCTGTTTTTTATTAGTTTTTTACAATGATGTCATCAATTCAGAAAATAAAAAATGCTGAGGTTCCCACTGAAATTGTACCGCCGGGTGCGGTGGCTCACATCTGTAATCCCAGCACTTTGGGAGGCCGAGGTCGATGGATCATGAGGTCAAGAGACTGAGACCATCCTGGCCAACATGGTGAAACCTCGTCTCTACTTTAAAAAAAAAAAAAATTAGCTGGGCATGGTGGTGCACCCATGTAGTCCCAGCTACTCAGGAGGCTGAGGCAGGAGAATTTCTTGAACCCAGGAGGCAGATGTTGCAGGGAGCTGAGATTGTGCCACTGCAATCCAGGCTGGCAGCAGAGTGAGACTCCACATCAAAAAAAGAAAAAAAAGAAAAGAAAAAGAAAAAAAAAAAAAAAAAACAGGCGCCATGGCTCACACCTGTAATCCCAGCACTTTGGGAGGCCGAGGTGGACAAATCACCTGAGGTTAGGAGCTCAAGACCTGCTTGGATAACATGGTGAAACCTCGTTTCTACTAAAAAAAAAAAAAAAAAAAAAAAAGTATATATATATATTTCCTCTAATTGAAATTTGCATCAAACTAGTGCGTTACTTTCAAATGTATGGATGACTTTTGATATCAAGTTCATTATGATAAACTTCATATGTTCATATGTTAAACTTCTTAAAGAACATTGCGGTTTTAAGAGCTGTAAGTGGATATAGATGTTTACAAGAATGTGAAAATGCTAAGCATGTCTTCATATGAGTCTAGTAGCTTGAATTTTAGTTTCTCATGATTTAGATAAACTTAAAATCTGCTGTTTAAAATGTTTAAAGTGATAACAAAAATTGAGATATTTAGAGAAACGTAGTTAAAAAGTGAGTAAATAACAGGGTGGAGATAATCTTTCTGTACAAGAGGCATCATGTAGGATATGTAAATGACATAAGGCTTTAGTGAAATCCACTATAAAGTTAAGTAAAGTAGAATCAAGTCATCCAACTTCAATAATCAGCAATAAAAACATGAAAGGATTAGACTGGACAGTATAAATTCTGTTTCTGCAGTAATATCAAAGGACATACAGCAGGAAAACAGTTCTTTATGGAGCATACCTCAGTATATTAAAGATAAGTCCTAATTCTCTTTATATTTTCATAAAACTCATTATTCATATACTAAAGTTCTACGAAAAGACAGTCCTTTTTACTAAACAGAAGATCTAGCTAACACTGTATATCCTTAAGGGACATTAAGTGGTAATGGACATTGTATATCTTTAAGGGACATTAAGTGGTAGATATTTTGTGCATTGTAAAAGACCAGAGACGGTTGCTGCTATCTATCATCTAGAAATTTTGTGTAAACCAAGGAAGTCTGAGTGATGAATTTTATGGGGAGACATCATTTTTTCCCTCTCCCTATCCCATTCCCTCCCAGCTTCCTAGACTCTATTTACGTTGGACAAATTTCTTCTCAAATCTAACAATGATTAGTGAGACAGAAAGCAATGGAAATAACTCCACTTTCCACATAACCTTTAGAAATAATATGCTAATGGCAAATCTTATAGATGCATTTTACAAATATTGTCATAAATTAGAATATATTATTTATTTACTTATTTTACTCTGAGAAAGCAAATTCCCTTTCCAGGTTGAATGCGAACATATGAAGTTAGTTATTTTCATTTTAAATTTATGACTTACACTTTTAAATAATTTTTTTATTGTTTTAAAAAGCATACCTTCAAGTATTAATAAATAAAACATTAATAACCATGTTCATGTATGTTCTTTCTTGACCTGATTAAATAGCAAATGAATTGATTTTTATCACTTCTTCATGTTAGTAAAATGTTTTGGGAGTAATCAAAGTGAGAGTCAATAAAGCAGCCCCACCAGTATCAGCTAAGCTGGACTGGCTGCATAATCAGACCCTGGTGCTTTTCTTTTGAGCATAAACAATTTTATGGAACACCAAAATCAGACAAGGTCTGTGCTCATGAAGGAACAAAATAAAAATAATATCACTCCACACTCATATCTGAGCACAGACAAAAACAATAAAGCTGTCTAAACCACAAAATGGCTAACATTCATCTTTCCTATCTCTTCTATAGTTCTTTACAAATTAAAGCTTTAGCTTTATTTGTAATAGGTAATGTTATTACCTTTTAGATAACAATTTTCATAATACTCCCCTTTGTAACTCTCAGTGTAGAGTAGAGGCCAAACTTCCTGGAACCAACTCCAGAGTCACTAAACCCAAGCTTGAATCTCAAGCCTCTGTTGAAACCCTCTTAACAAAGTGCTCCCAAATTCTTCATGGTATGGAGCCGATAAACTCAAGTTTGTCTAATGACAGGTGAATTTATGGTGGTCTTTGAGTGGAGAATGCCAATAAAGATACTTCTACTTTTGACTAGAAATAAGAGAGTACTTGTGTCTATTTTTCTGTGACCGATAAAAAAACGCACTGCATTCTCATAGATGTGTAATATATGTATGTATTGGTATGCTAGGGCAACCATATCAAAGCACCACAAACTGGGTGGCTTAAACAACAGACAGTTAGTGTTTGACAATTCTGGAGTCTAGAAGTCCATGATCAAGGTCTTGGCAGGGTTGGTTCCTTCTGAGGGCTGTAAGAGAGAATGTGTTCCATGTCTCTCCTCTAGCTTTCTGTGTTTTTCTGACAATCTTTGGCATCCCATAGTTGTAGAAGCATCACCCTGATCTCTACCTTTATCTTCACATGAAGGTCTCTCTCAATATTTGTCTGTGTCTAAGTTTTCCCTTTTGTTAAGGACACCAGTTATATTGGATTAGGGCCCACCTACTCCAGTATATCCTCATTTTAATTTAACAAATTACATCTGAACTGATCCTATTTCCAAATAAGGTAATATTATTACAATAAAGTGCTAAGTAATTAGGACAACAATATAATTTTGGGAGGACACAACTCAATCAAATACAATGTGTTTTGATGTGAAGGAAGCATAAGAGGTTTTTCTGTATGTTGGTTTTTGTTTTTTGGTTTGTTTGTTTGTTTAGAAGTTTTTTTTAAAAGACCATGTTCTTCTAATGGTTCTCTACTAAAACTTTCTCATATTTCCTCTAAGGTTACCTTTAGTAAAGCCTGTATGCATACCCTGTGTGCATATGTTTGCTTGTTGTTTAGTAGTTCTGAATTGTATTGTTGTTGTTGTTTAAATATAGCTGGATTGTGCTTTTTGCAATCTTAGCTTAAATAATATTTTAAAAATCATAGGTACAAAAAAATTTACCTTACTGTATGACATCATTTTGGATTCTAGACTTAAAAATAAAGCTTATAAGATTATCTCAATGAACACAAAATTGGGAACAGAATAAGTGGCATAAATGTAGAACAACAAGAAAGACTGGGTGTCATATTTTGTATCAATCCGATGATTTCACCACTTGGATTTTATTTTTGGGTACCATATGGTTTAGATTAAGATAAACCCGTTGATAATAATTTCAGTCTAATAGGAAAATTATTTCTTTATATTAAAATTTTTGTGAATCTAGGTACCGCCATAGAAGCACAGACTAAACATTCTTATTTTTTTACATTTTTTCTCACTTACGTTTCTAAAAATATTTAACTGAACATTATATCTCTTGAACTACTCTCACTGCCACTTCCAAAATCCTTGTCCTGTTATTTTTCTGTCATATCTATTTTATAAAAATTCAGCCATTCACACAGGACAATGTGTGGCTAACAATGTGGACACAACATTCCAAAGAGCTTGGATCCAAACCCTGGCTTGATCCTTAAGTAGACACGTGATCTTAGGCATATAACATTTCTATGCCTCTGATTTCTGATACCTAACATACAGATAATAACATCACACAACTCATAGGTTTGTAGTACAAAATAAATGACATAAGGTATGTTAAGCATTTCAAAAAGTACCTGCCAAGCACCATATTAATTTAAGACATTAATATTTTTTCATTATCTCTGTCCATTTGCCTAGCTTGCTGATTATTTCGGTAAGACAACAGGAATTATCTCAAAATCAAAATTTCTAACTCCAGGTAGGCACCCAACTCTTAGTAATTGTATTAGTCATTCTCATGCGGCCAATAAAGACATCCCTGAGACAGGGTAATTTGTAAAGGAAAGAGGATTAATTGATTCATAGTTCAACGTGGCTGGGGAGGCCTCAGGAAACAATCGTGGCAGAAGGGGAAACAAACATGTCCCTCTTCATGTGGCGGCAGCAAGGAGAAGTGCCGAGCAAAATGGGGAAAAGCCCTTTATAAAATCATCAGATCTTATGAGAACTCAGTCACTATCATGAGAACGGCAAGAGAGTAACCCACCCCCATGATTCAATTACCTCACAGCAGGACCCTCTCACAACACATGGGGATTATGGGAACTACAATTCAAGATGAGATTGGGGTGGGGAGACAGCCAAACCATATCATTCTACCCTGGCCCCTCCCAAATCTCATGTCCTCACAATTTAAAACACAATCATGCCCTTACGATAGTACCCCAACATCTTAACTCATTCCAGCATTAACTCAAAAGTCCAACCCAAAGTCTCATCTGAGACAAGGCAAGTCCCTTCTACCTATGAGCCTGTAAAATCAAAAGCAAGTTAGTTACTTCCTAGATACAATATGAGTATAGGCATTGGGTAAATGGACCCATTTCAAAAGGGAGAAATTAACCAAAACATAGAGGCCACAGGCCCCATGGAAGTCTGAAATCCAGTAGGGCAGTCATTAAATCTTAAAGTTCCAAAATGATCTCCTTTGCTCCATGTCTCACATCCAGATCACATCCCATGGCTTTGGGCAGCTCTGTCCCTGTGGTTTTGCAGGGTACAGCCCTCCATCCTAGCTGCTTTCACAGGCTGGCATTGAGTGTCTGCTACTTTTCCAGGTGCACGGTGCAAGCTGTCAGTGGATTTACCATTCTTGGGTCTGGAGGACTGTGGCTCTCTTCTCACAGCTCTACTAGGCGGTGCTCCAGTGGGGATTCTGTGTGGGGGCTCCAACCCCACATTTCCCTACTGCACTGCCCTAGCAGATGTTCTCTGTGAGGGCTCCACCCATGAAACCCACCTCTTCCTGGACATCCAGATGTTTCCATACATCCTCTGAAATCTAGGTGGCGGTTTCCAAACCTCAATTCTTGTCTTCTGAGTGCCTGCAGGACCAACACCACATGGAAGCTGCTAAGGCTTGGGACTTGCACCCTCTGAAGCCACAGCCTGAACCGTACATTTCCCTTTTTTAGCTATGGCTGGAGCAGCTGGGATGCAGGGCACCAAGTCCCAAGGCTGCACACAGCAGTGGGGCCCGGGACCCAGTCCAGCAAGCCATTTTTCCCTTTTAGACCTCCAAGCCTGTGATGGGAGGGGCTGCCATGAAGGCCTCTGACATGTCCTAGAGACACTTTCCCCATTGTCTTGGTGATTAACATTCTGCTTCTCATTACTTTTGCAAATTTCTGCTGCTGGTTTGAATTTCTCCCCAGAAAATTGGTTTTTATTTTCCAGTGCATCATCAGGCTGCTGCAAATTTTCCAAACTTTTATGCTCTGCTTCCTTTTGGATGCTTTGCTGCTTAGAAATTGCTTCTGCTAAATACCCTAAATCATCTCTCTCAAGTTCAAAGTTCCACAGATCTCAAGGGCAGGGGCAAAATACCATCAGTCTCTTTGCTAAAGCATAACAAGTGTCACCTTTGCTCTAGTTCCCAACACGTTCCTCATCTCCATATGAGACCACCTCAGCCTCAACTTTATTGTCCATATCACTATCAGCATTTTGGTCAAAGCCAATCAACAAGGCTCTCAGAAGTTCCAAACTTTCCCAGATCTTCCTGTCTCCTGATTCCTTCATGTCTCTAAGAAGTTCCAAATGTTCCCACATTTTTCTGTCTTTTTCTGAGCCATCCAAACTCTTCCAGCCTCTGCCTGTTACCCAGTTCCAAACTCGATTCCACATTTTTGGGTATCTTTAGAGCAGCACCTCATTACCCAGTTGCAATTTACTGTACTAGTACATTCTCATGATGCTAATAAAGACATAATTGAGACTGGGGTAATTTCAAAGGGAAAGAGGTTTAAGTGACTCACTGTTCAGCATGGCTGTAGAAGCCTCAGGAAAGTTACAGTCATGGCAAAAGGAGAAGCAAACATATCCTTCTTTACATAGTGGCAGTAAGGAGAACTGCTGAGCAAACGAGGGGAAAGCCCTTTATAAAATCATCACATCTTGTGAGAACTCACTCACTCACTATTACAAGAACAGCAGCATGGGGTAATAATCCCCATGATTCAATTACCTCCCACTGGGTCCCTCCCACAACATGTGGGAATTATGAGGACTACAATTCAAGATGAGATATGGGTGGGAACACAGCCATATCATATCAGTAATAATTTAATATATATTTCTTCAATTTCTACAATGGTGTGTTTTAGCTGCCTAGTGTCTATCCATTAGCATCCAGATTTTCTGGTGGAGGATTTCTTTTTTCTCCTAAGTCTGTGCTTAGCTGAAAGATCATTTTTAACCTTATTCATCCCACTGCCTACATAGTGCTACAGAACCCCAGGTGACTAGATGCTTCCTCCATTTGCTCTCTGGCTTACCAAAAGAGGCATATTATGCCAGTTTATCTAATTGGATAAAAAGAAAGCCTCAGAAGGCGTGCTTATTGCGATAGTAACAATAATAGCTGGTGTAGCATTGGTGGTGTTAGGTGGATTTTAAGCAGGAAGAGGAGTACTGATGATGACATCTTGGCTAGGCTGTTATGGCTATTTCTATTCTTTCTGTAGCTCTTCCCAAATAAGCAAAAACTGATCAAATTTATTGCCAGTGGATCAACCCTACAAGGAATACTAAAGGGAATCTTCTGGCTGAAATAAACTCTCATTAGACAGTTACTTGAATCCATAAAAGGAAATAAAGAGCATTGATAAAGGTAATATACAGGTAAGTTTTAAAAGAAGTACATATATAAAACTAAATATATTATATATTAATATATATTATTTTTTAAACATAAATGCAATATATGTAATACAATTTTATTGTTCTATTTAATTTAAAAGGCATCTACATAAGTCAGTATTTATAAAACTTCATTGTTAAACTTATAATGCATAAAGACATCATTTGTATGACATAGTACAATGGAGGGAGGGAGAGAATATAGAGATATGTTGTATCAAGGTTTTTATATACTATTGAAATTGTTAGTATTAATTTGAAAGAAGTCAGTCACAAAAGACCACATATTGTACGATTCCATTTATATTACATGTCCAGAATAGGAAAATTTATAAAGAAAGAAAGTAGATCAGTAGGAAGAGAGGACTGCTAGTGGGTATGGCTTTTATTTTGGTGGTGGTGAAATGTTCTTATTAGATTATGATGAGGAGGGTTGCACAAGTTTGTGAATATGCTAAAATCCATTGAACTATTTACTTTCGGTAAATTTTATGAATTATATCTCGACTGAATATTGAATTTTATCTCAATAAAGCTATTAACTTATAGTAGGTTAATATTATCTTTTTAATTATATTAACTGCGGTCACTGTTAAATCTTGGTTAGTCTCAGTTACCTTATTTATTGCTTGTGTCAGAAAAAGTTCAGATACCATATGCAATAAAAAAAATCCAATTGAAATGATTATTTTTCTCCACCACTGGAACAGATATAATACTCTAAATATAAAGAGATTTTTAATTTCAAAAGCTAGGCTTCAAGGGAGAAAAATTGTTGAAATTGTTTTTATTGTAGTGTTTGTTTTGTGTTTTTGTTGTTGTTGAAGTGGCGATAATTGTGGATTTCCTGCCATTGACACATGTTAATCCAAAATAAGAAAAATGGGAGAAGAAAGAGGAAAAAATTCATAGTTCCCACAATTTGCAGTAAGAAAAAGGACTAGAATTTTTTAATAGCCTCTCTTTTATAGTGAGACCTTTCAGTTTTGAAACCAGTTGAAGCAGCACAAGTGGACACTGAAATTTCTTCCAAAGACAGAGGAGACTCGGATTTGCTTGCAGCATGAAATTGCAAGAGCAGTCTTACAGGAAAGTATGCACCCGTAGTGCAGGGCAATAATAAGGTAGGAATGGCAGTAGGGTAGTCAAACAGACGTCGATGTAACTTGCCCCTGCATATACCACCACCTAGTAAGCTGAGAGAAGACGTTGAATTCAAATTCTAGGTTAAACATCATACATAGCAGTCCAATAAATTAAATGATTTCAAGTAAAAAATGGTTTGTGAGGTTAAAAGTTTGGAAAACAGAACATGCTAGTCAAGATGGAAGGAGTCTCCTACTACATGCCATAGCCCTCTTCTTTAAAGCAAGAGCAAACCTCAGTCTTCTGGGTGGTCTTGTTTTGTCATCACTTTTTACAAAACTAACTTTAACTTGAGAAAATAGTAATTCATGTAAATCTGTAGCCTCTGTAAACTTCTATCATTGTGAATAAATATAGCAATGCAATGAAAATATAGCTGGTGTTCATATGTCTAGGGAGCTTTTATTCACGAAGGAGGCCCACAAGATTTAAGTAGCATTCATAGCAATGACATGATTTAATATTCATAAAAATGGCAAAACCTTACAACTTAAAACACCCCAGGTACTATTTTAAGTGATTTCTATAACCAAGTCATTGTATCCTCACAGAAAAACCTTAGTAGGTATTGTAGTCATTCCCACTCTTCTCTGAGGAAGTGGAGATGCAGGGCGATGTCTGTGGGGAGCCAGGCTTCTGTCCAGGCCCTGAGTCTATGAATTCAACCTCATTACAGGGCTGAGTGTTCTTCAGAATGCCCATGTGCTTCAGTTTTTCAGAATTCATGCTTCACGAATGTGCTTTACTTCTTCAAAATTGTATTTTTGTTTAACTCGAAGATATTGTAGGCATTTTCATATATAAATAAATTCCATTTTTGCTTTTTATTCAATCACTAAGTTGCCAAAAAGTTGGAAATAATAGGTTTTGATAAATATAATTCCATTGTTTAATTCTTCAGATTCTTTGCAAGCAATATATTCATGTAGCTTTAAAAAAGTCCCAAATATTATGTTCTAGGAACTAACATTTGATATTGTTTGAGAGTGCTTCAAAATGATTTTTTAAAATAACCGTGAAAAAGGTCAGCTATACCTCTAAGCTTTCACTGAGGACTATCATCAGTCAAATGATTAGTTTCAGCAATTTCATGGCATAAATCCACAACTAGGGTGATTAAGGGTAGTGAATTTAGGTAAAAGCCTAAAATTGAATCAAATAGAAGCAGATAAATACCTCTACCTTATTCTCATATAATGAAACTCTTCTTATGTATGAAAAACATCACTATATTTTGAGAAATGCTAATTCACATTTAAATTTCCAAGAAAAATGCCCTTCTGAATATTTTAAAGATTATTCAATAGACTTTACAGAGTATATTTGTACCTATCATAAAATTAAAAATCAATATGCATTACCCACAAAAGTGTACAGTTGATAAACCATACTTAGCTATAGCAGATTTTAAGAGTTCTGACTTCCCTCAAATCCATTACATTAAACACTTAAACCAGCTAATGTCAAAACTGGAGCAATTGCATATCACCCCACTTAAAACAATACAGAAAAATGCACATATCATGACTACTAATATCTCTGCAATAATGAAAATGAATTGATTTTAAACAAATGGATTTTAGTGAATGTATAAATCTGAATCCTTTGAGATATGCTAAATGTTTAACTCTGTTTTTCTATTATATTTAATTTGCATTTATGCATTTAGAGAATATATGTTATTCAAGCAGTAAAAAGATTGAAAATATTTTGTTCAGTAAATACACAGTAAAGAAACATGGTATAAGACTGGTACTCTGGTAGAGCTATGCATTCATCCCAGCTGCACAAGAGGCTGAGGCACGAGAACTGTTTGAACCCAGGAGGGAGAGGTTGCAGTGAGCTGAGATTGCCCCACTGCACTCCAGCCTGGGCAACAGAGTGAGACATCATCTCAAAAAAATAAATAAGAGGAAGAAAAACAAAACAATTTCTTGCTTCCTGAATCTTGAATTTTAGGTAACAGAACAGATGTCTGTCAGTGAGAGAAATATGTGTTTTAATGATGTTCTCTAAAGGGTACACTGGGATACAAAGGAGGACCATTAGAAAAAACTCCCCAGGGCAGAGAAACTTCCCCACAACTTTCTCAAAATTAATACAGTGAGTCACTCATACCAGAGCTTATTTTAAAACTCAGTCCATAAATACAAAATTCCTAATAAACTATCTGAAAGTACTCTAAATTGCCATATGTATTTTTTTATTCAATTCTGTGTCAGTGTCTCTCATTCTTCGTCAGTCGTTACTTTTCTATGATCTTCTAGTAATTCTTCAGTCCCTCTCTTACAGATTGAAAAAGACTTCTTCAGTCGCTTATTTTATTTATGAAATCTTTACATAGCCTTTCTAATATGACATGGTTTATATTAACTCTATCCACTGTTAGTTTCATAAATGAAACATGGTTATTATTAGGCAAACATAATTAATTCAGGTGCTCTAAATACTGTAGGCTGGAACTGCACTGTAGGCATTCTCCAGAAAATAACTAAATGAAGATTGTTTAGAATTTAACAATTAGAGTTGTTAATTGTTGAATTCTAAACTTTCTTAACAGAAGCATAAAAGTAACAGGAAGGAAATGCATTCCAGGCCAAAGGGACTCATGAAAAAAAGACCAGGGGTATGACCAGAAATAAAACAAACATGTAGGAAGGCATTTATGCACAGATGAATGGGTTACAAATAAGGGAGGGGATGTTATATGGGCCTGCGTTGCCTCCCTGTGTCAGAAGGTGCATTAGGAGAGCACAGTCCAAAGTCCACCTAGCATTTTGGAAAATACTGTCAAGAAACAAGTAAAGATTCAGATATTGGCCGGGCATGGTGGCTCTCTCCTGTAATCCCAGCACTTTGGGAGGCCGAGACAGGCAGATCACGAGGTCAGGAGATCGAGACCATCCTGGCTAACACAGTGAAACCCCGTCTCTACTAAAAATACAAAAAATTAGCTGGGAGTGGTGGCAGGCGCCTGTAATCCCAGTTACCTGGGAGGCTGAGGCAGGAGGATTGCTTGAATCCGGGAGGCAGAGGTTGCAGTGAGCCAAGATCGTGCCATTGCACTCCGGCCTGGGCGACAGAGTGAGACTCCGTCTCAAAAAAAAAAAAAAAAAAAAAAGATTCAGATATCTCTGACTCCAAACAGTCAAACAGTCACCACATGGTTTGTTCTACCCTTTTCCTCTTCCTCTTGCCTATTTGTAATGTGTTTTTTTTGACAGTGAGAAGCTTGGCTACCATTTATAATTTATTTACTTACATGCTGAACTCTACTTTTACATGTAAAGTAGTTTCAGAGTTGGTTGCACATCTATACCTCGGTGAGTATGATGTTTTTATACAGTTATTTTAGCTTTTACCTTAATGTCGTCAATCGATACTCTTGTTTCTAAAGTTATTTAGATCAGTTCCTTTTCTTTCCACATCATTTAGTGATGTCTTAACTTTTCTAACATCATATTTTTCTAATGAACTAGTTCTAATAAACTTTTCTAATAAATCTGACTTCTAATGAAGTCAGATTTATTTGTGACAGTCTGCTTTCTGTTATTGGACCCTCCAACATCCTGGTTGATGTTTTTAATTTGTGTACAATAAGTTATTATTTAGGGTAGAGTTCTATTGATTTTGACAAACATGTGTACCATCACAGGACTGGATTAAACAATTACAGCATTCTAAACATTCTATTCAATGCCTCACTAAAAACAATCTCAATCTCAACTTTCTGTCAACCATTGATCTGCTGTCTGTCCTGATATTTAGCTCTACATTTTCCTGAATGCTGTATAAGTGGAATCATGCAATAGGTACCTTTTGTGTATGGCTTCTTTCACGTAAGAAAATGCACTTAAGACTTATCAGTATTGTATTAATCACTTTGTTCCTTTTTAGTGCCAGATAGTATATCATTGTATTTATGTACCAGAAGTTATCTGTTCATCTTGTAAGGCATGTTGTTTGTTTGCATTTATTGGTGAATATGTATAAAGGTGAATATGAATATGTATAAATGTACCCTATAAACATTTGCATATATAACAAAATCTTTATTTCACGTCAGTAAATACTTGATTGCTGGATTGTATGGTAAAGTGAATACTTAATTAACACTAAATTATTATGCCAGATTTCTTTTCAAAGTCTGCTTTACTATCCTGCATTCCCATCATCAATGACTACACTTGGAGTTCTTCTGCATCACAAGCATTTACTATTGTCATTTGTTTTGTGTTTATTTCATTTTTATCTTACTAAGAGGTGTGCAGTGCTCATCATGGAGTATTAAGATCAATTTCTGTTAACTTTTTATTTTTATATAGCTTAAAGCTTACAAACAAATTAAAATAGTGCAAGAAACTCCAATGCTTTACTCAGAGTCCCAAAATGTTTTGGGATATTTTGCTATATTTGCCTTAATGTTTTATCTCTGTGTTCACTTATCTATATTATATGCATTTCTACAATAATATATATTATGTATATCATATATAATTCTTTTTGTGAACCATTTGAGGAAGTTTGAAATATTATGAACCTTTATCCTTAATTACTGCAGTATGTGTTTTCTAAGAACAATGTTATTTCTTACATCATCATAGTACAATTACAAAAACCAATACTATTGACTATAGTTAATAATAATGTATACATAAAATTTGCTGAGAGTAGATTTTTAGTATAGTTTTCACATAATAGTCTAGTAATTTTGAAAAGTGCCCTTCAATTTTGGTTTATCTGATGTCATCTTTTGATTCAAATTCAGGTTTTATATAACTTTGAAAGAAGTACAACAGAAGTGATATGTTATCCTCAATGCATATCAGTGGACATTTTTAGTTAGGTTGTTCTAATATTTGTTATCTTATTCCAGTAAAAAATTTATGTAATTTATCCCCTTGGACTTAATGAATAATTTTGTTATTTAAGAACTATAAACACGTATTTTTGTTAAAGAATCTTTCACCCACTAGTTTAGCAATCATTGATAATTTTCCAACTCCACCTTACTTTCATGTATATGTTGATTTTCCGCTATAAGGAAGAGCTTTGCCTTTATACCTCCCTAAGTATTTGTCTATTTTTCAATTTATTATACATTTATATAAGAATTGAATCATCAGTTATTATATTATTCAGTGAATTATAATACATTAACTTTATTATTTATTTTACTGCTGAAATTTCCTCCTACTTAGCCAGTGGAAAACCTGTAGAGCTGTCCCCTGTGCCCTTTTGATTTATTCTCATTTTTCTTTGAGTACTTCTTTATAATTCAAAAAAGATATTTCAGGTTTCTCTTTTAACTTCCTTGCTCTAGGCTTGAAATTTATCTTTTCTGTAAAAAGTATGGTTCCTTTAAGTAGAGAATGATATTAAGAAATCAAGATCTAGGTGATCAGAGTATTCTCTTATAAAGGGAAAGAGTTAGGAAATATGTGCATGTGTGGGTATGTATGCATACATACATACACATATATATATTTATGTCTATATATTGATATACATACATTTATATGCAGATACATACTTTGTAGGAATTATATAAATACACATGCACACATATACACTCATATCAGATTCATACTGATAAACCATTGACCCTTGAACAGCATGGGTTTAAACAACATGGGTCTATTTATATGCAAAGTTTTTCAATAAAATTTACATGGAGTGTGCCTGCCTCTCCTGCCTCCGCTTCTACTTCCTTGACCTCTTCTGCCTCTGCCACCCCCAAGACAGCAAGACCAACCTCTCCTCTTCCTCCTCCTCCTAGGTCTATTCAACTTGAAGATGATGAGGATGAAGAACTTTACAAGAGGAGAAGGAGCCAAGATGGCTTACTAAATGCAGATAGGAAGAGCATCTCCCAGCAAGAGACCAGACTATTAAGAAGACTGGCACACTGTATGAGGATCTTTGGAAGAAAGGAATTCAGAGTGGATGGAAAGAAGATGGATACCCGGGGCTGAATGGGGAGAAATCTGCAATCTCTGCATTGGCCTGCTGAGTATGAGGACGCATTCCTGGTTCCAGTGGGTCCCGGGGAAGGGGTGAGACAAATAAGCGAGGATGGCCCACTCTCACTATGGAACACCAGAATGCTAGCTTCAGGACACCTCATGGCCACCATGGACATTTGAGCTGACAAGAAGAGCTGTTTAGAGAGGTCAGACCTCCAGCCTGTGTGGATTCCAGAGGGTTTGGCTCAAGAGCAGCTGGCTAACAGCTAGGGATATACATCCCCCAAGTCTGGCCACACTCCCCGAAGTGTCTGTAGCCTTTGATGACTCTCAGACCTGGACAAAGCAGGGTGATCTTGCCAATAAGATGGATGTGATCTGAGCTTTCCCTTCTCTGCCAGCCACTCCTAGGGTCCCTGCTTGGCTGATGCTGCTTGCAGCACAGTGTCAGATGCCCAACCAGGTGCTTCCCGGTGGCCATTGCCATAGGTCCTTTGTTGACAGACCCTCCCTAACCATCAGAGAGCTTCTGCAGACAGACTACCACCAGCATGCACCCAACTACCCACAGCATCCCCACACTGCAGCCTCCCCACACCACTATGCTGGCACACACTCACCTCTAGCACCCCCACTGATTTGCTGGCACCTGTGTAGGCAGAACTCACTGCATCACCTGAGCACCCCATCCACAGGCATGTACTCCACTGTACCACTATTGCTGCTGGCATGCATGCACAAGCTGAGATCCCACTGCCACTGCTCCAGTGAAGCATGTTGGCTGACAAATTCCATCGGGGTATTGTTGCCAGTGGACAGGGCATACCTTGATTCCTCCAACACAGCAGGTGCTTAACCTTGAGAGGGTCAGAGAAAAAGGCCATGGACCTGTTAGTAGCCCTTCAGGGGCTGCTTCATAGTGTCAATCAAGTCTGTGTAACAACTAACAACAAAATGACAGGATCAAACCCACATATCAATGTTAACCTTGAATGTAAATAGGTAAATGTCTTAGTTAAAAGGCAAAGAATGGCAAGGTGGATAAAGAAGTAAGACCCCACTGTATGCTATCTTTAAGAGACCCATATTCCGTGCAATGACACCCATAGCCTCAAACTAAAGAGATGGAGAAAATTCTATAAGGCAAATGGAAAACAAAAAAGAGTAGAGGTTGCTATTCTAATTTCAGACAAAACAGATTTTAAAACAACAAAGATAAAAGAAGGGCATTACACATGATAAATAGGTCAATTCAACAAGAAGACATAACCATTCTAAACACACACATATTTATATATATTATATATAATATTTTATATTTTATATATATATATGTGTATATATATATATATATATATACACACATGCACATACACACACACCACACATATACACACACCCAACACTGGAGCACCCAGGTTCATAAAACAAGTTCTTAGAGATCTATGAAGAGACTTTATAACCACACAAAAATAGTGGCAGACTTTCATGCCTCACTTAAAGTATTAGAGAGGTCATCAAAGAAGAAAACTAATAAGGATGTTTGGGACCTGAACTCTACACTTGGACAAACTGACCTAGCACACATGTACAGAACACTCCACTCAACAGCAACAGAATATATATTCTTCTTATTGGCATATGACACCAAATCTAAAATTGACCATGTGATAAGACATAAAATAATTGTTAGTAAATTCAAAAAAACAAAATCATACCAACCATGCTCTTGGACCACAGTGCAATAAAAATAAAAATTAATACTGGAAAGATCTCTCAAAACCATACAATTACATGGAAATTAAACAACCTACTCCTGAATGATTTTTTGAGTAAACAATGAAAGTAAGGCAAAAATCAAGAAATTTTTTGCAACTAATGAAAACAAAGCTATAATTTACCAGAATCTCTGGGACATTGTGAAAGTTGTGTTAAAAGCAAAGTTTATAGCACTAAAGGCTCACGTCAAAGAGTTAGAAAGATATCCGATTATCAAATTACCATCACACTCAGAGGGACCAGAAAAAAAGAACAAACCAACCTGAAAGCTAGCAGAAAAAAAAAGAATAAGCAAAATCAGAGCTGAACTGAAGTTAAGACATGAAAAATCATACAAAAGGTAAACAAAACCCAAAATTGGTTTCTTGAAAAAATATATAAGATTCATAATCCACTAACTAGACAAATTAAAATGTTGAAGATCCAAATAAACACAATCAGAAATGACAAAGGGGACATAACCACTGACCCCACAGATAAAAACAAAAAACAAAACAAAAAAAACAACCCTAAGAAACTATTAGGGACAACTCTGTGCACACAAACTAGAAAATCTAAAATAAGAGAATAAATTCCTGGATACATACAACCTCCCAAGATTAAACCAGGAAGAAACTGATTCTTTGAACAGAGTAATAATAATGAGATCTGAAATTGAATCAGAAAAGCCTACCAACCAGAAAAAGCCCATGACCAGATGGATTCAGAGGTGAATACTACCAGACATATATAAAAGAGTTGTGATATAGTTCAGATATTTGTTCTGCCCCAAATCTCATATTGAATGAAATCCTCCATGCTGGAGGGGGCCTGGTAGGAGGTGTTTTGATCATGGGGGCAGGTCCCTCATTGCTTATGCTATCTCTGTGATGATGAAAGAGTTTGTATGTGATCTGGTCATTTAAAAGTGTGTGACACCTCACCCACCACTGTCTCTTTCTCTTGCTCCTGCTTTTACCATGTGGCATGCCTATTCCTCTTTCAAATTCTACCATAATTGTAAGCTTCTTGAGGCCTCCCAAGAATCCGGGCAGATTACAGCACCATACTTCCTGTAAAGCCTGCAGAATGGGGAGCTAATGAAATCTCTCTCTTTTTTTTTTTTTTCATAAATTACCCAGTCTTGGGTTCTTTTCATAGCAGTGAAAAATGGTCTAACAGAACATTGGTACTGAAGAGTAGAATATTGCTATAAAAATACTTGCAGATGTGGAAGCAGCTTTGGAACTGTGCCATGGGCAGAAGCTGAAAGAGTTTGGAGGGCTCAGAAGAAGATGGGAAGATAAGGGAAAGTTTAGAATTTCTTAGAGATTGGTTAAATAATTGTGACCAAAATGCTGATAATGACATGGACAGTGAAACCCAGGTTGCTGAGGTCTCAGATGGAAATGACAAACTTATTGAGGACTGAAGCAAAGGTCACATGTGTTATGCCCTAGCAAAGAGCTTGACGGCATTCTGTTCATGCCCTAGGGATCTGTGGAGGTATGAAATCAAGAGTGATAATTTAGAATACCTGGCTGAGGAAATTTCTAAGCAGCCAAGTGTTCAAGATGTGGCCTGGCTGCTTCTAACAACCTAGCTCAGATGTGGGAGAAAGAAATGACCTAAAGTTGGAAGTTATATATGAAAGAGAAGCAGACATAAGAGTTTGGAAAATTTGCAGCCTGGTCATATGGAAGAGAAAGAAAAAGCTTTATCAGAAGAGGAATTCAAGCAGCCTGTGGAGTAATCACTTTCTAGAGATGTTTGCATAGCAAAAAGCAGCCAAGTGCCAATAGCCAGAGCAATGGGAAACATGCCTCGAAGGTATTTCAGAGACCTTCATGGCACTGACTCCCATCACATTGCAGGAGGCCTAGGAGGACAGAATGGTTTCATAGGCCAGTCACAAGGCCCTTTTGAAGTTGCTCCCCACGTTCTGGCCTCTCTAGCTTCATCTGTGGCTCAAAGGGACCCAGGTACAGCTCCAGGCTGCCACTTTGGAGAATGCAAGTCATAAACCTTGGTGGAATCCATATGGTGTTAAGCCTGTAGGGGCACAGAATACAAGAGTGAAGAATGCTTGGCAGCCTCCTCCTAGATTTCAGAGGATATATGAGAAAGCCTGGGTGCTCAGGTAGAAGCCTGTTGCAGGGGCAGAGCCCTCACAGAGAATCGCTACTAGGGCAGTGCTGAGGGAAAAAGTGGGGTTGGAGCCTTCACATGGAGTCCCAAATTGGGCATTGCCTAGTGGAGCTGTGAGAAAAAAGGTCACTCTTCTTTTGACCCCAGAAAGGTAGATCCACTGACAGCTTGCATCCTGTGCCTGGAAAAGCTGCAGAAATTCAATTCCAATCTGTGAGAGCAGCCCTGGTGCTGAATACTGCCAAGACAAAGCTGTGGAGCTGCTCAAGGCCTTGGAAACCCACCGTTTGGGTTCCCTGCCCTAGATGCAGGATATGGAGGCAAAGGAGATTATTTTGGAGCTTTAAGACTTAATGTAATTACTTCCCTGCTGGGTTTTGAACTTGCGCGGGGCCTGTAGCCCCTTTCTTTTGGCTAATTTCTCCCCTTTGGAACAGCAATGTTTACCCAATGCCTATACCCCCATTGTATCTTGGAAGTAAATAACTAGGTTTTTTCAAAAAATTCATTTTTCAGGATCACATGTAGAAGGGACTTCCCTTGTCTCAGACAAAACTTTGTACTTTGAGTTAATTATGAAATGAATTAAATCTTTGTGGGATTACTGGGAAGGATGATTGTATTTTTCGATGTGAGAAGTACATGAGATTTGCGAGGGGCCAGTGGTAGAATGATATAGCATGGATATTTGTCTCTACTTGAATTTCATGTTGAATGGCAATCCCTATTGCTGGAAATGGGGCCTGGTGGGAGGTGTTTGGATCATGGGAGCAGATCCCTCATGGCTTGTTTTGTCTTTACTATAGTAAGTGAGTTCTTGTGAAATCTGGTCATTTAAAAGTGTGTGGCACCTCCCCCTGACTCTCCATATTGTTTGCTCCTGCTTTTGCCATGTGATATCCCTGCTCCACCTTCAAGTTCTTCCATAATTGTAAGATTTCTGAGGCCTCCTTAGAAGCTGAGCAGGTGCCAGCACCATGCTTTCTACTAATCGTGCATAATCGTGAGCTAGTTAAACTTTTCTTCTTTATAAATTACCCAGTCTCAGGTATTTATTTATAGCAATGTAAAAATAGCCTAACACTAGCTGCTACAATTCCTACTGAAACTATTCCAAAAAATTTGAGGAGAAAGGACCCCTTTCTAACTCATTCTATGAGGCCAGCGTTATTCCTTTACCGATACCTCACAAAGAAACAACAAAAAAGAAAAATTTAGACCGATATCTCTGACTAACATAGATTCAAAAATACTCAACAAAGTATTACCAAACCCAATTTAGTACCACATCATAGAGCTAATCCACCACAGTCAAGTAGGCCATATTCCTGGGATGCATGGTTTGTTCAACATATGCCAATCAGTACATGGAATTCATCACATAAACAACACTATAAACAAAACCCACATGATCATCTCAATAGATACAGAAAAGGCTTTCAATAACACTCATCGTCACTTCATGTTAAAAACCCTCAACACACTAGGCAATGAAGGAATATACTTCAAAATATTAAGATCCATCTATGACAAACACACATCATACTGAACAGGCTGGAAGCATTCTCCTTGGGAACCAGAACAAGACAAGGATACCTACACTAACTACTCATATTGAACATAGCACCGGAAGTCCTAGTCAGAGCAATCAGTCAAGAGAAGTACATAAAAGGCATCCAAATAGGAAGAGAGGAAGTCACCATGATATGATTGTATATACAGAAAATTCCATAGTCTCTACCCAAAAGCTCCTAGATCTGATAAACAACTTCAGTAAAGTTTCAGGATACAAAATCAATGTACAAAAATCACTAGTATTTTTATACACCAATGATATCCAAACTGAGAACCACATCAAGAATGCAATTGGGTTCACAATAGCCATACACAAAAAAAAACTAGAAATACAGCTAAACAGGGTTGTTAAAAATTTCTACAATAAGAATTACAAAACACTGCTCAAAGATGTCAGAAATGACACACACAAATGGAAAAATGTTCCATGCTCATGAATTGGAAGAATTGTTGTTAGAATGGCCATACTGCCCAAAGCAATTTACAGATTCCAATGCTCTGTCAAACTAGCAATGACATTTTTCACAGAATTGCTTTGGCTATCCAGGCTCTTTTCTGGTTCCATATAAACTATTAATAATTTATATTATTAATAATTTGTTTATAATATATATTATATATTTTTATATTATAGTGTTATATATATTATATATTACATAGTAATATATAATATATAATTTATTAATAAGTAATTTATTAATAAACTATTAATAATTTATATGGAACCAAAAAAGAGCCTGGATAGCCAAAGCAATCCTTAGCACAAAGAATAAAGCCAGAGGCATCACACTATCAGAATTTGAACCATACAACAAGGCTACATTAACCAAAACAGCAGGCACTGGTACAATAACAAACACATAGACCAATGGAATAGAATACAGCATCCAGAAATAGAGCTGCACACCTAAAACCATCTGATTTTCAACAAAGTCAAGAAAAAGAAGAAATGAAGAAAGGACTCCCTATTCAATAAACGGTGCTGAGATAACTAGCTAGCTATACGCAGAAGACTGAAACTTGACCCCTTACCTTTCACCATATACAAAAATCAACTAAAGATGTATTAAACCCATAAATGTATTACCTAAAACTATAATAATCCTAGAAAAAAAACTAGGAAATACCATTCTGAAAATAGGCCATGGGAAAGAAAATATTTTCATTATGATGCCAAAAGCAATTGTAACAAAACCAAAAACTGACAAATGGCACTTAATTAAAGAGGAAACTTTCAACAAAATAAACAGATACCCTAAAAAACGGGAGCAAATACTTGCAAACTATGCATCTAACAAATATCTAATATCCAGAATCTGTAAGGAACTTAAACAAATTAGTAAGCAAAAGCAAAAAAAAAAAAAAAAAAAAAAAAAAAAAAACCACCATTGAAAAATGGGCAAAGGACATGAACATTTGTCAGAAGGTGACATACACATGACTAAATCTATAAAAAAAAAGTTAATCACTATTCATTAGATAAATGCAAATAAAAACCACATTGGGATACCATCTCATACCCACTCAGAATGGCTATCGTTAAAAGTAAAAAAATAACAGATGTCGATGAGGTTGTGGGGAAAAGGGAATATTTATACACTGCTGGTGGGAATATAAGTTAGTCCTGCTGTGGTTCAAAGCAGTTTGGAGACTTCTCAAAGAACTTAAAACAGAATTATCATTTGACCCAGCAACGCCAGTACTGGGTATATACCCAAAGGAATATAAATTGTTCTACCATAAATATGCATGCATATGTATGTTCATTGCAGCACTATTCCTAATAGCAAAGTCCTGGAATCTGTCTAAATGCCTATCAATGGTGGAGTGAATAAAGAAAATGTGGTACAAATACACCATGGAATATTAAGCTGACATAAAATTGAATAAGATCATATTCTTTGTAGCAATATGGATGGAGCTGGAGGCCATTATCTTAATTGAATTAATGCAAGAACAGGAAACCAACTACTGCACATTCTTACTTCTAAGTGGGAGCTAAGCATTGAGTACACACAGACGCAAATAAGAGAACATTGATAACAGGACCTACTTGAAGGTCAAGGGTGGGAGGAGGGCAAGGATCAAAAAACTACCTATTGCCTCAGTGATGAAATAATCTATCTGTACACCAAACCTCCATGACACACAATTTTTGCATATTATATACCTGTACATGTACCTTCTGAACTTAAAAACTGGAAAGAAAAAAGACCTATATGATAACTTTCACTTAATAAAAAGTAAATATATTTTCTCTTCCTTATGATTTTCTTAGTGTTTTTTCTTTTCTCTAGGTTACTTCATTCATTGTAACAATACGATATTTATACCTATAACGTACAAAATACACATATGTGTTAATCAACTGTTAATGTTATGGGTAAGGCTCCCAGTCAAGAGTTTGTTATTAGTTGTTAAGATTTAAGGAGTCGAATTTATACATAAATTTTCAACTGTGTAGTTTTAGCACCCTTAGTTCCCACATTGTTCAAGAGTCAACTCTATACAATCTTATCCAATCATCCAAAGTGTTAGGAATATTCTAGTATCATATGTAAATACATGCATGTACATATATTTATATTTATGTTTCTATGCCTGTGTATTAAAAAACATGAGTTTATACTCATATCTCCAATTTATAAACAATACCTCAGGGTGCCTTTTACTTCTCCTTTCCGTATTAGCAGTTCCTTCTCCAACAGTGAGAAACCTAGCTTCGTTAATTTCAACAATATCTACAAATTTGCTCAAGTCAAGAATGCATGGCAAAAAGGTTTAGAATCACTAACCAAAACCACTAATAATTAATAATAATTAAACAAATCAAATAAGAAAACAATTTATCATCCTGTTCTTAGCTAAAATGTACACATAAGTGCATAATCCTAAACTTATGTAGATTAGATGGGTTTAAAAAATGCATACAGTTTTAAAACTCACATTTTTTAAAGATATAATACATTTTCATAAACAGAAAATTCCTTCTGTCCCCTTCCCAATCAACACTGTTCCTTGGGGTAACAATTTTTTAATGTTTTTCCTTATTTTTGAAATAAAAAGTGAAATCTTATAATAGGTCCCTTTTCTTTTCTCTTTTGTTCAGCATAATATTTGAGAGAGTCTTCTGTCAGTAGTTTGATCCTTCCTTCACTGAGTAATAGTCCATTGTACTTACATATCACTAGGTCCTTATTTATTTTCATGTTCACAGATTTTTTTTGTTTCCAAATCTGGGTTACAATAAATAAATAAATATGTTATTCTTAGCATAGGTGTATGTTTAATTTTAAATATAATCTGCAAAACATTTTTCAAATTTTTTAAACTTTCATTTGATTCCCTATCAACAATTTTATCTTTTTACCAACAGTGTGTGAGACTTTGAGTTACTTCACATTTTCAATAATTTTTTTATTAACTTTAGTCTCTGGAGGAGTATTCACTTTTGGTTAGTTTTACATTTTTCTGATGATTAATCATAAGAATTTTTTACTTATCTTTCAATGAAAATATTTTCTCCAGTTATTTGCACATCATTTTTAGTGTTTTGTTTTATATTAGTGAATTATAAGCGATTTCTGGATATATTCTGCTTTATGTCCTGGGTATGTGTTTGTAAATATTTTCTCTCATGCTTATTCATTTTCCAAATAGTATCATTGGTGAGCAAAAATTTTAAATTTGGTTAGTCTAAATTATCATTTTTTCTTTAATGATTATTGCTTATTTTACATGTTCTAATACAAAAATTCCTACTCCTTGATAACAAAGAACTTCTACATTTTCTCCTAAAAGCTTCATAGTTTTAGGTTTTACATAGAGAACGATGATCATCTAAAATTAGTGTCTTTGTGTATGATGTGAGGTAGAAGTCAATGTCATTTTTTCCATATGAATATCTACCATTTCCACCATCATTTTTTAAAAGTCTTTTATTTTCTTATTGAATTGCTTTGGATATTTTGTTGAAAATAAATTAATTGTATAAGTGTGGTTCTATTTCTGAAATTTTTCACTTTCATTGATCAAACTGTCTTTTTATTTTTCAAATTAAACACTTTCTTAAGTTGTAAAATCAGATGGTACAATTTGTCAACTTTTTCTTGTATTTAATAGATTTATTGGCCATTATATGTTTATACATTTCTATATCTTAAAACACATGTCAAATTTTAAAAAACACTACTTGCATTAGAAGAGGGATTACACTGAATCTATGAATTATCTTAACCATATTTATTCTTCCAGTATGTGATGCGATTACATTTTTCCATTCTTATATATTTAATTTCTCTTCGCAATGTTTTGTATTTTTCTGCATATTTTCCTTTTTAAAAATATTAACCATAAATATTTTATGCTTTTGCAGTTTTTATGAAAAGGCATTTTAGAAAGTTTAATTTATAATCTCAACCTAAGTCTTATGCTATGATGGAGGAAGACTTTTGGTATCTTAGTAAAAAAGGGTGTATTTTGCATGTAAGTGGAATATAAATAATCATTGCTAGATAGCAAAGTGTAGTAAAAAGTAAATGGATAAATAGACAAACAAGAAAATAAATAAATAAATTAATTAATTAAATATTACCTCATTTTTGAATCTGGATGGACTCTGAAATGTTTGCACGATAGAATCTTGCAGAAGTGTTACTTTGCCAATTTTGGCCCATGGATCTTAAGAGACTTGCACTTTCTGATTCTTTCCTCTTAAAATAGTTGCTCCTTACCAGGTTCTCAACTTAACCATTAATGACACTTTTATCAGATAATTTTTAGTTGTATGAGACTTCGTTACTCATTGTAAGATGTATACAGAATCCCTGACCCCTACCTTGTATTTGTGAGGCTACACCAAAAAATGGGTTGTGAAAACAACAAAAATTTATTGTTTCACAGTTCTAAAAGCTAGATATCCAAGACTAAGGTCTTGGTAAAGTTGATTCCTTCTGACAACTATGAGAGAGAATCTCTTCCATGTTCCTCCCATGTTTTCCAGTGCTTTGTTGATAATGTCTGTCATTCGATGGCTTGTAGAAGCATCACCCCAATCACTGCTTTCATCTTCATATGGAGGTCTCCCTGTGTGTCTGTGCCTAAATTTTCCTTTTTGATGAGGACATCAGTCATATTAGATTAGAAACCTATCCTACTCAAGTATGACTTCTCCTTAACTAATTACATATATTTGAGATGACTTTATTTACAAATAACATTACATTGTGATATGACCTCACTGAGGGTTAGAACTTTAAAATGTGAATTTTTGGAGGAAAAATTTAGCACATAGTATACTCACTTGATGCCTCTATTATTCCTCCAGTCCTGACAACCATAAATGTCTCTAGGCTTTGCCAAATGTCTCCTGGAAAGGCAAAGTCATTTCTAGCTTAGAACCAACGTTCTAAAAAAATTTGATTACCCCCAGGTTGCCATGTTGTAAGGAAGCCTAAGCTAGTCATACAGAACACTACATGGACAGAAGAGTGTTTGACCAATCCCAGCTGATCAAGCAGGATGATAAGTGGTCATTTTTAGATATTATGTACCACAGCTCAATCTCTGGCCACAATAACTAAGATGCTCAATAAGGAAATTAAACTCTTTTCTACCTATAAATATCTTATCACATTGGAATTCACTTAAAATCTAGAATAGCATTATTTAGATTAAGTCCGGATGTAGATTGCAGAATTGTAGATGAGGCTACTTTACTACAGTTTCTCTGTTTTCACTTTTGGGTACAGTTTTTCTTGATTCAGAGACTTACAAATTTAAGACGAGTTATCTGCTCATCCATATTCTCAATATGAAAAGTTAAGCAGAGACAGAAATACTACAATAGATAAACATTCTTAAAAAAGGAGAGAAGAAGAAAGGTATATAGCAGAGATCAGTCCATAGTACTTCTGTGACCCTTCCTCTGCAAGCCATAAGTCGTGGCTCATGTTGCAGGTGAATAATTTTCTTAGCCAGCTTCCTGCCACACACACAGATGTCTCAGAATTATCTTCTCTCTACCATGAGGTAAGAGTTAAGATACGTCCTCACGATTTAAAAATATATTTATCTACCTGAGGGGTCTACATTCCTGCCTTAGATGATTCTTAACAAAGGGTTTAAAAACCATGCACCCTTGATCTTGACCTGAACCCTACTTTTACTGGTAATGTCCTGGATTCAATAATGGCTCTGAGTTTATTTTGAAAACTTTTTACCCGCTGGAAGTCTGAAAATAAGAATCTTATTTATTTTCCAACACAGTACTCCTGTGTTAAAAATATTTTTTCTAAATTTTGGTTAAAAACAGTCCCATCGTCAACTCATCTCTTATTTCCTGTTTTATCATAGGCCAGTAAATGAAGCTATTTGGTAACTTCCACATTTTGTCCTGAAATCTTAGCCTAGTTAATAAGGTCATGCTGTATATTTTCTATCTTTCACATTGGCACAGGCAACAGTGATCCCAGTATTTGGTCAATATATAACACAGTTTCCATTTCTCCAGCTCCAGTACAAATTTCCTCACTGATCTTACAGACATCATTAAAATTTTCTGTTTTTGCAACCTCCTTCCAAAATAGTCTCAATTGCACAAAACTGTTTTATTTATGGTAGCATCTCACTTCTAAGTACTAATTTCTGTTTCAATTGTCTCTATCTGTAACAAACAACTGACTTAGAGACTTAACAAATAAAAACCTATTATTATTTCTCGTGAATCTGCATATTGTATGCATGGTTCTGCTGCCCCACATTTTGTTGACTGGAGTTACTGATCAACTGACCCCTTCAGTATTATGATAATCATTTTTACTTCTGGTCTGGGATCTATTTGTTCTAATATGAATATAGATCATCACATTTTTATGCCTTTTTTTGAACAGTATATCTGTCTTTCTTGCAACTTATCTATGTCTTTATATTTACCTGCATTTCTTGTAGATTGAATAAAGCTGGGCCTTTATTTTTTTATCCAGATGAATAATCTATACCTCGGTTGGATTTTTGTCTAGTTCATTGAATTATTTTGATCATTGAATTTACGTTTACCATTTGCTTTTTGTAATTTGGCCTATTGTTTTTTGTTGTAATTTTCTTGCTTTCATTTCTGTTTTATTTTGGTTAAATATTTTTATTATTTCATTGATATAGCCATCCCTTTTTAAATTTTTTTTTACTTGTTGCTCTTTGGAATGCCTTTTGCATAATCCATTTAAATTTGCACTACTGCACATATAAGGATTTTATACCAGTATGGTTCAATTTATCCCATTTGCTATACTATTGTCATATTTGTTATGCTTATTATTTATAAATCCACCATTCAGCATTATAACATTTGTCTTAAACAGTTGCATGTGTTTTAAAAAATAAAAATTTTGTATATTCTAGTGTATGTGCCTACATATTTTTCATTTTCAAAGACTTCATGTCTTTCTGTAAGTTTCCACTTGGTGCTATTTCCCTTTATGCTGAAGAAATTCTTTAAGATTTTATTTAGCTTAATATGTATTTTATTAAAATTATTATATCTATGTTTATGAGATACTTTAAAACTATACATTTGGCTAACATTTTAATTTATTTCTGTTGAGAAGCACTGGCCTCGGTTATGTCTATGTAAACGTGAATGTGTATTAAATTTCCTGAGGGTCATGTGAAAATTCAATTTCTGATTCTATAGGACCGGGATGGCCTGAAAATCTGGATATCTTTTGATTTTATTCTACATTTTAAAATTACTGTGATTTTTTGTTAAATCATAACTGTATACATCATGGGGTACAATGTGATGTTTTGATATATGTATACAAAGTTCAATGATTAAATTGAGCTAATTAATATATCTATTACTTCATTTATCATTTTTTATGGGGAGAAATTTGAAAGTTACTCTTATTTTGAAATATACACATGTAGTAAGTGTTTAAAGCAAATTTTATAAGGGTGAATTGTGATGCTTATAAATAACATAACTAAGTGTAATAAATATGACAATAGTACAGCAAATGAAGTAAATGGGACTATACTGGTATACTATTTTTATATCAGTGTGTAATAGTACAAATGAACTCTAAATGGATTATGTTAATGGTAATCTAAAGTACTTTATTATTCACTGTAGTTACACTGCTATGTAATAGATTTCAAATCTTATGCCTCTTTTTGAAGCTTCGTACCCTTTTATCAACAATTCCTAATTCCCTCCTGCGCCCCTCCTCCAGTCTCTGGTAAGCATTATTTTGCTCTCTGCTACTATGGGTTTAACGTTTTTAGATTTCATATGTAAGTGAGATTATTTGGTACTTTTCTTTCAGTGTCTGGATTATTTTATTTAACATAATGTTCTCTCTATAGGTTAATCAATGTTGTCACAAAAGTTCTTTTTCAATAATATTTCACTTATGCATTATATATATGACATTTTATTTATCCATTCTTCCATTGACAGACACTTAGGTTGATTCCATCTCCTGACTATTGTGAATAATGCTGCAATGATGTGGGCATGCAAATATCCCTTCAACATACAGATTTCACATCCTTTGCATACATACCCAGAAATGGAATTATTTGATCATATGCTAGTTATATTTTTTAGTTTTTTGAGGAATCTCCATACCATTTTTCATGATGGTTTTACTAATTTACATTCTCACAATGTGTAAGTTCCCTTTTTCCTGCATCCTCAACAAAACTTATTTTTCACCTTTTGATAATAATAAAAGCCATGCTAAGAGGAGTAAAGTGATATTTTGTTGTGGTTTTTATAATATTTGTATTTCCCTCATGCTTAGTGATGCTGAGCATTTTTAAATGTATCTGTTTGCCATTTTTATGTCTGCTTTTGAGAAACGTCTGTTCAGATCCTTTGCCTATTTTTCAACCAGGTTGTGTGTTTTTTGTTATAGAGTTGTTTTTGTTCCTTATATATTTTGGATATTAATTCCTTATCATATGTATGGTTTGAAAATAATGTTTTCTTTTCTGTGGGTTGTCCTCATTTTGTTTGCTTTGCCATGCAGAAGCTTTTTACCTTGATTTCATCCCATTTGTCTAATTTTGCCTTTGTTGCCTGTGCTTTTGGAGTCATATACAAAATATCCTTGCCCAATCCAATTTTGTGGAGATTTTCCCCTATATTTTCTTCTAGTAATTTTACTATAGTGAAAATATTCTGAGGATGAAGTCTCTCTAGTAATAATTATATTCTTGACATCGTGCTGATATGTTGCATTGTCTCTGGATTCTGTTTTCTTCCTTTAAGCAATGATGTTATTTATTATAGAATGATGTTATCACATCTGAACTCAAATGCCATATCCCACCTCAGTGTGTTTGGAAGCAGCCACAACCACTCAGCTCCTCATACTTTCAGTGGTTGCTTTCACTGGGGAAAATTGAGATTCCCTACGTGTGTGTCATTCAGGTATTAACAAAGGATTTGTGCAATTTGTATTTTGGTACCCTTCCTTATGTGGTGTCCTTTCTTGAATTCCCCAGTCCCTTCACTTTTCTGCCATTCTAGGAGCCTCAAATTGTCCTGTGACTCTTCTACACTTAAAATTGCAGCTTTCTCCTATTGTTTTCACTGCCCATACATATCAGACTGAAGGTAGCCCTCAGGTGAAAAGCAATAGAAATACACATTTTACTCAGCAGAGCTTCTTTCTTTAAAAGCTTGACTCCTCTTTAATTTCTGCCTGCTTCTGGTAACCCTTTAGTGCCTTAAAACAGTTGTTTTCATGATCTGTTTAGAGTTCACAATTGTCATCTGAAGAATGGTTTGTCTATATGCTATTCCACCATTGCCAGAAGCCTCCAGGATTACTGTTTGCCTTTTTTTGTGTGTGCTCTCCTAAGTCCACAATATCTTAGATTTCTGAACACTCTGATCTTTGACAAAATACAATTTTCATAGTGCAATGTTTTCTAAATCATTTATTTCCATTTAACTCTGCGCTTCTCACTTGAATCAACCTCCCACTGTGATAGTTTTCCAAAACCTTGCCATTGTATCCTGCTATAGTCTGAATGCTTGTAACACTCCACAGCCCCAAATTTTTATGTTGAAATCTGATTTCCAATGTGAAAGTTTTGGAGATGGAGTCTTTGGGGCATGATGACATTCTGAGAGGGAAAACCTCTTGAATAATTTCTGAGGTGTATAAGAAATTCGAGTCCTTATGAAAGAGATTACAGTCCTTACAGAAGAGATCCTTCATCCCTTCTGCCATGTCAGGTTACAGTGAGAAGATAACCACATATGAGGAAGTGAGATGGTACCAGACACCAAAACTGTTTGTGCCTTGATGCTCGACTTTGCAGCCTCCAGAACCATGACAAATATGTTTGTTGTTTATAAGCCACTTAGTCTATGGAATTTAAGATATGGACTCTGAAATATTTGCTAAGAGGTTTAATTGTCCTAGAGGGTTTGGCTCAAGAACAGCTGTAGAATGGCTAGGGATGTAGCTGGTAGATGTACATGTGTTTAGAATTTAACAATTAGGGTTAAACAGCTAGGGATGTAGTTGGTAGATTTGTTAGAGCACTGCAAACAAACTCACTCTTTTGTTATTAACAACCTTTCTTACATTATTTTTGAATATACTTTTACCTTATTGCTTCATTAAAACCTGTTTCATTATGATTGCATCATATTCCTTTTGTCCCTCTTAAGCAACAGTTTTTTTCTATATCAATAAAACTTCAGACTCAAGAGGTGGGATTACATTCCCCTGGTTATTCATTGACACAAAGAACCTATTAATTTCTCTTTATTTCCTCAATTCTGGACTACTCCAACTTTTTAATTCTATGCAACTCCTCTTAGGCTACAGAGCACCAATAGAGAAAAATCACACAAGTTTGAAGACTGATGTCAAGAAATGTGTGAACTGGACTTCAATAGTGCCTAAATTTTTATAATGGAAGACTCTTTCAGGGAAAAGAGACAGAACCTCAGTAGAATCAACATTGGTACAGTGATAAATTTATTAGCTCAAGTAGCAAATCGTGAGAGTAGAAGTGCATTCGGCTCAGGTACATTAGGGACTATAACTTTGCCATATCTGTTTGTCTTTTTATAGCTTTCCTTATTATTATTATGATTCTATCCTTCTATGAACTTTTTTCTTCCAACTTGAGGACTTCCTTTTGCCAGTAATTGTAAATTCATGTTTCATATGGTCAATGTCAAATAAAGTCTGAGCAACATTTTCCCAAATTATTCATTCAAGATTCCAAGAATAATTTTTGATGTGGTTGAGGGTAGATACTAACTCTAGTCAAACTAGCAACTCCTAAAGAAAAATGTGGTTAGGAAAATCATTTTCAAGTGAAATAGACACTATCACCAGCATACAGGAAAATGTATATTCATTTAAATGTGAAAAGTTTTATACTCTCTGATATGGTTTGGCTATGTGTTCCCACCCAAAACTCATGTTGAATTCTCAAAGTTGGGGAGGAAACTGGTGGAAGGTGTTTGTATTATGGGGGCAGATGCCCCATAAATGGCTTGCGTCACCCCTTTGTGATAAGTGAGCTCTCGTTTTGAGTTCATGGGAGATCTGGTCATTTAAAAGTGTGTGGCACCTTCGCCCCTGCCCCACTCTCTCTATCCTCTTGCCATGCAATGTGAAGTTGTGCTTGCTTCCCCTTCACCTTCTGCTGTGATTCTAAGTTTTCTGAGGCCTCTGCAGCCATCCCTCCTGTACAGCCTGTGGAACTATGAGTCAATTAAACCTCTTTTTTTTTTTTTTTATAAACTACCCAGTCTCAGGTAATTCTTTATAGCATTTTGAGAATAGACTAATATACTTTCCTTGAATTATAAATTGTTATTTTCCTAGTCACTCACAGAATATAACCATACCTCCAAATTCCAGAGAACATGGATTTCATCAAATAACTCCCTCAAATTTCTACCAGGAAAACCTCTAGTCTTACCTATATCTCCATCCATACTTTGTATTTGGTTACTTTATTACCAAAGAACGACAGATTCATCACTGTTGATCTTGACAAAGTCCAATTTATTAATTTTTCCATTTCTGGATCCTGTTTTTTGTTTCAAATCTAAGAATTCTTTGAATAGCTCTAAGTCCCAAATATTTTCTCTTATGTTTTGTTCTAAAAGATTTATGATTATATGTTTCACATTTAAATCTATGACCATTTATATTTAAGATGACATTTAATGTTATCACCAGATTTGTAGATTACCATCATACCACATTCCACTGCCCTCTCTGTTAATTATCTTCTCTACCTCCTGAAGATGTAGTTTTTACTTCTGGTCTAACATCTTCCTATGCACACATTAGGATTACTAAGTGTGATTGGATCCTAGCAGGCAAGAGATGATGCAATTGAACTCAGAAATGTGTGGGGAATTTAATAAGGGACTACTTACAAAGCGCGGCAGAGCATGTGAAAACCACCAGAAATAGAATGAGGTCTTTTCTGCCACCCAGGAGCTGAGTGGAGGTAGCTGAGTGGATGGTGCTAGAACCTAAGGCAGAGGAGCTGTGTGGAGACCACTGCCTTAGGGAAGATAACCTGATCAGTGGAGGGGCACAGCCAGCTTGAGGCAAAACACAGAGGGAAATGAGGTGATAAATGTATTTGCATCTGTCTCTTCCTTTCCTCTTATTTCATATTGGGGCTCCCATTTGCCAAACTCAAAAGAAAGCATGGAAAATACAGGTCATGTAGTGTAGCTTCTTGGACACTGAGTAGATCTGAAAGGGTTAATGGAAGATAGCCATAGTCTCTTAAGCCCCATAACATTTTGATAAACAAATCTTGCCTTTGTCTCACGTTCCCCCTATTTAGCCTCGTTTCTCCTTACCACTTTTCTACCAAATATTTTCAAGAAGGAATCTAGTTTTACTATTGCCACTTTTTCATTTCATCTGTACAGTCCCAAATATATCATCATCAATGACTAAACTCCACTGAAACTCTTCTTGTGAAGGTTACCAAGGCCACTTTAGTAATAGTTTTCTGGACCATTTTCACACCAAATCACACTGGACTGTCCAATCCTATTTAGGACTTTCTTACTACTTCTTCCTAATTGGAACTCTCCCATCTTTTGTGTTCATCTTTGGCTTCTCATTGTGTGTTCCTTTCCCGATCCAGCCTTTATATTTTAGTATTTCTTAGTAACCAATCCTATGAAAAAACTTGACCATTCCATATATACTTCTTTTTGACTGGTGATTTATAAAACGATAGTCCTTCCAGAACTTTCTCCTATGCTTCAGATGCACATACTAGGATTATTTAAAGGAAACCTTGATTTTAATAATTTACAATCTGACAGATTCAGTATGCTTGAAGCTCTCCTGTTCTCCCTCTTCATTAAATGTGCTTCTTCCACTCCTGTTGCCCTAAAGCAACAATCCATTTATCCGACCTAGGAAACTGAACATCATTTTCTTTTTTTCTTACTTTACACATCTGAACACCACAACTTTCTAACCTATTTTGTCTGTAACCTAAATATCTCCTGAAATTATCCAATTACCTAACTCAAGCCCTGTTTCCATACCTCTACAATAGACCACAGCTTGATTTCTGCAAGCAGTTAATTTTTTCTTTCCAGTGTGCCATAAGTAGATTTTAGGTGCCTTGTCACAAAAAGAAAAGTAACCACATGAGATGATAGATGTGTTAATCTGCTTCGCTATAGTAACCATTTTACTGTCTATATGTATCCCATAAATCATGTTGTAAATCTCAAATACACAAAAGAAAATTAATTCAAAAGAAGAAAAAAATCAAATTCTACTTTATAATTTAGAATAATCTCCCCAAATTTATGTTTAATTTTCCCCAGATTAATGACTTTGCATTGCCCCTAATATTCCTTGGGTGACAGTTCTGGTTTGAATTCTGTTGAAAACTCCAGCTTCATGTTCTCAGAGTAATTTTAGCTAAACTGAATGTCTTTGAGGTCTTTGAATTCCCACAGTTTCTGTTGCCTCTGCTCCCTATTTTATTTAAATTTATTCCAGGAACATGTATAATACGAGGATATGCATGGCAGTTTAGCACTTATCAATATATACTTCTTTCAATTTAAAGGGAAAAGACCATTTTTCACATGCTGGGAAATAGGTAGTTGACACATTTGAATAGATTTGAACAACCTGAAAAGCGTATATAGTGAAAAAGTTTAAAAGTTGAGGACAGAATGCTGAATAATATCACAGTTTAAGGGTGAGTATTGTGCTGGAAATGAAGAAAGGTACCCATTTAGAAAACAATAGCGTTGTTATTACTTTCCAATTTTTCAAAGCTTTCAGACCACTATGAATTCAATGCAAACAACCCTTCTCTGTGATTTTTAACTTAATTATAATTTTGTCTCATTGTTAGAGTGTCAGGAGTACATTTTCTCCTTTTGACAATGCAAATAAAAATGATTAGTATAAAACGTACGGTATAGTTAAACATTTCTCTAAGTTTACCAGACCTGTCATCCTATTGTTGCACATAATAGTAACTCAGCTGGGATGGGCCGTACATTAACTTGTTGATAAAACCATATGTTTATACTTATGGTCAATTACAGTACTTTTTCACTTGATATGCTAACTTTACAGAAAATATAGTCAAATATAATTACCCACCCAAATGGAGCAGTCAATAGGTTATAAAGGAAGAAGGAATAATAGGTCTGGTCCATTAACATGAAATAAAATTAAAATAGTAGAATTAAATACATGTTTGGCCAAGATATTAAAGAGCTTTGAATCTAAAATAAAAATAAGAGAAAGGAATAAAAGAAGCAAAAAAATATTTTGTTTTAAATGGTAGATAGAAATATTCACATCTTTCACTCAGGTTCCCTATATGCTTGCTGCCAAAATAACCTTAGCATGTTAGCACTTACAACGAGCTAAAGGTAAGGATTTCATCACCAGGAAGAAGAACACAATACTGCTAATAAAAACCAATATTTGCTCCATATTTACTGTTTAATTGCTAGACAGAACAAATGAAAGACAAAATTAACTTCAACTATTTAACGAATCGTTTATTTTTTTCTATTGGATTAATAACTTATTATGGACTCAGTATTTTACAGTTCATTCAATTTGTTTGACCACTCCTCCAAAATAATACTCATATTGTCATTTTCATTAAAGAAATTTAATTGACTTTTGGTTAATATTCTAAATTGATCTGGACTTTATTAAAGTCAAGACTTTAATACATTTCCAGAACATTAGAGATGGTTGTTTGGGTAGCCCAGCCAAAATATTTTATACTCCAAGAATCTTTAGTATAGCTGTAGATTGAGTAGACTGGAGCATTTAATTACAGCATCTGTAGATCCCCATTGTAGCTTGACACAAGAATGACTGAATATGGCCTGTGAAGGCTGAAAAACTAATTGCTCCATTATCTGCACTCCAGTCTTTTTCACTTCACAAGCACTTAAAAATATATACTTAAATCTGCTTTCTAATTACAAGTTCCCATAACAGAGTGTCCCTATCCAGAAAACAGCATTATTACTCTGGCTTTCAACACACTTAAGCATTTTTATTTTGCTGAGTTTTGTTCTTCTTTGTTTACTTTCTTTTGTAAACATGTTTAATGGCTAATTACCATTTCAGCTTTTTATATTAATTACTACACATTTAGAGACATGTGTCTTTAAATCTCTAGCAGATGAGACATTTGCTCAAACATTATTTTCATTTTACTTGTCTATACGTAGCTTTATCAGAATGACATTCTTATTAAGTACTTACTTTCTTGAGAATCAAGCAATAATTTATGACAAAGCCTTATCTTTTTTGCATTAGCTACTGAAAACTTTTCTATTTTAGAACAAAAGAGTAACAACTTATTTCTCAGCATCAATATATGACAGAAATATAAGGACGATTGTTTTAACAGTGATATATGCAACATTATTTTCCCCCAGAACTCCTTCATTTAATGAAATTCAATACGTACAGGTTTCATTTTATGAATTATAAAGTCATCAACAATTTAGTTTGATGCCAGTAAATTCACATTTAAAAATCTGAATTGCGCATTATACTTTATTTTTAAATTGACAAATTAAAAATGTATATATGTAGCATTCAATGTGATGTTTTGATACATGTATACATTATGGAATGGCGAAATCAAGTTAATGAACACATGTATTACCTCACACACATTTTGAGGTGGTGAGAACACAAAATCTAATCTGTAAGTAATTTTTAAGTATATAATACATTGTTTTAAACTATAGTCATCATGTTGTACAGGGCATCTTGAATTAAATAAATTCTCCTAACTGAAATTTTGTATCCTTTTACCAATACCTCCTCTTGGATGAACCTGGAGGACATCATGTTAAGCCAGGCACAAAGAGACAAATACCGCATGATCCCACTTATGTGTGGAATCTAAAAAAAGATAAAGTCATAGAATCAGAGAGTTGAATCATACCTTTCTGTAGGTACTAGCATTAACTTCATATAGATTACAGTATCACTGATATATTAATAGGCAATATTAATAGTAATAGGCAATTTGAGTATTGTGGTCTTTTCTACCCACTAAGAAAGCAGCCCTATTCCTGAAATGCACTTTGCTTCTTTAAATACTTCATTGGTAAGTAAGACACTGCCTCAATTTTGTCAGGAACAACATTTACATGGTAGGCAGTTATCTTCTCTTTACTTCCATTATATTTCATGGACATTAGTTTTAGAATTTAAAACTGCGGATTGGGTAAGGGTTGCCTTATTGGTTAGCACTGATTATAATATATTTTAAGGAAATAGTTATAACTATGTGAAAAAATAGCATTTTTCACATACCCAACCCCATTTAGTTCTGGGGGAAAGATGAGTAAGTGTGCTTAATCCCAGGTGTGTGTGTTTTTATGTGTGTGTGCATTTATGTATGTGCTTAATAATTACTTTTCTTATGTAGAAAGAAAATTTATACTTTGAGGCAGTATTTAATCTCATTTACTTTACACTCAAAACATAAAATCCCCTACTTAATACATTTTGTATATCAAGACAAATTTATACACAATTCATTTTTGGAAGTGCTGGGCATAGAGGGCTTTTAATAAAGAGTGCCTCAGAAAGCCATCATTGGCCATGACAATAGACACGTTAATGACAACAGTGCTTATTAGGAATGACTTCCTCATATCTTTTTGTTTTAATTAAAATAGAAAATTGTGGTATCCGAACATGGAAAATATGTATGCAGTCTGGATCCTGCTTTGCTACATGAAAAGCATGAGGTTTTGTTCAGGTATATTATAATAATTATATCAGGGAAAGTGAAAACTCATTTTTACATATTAAAATTTTTGTTCATTTCTGAAGAAAAATTAAGTCCACAGTAACAGAAAACAAAATAATACCCTTTCCTTCAAAAAGAAATACGTATTTGAAATTTATTTGCTAAGTTCAGTTTCTAAGACGAGAATTTGAAAGGGAGCCAGATTAAATCAAAGCCAACCACTTACGCCAGTGGATGAACACTTCATGGAAAAAGAATTGTATTAAGGGATTTATTTTCCACATTTATTTGTTTTTTAAAAAATGAAGAAAAAATATTCTACAGATATCAAAAAATATACAGCATTAATAACATTTTGTATGAAAGCTATGCTATTTTTGGAGGATCTATAATTTTAGTACTAGAAACTAACATGCATAAAAACACTGCATTATTCAGCTCTGCAGAAGTAATTAAACCAAGATTTTTCTAATTGTTTTCTATTGTTCCCATAAATGGACTATATAATCACAATTCCCTTTTCGGACAAATACCTTTTTCCAGTATGTGCTTTAAAAAGTTATAACTGGTAATAAAACGTAACTTCTATAAATGGCAAAATGTTTGAACTAGGGTAAATTCTCAGAAAAACACTCAAATTCTCAGAAAAACACTCAAGGTGCCATATCTTACAATTTCATGTATTTGCTAAACAGTCACTGTATATATTCTTTACATTTTCAAACAAATTCATAAATGCATAAACTCATAAAGTTATGTATTATTATTACGCTACAAATTTTACTCAAAATGAAACAGTTATGAATCTAACCTAGTACAATGGGGTAAGAGTCATCTACTTCTTATATAAAAAAGATAGACATCATTTTATCAAAATATATGTTCATGCAAATAAGCATCTAATAGACAAAACTTGGACTATATCAACAGAAAGCCACAATTAGCTCAAAAAATAGGTTATAGGTTATAGTTTGATCATTTTCTACACCAGGGGCCAGCAAATGTTTTCTATAGAGGACCAGATAGTAAATAATTTAGGATTTGCAAGCAAAGAGAACATATACTCTGTACTTGCGTCTGAAGCAGCCATCCACCATACATAAATGAATGAGTATAGTCGTGTTTTTGAGAGGCACAAAACAGGTAAAGGCCTGGATATTCTCCCACAGGACATATTTTGCTAACCTGTATCTACTGAATTCCAAACAAGTAAAGTTATCAAATTAGTGAATCAACTAAAAATTTACCAACTTAATCTTGTGATTTTAATGTGTCATTCTGGAGTTACATTGTTTATGTGTACTATTTTTCTTTCTTTGGGAAAAAGACTGTGAAATCACTAACAGGCTCAGAGCGAATTTAATCAGAAAAGAAAGAGTTTCTAAGTTTTACAAATAGAAATTATTTGTGCTTTTTGCATAGAAACTGAATTCATAAATGGATTATATATACACTGTTTCAAAAATTGTATTTATTCATAACAATAAAAAATTCAATTCTAGTGAGGTATTCAAGGAAAGTCTTTCCTATGAGCATTCAAAGGTTAATTCTTAACAATGCTGGTTGCTGTAAAGAACAAAGTACCTTAACCTTAGTGGTGTAGCACAATAACAACTCATAAATTAATTCGTTTATCTCTCAGTATAATAGGGGTATTCCTGGTCCGTGAACATCTTTTCATATAAGAATTAGGGACCTATACTCTTCCATCTTCTGGCTTTTCTCTAGTTTTTCAGGCAACTCCAAGAAGAATGTAGAAGAAATGAAAAAGTTAAAAACTGTGAGATATTTTTATGAACCACATTGCAAGATAAAAACTACTATTGATTTTCTGTTGGTCAGAATTCATTCACGTGGTCTCATCTGTATACAAGATAATTAAGCCTGTGCCTAGTAGCAAGAGAAAAAGATAAACACGTAGCCATCTTCTGATATACCAGACATGTTTCCAGCTGAAAGATGTATAAGAATATAAACTGAATTAGAATGTATTTATGTCTAGGATAGGGTGTCTACAGTATAAATTTATGTGATGTGATTACCAGAAAAATATTATACATTATTAGGTACGTGCATTTTAAAATAATTTAACCTCGTTTTTGCTTTTTTGTTTTATGTATGTACAGTTCCATTGAACGTGTTAATGTAGCATATAAAGCTAAGGCACTACCATTAACTGAAGAATCCTTTTCATTATAATTCATAGATTAAAATATTTAGTATTTAGTATATGAAGGTTAAAATATTTATGATTACCTAACATTTCTATTCATGCTTTGCAAATTCTGTTTTGTTTTAATGGAAAATATTTTGGTTTGGTTTTGGTTTTAGGTTTTCTTTTGTTACTGTTTTTTATTTGTTTATTGTATAGATGGGGTCTCACTTTGTCACTCAGGCTGGGCTGCAGTGGCACAATAATAATTCACAGAAGCCTCAACCTTATGGGGTCAAGCAATCCTCCTGCTTCAGCCTCCTGAGTAGCTAGGACCACAAGCATGCCACCACAACTGGCTCATTTTTCCTTTCTATTTTTTAGAGACAGGGATTTGCTATGTTGGCCAGGCTGGTCTAGAACTTCTGGCTTCAAGCAATCCTTTTGCCTCAACCTCTCAATGTGCAGGGGCTACAGGTGTGAGCCACTATGTCCAGCCTAATGTAAAATATTTTGAATCAGAAATTATTTGCAATTGTTTATTTGTAAATTAAACTTTTATTTTAGAGTAGTTGTAGATTTACAGAATAGTTGCAAGGATAGTACAGAGAGGTCCTGTATACTCCATAACAAGTTTCCCCTGTATTAATATCCTATGCTACTATGGTACATTTGTCACAACAAATGAACCAATATTGATGTTATTAACTAATGTCTGTACTTTATTTGTATTTCCTTAGTTTTAAGCTGATGTCTTTTTTTCTGTTCCAATATCTCTTCCAAGATACCGTATTACTTTTAGAAGTAATATTTCCTTAGGCTTCTCTTGGCTTTGAAAGTTTCTCAGACTTTTCTGGCTTTTGATGACCTTAACAGATTTGAGAAATTCTAGTCAAGTATTTTTTAGAATGTCTGTCGATTGGGATTTGTCTGATAATTTTTTGATGACTAGACTCAGAAAATGTACTTTTGAAAGGAAGATGAGAGACAAAAAGTGCCATTCTCATCATTTCATATCAAAAGTTTAGGTTATTAACACGGCTGTGTATGTTGATGTTAACCTTGATCCTGTAGCTCAGGTAGCAATTGTCAGACTTCTCCACTGTAAAGCTGCTCTTCCCTCCATGACCCCCCTTTTACATGCCATGCTCTTTGAAAGCCAGTCACTATCTGCTGTCCAAATTTAAGGGATGGGGAGTTTTGTTCCACTTCATTAAGTTCAAAGTACCTACATAAATTATTTGGGATTATTGTACAAAAAGATGTGTCTATTACTTCTCATTTATTCATTCAGTCATACATTTCCATTAGTATGGACTCTTACATATTTATATTTTGGGTACCAGCCAATATTCCTTTATTTTGGTGCTCAAATCATTCTAGCTTTGATCATTGGGAGCTCCTTCCATTGGCTCACTTTGACTTAATCTCATACTTTTGTGTTTAAGTACTTCCACATTTTCTGGTATTACAATATTATTCATGCTATATTCCATGCTTTAGTCCTAAAATTAGCTAGATCTCTAAGGAGATTTGATTTTTTAAATTGAAGAATGTATGAAAATCCAAAATCTGGGCACTAGAAAAACAGCTATTTTTTAAATGAAGTCTACCAGCCTGGGCAACACGGTGAAACCCTGTCTCTACAAAAATACAAAAACTACCCTGATATGCTGGCATGTACCTGTAGTCCTATCTACTCAGGGGACTAAGGGGAGGATCACTTAAGCCCAGGACGCAGAGGCTGCAGTGAGCTACGATAGCACCACTGCACCCCAACCTTGCTGACAGAGTGAGATCCTCTCTCAAAAAATAAAAAATGAAGTCTAATATTTTTACTGAGATTACTTAGGCCATTCCCTCTGTATCTTTAAAGATGTATAATTAAATAAGTATGAATTGATGTCCCACCTACCCAAGCATGATAAAATAGTGTCTATTATATAAATATTACATATATGTTAGAACATTGTTGGAAATTATAATTAAACAATTATTATTAATTTTTGGCAGACATTGTGGTATTTAAATAACATTTCTCATTTAAATTACATTCAACTAAATGAGCTAGATATATTCTTATTGTCATTTAACAGTAAGAAAGTTATAACTTAATGTGTTTAAATGGATGTAAAATATTTGAAGTGGGGCATACGATCTTACATTTTTCATAAGTAATTATAAGATACTTTTTTAAGGTAAATAGGTATAACATTTAAAAAATCTAAATTAATTTTATTTAGTTGAACAGTTTCAAATTTCTTAGCTTAGAAAGAGATACTAAAGTTCAAGGAAGTACTCAATGAATTAGTATCTATATACTAGTTGCAATAATATATTAACATATTTATAAGGCAAAGCAAGGATTTGTTTAGTTTATGGAGAAAAAATACAATTCCTGAACTGAAGTTGAAGAATTACCATCAAAGTTGAACACTGAAAAATTAAACAGATGATTAGTTTAGAAAGAAAAAGAGAAAACTTGACAATTTCATAAGAAATTAAATAATACAGAAGAATATTTCAAATATAACATGCTAGGCTTGTAATATAGTCCTTCCTTACTTTTTTATTGTATCTTTTGGTTTCATTGGTGACCTTTCAAATAGAAAAATAAGAAACTCAACTATTTTAGTGTGTATGTAAACAAAACTAATTTCACTCTAGTTTCTGCCTAAGGAATAATTGGTTGGTCACTTTAGAAGCTGACTTTAAGAAAATGAAGGACTAATAATGTTGTTGGAAGACTGAAATGAGTTCAGACAAGAGACAGAAGTGCTTTTTAAAGTTCATTATGTTTGCTTTTCCTTATCCCTTGGTGTTCATTACCTTTAAATGGAGGCACACGCTGGCAGAAGTAATTACCAGGTTGGTCAATGCAGGTGGCTCCATTTTTGCAGGGATGTGAAGCACACTCATCTATATCAATTTCACATTGCGTACCTTTGGAAAATAGTAAAAAAAAAAATGTTAAGTGTTAACAAGACAGGCATGTATCAAGCTGTAATTCTTAAATTTGCACAAGCCTTTAATCCACTTAGGATGACATCTGAAACCAAATTTATTAGATAAGAATGCCACATATATTACTATCAGAACCCATTTATTTCACCTTCCTACAAACTGTAGTAACTTCTCTTAGAATTACTAAAAGGACACTAATCTCTTCTGAGTTTGTAGGCGTGCAAAGTCTCTTTAGATGTGAACTAATTTATCTTTTACTAGAGAGTCTAGAGATGGTGCAGATATTTCAGGTTACTGAAATGCAGATCAAATGTTAGGTGAAAGGAAATAAAAAAGGAACGAAAAAAAAAATATTGGTGAATCAATAACATCCTGATGTATGTCCCTGAGGGCTGAATGTTATTTGTTTGTTTGTTTGTTTGTTTTGGAGAGGGAATCTCGCTCTGTCTCCCAGGCTGTAGTGCAGTGGTGCGATCTCGGATCACTGCAACCTCTGCCTCCCGGGTTCAAGAAATTATCCAGTCTCAGCCTCCTGAGTAGCTGGAATTACAGGCACACACCACCATGCCAGGCTAATTTTTGTATTTTTAGTAGAGACAGGGCTTCACCATATTGGTCAGGCTGGTCTCGAAATCCTGACTTCAGGAGATCCACCCACTTTGGCCTCCCAAAGCACAGGAATTACAGACATGGGCCACTGAGCCTGACCCTAAATGTTCTTTATAAGGCACAGTTATTGAGTGCTATTTACTAATAAAGCCATGGGTAATGGGTAGATGCATTTCAATCTACTCATGATCTTTGTAGATATAACATTATGGTGCCAGGGTGATGAATTACTTTTTTTTTTCTAGTAATTTTACAACGTAAGCCTATATGGAAAGAAAAGAAATAAATGTCCATTAACTATATAGTCTTAGCATTTTCTTTAAACTGTTGTCCAGTTCATATTTTCATTCATCCTCCACCTAGAACTTGTGTTGCTAAAGCTGACTTTTCTTATCATACCACTTAGATTGCTTGTTAATTTCCCAACAGTAGAAAATCATAGCCTCAACTGACACTGAATTGATTTTTATCACTTATGACAGCTAATTTTCTTACCAATTTATAACAATAATAGAAAATTGACATTGACACAATGCAAATTATTAGCAAATTATTTGAATGAAAACATTCCTTCTTTTTTTTAAAAAAATTCTGTAAAATAATAACATGAATTTAGAAAGAAGAAAACCTACATCAAATTAATCTAATAGGAATCAACGTACTGGACTAAATAGAAAATATCACTATTATCACTGACAAAATGAAATATTTAGTGAATACCTGACACTAGAACATCAGGGTAAGCTGAGAAAAAAAGTGAATATTAAAAAGAATTATGTGAGTGAATGAAAACTTTTTAAACCTTAAGTATATTAGGTTTTTTTAATGAGATAATTTAATTTTGTGGAAATTGAGAACCCTATTGTCAAAGCAAAAGTTTAACCAGAAAAAAAGTTAAACAATCAAGAAAGATTTTATTGAAGGCTATTGCAATGAAGGAGAGAAGCCAAAAATCAGTCTGAGCTTGACTCCATTGTAACAATGGGTGAGAGTTTTTAAGAGCTGGGGTGAGAGAGCTCACAGGTCATATGCATTTGCTATTTAGCCTTAACAAAAAGAAAATTAGATTTGTTTTTCAATCTTCAAGTTAGGAGGTAGTATTACAACTTGGATCAAGGTGCATACCAAAGTTAGTCTCCTACCCTCCTACAGAGACTGGGAGATACAGATGCTATCTTCCTTACACTTCAAAGGGATGGCTCCCAGGTCCTTGAGAAAGATAGTCTTGGGTTCCTAAATGAACGAGAGGCTTTTAAAGATATTTATACCCCAAAGAGGCAAAGAAAGAATTTATAATTATTGGGTTCTGAAGTAAATTCTCTAAGAAAATGAAGGGGAGGGACTTCTGTGGTTAGATCATTTAGATCCTGTAAAGAGGTAACAAGAGAAGCACCTCAGGAAGAAACCTGTTTAAGTTTAGTCACACTGAGGGAAACCTGTTTGTCTTGTGACAAATACACTTTGTGGAGATTCCTACAGTCCTCAAGTTCCCAAAGACTGGAAGGAGGAAAGAAATAATGAAATATTAATTTATAATATTAACATGATACTCTTCTAAATTTCTGGTGAAGTTGGAGAAACATGGGTCACATTCCTGCACACAGGGGAATCAATCACCCTGTCCCTCTCTAGGTTACTATTCTTAAATATGTCTCTGTGTCTTCTGATCCCAGCTTCCCCTTATCAACCTGAATGTCACACTGCCATGAGCTTGTATTTCTAAAAGACAAATGTGATGAAATAGCTAACAATTTCAGCCTTCAATTTCTTTCCACCCCTCATCCGTATTTCCCAAACTAATCTATTAGAGCAATCCTAACTAATGAGGATAAAGAATTTATTATCTTAGACATCAGGAGGGTTTGACAAGACACCTACAAGGAAGGCTTTTTTTTTTTTTTTCAAATTTGACACTTTAAATTCATTCAAATCTTGGATTTTGCATCATATTTTATCCTCATTAATATATAACACATTCTATAACACAATACATATACACCCATAGGGAAACTTGACAGTCCAAGATGATTCTACAATCACTGTTGTGACTTTCATGAAGCTTTAAATTCATCCCCTAAAGTACAGTGCTCTAGCAAGAGAAATACAAATTTAGAGGATAATGTAAAAAACTCACAGCATAGTCTACAGGAGCATCATGGTCTGTACCTGGCCTTCCTTCTTGGTCTTCTCTCTCTTATCCTTCCCTGTTTCTTGTTCACCCTCTTACCCAAGTAACCACAATGAATTTTTAAATGCCTGTGATTTTGCCTGGGAATACCTGGTTTCCTTTTAAAACCTGGATCATCTCAGGTATCCTCTGCCTATTCTTTCCGGGTACAGGTTAGCACAACACTTTTCTAGTGTTTACACCTTCTTCTGCGGTCAGTTGCATATATAAATACATATATATATACACACAAACATATATATGTAATTTCTTTAAAATGTATGCTTATGAAAATATCTTCTAGTATCCATGGCTCTTAGAATAGCTACTGTCTGATATTAGTGCTCAAAAACCATTTGTTAAATGAATGAAAAATTAACAGACTAAATGCAGAAAAATGCCAATGATACTGTATCTGTAAAGGACAGGTAATCATTTTCAATCCTGTTTAGGACAAATCATTAACAAAATAATAAAATTCCAAATGATGTAATAAATATCATAAAGATTGCCAGAAACAGATTTTGCGACTGACTTTTCAATTTCAGAGTGTGTTCCACATGATTTGGCAACAATAGGCCACATTTAAGGTGTACATGTATATAATTTTAGAGCTTTTATTGCCAAAATGTAGATTGAATTTAAATGAGATTTCAATTTGATTCAGTGAGCTGTAGTAAAATTTCCACTTATTTGACAAATAAATTAATAAGCATAAGTAGTTTGAACACATTCAATAAAATAGCATTCATGTATCCTTTTCAAAAGTTTCTGGGCAGACAAATTAAACAATCAAGCATTCTACGTCTCATTATTTTAAAATAGACTTTAATTTTTAAATAGTTTTAGGTTCACAGCAATATTAAGCAGAGGGTACAAAGATTTCCCATATACTCACTCCACACATGCGTAATCTCTCCCATTATCGACATCCCCCACCAGACTGGAGACATTTGTGACAACTGATGAACGTACATTGACTATCAGACACTTCATTTTAAAATAAGTTTCATGTGTTAATTTCTAAATAATCATATTTTTTCTTCCTCATGTATTTCTAGGTCTATGTTTCAATTCCACCTAACACACACACATACACACACACACATACACATTTAAATTAGTTTTCCTTTTAATTGTTTAATTGAATTTTAATCTGTTACTTAATGATGTTTACTTCCATCATATTCCTCAATTGCTTGCACCATCTGGGCTAAATCACACTGTGATCGTTTTCTCCTCATAGGAACCATCATGTAGGAATCATCCATTGACCAAAAAGCAATCCAAATAATTAGAGTTCTGTTTCATGCATAGTATCTCAAACATTCTATGCTTTCTTTACTCTGGGTTTTCTGTTTCTTCTTACTCTTTATTTTTTTGTGGTTTGTCCTAAATCCTGAATTTGCTTCCTGTTTTCTCCCGTCCATTGGATGTCACCTTTATTTTTGTTTATTCATTCTTTCATTTGAAATTATATTTTTCTACCTATTCATGTAATTGAAACCATCAACTGATTTACAGAAACCTCAACCGTATCATGCCCTCTACATGACAGACTCCCAAATCAAAATTTCTCCAGTCCCAGGAACTCCTGGCTTCAATGCCTAATTAAATATTAGTTGACAACACCACTTGGATATATTCTAGGCATCTCAAATTCAACATGGGCAAACAAAACTCTCTAAGCAGCTCTACCTTCCTTATTAACCGTGATAAATAACAAAACCCAAGAGTTATTCTTTATTGTTCCTCACCCTCCCTGAATTATTAGTAAATCTTTGCAACTTTATGTCTAAAAATGTCCCAAACCTGTCTATTTATCTCCATCTCTATTACCAATATCTAGTCTAAGTATCCCCATCCCCAATGAGAACAAGAGTTGTTTTAACTGTTTTTCTGCTTTCACTCTTATTCTAATGCAGTGCACAACACATCCAGAGTAATTTTTTAAGTGTAATATAATTAGGAAATACAAATCCAGTAAGAAAGTTAATGGCAGTACTCCAAACTCCTTACCTTATATGATAAGGCCCTGAAAACCTTTGAGTTTAGAACACATAGTAATCCTTTCTTGCTCACTTATTTTCCAGCCACACTGAACTTCTTTAGATTATTTTACCAAACCCATTTTTACCTGAGGGTCTTGCTCTAACAACTTCTATCACTGGAAAGTCTTCTCTGGAGGATAACTCATTCTTATCCAGTTTTGGTGTAAATGGAAACTGCTTAAAGAGGATTATCTTTACTATCCAGTAACTCCTCTCACATCACCATCTTTTACTTTGCTTTATAAAACTTATTACACACATAGACATGCATGTATATGGGTATGAGTTTGTGTATTTCTTATTTTTGCTTGGTTTTCCTCCCACTTGAAAATTAGCGCACAATAGCAAGTATCTTCTTTTCCATCCTTAGCTGTTGGAAAATAGTTGACAAAATAGTTCACAGCGCAAAGTTGGGCCACATTAAGTATTTTAAATGAATTAATGTATTCTTGGAAGTCAGAGTCCATTATTAGTATATGAAAATTACATAGAAATGCAACTGTTTATATAAAACAAAGAAAAAATAGAATTATAAGAACTTAATTTACATATTTTATAATTTTCTGAAATTATATGTAAATGTCTTTCAATCTTAAATATTTATGAATATCATTATTAAATCTGGTTATTATTAATGTAGAGGTGGAAGCTATTGCTTATCCTACTGAACTTGTTTGATCACCATCAAATTCCTTTTTACATATATTTTGGTTTGTGGAATGTATTATAAACTACATGTATTCTAAACAAAAGTCTTACTTTAACATAAAAATCTCACTGTATAGCACGTTATATGAGATTTCTTCTTTAGTAGAAAAGAAAAAGGCACTAAGTACTATTACTGTGGGAGAACTAGAGCATAGAGTATGGTCAGAAAAATGGGGGGAAATGTCCCATAATTTCAAATCAAGTCACAGCAGTAGCTCTTTCACTTACAACCCAGGTCAGGATAACGGCCAAAAGGTGTCTGATCCAAGGAGTTTGGGAGAAAGTCAATACTTTCACCAATGATGTAATTAAATGAGATAGAAATCTAAAGTTAAAGGAAATGTCTTCTCTCTTCCATGCTTAGTTTTCATTCAGAATAACTTTGCCTTAAAACTCTTGACCTTCTGTTATTCAAATTTTTTTCTTCCCAAAAATGGCACAAAGAGTTATCTAAATGGTGACAAATAGCCATTGGCCCAAAGTTGTTAGTTTACAGTACAGCTAAACTTTCAAAGTTGGCAGAAGAGTAAATCACTGTCTCTTTATTTTTTGTGGATTGTCCTAAGTCCTGAATTTGCTATATATCATATAGTATATGATATATCATATATACCATATACTATGTGATATATAGTATATGATATATCATATATACTATATACCATATACCATATATCATATATACTATATACTGTATACAATATGATATATAGTATATGATATATAGTATATATAATATAGTATAATATATGTACTATATACTAATATACTCTGCTATATACTAATATACTCTGCTATATACTATATATATACTATAAAAGTTATATACTATATAGCTATATACTAATAGCTATATACTAATACCAGTACTTTGTTGGATGGAAGAATATGATTTATATTATGGTTCAAACTCAGGCAGAGAAAAAGAATGCTATTTCTTGGTTCAAACACTCACAGACCCAATAGGTCTAAGTGTGGTCTGTGTTTCTGTAATACCAGAAGTGGACTTTCCCTCTATTCCCTCCTCAGGTAGAATCTAGAACCGTTATAGATCTCTGGAGATAAATTGGAAAAATTGTATATGCAAACCTTGGACTGAAAGATGGGAAGTGAGTACCTAAGATCTTAGTTAAAGGAGCTGAATAGTCAGGATGGCCCTGGAAGGTGAGTCTCACAGAAAGGCTGATCCTTAATTTTAATGTTCACCTCTAGAGCTCACTGCAAACCCAGACACTAGGCATGGAAGTGGCAGGCTGACTTGAGATCTGATTCTTTGTGTGAGTAAGCCACCAGGAACCCCCTCGGCCTCTTTCTTTGTGACTAAGAATCTAGGTGTGCTGAGCCTTCAGGTGTCTAATAACATGATGGGGAACATGAGTTTATATAGCAGGTGTCAATTAATAGGCATGTATTAAAATTTGGGGTGACATAATAAAATCATCACAGGACCTGTCTTATAAATTGAAAATTTTCTCACAACTGTGATACAGTTTGTTGACTAGAAATACTTACTTCCCAGATGATAATCTGCTAATGGCTTTAGGCCAACTAAATTTTTTTCAGTGTTGGAAAACAAATCAAAGGATTTACTTAAAAGCGATTTGTCTGGAAAAAAAACAAATTTTATTTTATTTTTTTTGAGACGGAGTGTCGCTCTGTCCCCCAGGCTGGAGTGCAGTGGCGCGATCTCTGCTCACTGCAAGCTCCACCTCCCGGGTTCACGCCATTCTCCTGCCTCAGCCTCCAGGGTAGCTGGGACTACAGGTGCCCACCACCACGCCTGGCTACTTTTTTTTTTTAATTTCTAGTAGAGACGGGGTTTCACAGCATTAGCCAGGATGGTCTCAATTCCTGACCTGTGATCTGCCCGCCTCGGCCTCCCAAAGTGCTGGGATTACAGGCGTGAGCCACCACACCTGGCCAGAAAGCAACATCTTTTAAATGGGAATACACAAGATCAGATTTATAGTAATTCTTCTTCACACTATTGCCACACATGCCTAGGAAACTTTTATAACTGGCAGTTGGCCTTGTAAATTAATACGTTTGACAGTGCACAGAAGAATGTGTCACATGTATTTGTTTTCAATCCCCACACTTACTACCTTATGGTTTTCCTATGGTCCTTGCTATTAGAACCTATCCAATAAATGTAAATTTCATTGGCTGTCTACATTATTTACAGATATCTACAACTGAATGGCCCTCCTGCAAAATAAGCATATTGACTGCCTTCAGTTTTTGTTCAAACATCTCGGTTTAATTAGTTCAATGACAACCATAAAAATAAAGAGGCTAGGGACAGCATTGCTTGTTGATGGGCATGGCATTTTCAAAGCCACAGCATCTGAGCCTGGCCAAGCCTTTTCATTCTGGATCCCACAGAGATTCCTCATATCAGTAAATGGTTAATAAAATAATCTCAATTTATTAAACATTACCACTTGCCACTGTCCAAACATGTATATTGTTACTAGAATTGGTAAGATGAAGCCAGTGAAATTACATAAATTTCTTAAAGCTGTGAGTCATGTAAAAATTATCTTTGATTGTACCTTTAGCAATTTTGAACCTATTTCCAGGTCATGTACAATTGGTAATAACAAGATTACTCTTGGCAATTATACACTTGCAGATTTCCTAATATTCTCAGGTGAAATAACAATATGGAAACCCATTTTCCTATAATGCTCAGTCTCATAAATGAATACTTTTTTGTATAATGAAGCAGGAGCTTATTAGGCATGTCATCAGAGTTGAAAGAAAAAGTACAACAGACCTGTTTCATGATACAGTAGACTTTATATCACAGAGTGCTTCAGAAAGAAGATATTAGATTTATAGAAATAATCTTGTCTCAGTTTTTAGTCAAAATTACAACATATTCAAAAGACTGAATACAAATTGATTCAAACTTGAATTCATTAGGGAAGCTATCTAAATTGGTTAGATTTTATGCTTTCAAATGAGTTCCTTTCTTAGTAGACATTTGCTAATCATGCACTAATCTCACTGCAGTGAAAGTAATTAATTCACAAATAGTTACATATTGCATTGTGAAGATACTAATGATATACTGTGCATGTAATAATTGGGAAATGGGCTATAAAATATCTGCTTAACAATATCAAATGGGACTGGTCATTTAAATGTGATCTGTAACATTTAGCATATAGAATTATTATTCCTGAAACGACGGAGGAGAGAAAGGTCATGGTCTTTTACTAATTCTACTTCTAATCAGCTTAGGAAAATGGCCTTGTTAGGAGGAAAATGGCAATATACTTTCAAGAATTAAGATATCTGCTATTCTTAATAATCTGTGTCTGTTGGATCAAACTAAAGAAAAGAAGAGAACTAGAGAGTGAGAAAAAGTTAATTATATCCCCAAAGGGACAAAGAGACATGTATGTGGAGAATTCAATTGGAAATTTCCATTTCCAAACTAACTCAAAGTCCTGCAGCAGGTCATTTTTAAAATCAGGCTTAAAATACATATGTCTACACCCAAGAACAGGATATTCTTTCTGAATAGCTGGACATAATTAAATGATTATTCTTCCTTAGTCCCTAAAAATTGGAGTCTAACACAAATAGTAAAGGATAAAAAAAAATAATGAAATCTAAGATGCCACAGATTGCTCAATTCATCACAAAATTGACAAACACACCATTAATTATTGGCTCTCTGGTTTTAGATATGATGTGAAGAAATACAATAAGTGTGCTTTAGAATGTATAAAATATTGTCAAAGCCAGAAATCAATGGGTGTATCAGTTGGGGGTCCAGAGAGGAGACAGGAATTACATTAGTAATTTGAACAGGAAAAATTCTTATACATAATTATTAACTAGAAAACATAATTAACTACTAGGAGGAGTAAAGAGACACCTAAAAAATAGAAGAATTTGGGCTTTCCTAATATTTGCAAGTAATGTCTCCCATTGCATAAAGTTGTCCACTCATGGACAGGATAACGCAAAAGTACCATGGCAGTGAGAAGACCCTCCTACCAAACTCACCATGTTTTTAAAAAATATTTTGTTTCCTGTTTTTAATAATTTTAATATCTTCTGTTATTTACATGTTATATAATGAGCGTAGAGTCAACTAATAATTTAATTACAGTTTCAGTAAGGGATATGCTTATTAAAGAGGCAGATATTAATTCTATCACATGCTAGCAGGTTAATAGTGTGAAGGTAGGGTTAATATCCTCAGGTCACACTGCTACTTCCTGGACATTAATTCCTATTCATATAAAAATCACTGTATTGCAAAGTCTAATGACAATTTTTGACGTTATCTTCTATGCCCTCATTGCGTTTCTCCTTCTCTTAGAAACTCTTCCTCTTATACTAAAGATTTTATTGCCTGAGAGATTTTTCAAACCTATTTCTGTCATCTTGGCTAATGCCAACATGCATTTAGAGCACCCATGAAATCAGTGCATTTCTCATTTTCTCAACATTCTACTTTTCAGTGGAGTCGAATGTTAAGGAAACTCATTTCACATCAGTCACACCCTCCCATGGCTAATCCAAGGATATTGCCCTCACTGTTCTCTCAAACAATGAATACAAACATTCTGCTGACATATTATTATTCAGTTAATCAAGTGTGACCTCCATCACCTATCCTTGTTGCCCATTCTCAATTTCTCCCATTACACTTTTACTTTGACCTTCAGGCCTTTGTACTATTTTTTCTTCTATTCCATGAGGCCACTCTTTTGCAAATATTTTCACTCCTTTGAATTTTTTTAGTGATATCAGGAAAGCAGAGAGTAGTCATAGCTTCTCACCTGTGTGTCTATGTACCAACATGTGAGTTCCAGGTGGGACTAGATATTAATCCCCCTAGCCCTAGCCCAGGACATAGAAACTGGCCAATACCAGTTTCTAGGTATCATAGGCCAGCTACCTCTGGCTTCAAGAAGGCTTGTAAGTATGTAACAGATGTCAGAAAATGTTACCAATTTTTACTTGTGCTCTGATGTTAAAAAAAAATTGTTGGCAAGCAATTCTTTCAATTAATGCAATAATTGTTTGCTTATGTTCAACTCTACTCATAAGCCATGCTCTGCAGTATCTGTTAAATTCTTATGCTATTTATAAACCCTTCTTAGATATCTTAGTACACTTTTAAATTTCTCTGCACTCCTCTAATATCTAATCTTGCTAAAATACATCATCCTTTCAAGAGATGATTTAAATTTTTACCTCACAGAGACAATAGAAGGCAGAAGAGAAGCACTCCATCAAATTTAGGACTCGTAATCTTCATGTTTACACACATTTTCTCCTACATTTTTGGTACTCTCTTTTTCTTTCCAAAAATAAATGTGATATTACTCCTACACATGTGGTTGTTACTCAAGCTTGAAGTTTTGGGGGATTCAGTATCTCCTTCCTCATCTCTTGCATCTTCAAACTTCTGCTTTTACTGTCTTCTTTGATCAGCATTTAAAATTATTCTAGCCTTTTCTACCTTAAAAGAAAACAGAAAACTTTCATCTTACATCATCCTCATTCTTTCTCTCTTCCTTCCTTTGATGCCAACTTCCTTTAAAGATTTAACTTATACTCATTTTCTCCATTTCCTTAAGTCAACTCAATTTCAGTCACAGAACAAGTGACTTTTGCCTTTCCCTCTACAGAAATTGCTTTTTGCCATTGTTACAGGACGTCATTAAAGGTAAATCCAAACTGCGATCTTTTGGTCCCCATCTTACAAAATCTCGAGATGACATTGTTTATTGTGGATGTCTCTTAAGTGCACTCCTCTCAGCTACACTTCTCACTGTTTTTTATCCTTTACTTTGTGTGTCTCTCGACGTAGCTTCTGTGGTTTTTCTACTCGTATCTTAATTATTGACATGCCTCAGCTTTGGTCATGGGCTCTCTTTCTCCTCTCAATTTGTATACATACCTGAGTAAACTCATACATTATACTGGTTTTAATTTTTATTTTTTAGATGATTGACTCCAAGTTTACATCCTTAGCTCAGATGTTTCTTCTGTGCTTCAAAATCTCTCCTTCAACTGAAATAGCTGAACAGCTATTGAAAGGTAATTTGGGAAGCCCGTAAAATAGTCAGATTTATATTTTCCAATATAAATCATTATCTTTCTCCCAAATCTTTGATTTCTAATCCTGTTTTTCAGTAAATAACACCAAGTCTATATAGATGCTCCTGTCAGAAAACTGATGTTTCTTTTCAGAACCTCACTTTCACTAATTAAACTCAAGTGATACACACGTCCTGTAATTTTATCTCCATTTACTTCAGTAAAAATATGAGGTTAAAACGATTCCTAAATACTGTATAATAAATCCACTCTTCCTTCACCACTGCAACTATCTAATCCTGATTGTCATTAAATCTCCCTTCCATTACAAAAACAGCGTTCTAAGTGGCTTTCCTGCTTTGGGTCTTATCTACGTGCTAATTCATTCTTCATCCAGCAGCAAAACTTCTCTCTCTTGAAACACAAATATGAACATGACATTTGGCAGTGTAAAACCCTCACATATGTCTCAAATCCTCTTAAGGTAAAAGCCCAAATATCTCAGCCTGTTTTGCAAGGTTCTGGAGAGTCTTCACCCTTGTTAAGCCTCTACCTTATGTCTTGTCACTTTCTTTGCATCCACACTTAGCAGTCACTCACATGCACTCACTGTTGGACTCTACTCATAACAACCTTCTCTCAATCTCCTACAATATTTTTCTCATTCTTACATCTAGAGTTTTGTAATTTTAATTTTTTTTTGTTTGTGGGTACACTGTAGGTTATATCATGGCTAGGGATTTTTAATGCTGTTTTCTTGGTGATAAAGAGGTCACTAGCATCCTGGCCAATTCCTGTTACTAACTATATCCCATTCTAGATGAGACTTATTTTGAGAAATCTTCTTTTTCTATGGGGGCAAATCTGGATTAGGTCCCCCTCCTTTGTGTCTTCAATACTTCCTGTTATTTCTTTGCATCTTATGATACCACTCATGTCTATGTTTAAGTTTACTGGTCTGTATCAGTAAAAAATCAGTATGAGTTTACCACTCAACTGTAAACAGAACAGTTTTCCCTACTATTGACCATTTAATACTCTATGCCCGGCACTATTCATAATCCAATAAATATTTACTAAAAGCATAGTATAATAATAAACTCAGGATAAAATGGATGATAATATTAAATTGCATTTTACATTATTTAGAAATCACCTATGCATATATTTGTCACTTTTTTATTTCACAGTTTATGGTTAATATGACATTTACTATCTTAAAGAGCTCTCTTCCTTAAGAAACGGTCATTCTTTTATCATAGCTGGACATGTTGTTTTAGTTTTTAATTATAAATTTGTCTTTACTAAAGCCAAACAAAAGGAATGTATTTAGAACGGATTATGGCTCAATGGATGAAGTAGTTATCACCAGCTTAAAAAATTGTAGAAAAATGTAGAATTTAGAAAAAAAAACAAAAACTTATTTTAAAAATACAAATAATTTAAATCCACTCTAGAGAGCAAGAAAGTTGTTAGTATATAAACTACCCATTAGGGTTTTTAACTTTCAGCCTATTCGATATCAGAAAATTTGTTTGGAATATCCACTTAAAGTAAAAATACATTGGCATATATCTAAACAATCAGAATGGGACTATTCCATATTAGAAATGGAATTCTGGAAAAAATAATGGTGGTGTTGAAATAGTTTTTAGATTTCTGTGAATGCCCGTCTAATAACAGGCAGATCAACTAGATAATAAAATTTAAAACCCATGAATGGCATGCACAACAAAATGTAGTGACATGGTATCCCCATGAATACATACTCACATATACCAACAACAGCAACTCTAAAATTATTCACAAGAACCAAGAACAATGTGTCACATACATCTGTTCAATTGACAACCAAGGGAAATAATATGGCATCGTATGGGCCTGAAGACAAGATAATCCTTAAATAGATGTGAAGTATTCCCTAGAAAGCATAGTAAATCAACTTGAGAACAGCAGCATGATTGAATGTGTCCTCTCCAAAATTCATGTGTTGTAAACTTAATCCCCAGTGCAACAGTGTTTGGAGGTGTAACATTTTGAGAGATGTTTAGGTTATGAGGTCTTCGCTCTACTACATAGATTAATGCCATTATAAAAGTGCTTGATGAGGAATTGCATCCCTTTTTGCTCTTTCATCTTCTGAACCTACTAGTGTCTTGATCTTGACTTTCCAGCCTCCAGACTATAAGATAATAAATTTCTCTTCTTTATAAATTACCCAGTCTTAAGTATTCTGTTATAGTACAAAATGGACTAAGACAAATAGTAAGCTCTGAAGGATTTTATCTGCTCGTATAATGTGGGATTAAAACAGATGAACAAAAATATCTTCAGAACAGTGCATCCCTATAAACTCACAATATTGAGCTGCCTCAGTTGTCTTCCCAAACAGGGCTACATATTGGGGAGAAATTGTAAGAAATTTAATAGAAATTGAGTAGGACAGGGAAAATAGACATTAAAGACAGAGAAGACTAGACAATAGTAGGAGAAGGAAACAGAGACCTAAGATATCTTAGCATGCAAGCAGATATATACCAGAACAATAAACAAACAAACAAACAAAAACAAGAGACAGATCGCTGTGAATTGAAGAAAGCTACCCTGAATTATGTCTCTTTCTAAACATCCATAAAGACTAATAGTTTGTGAAAATAATCAAAAGAAATTATCAAAATCAACTCCAATACAAAGTTATTTACAAGAAATGGATCAATATTCTTAAAGTGAATGAAAGTTTCTAAAATAATAAAAGCAAGTAATGAAAACACTGTCAAAGTTAGATCCAATCTGCAATGTATTACTATTTCAAAATGAGCTAAAACATTTTGAGAAAATAACCTAAGCTATGAAGATACAAAATACCAATTAGAATACTCAGTAATGAGGTCATCAAATTCAAAAAAGAATCACAAAGTGAAAACTTTCAGAAATGAATATTATACCAAAAAGAACATGACAAAGGATACATACAATAATTACGTAATTTAATTAGTTGAAAAAAATCAAGTAAAAAGGAAATTAGGAAAGAGATAAAAATGATTTGAAAGAAATAGGCAAATATTGAAACTATGCAAAGAAGATTCAATATTTGAATTAAAAGACTCCCTGGAAAAGAAGCAAAAGAAAGAAAATGAACAAACATTATATAATTAATGTTTTTTATGAACAAACATTATATGACATTATATAATTAAACATTATTATAATTAAAGAAAACTTTCCTGAAAAAGAAAAAGGTTTCAAACTACATGGAAAGATTAAAGAAAATATAGACAACACTCAGATATATTCTAATAAAATAACTGCATTTCAATGAAAAACTAATACCCTTTGGGCATGTAGCAGATAAAAAACAGCAATTGATTTACAATGAAAAGAAAATTAGATTAACATCAGACTTTTCAACAGCAACATATTATGCCAGAAAAAAATGATATATTTAAATACTTAAGAATATTTAAACTGTGAGAAAAAGAGAAAATGTGAGTCAAAGATTTTACAGAGTAAAACTGACTTTCAAGTATAAAGGTCACAGACCTATGATCATGAACACCCAAGAATGCAAGAATTATTTCCATTAGCCCTCTCTGAAGTATATCCTAGATAAATAAGCTTTAAACAACCAAAATAAGCAGCAGAGATCAATATGAGAATAGGCAGTGTGCACTGTACATATATCTACTTACAGAACCCAAACTAGATAAAGGAAAGTGCATTGTATATAATGCCTATAGGCTCAGAATATAGATATATAATAAAAATTAGAGGAAAATGAGGGCAATATATGAACAAAATTTAAAATGTTACATTGATTATATTTTTATATGTACTTTTTAATATTTTTTATATATGAAAAATGAGATATTCTGATTTTGTTGTCCCTTATTTTATTGAGACTAGACTTTTATTATGGAAGAAAGGATATACAAATATTATGCAGAAGATGTTAAGTATAAGATTATATAATGCTGAATTTGAATTTGGTAGCTCTGGAATGAAGTAATGAAGACATTCATCTGTGCCATATACTTGAAAGTATATTTTAAAAATGCGCACAACTAAACACTGCCACCTAGAAATGAACACTTGAATTATAAAAGCAAGAAAGTGATTCTGTGAAAATCAGGAGATTGGTTAGTTTTGCAGAAAGGGAGGTGGTACGTTGCCACTGGGCACATGGAAGATGTTTAGTGGTGAAGTTCGACTTCTTCCCCTAGGTGGTAGTTATAAGAGTGTGTTACCTTGTTCATCTTATAATAACTTATTAAGATAGTATTTATTTTGTGTGGTTTTATGTATTTTCACAGTAAAATATGAAAATAAAACGGAATTGTTTTCTAACTCTAGAAATAAACAAAAATGAAAACACGTAATTCCCTTTGAGACTACAATATGCCGACTCTATGGTAAATACTGGTCCTGCATTCTGTAATTATTCCTTTCTTCAGCTCCACAGGTTCAGCCAACATAGAAATCTCAGGGTCATAGCAGGTACAGCACTGTTTTCTCACCTGCACCGCATCTCCCAAATTATTGTCCTGAATGAATTCCGTGCAGCCCTGCCCTTCATGGCATAATCTTGCCTGTTTCTACTCAAGGTCTCGGTGAGACCTTGTAGAGACCATGTGGCAAAACATTATTAAATATGAACGTCTCTGAGTGGCTACTGCCGAGGGAGTGCTTAATAATTTTATAAAAGCAATATTGTTAAACCCATTTTCAAGTTACGTTTCATCTAGGAACTTACACTTCCCTTCTAGAAGCAGAGTTTATGATATTATTCCCTCTATAGCAGTGAGAAAGTGAGTGTGAAATAGCAGCAAAGCAGTAATATCAATGGCAAACACAGAGCATCAGATCATAGCAGAGAAATGAACAGCCAAGAGGAGGCTGCTTTGTGGGGCCAAGTAACATTTTGAAGAAAGTTTTAAATGAGAAGTATCTAGGAACATAATTGGCTGTTGAGACAGGTAAAGACAGGCCTCTGTTTTAAGAGAGAAATATGACCAACTAAACTGACATGTGCTTCACCAAAGATGATGGGTGGGACCTCACTGCATGCAAAAACAGAAGAAACGTTCACATAAGATTACTCCAAAAACTAGGGCACATTGTCTAAGAGTTTCGGTAATTTTTAACAGAGAAACAAATGAAATGGTATTAAAAGTCACATGATGTAATACAAGTAGTCATTGTGTATAATACTGAAAATCACTACTTAATAAAATGTATATAATTTTCATATCATGTTGTGAGTTCTCACCCACTCTACTTGTTATCTTCAGTATATTTGTAGGAGGATTTTTAAGTTGAGAACATGAGTTCTTAGTCACTATCTTGAACATTTTTGAAGCTCTTAGACTGTGTTTGTATCCCACCAAGAGTTTGGGTACATTTCTTGAAAACCAAGGGTGTAATAATCTACCCACTTCTACAATTCAATGAGTTTATCATTTCACAAAACACTGCCTACATGGATTTACACATATTAAATGGTTTTAATATTGCCAACAGCTTAACACAAAATTTCTTCACATTTTGAAAGTATTAAATATTTTCTAGAGGATGGAAATACTATATAAACATAAATTCATTTAACTTATATATAACTAACTTTTAAACAATTCATAACAATATAGTTGCTAATTTATGTGTTTTTCTATATAGTTTTAGAATTACTAAAAGCTTTTTAAAGGAAAAGCCAGAAACATTAATAATCTGAGGAAGTTCAGGTTAAAGTTTTAGATAAACCCAAAATGTTATACAATTCCATGTTACAGTGAATTTCTTAAATAGTATTGTATCAGTCTTTTAGTTCAGAAAGCTCTTATGATTCCACCTACACAGAATACTAGTTCCTGCATCTATGGTAAATATTCATATAAATGCATGGTAAGGTAATATTTGAGTTTCTCACAGCCTAATATTTCTAAGGAGAATTATAGCAACTCTTGGAGAATTGTTAACACGTCAATTCTAACCTCTAGTGAGTTGAAAAGTTTCATTTGAAATGAAAATTCATTTGATAGGTCTAAAATACATAAATATCTGATTATTTCCTGGCAGGCAACTACAGTAAAATCTCACACCTCAATTTTTCCAGATCTTGGAAGTACATTCATCAATGTCTACTGCAGTTATTATCTGACAGAGAAGAAAATCAAGCATTAAAACAGTAAATCAAGTTGGATTTGAAAAAAACAGAAAGTTACTTTACAGTCCAAATGACAACTACATAATTTAATGATAAGAGGTTTGTAACACCACATTTTATTTTTGCTGGACAGTTTTAAAGGTAAAGATGATAGATCATAAATGCTACTTATACAAATTAAGTTCTCCAAAGAAAAAATGTCTAAAAATTTGAAATAAATTCAAAAATACATTGTATCACTCTTTTATTGTGGCATTTTAAGAATCTTGTTTTTAGGGGACTTAAAACTAGGAAAAAATATTGAAGTCATCCAAGTTTGTATTATATTTCTGTTATCTTTTGAAATATCAAATTATAAAATATATCATACATATTGACAATGACATGGCAAAATAATCAGAGACAAAATTACATATGTCCATTAAATTGGTAAATAATTTTACAAACCTTTATAGGGTATGAGGCATCCCACTGTTTGATATATATTCTCTCTTGGTACTTTAAAACAAGTTTGTGAGTAGCTATCATCATCACAGTTTTAGATATGGAAATCCTGGGATATAGAGCTAAACTTATTTGTTCAGGTTTACACATCTAGAAAGCAACAAAATTATGACTATTTTAGTTTTGTCTAAATCCAAAATTTATAGAAATTATCCTCAGAGTGCATTGATAAGCAATATATATGCATAAATATATACACATAAATACACACACACACACACACACATACATACATATACATTCTCTCTTCTCCTCTCATGGTAATCTAAGAGGCATGCTGAGTACTTCTACTATCAGGGATCTGGGAGGCAGAAAGAGAAGTATAAAGAGAGGCAGGCAGTTGATTAAATATGAATAGCATGTATTCATTGATAATGACTATCAGAAATTAGTTTCCTCACCCAAGTATCACCTCCCAAATATTCAGACTGCTCTTTGAAGCTCAGCTCAAACCAGGCAGAAAACTGAACTGAGAATTAGGAAATCAGAAAACAGGGGCCTTAGAAGGAATAACAGTAGTATAGTACACACTAAACTGAAGTCAACAATGGGGCAAAAAGTCAACGATTAGTGGGGATATGGGTTACCTGTAGTCACGTCTACACACACACAGCATCAGGCGTGGAAGCAGTATAGTCTCATACACAACTCTGGAGTGCCTGATGTACTGCTACGAGACAGGATCTATTAGCCCTAAGGTTGAGTGTGAACAAACCTATGGGTAATCTATAATTGTCACAGTCATCTATGTGTGGTTGTGGCCTCTGCAGAATGTCATTTTCACATGAGGTACACGTTTTTACTCAAAGTATGCATTTACAAGATAGCTGCTTGAATGAACGTCTTAGTCCATCACCATTAAAGAGAGACAAACAGTAAATAAAATATTTAAATCAATGTTATTGGTTGCATTAACACTATGATTCAATAAGGTAAGCCCACTAGGCACTGAAGAAAACGCTCTAGGTTTACAATGAAATTGCATGGTATTAAGAGAAAATTTAATAGCAGCTAATATAAACGCAAATAAATGCATTAAGTTAGATATATAAAACGAACATTTTCTGAAAAGCTCAAACAGAATTACAACTTCTTAACTTTCAATTTTTTCTCAAATTCATTAAACTCAAAATTATTTTTTAGGTTGTTTTATGGAAGAGGCTTGTTGAACACAGTCAAAAGCCTTCCTTTTGATGAGATTGTATTCATTTCTAGATTAATGTCAGATAGATAACAGAATTTCTTATAAACACATTTTACCAAAAGTCAAAAAATCATGGCAATTAATTTCATTTATTTGATCTTAAAAGTAAGATGTCTATCAAAGTTAAAAATGTGTCAACATATATTTATAAGTGAACAACTTCTAAATAATTAAAATTTACTTTGAGATAATTTTAATGGTTTTAGAAAAAATAAATATGCTTCTTCCTCAGATGCTTTCAGTTGTTGTATTCATAATTAAACAAGCAATGCTTAATATTCACAGATGAAAAGCTGTCAGAAAATTATGCCATCAGAATTCCTGTAAACAAGGTACTTTCGTTAATTTCTAACTGATTGGGAAAGTAGCATTATTGAACCATAATTGATTTCCTCTTTTCTATTTTGTGCAGCCCAGTGGTTGTTTTGTGTGGTGTGTTATTGTTAGATGATTGCTTAATTTGTGGAATCTAAACAGCCTATTGTATTCTGGTAGTCTCACATATTTATATGCCAGCATGCACTTTATGTTTGCAGTCAGGTTTAGAATTTTATGTCAACTATTATTTCATTATTTATGGTAAACAAGTTTCAAATTCGAGACATTAAGTATGATCAGAAATATTACAGTAGAAATTAAATAATGATTGTTAAACTATTTTTCTTAATCTATGCCCTGCAGTTCAATTGTCAATTGAGGAAGTTTTAGAACACAATAGCAAAATAGGAAATGCAGTAACAAAGCAAGATTGCCAAGAAGAAAAATGCTTTTTAAATTATTCCTTTAAAAAAAAGTAAAGGTCAAAGGAGTGTGACTAGTATCTGATATTTAAACTAACCTAAGCCACTGAAGGTATTCATATGTATGTGAATGAAGTTCCAAATGTAGACTGGGTAAAAACTCCAAAGCAATAATCATGTTGGCTGCAATAATGCATGCAAATCAAGGTAATTGGTATAGATAATAAATAACTGAAGAATCAAATTTAGGTACATTTTCCATGGCCAGTAAAAACTAAGCATAAAGAACATTAAAATAGTTTGGTTATTTGTCCCTGCCCAAATCTCATGTTGAATTGTCATCCCCAATGTTGGAGGTGGGGCCTGGTGGGAGGCATTTTGGTCATGCAGGCAGATCCCTCATGACTTGGTGCTGTCCTTGAAATAGTGAGTACTCATGAGATCTGGTTGTTTTAATGTGTGGAACCTCCCCTCCCACTCCCTCTTGTTCCTGCTTTTGCCATGTGACATGCAAGCTCCTGCTTCACCCCTGCCATGAGCAAAAGCTTCATGCGTCCTCCCCAGAAGCCAAGCAGATGCTGGTATCATGTTTTCTGTTCAGCCTGCAGAACTGTAAGACAATTAAATCTCTTCTCTTTATAAATTGCTCAGTCTCATGTATTTCTTTATAGCAATGCAAGAATAGCCTATTACAAACATTAATTGATTTGATTACTAAAGCTGACAGAGTATTGTGCATGAAATTGATCTCGATATCAAGAAGTCTGGTTTCTTATAAAAAGTGAATTTTATTTAATAGAAACATTGAGAGATGCGGTGTTCAATATGGTAATCAGGAGACACAAGGTTGAACACTTGAAATGTGGTTGGTGCAAGAGGAACTGAATTTTTAATTTAAATTCATTTTAATTTAAATTTAAAAACTAATTCATTTGAGATATTTAAAAACTTTTAAATATGGTTGACAACTTGATACATATAAATATCTATTTTCAACCTTCAGTTTCATGAAATGTAATTACAGATCAATTCCAATGAAAAGTTATCCAAATTAAGATGCCCTGTAAATATAAAATACATGTCAGATTTCAAAGACTAAGTTAGGAAAAAAGCATAATTATTTAAATACTGTTTTAATAGTGATAACATATTATATATTAAGTTAAACATATTATTCATATTAACTTTACTTATTTTTAATATAGCTCTTTAACAAATTAGAATTGCATATGTGGCTCACGTAATGTTTTTATTGGATAGCATTGAGAAAAAATCAAAATCTGCATTGACTTTACATATATTACTAAGAATATGTTTTAGGACAATATACTCTCATTTACATATATTTTCTCTATCTTCATACACATCTGCTTCCCACTTACCCCACCTCCCTTATTGTTTCCCAAAAATCAGAAATTCTGATGATGTAACCTCCCTTATTGTTTCTCAACAACCAGAAATTCTGATGATGTAACCTCCCTTATTGTTTCTCAACAACCAGAAATTTTGATGGGGCTTGAAAGACAGAAGTGGGATAATAGCAGAGAGAAAAATATCTTAGATTTTTCTTTTGTATGGTATAATGGTGCATTTTTATTACTATCATTAATTAACCAAGAATGGCAAAGAGGAAAAGGATTTTTGAATTGGAACCAGTGAAGAGTCAAAGAAGAGGAGGAATGCAAAAATTTTCAGGTGGAGAACTCTCTGTCTGTAAACTCTGTTCCCAATGACCACTACAAGATCCATGTTCCCTCCAAGAGAGCTGAGAAAACATCACTACATTCATCATTCAGAACAGGGTGAGGGAAGGAGCCCTCGACAGAACACGCCCAGAGTTACAAGTTGTCCTCAGAGTAGTATTATTGCCATTAGGAAAAATTGGCCAACTGTGAGTACAGTGTGAATGATCTGGAAAGATAAAGAGAAAGGTAGTAACAGTAACATAATTGTTTTCCTGGCCATGTAGGAGTTTGGCTGAAGTTGCCCTTAATGTAACTTTTTAAAGCCAATGCTTATTTCCATCAATTTTGGTTTCCTACTCAATTCTATTTTTATCAGATAAGATTAACTCCTATACATTTACTGAAATTATACAACTTTTACATCTTCTCTTTCATGGCTAAAGAATGAATCTAGGACTTATCTACTGATATTAGATATCATCATTTGGCATTGTCTCAATATACTGTGGCTCACTATGGGCAGCTCAAACACTATATTGCCTCTGCATCAGAGGCAATTTTGAATTGATTTGTTTGGGTTTGTTAGTCTCGAGGAATCTCAAGATATGATTTTTACCAAAATGAGTGTGGTTTCTTTCCAGCTGTTTGTTAATTTAAAAAAAAAGAAATGAAAATGAAAACTATTAGCTAAGTTCCTAACCTTTTAATAAATTGGCTAGAAACACAATGTGCTATTTCAAAACAATGATATTTTCTAATATTTCATAAGCACTAAATTTTGCATCTTTTTACATGTACTGATGCCTTAGTCCCTCTTATGTTATTTGAATTTGATGAACAACCTGGTATCTTTATCTATGTTTAAAAATACATCTATCTCTTCAGGAAAGAGCAAAAGACAAACAAAAATAATTCCCATTACAGTCTCAGCAGGTAGAAATGCTCTTACTCAAACCACAGACATTTCTTAAAGCAGGCCTCACAGTTGTAATCTTCAAATACTTTTATTTTAATAGCAAGGCATAATGTAGTAAATTCAAATTTGCTTTATCATGACTGTTTTAAATGGTGAATACATATTTTTTTCTAAGCAACAGTATATTATTGAAATGAAAATAATATATGTGATCATTATGTGTCAGATACTGAAATGACCATTTTCTATATCTCAGTAGCCCCTTTTAACATTCCTTCTGGTAAATCACTATAATTTCTACTTCCAAGGTGACAAAAGCAAGCTTAGTGGGGACCCATAGCTAACCTAAGGCAACAAAACAGGGACATGTTGGAGCCTGGAGTCTTCCAAGCCTCTGTTTCCAAACTCATGCCCTTACTTGTTCTGTTAGTCAAATTCTTGTAATAGCCATTATTTGATATTTTATTGTAAATTTACAACAAATATTTTGCTCTATTATATAAAATACTATCATTTGGAACTGAAACTTCTCAATATTATTTAAAGAAATCATTCCACAAACAGATTTTATTTTATCCTACACTATGTTCACTAAAAAACTGAGAAATATAAATTCATTGATATGAATTTCACTTAAAGAGAATTTTGACAGCACAAACTTTCACATTGTTTTCTTTTTGATTGGCAATATGAGTTTAGTGCCCAAAGTACTGGTTATTTTAAAAAATGAGATTCATTGATTTTTAATCTACATTTTTCTATTCATCTTGAGATTACTAAACATGGGTCACAATTTTAAGAACATCTAGGAAAATAAGACTTCTTGTAACAAGAACTGCTGAAAACCTTTACTTCAATTTGACATTTTGTGCTCTTCTAAATGTATCCTAATGCATGGTCACGCTACAAAATGACTATCATTAGGGCTGTCACAGGCCATGGCTGTGGGAATACCATGACTGATGCTAAGCTATCAGCACTGTCAGTGCAAGGTGTATTCTCAGTAATTTCTCAAACTGACCATGGAACCAATTTCTACTGATCTCTAAGTCATAAAACTTTACAATTACCCTGAGTTCATTAATAATGTATTACAGTTCTCATTCTCAATCACAATTTCATCAGATCCATGTCTCACAGGAAGGTTGACAAGTAAGCCACAAAATTATCCATATAAATGTCAAGATTTATTTTCCTAACATAAATGATCTAACCTAGTCAAGCATAGTTAATAATAAAATCACTCTTTCTGAGATTACCATTCACCTGATTGCCATACCCATTTTGGCCTTATATCTCAAACTCTCTAATGGTGGAGGTTATGGATATGGTCCACATAAATAAACCAATTATTTATGAGTCATGTTCATTTTTATATTAAAAATACAAAACCATGAATACTTATATTATTGCTTATTACTCCTCTGTAATAGGCACAAAACTAAATTGGTCAATTTATTCCATGACCATGAGGTAAGTACTAAAAGGGAAAAATATGTTAAAACAGTAATTTTAGTTACAGATACCTCAGGTTGCTGTTTTAGCAAAAATCATAACATACTCTACTTCAAATACAGAATATCAGAATATGTCCAAATGGGAAATTAAGTATTAAGGCACTGGCAAAAGTTATTGCATTGAAAATGAACAGAAACTTGCGTCTACATTGCATTTTTCCTACACTCTGTGCATAAAAGTTTATTTTGATAATGAAGGATATATGTAATAAACAGTTTCTGAGTTCTTGAAGCTATTCCCCCCATTGTTATATTACTATCAACCTGTTTTGATATATTATTTTAATCATATCATAATTTTAAATATATGATTTTTTCACTCTGATATATGAAATCTTAAGTAACATATTAAATAACTAATTACAGAAACATTTATTAATCTAAGTAAATGCATGCAATGGACTGTAATTTATTTGCTTTGAGGCATTTTATAGAAGTAAACAGATAAAAGAATGCAGATGGGGTTTCAGAAGCAGCATATTGATAGGCGAAATACTATACTATCTTTCAAGACTACAAGTGGAGAATGTTAATATATTCTGCCAATTTTTATATTCTGTCCATCTTAAAAAAAATCACATTGTTTAGAGTAGTTTCCCTCCTGAGAAAAAAACAAAGTTGGTGACACCACTTGACAGCTCCACTGAAGCAGGAAACATAATTGCATTCATTTATTCATTTTCTCAGTATTAGACTCACGAACCTTTAAAAGGGTGGGTTGGGGAGTCCTTCAATAGAAGTCCTTCAGTAGAACCAGGAAATCAGTATTCTATGATTTACTACTTCATAAAGGTAAATAAATCAGTGAATTAATCAAAAATTTAAACAGTATATTTTTCTCTCAATTGGCTATACAAACTAGAATTTATATCTCCTAAAGTTAAATTGATAATATAAAAATCTATAGGTAGCATCCAACATTGTGACTCTTTACATGACTGTGTAGAAGTTGTGATACATTTAGAATTTTTGTTAGCAAAAGTCTATGTAATACAGTATATTTGTTTTGTTTCCTAGATAAATTGATTTATATTCAATGATTTGTCTGTAGCAGATAAAATAAAATACATAACTGATACCTCGAATATTATTTTGTTTTGATAACCGTTACTTTTTCAACCCTGTTTTCCTAATCATTATCTTTATTTCCTCCTATTAAGAATACTTTAATCTTACTCATTTTCTCTCTGAACACTGAAATTCATCAATGAGAGTAAACACTGAACCAAAAAAATATTCCTTTTATTGAGACTGGTCTCTAAGTATGCTTTCTATTAGAGTTTTAATTAAAATCACTTGCATAATATACTTTTTTATATTTGTATAATATATGATACTATATTTGATCTTCCTAGTATTAATCTGAAGGTGATAATTTTATAATTTGCCAAATTTTTATATTACTCTAAGCCATAGGTTGACATGTATATTTCTCAAATATAAATGTTCATATGTACCAGATATATTTTTAAAAGACATATTAGAATATATATATTTTTTAAATAAAATATGCTGAAAAATATTTTCATTTCTGAAACTTCATTTATCTTTGGCAAGAGTCAGTCAGTATCTCATGATTAATTCAGGGCTGAACCCAAATGACGTTCAAATTAGCATGTCAGCAGAAGAAATAATAACACTATTTGATGCTAGTCTTTTCCCTTAGAATCACTCAAAAGGTTCTCTAAGACAGCACACAGAGTCCTGGTTAACTTCTGAAAACATTCTTTTTCACTGTAAAGCCAGACTATTGTTAATGACAATTGCCATTAATTTACTATGAACTTACATATAAGAATATAGATTCTGACACTGCATTTTCCCCAAATATGATGAACAGTAGAAAATCAGTAGAAAATATTAGAGAAAAGCTATACTTAGAATCCATGTAATCTTTAGATTGTTAAATATCTGTTTCACTCAAATTTCCAATATAAATGTGGGCTTTCTTCTGAAACAGTAAATGCTAGTCCAAGAAAGTAAAACCAGTAGTGAAATTTTATTCATTTTACTTTTTAAAATAAAAATAATATCTGCCCTAGAGCTTATTTTGTCAAAACATCTTCTTCACTGTCGTGTATCCTATGGTATGCCCTTCCTATTCTAAGTGTCAGAGACAAGGAACCAAATCAAATTCTTCATACCCCTGGAAATATATCAGGTTTTTACTTCCCTACAATCATCTACAATTTAAATGCAAATTTAATTTTGTCAGCATTTCATGACATTGAACGTAGATAAATGTCTCACTATCTCAGTGAGTGTTATGAAAGCTTAAAAATATTCTTGAAATAAAGTTAGTGTTTTAGTTGGAAAAAACTATAGCATACAGCATGCTGAAACAGAAGAGGATGTGCAAGAAGTGTGTAGTAGCATGGGCATCATTGTGGAGGAATAAGAAAGAGGGTGTGTTGCTGGGACAGTGAAACACCTCATCCTGCTGTCTAAATCTCAGGCTATATTCCTAAGGGAGAGCATCTGGGGGTTCTCCGCTGATTGAATTGTTAGAATTCTGAGAATACTGGAATCAAATCTTAGAAAAAAACTGATTTTTAGTCTAGGAATCTAGGTCATTAGATGTCTCAATTGGTGAACAGAAGAAAATGATAAATAAGAAATTATGAGTGATGAGTGAAGCCAGAAGTCATGACAAAGGTGAAGAGTAAAACCAAGAAGTACTGGAAAGTTAATGAGGCACCAGACATCTCAAACCTCTAATATTAATCTTTTAGTGAGGCTCAGCCAGAGCTTTCTTGCTTTTATGACAACATTCAGTCAGAGAGTAATCATATCTCACAGCATTTGTGATTGATCTGAAGTAAGGATCTCTATTTCTCAGTGTTCTTTCTCACTTAATTTTCTTTTTGGTTTTCCCTATGATTTCATATTTGAACCTCCTTTCAGTGGAAAGAACATCTGTAGTCCCATGAATTTTCTGATCTGAAAGGGCTACAGAAATGAACCATCACTGTGCTTCAAGCCAGCCAGAACAAGATTTATCACTTGCTTTGTGTGTGATCTTGAATAGGTGGCTTAAAATGAAATAATGCAATTCCCAGTTTCTGAAAGTATAAAAATTAAATAGGATAACTGAAATATGCCCAGAAAAATTCAAGGTAACAGCATAGCTTAATCTCCCTCCCTTGATCTAAATTGTTTGATGACTTTTTTAAAAAAAATCTTCCAGAACACAACTCAGATATCTTAACTCAAAGTTCAAGTCTTTCCATAGTGTCTCATCCATCTGCCTTTCCAGGTCCACTTTTCTCTATTCCCTTTACGTAGCTTTTCGTTTAGTCAAATGGGACCATTTAGTTTATTTTTCTTTTGCTATGTCTGCCTTTGCTCTTGCTTCTTTCTCCAACTCTATACTTGCATAGTTATCCTTTCCTTCAAGGACCAGCTCAAATATTACTGCACTTCTATATTTCTCTCCCTTCCCTTCCCAAAATCAAATAAATCTCTCCCTTCTCTACCTCTATAAAAACTTTTTTTGTCTTCTGGAGTACCTGGCTTAATGTATCCTCACCTTCTCCTCTTTTTTTTTTTTTTTTAAATCCTTCTCTATTGTCTCATTTCCTCTATAGTTTTAAATATGATAGTTTGAAATTAATAGATGATAGCAAAAAGAAGACTACAGTACATGGTGAAACCCCGTATCTACTAAAAATACAAAAATTAGCTGGGCATAGTGGCACATGCCTATAATTCCACCTATTTGGGAGGCTGAGGCAGGAGAATTGCTGGAACCCATGAGGCTGTGGTTGTATTGAGCCGAGATTGTGCCATTGCACTCCAGCCTGAGCGTTAGAGTGAGACTCCATCTCAAAAAAACTAAATAAAAAAAAAAGAAGACTACAGCTTACATTTGTACCTTAGCCAAAGCAGCTTCTTTCTTCTAAGCTATGCTACTGCTGCATATGTTTGGTCAAAATTTTAGGCTTTCATGGTTTCTTTTTCCCTTTTTGGGGGGATGTGTATAGCGTAGATCACATATGGAAACAAACGCAAAACAGAAAATACAAATGGGAATGAAAAGGGAATGGAAGCAGAGATATTATTTCCAAAAGCTTAAAAGGAGAAATAAGGATTGAATTGTTTTAAACTGAAGAAAACATCATTTATATAGAAAGAGCAATTAGATTATGTGATACTGGTAAAACGAGTCAGTGGAATTAGTTCACAGAATTATGAATAAAAGGTCTGTCTGCATTATGTCTTCCTTAAATTTATTGTTTGTTAAATTTCCAATTATGTACATGAGCATAAACACACATAAATACAGATATATATGTGTGTGGTGGTGTGTGTGTATATAAACATTTGTAAATATGTATATGTGGGTTTTTTTTTTTTTAACGGAGTCTTGCTCTGTCGCCAGGCTGGAGTGCAGTGGCACGAACTCGGCTCACTGCATCTCCACCTCCCAGGTTCAAGTGATTCTCCTGCCTCAGCCCCCTGAGTAGCTGGGACTACAGGTGCGTCCCACAACAACCAGCTCATTTTTGTATTTTTAGTAGATATGGGGTTTCACCATGTTGGCCAGAACAGTCTCAATCTCTTGACCTCATAATCCACCTGCCTTGGCCTCCCAAAGTGCTGGGATTACAGGCGTGAGCCACCATACCCAGCCATATGTGTTATTTTTTAACGCGGTAACATAATATCCAGGTTAGGATGTTTAAGGATGGATATGTGAAATGTGTTTTCCATCCTCTCACACACTAGATCCCATATTTCACTTTAACTGGTATCATATTTCTCCCTTTTCATTATTGCAGATCATCCTGAAAGCTTCATCACCTTTGGTTTGGTTTATTTTCCATTATTCCACCAAAATGACTATTTTGTTTAGGCCATTGGTGCCCTCTTATTGCCAAATCCGATGGGTATTTGAATATCTTTTCTTAGTTTTCCTGTGTGCAGCATTCAAGATTGTCAACAATTCCTTACTTCTTGAATTAGTTCCACACATTGGCTTTATGATACTACACAGCTGTGCATCTTACCTAACTGGCTCCTTCTTCCCATTCTTTTCACTCTTCCTCTTTCACCCACCTCATATTAATTGGAAGACTCAGCTGAGTGGTATCAGATGTCAACACTCATAGCAGTTGAGTGAATGAGTGGTGTAGTCCTGAAGTGGAGAGATCTGAGCCATGGGCCAGAATACACACTAAACCCCTCATGTCTATTAAGTGAGTACTAGGCACCAAAAGGAATATGTATATTTGCTTGAATAATAAATGACCTCTCATAGGCTTCCATTTGTGATTTTCTGATCACATTCTTCATATTGTATCATTCCATGCACATGTCTAAGCTCAATGATATGGTTTGACTCTGTGTCCCCACACAAATCTCACTTTGAATTGTCATCCCCATAATCCACATGTGTCAAGGGTTGGACCAGGTGGAGGTAATTGAATAATTAGGACAGTTTTCCCCATGCTGTTCTCGTGATTATGGGGGAGTCTTGTGAGATCTGATGGTTTTATAAGAGTCAGGCATCTTCCGTGTTTGCACTCACTCCATACTGCTGTCCTGTGAAGAAGGCGTCTGCTTCTCCTTTGTCCTCTGCTATTTTAGTGAGTTTCCTGAGGTCTCCTACTAATCTGGAGCTGTGAGTCAATTAAACTTCTTTCCTTTGTAAATTACCCAGTCTCAAGTATTTCTTCACAGCAGTGTGAGAATGGACTAATACAGTAAATCGGTACCACAGAGAGTGGGGTACTGCTATAAAGATACCCAGAAATGTGGAAGCAACTTTGGAACTGGGTAATAGGAAGAGGTTGGAACAGTTTGGAGGGGTCAAAAGAAGACAGGAAGATGTGGGAAAGTTTAGAACTTCCTAGAAACTTGTTGAATGGTTTTGACCAAAATGCTGATAGTGATATGCACAAGTTCATCCATAAGTGGTCTCAGATGGAGATGAGGAACTTGCTGGAAAATAGATCAAAGGTCACTCATGCTATGCTTTAGCAAAGTTCCTGATGGCATTTTGCCCCTGCCCTAGAGACATGTAGAAGTTTAAACTTGAGAGAGATGATCTAGGTTATCTGGCAGAAGAAATTTCTAAGCAGCAAAGCATTCAAGAGGAAGCGGGGCATGAAAGTTCAGAAATTTTGCAGCCTGACCATGAGGTAGAAAAGAAAAACCCATTTTCTGGGGAGAAATTCAAGCCTGCTATAGAAATTTGCATAATAAGGAGCCCAATGATAATCACCAAGACAATGGGGTAATGTCTCCAGGGTGTGTCAGAGACCTTCACTGCAGCCCCTCCCATCACAGGCCTGGAGGGCTAGGAGGAAAAAATGGTTTCATGGGCCAGGCCCAGAGTCCCCCTTCTTTATGCAGCCTCCTGACATGGTGCCCTGAGTCCCAGCTGCTTCAGCTCCAGCTATGGCAAAAAAGGGCCAAGGTACATCTCGTGACATTGCTTCAGAGGGTGCAGGCCACAAGCTTTGGCAGTTTCCACATGCTGTCGAGCCTGTGGGTGCACAGAAGTCAAGAACTGAGGTTTGGGAACCTCTACCTAGATATCAGGGGATGAATGGAAATGCTTAGATGTCCAGGCAGAAGTTTGCTCTAGGGCCAGGGTCCTCAGGGAGAACCTCTGCTAGGGCAGTGCAGAAGGGAAATGTGGGATTGGAGCCCCCACACAGAGTCCCCACTGTGGCACTGCCTAGTGGACTTGTGACAACAGGGCAATTATCCTCCAGACCCCAGAATGGTAGATCCACCTATGACTAGCACCTTACACTTGAAAAAGCTGCAAACACTCAACATCAGCCTATGAAAGCATCTAGGAGAGGGTGCTGTGCCTGCAAAGCCACAGAAGTGGAGCTGCCCAAGGCTGTGGGAGCCCACCTCTTGCATCAGCATGACCTAGATGTAAGACAAGGGGTCAAAGGAGATAGTTTTGGAACTTAAAGGTTTAATGACTGCCCTATTAGATTTTGAACTTGCATGAGGCCTGGAGCCCCTTTGTTTTGGCCAATTTCTCCCATTTGGAATGGGTGTATTTACCCGATGCTGGTATCCCCATTGTATCTAGGAAGTAACTAACTTGCTTTTGATATTACATGCTCGTAAGTGGAAGGGACTTTCCTTGTCTCAAATAAGACTTTGGACTTTGACTTTTGAGTTCATGCTGGAATGAGCTAAGACTTTCAGAGGCCAGGCATAGTGGCTCATGCCTGTAATTCCAGCACTTTGGGAGGCCAAGGTGGGAGAATCACTTGAGGTTAGGAGATTGAGATCAGCCCAGCCAACATGACAAAACCCCATCTCTACTAAACAAATGCAAAAATTAGCTGGGTATGGTGGCATGCACCTGTAATCCCAGCTACTGGGTAGGTTGAGTGAGGGGAATTGCTTGAATCTGGGATGCAGAGGTTGCAGTAAAGCTGAGATCACACCACTGCATTCTAGCCTGGGCAAGAAAGCAAAAAAAAAAAAAAAGTATATATATATAAATAAATACACACACACACACACACACACACACACACAAAAACACACACCCACACTTTGGGGGACTGTTGGAAGGGCATAAGGCCATAATTCTGTTTTGAAATATGAGGACATGATATTTGGAAGTGGTCAGGGGCAGAATGATATGCTTTGTCTCTGTGTCACCACCCAAGATCTCATCTTGAATTGTAATACCCATAATCCCCAGGTGTCAAGGGCAGGACCAGGTGAAAGTAATTGGATCATGGGAGTGGCTTACCCCTTGCAATTGTCATGATAATGAGTGAGTCTCATGAGATATGATGGTTTTATAAGCATATGGCATTTCCCCTTCTTACACTTCTTTCTGCCACCTTGTGAAGAAGGTGCCTTGCTTCCCGTTCACCTTCCACCATAATTGTATGTTTCCTTAGGCCTCACCTGCCATACAGAACTGTGAGTCAATTAAAACTTTTTTCTTTATAAATTACCCAGTCTTGGGTACATCTTTACAACAGTGTGAAAATGGACTAATACACTCACCAAATACAGTAAGGTCTTTGTGGATTAGAAATATACTGGATTTGACTTTATATTCTCTACATTGCAAAGCAGAGTACCTTGCATATAGTATGTTTTTATTTAATATTTCCTAACTGAATGGAAACAGAAGAGAAGTTAAAGGATAAGTCATGGGAGCAGCTGATGCAGTCTCTACCAGTGTGTCATAAATCCCAAAATATTTGAAAGAAATTATAGTACAGGGATCCACAACACAAAGCTGCTGTCCCAAAGATCCATTTATTCTATTTACTTGTCAAAGTAATAGACAAAGTAATAGACAAAGTAATTGACAAAGTAATTGTCAAAGCAATTACTTTGACATCCCTACACTGTCATTTTCTGGTCTATAAATTAGGGGTAGTAATACTAACCTGTCATAAGGTCTGAGAATGCAATGCTCTAATACGGCCTAGAACACAGTCAATATTCAATAACACTTATTTGTTATTAATAAAACCTTCATGAAGTTAATATTTCATGTATAATATTCTGTACCTTTTTCTTCCTTTAAAATTAATTGTACATGATTAGACATGTATTTTTTAGAGTATAAGAAATAAACACTAATTGTTGATATTATATTTGTTCATATTCTGGATTAGGAGAAATTTAATTCTCAGTTTGTATTATAAATTTTAAAAACTGCCAGGCACGGTGGCTTAAGCCTGTAATCCTAGCACTTTGGGAGGCCGAGGTGGGTGGATCACCTGAGATCAGGAGTTTGAGACCAGCCTGGCCAACATGGTGAAACCCCATCACCACTAAAAAAAAAAAAAAAAAAAAAAAACAGATTAGCTGGACATGGTGGTAGGCACCTGTAATCCCAGCTACTCAGGAGACTGAGGCAGGAGAATCATTTGAATTTGCGGGGCAGAGGTTGCAGTGAGCTTAGATCACTCCATTGCACTCCAGCCTGGGTGAGAGAGCGAGACTACATCTCAATAAATAAATAAATAAATAAATAAATAAATAAATAAATAACTGCTTAATAATAAAAAGAAGTTAGATAATTCAAACATGTATTTTGTTATGATTAAAAATAATCTGACAACAAATGAGCTGAATATAGTAATTATGAAATCAATTTTATGGTTTGTTAAAATGCTAAGGTTAATCTTCACGTAGTTTGAGTTTTTATTGTATTTATCTGCTTCATAATTTTGCTTAGTGTAAGGAGAATGGCTGTGGCTTCTGTCTGGAGTAGGCCAAGGCCGACATCCAGTACAGCACGACACAGCGGGTTTGGAGCAGAGGCGCACAACCCCATGCACTACATAATTACATTTATGTAGCCATTCGGTTGTAACCTGTTTGTGTGAGCTCATACCTGGCTTTGAGCCACTGTTGTCTGTGAAAAATATAACTGCACTGCTGACTCTGTAGGAGAGAGAAAGAATAAGTCCACATCCCACCTGCCTACGGTCCCTCGAGTGTTTTTCAGCTACCCGTCACCCATCTACTGACTTCCCTCGGACCCCAGCTTGGGTTGAAATCTGAAAATTAGGTTAATATAACTTTTAATATTGAAAATAGTATTTATTATAGCTTTTAATTTATATTTTTGTGAATTATTTGACCCAATCTGTGTAAGAAGATGCACATTAGAATATAAAAATACAATTACCAGAAAAATAAAAGATAATTTTTGGTTCTTTCATGAAACATAGAAACTCAAGAACGAAAACGAAACTCAAGAACGAAAATGAATAAAGCTATATTCAATCCAGTCAGTCTTGAATTCATGTAAAATTTTTAGTACTTAACAAAGTTGCAAAGATTCATACTATTAAAACAGAAAAGTTGTAGAAGTGGTCTAACAATGAAATTCTCAGAAAGTTAGAATTGTCTTGCTTTATTTCTCAGGCATTCCTAACATTATGATTTTTGTGACATAAAGTAGTAACTGCTCATATATTTACCAGCATCTGAAAATCAAATGTGTTATAACATGAATTATCATAGAAGTATATGACTATGCAATTGCAAATGCAAAAAGTCATGCAACACACTATTTTAATAATATAACAATCATCTTACTGCCAATGTTTTCATTTCACTAATTTCATTGAATCTTATCTTCTGATAACTGTTTAGCTCTTTAATTAGATATCAAATAATTACACTTTTGAAATGCAGCCAGGCATAGTTTTTTAGTTGCCGTGATAGCATATGGTCATCTTTATCCTGCACATTTTGTGTTTTATATCCAAGCACGTATCTAATTATCTTTCTGACTGAATTGACTACTTACTGTGCAGGAAGATCTAACACAGGTAATTTGCAATTGTGCAGTCACAAGTCACAAAAAGAATGAAAAAGAGTGAAGAAAGCCTAAGGTTCTTTTGAGAAACCATCAAGTGAACCAATATACACATTGTGGGAGTCAAAGAAGGAGAATAAAAAGAGAAAAAGGCAGAAAGCTTATCTAAAGAAATAATAACCAACAACTTCCCAAATTTTTGGAAGCAAATGACATTCAGATTTACAAACCCCCTAATACATTGATGCATTATCATCAAATTATCAGAAGTCAATACCAAAGATAATTTTAAAATTAATAAGAGAAAAGTGACATCACATACAAGCAACCCTCATAAAACTATCAGTTGGTTTCTCAGCAGAAACCTTGCAGGCAAGAATGGAGTAAAAGGACATACTGAAAGTGCTGAAAGCAAATAAAACACCTACCATGAATATTATCCCCAGTAAACCCGTTCTTCATAAATGAAGGAGGAATAAAACACTTTCCCAGAAAAACCCTGAGAGAGGTCATCAATAGCAGGCCTGCCTTACAAGAAATGCTAAAAGGAATTCTGAAAGAATACTAAACAGCAAAATGAAAGTATAAAACTTAATGAGTAAATGTAAATACATAGAAAAAACAAGAATACTGTAATACCATAATGATAGTAGATAATTCTAATATAAAAGTTAAAAGACAAAAGTACTAAGCATAACCACAAAAATACGTTAATGTATACACAATATAAAATAGGTAAACTGTGAAATCAATAAGATAAAGTACATGCGTGGAGGTAAAAGTGTAGAAATTTTATACTGTTTGAATTTAAGTTGCCATCAGCTTAAAATAGACTGCTGTAAGACAAGCATGCCTCATGGTAACCATGAAGAATATATCCCTAAATATACACAAATAAAATATATCAGAGTATATCACTAAAAAACAAATATAATTCCACAAGAAGATGGCAAGGGAAGGAAATAGGGACAAAATAACTATAAAATAGATAGAATATAAGTTTTTAAAATTTTAATTAAAAGTCCTCACCTACAATAATTAGTTTGAATATAAATGAATTAAACTTCACAGTTGAAATACATAGAGTGCCTGAATAGATTTTTAAAAATAAAGATCTAACTTTATGCTGTCTATAAGAAACCCACCTTAGCTTTAAGGACTAACATAGGCTAAAAGTCAAGAGATGGAGAAAGATATCCCATGCAAACTGCAAATCATAGAGAGCAGGATAGCTATACTTGCATGAGACAAAATATATTTAAGTAAAAAGGTGTTACAAAAATATGTTGATAAGTTTTATTTAGTTAGTTCAGAATGTATACATATTTGAAAACATCATATTGAACATAATAAGTAATAGCTTTCACAGGAAACAAAGAAGATTATATAATGATAACTGGTCAATTCATCAGGAAGATAAAACAATTACAAATATATAGGCACCCAACATCAGAGCACCTAAATATATACATAAAGCAAACATGACTTATATGAAGGGAGAAACAGACAGAAAAAAATCACAGCAGGAGACTTTAATACTCCACTTCAATAATGAAAGGGATATCTTAACGAAAAAATAAAAAAGCAAACCGAGGACTAAAACAATACTATAGACCAACGGGACCTAACAGACGCATATGAAAGATTCCATACAATAGCAGCAGAATAAACATTGTTTTTAAACATGCATAGAATAATCTTTGGAACAGATCACAATTGAGGCCACAATACAAGTCTTAGTAAATTTAAGAAGATTGAAGTCTTACCAAGTATTATTTCCAACCACAAAGAAATGAAACTGAGAATAACAGAAGACAAACTGAAAAATTTAAAAAAAGGTAAGTAAATGATACAATCTTGAACCTACAATGCTCAAAAAAGAAATCAAAATGGAAATTAGAAACTATCTCAAAATAGATTTTTTTCTTAAAAAAATAAAACCAACAGAAAAACTTAAGGCATGCAGCAAAAGCAATATTGAGTGAAGTTTATAGTTATAAAAGCCTACACTATAAAAGAAGAAAGATCTTAAACAATTAACTCTATACCTCAAGAAGCTGGAAAAGGAATAACAAATTAAGCACAAAATTAGCAAAAGGAAAGAAATAACTAAGATTTGAAGATAAATAGCCTAGAGAAACAAGAAAAAATGTCAACAAAGTAAAGAGTTGGTTTTCTGAAAAGATAAAATTGACAAAGCTCTAGGTACATGAACTAAGAAGAGAGACTACTCAAAATAAAAAAATAGGAGATATTACAACTGATGCTACAGAAATAAAAATAATTAAATGGGACTACTATTGGCAATTCCTCACCAAAAGATTGGATAACCTAAAAGAAATGTATAAATTCCTAGAAACATACAACCTACTAAGACTTATCGTGAAAAAAGAGATAGTCTGATTAGGCCAATAACGAAGAAAAAGATTCAATCAGTAATCAAAAATTTCTTAAAAAGCCAAACCTGCAGAAGTAAACAGTAAAAGGGTGGTACCAGAGGCCGTTGTATTGGGGGACTGGGAGATATTAGTCAAAGGCACAAAATTTCAGTTAGACAAGAATAATAATTTCAAGACATCTATTATACATCATGGTGACTGCAGTTAATATCCATATATTGTATGATTGAAAGTTGCTAAGATAATTTAAATGTTGAAAGTTGCTAAGAGAGTTTAAAAGTTGTCACCAGAAAAAAAAAAAAAGTTAAGTACATGAGGTAATGTGTATCTTCAATAACGCGATTTAGCCATTCTACCATTATATATAAATACATTAAAGCATCATGTTGGGCACAATGAATATACACAAATTTTACTTATCAATAAAGTATATCTTTATCTTTCTAATGAAGAAGAGCCCAGTACCAGATAGCTTCACTGGTGAACTCTACCAGACAAAGAATAATTAACATTAATTCTTTTCGTTAACAGAATGAAGGATAAACATCACATGATCATTTCATTAGATGCAGGAAAAGCATTTGACTAAATTCAGCAGGCTCTCATGGTAAAATTTCTCAAAAACTATGCATAGACGGAATTTAAGTCAACATGATAAAGACTATATATGAAAAGCTCATGGCTAACATAATATTCAAGGGCAAAAAACGGAAAACTTTTCCTCTATGATCAGAAACAGGGTGAGAATCACACTCTCACCACTTCCATTCAACATAGTACTAAATGTTCTAGCCAGAACAATTAGACAAGAAAATAAAATAAATGCCATCCAAATCAGAAAGGAAGAATTAAACGTTTATCTGTTTGGAGATGACAGGGTCTCATATGTAGAAAACCCTAACGACCCCCCAAAAATCTGTGAGAAATGATAAACAAATTTGGTAAAATTTCAGTATACATAATCAACAAATGAAAATCATGGCTTTTAAAAATTTAGTTTTTTAATTGGTAAGTATAAATTACATATATACTTAAAATCAGTTGTGTTTTTATATATAAACAACAAACTAATAATGAAATTAAAGACATAATTTATAATAACATTAAAATAATAAAATTCTTAGGAATAAACTTAACCATGGAGGTTAAAGACTTGTACACTAAAACTAAAAAATATGATGAAAGAAATTTTAAAAGACATAAATACATGGAAAGACATGTTGATTTCATGGTTTAGAAGAATTAATATTGTAAAAATGTCCACAATACACAAAGTGATCTACAGATTCAGTGAAATCCCTGTCAAAATCCCACTGTCACTTTTTACAGAAATAGAAAAAAAAATGAAATTTGTATGATACCACAAAAGAACCCTCATAGATGAAACAATGTTGAAAAAGAATAAGCTGGAGACATCATACTTTCAGAATTCAGATATTACAAAGCTATGACAATTAAAGTAATTTTTGGTAGTGTTGTGTTAGCATAAAAATAGACATATAGAGTAATCAAACAGAATAGACAGCCTGGAACTAAACTCATGCATATTTGGTCAATTGTATTTTAACAACTATGCCAAGAATATACAATGAGGAATGAAATGTTTTCTTCAACAAATGCTATTGAGAAACTGGATATTTACATGCAAAATAATGAAATTGGAGCCTTATCTTACACCCTACACCAAAATCAACTCAAATTGGGTGAAAAACTTCAGTGTAAGTTCTTGAAACTTTAAAACTCTTAGAAAAAAATTATGAGGAAAAGCTCTTGACATTGGCCCTATCAACATTTCTTGCATATGATGCCAAAAGAACAGCCAAAACAATAGCAAATATAAAGAATTATGACTACATCAAAGTAAAAATCTTCTACATAGAAAAGGAAATGATCAACAGCATGAAAAGGCAATGGAATGGGAAAAATATTTGCAAAGCACATATCTGATAAAGGGTTAATATACAAAATATATAAGGTACTCCTACAATTCAAAAACAAAATCCCAAATAATCTGATTTATAAATTGGCAAAGAATCTGAATAAACACTTCTCCAAAGAAGAAATACTGATGGCCAACATGTATATGAAAAAATGCTCAACCTCACGAATCATCAGGGAAATGGAAATCAAAACCACTATGAGTAATTAACCGAGAGCTGTTAGGATGGCTATGATCAAAAAACACAAGATAACAAGTATTGGTGAGGATGTAGTGAAATTGGAATCTTCATATACTGTTGGTGGGTATGTAAAATTGTGTTGTCACTATGGAAAACAGTATGGAAATTCCTCTCAAAATAGTAAAAACAGTACTACCACATGATTCAGAAATCTCACTTCTGAGTATCCATCCAAAATAATTGAAATCAGGATCTCGATGAAATAGCTGTGCTCTCATGTTCATTTCAGTATTATTTACAATAAGCAAGATAGGGAAACCACCTAAATGTCTATTGATGATAAAATGATGGTGGATGGTGAAACCAAGTGTGGTACATATGTACGATTATTCAGTCTTGAAGAAGAAGGAAGTCTTGCTACATGCAACAACATGGATAAACCTGAAGGACATTATGCTAAGCAAAATAAGTCAGCCACAAAAGACTCATGTTGTATGATTCTACTAATAGGAAGTACCTAAAAGAATACTATGCAGCCATAAAAAATGATGAGTTCATGTCCTTTGTAGGCACATGGATGAAATTGGAAATCATCATTCTCAGTAAACTATCGCAAGAACAAAAAACCAAACACCACATATTCTCACTCATAGGTGGGAATTGAACAATGAGATCACATGGACACAGGAAGGGGAATAATCACACTCTGGGGACTGTGGTGGGGTGGGGGGAGGGGGGAGGGATAGCGTTGGGAGATATACCTAATGCTAGATGACGAGTTAGTGGGTGCAGCGCACCAGCATGGCACATGTATACATATGTAACTAACCTGCACAATGTGCACACGTACCCTGAAACTTAAAGTATAATAAAAAAAATAGAAAATAAAAAAAAATAAATAAAATAAAATAAAAAAAAACAAAGTACAATAGTGATTATCAGATACTGGGTAGAAGGGAAAACGGGAGTTGTTCATTGGGTAAAAATTTCCGTTATACAAGGTGAATGATTTCTAGAAATCTGCTGTACTACATTGTGCTCATACTTAACAAATTTTCCCTGTAAAATATTATGTTGTTTCTGTGTGATGTTAACTAACACAAGCACGTATTTTTGCTTTTGTTTTTAATTTCCACTTTTAAATAGGATCGTCATATCTCAAAATGTCCTACCAATATGTAGGGACAGTTATCTCGGAGGTAACACTCTTTTGTAAAATGCAGATAAAAGGAAATGAAAAAAGATTCTAAGGAAGAGGCGCAATATAAGAAAGCTTTTCTTTTCCATTGCAGTAGTCAGGATATATAACTGGATAGAATTGCCTCTGTTTAGAGAAATAAAAAGAATATATTGGAATCAGTAAATGCATTTTCTTTGAGTAAAAGGGTTAGCGCACAGATATTTGTAACTTTGGAGATATCACTGCTATAGCCTCGGGGTTTTAGAAGCAAATTCTGTGCTTGAGATGAATCCAGCTGAGATCCTGTTTCTCTTAATATGAGAAAGAATGACTTATAAATGAAGATTTAAAGTACTTGAGTAAGCTTTGAACTAGTCAAGCTGAAACTTAACTCCCATTTCGTCTAGTAAAGCTCTTAGTGCCAGAATGTTTTCTGGTTGTAGAGGATAAATGACAATATGTACCAGCAGTAAATTGGCTTATCTTTTGGACCAGAAGAGATACTATAAATGGAAGCTAATTGCCAGTTTTGACAAGTTATGAATATAACTCCCAAGAAGCCAAATACATTTTTAGGATTCTGAACAGCTTTTTCTTATGTAGTAATTAGACTCTGGTAGAACTAAATGGTGTTTACAACATTACAAATGAATTTTAATTTCATCCATATCATTTCACCCCTTAGGCTGAAGAGTGATGAAACATTATTTATACTTCTATTCAGTTCGTTCTTTTTAAGTGGAGGAAGAGCTAAAGGCAAATTTCCTATAAACAAAAGGAAGCTAAAATTGAAATCTGTAAGGAAATTATAAAGTTTAAAAAAAAATAACAATTTTTTCATATATGCAAAGAATAGCAGAGTACATATTTATTTGTTTGTATTTGCAGAAACACCACCAAGCTAAGCCATTTACAATGTAAATGTTTAATCTAAATATTGTATAGACCAAACAAGAAATGAAGATTATGTATTTCAAATAAAATACAACACCAGTAAAGAATATATATCTATATATATACATAAACACACACACACCTATCTGTAGTTAAATGTGAGAGAAAAGTGTGTGTTCACCAAATTCAAACACCTTAAATAATCTATATTTATAAATTATATGTGGCATAGGTCTTAGTGCTTTATGAATATACAATAAATGCTTTGAATAGATCAAATGCCTACGAAAATAATAGAGTGTCATCTTAAAAGGTGTTCTAGTGGCAATGGATATTTTGCCATCTACATTTATGAATAAAATAAAAATGTCATCAAGATTACATATTGAGATTCGTTCTTTGATAAACAGCAGGGAGTAAGAAAATCATATTCTCTAATATCCAGCACATATTTGTGTTGCTGTTTCAAATAGAGAGAAGAATAATTAAAAAGAAAGAGGTAGTACATTAAGATAAACTTTGCTAAAGAAATACTAAGTACCTAAAAAAGTAGATGAATGGCACAGTATTGGGGTTAAACAAAATGGGGATGAACACGGCAAAATAAAGAATTTTGACTCAAAACAGTAGATTCAGCTAATATAACTGATGGAATTTCCAGGGTAATGGGAAATACTCATATTAAATGTGAGATTATAAGTATTTTGAAATATGTTTAAGTATGTGGGATGGGCATGAAATAGAGTATACTTTCCACTACATTAATTGAAATGTGTTTTTATTACAAAACATAAAAATATTGTACACCAACATATCTCCGGACTGCTGCAAATCAGAGGGTTTGGTAATTCTCAATAACTTATTTTATCAAAGGCAAAAGACAAGAGATGATATAGGTTTCAAGAACAAAACTGGAACAAATTGATCAACACTTCATGGCAAAGATGAAAAGACTGACAAAGTAAGATGTAGTGACAATGACGTGATTATCCAATTATCTGTTGGAATTCTCATTTACATAAAAACTAGATTGAATATTCTTGATAAGCCTTCTCCCAGTTGATATAGAGAAGATACTTTAGATTTAATTGTTACCAATTAAGAACTATTTACAATGAACCAGAGATGAAGGGCACCTAAGAAAAAAGTAACCCTATGACCTTTTGTGCAGACAGTTCAAGATTACCAGATATGATGCAAATAATATTATAACAGCATTCTGAAAAATAGGCAATAAAAATGTTAGGATTTCTTGGTACAACATCATAGATCACTTCAAGCTAATGGTCAGGTTTTTGTCCTTAATAAATAAAAGAATAAAGGTACAAGCTTTTTGTTAAGTCTGAAAAAGAATACCTGACAATTTTAATCAGAAGTTTTTTTAATGAAGAACAAAAAAAGAGTCATAAGGCATTCTAAGATGAATGCACATTTTAAAATGACATTCAAAGAATAAAAAAGAAAGTCAAGGAATCTGTGCCACATATTGCTATAATTGAGTATTACATCAAATAATATGATTTCAATGATAACAAAGATGTTTGGAAAAATTGCTAAAGGTAACAAAAAAAGGAACAAAATTATGTTGCTGTCTAAACAGAAAATATTCTATAGTACAAGGCTTGAGAGACTTTGTTATATTTTGTTTTGTTTTGTTTTAATATAAAAGGAACCTGTTGTCAAATGACTTGCCCAAGGTCATATGGTTGTTCAGAAACAGAACTGGAAAAGTCTATTGCTGACTTCGTTTGTTTTACCAAATCAAAACTGCCTCTATAAAAGCTCCAAAAAAAAAAAAAAAATAGAATAGAGACCCAAGGTATATCATAGGAATCTTAAGATACATGAAAGCTGACAAGAGGAAGTATTAATTGGTCTTGTTTTTAATCACTCAAGGAATGTGATTAGAAAGGTAGAATAAAAAGATGAAATTAATATGACAATAGATATTCACTCCAATATTTAAAGATGAAATGAGATACCTTTGGGAAGTACTGAATTATTCCTCTCTCAAAATATTCATACTTGAGTAATAAATATTAGTCAGAAATGCAGGAGTTGGGATTCAAGAATCATTGGGATGGTAAGAATAAATAAAATTTTGTATCTGAGAAGTCAATAATTAAAATTACTTGTCAAAAGGAATGATTCTGGGGAAGTGGCAAGCATTTATTTACCTGAGAACTTAATAGCTTAATTTCCTGAGAATTTGAGAACTGTTCAAGTAAGCCTTAGTTTGAAGGCTGAGGAACGAGGCAATATAATATTGAAAACATTTGAAGTTTTTAAATTAGTTAATGAGCCACTACAAATTACAAACCACTGTGTGCCTGATAATATAGTTGGTACCTTGTAAGTGAATGCAAAGCAAATAGATGAAAGAGCAAATTAACTTTTAGAAAAAGTATTTAAAAATAAAGTGGTCCTTCTTCATTACTCAGCTTTTCATTCTAAATTTATCAACAGGCCATATGATGTATTGTTTTCATTTTCATTACTCCACTTAAAAACATGAATTTTGTTTACATACAATATTAAGAAAGAAACATCCAAATCTAAAGTAGTAAACTACCTCAGATAATAAATAGCATTTATTCATTGTGTTCTGTTTGACCTTTATGTACTTACTTCTTGGTTTGTGAGTTGATGAGAGATCTCTAAATTACACTGTCCTGGACCAAATTGCAGAGTACCTTGTCTGCTTTCTGACTTGGAGTCACAGTTCATCTTGACCTTGCTATTGCTGTAAGTATCAGATTGGGTAATGACCTTATTTTTTTGCTATATTGCAGTCCCTAGTTATCCACTTGGCATTTATGGTCAGCTTTTCATTTACAGCCTGGTGCTGACATTCCCCAGACAATACTGTATGTTACCCTATTAGCATTAGTGCTTGCTATCCAAAATCATGCACTAACATAAATCCTCCAGGACTCCCAGACACATTGTGCTGTGAAATTCTTATGAACTTGAAACAATTTACCAGATAATCAACTGTTTTATCTAGGAGTATACCACATCATTATTCACATATCTGCTATTTTCCCACTGACATGAAACATGTTTTCTTTCAAAAGTCAAAAGAAAAATTAATTATATTTTATTGTGTTTATAAGAGCAAATTACATTGTGAGGCATAGAAAAAACTATCTTTGAAACATAGTAGTACAATTAGAATTAAGCAAATAGCACTTGTAAGATTTTTGAAGATATTTGATTTCTATTCTATACCTTTAATGAATTTGAGAAAATATGTGTAGCTTGCATTTCAACCATTTAAAAGCAAAATGACTTACATTAATATTAATTTATATCTCCTGAAGCATATTACTCATTTTTAACACAGCATTATGCATTGTCATATTTATTCAATGCTAATTTTTTAAGTGACAATATTCTAAAATCAATTAGCAATTTTAATGTAGTACAAAAAATAGACAAACCCAGTATTCATTTCATTTTTTCAAAATCAAAGAGGCTGAAGAATATCATGGCTCTTTCTACTTTTTTTATGTAGCTATAAACAATAGGCAAATATTTATACAGATATTTAATTTCCTTTAATTAAATATACTTCAATGTCCTAATTTATGTATAAAATATAATGATAAATAAAAGTATTTTTTAAACTTCAAATTTTTGGGGAAAGTTTAACAGGAATGAATTTCAGTTCAGGCTTGATAATTTCACACAGAGAAATAAAAATTAAATTAAAATGCTGAATTTTAAAACTCTGCTGGCATATCATGACAGCTTTTCAGGGAAAACATCTATTTTCCTTTAACAAGATTATGAAAATTAAAGCTCATTATTGTATTACAAAGATATAGTTTAACAAATGCTATTAATTTCATTGGTCTTAATTGTTTTATTAGGATATAATTATTTAAAGGTGACAACATTCATAAATTAGTTTTCTTTAAATTTGTGCAATTGCAGATGTGACATGACATGACTGTACAAAAGTGTGTGGTTTAAACACTGGTCACCTAACTTATTAAGGATCTATTTTGTTTTTCTTGTTTTAACATATGGCAGTAGTTCTCAGAGTATTGTCTTTGAGGTTGGCAGTATCACCATCACCTGGAAACTTATTAGAAAAGCAAAATCTCTGGCCTCTCATCCTAGCTGACTGAATCAGTAACTGGGGAGAGGGTCAAGCATTGTATGTCTTAACAAGTCCAATGGATAATTCAGATACACATTAAAGGTCAAGAATCATTAACCTATGAGTTTTCAGCTGTGGTGTCATATTAGAATGATCAGAGGTGTTAAAATAAATACATGCATAAGTCTTATGCTATAACAATTGAAATAAATTATCTGGTGAGAAGACACAGTACTTATTAAAGAACCATATTTCTAATGTATAGCCAGGGCTAAGAACCACTGATTTTACCTAACATCCAATAGAGCTTTTTTATTCCTTTTTCCTTTCTCTGGACCTAAGAGTGTTCTTTCACTGACCTTTTCATTCAAAAATTACTATCTGATCACCAGACTCTAATAGTCAATGCCAAGTCTTCCCATTTTTGCCTAACATCCTGATGGGACCCATGCTGTTGACTTATTTTGTATTGTAAGTGACATATCAATTTAAATAAACTACTATCTCCATACACAAATAACATTGTATTAGTAATTTTTAGCAAATACAAAGGTGACCCACAAAGTTCACTGCTTCTTTAGGCTACTCATCTTATCCCATTAGATCTTTTTTCCAGTAAGTATTTAGATGATGTTATGCAGTAAAAATGCATTATAAGTCCACTGGATTTCCTGCTCACTTAATAACCTAGCTTGTTCCTACTATGCTACTATGCTATAGCATTAATAGTCACCCCCAGAATCAAAATTATTACCTAACAATGAGATTATGAAAATGTAATGCTAACATAGAAATGCAGTCAGGTGGTAATTCTTCAGGCCTAACAAACTCCCAGTCATGCTAGGGATTTACTGGTCATTAAAAATGTTTGAATGTCCAGAAATTGTAAGTATCAGTTTCTTTTATTTTGTTGTTCATGACTCTAAGTTCAGTGTTTCTCAAACTGTTGTGATACCTAAGAATTAACAACAAGGTTGCATTATAGAACATTATAAATACAGTACTTTATTTGTGAAGTAGATAATTTTCAAAGAAGTTTATGTTAATAAGATGCTTAAGTATTAAACATTGGAAGTGATTACACTATCATCACTTCCAATGTTTTTCTAAAGCAAAAATAGTTAACAATTCTTTTCTGAATGTTACTTATGAATTCATGCTTTGTGGGAGAAACAGATTATTTTACAAAATGTCTTATAATGTGTCCTTCAATGTTTAGAATGTTGTTTCTTTACTATATTTAATAAAATATCAATTACTGACACATTTTAATTTATATCTTTCACATACCATTTCTAAATAACTTCATTGCAAACCTCATAGTATCAAGCCCACAATTTGAGTAAACGCTAACATATTTTTTGTTGCTTCAAGTCTCTCTTACTCATCCTAAATGCAGATGTTGAAAAGTTTTTAAAATGTAAGAATTTTTCTCATCATGGAAAAAATTGGAAGTAACTGTTTTACTCAATATCTTCAGGTTTACCTACAAGTTTCTTAAATGCCCAGTTCCAGTTCACTTCTTATCAACTCACTTCATGTTTCTTTTCTTTCTTTCTCTCCTAAAATGCATATCACGACCTCATCTTGTGTAATATTGTGACCTCTCTTCAAAGTTTGTATCGAATACAAAATCTTATAAAAATTATGCGTTTATTTATCGGCATGAAACCCTAATCATGTAGCCTATCAAGGTTATATTTTCTTTATATTTTCCTTTAAGAATTTCAGAATGATACACTTTTATCATTGCAAATATGTGGATTCAAATAATATATTTTCTGAAAACACAAATATTTAGCTTTCAATGCCACATTTAATGAAATCACATACTAATTTTGTGGAAGACTGAGATGTTCTAAAAAGAATAAGAAATCATGAAAATATTTCTGCAGGCAAACAAAATTCAGTCTTTCCACTAGTCTTTCCACACATGTGTGGTATACATGTTTTTCCATGGTTAAAAAAACATGCACACTACACATGTTGATATAAAATGTTTCCTTTTAACTATTGTTTTGAAAAAAACTTTTGAATAATCACATACAGGATATATATGAGTATGCAGGTTTGTATGAATTTTATGAAAGACAATAATTACTAAACATTCAAAAATCAAACAATTTTAATAACCATGTATATGCTAGAAATCAGCTTTGCCTCTACTGAAACAATTTCTTCAGTCTTTCTACTGACTACATTCTTATAATGTTGCATTTCAGTAACTTCAAAATTATATTGAGGAATAAGTAAGTGAAAATTTTAATTATATAAAACAATCCATAATCATAATGTAGTGGTTATATCATTATATACACACACGTACACACATAAACTATTTTTCTCTTTCTGAAAAACCTTGTTTTCCTTTCCTAAAGGAAACATAAACATGCGTTATGGTTTTCATTTAATTTTTATTTAAGTATTTCTTTGACCACGCATTTTACGGAAAATTTAAATGACTATACATTTTTACATTTCTGTTTATTTGTTGGAAATAGTCACATTTGCATACATTTTATTATTTTTGAATCTTGACCTAATCCTGTCTGTGAAACCACTGCGGTGCACTATATAAAGGGCAAGAGAGATGGGGTGAGATTTGAATCCCTATTCTGTGAATGATGTCTGTACTTCTGAATTTCCTAAATCTGAAGAGATTCAGAGAAAAAGTCATGAGTATGTGATTCCTCTTTGAGGAGACAACATGAACCTGTAACTGGAGGTTAATTTACATGCTATTGCTAGAGCAGGAAAATTATATCTTTGGAGAGATTAATTGAAGAGCATAAATATTTACTCATATGTAAGGAAAAAGCAGTTTCCTCTAGTAGCTAAGAAAGCAAAAAAGATTAAAAAGTTGATTCATAGATGACCATGGAGAAAGATAGTGAAGTTAGTAATACCAACAAAGGTGTTAGCAGGCTAGTTCTTACAGACCATACAGCAACATAATACCATTATGATCTGAAAAATCATGAAAATGGGGCTACTTACTCAGTAAATTCTGGAATTGACCTTTCATTGGAGAAAAATTAGACACAAAAAAACTCTTACGCAGTATGGATAGATGAGAATATTAAAAGACTTCAAAAAATCTTGGGCTTGAAGGTAGTACGATCTCTAGACGTATACTTTTGGTTTATTTCCTTTCTTTTAACATAACTTCCTTTCAATAGACACAATACATATATCTTAAAAATTTCTTCCTATGACCCTTATTTTTTCTTTACTTGTAACTTAGGCTATTTTAATTTCATGTAATGTGACATTACCACTGAGGTTGTTTTACTTCCTTTTTCACGTAGTGTCCTTAAAAGAAGAAAACAGATGTCTTAAATACATAATTATATTTGCCTCTCAAAATAACTTTGTTCTGTTGTTATCACTATTTTACACATTAGAAAACTGATGTTCAACAATGTTACATCAGCCTACAAAAGGCATACCTACGTGAGCATTAAAGCTAATATTTGAAACCGACACTCTTGTTTATCTGTTATGTTTTCCTGATGCATTGATCCTACTATAATCATGAAGTGTCATTATATAACTCTGGTAACACATTTCTTTTGAAATTGGCTTTTTAAAATATTAATATAGCCACTTCAGACATTTTATGTTCACCGTTTTCAAGGTATATCTTTCTCCTTCTATTTACTTTCAGTCTTTCAAATAGACCTACATAGGTCTTTACATGTAAAATGCATTTTTGTAGATACTATATATATTCTAACAATATAAATATATATGTTGTTATGAACTGTGAAGGGTTTGAAACGTTACACATCATGCACAAATATTTATAGATAGATGGCCACTACATGGCTGGGTTTGGGAAAAAGAACTTAATATTATTTATCCTCACAGCAAAATGAACAACTGTGGTAACATTTCAGTGCTGCTCCTCACCCCCGCTCCTCCCAGCCAGCATCAACATAGAGTGATGTGGTGAGAGTCACATGTAGAAATATCTTAAGGAAATACCAGCTTTCACTCAATAGGTAAGGGATACAGGAGAAAAAAAATGTTTTCAGTGCTTCTAAATGGCAGAGACTATTCACTTTCCCCCATTCCTTTAAGGGAGTCTTTTTGGAGAAACAATGGGAAGAATCCTTAATTTTACCTTCCTCATAAAAATACATTTCCTTGGGAGTCAGATAAGGCCTTTGTCTTCAGCTTCAAATCTTCAAGGGTCTGGGTTGCATTTTTTTTTTAATGTAAACACCTGGGAAGAAAACTCTCCAGCTTTCCTCGAGGACTATTTGCCCACCTTTGATATTAATGTTATTGTTACATAACACCCTACAATATAATTGATTGGCTCTTGGGAACATAAAAGAAACTTGTATTATCTTTTTAAATCTGAACAATTGGCTCCCTTGGGGAAACAAATGGCTGCAGATCTAACTTTTATGGTGTAAGAAAATGTTCTTGGGAAAAGTGAGAGCTATACTCTAACTTTATAGTATATTATAATGTATTATAATATATTAGATTCCATAGCTCCAGAGGCTGTGGTTTTACAGAACAACTACAAAACTAAAATCCAGGAAATATTTATTTTCCCACAGTACAGTGGGTGTTTTTTGTTTGTTTGTTTGGTTTTGTTTTGTTTTCAATATTCTGACAATTTCTGCCTTTTAATCAGGCTGTCTCATTTGTTAATGTCTAATGCAATTATCCACATGGTTGGTTGAAGTCTGCCACTTTATTTTTCATATACTACTTGGTTGCCCTAGATATTATGATTTACATCCTTGATTTTTTATAGTTCAATTATAGTTAATGCAATATTTCATGAGAATATATATGAAAACATTAAAATCTTGCTCATTCTTTGTTATAATTCTTAAATGTATCACACATACCTTCATTATAAATCCTGTAAGATAATGTTATATTCTTGTTTTATACAATCATGTTTTTAAAGAAATTGAGATAAAATAAGAACAAAGGAAAATAGTATTTTGCATTTACTAGATAATTAGCATTTACAATGCTAGTCTTTCTTTACTGAATATATGTATGACTGTTGACCTGGCACAATTTTCCTTTAGCTCGAAGAACTTCTTTTTGACTTTCTTGTAATGCAGGTCCGTTAGAGATAAATGCCTTTAGCTTAGTTTAAAATATCTCTATCACTTCTTGGTTACGGAAAGGTATTTATTCTGTAGAGAATTTGAGGTTGACTTTAAAAAAATTACGCGCTTTATTTTTTTTTGAGACAGGAGCTCACTCCACTCGCTCAGGCTGGAGTGCAGTGGCTTGATCTTGGCTCACTGAAGCCTTGACCTCTTCGGTTCAGGTGAGTTTCCCATCTCAGCCTCCTTAGCAGCTGGGACTAAAGGCATGTGCCACCACACCAGCTAATTTTTTATATTTTTAGTGGATATGGGTATTGCCATGTTGCCCAGGCTGGGATGCACTTTAAATGTGTGTTCATTTTCTTCTGTCTTTCAGGGTTACTGGTGAAAAAGTCAACTCTTAATTGGATTTTTATTACCATGTTTGTAATATGGCAATTGTCTTTTGCAGCTTTCAAGAGGCAATTGACTCTTAATAATTTATGTTTCTCAGCATGATTCCTTTGTGTATAGTCTACTTCATGTTTGACTAACTTCTGTCTGCAAATTTGTTTCATTAAATTTGGGAAAGTCCAGTTTATGATATGTTCATATATAATTTTTTCTGCCCTATGCTTTCTCCACTGTTGCTAAAATTATATATATGTTGGACATTTGAATAACATCTAACAATTGCCTGAGATCAGTGTTTTTTTCTTTTCAATATTTATTCTTTCTGTTCTTCACCTTGGGTGAACTCTGTTGGTATACTTGAAAGTTCACTTTCTTTCTACTCTGCCATGTGCATTAAGCTCTTAAGTCCACCCAGTGATTTTTTTTCAAATTTCAGAAATTGTATTTTTTTTTAGCTCTAGAACGTCTTTCTCCTTCTCTCGCTGAGATTTCCTATTACTCTGCTGAGAATTTTTTATATTAAAAACCTATTTTTGTCTATTTTGTAAAACATACATGTAAGATAATCTATACAAATTATTTTTATTTTTTTCTTTGATGATAGTTATAATAGCCACTTTTAGAATTTTTTTCTGTTAGTTCTAAACACATGGTTATTTTAGGGTCGAAACTGTTGATTTTCCTTTCTCTTGAACCTATGCTATGTGTTCTTGGATTTTTGCATGTTAGTAATTTTGGCATTATATTATAGCTATTATAAAAGTTAAATTTTAGAGATTCTAAATTTCATCATTTTTCTCTAAGTGTTGTTTCTCTTGTTATAGTAGAACTTTTTATTTGTTTGTTTTGGTAGGCTTGAACTGCAAACCTTTTTTTACTTGGGCGGTAGCTCCTATATTATTTCATACATTTGTCATTACAAGAGTTGTCTTGAGTCTTTTCTGCACGTGTGGTTAAGGTATTAGTTGGGCATGTGAGAAGGTAAAGTTTTGAGAGCCCCCCCTTTGGCTCTTTCCCTTTTAAACATTTCCCCTTTCTTTTTAACAAATCCTGGTTTCCTTACTTCACTTTTACAACTCCTTACATAAAAAAAAAAAGACACCTTTTTTTCCATGTGTGTCCCTGTCACAACTGTGAGCACTGCTTGTACTGTCCTTCGATGTAGTCCAAAACCCACAGTGACAGTAATTTACTCTGCCTACCTACCCTTCTACAGGTAAGCAAAAACTCTGCTATAGAACCTGCCTACTTCTATTCACCCTCTGGTACCTTCAGATAGTTGCTTATTGTATTATATACGTGTTTTATAATTTTCTTCAGGGATTTGTTCACTCAATTTTTACTGTGAAAACTGGAATCAAAAATGTTATTCCCTTTTTGTTTAATGCAATATCCAAAATAAGACTAGGCTTTCATCTTATCTGAAGCTCTCAAGCAACTTGGTTTATAAGATATAAAACATCTCAAACTATGTTCTTGGCATTTTTCCTAATTTTCAAGAATTCACAGCATCTCTATTACACAAAACTTCCTGAAACCCTTTATGTCATGTTTTGTGAAGAACAGCCTCACATGAAAATTGTCCTAGAAAACCAGTTTTTCTACTATCTTTTACTTTTTACAGTAATTGCAAAATTCTGTTCTCTTTTCATTCCATTTACATTGTTCATTCATTAACAATCATTTAATGACCCGCAGCTATGTTCCAGTAATTGTTAAATTCCAAAACAAAAGAACTAACCAGGAAGATCCGAACCCTGAATGGTGTTCTTTGAAAGTAGTTTTGAAAACAAATGTGTAAGCAAATAAATTATAAAACACTTTTAAAATTGTTATTACACAAGTACCAAAAAAGCTAGGAAAGTGAAGGAAATTTTTACCTCTGTTTTAAGGTGGAAGGTAAAACTTTATAGAGGGCAAGGACATTTGAATTCGTTCTTGAAAAATGACAAGATGTTTTCCAAATAACAGCTGTGGCATAGAGCTTTCCAGACAGAAATAAGAGTAAATAGAGATAATCATTTTTCCACGTATCATCCCTATTTCTCTCTGTGGCTTTTTTTTAAGCCAAAGATGCAAACATTCATCATATTAAAGTACATATTTTAAAAATGTATATCTTTTTTTCAAAATAAATGTTTTCCTATGTGTTTGACATGTAAGGTACATGGAATGGATGTAGCATTGTGTCAAGATGCATGATGCTAAACTGATAAAACTTGTCCTCCATCGTCAACAGTGCAGTATAAAAAATCATTGAAGATCAAATCAAATAATGCCATGACAAAATTTATATATTAGAAAGATAGTAATAACTCCGGTTATAGCACAGAGAACAAATTTGGAAAGAGAAAATTGTAACAAAGCAGACCATCTAATGCTTCTGAAGAGTGATTATAAGGATCTGAACTGCCTCAATGATAACAGGTATTGAAATTTCAGATCACATTAGGAAAATATGGCAGATGGAATTGACTTGGCAGCTAATAGGAAATATGTGCATAGAAAATATTAACGAAATAAGACTCCAATATTTTATTTTTAGTAATTACATTTAAAAAAAGAAGACATTTTCAAGATGGAGGAATGAGTTTTATTTAGCCATTGTTGAGTTTGGCGTATATATTATAAATTATGACTTCTTATATCATTTAGGAAGAATATGTAGACAACAGAATAACCTGCTTTTTATTTTTTGTTTGTTTGTTTTGGTAATTTACCATTATTGTTTCTCCCTTGTCTCTCTCTTTCCTTAATTCTTTAAGTGTTTCTTAACCCCTGTTTGTTTTGGTTTGTTCCAACCCTAGCCCTAAACCCCCAAATTTATTGAGAAAACTTCCTAGCAATATAGACAAAATATATATTTATTAACACAATGTATGTTTATTAATTCATTTTCTTTTCTTGGATCACCAATTATTTTGTCACAAAATTCTACATAATTGGCACATGTTACAAACCTTTATTTTGGACTGCCTGCCAAAATGGCACCCACATGGGCTGGGTGAGGTGACTCAGGCCTGTAATCCCTCCCTATTGGGATGCCAAGGCAGGCAGATCACCTGAGGTCAGGAGTTCGAGACCAGCCTGACCAACATGATGAAGCCCCATCTCTACTAAAAGTACAAAAATAGCCAGGAGTGGTGGCACATGCTTGTAATCCCAGCTACTCAGGAGGCTGAAGCAAGAGAATCATTTGAACCCAGGAGGTGGAGGTTACAGTGATTCAAGATTGCACCACTGCACTCCAGTCTGGGTGACAAAGCAGGACTCTATTTCCCCCCACCAAAAAGTTACCCATGTTAACTTTGGTTCCATATACTATTCCATAGCCACAATTTTCATCTAATTTCATTATGTTCATCTCCCAGAAAACCTTACTCACTTTCAACTTGGAGCTTATTTGCTCCAGTATCAATGTGAGATCTTTTAACCTCTGCTTGAGATATGAGATAACTAAGACTCTGCATTTTAACAACTTGCCAAATGCAGGCCCAGAGCAGTTTTTCTGATGACCATATTAACTTGCTTTCCATCATAGCATGCTTTCTCTGCAGTCAAAAATTGTGTTATTCTTGGCATTTTATTATATATTTTCTTTGATACTGGATACTAATAATCATGAACATTCCCGAGTATGCAAAATGACAACCTAATCACAAAAAAATCAAATATAATCTTTTAAATCATTTTTATGATAGATTTTCAAAGCTGCCTAAGAAGAAAAATATCACCTGATTTGCTGTATATATGACCTACCTTTATACTTTCTCAAATCTCATGGCTAAAAAAAGAAAGTACAATAGATAGACCTTTCATCTAATTTTTAACTTGCGACGATGGCCTAAGCTTGTATTAAACATCAAATTCTATTAAAAACTATGAGAATGTTAAAAATAAAAACAAAGAAAAACAAAATCAAATTCCTCTGCTCCCTCTGCTATTTTAAAAATTCTGAATAGGAAAAAGATCTACATAGTAAAATAAATGTGATTCAATAAATAGCTTACATTACATTGTGAATTCCTGTATGCTTACATCAAGTTAATGCCCAGTAATTCAATTAAATGAACACAATTTAGAAGGAGAGATTTCCTTAATAATGTAGCAGTGCAGTTTCTGGGTAAAATATAAAACAGTATTTATGGTCATTTACTCAAACCTCTACTAACTTCAGTGGATATTACTTTATGAATTTTACAGTATGACACAAAAGCAAGCTCAATGAAGCAGCAATTTCTCTACCAGTTGAAGATAATAAAATACTTTACTAAGTAGTCATTTGTATTAAAGTTGCCCTTCATAAAGTACTGGTGCTGTATACTTTTACTATTTGCTTCCACTCTTATGGTATGCAAATATAATAATTATACCATTTTACTGAAGTGTTCAGCATGTTTCTACACCTTCTAAATTGGTGAAAATGAATTGTGATAGCATGCAGTATTAATATAAAATGCCAGGAAAATTGCCCACATAATATAACTCTCACATTATAAGATTTAAAAATGTCAGTTTAGCTCTTGCAAACCTCCTTTTAGTTGTGCACATAAGCAGAAACATGAGGCACTAAGTGTTATATATCTTTTGAAAATGGCCCATCTCTCTAGGGATCAGAATAGTAATACTGCTTGCAAAATAATATTTGCAGAATCAAAGAGAAGAATACTAATCTCAGTGAAATCTAAATGTATTGCTTTACTGCTATTGAAATTTAGGAAAAAGACAAGACTCTCTCTGTGAAGAATACAATGAGAAATTGACAATCTATCTGATGAGTAGGTCTATACATTTCCCTTTCAATTTTATAGAGTGTATTGAGATCTTAAAAAAAAATTGTATAGGTTTATTCCTGAGAAAATACAGAGTTGAGTCACATAATAATGCTTTTGACCAATTTTGAGGCAAAATTTAAAACGAGGTAGTATGGATCCTTAAGACTACCTATAAAATTATAAGCCATGGTGCTTCAAATGGCAGTATCTTCTAGCTGTATTCAATACAGAATTTTAATTTTTGAACAAGAATATATTTACTTGGAATGATTGCTTAACTTCTTTCTTCATGCCATGTTCTTCTTTACTTCTTATTCGAATTCTTATATTGTTGAATGAAAGAAACAAACGTGGCATCTTTTAGCTGTTTTCTCTACTGTAAATTATTGGGAAGACAAAGCAATTTACTGGTTTTGTTTCACTTTTTCCTATGACTAATTTTTTCCTGTAAGTAGCTGGAAGTAAGTAGCACCCACACTACATGATTGTTAAGACAGAATAAGTTAAACAAAGAGAAAGACAGGAGAAAAACTAAAATCAGTCTTTTCTGAAGCCAGATTCCTCTTTGTAGGTGTGATTACAGAGGCACTGTCAAATGGCAGCTCTGCAAAGTACTCTTGCTTATTAAACGATGGCACTGAGAAATCAGCATGAAAATCTTTGGTCTCCTACATAGAACTGACCTTATTTGTAATATCTCCATCCACCAAATAGGGATAACAAAACATATGAGAAACAAATATAAGAATTACTAATGAATATATTTAATACAAATAAAACATTCAGAAACCTAGAAATATCCAACAAATGATAGTTTCACTGGTATCAAAAAAGTTACTCACTGTATTTATTCTCTCCATTACATAAAAAATGTTAAAGTATTCTAAATACATGAATAAAAATACAAAGAAATGCCAAATATATGTAACTCTTATGAAACAAAACAAACTATATTTCTTTGCCTTACATTTTTATAGAATATCATATTTTTTCTTATTAAAACTCATAAGTAGATTTGAAAAAAAAAAAAGCAGCAGCAGCAGCAGAATCTTTAGTTCCAGAAGGACTTGAACTGAAATCCTGGCATTCTTATTCTAGACATTTGGGTAATCTTTCCAAACTAATTTTTTTTTTAAATTTCTCCATCTCTAAAGTGATATTTCAGGGTGGTTACTGAGAAAATACAGTAGTATATTCTGTCCTGTCGGGGATTTAGTAAGTATCTCCAGAAGTGGAAAAAATCTATTCTATTTTTCTCCATAGATATTAATATTAATAAAGAAGATAATACTGTCTTTCTTGGATACCATTCTTTCTTTGTGGTATGCTATTTCTCTGCTTTGAAGTTATTTATCCCTCTTTGATGACAGTTATCTACACTCCGGAGTCACTTCTTCAAGTGATTTCATCTACTATTACAGGTTAACAACCAACTGCATGTTGATTGCTCCCAAATTCAGATCTCTAGATTCTGAATACTCCTATGTACCTTATATTTTACCACAATTATACGCCCTCTCTTTCACTTACACTATTCATCAACTTTTCTCATAATGCTAGTCATTCCCCTAGTGATTCCCATTACCCTATAAACTTTTCTTTGGCACCACTAAAGTTCATGTTATCTTTTACCCTTGCATGTTTTCAGTCAATAGGTAGAGCCGATTTTACTTAAATCCTATTTAAGTAAATCCTATTTCCTCAAGCTGTTCCTATTTCTCGGCCTACTACATCAACTTGAATTTTCAGTATCTATTACCTGAAATTCTTTATTTGGCTGTCTTTTTGCATCTTTGCCTGCAAACTTCCACAAATACATACTTTGCACAGTTATCAGGCTGATCAAAATATCATGAAATGTGGCTGAAAAGCTCTTATTTTTTAAATTATGAAATGAATTTCTATCAAATATAAAAACAAAAAATTTTATACAAAGTATCATAATATACCTTTCCTATGACCATTAAAGTTTTCAATGACCTAATGTATACGTGCCTATCCATGTTCATCTTTATCACTCACTGTTTTGCAGTTATTTTAGCAATAGCAAACTGAATTCTTTTCTGTATGTTTTTGCTCATGTCCCCACTTCCTGAAATTATCTTTTAATCTTGCTTTACTTAATTTCTACTATATTCTGTGACTCGGATCAGACTAGCTAACACCTATCACATGCTTTGAAAAAAATGCCTGACACTATGTTAAAGGGAGAAAATTTTAAAAATTTATATATGACATCTTATCTTTTCATTAGGTACATTCATAGCTAAGCCATGCCTTAAGATAATACTAATACCAATTAGAAATAGTTTATTGAGGATTTTTATATATCTGAACCCATGTTCAGGATTTTATAGGTATAGCCATTAAACTCAAAACAGACTGTGGCAGACATATCACTATTATCCACTGGAGGCCATCCTTAATATGCCTCTCTGATAAAAGACATATATTTGTTCATTAGATTTCCTCAGAGGGTAAAATTAAGATGTACAGAGTTTAGGTTACTTGTAGGACATCATATAACTAAGTGGTGGATCTAGGAGTTCACCCCACATGTTTCTGACTTCCAACATTATACTTCATAACACTGTGGTGTAACTTCTCTCAATGAAATAACTACGTCTGTCTGTCTATCTAATCTATCTATTATCTATCTATCTATCTATCTATCTATCTATCTATCTATCTGTTTTTGTCCTGATGAGTATTTAAATGCTGGCTTGACATCTAAAACAAATTAGAGAGTAGACAACACTAAATAGTAACATTTTGGAAAACATACCTGGAGTAATTTACCCTCTCCCTACATTCAAATTTAAATACTCATGAAAACACAGAAAAACTTATGAGTTGTTTAAAGTAGAATGGAAACTAACTTAGTGGTCTATAATACGCCAAACATTCATAAGCTCAGTATGACTCTATTACCAACCATAGCACCCTCCTCTTTTACCCACCTACAATAAACAAAAGAAGTCAGCATTCTTCACGTCTAATTAACACATTTTCCCCATAGTACTCTGGAAAGTGAGGCATGGATGCATGATTCATGGAGGGTGAATTATTTTAGTCCTTTAAGGTGCTTTGTGGCTAGAAGGATGGAAAAAGGGGATACAAGCGCTATAAGTGGATCACTTAAAGAGATAATCTATCTCTGTGGGAAGCCTGTACAGAACGAGACACTCTCTAGCCCAAGGGCAATAACTGGCTTCTGGAGCAAGATGCTGGCTATTGAAGGTGACAAGGAACTGCTTATGGCTCCTCCTGACCAAGGCTGTTTCTGTACCTGAGTCCTTCAGGAGATAGGAAAGAAAACTAGCCAGGAATGTAAATGAAGCTGCTTTTAAATAACAATTCTATGAAAACAAAACAAAACAACAACAAAAAAACAAAAACAGAGATGGTTGCATTTACTTCCAAGACAATATATTTTATATCTACATTAAGCAGAATAGGGTTTGTGACTTAAGTTGTTATACAAAAATGACAGTTACATTTACTTTTGAAAATCTGTGTTTGTGATTATGAAACTTGAGTCTATCAAAAAGGAGAATATTTCCTGCCACCCTATCAGTTACTCCCTTCCTCAGTGGTTTAGGGGCTTCTGTGGGCATTTCAAGCCCTTGTCAATGTCCAATATTCCTCTCTTCCCAGGCGCATGGAACAGTGGCACTTTTCTGTTGCCTTGAAGTTGTAGCCATTAGACTGCACTGGCCAGTCAAATGTGAGTAGGTGATATGAATCACTTTCAGGAAACATTTAATTGCCAGACTGCAACTCTCCTGTGTTCTCTTCTCCAGCCCAAAGGCTGCCTTGAGCTTTTGAGGTCACAGGTTTTTACCATATCATTACGTAGCCTAACCCAAAAGAACCAAATGAACCAACCAAATGAACCAAATGAATGAATGAAAACTGCTTTCTTTCTAGCTGGAACTCCAACATGATCCCAAATTAGACAAAGCACTTTCTAAAGCTATTTATATACCATCATTTCCATAATTAAAACAGGTATAGGACAAACATGGGTAGATGGTAGAATTTGCTGTCATAGACATTAAGGGAACCGGAGAAAAGGCATTGAAAGACATTGTGATCAGTAAATGCTAAGTGTTGTGCCTTTTCACTCTCTAATTACATAAAGAGAGTAATTTACAGACTGCTTCACATTACCCAAAATATCTGTCCCGCAGTCAATTGAACATAAATTTTCAAGAATAAGTCCCTCCTCACATGAACCACAGCAGGAAATAAAAAGCAGTAAGAGGAATTAGACTAGCTGATTTGAGGACCAAAATACCATCCATTTAATATTAGAGAGTTCAACAACAAAAACATAATATACTTTATGTTTATACGAAGAACTGCATGTTTAGGATATTCAAGAAATAGGAAAAGCAGACAACAAAAAAGAAGGGGCAACTGAAAGAATTTCCAAGGAAGAATCTGACATAAAAAAGAATTAAATATGTTATTAATGCCCTAGGCACTGATAGATGTCCTAGAGATAGAGCTATGACTAGCAATACCAGATTTGTTTTTATTACATGAAAAATATATTGAGGAGGCTGTGGAATGTGGTGAATTATTACATCTAGAGGCAGAAGGAGGCAAAACAATGACATAAAAAGGAAAGCAAAACTTGAACCAGATACTTACAGACAATAACTACAAGAGATAAATAAAACTGATAGTACGAGGAAGAATGGGGAAGGATTGTGGTTGTTGGTGATTTAGAGTCAGAAGGCTGGGAAGGTCTCTCTAGAAGAAGAAAGTTAACTGAGATTCAAATGATATGAATAATCCAGTGTTTTGAGGTTTTGGTCTCTGAGGTGAGATCACGTTGGCAGCATTTGAGGTGTAGAAAGTATTCTAGTGAAACTGAAGTGTTCTGAGCCTGAGAAGAATTGTATGAAATGATGTAGGAGATGTGGGCTGGGCCTTTTTGTGACAGATGCTGGTAGTCACATGATGAGGACCTAGTTAGGCTTCATTTAGAAAATGCATCCGAATTATGAACTACTAGTCCAAATACATTTAAAATATTCTGGTGTATTTTGTAAAGTTAAATACTTCTCTTGTTAATTATGTCTGTTTAGATAGGTCTTGTTAATGAGACAAGAAACACCTGTGTTTGGCTTGCCATGAAGAATTATACTGGCTGTTTTGACCTCTGGAGGAAGGCTGAGCCCTTTGGCATCACATGTGTTTGCAGCTCATCAAGCTGGCTGGATATCCCACCTCTCCATGACCTATAGCTCTGTCTCTGAACCTGTGATTGCTGTGAATTGTGTCATCTGCACACAGTTCACTAACCAGTTATGTATAGAATGATTATGCTACATTTAGTAGTTTGTGTTTTATTCTGACAGTTGGAAAGCCACAAGAGAGTTTTAAGTTGGGGAGTAACAAATAAATCTATAATTTAATGGGACTACCATGCCTGCTTTGTGACAAATGGATCACTAGAAGGCAGAAATTGTAGTGGGGTGACCAGTTTGAAGGATGTTGAAATGACTGCAAATAAACAAGTTTCACAGGTTCTTCAAGAAAAAAAAAAAATAAGAAATAGCTGACAATTCTATGCCCAATCAAGTTGTCATTGAGATAAAGTTAACAGAATGTTTGTTAATATATAAAATGTTTAAATTAAATGTTAAATATATTAAATAAAATCTATTGTAAAAATAAAGCTCTATGTTAAAGCAAAAGGAATAATGGAAATGGAATGAGGGAAGAAAACATACCAAATAAATCAAGTAAAATATCAATAGTCAAGTTTTTCTCTTTTCAATTATTATTTCTAGAAGAACTAGTTTATGTATTATTTTTATACACTTAAAGCCTCTAGTTAAGAAATTGCTGCTCTAAGACTTGAGCCTCTGCCGGTGAATGCTACTGTAGCACATAAGGCTTAGGAAGTGGGCAGCATGCTTGGGAATACCATTATCTTAGAGACATTTGCAAAAATTCAAAACTAAACATGTGTAAGTTACTTCCAGTAAAAGTCATCATCTTATACCAAGGCACAAGGAGCTACCAAGTCTAAACCTTAACACAAAGAGAAACAGCAATAGAACTGGTGACTGCAGGGTTTCAGAAACCAACAAAACCAATCATATTATGATTCAAATACAGGTAAACTTGAGTCACTATCAGATGTTCAAGCATTGATGGTCATCATTCACCCAGATATACATTCTACTCAATCTAGTATTCCCAAGCACTTTTACGGTCCTCCACTGGGGTTGGCCACACTCTGGTAAAAAGAATCCCATTTTTAAAATTTCTTAGCCTTTTTATCTTTTTTTTTTTTTTTTTTTTTGCCTAAATCAGTTGTTCTCAACCCTGAATTCACATAATATTGAATCATTCTTTGATATTAAAAACAAACAAAAATAGCTAGGCATGGTGGTATACACCTGTGGTTCCAGCTACTTGGGAGGCTGAGGTGGGAGAATCACTTAAGCCTGGAAGGTAGCGGCTGAGCTGTAATTGCGACACTGCATTCCAGCCTGGGTGACAGAACAAGACCCTGGCTCAAAAAGCAAACAAAGCCTGTAATCCTAGCACTTTGGGAGGCCGAGGTGGGCGGATCACGAGGTCAGGAGATCGAGACCATCCTGGCTAACACCGTGAAACCCACCCCGCCCCCCCCCCCCCCCCCCACTAAAAATACAAAAAATTAGCCGCCGGGCGGGGTGGCGGGCGCCTGTAGTCCCAGCTACTCAGGAGGCTGAGGCAGGAGAATGGCGCGAAAACGGGAGGCGGAGCTTGCAGTGAGCCGAGATCACGCCACTGCACTCCAGCCTGGGTGACAGAGCGAGACTCCGTCTCAAAAAAAACAAAAAACAAACAAACAAAAATTTTAAAAAAACCCCAACCAACCAAACTAAAAACACAACACTCACAAAAAACAAGCAAGAAAACAAACAAATGAAAATCTACCTCTTCCCCATATGAAGATGGGTTTAAATCAGAAAACATACTTTAAAACAACACCTTTTTTTAAAATAGTTTTCTTCAGAAAACAAGCTTCCTCTGCGGCCTTCTTAAGGCTCTTCTCTTACACATCACATAAGTCAGAGACAAGGACTGACATGGCTCATTATCAATGCTTCCAGACATTACTCTTTTTCTTTAAATAAGCAAAAAAAAAAAAAAAAAAAAATTGGTTCCTTTAAGATATATATTGTCTTTCCATACCAGTGTGTCACACACTTTAATGCAAACCATGTGGAGTTTGTATTAAAATGCAGTGCAGACTATGATTCAGTAAGATTGGAATAGACAAGATTCTGCACTTCTAAAAACTCAGAGGGACTCCAGTGCTGCTGGTCCATGGAATACACCTAAAAAGCACAAGCCAATATCATCCTCTCTTTCTGTGAATCACCTCTTCGCCCTCCCATTCTTTTGCTCAATTTTAGCCCCTCGTTCACAGACTTTGTTTCTTCCCCATCTCCTTTTATCAATCCCAATGATATAAACATCTATATAGATGAAATAATCTCAACCTGAACATTTTTATATTAATAAACTAACATTCAATGATGTTTCCCTCTACTTCACCTTAACACTTGTACCTTATCAACAAGCAACAAGACTACATTTGATATGTCTATTTTAAATATCTGGTTTTCATCTTCCGTTCTGCTGCACCATCCTATGTCCCATATTCTTACAGTTCTCCTGATATTGTACATTCGTTGCCATCATTTCCTGAATTCATTAAGTCCCTGAGCATTTTGACTCTACTACTTTCTCAGAAGGGCCCTTCTTGTCATTCTTGGTGGGGAGCAGAGGCACATGAGAATCCTATTCTTTCTGGTATCTGCATGAGCAGTCAGCCCACTAACCACTGAGCAATTCGTTTCATGTGAATCTTGTCAGTGGCCAAGACACTTGTGCACATTGATCTTGACTGACCCAAAAGTGTATACACCAAGTAAGGGAACAGTCTTCTCTGTTTAGAGATGGGGATGAAACTTATACAGTTGAAAAAGGAGACAAAGGAAGAGAACAAATGGGGAACATTTGAGTCTCTATTTTCATTAAGATGGAATTAGGCATCAGATTATCTAAGTTTCCAGCCTTATTTCATCAAATCCTAATTCTGGTACTAGGCTAATTATTACTAAATTTTCATGTGGTGTGCTTTGCTAATCACTTCTTGTATTTTCATGAGTGTCTTATTGGAAATTTGTGAAAAAACATGTCAGTCCTATCAGGACATGATTTTAAGGTAGAAGCTAAAAAATAATTCAGAATATTTTGAGGGGAGTGAGTGATTAGAGAACATGTATAATGGAGAATGATCAGCTCTGGAGCATGTTTACTTTAGCAGTGAATGGCCTAATCTACAATTACTTGCATGTTTCTTAGAACATTTTCTTCTCTCTGTATTCTACTACTACGCAGTGATACATGTATAATAAATTGCCATAGTGATTTCGAATTTTAAAGCAATTCAGGTTAGGCTATAGTATCTCAAAGTCCCTAGGTAAAATTTAAAGCAGAACACAATTTACTTAGGTTATTTTCATTTTCTGCTTAGTCTCACCTTTACTTATTTCTTATTATTAGTCTTCCTGTTTGTTTCATATAGCTAATTTATTTTTGTTTGCAACCTGAAAAAAAAAAAGAACACTAAAACTAAATTTGGAAAAAAAGTCATAAAATTTCTTATATCATGCCTTATGCCTAATATATTTAAAATGACTTAAGAGAAAATAGCCACCTATGTCTTTTAGATAATTTGTAAAATAAGCTTTCATATGAGGTGTAATGGAAGAGGTCTCATATTGAATCTTGAATTGGGACAGATATTAAAATATCAGAATCCCAAAAAATTGTTTTAACAAGTAAAACATTAAATAAAGTACAGAATAACATATGCACAGAAATGAATATACTAAAAATGCAGGTTTTTCAAATGTAGTCCAGAATAACTTGGCCTTCACAATATAACAAAAAGGGGATTTGCCACACCAGAAGAAATCATTCATACATATCACCCCACTTGTTTTTTCCTAATAATAATGTTTATAATTCAGACAGGTCTTCAAAGACAGGGACCTAATTGGGCTTATGCACTGGACTGGTAGACATAATAAGGTGAAAGTTATGAAGAGAGTGTCAATGAGAAAATTTGATAGTCTTGAAACGTAACATATTAATTTGCAGTCTTATCTCAGCAAAACAAGTAACTATCTTATTTTTTGAAATTCGTACTGTTTATCATAGGAAAAAAAAGTGTGGTCCCATTAATGTTTAACATAGGAAATTATGTTAGTTTCAGTTTTCACACACCACTGAACTGTCTTTTGATTCCATAGTTTGAAATTATAAAATGTGGAATAATTAAACATTTATTGAAGTTATAAAAAGTGAGAAAAAATATAATTTTTGAGTCAAGTTTTCACAAACTAAAACTATTTTCTGTTTTACTCTTAAATCTGAGTAAATCATCTAAAATCTTTAAATATCAATTTTAGAAATAAAATGAAAATAATACCTTGTTTGAAAATTTAACAATGATTACGTGAGAAATAATGCAACAACATGTTGAGTTCAGTGCCTGGCATAGATATACATCTATCCATTTATTCAGTAATATTTGAACATAGATATTATGAGCATATATTAATATGAGGACACAATTAGTTATGATTTCTAAAAAAATAAATACAGATAAAAATGATTTTTATGAGTACTTGCAGCTATGCTATGTCTATTTAACTTAAATATAAAGTTCATATAAATAAAGGGAAACTTGAGCAACTGTAATTTTAAATTCCAAAGAGACTTCTTGACTAATTGCTACGTAAACATCCTTTCTTCGACTGGGGAAAAAGTGAATGTACGAACATTAAAAAAATTTGTTCACCCTAATGTTGTATCCTAATGCAAAGCTTGAGCTATTATTTTTCTAAAGAGATATTTAAAAATAAATTACAAAAGAGGAAGAATGAAAGCATAATGTATTCTGTAATACAATTATGTTTTACTTTGTGTTAAATTTATTTTTTGTTGCTTTTAATATACCTTATTAGAAAATAGAGGAAGTCACCTCACATTGCCATAAATGAGAAAAAGTTGTAATTAAATATAATTAATTGAATTAAGTTGCGTATATGGACAGAATATATAAGGACACTTCCCCTTCCACCAGGAAAGCAAAGAAATAAAAGGTCCTTTGAACAGAGCTTGACCTTCTAAGACAGTTTGTGATAGGAATTCACTGCTCAAACCTATGAAATAATTGCAATTGAGGAAGGAGACAATACAAGAGCAGAAGGTTGACAAACCAGAGTGGCTAATATATGTTTATTACTTAATGTTATGTCTTTTCAAAAGTGAAAGCAGCTTTGGTGAAAAACTTCCAATTGGAGGCTATTTCTTGGCTTTCTTAATCTTTCACCAGCTGACTTATAACACACACACACACACACACACACACACACACACACGCTAGTTTAGTCTGCCAAAGAGAAAAGTTTATCATATTTGGCCAAGAATTTCCCTAAATTCTGAAATGGTGAAAACATTCACTTTATCAGAAGGATGTTCATAATGTTAAATTAACATTTAAAGCAAGCCAGGCCTGTAATCCCAGCACTTTGGGAGGCCAAGGCGAGCAGATCCCTTGAGCTCAGGAGTTCAAGATCAGCCTGGGCATCATGGTGAAATCTCATCTCTACGAAACAGACAAAAATTGGCAGGGCTGGTGGCATGCACCTGTGGTCCCAGCTACTTGGGAAGCTGAGGTAGGCGGATCCCTTGAGCCTAGGAGTCCAGGCTGCAATCAGCCTAGATTATACCACTGTACTCCAGCCTCAGTTACAAAGTGAGACACTGTCTCAAAAATAAAAATATAAAGGAATAAATAAATGTAAAAAAAAACATTGAAAGCAGAAGGGACTTTGTAGACCTCCTACACATGGATACAAATAAGAATTTATCATTGAGCTTGATGTTCGCTTTGTCACATTGAGAAAATTTAAATATTATTTCCAGATGAATAAATTTGTTGCATTAAATGTCAATGGTACACTGAAGCGAGAATGTGATTTGAACTCAAGAGTCTTTAGAAATTTGTATCAAAAGATAATGTGCATGCTTAATTTTTATATGTAATTCACAAATTATAAAATATAATTTAATTTGTCAGAATAAAAAATGGAGTTTTGTACTTACATTTGAGGTTTTATAATTTTATTACAACTTAAACATCTCCATGTCTAATGAACAATATATGCATTACTTCTCCTGACTACATCAATCTGCATTAAATCATAGTGACAGTTGCATTAAATCATAGTGACTGTTACATTAACAGCTAAATGCAGATAGTTCTCTTCATTTAGGAACATGCTTATTAATCAGAATTACACAAATCTTGTACATCTCCAGAAACTAACACTGACCCAGAACTTAATTGTTCATCTAAATGCTCTGTGAAGTGTTTGAATAGGTGTAATTTATTTACTTAGAAATTACCAACACAGATGCTCTCCCCCATTACACACCTCTTTTGTATTCAACTATGATTTAATGGTTTCTTGTACAAAACTAGTCCAAGCCAATTAAAAAGCAAATAAATAGTCACAGTGGAGGGTAAATTGCCTTTTCTGCCTTCTTGAAGCATGTGTGCACCACTAAGATAAGATGTTGTCAATCTGTTAAAATCTCAGTGAATCCATCCTTCTTCACTGCTAGTAGCAGGAAAGCTTTAACACTTTGAACAACTAGGAAGGGTCATTTGTCTAAGTTGTGGCAAAGCCTAAGGGGCAGAAAGGCCATAGTATTTCCTGCAACACATTAATCTAGACTTTAAAATAATGGAAAGTGTTCCAAAAGTGTCACTGTTAAACACACTGTTGTTGGCTTAATTCAACTTCCTTTTTCCCTTCATTTATTCAAGATAAAATAATGCTGTACATTTTATTTACAAACATGAAGCAAAGCCAATGTCATTAGGATTGTTCAGTGTAGACAATTCATCTATAGAGTCTCAATGAAACCAGTTGCTAAGCCCCCTATCTCAAGTAACTTAATGCTGTCACTTCCTCATCAATTCCTTTGTCCCCCGCTGCCCATTTGTAGTTGCTTAGAATTTTGTATCTGTTGCCTAGAACAATAATGGGTATTATGATGAAGTTATCAATGACAGAAATTTTTAAGCACATTAATTATGCAGTTCTATTTCAATGTTACCAATGTTCTTTCGATAATATATGTCTATTGTTTCTATTTTGAATTGCATTTATTATAGACTAAAGCTGTTGTAATAAAGAATCCGACCAAAATTTTTGATGTTTGATGGCTTACAGCTGCTACATCTCACTCCTCCTTGCTCTCCTACTCCCTCACATCTATAAAAAGTGGATAAGAAAGTCTGTGTGCTTCCTACTTTGGCACAGGTCAGAAGCTCAAACCATGTAAACCCCTTCCCCTCCTGGCCCCACCTCCTAACAATAAGGATCCAAAGACAATCTCCCTTCCCTTGCTTTTAGGCCAATTTAGGAGGCCTGCCTTCCTCTCTTCAGAAAAGCCCCATTATGTGAGTAACAAAACTTTTTGTGCACTCTTGGGGTATGTGTGGCTTTATCAGTCTCTACATCTGAACCAAATTGTGGGTAGGAATCTAGCCTGCATCTTCTGGTTGTATACAATGGTTTTATAATTTACGTATGCATATGAAGTACCTGGTAAGATTATAAAGCACAGATTCCTAAACCTTCTGCAAGTTTGTGAATTGGACACTCTAGTGAGACACCAACAAGTCAGGGTTTTGTTTCTTTTTGTTGTTTGTTTTTTACAGATTTGGGGCATCAACATTTTACCTTTTATACCCATTTCTTGGATAAACTTATTAACTCTTTCATTTAAAGTCTTGCTTTACCTTGTGCATTATTCTCCCACTCTTCTTTAAGGCTTAAATCTTTGTATCTTCAATGACAATAAGACTTTAGCACACGAATGTGCTCAATTTTACTTCTATCTCAGAACTAATCAAGTAAAACTTGAGAAATATCAGCAACAATAATAAATAGAAATGTCATCATGGTTTCTTATGTCAATGCTAACTCTAAATTTGACAAATTTCTGGTTTCTAGCTTGATTTAGAGATGGATCCTAAATAGGCTGCTTGAATTTTCCATCACGTCTAATTCTTTGTTGCATGTAGTTTTTAAGTGCCAGTTAATAGGCAAGCACCTGCCTGACCACATCAGCAACACCAGAGGCAGAAGGCATTATTAAAACACAGATTTTTGGGCCCACTCCACAGATAAGTTGGTGTAGGGTCCACAAAAAACGATTTTTAAAGAAGCACCCCTTCAGGATTCTTATGCAGTCAGCTAAGTATAGGAATACTAGTTAGTAATGAATGTGTTCTGGAGCCTCAAAATATTTTAGAGCAGGAAGCTTCCACTTATTGTGCCAAGTTTTCTCTCCAACTCTTGCAGCCCAGCATGTCAACTGATGAAAAAGTGCTGGCGTTCCAAAAAGCCTGGGGGATGGTGCTCAGAAAGCCCCTGCTAGGAGCTAGATTGGATTATCTCAACTCATACCTCTCAGCTAACAGGTGGCACCCTGCTGAAAGCTGTTGACCTGAGGCTCTTTTGGATTGTGGTAAGAGTGTGAATTGTGATCCATCACTCTGGAGAACCCTGATCAGAGGCTATTAGCAATGCACCTGGTCTTGGCAATTGATAGAAAAAGGAACACTGTGCCAGGGGAAGCTTGCGACAATGAAAACTGTCTCAAAATTCTTCTTTATATCAGCAATCCTAACTCTAGAATCATCAAAATATAACTAGGTTTTATTGTGTGTGAAAATGTGATAATTCCAATCAACACAGTTGTACTACTTAAATCCTTCAGTTAGAAGAAAAATACTAAAAAAATACTAAATAAACGAACAGATTTTTATGAATTTTACACTGTAATTTCCCTTACACCTAGTAGGGAAGAATGTTCGAATTTCTAGAAATAATGTATGTATTTATCTACATATAAAAATAAAATTAAGACTTTACATAACACCCACCTTTAATCAACGTAACATTTTCTGACATTTATGCATTTTCAGAAAAGAAACAACTAGCCTGCAAAGCAATTGTTAAATTTTAAATGTAGGCCTCCAAAATACAATAAACAAACTACAGAAAACAGAAGCCTATCAACACAGTAAACATTTGCAATGGTTTTAATATAACCATAATTATAAACTGAAGAACAGAAATATATTAATGGAAAAACAATTTACTGTAGCTGTGTTATTGTCCTGAAACAGGAAGCCTATGTATCTAATAATAAGGTGGAATTGCATCATGTGTAAATATATAAAATGAGACTTTTTCAGGCAGGCATTGAACACATGTTTACTCAGACTTTTAATGAGGTGTGTGAGAGAATAGCAGTAGTCCCTTCAGTATCCATTTCTTCATTTTCTTAGGCATATCATCTCCCAAATGAAGAGCCAGGGTGATGGGCTAAGACCTCATATATTAAATATGTACAGAAAAAAAATGTGTGTGCAACTTTCCTCTCACTGTTTGTGCAGAACTTTCTCTATTTTATCTTCCTATAAATTGCTTGTACAATACTTTATTTTACCTTCCTATAAGCAAAAACACAGACATATCAGACATCTAGTTTTAATCAATCAAATAATAATAATAACTTACATGATGAAAGATCCAAAAATGGAAGCAATTGTCTTTCTGAATGACTTTTTGGTAAGTAAATCTGGTCTTCCAGTAAGAACTTCCCATGGTCAAACTATTAAGAGATGAATAAATATTTATCTTACCCAAATCATTACATTTTTGGGTCTAATTTTTACAGCAGCTTAACCTTTACCATATCCGATCAAGGTAGGAAAAAGAAAAATATTCAAAGTTATATTTATAGAGTAATCTAAAATAAATATCAACAGAAAGGAGAAGTGAGAGATTGAGAAGCAAAACCAAGGATACCCATTGTCACTACACCTATTCAATATAGTATTGAAAGTCCTAGCTAGAACAATCAGGCAAGTGAAGTTAATAAAAGGCATCACAATAAGAAAAGAACTTGAACTATCTTTCTTCAATGACAATACGATTTTATACCTAGATAACACTAAAAGACTCTGCCAAAAAGCTCCTAGAACTGATAGACAACTTCAGTAAAGTTTCACAGTACAAAATCAGCGTACAAAAATCAGTAGCATTTCCATACACAAATAAAGTTTAAGCTGAGTCAAATCAAGAATGCAATTCTATTTACATTAGCTGAAAAGAATAAAATAAGCAGGAATACAGCTAACCAAGGAGGAGAAAGAGCTGTTCAAGGAGAACTACAAAATACTCCTGAGAGATTACACAAATAAATGGAGAAACATCCCATGGTCATGGATCAAAAGAATCAATATTACTAAGATGGCTGAACTGCCCAAAGCAATGTACAGATTCAGCATTATTTCTACCATACTAACAACTTGATTTTTCACAGAATTAGAAGAAACTATTCTGAAATTCATATGGAACAATAGAAGAGCCTGAATGGCCCAAGCAATCCTAAGCAAAAAGAACAATGCTGGAAATTTCACATTACCCAACCTCAGACTATGCTACAAGGCTGCAGTAAAAAAAACAGCATGGAACTGGTACAATAGACACATAGACCAATGGAACAGAATACAGAGATCAGATTAAGTCATACAGCTACAACCATTTCATCTTTGACAAATTTTACAGAAATAATCAATGAGGAGAAGACTCCATATTCAATAAATGGTGGGTGCTGAGATAACTGGCTATCCATATGCGGAAGAGTGAAGTTGGACCCCCTATCTATCACCATATACAAATATCAATTCAAGATGGATTAAATAAAGACTTAAATGTAAGACCTCAAACTATAAATATCCTAGAAAGAAACCTAGGAAATATCCTTTTCAATATTGGTCTTGGCAAAGTATTTATGGCTAAATCCTATAAAGCAACTGCAACAACAACAAAAATTGACAAGTGAAACCTAGTTAAACTAAGGAGGTCCTACACAACAAGAGAAATTCTCAATAGAATAAATAGACAACCTACAGAATGGGGAAAATATTTGCAAACTATGCATTTAATGAAGGTCCAGAATCTATAAGAAATTTGAAGAAAACAAAAGGCAAAAATCAAATAACCCCATTAAAAAATGGTCAAAGGACATGAACAGACACTTCTCAAAACAAGACAGACTAGTAGCCAACAAACATAAAAAAATGCTCATAATCACTAGTCATCAGAGAAACGAATATCAAAACCACAATGAGATACCATCTCACACCAGTCGGAATAGCTATAATCAGAAAGTGATAAAATAACAGGTTACCTCTGAGGCTGCAGAGGAAATAAAACACTTATACATAGTTGGTGGTAATGTAAATAAGTCACTGGAGGGGCAGTTTGAAGATTCCTCAAAGAACTAAGAATTGAACTAACATTTGACCCAGCAGTCCCAATACTGGATATACACTCAACAGAAAATAAATCATTCTGCCAAAAAGACACATGCACCTGTATGTTCTTTGTAGTGTTATTCACAATATTAAAGCCATGAAATTAACCCAGGGTATATCAACAGTGTACTGGAAAAAGAAAATATGGTAAATATACATCATAGAATCTTATATAGCCATAAAAAGAAAAAAAAATCATTTCATTTGCAGCAACATGGATGTAGCTGGAAGCCATTATACTAACTGAAGTAATGAAGAAACAGAAAACCAAATACCACATGTTCTCACTTATAAGTGGGAGTTAAACATTAAGTATACATAGAGATAAAAATAGGAAAAAATAGACACTGGAGCCTAGTAGAGGAGGGAAAGGGAGGAGGGCAAGGGCTGAAAAACTACCTCTTGAGTACTATGCTCAGTACCTTGCTGACAGATTCATTCAAACTCCAAACCTTAGCATTATGCAATATACTTATGTAATAAATCTGCACATGTACTCTCTGATTCTAAAATAAAAGTTTTAAATAAGTTACATTCATGAAATAAAATTAGGAATAAATATTAGCTTGCCCTTCCCATACATATTTGAAATGTTTAATAACAACGGGAAAATAGTTTTTGAAGTTGTAAGACAATTGACTGCAATTAAGAAATCACAACAGGGAATACTATGCAGTCATAGAAAAGATCATGTCCTTTGTAGGGACTTGGATGGCACAGGAGGCCACTATCCTTAGCAAAGTAACACAGGAACAGAAAACCAAATACTGCATATTGTCACTTATAAGTGGGAGCTAAATAATGAGAACAGATGGACTTCTAGAAGGGATCAACACACTGGGGGGCCTATCAGAGGGTAGAGGGTAGGAGGAGTGAGAGGATCAGGAAAATGACTATTTGGTACTAAGCTTAATACCTAGGTGATGAAATAGTCTGTACAACAAACCCCTATGACACAAGCTTACCTATGGAACAAACGGCACATGAACCCTGGAGCTAAAGTTAAAAAAAAAAAAAAAAGAAAACAATACATGCCCATAAAGACTGAAAAAAAATAATTAATAAGTTGTTTTTAAAAACAGTTTTAAAATATGCTAAAAAAACTGTTTATTGTAAGAGGTAAAAATGCAATTAACTAACTCAATAAGAAAGAAAAAATACATTGACAGAAATAAACTATTTGGGACATAAATGATGAAAGACAAATTTATTGCTTAAGTTTTTATAAATTATATATACATATAAACTTTATAAAAAATATATATTTGGAGTACAACATGTTTTGGCATATATATACCCAGTAAATGATTAATACTGTCAAGCTAATTAATATATTAATCACCTCTCTTAGTTATCTTTTTGTGTGTGTGTGATGAGAAGTTAGTTTTATTGGAGAACAAAGTGGTAATTTCCCTTGAGCTTAGATAAGTCAACAAAACTATAAAGTAAGTAAGGGGGAAAGCCAGAAACAACAGAATATACATTCTTCTTATTGCCACATGGCACATACTCTAAAATTAACCACATAATCAGATATAAAACAATCATCAGCAAATGCAGAAGAACTGAAATCATACCAAAGACAATCTCAGACCACAGCACAATAAAAAATGAAAGTCAAGATTTTAAAAAAATCACTCAAAACTGTGCAATTACATGAAAATTAAACAATATGCTCCTGAATGAGTTTTGAGTAAATAATGAAATTAAGGCAGAAATCACGAAGTTCTTTGAAGCTAATGAGAACAAAGATACAACATATCAGAATCTCTGCTACATAGCTAAGAGGTAGTGAGGGAAATTTATAGCACTAAGTGCTGACATCAAAATATTAGATCTCAAAGTAACTACCTAACATCACAACTGAAGAATTAGAGAAGCAAGAGCAAACCAACCCCAAAGCTAGCAAAATACAAGAAATAACCAAAATCAGAACTGAACTGAAGGAAATGGAGTCATAAAACAACATTCAAAAGATCAACAAATCCAGGAGTTGGTTTCTTGAAAAAATTAATATGATAGGCTGCTAGTAGACTAATAAAGAAGAAAAGAGAAGGTCCAAATAAACACACTTAAAAATGACAAAGGAGTTGTTACCACTGACCCCACAGAAATAAAAATAACTGTCAGAAACGACCATGAACACCTCTATGCACACAAACTGGAAAACTTAGAAGAGAGGGATAAATTCCTGGACACACACACTACCCCAAGACTGAAGTAGGAAGGAGTGGATTCCCTGAACAGACCAATAACAAGCTCTGAAATTGAATCAATAATAAATGCCCTGTCAACCAAAAAGATTCCAGTGCCAGATGGATTTACAGCCAAATTCTACCATATGTATAAGGAAGAGCTGATTCCTACTGAAACTATTCAAAATATTGAGGAGGAGGAATTCCTTCCTAACTCATTCTAAGAGGCCAGCATCATTCTGATACCAAAACCCGGCAGAGGCACAACAACAAAGAACACTTTAGGACAATATCCTTGATGAACATTGATGCAAAACCCCTCAACAAAATACTTGCAAATCAAATCCAGCAGCATATCAAAAAGATAATCCATCATAATCAAGTAGGCTTCATCTCTGGGATGCAAAGTTGGTTCAACATATGTAAATCAATGAATGTGATTAATCATATACACAAAAATAAAAGCAAACCCCATGTGATTATCTCAATAAATGCATAAAAGGCTTTCAATAAAATTCAAAATCTCTTCATGTTAAAAACTCTCAACAAACTAGGTATTGAAGGAACATACCTCAAAATAATGAGTCATCTATGACAAACCCACAGCCAGCATCATACTAAATGGACAAAAGCTGTAAGCATTCCCCATGAAAACCAGCACAAGACAAGGATGCCATCTCTTACCGCTTCTATTAACAACATAGTATTGGAAGTCCTAGCTAGGTTAATCAGACAAGAGAAATAAATAAAGGGCATTCACATAGAAAGAATGAAATTCAAACTATCATTGTTAGCAGTCAACATAATTCCATATCTAGATAACCCCATAGTCTCAGCCCAAAAGTTCCATCAGCTAATAAACAACCTCAGTGAAGTTTTAGGATAAAAAAACAATGTACAAAAATCACTAGCATTCTTATACACCAAGAACAGCCAAGCTGAGAGGCAAATCATGAATGCAATCTCATTCACAATTGCAACAAAAAGAATAAAAGACCTAGGAGTATAGCTAATCAGGGAAGTGAAAGATGTCTATAATGAGAATTACAAAACACTGCTTAAAGAAATCAGAGATGAAACAAATGGGAAAACATTTCATTCTTATTGGTAGGAAGAATCAATATCATTAAAATGGCCATCCTGCTTCAAGCAATTTACAGATTCAACGCTATTTGTATAAAACTACCAATGACATTCTTCACAGAACTAGAAGAAAAGTAGTTTACAATTCATTTGAAACAACAACAAAAAAAGTGCCCACATAACCAAGGCAATCTTAGGCAAAAACAAAAACAAAAAAAGCAAACAACAACAACAAAAAACACCAAACAAGCAAACAACAACAAAAAAACAAAGCTAGAGGTATCATGTTACCCAGTTTCAAACTATACTACAGGGCAACAGTAAATAAAACATTATGGTACTAGTACAGAAACAGACACATAGCCCAATGGAAAAGAGTAGGGAGCTCATCAGAAATAAGGCTGAACACCTACAACCACCTGATGTTCTACAAAGCTGACAAGCAGTGTGAAAAGGACTCCCTATTCAATAATTGTGCTGGGATAACTAGCTAGCTATATGCAAAATATTGAAACTGGACTCCTTCCTTACACCACATACAAAAATAAACACACTATGGATTAAAGACTTAAATGTAAAACCTAAAACTAAAAGCCCTGGAAGACAACATAGGCAATAACATTCTGGACACAGAAACAGGCAAACCTTTCATGATGAAGACCCAAAAGCAATTGCAACAAAAGCAAAAAGAGACAAATGGGATCTAATTAAACATAAGAGCTTTTGCACAGCAAAAGAAACTATCAACAGGGTAAACAGACAGCCTACAGAATGGGAGAAAATATTTGCAAACTGCAACTGACAAAAGTCTAATATCTAGCATCTATAAGGAACTTAAACAAATTTACAAGGAAAAAAAGCACCCCACTAAAATGGTTGGAAAAGTTTGAATACACTTTTCAAAAGAAGGCATACATGCAGCCAACAGGCATATAAAAAAATCTTAATATAACTGACCATTAGAGAAATGCAAATCAAAACCACAATGAGATACCACAATATTACACCAGTTAGGATGGCTATTATGAAAAAGTCAAAAAACAACAGGTGTTGGCAAAAATTGTGGAGAAAAGGAAATACTTATACGATGTTGGTGGAAGTGTAAATTAGTTTAATCATTGTGGAAAGCAGTGTGGTGATTTCTCAAACAGCTAGAAACAGAATTATCATTTGACCCAGCAATTTCAAAGGAACATAAATCATACTACCATAAAGATACATGCATGCAAATATTAATTGCAGCTCTATTCATAATAGCAAGGACATAGAATCAACCTACATGCCTATTAATGACAGATTGGATAAAGAAAATGTGGTAAATATATACCATAAAATACCAGACAGCCATAAAAAAAGAATGAGATCATGTCCTTTGCAGGGACACGGATACAGCTGGAGGCCATCATCCTTAGCAAACTAGCGCAGGAACAGAAAACCAAATACCACATGTTCTCACTTCTAAGGGGAAGCTAAATGATGAGAACTCTTGGCCACAAAGAGGAAGACGGAAACAACAGACGCTACAGCCTCCTTGAGGGCGGGGTGTGGGACGGGGAGAGGATCAGAAAAAGTAACTATTGGGTACTAGGCTCAGTACCTGGGTGACAATCTGTAAAACAAACCTCTATGACATGAGTTTACCTATATAACAAACCTGTATGTGTGCCCCTGAATCTAAAATGAAAAGAGAGGGAAAGATCAATTTATCATTAAAACTGAGATACATTTTAGGAATGGCAAATTACATTGTGGGGCCAGAGTACCCCATACATATCATAATATTTTGGGTCAGGGGTTATATAAGAATAATGGACAAGATCTCGGGATACTCTTGCAACTGTCCAGACCTAGAAAAAATGGGAAGTTGTTGAGAAAATCTGTGATCATATGAGTGAGTGATAGGAGATTTGTAAGTTTGGAAACTGATATATATATATTTTTTCAGATTAGAGATGATTTAGGTTGGAACTCTTGCAGTGGCTATAGAGGTTGAATGGTGAGTGATGACACACTTCAGTAATTTAGACTCATAATGTCTATTGATATCTTATTTTGGAAAATTGATTTGATTCCTAGGGAAATAATAGAGAAAATCTATTTCAACTATGGGTGAGATGCTTTAGGTTATTTTGTTTGCAACGGTTGGAAGAGTAAAATAAATCCCATCACCTTTTTAATTCTTAGACTATTTAGTCAGTTACATTCCCTATGTTATCCTCAACCAAAAAGTTAACTTTTCCAAAGACAAATTCATTTTATGAAGTTGTGTTACTTTTTATTGAAAAAAAAATTAATGTCACTGAATTTTTTTTTCATTCTACCTCTTATTTAATATACAAAAACTTGTTAGTAGTTGATATAGAAGACCTGTAGTTTAAATGTTGTATTATTCCTGATGGATGATTATGAATATAGGACTTGACTATATTTCAAGTTTATAGTTTATAAAGAATGTAGTTTCAGTGGATTTAAAATAGATATAAATATAGATTAAAAAATTACTTATAGATGGTTTAGCATGAAAGTTTCCTGCTAAACACTTACAAGTCTGTTAAATATCACTTCAGTTAACAGTGAAATAGTGAATCTCATTCATTTTTTTTTTAAATCTAAAATCAGATTCCATCTGTCCAATTTGGTATTTTGGCACTGACTGTTATTTGTGATTTCGTTTGATATGGTTCATCTGGAATTTTAGTAGTGACCATTCATTGTGATTTGATTTGATTATACATAGCTCTCTGTGATGCTTACTGGAACTCAGCTTTATAAATGCAAATTGTCCTGTATGTCTCACTCTAAAATTGGATTTAACTATTTGGAAATTGTGGGCCAAGAGAAGCTTCATGAACTTCTTTTAAAAATTCTGTAAAACATGGTATATAGCAAATCTATTTTTGAATCTTTTACATGTAAATTTAATGGAAACATTAACTTTCATGGCAGAAATAAATATGTATATATGATTCTAAATGATTCATTCATCAATATCAGAATTAAATAATAAAGACAAATAAAAAAATTCCTGTCAATGTGGCCTTCTCCTTGAATTATAAGTCAAATGTATTCCATACAGTACATTGAAGAATTTGTACCTATGTTACCACAAAAGTTTGATCCGTAGCATATTCTTCATGAATAAAAGAAGTAAGCCATAGAGGGATATGTGTAAATTGGATACATATAAAAGTATTAGGCAATATAAATTAATAGTAAAATATGATCAAATTTGAATAAACTTTCTTGAAAATAACAAATTTTCAAGCCGGAATAAGTAAGTTATATTTTATAATTTCCAAGGTCATTATAGTACAAATCATATTACGATCACTTTTTTATAGTTAGAATTATTTCTAATAGGAATATCTGAGCTACTTCGAGAAAACTAGCAAGATCTACCCTGAAAACACTTCAGATATGTGATATTTTTCAACATGTAATAATATTTATAATACATATGTCAGATCTTAGGCGATAGACTATTTACTAACATAACAATTAAAAACAAATTACAAACTGAATTTCTAACATAAATAATGAAGAGTAAATATCCTATGCACTCACACATATATTATCAAAACAGTATGTTACTGGACAAAAAATATCACAAAATTATAATTTTTCTTCCTTTTTCGAGACAGGATCTCATACTATCAACCAGGCTGGAGTGCAGTGGCATGGTCTCAGCTTACTGCAACCTCTGCCTCTGGTGCTCAGGAGATCCTCCCACCTCAGTGTCTTAAGTAAGTGGGACCACTTGTGCACACCACCACACCTGGCTAATTTTTGTATTTTTTGTAGAGATGAGGTTTTGTCATGTTGGCTAGCCTGGTGTCAAAGTCCTGGGCTGAAGCAATCTGCCCACCTCGGCCTTCCAAAGTGCTGGGATTACAGGTGTGAGCCACTGCACCCAGCCAATTTATTTCTTTTTTAATTCAACAAACTTTCATATTGAGTACTAAATGTATGCAACACATTGTGCAGATATTCGAGATACACAGATGAACACAATCAAATGACTTCTGACCTCTAACCTTATAGAAGAGTCCAGATAAGAAAGTAAACACCCAGCAAATAATCACCCCAATGTATAAGTAAATAAAACTGACAAAAATAAAAAAGGATAGATATATGGTTCCAGGAAACCCCAATAGAGAAATTCACTCTAGTTTCTCTGAGGAAGTAAAGATTTAGTTACGAAACAGCATTATAAAGCAATTAGCAGGATCAGAGAATAAGCAGTGCGGAAAGACCATTCCAATCAGAAACAGCCAAATGTTAAAATGCCCTCAGGAGTTTGGCATCGTGAAGAAATGAGACCATCTGAGGTCAGGTTGAGAGGTAAGACTGTACCCAGTCTGTGGGCCATGATAAAGACCGACCACTTGATATTAAGGCAATAGAAAAGCACCGGAGACTTTTAAGCCAGAGATGGAATGGAGAATCAGGGAGAAGACCAGATTTGTAGTTTGGAAAATTTTGACTTCAGTGTACAAAAAGAAGTATCTGAGGAAAAGAGAGGTCTGGGGAAAGCAGGAAGCCACTAGATTAGCTCATGTGAGTGATAATGGCTGCTGGATATAAGGAGATGGAAAGAAAGGCAGAGAAGTAGGTAGAATCAATAAATATTTAAGAGGTTAAAATATATAGGATTAGTACTGGAATGGGTGGCATTTGTGTATTGAAAGAGAGGAAGGAATACAAGAGATATTTAAGAGGAACAAGTTTACAAAACTAAACCATATGTTTGGTTATAAATATGTTGAATCTCAATTATATTTATGATATTTACTTGGAAAACATAAGTAAACATTTACATACTAAGGTATGGGCTACAGTGAGATAAAATTTTGTGTTTATTACATATTGGTGGTAATATCACACCTTAGGCAGAAAAGAGATTGCTAGAGATTATAATGCCTAAATAAAAAAAGAACAAAAAATTAAGAAATCTTTAAATGTAATGTTTTGTACAAAAAGATGAACCACTGAAAAAGACTGAGAAGGACGTTTTTAAAATATCACCCGAGGCCTAGGACAGTACCGATATCAGTGAAAGATTTCAATGAAAGAAACTTTTTCAGGGAGAGGATTTGAGTCCTATTGAGGAAAAAATTAATTACTTAAATTAGGGAAAATAGTTAATATCATTAGTAATCACAGAAATGCAAATTGAACTATTAAGATATAACTGCAAATTAGCAACAGTTAAATGATAATATAGAATGTGACTATAAAATGAGTATCACAATCTTCACATGTCTGCTTCTTACTTTTTTTGGAAGCCCAGTATTACTTTAAAATGTATCATGTAATCTACTACCAGCGATATTTGGAACACAGTAGTAAAAATAAGAATTATTAAAATATATTAAGAGGGTATATTTGGTTCCACGCTAAAATGGAAAAATGCATTTCTTCCTATTATTTCTGCTAATAATGGCTAACAATCCTGGACATTATTTGTAAAACAAACAGAAAACTGAAAGTTGGAGGGAAGAAGCAAGACTAGCTAGTAATCCTAGGATCCGAGAAATAACATATTGGTGAGCACACTGGGTTTTCTTTATACTTTATATATCCCAGATCATAAGTGCTTAGAAAAATACCTTGAATTACCAACAAGAGTTCAGATAAAAATAGCACCCCCAAATGCCTGCTTTAACCAAACAAAAGCAATGTAGCAAGACAGAAAATGTTAAAATAACTGACCTGCTCTAGCCAAACATCATGAAAAATTACATTCATGAGGCCAACAAGCATATGAAAAATGTCCAACATCACTAATCATTAGAGAAGTGCAAATCAAAACCACAATGAGATACCATTTCACACCAGTCAGAATAGCTATTGAAAAGTCCAAAAATAACAGACTCTGCCAAAGTTGTGGAGAAAAGTGAATGCTTATGCACTGCTAGTGGGAATGTAAACAAGTTCAGCCATTGTGGAAAGCATTCTGGAGATTTCTCAAAGAACTTAAAACAGAATTACCATTTAACCCAGAAATCCCATCACTGAGTATATACCCAAATGGAATATAAATTATTTTACCATAAAGACTCATGCACACATATGTTCATCGCAGCACTATTCACAATAGTAAAGGCAAGGAATCAACCTAGATGCCCATCAATGGTAGACTAGATAAAGAAAATGTGGTACATATACTCCATGGAATACTATGCAGCCATAAAAAAGAATGAGATCACATCCTTTGAAACAACATGGATGGAACTGGAGGCCATTATCCTAAGCAAACTAATACAGGAACAGAAAACCAAACACCATCTGTTATTGCTTGTAAGTGGAATCTAAACAGTGAGTACCTATAGACACAATGAAGGGAACAACAGACACCAGGAGCCTATTTGAGGGTGAGGGGAAGGAAGAGGGTAACAATCAAAAACCTACTCATGGGGTAGTATGATTATTACCTGGGTGAAAAAATAATTTGTATACCAAACCTCCACAGCATGCAATTTATTTCTATAACAAACCTGCCCATGTACCCCTGAACCTAAAATAAACATTTAAACAAATACAGACCCGCTCCCACCCTCATCATCAAATGTTGAGTGGGAAACTAGACTTCTACCCATGGCCATTGGAAATGATGCACTCCTCCCGTTCTTAGCCAGAGAGGTGTCAGCAGAGGCCCAGTGAAAAGCCCAATATCCCACTTTCACTGCTAGTAGGAATGTAAACTAGTTTGGCCATTGTGGAAAGCATTCTGGAGGTTTCTCAAATAACTTAAAACAGAAGTGACAAGGTATGTCAAAAGATGCCATTTGGGGAATCTGGACCTTGACCCCTACATGGAGCTACTGACTCAGGACTCACTTCCCCCACCAGCAGTGTCAGAGGATGCCAGCTAAAAAGATGATTTTTAAAAATATCCAGAATCTCATAATACTATATCTAAAATGTCCAGGATAGAAAACTTATGTTTTCCAAGTAAATATCACCACGAAAGCAATTAATAAATGACAATACCAAAATGTGACAGATTTTGTAATGATCTGAAAAGAATTTTCAAGTTGTCATTATAAAAATCCTTCAATGAGCAATTATAAAGGTGTTTGAAAAAATAAAAAATTAGAAAGTCTCAGCAAAGAAATATAAGATATTAAGAAGAATGAAATGCAATTTTAGAAATAAAAATATAAGTAAAATGTATTTTTCTATTTTCAAGTTCACAGGAGAATGGAAAAGGCAGAGGAAAGAATTGGTGAACTTGAAAATAGAAAAATAAAATTTGTTAAAATGAATAATAGAAAATAAACTGAAAAAAAATCATGAACTGAACTTCAGGGACCTGTGGGACTATAACAACAGTTTATAAGATGTAACTTCATGTCATCAGAGTCCCAGAGGAAAGGAGAAACTTGAGGGAGAAGTTTAAAAAGTATTTAAGGAAATAATGGCAGAAAATGTAATTAAACTAAAGAGCTTCTGCACAGCAAAAGAAACTACCATCAGAGTGAACAGGCAACCTACAAAATGGGAGAAAATTTTCGCAACCTACTCATCTGACAAAGGGCTAATATCCAGAATCTACAATGAACTCAAACAAATTTACAAGAAAAAAACAAACAACCCCATCAAAAAGTGGGCAAAGGATATGAACAGACACATCTCAAAAGAAGACATTTATGCAGCCAAAAGACACATGAAAAAACGCTCATCATCACTGGCCATCAGAGAAATGCAAATCAAAACCACAATGAGATACCATCTCACACCAGTTAGAATGGCAATCATTAAAAAGTCAGGAAACAACAGGTGCTGGAGAGGATGTGGAGAAATAGGAACACTTTTACACTGTTGGTGGGACTGTAAACTAGTTCAACCATTGTGGAAGTCAGTGTGGCGATTCCTCAGGGACCTAGAACTAGAAATACCATTTGACCCAGCCATCCCATTACTGGGTATAGACCCAAAGGACTATAAATCATGCTGCTATAAAGACACATGCACATGTATGTTTATTGCAGCACTATTCACGATAGCAAAGACTTGGAACCAACCCAAATGTCCAACAAGGATAGACTGGATTAAGAAAATGTGGCACATATACACCATGGAATACTATGAAGCCACAAAAAATGATGAGTTCATGTCCTTTGTAGGAACATGGATGAAGCTGGAAATCATCATTCTCAGTAAACTATCACAAGGACAAAAAACCAAACACCGCATGTTCTCACTCATAGGTGGGAATTGAACAATGAGAACACATGGACACAGGAAGGGGAACATCACATTCTGGGGACTGTTGTGGGGTGGCGGGAGCGGGGAGGGATAGCATTAGGAGATATACCTAATGTTAAATGACGAGTTAATGGGTGCAGCACACCAGCGTGGCACATGTATATATATGTAACTAACCTGCACATTGTGCACATGTACCCAAAAACTTAAAGTATAATAATAAAAAAAAACAAAATTTCTAAATTTGGCAAAAGATATTAACAACTACAGATTCATGAATCTGAGTGTACCCTAAGTGTATAATTCTAAATAAATCCAAACACACATCTATTCAAACTGAAGTCAGTGAGTCAGTCTGTCTGTCTGTCTGTCTATCTATCTATCTATCTATCTATCTAGAAAGGAATGAATACAAACATGTTAACTATATGAGTAAAACAATTTAATTGACAGCATATTTCTCATCAGAAGTTTGGGGGGCAAGAGTGAAGTGGCACAAAATTTTCAAGGGTTGAAACATTTTCTTTACCCCAAATTCTATGGTCAGCAATCCTATCTTTCAGAAATGAAGACATTTGTAGGTGAAGAAAAACACTGAGAATTTGTTATAAGCAGATCTACTCTAAGAAAATTTTTGAGGAAGTTTGGTAAACAGAAAGAAATGATAAAAGAATGAACCTTGGAACCCCAAGAAGAAAGACAGTACAATATGCAGAGCAAACATGTGTAACTCCAGTACGCTATCATTAACTACAGTCCTCATGTTGTACATTATTAGATCTTTCGACTTGTTCATTGTACATATTTGCTACTACCATCTAAGATGATGGGTAAGTTAATTTGTTCACTATAGTAATTATTTTATAGTATGTACGTATTTTATAACGTATCGTACCCCTCAAATATACACAGGAACAGTTTTCAAAACAATCTAATATATTTTATTTCTCTTTAGTTTGAAGCAAAAGCTTAAAATTATCTAATGGGAATCCCAGTGTACAAAAAGGAAATGGTCAAGACAATTATATTATAATCAGGGGAAATCAAGAGACTTAAAAAGAAGTTACAGTTTCAACACTTCACTCAAACTGGTAAAATACATCAGTAGATCTTTGTTGTGATGAAGTAGTTCTGTACTTGACTCAGGTGGTGGTTACAGGAAACACGATAAATGGAATAGAAATACAAAACACACACACTCACACACACACAGAGTTCCAATACTAATTTCTTGATTTCGTAATAGTAGTATAGCAGATGTAACTACTGGGAAAAGCTGGTTAAGGGCTACATAGAATCACTGAGTAATATCTTTGCAACTTCCTGTTACTCTATAGTTATTCCAAATTTTTTAAAAAAACTAATAAAGGACATTAGTTATAGGGAGCTCAGGCATAGCTGAAGGTCCTACAAAGTGGAGGCCAAGGAGACATACTGAATATTTCAGAATGTTGCCAAGCTTTATGGTATTTTTCCTGACTTCTCATCTAAAACTATGGAGGCTAGAAGATAGTGGAGTATTTTAAGTGTCAAAACACTTTAAAAATGAAGCATATTGATTCTGAGTTCTGAAACTGCCCAAAATATCTTTTATGAATGAAGCAAATTAAGACATTTTCAGATAAAAGAAACTAGCAGAATCAATGTAACTACTTTTGAAATATATGTGACACCTTCTTCCAACATTTAACATACACCTGTCCAGAAATCCATTTCTACATATTTATCCAGGAGGGGAAAAATGTATGTTTATGAAAAAGACTCATATATAAATGCTCATGATAAACTTGCTAATAACAGACCAAAACAGTACTAGTGTCCACAAACCCGAGAATGAATCATATGCTGATATACTCATGCAATGGAATACTATGTGGGAGTAAAACTTTATGACTTATTAGGACATAAAACAACATGGATATTCCTTAAAAGCATTATACAGACTGAAAGATTTTTTTTTTGTACCACAGGATATAGTATATTACTGAATTTATGTAAAATTCTATACCAAACAAATCTAATTTGTGGTGGAAAAGAGCTTCAAAACAGTGGTCATCAATGGGATATAAAGGGCATTAAAATGTAAAGAGGCCAGAAAAAAACTCCTGTGATATCTGTAAGTATATAGATTTATTATCACCAATAATATTCAAGTTGAAAAAATAAAATTATTCGATTTAGATAACAAAAATATTATTTTGGGAAATTAAAACACACTGTTGGGATTTGTATATAAAACATTTAGCACAATGGAATTAAAACAAGATAAAATGATGAAAATGTCAAATTGAGATGTAATTTAAGGATTCTATCATTTTCTCAACTTACGGTTTTGTTATCCTCCAAGACATAGCTTCTCTCCACATTGTCTCACTTGTCGTCTCCATTAGATATATTTCCTCTGTGCTGCAACTGCATCCTATGGATTCATCTACCACAGTATTTCCTTTTTACATATGTCTCTGTTACTCCTCGAGACCAGAGAACGTGGCTCATTTATCTTTATTCTTATTGCTATCATCTGGCACAGAATCTGCCTATAGCAAGTAGTCATTAAAGGATCAGCAAAGTAATTCACAACTACCAATAATTAAGTAGAAAATTCTTTTCTTCCTTTTTTTTCCTATTATTGTACAACAGTGAGTTCCTCAGTATTGGGTTAAATGAAGTTCACAAATGAAAATGTCCATATTGCCCAGTTAATACAAATTATTGAAATGGGTTGACACAAATAACTTCTGAATAAGTAGGAAGTTGTGTCTTATCTAAGGGAAATCACACTCCTCTCAATGCCTGCTAAACTTTTGTCATGGAGGAATATAACCTGAGCACTTCAGAGCTTCAGATTTTCAAGAGAAGAGACATATTTCAGCTTTTTTATAATATCAGCTCAAACTTCACATCTTGGCTAAATATCTGTGTCACATATATTACAATTCTATTCTAGATTCTGATCTGAGATACACCACTTTGTGATCTATGCTACGTAATTTGTTAGTCTCAAGTAAAGAGTACGGAAAAAGAAACTATGTTAGAAGGTATTCTTATTGTGAATTCAGTAAGCTCACTTGAGCAATATTTCTTTAGACTTTTTATTCAACTTAGAAACTTGAAGGATGTGGTTATATTACCTTTGAATGGAAAAATTTAAAGAGAGAAAACGAATTTGGTTAAACTAGTGATCAGTTGTAAATATCTAATATCTGGGTTCTTGATCCAAATAATTTCACAGCATTCACAGGAAATATTTGTGCTTAAAAACTTAATACAAATTGCAAAGCAAACTTTTATAAAAAACTCTTACTTTTTTCTCTGTCTCCATGATCATAATTCATTGATTTAAAATTGAACAGTATATGTTCTATATTAGAATAAATTTTTTTAAAAAGGGATTAATTCACTGTATCTACTCATAATCACAGAAGAACTGAGTTATTTTACCCATTAGTTTACTTACTTTTTTTTTTTTTTGAGATGGAGTCTCTGTCACCCAGGCTGGATGGAGTGCAGTGGTGCCATTTTAGCTCACTGCAACCTCCGCCTCCCAGGTTCAAGCGATTCTCCTGCCTCAGCCTCCCAAGTAAAGTAGTTGGGATTATAGGCATGCCCCACCTCACCTGGCTTGTTTTTTGTATTTTTAGTAGAGACGGGGTTTCACCATGTTGGCCAGGCTAGTCTCAAACTCCTGACCTCATGTGATCCACCCATCTTGGCCTCCCAAAGTGCTGGGATTACAGGCGTGAGCCACAGAGCCCATTTACTCACCTTTTGAAACACACACACACCATTCTTCACCTTAATAACTACCTTTTTTTTTTATTACACAGAAAACAAAAATAATATCCCATTGGAAAATTGTTCACAGATTTTATTCACTTAATATCTAGTCCACTACTACTACCAATTTATTTGATATTAATATTTAAAAAACATAAAATCGAAGAATATTATGAATTTTTTTCAACATATATTCAGTTACTATTTTTTCTTTATGCCACTGTTGTATGATAATAATTATATATAGGTATTTTCCCTCACATTTTATGTAAACTTACTAGTGGAGTTATACATTAAAACTTTACAGATAGTTAAGTTTATTGAAGCCCTGTATCTTTAGGTATTTGTGTCTAAAAGACATATAGATGGTTACAATGGAAGACGCATTATCGTATTTTAGTCCAGGTCTGTCAGACTATGTAAGAGGAAAAAAAAAAAAAGGATGTGGAGGAAAGAAATGCCTAATTAATATAAGTGACAATTCAGGGATTGGATGATGCTTAAAGAGAGATTTCATAATCAATACATAATGGCAATGTCATCAAACTGCTAGAAATTAAAATCTGACAAATTTGACAACTCCCAGGAATCTTTGCACCACTGGTATTTATTCAGTAATACACAGTTTGATCCTAAGATATTCATCATTGCTTCCTCGTTCTTGCCAAAATTTTCAAATTTATATAATAGGAGTTTTTCTCTGCAGGAAAAAAGACCTCTGATTTTATAATGTATTTCAGAAGAATATTAGTGATTTATAATCAACACAACTGGAATATATCCATTCCATATAGGAATATATTACTGAATTCTAATATGACTAGGTTTAAAAAACGTTTTTACATTTCGGATACTCTATTCCATTAAGTATAATTTAATTTATATTTACTCTTTATATTTCTATATGTTTATATCCTAGAATTATACTTTAAATTCAACTTTTCTCTGAATTCAGAATTTATTTCAGGTATCAATAGGAGGAAAGTTTTGACTACTTTTATGGGCAGTTTCCTTATTTTTAAGAGTATATTTAAAGTAAATATAGCACTATTTTGTTGAGTTAAGCATATAACATAAAGTAACACTTGAAAAAAAATACTTTCTGATATTTATTTAAAAGATAATGATCTCTAAGCAACGTTTAGCTTATTTGTAAGAAAACATTTTTCCCCCAAGGCCAAAGTTCAAAATCACCCCATTAGGAAAGAAAACAACTGACATAAACAATAGCAAAAACAAAAATAATAATGATCCATTGAATACTAATTCTCTTACACTTAGAAAGAATTCCTAATTCTTAGGGCATTTCAAAAGGAAAAATGAGAAAGAAGTGAGAACAGGATGAGAATAAATCATGGAAATATTCTCATCATGGTTTCCTGTTCTTCCTCAAAATTAAAAAAATCAATATTAATTTTTCTATGCACCAGGGATGATGCTAAATTCTTTAAATACATTTTCTTCAAGTAATCCTTGCTTTCTTCAAGTGGTGGTTGCTACATAATTACAATTGAAATCTCTTTAATTATTATCCTAGTGTTTTATTTTTGCATGTATTTGGTTATTTTGTCAGAAAACTATTGGTTTCTTTTACAAAATCAAATTTGCTTCAGGCAGACCTGTCAAATTTTACATTTTCTTCCTTTTTTCTTATTCAGACAATCAAGAGATTTGTCTCAAGGGTAAGTCTAAAGGAAACAGGTTCTGAAAATACTTATTCTTTTTACCATTTGAAGAGTTCCATTTATCAGTTTAATTTTTATTAATTCCCTAATATGAATGATTCAAAAACGTTGTCAAAGTAAGTATATGGGTGTCTTTTTTCTGTGTTCTACAATGGTGACATCATTTAACGCTACATTATTTCATGTGACTCATTGTCATTGTGTCCTGTAAGCTTTGGAATAGTGCATTCTACTTTTTGTTGCTTTGTATATATTTGTACTTTTTGTATGGATTTCTTCTTTGCTCTAAAAATTACCTAACAGTATGATTTTGGTTTTTAAGCTGCATTTATATTTTTGGTAAAAATTGATTATTAATTTCTACTTTTATTAGATATGAGTAAAGATGGTGACATGAGCATATCTAATTATTTTAATCTATAAATAATTTACTCTGTAGCCAAGCACATGACAAATATTTGTAAATACTCTCCAAACACCAAATATATGTTCTCCATTTGAGGGATACATGATTAAATATGCACACACATGTCATCTCTGTATAAATATTAACATAAAATACATAATGGAACATATTTTTTATATTTATCATTTCACCAGAATATTTAGTTTATAAGAGGGATATTAGAATTTTCGATGAAAATATTGCTTATCAAGTTAGCTTTGCATTGCTAAAACTTCAGTATTTCTTCCAGGCAGTTATTTGCAAGATACAAGTTCACTATTATTATATATTTCCCTTACATTTTTCTTATGATTACATAATGTCTCATGTCATATATTTAGGCCCTTTAATTCTAAATCTAATCATATCTTGATATTAATGTTGTCACTCCTTCTTGGCCCATTATTTTAAACTTTTCTTATACTTTAATAAATTTGTCCCTTCTAAATAGAACATAGATAGGTTTTGCTTCTAAACAAAATACATGATTACCTGTTATATTAGTCTGTTCTCATGCTGCTCTGAAGAAATACCCAAGACTGGGTAATTTATAAAGAAAAGTAGTTTAATTGACCCACAGTTCTGCATGACTGGGGATGCCTCAGGAATCTTACAAGCATGGTGGAAGGGGAAACAAAAACGGCCTTCCTTACAAGGTGGCAGGACAGAGAAGTGTCAGAAGGGGAAATGGTATATGCTTAGAAAACTATCAGATCTCCTGAGAACTCACTCACTATCATGAGGACATCATGGGGAAAACTACCCCTATGAGCCAATCACTTCCCACCAGGTTCCTCCCGTGACACATGGGGATTACGGGAACCACAATTCAAGATGAGATTCAGGTGAGCGCATAGGCAAACCATGTCAATTCCACCCCTAGCCCATCCCAAATCTCATGTTCTCACATTTCAAAACAAAAACATGCATTCTCAACAGTCCTCAAAGGCTTAACTGATTCCAGCATGAACTCTAAAGTCCAAGTCCAAAGTCTCATCTGAGACAAGGCAAGACCCTTCTGCCTATAAGCCTGTAAAATCAAATGCAAGTTAGTTAATTCCTTGGTACAATGGGGGTACAGGCATTGTGTAAACACACTTATTCCAAATGGGAGAAACTAGCCAAAACAAAGGGGCTACAGGCCCCATGCAATTCTGAAATCCAATAGAACAGACATTAAACCTTAAAGTTCCAAAATGATCTCCTTTGACTCCATGTCTCACATCCAGGGCATACTGATGCAAGAGATAGGTTCCCATGGCCTTGGGCAGCTCTACTTCTGTGGCTTTGCAGGGTACCGTGCCCCTCCTGGCTGCTTTCATGAGTTGGCATTTAGTGTCTGCAGTTTTTCTGGGTACATGGTGTAAGCCTTTAGTGTATCTACTGTTCTGGGGGCTGGAGGACAGCAGACATCTTCTGACAGCTCCAGTAGGCAGTGCTCTAGTATGCACTCTGGGTGGGGACTCTGAACCCACATTTCCCTTCTGCACTGTTCTAGCAGAGGTTCTCCATGAGGTCTCCACTCCTGCAGCAAACTTCAGCCTGGACATCCAGGCATTTCCATACACCCTCTGAAACCTAGGCAGAGGTTCCCAAACCTTGCTTGACTTCTGTGTACCCACAGACTCAAAGCCACATGGAAGCCACCAAAGCTTGGGGCTTTCACCCTCTGAAGTAATGGCCCAAGCTGTACCTTGGCCCCTTTTAGCCATGGTTGGAGATGAAGCTGCTGGGATGCAAGGAACCATGTCCTGAGGCTGCACGGAGTGGGGAGCCCTGGGCCCAGCCCAGGAAACATTTTTCCCACTTAGGCCTTCAGGCATGTAATGGGAAGGGCTGCTGTAAAGGTCTCTTACATGCCCTGGAGACATTTTCCCCATTATCCTGGTGATTAACGTTCTGTTCTGTTTTACATATGCAAATTTCTGTAGTAGGCTTGAATTTCTCCTCAGAAAATGGGTTTTTCTTTTCAATTGCATCATCAGGCTGCAAATTTTCTAAATTTTTAGGCTCTGCTTCCTCTTGAGCACTTTGCCACTTAGAAATTTCTTCCACCAGATATCCTAAATCATGTCTTCCCAAGTTCAAAGTTCCACAGATCTCTAGGGCAGGGGCAAAATGTCACCAAAATGATTTGCTAAGGCATAGCAAGAGTTACCTTTGCTCCAGCTCCTAAGAACTCATCTCCATCTGAGACCACCTCAGACTGGACTTCATTGTCCAAATCACTATTAGTATTTTGGTCAAAACCATTCAACATGTCTCTAGGAAGTTCCAAACTTTTCCACATGTTTCTATCTTCTTCTGAGCCCTCCAAACTGTTCCAAACTCTACCTGTTACAAAGCTGCTTCCTAAGAACTCAACTCCATCTGAGACCACCTCTGGCTGGACTTCATTGTCTAAATCACTACTAGCATTTTGATCAAAACCATTCAACATGTCTCTAGGAAGTTCCAAACTTTTCCACATGTTTCTGTCTTCTTCTGAGCCCTCCAAACTATTCCAAACTCTACCTGTTACAAAGCTGCTTCCACATTTTTGGGTATTTCTATAGCAGTGCCCCATTACCTCAGTACCTATTTATTGCATTAGTTTGTTCTCACACTGCTATGAAGAAATACCTGAAAGACTGGGTAATTTATAAAGAAAAGAGGTTTAATTGACTCACAGTTACACATGGCTGGGGAGGCTCAGGAAACTTACAATCATGGAAGAAGCAAAAGCAAAATGTCCTTCTTCCCAAAGCAGCAGGAGAGAGAAGTGCCAGCAGGGGAAATGCCAGATGTTTACAAAACCATCAGATCTCAGGAGATCTCACTATCATGAGAACAGCATGGGGGAACCGCCAACATGATCCAGTCACTTCCCACTGGGTCCTTCCCATGACACATGGGGATTATGGGAACTACAATTCAAGATAAGATTTGGGTGGGAGCACAGCCAAGCCATATCACCTGTCATTATGGGGGGAAATAGTGTGAACACTTTTATCTGATATTATTTCTTTTTATATTATTTTATATTTACTCTTTGTTTTACTTTTTTTCCCCTTTTTTCTTTTTCTTATTTCAGGAAGATTTATCAAGGTGTAGATTTTCTGGTTAATTTAGGAGTTTTAATACTCTTTTCAATTTTATATAAAAGCACATATTTCTGATCCTTTATATGAAGATGACTTATTTTCTACCAAGATATCTATGCCCAATTACATCCACACTAATAAGATGGATATTTTAAAATAAATCACTCCCCTACATGTAGGTTTTGTGGTTTTGTTATACTAACCCCAGAATACCAGTATATTTATTTTCTATTATGTCTTTCCTTAGTCAAGATTTCTTTTCCTTCACTTACATTACTCATTTTCAAATAGTCTGTCATTACAGGAGAATCTATTTCTCATCATGTTTCCTTTGTTCTTCATCTGCCGTATATTGATTTGTAGACTTTTTCTTATTTTTATCATTTTTAATATCACTCTCTAGAGCATTTTGTTCTTTCTAATAGGTTAGTAACTAATAGGTTACTAATGGATTGTTTTTCCTCATATTCTTTACATAAATTTTAAAAAATTTGGATTTTTAGCTCCCAAATTTATTGTTTAATAATGTTTAATACTTATTTATTATTACCAATTCTATCTATTTGCTCCCTTGGGTATTTTGGTGTTCCTCTTTGTTTAGCTAAATGCTAAATTAATTTATTTTCACTTTTTCTTATTTAATAAATCATATGATCAGGGCTCTGAACTTTTTCCTAAGTCAAACTTTGGCAGTATTCACATCTAATCTTCAAAATGTTTCTTGAGTTTACAATATTTGATAGAATCTGTTGCTGATTCATTATGGAAAAACATAGAATATTATGTATTTTTTAGTATGACATTTTTGACAATGATTATATAAAATAAGTTTATGACCTATTTACTCAATTTGATACTAAAAAAATATGGAAAACATTTGTAGAACATCAAAATCACATGCAGACATTCTGAAAAATGCTCCAAGCATCAGAAAAAGTAATGACTGTGTAATTGTATTGAAAACTCTGAGGCAGAGATTAACATGCAGGAGGTTATTAGAGAGTGCTCTTAGGGTCTTCATCTGTAGAGGATAGGGAAGGAGAGATAATTGGGCAGAGGGACAATTTCAGTTCTGGTATAATCCGAAGAAAGTTTTTAACTCAACCTGTAGGAAGCTTTGAAGCTAGAATGGCTATTTAAGATTGTCAAGATTTGGGGAACTAAGTGACTCATTGGATTCAGGCTGCCTCAGAAAATAAATGTGATACTGCTCTGACTAGGTGATTCTTGAAGAAAATTGCATGCAGAAAGCTGTCTAACAGCATTCCTTCTAGTAACTAGAAGAATAAGTATAAGCCCTCAGTCCATCACAAATAGTAATAGTTTGATTAGATAGTAATGTTCTATAGCATGTTTCATTCTAACGTGCTATTTTGTTTTAAATATACAAACACATATATATGCATTTAATTGTACTTTGTTTACATTTAAAGAGATTAGCTATGTATTTTCAGTCAACATATAATACATAATATTTTTCTTATTTAAAATATTTGGACATAGTCTCTTAATAATTAGATTATAGGAAGTCTAATTTTTCAGGAAAATATTTCCAGTGTTAAATTTGTTATTTAACTTATATTACTGGTTCAGATATTTAGAATTTTCCTCCCACTATTTTATTGATATTCTATAATTTTGTTTTGATTTAATTTTTAACCTAAATGACATTTGTAAAATATGTTTTTATTAAAGAGATCAATGTTAGTGAAAATTACTTAATAATTAAATTATATGATACTTTTATTACTAATAGCAAATTACTTGCAAAAGGCCACGAACCAGCATAATATTTCCTAATGTTGTTCTTCATGGTTGCACCCATTGCCTCATGTTACCATCATTGTCATAGATCTCTCCAAGGTCTAGGACAAAGAAAATGATTGTGTTGCTAAGAAATAAAATTGGGTTTGCATTCTGTTAGATAATTATGCTGGCCTATGTTCTTCTAGGCAGGAACTGTTTCATTTCTCTCCATACTTTACGCACCTAGTGTTATGAGAGGAATTTTGTCCACCACCCTGAAGATCCCAGTGTTGAAGCTCTAACCCCTAGTACCTCAAAATGTGACTTTATTTGGAAATAGGACTTTAAAGAGGTGATTACATTAAAGTGAGACCACAACAGTTGGCCCTAATACAATTGGTCTTTATAAGAAGAGGAACTTTCTACAAATACAGACCAGGGCACATGCACACAAGGGCAATCAGGTAAAGAGCCAGAAAGAGGGTGACCATCTGCAATCCAAGCAGAGACTTAAGAAAAAAAGAAACCTGCCATCTTTGATCTCAGACTGCCAGCCTCCAGAACTGTGAAAAATAAATCTTTGCTATTTAAGCCATTAGTTTGTGGTATTTTGTTATAGCAACCCTAGCAAACTAAGGCAGCTAGTATAGTAAAGAGCATACTTAGGTCATTTTGAGTACTTTACTTCCGCTTTAATAGTTCAGCCATGAAATAAAATATATAAATATATGAATCATAGATAAAACAATGTAAAATAAAAAATGATAATTTTAATATTATTCATTAAAATATAAATAAATATTTTCATGGCTTTAGATTTTATGTAACATACACCCTGGTGCTGCTCTAGCAATTAATTAACAATATGACTTCATATTGTTAATTAATTTCATGCCAATAATACACAAGAGCACAGACGGCAACACTTGTATTAGACCAAAAAAAAAAAAAAAAGTCAAAAACTGCAACTTGCCTCCCGTGTTCATGTCCTTGTGTAATCTCTACCTTGAATATTGACAGGACCTGTTACTGGCTTTTAACTAATGAGAATATCTGATTGTCTGTACATTATTATGCTACATAAGATTGTAACATCCATCTCGCGAGATTAAGCTCTTCTCTGCTGGCATTGAAAATGCAAGCTACCATATTATAAGCCACCATATGGGAAGGCCATGCAGCAGGAGCTGAGGGTGGCCATGTTCAGTTGACAGCATTCAGGAGCTTTCACCTCAAAGGATCTCACAGTTCCAGTCAATATTTTTATGAAAGGAAGAGCCTAAACAAAGGACTCAATTGATCTGTACCGGACTTCTTACCCACAGAAATTCAGAGATCATAAATGTATGTGTGTGTGTGTGTGTGTGTGTGTGTGTGTGTGTGTGTGTGTGTGTTAACCACTAAATGCGTGGTAATATTTTTGTGCAGCAATAGATAAATATTATGCCTATCTTCAAACATTATATGGCATGTTTTGCTAAATATTTTAGCTGGGTACTTATTTTTCACCATATCTACACGAAGGCTAATTTTCTTCTCTATTCTAGAGAAAATTTTCTTATAAACGTTATGCTCAGTGCTGCCACGTTCTTTATCAATAGTATCATTATGATTTCTAATCAGCCTTCTGTATTCTCTTGTTAACTGCATACTGACAAGTGACAAGGGTGATCATCAGTGATATTTTGGTATAAAATCTAATAAACAGATTGAAAAGCATCTCTCTGGATTTCTTTAAGCAGAATATAGTCATGTAAAAATTCTTTAGACTGTTAATGTAATCACATCTTTAGGCATGATTTGTTGCACTCTCTGGCTTTAAAATATCATTGTTAAGTAGATAAGACTATTATGGCCTTCTCTTCACAAGTGACATTTATATTATTAATAGATACATTATTATCATCTGATATCATTCAAAGTGCCTCCATTTATTTTGCAATTAGCTAATAATTGTCTAACGATAGTTCTATTAATACTAACTACATGTTATGCCACTCAGCTGGTGTCCATCATAGATTGCCTTTGGATTCACCTATTCATTTGTAGGTCTTAAATCCTTCACAATATTTTAAGCTCTCGGAAAACAGGGCTCAAGTCTTTCGAACCTCACAGTGCCAACTCCTACCACATATAAGTAGATATTTTACTTACATGATCATGTGATTCGATAATTCATTACCTTCAAGAATCTTGAAGCATTTAAGGAAATAGAAAATTCACGTAGGTACAGGTGAAAGGAAGAATAAACTGCCTTAAAATGGACAAAAGTAGAAAAAATTTCAAAAGAAAGGAGCAAAGAAAAGGTGGAAGGAAGAAAAGAAAGGAGTGAGAAATGAAAAAAGGATGATATACTGAAAAATAGAAAATGTAATAAGACAATGTATTTTAATAGTTTTATACAATGAAATGCTTGGTGTATTAAAATTAATGCTAAAGTAGATTAACTGTGAAGAAACTGCTTTACTGGATAATTACTATGACAGATCTGATATAAAGTAATTTTATAATTATATGTTTAATAATTTTAAAGATCACACTCTGTTATTTGATAATTATTAATATATCTCTTCTAAACTGTAATGGTTATATGAGCAAAGAGGAAGTGAGAAGAGCAGGAGAACTTTTAATACTTAGGATAATCTTTGAGTAGTCCCTTCACTAAGTACATTTAATTACCTCCATTAAGCATACCCACTGCTTGATTACTAGAGCAGATTATTTTTTCCAACTGAAATATTAAAAAAATGGACATGAGTCTCAGATTTTCAGTCAGGATATATAATTATACTAATAGGAAGGGTAAAGGTGATTTATTTTCATATTTAAATTAGACAAGCCACTCAACCAAAATTAATAGTTAATAAGGAATTCAACCAGGTCACATTATCAAAAAGTACAATATTAGTTTTTTATATTATTTCAAAACAGGAAAAATTAAAATGCCATAAGTTAATTGACAAATGGGTTTAGAAAGCAAAATAAGCTCATATAATACATCTTGAAATGTGGACAATGGAGCACAGGCATGCTACATTTCCCAAGTATTTAAGTTATTACACATAAGCAAATGCACTCAGGAATTTTACATCATTTTGAATCTTCAGAATTACAGAAAGGTAGCATGCCTTTGTAGAGAAAGGTGGTTTTTATTTCAGGTAACATTCTATCAGCATTACCACTGACAGGTTAGTATTGCCTGCACTTTATCTAGATTAATCCTTAACATAACTCTTTCATCAAAGCTACTACCCTGACATGTAGGTGACTGATTCTAATGGAATTAGATGAAAAGAAGACAAAGAAAGGGCTGTCGTGCTCACACCAAGAGCTTTGCCACCCAACATGTACCATTATTTCCTTTAAAGCTTTCAAATTTGACTTTGAACAGGTTTCACCAAATACAACACTGAAGCAATTGCTATTACTGATCATGCCAGAGGGATTAGTAGAATTTTCTCCTGAATTATTTCTTTCCAAAGGGGGAGCTTGTAGATTAAATGAGTCTTGGAAACGTTTGCTGAAATGTATAGATTCATTTTATGACTAGCTTTCCAGTCACTGTCTTGTGGGTTATTAACCCTATAAAATGAATATTTTGATTAACTGTCCTCATTTTTAAAACATTTGACATGAATTGTTCTTGGAAATTTTAGTGACAGCACTCAATATGATTTCCTCAGTTATTTATTCAACAGAAAGTTGTCTATTATGTAAAAAGCATTGCAGTGTAGATAAAAATTAAGCAAGTCAAAGCATTGACTAAGTAATTACATTGTGTTTGGAGAAATGTTAGCAGTTTGACTCTGCTAAAGCTTTGGCTGAATATGTCCAAAGGCAGGAAATGCCACTAGAAAGTTTCCAGATTATAAAGATCCTTGTATAACATGCCAAGGCATTTAATAAACAGTGAGAATACCTTTATATATTTTTAACAGAAGAGTAACAAGGAAGATCTGTATTTTAGAGAATCAGCCAAGCTTCAGTCTGTAGATTTTAATTGCTTTAACTTTTAACTTCTTTTCAAAGAGAATTAACACAAGCTAAGTTGGTGGCAGCAGCAATGGTGAAGGGAGGAAGGAGAGATAATAGAAATAGTCAAGAGATATAATTAATGAGACCTAGTGCCTCATTAGATTTGATTGCATAAGAGGAGGAGAAAGAGTAAAAATAGTAATAAGACTGCTTCAGAGACTCCCTTGGAATTATAGTGTATTCCAGGAACAATTAAATCCTAAAAAGACCCAGAGTACTTTTCATTCAATTCCTATGCAGTCCAATTTCCGGGACTGACAGCTGTCAAAATTTTGGCTTCTTTAACCATATCCCGTATTCTTGTAGTCCTAGATCTTTGGCCCAGATGTATGACTATAAATTATATATCCTCTCATATTGCTCCTGTTCCCATATTTTCTGGACTTCCTCTTTCCAAGTCCAACCTCCTTCAGTTCCCTTTCCTCCTAAAATTTCCCACTGTGCTCTCTCAGAACTATATTCCTCAGTTAAGAAATTTGACCACATAATCATTGCTGAATATTTCAATTAAATTTTGGCTATTCCTGAGAACAAATTATCTTACTGCTACCCTCTCAATTTAAGGGAAATTTTCTCCACATGCCTCAGTCATTAGGAGTGTGATATGAGGATGGCATTCCACATACTCTACTCATAATTATCCAGACCATTTCCCTTTGATATTGTCCAAAATACCCTTGCTCTTTGGTACTTAAACTTAGTCACACACACCTTTTTATTCCTTTCTACATCATCTTCATCAGTCTTTCCCTGGCCTCCCATTCTTTGCTTCTGCTTCTCAGTTTCTCATCAAAGATAATGTAAAAATCTACTTGGATTATCCTTCTGACAAATTGGCATCCCAGTCCCTTAACTTAAACTCTAGTGACATTTTCATCTATTCTATTTTAGCCACTCAATTCTAAAACAAAAAATAATGACCTTATTCTTCTCTAGAACTGCTCAACCTCTACAAACAAACTCCTACATCTGTTATTTGACTCAGTTCTCAATTTTCTTAGCAAGTTACTCTTACTTTTAAGTGTTCTGACTTCATTGACTCCTTAAAATATCTCCATTAGAATGTCGATTTCTTAGTTTTTCTTTATTAGCACCTATTCTATTGAAATATTTTCTATCATGGGTTTAAATGATCTTGGGAAATGTTAACTCAACTAATAGGCCTCTGTGATTATGTAATCTACACTACTATTAAAATAATTATAACAACTTGGATCATACAATGTCTTGATGTAAATGATACATTAGGTCATGTTATGGAAATGTTTACTAGCCATTGAATATTTTAATCTTATTTAGAATCTCTAATCAAATCTATAGAGTTTAATTATTTCCCAGATTTTTCTATTTCTATACTTACCTACCACTGACATTATTCTTATCTCTGAATTTTAACCTAAGTTATTTGACAATGTAGTTAATTACTGCCTACTCAGTCATAGAAATCAAAATTCAAACATAAAAAGATATTTGTTGTAAGTTTTACTGTTCTTGAGATCAGCGAAGCTACTACAATTAATAGCATAAAAATTACTAGAAAAGTAGAATTTTTAGATAAAAGAAAAATTTAGTTCTCTAAGCTAGTCTGGGTTAGAAAAATGCATGAAAATTATATAGTCATGTAATTTCTTAAAATATTATATCTATTTTGAGCAAAATATCTGAAAGTTTTCTTTAAGAATTCCTTTATTGTTTCTATTATAAATTATTTAGGAAAAGGTTATATTTCTATGACAGGTTTTTACCCCCAAATTATAACTTTAACATGTTTTCTTTGATATAAAAATATAAATCAAGTGCCATTATATTTATATGTCATTAAGGTACTGTTCTTGAGCCTATATCATGTATAGCGTATTGTGCATTATTTTTTCTGGCAACCATAATCTAGAAATGGGCTATAGAATGAAATTCATTAATGCTATGTTATACTAGAAGGCACAGAACATAAAGTAAATAAATCTTTTGTAATATCATACCAACTTTATAAATTGCTTTAAGGGAATAACAATCTATAGGGGTGGTAGATGATTTTCTAATCAGATATTACACAATATACATCAAACATTCTCATTCTGTAGTATTTAAAATAAGCAGTTGTCTACAACATACAATCACCAGTCACAATAAACTATTTATGCATTTGTAGACCCCCAATTTGATAACTGCATAAAACAACCAAATATTTTAGAAGAAGAAATATTGTAAGGAATGTATATCCAAGCTTCTGTGGTTCGACCAGGAGCTACTGCCTGAACTACACCTCCTTAGTTGGACTGAACAATCATGGAATGTGTCAAAATAGGCCTAATAATTTATCTCAAAAATTAATAAATAATCAATGATAAAGCTAAAGAGTTTTAAAATTAATGCTCAGTGACATTCTTTTACAATGTGAAACAAATGTAATTCTTATGTCATAGTCATATTCTTAGATGCCATGTCTTGGCTCACTAGTGTTTTAGGCCCTTTGCAAAGAAATATGTTTGTGTTGATAACAAAAAGTCAACATTTGTAGATAATTTCCTTTTTAAAATTAGTTGACTAAACTTGTCTTAGTTTAGTTCAAATATGCTTTATTTGGTGGCAGAGAAAAAGGACAGGGTTTAAAAACAAGGAAATTATTCATAACCTGGGTATCTCTAAATGAAAGTATTGTAATTTCAAAGACATATGTTTCAAAATTTTATTCCAGTTAAAATAAAACTGTATTATGGTAAGTCCTATTTAAAATTGTAATTTTATTTCAGCACAAAAGATACACCCCCATAGATAATGCAACACTTTCTGCCTTTATGAATTTGCACTGCGGAATCACTTCTAATAGAAACAATTCCAAACTATTCCAAAAATGCAAGTTCTATGAAGCATTCTGAGTCCCAACCAAGCATGCAACCAACGAACTTTTAGCATTGCACTGAGAGGGTTTTTTTAAATATTGCTATTTTTTTGTTCGTATTTTTAATAGTGAGAACGTGCCACAGTATTCCTGGAAACATTCTGAGCTTCCCTTCTTATCTTGCTCTTTTGGGATCTGTCTTTTATGTTGGAAATCTGCCTAAAACAACACATAATTTTTGCCCCTCTATTCAAATTTAAGTATAACAGATTAAGAAGCCAATTGGAAGAACTCTACATCTGGGCACAATGCATTAATTATTGAGATCCATTATAGATAGCTTGTATAGCCAATATTCTTATTACATGTGAACTTCTACTGGCCAACTCTGTAGACCCCTTCTGGTTCTATCATCCAGTGACCTGGCAGTGGGCATTCTAAACATTAATGTAGAAAGAGTGCTCTAGGTATGTCATACTACCTAATACTTCTGTTTTATCTCCTTTGTGTTTGCATTTAATAGGCCAATGACATTTTGGCTTAATTTTTGTATCTATTGTCTTTCATATGGGTCAGGGAGGAACATCCTTTAGACTGTACAAAGTCAGGAGGCCCACAGAATTTAAATGTTTTTTTGAGCGCACGTTCAAAATAGCTCTTCGTTTTCAGTTACCAGTAACCTCTATCAATTACCAAGCTTTTCCTGAGTTTTCCCAGATAAGTCAAATTACTTCCCATTAATATCTACTTCCATAGGTTCTTAATTCTGACCTCTCTCAGCACTGCTAAGTCACTTAACAACTCTCCATCTACTCTATACTCACTCATATTAAGTTTTGGTATTGTAGATATCCTGGTTTTGTCAAAGACAGAGTTGTGTTTCTTTTTCCTTACTTTGTAGCTTTGAAAGAAAAAATGATGTAAATGTCATTACTCCACTATCATGAAATTTGAAACAATTAGAAATAACAGTTGGAGAGAGAGAAGAGAGGGATGTAAGTGTCATTACTGCATAATTTTGAAATGAACAATTAGAAATGAGAGTAACGAAGAGTCAAAGTTTTAACTTCAAGGTGATTGATGGGACATGGGAAATGAGTTACAATGGGACGTCTAGAATATTTCCCACCACTGTTAATATTTCTGCCACAATTTGATTTTTTGTGCCAAAATTTTTCTCATATTTGTTTCTCTATATGTTTTTAAAAATCAGTACAGCGTTTTTTTGTTTGTTTTCTTTTGTTTTTTAACCTCAGCATTTATGAAAGCTAACTATGGTCTACTGGATGTAAAATTTGGAGAGCTGGGTTTGAGTTCCAAGGTTGTTATTCTCTGGTCATGTAACTTTCAGTTTATAACTTTTCCTTTCTTTATCTCAGTTCCAGATTACTGGTACAGGAAATGTATTAGAGAGACATTTTTAAATGTCCTCTCTAAAATAGTGACTGTTTTGAATACTTTGCATATTGTTTTTAATTCTTCATGAAACCTTTAATGTAACTGCTATATTCTATTGGTTTTGACCAAATTATCTGAGACATAACTTACCCAAGGCCATAAAGCTATACAATTATAGATGAATATACTGATAACCTTCAAATTTTCAAAGTTGGGGGCACTTATCTTTTGTTTGACTACTTGGCATTGTTGGCAACCACCCCATTGAATTTTATGGCCCTAATTCTTGGACATTTCTTCTCCATACTTTTTGTAGATGTCTCTGATGTTTATCCTTATATTTCAATATTTTCCAAGCTCTTTACTCAGCCTTTTGTTCATCCCACGTTAAAGATGGCATTTGAATAAATTTTTTATTTTCCTTTAAAAGTTATATTTCCTTAAAAATTCTAGCCAAGAATTCTCTGATATGCACAAGATTTGTATATGTAAATTCCATATACCTGTGGATATCACGAGAAATTCAAACCAAATGTCTCTATAATTATGTTTATTATATTTTCCCCCAAAACTACCTATCCTGTTCCTGGTTCCCAATTTACTAATTACTGACATCTGAGGCCTCAATTTTTGGTCTCATTCATCTATTTATATTCTTATATCTCCCTACCTTCTATCTCTTCTCATCTACACGCTTTTTGTACATCTACACTGATTTTTCTAAGCCACAAAGTTTTCATGGTATAACCTACTTAAAATCTATGTCTTGACACGAATTTTGGTGTATATTTTATACTCTTTAGATTATCATGTAAGTCTTTTCATTTTATCTTCAGTAACCAATGAGGAGTTGGCTACTGCTTAACTTTCTGGTCACTTCCTATGATTCCCCCAGTATACTTGTTAATCTGTCTATAGATATTGTTTTACTGTCTCAATGTTTCCTGATCTATTTCTCTCTGCCAGCATATAAGTTTCTTTCTATGTGATATTGCTGTTATTCATCTTTTAAAATTCAGCTCAAATGTCATCCATTTCAGGAAGATCTCCCTTAAATCTCCTCTCTACTTTCCATGGCTCTTTTTTGATATTCCCATAGGATAATGTACAAGCCCCTCTCAGAGCATGAGCCTGAATTTATTGCAAAATTATGCATTTTTGCCTTGCCCATTTCCTCCAATTTTATTTATAGAATCTTCAATGCTGTTTATAGATTCACTTATAGTCTCAGAATAATTCTTATCATATAATAAACATACAGTAAGAAAATTTCAAAGAAAGAAAAACAAAAGGAAAGATAAAGCATTTGATTCATTGTCTTTCTATTACCAAATTCTAAATTGTTTCCCCTTCACAATGCTGCCTTACTTATCTCAAAGAGATGTTCTGACTCTGACAAAATTTATGTGAAAGCATTTTACAAATACAGAACTATACACATTTGCAAACAATTAATAAGAATATGTATTGTGAAGCAATATGTAGTAACAGAAAAACTTGAAATACTTGGAAGTAAAAGAATAGAGATCAAATTTCAGTATCCTTTATTTATGCCTGAGTATACTTGCCAACAAAATTAGGTCAAACATTCTAAAATCCAGATGGTTTCTGTATAAATTGAAATATTTTTAGTTTCCCTGCCTTCTCACATGGTCCATAACCTCAAGTAATCTATGTGAAAATTTGGTTAAATAGCAAAGCATTCTACAAATATAAGGTCTTACTTATGGTTAACTATTAAACACCTGAAACAGGCAAACCATTGCAAGGAATACACAGTTACAGAAAAAAGTAGTGTGTTTTAATGGAAAGAGCATGGACTTTGGAGTCTGGCAAACTGAATTCTACTTCAGCCAGTTACCAAGTGTATTTGACTACAACACTTGGTCTTTAATCTCAGTTTCTCCATGTATAAATGGAGATAACACCAGTTCTGTCCATTTCTCAGGATTCTATGAGACAAGTGACATAATCCATGGGTCAGCTTTTGAAAGCAATGATTCTGAATGCAGATAAAATAAAATATTGTTATTTTCTTGAGCTTGAAATACAAGAAATAATTAGAATGCGTGAGATAGAGAGGAAAATCCTCAGTAACACTACCTGACAATGAGCAGTGAAGGTAATTCTCAATTCACATCAGTCATCAGCTTTAGGCCTGTGACTGTAAGTCTACATTTTGATATTTTAATATTAGACACATATAGTACATTACATACAACAAAAAGAATATAATGTTATAAATTTCCATTTTTCAATTAACTAATTCTGATTACCACTTTATGGCTACTTTATTTTTTTTTGGCTACTTTAAAACTATTATATAAATATATTATATTTCCATGTCCTGATAGTTTTTCTTATATTATTAAGAAAAACAGTCCTGATAATCCTGATAATTTTTCTTATATTATTCTCGTTGGTGTTTAGGTGCTCTGTGCCCTAAAACTAAAAATTAAAATGAGACATTTCTTTCTGAGGACAAGCCAGGACTTGAAAATGTTTTGTTTTGTGACAATCTCCATCATCCTTGGCCTATCCAGTGAAAATCACACGTGACTTCTCTTGTCACTGCAACAAGGCCTCCTCTTCTGTGTGTGTGTGTGTGTTTGTGTGTGTGTGTGTGTGTGTGTTCCCAACCAAACACATATTTTTCATGCTCTTGTTTTTTTCCAAAATACATTCATGTTATCAGAAATCTAATCCCTTCAGTACTAAATTGCCAAAATTTAGGGGTCAGGAGTCTGTGTCACTGCAGAAATAATTTGTGGTTCTAAAGTTCTCATTGCCATGTCCCAAATCTGATTTTCAAAATCTCTTTATGCACCTCTTGAGTTCTCCATTATTTTAGAGCTTTTTCAAATGTTTATTTACTTTTTAGGTAACTTTAACTACTTTTATTCTCTCCTATGTATTTTAAAATTCATTTTCATAACAGATACAAAACTTTAGTTTTGTAAACACAGTTCGTAAGGTTTAAGAAAATTTCCATCCAACATAACATGTTGTAACTATAAAAGAGAGTTAAAATAGAGCTGAATTACCATTTTTTCAAAGATTAAAGACTCTAGAATGAAATTAAACACTGCATTAAAATTGTCCATATGTTTCTTACGTGAAATACGTTAAAATTTAATTTTCTTGTTTTACAATTCTAAAATTGGAAATGTCTTTGTCACTCTTAAAGAAGGACATTCTGGGCCAGTGTACTAGATCAATGGTGAGGGGACGAGCAGGTGGGTGAAGGAGTGAGTGTAAAAGGCATGTCTTTATTGACAAAGAAGGATTGCCAATATAGTTATTCTACTTCAGGTATGTAGAGCAAGGATAAAGCATATGGGCCAAAGCTCATCCGATTCCTGCTTTTATATTGTCCATGAATTAAAAATTATTTTTACATTTTTTTAACTATTGAAGAAAAATTGAAAAGTAGAATAATATTTCTGACACATGAAAGCTATATAAAGTTCAAATGACATGGTCCACAAATTTTCATTGAAACCCAGCCAGGCTCATTTGTTTATGCATTGTCCATGACAGTTTTCACACTATAATGGCAAATTTGAATAGTTGTGGTAGATACCAGATGGCTCCAAAGCTTAAGGTATCAATTAGCTGGCACTCTGCACAAGTTTGCCTGGTTATTATCAGATACATCCCTGAGACTAAAACAAGTGTTTTCTCCATTTCCCCATATTATTATAATACAGACAGCAGCCCCTCCTGACTCTAGCTTAATCATACATGAGCAGATAACTGAGGAAAAATAAATGTTACAATATTAACTGAAATAATTGTGAGTTGTTTTTAAAAAAGATTCTCAGGGGAAAAAGTATACATTTATACATTTGTAAACTGCATATTTGCAAGACTACAATCATTTAAATATGTTAACTTTGTTTTATGGCTTGGAGTATGATATATTTTGGCAAATGTTCACATGCACTTGGAAATCATGCATATGTTATATAAATTAATTTAGGTCAAGTTATTTAAATGTGTTGTTCCGGCCTTCTGTATTTTTAATGAATTTCAGGTCTATTGATCTATTGATTGCTAAGAGAAGACTGCTTAATTCTACGATTATACTTTTACGGCATTTGTTATTTTTTCCTTTCCGTTTCATTACTGTACACTTTCCTTTTCTTACTATATGCTTTCCATTTTCTCTGCTTCTTTTTTTATCACCTCTCTTGACTTCTGATTTATGAAATATTATTTTATCATTACACATTTATGTGAATGTAGACAGATCTAGATCTATCTATCTTTATTATCTTGAAACATATATACTATTTACACTGTTTTAGAAAATCTGTATTAGATCTCTAGGGCTGTCATAACAAAACATTACAAACTGGGTGGCTTAACAACAGAAATCAATTGCCTCATAGTTCCAGAGACCAAGGTGCCAGCGATGTTGGTTACTTCGGAGTGCTGTGAAAAAGAGTCGGTTTCACGGTTCTCCTAGCTTCTGGTGATTTTCTGGCAATATTCATCACTCATTGAATTCTTGATGTACAACCCCAATCTCTGCCTTCATCTTCATAATGTGTTCTGTCTTGTGTGCTTGTATCTGTGTTCCCCTTCTTATAAGGACACCACTCATTTCAATTAGGGGCCACCATAATGATCTCATTTTAACTTAATTAGTGCTATGAAGATTGTGCTTCCAAATAAGGCCAAATTCTTAGGCAATGGGGTTTAGGAATTGAACATATAACTTTAGGGGTACACGGTTAAACCTATAACAGTAGCTATCCTAGTATATACAAAACAAAATGCTTGGCAAATAAATTCTAACATTAATTGGTACTTTTTTTTCTAACACAGTTAATGCAAGTATGTCAAAATACCATAACTCCATTAAGCTAACTCTTGACAAATGATGTTTTTGTAAATGTTTATCTATGTTTTAAATCTCACAGGGGTTATTTTTTATCCCTTAGCTTTGCATATATTTAAGTTTTCTTTGTTTTTTTTTAATTTATTTGCACATCTTCAAGCTTTCATCTCAAATTATCTCCTGTTTGCACAAACAATATACTTTAAATTTTATTTTAGAGTGTGTCTACTTGTAATAAATTCAGAAAATATATCATATGGTTATCCTTGAAATATATTTTTCTTAGAACAGAATCCTATTTTTCAGAAATCTTCTGTGACATATTCAAAATATTTTATCATCTTATGAATTCCATTTCTTCATATGAAAAATTAGTTGCATTTCTTACTTTTATTCATTAACAGTTCACTTTTTCTCTTTTTACCCTTTCTTGTGAGATTTTATTTCCAAGACCTACCAAAAGAAAATCCTCAGCTACATTATACTTAATGGTGAAAGACTGAAGTTCTCCCCAGAAAGATTAGGAACAGACCACAACATTGTACTGAATATTTTTTCCAGGGATATTAGGGAAAAAAAAAAAGTAAGACAACTTATTTGGAAAGGGACATTAAAACTATCTCTATGGCATATGACACAATTTTCCATATAGAAAATTCTAAGGAATAGACAAACACACATTCACACACAAACTTAGAACCAAGAGTGGGTTTAGCAGGTTCACAGGATGAATAATCAATACATGAAAATCAATAATATTTCTGTACACATGCAATAAACAATCCCTAAATGAAATCAAGTCCCATTAGCAACATCTTCAAAAATAATAAAGGCTAATATTTATAATAGTAAAATAAATATAATCAAAAGTAATATAAGAGCTATATACTGTAAACTACAAACTTCACTGAAAAAAATTAAAGAAGATCTAAACAAATGGAATGATGTCCCATGTTCATGAATTGGAAAATTCATTATTAAGGTGGCAAAAATCCCCAAATTATTCTATAGTCTCAAAGTAAGCCCTACTGAAATCCAAGCTGATTTTTTTTTAGACATTAACAAGCTGATTTGAAAATGTTTGCAGCTATGACAGAGTCACAAAATCGTCCAAATAATCTTGAAATAGATGATCAAATTTGGAAGACTTGCACTTTGTATTTTTAAAACTTACCACAAGAAACACTAATAAAGACAATCTTTACTAACATAAATGTAGTTATAAAAGATCCATGATGGAATTGTGAATCCAGTTATATTTCCTCACATTTATGGTCAAGTAATTTTTAACAAGGATGCTAAGATGATTCAATAAGTATAGAATATCCTTTTGGTATTATTTTGTTTATCCACATACAAAATACTAAAGTTGGACCCTTATCTCACATTATACAAAACAAATTACTACAAATGGACCAAATAGTTAAATATAAGAGCTAAACCTATAAAACTTTTAGAAGCAAGTCTATGAATACACCTTCATGACCTTGGATTAAGCAGTAGTTTTTTACATATAACAAAATCATAAGTGACAAAAAATATTAACATATTTTATGTTTCAAAGGACACCATCAGAAAAGTGTAAAGACAACCCATAGAATGGTAGAAAATATTTCCAAATTATATCTTATAAGGAACCACTAATTCAGTATATAGAATGAACTCATAAGATAACAATAAAAAGGCAACTGTCTCAATTAAAAGTGGACAAGGAATTTGAAGATACAGTTCTTCCAAAGAAATACATAATATAAATAGTCAATAAGTTCAAAAATATATGATCACTATCATTAGCTGTTAGAGAAAATGCAAAACAAAACCATAACGAAATACCCCTTCACACCCACTAGGATGACAACAATTAAAAAAAGATGTAACAACTGTTGGTAAAATGTGGAGAAATGGAACCTTGCATATACCATTGGTGGGAAGGCAAAATGGTAATGCACTTTGGAACACACTTTGGCAGTCCTTCACAATGTTTAACATAGAGGTATCATACAGCATAGCAATTTTATCCTAAGAAAAATGACAACATATACCCACACAAAAATATGTACATGTATGATGATAGCCCAAATGTATCAACTGATGAATGAATAAACAAATGTGGTAGATGCATACAAGGGAATATATCCAACAGTTATTTTAAAAGATGAATGGATTGTGGATATAGGCTACAACATTAATTAACCTTGAAAGTATTATGTTCTGGAATTAAATAGTGGCAAGGATTGCACAACTTTGTGAGTTTTCTATAAATGGGTATATTGTACACTTTTAAAAAGTGAATTTTTATGGTATGTGAATTATGTCTAAAAATACTTTTAAATTAAAGATCACTTTCTCTTTGGTTTTCTGCAATTTTGCTATGAAATGCCCAGGGGACTATATAGGTACATGGATACACAGATATATAGATGGATTAAAAGATAGAAGGATAGGAATAAAGATAGATAATTTCAACCTTGCTCCTGCCTTATAGAACTTCTGGAAACTGACTTGAGATTACCTGTTTGGGGCAACTATTGATTATTATATCTCCGAATATTGCTTCTGTGACATTCTTTATCACTGTGTCTTTTGGGATTCCAAGTGCCTGTATTTTATACCTTCTTCTTTTATGTTCTAACTTGATCTATTTTATATATTTTCCAACTGTTCAGTTGCTTGAGGTTCATTTGGTATAATTATCAATTCCCATACCTTCCTTTTTAGCTGTGTTTTTTTGGTGTTATGTTTCTATATTTTGTTTGTGATTTGTTTATTGCTTTGTTTCGATTTTAGAATTTTCACTTGATTTTTTTACAGCTTGTCAATCTTACCATTTCTTCTTGAACAGAGAGAACAGTTATTTTAAAGTCTACCTCAAATGCTTGCAGCCCTTGAGGACTGCTGTATTCTCTATTTTTTTCTACTAGTTTTTGTTCAAATTGTCCTTTTTCCTTAAATCTATGGTTATTTCTCAATCTGTTAGTGACATCACATTTTTTAAGTTGCTGATGGAAAGAATGTGAGGCAGGGAATGAAATTATCTTTTCTTATATAAAAAGTAAATATTTTTACATTTGGCAGGCCTGGAAGTTCAGTAGCAGTCCAGTACCACCAAAATCTAATTGCAAAAAATAAGATGGCTTGAAATGGTCCTGTTGTTCATGAGTCTTAGTCGATTTATGGCTGCCATAACAGAATACCATAAGCTGGTGGCTTACAAATAATAGAAATTTATTTCTATTTCATTCTGGAAATTGAGACTTCCAAGATCAAGGCACCAGCAGACTCAAGGTCTGGTATAGGCCTCCTTCCTATCTCTTCACTGTCTCTTCCCTGTAACATCAAATGACAGAAGAGGCAAGCTATCTCTCTTGGGTCTGTTTTGTAAGGACACTAATCCTATTCATGAGGGCTACACTCTCATGACCTAATATTGCCTTAAAGGCTCCACCCACCCTCCAATACCATCATCTTGGGGGTTAGGATTTCAACATAGAAATGTAGAGGGTACACAAACATTCAGGTCATAGTACCATGTAAGGATATATTTATGTTCAAGTCATTCTTCCTTTTAAATTGTGGCCACTTTGAGGTTTTCAACTTCTTTCAAGAAGGGATTTTACTAGGCAAACTTTTTAAAATTTTGTACCAGATAGAAAATATCCCCTCTCTTCCTCAATTTTTTAAAGCTATTCAGTTTTTAATCTCACAAGCAACTTTTTCAAAATTGGCCAAAGAGATCATGGCTGATCTCTCTGGATATCCATCTTCTTACATTGCTTTGGTGAAAATTACAACCATTTTACCTTTACCATGTTTTAAGACATATCAAAACAATTGTTCAGCATTTTTAATTGTTCTAAGCAGGAAAAGTGATCTATGAGAAATCATTCCCTATTCCTGAACATTTACTTTCTGTACTAATGTACTTGTATTGTTATGTGACTGAGTCCAAGAAGAAAGGTTTTTGGGATAATTCATATATATGTTTTCAATTATTTTCCATAATGAATCTGTTTTCATGTAGAGAAAAATGTATTCTATTATTTTTAACTAGTTGATTATCTTTCATGAAATTAGATTGGAAAAGACCAAGAGCTGAGTTGGTACACTATATTAGTACCACAGGGAATACCCAATGTCCACATAAATCACACCTAAGCTGTACATAATTGTGCAAGATAACACAAGCAAATATGATAATTTGTGGCATTGATAAATAGTTTGCATAAATATTTAATTGCTATATCTAAAATGTTTAAAAATAAAAATACAAATATATGTATTATGTTCTATTTTTAAATGTTTACATTTTAATTAGAGATATCAGAAAATACAGTATAACCTCTAATTTCCTTGGATATTCCATTTTCCAGATAAAGCCAAAATAAATCAGCCAATACAACACATGCTTTTTCAATTATGGTACTTTTTACAAGAGTTAAAACAATTATTTAAATGTAAAAAATTAAACATAAGACTGTGTGGAAACTTTTAAAGGCAAAATTTTTTTGGGGGTGAGAGCAAGTCTATATATACTGACTTCTACCTAACTACAGTATCCAAACTTATGCTAAATAAATTATTTTACATTCTATAATGATCCTCAAATTTTGAGTGTACTTACACTCTTCTTTCTAATATATGTAAGTCTTTTAAGGATGTTTTACTAAATTGTTACACTAAACAGTTGGAACAACTTCCTTTGGTACTATACACATTGAGAAGAGATTCATTGAAACACACTAAGCTTTAGCACTGAAAACAAAAATTTTAATGTGTATTGCCTTGAATTGTATGCAATAAAACAGAAGAGAATAAGCACAGATTATTGTAGTGCAATCTTCTAAAAATGGGAAACTTACTTCCACCTGCAAGAACTATTTTTGTGATAAGGTAATGATGGTGCTATAAAATAATTATAAGGACACTTTCCTGAGTGAGTCAATTTAGAGAACAGCTAAATAAGTTAATTACCAAAGAACCCCATGGTGAAGATGTTGGATTTTTACAGGTTTTAGAACACACATACACACATACAAATACAGACGCACACACGCGCGCGTGCGCGCACACACACACAGAGAGAGAGAGGAGAGAAAGAAAGAACCCATTGAATAATAGAAAAGAACATCCCTGAAATGAAAGGTACATGGAGTTTTTTGTCATATAGAAAAAAGAGGTTGATTTTAAAATAAACTGACATTTTTGAGGCGAATATATTATACTATAAACCATTTTCTTGACCACAAAAAGACGTACTAAAGTGGGAATGAAAATGAAAGCATGGCCAAATGATCTAGCTCTGTTGACATCCTATGAGTCTAAGTGGTGATCTAAATTTCAAAGAATTTATTACAATTTCTGGAAATAGGCCAGTTTTCTGCCAACTTAAAAGGTCAGAAAATAACTACTAAACTTATTGGTACAAGGTTTCCAAAATGTCTAAGCCAAAAATGGTTTCAATAGCATAAATACTAAAAGTAGCTTATTTCATCTTATTTAAATATTATTAAAATACTTGAAACCTGAGGAAGCACAGTTACATTTTAATACATCAGCCAAATACTATGGCATTAAGAATTGAATTACTACTAAGGATCAAGGAAATAGAAATCAATGACATCTAAGATGAAAAATTAACAACAAAAATAATCATAAATTTTCTCACTTATTTTTAAAGTTATTTAGAAATCTTTGAATATCCAATAACAAAAATGAGAAATTTGTAAGACACAATAAGATTCTCCAAATGATAACAGTTTCCACCACATTTTTCTCAATAATTTTATATTTTAGGTGGCAACTCTCTCCCTTGACTTATGAAACCTTCAACTACTTTTTCTCCTCCAGGCAACTCCAACAGACAATGAATAATTTACTCATAATTCTAATTAAAAACTGAATAGAAGCTGCACAGCCTGTGTAAGTTATAAGGCAGTGTCACTAATTATCTGTTACTTGAATTTTAAATAGTTATAGGCAGCTTTAGGAAAGCATGTATAGAATTAGCAATCCAAACCAAACCAGTTTCCTGAAAACACTGTTGAGATATTACTGATTTCCTAATTATTGGGTCTTACATGCCTTCTAATTACCCTTACAATTTATATCCTTTCTTTTTCCATGAAAATACATAAACTATAGTCATCTACTATCAACAGGTAACACATTAAATAATCCCCATGATATCCATGCAAGACAATGATTCTTGTATTAATTGCTGATCTTCTTCAGAGGCTAAACCTTTACTTAACTTTTCAATGCTTACATTTCAACTTTTATGTCACAAAGTCCAGTATGCTATTCATACTTATGAAGTTAAACAGAAACAAAGTATTTCAAATGTAAGACCCAAAATGCCAGATGCATATTTGTGTATATATGGTAAAACCCAACACTGAAGTATATTTCTTTAGTTGGGCGAGGTCGTTTCTGGTGCTAAAATGGAACTGGTGATGACAACAGTTCACACCAAGAAAAAACAATCAAAACTCTGCCACCCACCCTACCAAGCAAACACTGCTCACAGGATCATTTGACCTCATTTTTATATGCATTGTTCATTCTACGGGAAAGATAAAGCTGGCAAATTCCACCAGATGAAGGTAAACTATTTTTTAAAATGTTTCTTGACACTGTAATTCTATACATGACTGAAAGTATTTTTAAGGACTGAGAAGAAAGTTATTTAATATAATTTTTGTTGTATTTTATTTAATTAAAAACAGTTGTTTTAACTTACTTTTAATTTTACCAAGTATTATATACCATGAATATTATGAGTTAACAGAATTTTATTAATTTAGAAAGTAGCCAATAGTGCCATGTTAGGAAAATACATGATCATGGAAATTTCCCAGAACTCCAAATGTTTAGTTTAACTTTGGCATAAATTGTAGAGGAAGAACAAATGGTAAACTGAATTTAAGCAGGGTCTCCCTCTTATAGAGAACTGCAATACTCATTGAATTATTCCTTAATATCACAATTAAGTTGACAATTTATTTTTATGAAAGTTTGTACTTTTGATTAAAATAATCATAGGATAAATCAGTCTATGATTTCATAGAAGGTAAATTGAGTTACAGAAAATCTTTGTCTAGCCTTAGCCTTTTAAGTATATTAGTACCTCGGAAATCCTACTTGAAAGTCAGCTGATATGGAAAATATGCCCATGCAAACATCATCTAAATTTCTTTCTCAAGTGAAATTTTGACAAAGGGGCATACATATACCAATAAGAATGCTGACAAATAGCATATGCAGGTTCCCAAAGCCTATGATATTGGCCATTCTGCTTCCTGAAGAGGGAAAGATAAATTCAAAGAATATATTTACCTATTTATGTTTAATTTATTGAATATAGATGCTGTTAATGTTTTTCTTAAATGTAAAACATGTCCCAAATTTATATTAAAAATTCATTATTTTATATTTCTAATATGGCAATCAGCTATTCAAGTAGAAAACAGGAAGGAGGATACAGCTGAACAGTTCATAAGGACATAAAACAGATGTGTATTTTGTTAACAGTTTCCAATTTTGGTCCTTGCAAACTTATTTAGGAAAAATGAGAGAACACTTTGATAACATGGTCTTGAGAGGTCTATATTAATACATGTCAAATAATACTTATTGAGAGTATTTTTATGTTGATCTTAGATAAGAGAATAGTATCTTGAGCTCTGTAATTAAAACATAGAAGACATAGTATGCTTGACATGTATTATCAGAACATGAAGGAACCCAGTGTGGTCAAGGGATCAAATTTGTGTTGCACTGTTTTGGAAAGTAATATGAGCCCTAAAGCCTGGAAATTAAAAAAAAAACAAACTTAGAGCCTTATATAAGAAACATGAATTTTAATTGAAATTCTCTACTTTAGAATGTACAGCTTTATCAAGAAGATAATAAAGAAGAGATTAATTAGCTTGTCTGGATTCTGGCAGCAGATTCCATCATGTTGGCCTAAGAGTTGCAATGGATAACCTCATCCCATCTTAAATTACGGTGGTGCTGTGATAGCCTTACGTTTGTTATGCTATAAAAAATATTAAACTTCAGTGGTTTTTCATGTCTGTAGTTCTTTTGGAACATGCTTCCTGAAAATGATGATGGTTTATAGATCACGTTCTGTAGAACTGTAAAATATTTAGCAGGAGTGAATGAGACAGAACTTCTTGCTACTTCACTGTAAATCTACTAACCTCTCTAAAATATGAATCAGAAGAATAAAATATAAATCAAAATAGAACGGGGGACTCACCAAACCAAGTATTACAAAAAATAATATGTATTATCAAACACCAATAAATTTTCCCTGACATCTAATGTTGGTCTTACATTTATTAACAAATGTAACCTTTGAAGTACAACTTTACATGAAAACCTATTTTAAGGAATCATAAAGAGAAGGCAATGATGGGATTATATAACAATTTTTCATTTCCATATGAGAATATAAATTATTAAGCTTATCATTTTTATTTTTATTTTAGTAACAAAGACATTACTGAATGTTGCCAACAGATTTAACATTGGCAAATCATCTGACATACAGCTTAATCTCCTATGATACAATATATGTATATATAGTTGTAATTATGTTGTATGAACAAAATTGTTATAGCACATTCTGGAATTGATTACCTTGAAACTAAAGTAATAGATTAGAGTTACTTGAAATTTAGTTGCATAGTAAGGCTAAATCTTACATAAATATGCTACAATTACATTGACAGAATAAAAGATTTTTACTAAAATATCATACATAGCCTTAAGTGTATGCTTGAGTAATCACAACGTATATATAGCTTTTTTCTTAAAGATAACATAAGGACTCTGACTTCATAAAGATTGAATAATATGAGAAATAGGACACACCAAGCCACATGATACAAAATAATAAAAGCTACAAGAAAAAAATGCTATAACAGGGACACAGTTTGGGAAATTTTTAAAGCAAGCTTCACCCACAAACCCAACAGATGGTAAATCTACATCTGTTTACACAGCTTATAATGACCACTTTTGTATGTAGAAAAAAGGCTGTGAAAGAGAACAAAAAACCAAACACCGCATATTCTCACTCATAGGTGGGAATTGAACAATGAGATCACATGGACACAGGAAGGGGAATATCACACTCTGGGGACTGTGGTGGGGAGGGGGGAGGGGGAGGGATAGCATTGGGAGATATACCTAATGCTAGATGACGAGTTAGTGGGTGCAGCAAACCAGCATGGCACATGTATACATATGTAACTAACCTGCACAATGTGCACATGTACCCTAAAACTTAAAGTATAATTAAAAAAAAAAAAAAAAAGAAGGAAAAAAAAAAAAAAAAGAATTGCTGGAACCTGGGAAACAGAGGCTGCAGTGAGCCGAGATCACACCACTACACTCCAGCCTGGGCAAAGAGCAAGACTTTGTCTAAAGAAAAAAAGAAAGGAAGAAAAAAAGAAAGAAAAGTGTCTGAGACCTAGTAAATGACATATAAATGTTGCTATTAAAATGTCTTTTTATTTTATTTTGATACAGATATATAATAGCTGGATACTTAGTCTTACATACCAGAAGATTTTAAATAAATAATCTTTTTCTTGGAAAAAAAAAAAGAAAGAGAACATAATTTTATATAAAGCACACTCCACATTACATTTATATGGCTGTAAATATGGCCTAGAACTTTCCATTGCTCATCATTGTCCACAAATATTTCTCACTCTTTTCCATTAAACTAAGCACAAGATACATCAGTTGATAGCACTGATTTCTAAATACAAATTTCAAAAATATTTGTAATTTCTCTGTCCACCTTTGAAAAAGGAAATTGCCATTAGACTTTAACATTCTACAAATTCCAAAACTCTTTATGACCAGAATAGAGTCCCCAACATTTGCTTAAGCCAATCACTGATGATTTATGACAATTTAAAGTCAATTGATATGTCAACAGTAGTTGGAAAAAGTTTGTGAATAATACCAAGAACAAAATGTCTTAAAAGATTTTAGAAGATAATTTGATCTTCTAAAGTTTCATCTGACAATGAATTTTAAAACCAGAAAAAAATAGCTGACATTCGTGTTAGCAAGCATTTTTTATTCCACATTCTCTATGCTTGACTGATCCATAAATTGTTGCAAATCATCTAAGTGAAGCACTAAATATAAAAAGATGAGCACTGGAAATTTTCATAAGAAATTACATTTGTATGTATTATAATATGATAATACATATCACATTTAACTCATATTGCAACTAAATACTAACAGAAATTTTGGCAGCTGTTAAAAAGTTCAAATATTCACTCATGTAAAAATATGACATCTATTTTTTTCTTAAACTAAGATTATTTTTTGTTCATGGATACAGATACAAATAACCTCTCTCTAAAGTCACTCCTTATATAGTTTCATTCATTTCACAAAAGCCAGCCTGAACATGTCACACACTGAAATTCAAAAGGTTTTAATGAAAAAGTCTCTTTTATTTTTTGGAACAGTACCATTGGGATATCTGAAAAGGGTAATACAGTTAGAGAGACTGTGAAAATGGTTCTATCACAAACAAAAATAGTAGGTCAAGAAAAGGAAAGGATGTTTTAAGGTAAGATAATATCATTCATTGAATTTGGATCTACTGAGTTTGAAGCATTGATAGAATGTTCAACTGGAAACAGTTTTCAGACATTTGGAATATAATAGTAAGGCAAGCATAGGAGATGTGCTTAAGCTATAGTAACAACTTTTAGATACTATACCAGTCATAGTTAAAGTTACAAACTATGCAGGATATCCAAGGTAAATAATGAAGACAGAGAAGCACAAGAAAAGATTATTTGAGCAAAGCATATCATTTGAGTGGTATGAGAAAGAAGAGATAAGAAAACCTTACTGGAAAAAATGGTGCTCTCAAAAAAATTAAAATGAAGAAAAATAAAGAACAAGAAAAGAGTGTTGTTTGTGGTCACAAGTGACCAGACAGGAAATTATTCATAAAGCATTTCTCACTGGTTTTATAAATGAGTAACAAATATGAATAAACAGGTATCAGATCCTGAAGTGTAAGTTTATATATGAAGGTGAAGATTTTAACAAGTGGACTTGAGATCATGGATCATGATGAAATAATATCAATAATGGTGAATGACACTGAGTCAAAAGTTTTGTGTGATAAAATATTCTAATTTAATAAAATCAACAAACAACTGACTCAATGAATATACAAGAACCATAACCTTTGTAGAACTTACTAATTTACACACAAGGCATAGGTATGCTTAGTTAGTTGTGCTTGTTACCAAAATGCCAATGAGATGTTTATTTTCCCCCAAATCTTTACTGAGTTATCATTAACAAATAAAAATTGCATATATTTCTTATATGCTTTGATGTTTTGATATATGTAATACATTGTGGAATAATTGCCACAATCAAGATAATTAACATTCTTCACCTCACATAATTAAGTGTGTGTTTGTGTGTGTGTGTGTGTGTGTGAGAGAGCACTTATGATCTATTTTCTTAGGACATTTTAAATCCACAATACAGAATTGTTAACTATGTTCACATTGCTGTACATTAGATTTTCAGAAATTATTCCTCTTACATAACTAAAACTTTTTATCCCTTGACCAAGATCTTGCCATTTCCTGATCCTCTCAGCTTCTGGGAACTAAAATTCTACTCTTCATCAGTTGTCCTTGTTATGCATAGCTAAATGTATACTTAAAACCAACATTGTAAAGCAATGTAGAAGTCAGGAAGGAGCTCTGGTCCCTGTATGTTGACTTCCCAGACGAAAATTAGAAATTGACACAGAAATAGCAAGATGATTTAGTGAAGAGTAAAGATTCACAACACAAAACTTAGGTTATAATTTTACTTTTATATAATGACATTTTATTTAAAAAAAAACTATAACAATAGTAAACTATATTGAAATAATAACTTTCTATATACTTTTCACTTAAATCAAAAGCCTTACTTGTCTATATTAACTTCCATTCTTCATCCACATAAAATCCTGGGATTTAAGTTTCTCCACCACTTAAAGTCTATGTGAAAAGTGAGGAAGTATTTTCAACAATCCAAATTTCAGTTCCTTATCTATAAATTAGAGATAGTAATGTCTATGCAAAGATTTTAAGAATTAAATGATTATATAATTTTGCAATTATTTTGTAAAATTTGAAAGCTTACCTAAATGGTGGGTAACATCATTTGAAATTATTGGCATTAAGTTGCAGTAAAATACATGCTAATTATAAATAACTAGAACATGTTAATTTTAAGAAAATTAAAATCCTTCATAATTGTGAAATAATGGAATTTTTAGGTATATGTTTTTCATATGTCAGTTCATATCATTATCATATACCTTTGTATTCTGGTTTTTAACTTAGCACTATGATAATTTAAGTGTTTTCCAAATCATTACTTATTTTAAAAAGTGTCTTAATGCCTGTATAAACATAACATTAATTTGTGAGTGTTTCAATTAACTAAGGGAATTTGTAATTTTTAACGTAGCATTTTGAGTACTTTCAGAATTTTTTATAAACAAGACTATATTCAAAAATCTTTACTGGCAACTAATTTGTCTGCCAAGATTTCATTAGAAAAAAATGTCAAGAAGTAATTTAGCCAGGTTAAAAAGCAACCACATTTCAAAGACTTTGATGTAAATTATCAAATTGGCCACTAGAAATAATTTGCGATTATTCATCCATTTGCAATTTGAGCAATAGTTCATGGCATATACCCTCCGAAATAAAATGGGCATTATGTTAATATCTTTCTAATGTGTTAGAAGAAATATTCTATTTTATTATTATATTAATTTGCCAATTAAGTGTTTGTCATAGCAGTTGAGTCTTTTACTATATTTCAGGATTGTTTGTAGTTTGTAAACACGTTTAGCTATACGATTACGCTATATATATTCTTTTGTATCTGTCTTTTTTTAGCAAGTTTGTTCTCTTTCCAATTCAGTATCTGTGTATGTGCATATAGGTACATATACCCTCACATATACATACATAATTATTTTAAGTCTGAATTGCATTCAGAGATGGCTTTAACCAGTTTCTCTAAATGGACAAATGAACAATTTTTTTCATATTGGCAAATTTTATACGTAATCTACATAGATCACTGTCTTTTTGTGTTAATGATATAATTATTTGGAGTCATTTCCATGAAGAGTAATTAGTGAGTTTAAAACATGTACCTATGTTACTTGATGTTACTCATTGTAAAAATGCCTTCCAGAGACGTTTTAGCAATGTATAGCACCAGCAACAATGCATCATGTATGAGAATGATTTTTTTTCTCCACAGATCATTCCCAGAATTACATTTCAGTTTGTTAGTCCCTTTCACTTTTGTGGGGCACTAAGGAGTTAAAATAAAATTGACAAATAGGTTTAGCTTGCAAAAACAGACAAATGGGTAGATGGGAGTGAATGTTCCAAGAAATGGGGTCAACTGCAAACAGCTCACTGGCACCCCCCGAGTATCCTGCCACAGGCCCTGAGCTCACCAGCTCACATGCACCCAAGCATCTTGTCTGTAAGCATTCAGACTAAGCAGCATGACCTTATAAAATTTCCCTCTAGCTCCTGCCTCTTTGCAGACAGCAGAGAGCCTTCTTTTTACTATCTTGCCTGTTGCTCCCTTGCAACGTACTGTTCCCTTTTCTCTAATAAATCTGTCTTTCTAAACTTGTTACTGTCTTGGGTAAATTCCTTTACTACCCATGCGCCAGCCTCTGACAGTTGACCATGACAACTTTGTCTAATTTTGACTGAAGTAAAGAGAATGGGGGGTGGAGCCAAGATGGACGAATAGGAACAGCTCCAGACGAAGAAGGCCATTACATAATGGTAAAGGGATCAATTCAACAAGAAGAGCTAACTATCCTAAATATATATGCACCCAATACAGGAGCACCCAGATTCATAAAGCAAGTCCTGAGCGACCTACAAAGAGACTTAGACTCCCACACATTAATAGTGGGAGACTTTAACACCCCACTGTCAACATTAGACAGATCAAAGAGACAGAAAGTTAACAAGGATATCCAGGAATTGAACTCAGCTCTGCACCAAGCAGACATAATAGACATCTACAGAACTCTCCACCCGAAATCAACAGAATATACATTCTTCTCAGCACCACACCACACCTATTCCAAAATTGACCATATAGTTGGAAGTAAAGCACTCCTCAGCAAATGTAAAAGAACAGAAATTATAACAAACTGTCTCTCAGACCACAGTGCAATCAAACTAGAACTCAGGATTAAGAAACTCACTCAAAACCGCTCAACTACATGGAAACTGAACAACCTGCTCCTGAATGACTACTGGGTACATAACAAAATGAAGGCAGAAATAAAGATGTCCTTTGAAACCAATGAGAACAAAGACACAACATACCAGAATCTCTGGGACACATTCAAAGCAATGTGTAGAGGGAAATTTATAGCACTAAATGCCTGCAAGAGAAAGCAGGAAACATCTAAAATTGACACCCTAACATCACAATTAAAAGAACTAGAGAAGCAAGAGCAAACACCTTCAAAAGCTAGCAGAAGGCAAGAAATAACTAAGATCAGAGCAGAACTGAAGGAAACAGAGACACAAAAAAACCCTTAAAAAAATCAATGAATCCAGGAGCTGGTTTTTTGAAAGGATCAACAAAATTGATAGACCTCTAGCAAGACTAATAAAGAAGAGAGAAGAATCAAATAGATGTAATAAAAAATGATAAAGGGGATACCACCACCAATCCCACAGAAATACAAACTACCATCAGAGAATACTATAAACACCTCTTCACAAATAAACTAGAAAATCTAGAAGAAATGGATAAATTCCTCGACACATACATCCTCCCAAGACTAAACCAGGAAGAAGTTGAATCTCTGAATAGACTGATAACAGGCTCTGAAATTGAGGCAATAACAGCTTAGCAACCAAAAAAAGTCCAGGACAAGATGGATTCACAGCCGAATTCTACCAGAGGTACAAGGAGGAGCTGTTACCATTCCTTCTGAAACTATTCCAATCATTAGAAAAAGAGGGAATCCTCCCTAACTCATTTTATGAGGCCAGCATCATCCTGATACCAAAGCCTGGCAGAGACACAACATAAAAAGAGAATTTTAGACCAATATCCTTGATGAACATTGATGCAAAAATCCTCAATAAAATACTGGCAAACTGAATCCAGCAGCACATCAAAAAGCTTATCCACCATGATCAAGTGGGCTTCATCCCTGGGATGCAAGGCTGGTTCAACATACGCAAATCAATAAATGTAATCCAGCATATAAACAGAACCAAAGACAAAAACCGTATGATTATCTCAATAGATGCAGAAAAGGCCTTTGACAAAATTCAACAACCTTCATGCTAAAAAATCTCAATAAACTACGTATTGATGGGACGTATCTCAAAATAATAAGAGCTATCTACGACAAACCCACAGCCAATATCATACTGAATGGGCAAAAACTGGAAGCATTCCCTTTGAAAACTGGCACAAGACAGGGATGCCCTCTCTCACCACTCCTATTCAACATAGTGTTGGAAGTTCTGGCCAGGGCAGTCAGGCAGGACAAGGAAATAAAGGGTATTCAATTAGGAAAAGAGAAAGTCAAATTGTCCCTGTTTGCAGACAACATGATTGTATATCTAGAAAACCCCATGGTCTCAGCCAAAGTCTCCTTAAGCTGATAAGCAACTTCAGCAAAGTCTCAGGATACAAAATCAATGTGCAAAAATCACAAGCATTCTTATACACCAATAACAGACAAACAGAGAGCCAAATCATGAGTGAACTCCCATTCACAATTGCTTCAAAGAGAATAAAATACCTAGGAATCCAACTTACAAGGGACGTGAAGGACCTCTTCAAGGAGAACTACAAACCACTGCTCAACGAAATAAAAGAAGATACAAACAAGTGGAAGAACATTCTATGCTCATGGGTAGGAAGAATCAATATCGTGAAAATGGCCATACTGACCAAGGTAATTTATAGATTCAATGCCATCCCCATCAAGCTAGCAATGACTGTCTTCACAGAATTGGAAAAAACTGCTTTAAAGTTCATATGGAACCAAAAAAGAGCCTGCATTGCCAAGTCAATTCTAAGCCAAAAGAACAAAGCTGGAGGCATCACCCTACCTGACTTCAAACTATACTACAAGGCTACAGTAACCAAAACAGCATGGTACTGGAACGAAAACAGAGATATAGACCAATGGAACAGAACAGAGACCTCAGAAACAATGCTGCATATCTACAACCATGTGATCTTTGACAAACCTGAGAAAAACAAGCAATGGGGAAAGGATTCCCTATTTAATAAATGGTGCTGGGAAAACTGGCTAGCCATATGTAGAAAGCGGAAACTGGATCCCTTCCTTACACCTCATACAAAAATTAATTCAAGATGGATTAAAGACTTAAATGTTAGACCTGAAACCATAAAAACCCTAGAAGAAAACCTAGGCAATACCATTCAGGACATAGGCATGGGCAAGGACTTCATGTCTAAAACACCAAAAGCAATGGCAACAAAAGCCAAAATTGACAAATGGGATCTAATTAAACTAAGGAGCTTCTGCACAGCAAAAGAAACTACCATCAGAGTGAACAGGCAACATACAGAGTGGGAGAAAATTTTTGCAATCTACTCATCTGACAAAGGGCTAATATCCAGAATCTACAATGGACTCAAACAAATTTACAAGAAAAAAACAAACAACCCTATCAAAAAATGGGTGAAGGATATGAACAAACACTTTTCAAAAGAAGACATTTATGCAGCCAAAAGACACATGAAAAAATGCTCACCATCACTGGCCATCAGGGAAATGCAAATCAAAACCACAATGAGATATCATCTCACACCAGTTAGAATGGCAATCATTAAAAAGTCAGGAAACAACAGGTGCTGGAGAGGATATGGAGAAATAGAAACACTTTCACACTGTTGGTGGGACTGTAAACTAGTTCAACCATTGTGGAAATCAGTGTGGCGATTCCTTAGGGATCTAGAACTAGAAATACCATTTGACCCACCCATCCCATTACTGGATATATACCCAAAGGACTATAAATCATGCTGCTATAAAGACACATGCACACGTATGTTTATTACGGCACTATTCACAATAGCAAAGACTTGGAACCAACCCAAATGTCCAACAAGGATAGACTGGATTAAGAAAATGTGGCACATATACACCATGGAATACTATGCAGCCATAAAAAATAATGAGTTCATGTCCTTTGTAGGGACATGGATGAAGCTGGAAACCATCATTCTCAGCAAACTATAGCAAGGACAAAAAACCAAACACCGCATGTTCTCACTCATAGGTGGGAATTGAACAATGAGAACACATGGACACAGGAAGGGGAACATCACACACCGGGGCCTGTTTTGGGTAGGGGGAGGGGGGAGGGATAGTATTAGGAGATATACCTAATGTTAAATGACGAGATAATGGGTGCAGCACACCAACATGGCATATGTATACATATGTAACTAACCTGTAGGTTGTGCACATGTACCCTAAAACTAAAGTATAATAAAAATATATATAATAATAAAATAAAAAAACAAATCCAACTTTAAATAAAGGGGGTGTTAAATGTTAAAAGAAAAAAGAGAATGAAACTTATTTTTAAAATTTGAACACAATAGGCTATTAATGAAACTTTATTTAAATCTTTATATTTTTCCAGGCCAATTTTAAAGCTTTTAAAAGTTTTGTTTTTTTAATTCTGTGCCCATTTTTAGTAAATATAGTATATTTTTCTTAATGGTTCTTAAGGTTTTACATCATAATAATGCAAACATTTCTCCAAATACTTGATGTTTAGTATTTCCACGTCACTGCATTTAGCGCATTTTCATGATTTTTTAAATTTCCTTGACATGTTTTGTATTTCCTTGACATATATAATATTATTAAAACACACACTCAATCATAATTTAAATGCTAACCCTCACAAATCTATTAGTCTCAATTTTGTTTAATTGGTTTTTTTAGTAGTAGATATATAATTTTTTATAGTGAATTACATCAATCTTTTCTGTTTACTTCTTTTATACTTTGTAAGGAATTGGATAAGTCTCAAACAAGACAGTTACTCATCATTCTGGGTTTTTTGTTTTGTTTTGTTTTTTGAGACAAGGTCTCACTCTATCACCCAGGCTGGAGTGCAGAGGCACAATCTTGACTCACCGCATCCTTGACCTCTCTGGCTCAAGTGATCCTCCCACCTCAGCCTCTTAAGTAGCTGGGAATACAGTCACACACCACCACGCCTGGCTGATTTTTTGTATTTTTTTGTAGAGACAGGATTTCCTCATGTTGCCCATGCTGGTCTCAAACTCCTGAGCTCAAGCGATCTTCCTGCTGTGGCCTTGAAAACTGCTGGGATTACAAGCAAGTGGCACTGTGCCCAGCCTCTATTCTGTTCTTCATTCATCTGCATTTATGTTTAAAATTTCAACTTTTAAAATTTAATTTTTAAATGTTGAGAAATAAAGGACAGTATTTTTTTCATATAGTTATTACCTGAACATTTATTAAATGATTATTTAGCATAATGCCATATGTTCTCATTCTTAATGTGTTTGTAATCTCTCAATTGGTTGCATTTTCCATCTGTCAAAAGGTCTCACTTAAACATTTTAAGCTTTGCTAAGTACCTTTTAAAAAGTGTAAAAAGGGTGATACACCACAAATTTCACCAGAATTTTTAAAGTATATATTCCTATTTATAATTCCAAATACAATTTCAGAGTTATTTTGAGTTTCTAAAGGATCTTCTTTAAATTGTATATGGAATTTTGATGATGTGATAAAAGTGAAAATACATATCTTATAGTACTAAAAAGTTTATTTGGAAATACAGTATGTTCTCCACTCATATCCTTCTTCCTTAATTACTTTATCAAATTTTGTGTTTGTGTTACCAGTTATGATATATTTCTTGTTTAATATTTTTTCTTCTAATTTTATATGCTTTTGAACTATTATAAGTGTACTGATTTTATTATACTTTCTACCCAGTTAGTATTTTATATTTTCTATTTTTGATTCTCTTGAAACAAATGTGTCATATAGATGGAGACACTGAAGAAAAAAATAGGAAGATTAGGATTAGGGAAAGGTTAGGGAAAAAAAGTGTAGTTGGTATTTTCTTCCATAATCAATGAGTGAAATAAAATTTTCTCAAGCAATGACTGCATTGTTACCTCATCCTCCTCCCCAAACAAACATTTTAAGCTGAAATACAGTGTGCCTATACTGCACTTCAAGAAATACTTTAGCTGGATTAATATCTCAATGGAATGGGAATTCCATGGAACATAATTATATCATTTGACTAAAGTAAATTCATAGTCTTTTGTTGCACTGACTTGTCCTTAGTTTAGGGTTAGTTATAAATACTTTCAGAATATGTTATGAATGACTTTAAATAAATTGATAAAGTAAAGTCGCATAAAACATCGTGATGTGTCTTAATCTGTTTGTGCTGCTTTAACAGAATACCACAGACTAGGTAATTTATAAGGAGCAGAAATGTATAGGCTCTTAGTTCTGGAGGCTGGGAACTCCAAGATCAAGCAGGCAGCATTTGATTAGAGCCTTCTTGCTATGCCATAACATGGCAGAAGTCATCACATGGCAGAAAGGCAAACAGTAGGAGAGAGAGCAACAGGAGTCAAACTTACAACCATGATAATGATAACAGCATTAATCTATTCATGAGAGCCAGGACCTCATGACTAGCCATCTTTTAAAAATCCCTTCTCCCAATACTATAAAAATGGCAATTAAATTTCAACAAGAGTTTTGGAGAAAACAAACATTCAAACCATAGCATGATTCAAACAAATAAACAGCAACAAACCGAGAACAAATATATAAATCCTGATTTTAAATTTAAAAATCAACAAAAGGCTAATGCATAAAAATAATCATTCCAATTCCAAATAAATACAGATTCAAATATAAAATAATAACATTAATAATAACATATTTTTAAAACTGAATTTAAAAACAATTAAGAAAAATAACACCTAATGCTGTAAGGGTTTTGTTATTCAGTCTCTGGAAAAAAAGTCTAAAAACCTTCTGGAAAGCAATTTGGCTTCACAAATATAAAACCTCAAATAAATTTATATATTTTGACTTATCAATAAAATCTACCCCATTTCTAGGAAATGTATTATTAAAATATGATAAAACGTTTGGATAAAGATGTGAAGACACTAATGTCTGGCACAACACTATGGAATGTTTATTTTGGATAGATGCATAGCTACAATAAAATATTTTGTTCTAGTATGTAATAAAAATAAATTTGAAGTGGGAAATTTTCATACATATTGTATGTAAAAAGGAAAGACAAACTATATGTGTGATTGATCTGAATTGCTCATAATTTCAAATGTTATATATTGATATAACATTTCATTTTTATCATGAAGAAAGATGCACATAGATCCACTAAAATATTAACAGTCTCTAGATTTTCAGATTCTAGATATTTATAAATCATTTTGATATACTTATTACGTATCTTATGAAGACTAGAGAGTAGAGTACACCAACTTTGTGACATCATGTCCCACACCAAACTAGAACTTTTTCAATACAAGTGTTGACTGAATTTATGCAAGTAGAATTCACATTCAGAACACTCAGACTCACATATTAAGAAATATCTATGGCAGCCATTGCCACCAGCTCTGAAATCTTAGTTTCAGAGCAGCATCCAGTTTTAGAGAGCTGAGCTGAAAGACATTTAGGAAACATCTATTGCATCACGTTTGTTCTACAGATTTGAAAATATGGATCACTGGAGTTTAATCAATTTATTCTAAACACAAAATATTGTAACCAATGGTAGAATTACGATTATAAATAAAGCAGCATAATTTTTCTTGGCTGTTTCCAGCGTGTAACCTACCTTACTTTAATTTCAAAGAAGCCATGAAGACTATGACATGAGTGCTAGGCTCTGTTATATTTCTAAGCTATGTGTTCGTTCTTTTTGTTTTTTCTTAGGAGAATGGCACTGTATTTTGGGCACAGTTCATCAAGGAAAAACAGTTGTCTTAAGCAATGGATTTTAGTGACGGCTAGTTGATTGTTACCTGGCTACTATTAATAGTATGTTCTTGGTTTTATTATATGATTTTATTGAAAAGTTACATAGAAAATAAGAATTTAAAGTAGAAGTCCCAGTTTTACTATGTCCATGATATACACTCAGAACATTGATATTCTCTTTAGAAATGAATATTTAATCTCCACATCCACTTTTGTCAGAAGTAAGTTATTTAATTGCCAAGCACTTTACAAATTACTTCTCTTCACGTATTAGTTCCCTACAATTCCCGAACTATAAACACAGGTATAATACTAACTTGCTTTCTGGTATTGCAGATAAGAAATTAAGTAGATAATCTGTCTTAGATGTTATCTATTAGCTAACATTTTCACTGATTATTGGAGATATATTAGATAACTTAACTTTGTTCCTGAAATTATTTGAGAGAATTTCACCTCAACAAAAATTGAAGATGAGAATGAGAATTTAATATTCTTTAAGAAAATATTTTGTGCTCCTGTCAATTTGTGAGAGTTAAAATATAGGAAAGATCACGTTTCATATGAAAAATCACAATTCACTACTTCCTCTTGATATGGGATATATGGACAAAAATTACTCTTTAGGCATGTAGAGGTCTAGTGCAATGGTAATGAAATAAGTGGGATGATAGAGTGTGTCTGAGTCCATTGGTTTTAAACTACTCCTGGGTTACTGGTAACTACATATTTGTCACTAAGCCTATTTAATACAGTTCCTTACCTTGGGGATTGAACTATACAACACATGAGTGAGAAATACAGACTGAAATGACAACAAAGATGAAATGATGGAGATAAAAGTACTTTGGAAATGAGATGATAGAATTCACTAAGAATTATGGGTCATTTCAAATTCATAAACATAAATATCTACTTTAAAACATTACAATTCATGGAAAGCACTTATGTCACTTAAAAGATTGGGCTTCAGAACGGTGTCGCCTCTTAGGTTAAGGTGGCAAGTGTAAAAAGTCACCATAGCATCACAGTACTTGAAGACATTTAAATGGAAGTATTAGTTGATACCATGAGAATTTTAATTTTGACATACTATTGTCCTTGATGATATTGGATATATTTCTTCCATAAATAAACAGGTTTTGTTTAAATGGAAAATATGCTGAGGCAAGTAGAACCCCTTTTTTATATTTCCTCAATGAGAAACTGTCTTAGCAGCCAAAGTAACAGCGTTCACTATTATTGCCTCAAGGGTTGGGCAGATTCCAATAGGCTGGGAACACAGGCACTATTTGGGGTTGTATACTCAAGTTTAGACAGAAGCAGTCTGGTCACATGAAACTTAATCTTTTAAAGTGTTATTTAAACACATTCTTTATAGTTTAAATTGTACCAAATTTATTCTAGGCACACACAACATTTATTCAATATTCAATTTACAAATAGAACTTATGTGATTTCTTAGTATAGTTTTTTGGTTTTATATTTTGAGTAAATTTTAAGACCTTCAAACAAGAGAAAAAGCCATCAGAAATAGATTACTCAGGGTAGGGAGGATATCAAAGAATAGAGGTTAATTTAACAATTTCTAGATTTCTTCTTACAGTTTTTTAATGTCAAGTATTAAAATAGCACGCATTTTTTCAACATATTCTAGCCTCAACTGATTTTAGGAAGTCAAACTCATGTCAACATGTCATTTTATAGACATAGAATGGGAAAGAAAATAATAGTACAGCCAGAGTGGCGGGTATTTCCTGCAAGAATATGAATAATTCCAACTTTTTCATGCAGTTTTCACTTCTATTTGAGAATCAGGGCTTATTCTGTTATTATTTTGTGTTTGCTATGTATTTTATATAGTGTTGTCAGTTAAGCAAGTTAAATAAATGCAACTGGTCAAACTGTGAAGACTCAGTAATAAGCATCAAAAATAATTTAGTTTCCAAGAAAAAGCAAACTCTCCTTTGTCAACTGAGAGACACGTCTATTGAGAAAGCGTTTCATTCAAACTTGAGAAAAAGTTTGGTAATTATGGCTAACATTTACTCTGAAAACTTATTGGAATTGGTATATTCATATAAAAATATTGCTAATTTTATTTTTCCCAAATTAATTTTTGCCTTTGAGATTCACTTGAAATTAAAGTAACTTGAAACTAAGCTATGTTCTTTTTTCTTCTAATTTCACTGTCCCTATATATAACAATGGCTTTTCTTAAGACATTAGAGTAGCATTCCTTCGTAACTGATGACTTTTACATTAAACTTTCATGTAAAATTATATTCAAATTTGCTTTCAAGTCTCTTTTTAAAATAACTGTTTTTACTATTCTAAAAATAAATCATAGTGAAAAGTTAATAAAGTATATATACTCATATCAATCTTATTAGAAACACAATGGAAGGTATATCAAATATTTTACAAGTTTCTCAATTCACATTAACCTAGCTCTAGAAGTTTCTTCTGTTCTCAATTCAACTGGAAGATAATTGTCTTGACTAGGAAAAAATGCTAATAATGAGACTGTCAATATATAAACTATAAAAGTTAATGGAAATAAAAAATAATCTTAAATGCATAAAATACTAATGAATACAATGTTCACAATATTAGCATTAAAAGTGGTCTTATTTTCTTAAAAACAGGTTTGTGTTGTCAACAAAATACAAGGAAATCTTCTATTAAAAATACATGCTTGAGATTCATGGTAGCTTAAATTTATCCAGGGAAAATATTTTACAATATGTCTCAGTGGTAGTCAGAACAATCACCTCCAAAGACATTTATATCTTAATCCTCAGAACTTGTGAATGCGCATGAATGCACACAGCAAAGGAGAATTAAGGTTGCAGATGAAATTAATGTTCTAATCAGCTGACTTTAAAATACAGATATTATTCTGAATTATCTGGCAGGTCCCAATGTAATCACAAGGGTCTTTAAAAGTGGAAGAGGAAGGCAGGGAAGAAGTTAGAGTGATGCAATGTGAAAACTCGATCCTTTATTGCATGCAAAAAAAAAAAAAAAAAAAGATGAAGGAAGAGGGCCAGGAGCCAAGAAATGGGGACAGCTTCTAGAAGATGGAAGAGGCAAGAAAACAAATTGTTTCTTAGGGGCTTCAGAGGGAATGCAGCCTTGCCAGTATCATGACTAGCCCAGTGAGACCCATTTTAATCTTCTGAGCTACAGAACTGTAAAATAAGGAATTTGTGTAGTTTTAAGCCATAAAATTGTGTAATTTGTAAAGGTAACCATATAAAATTAATATAGCTTCTATGAATGCCTCTATCTTAATTATATAGTTACAGTTTTAAATTTTTTTTATCATGCATATCCCTTGAAAAGTTGTAAGCAATATAGCATGTGCTTAAGAGGCAAAAAGGTAATATGAAAATTTTTTAAAGTATAATTTATTATATATTTCTGATAGTAATTTGCAATAATGTATTATATGTATTATAAATCAGTGTTAATGTACCAGTCTATATAAATGTCTATATGATTAAACTATTCCTTATTCAATATCAACTTGCCCACTGTAAATCACACTAGTATGCTGTTAATTATTTTGCAAAGATTAGTTCATGATGTTTTCAGGTGGATAATTCATGCTTACGTGTCATATCCTCCTGTACTCTATAAAAGAAATAAAAGCAGCCACAGCACATGTATCACTCTATGGAACATATTAATAAAGTTATCAAGATCAATGCTGCTGAGTGCTTTTTTGCAGGAGCAGTTTAATGTTAGTATAAAATATTGCCCCATTAAAGCACAGAAGACAATAAAATAAAGCAAAATCAGCACAAATAAAATTTATTAATTATGTCTCAGTGATTGGACCTTTTCTTTTACGTTAAAGAAGGTTTACAATGACAGCAGCATATACTAGAAATGATGGAGTACCTATTTATCCCTGGTAATGCACCTTCTTGGATCACAGTTTGTTAGTTGTCATCACTTAATGTTTATAAAGAGCTCTAAAATTGAAATTACTCCCTAAGTGTCGAGTAGCCTCATCATTCCTGAACAATCCTAATGAAGAAAAGCATATGTGACCATTTTGCAAGCCTCTTCAGAGGAAAGTGAATATTTACCATTGAATAAAACAAAACAGGAAAACAAACAGATAAACATAAGAGCAAAAGAACAAAGTCAAAACAAGTTGCAGACCAATGTAGAAAGAAACAAAAGTCTGTGCTTCTTCCGTTCAGGTTCCTCTGGCCAGAGACAGCATGTAGGTCATGCTGTGGTTGATCACAAGGGCCACAGATGATATTCCCTAGTGTTTGCAAGAACTTCCTTTAAAGTACTATTAATAATATAGAGAAAAATGAGAAATAAGTTTAGCATGATCATTAGTATGCAGTGTATGTGAGTGATGCAACCATCATATACAAGCATTATAACTTTCGTGGGCCTCTTTTCTTATGCTCTATCTCTCTGTGTATAAAACATAAAATATATAAATATGTTTATATTTTATGTAAATTTATATTTATGTTTAATTTATATATTTATATGTTATATAAAGTATTTTCATGTATAAATATATTTCCTATAAAATATTTATATATTATATTTTATATGAAATATATGTAATATTACCTAGGCTATGTTCACCATTTTACATTCATTGTTATTCATTGTTATACTCATTTTTTCTTTGGTTTCTAAGATACATTAAAATTTAAAAATATAATGGGCCTATAAAATTTTCATGACCCCTAAGTGCCGTACCTACTGTGTCTGACGAATAAGTTGTCTCTGGTCTTTATAACCATTTGCTATCTAAAAGTGTATACCTTCAGATGTCCCCAGTTTTATATTTGTGATAAATTCATGTTGATAAGAATATGGGCATGCTGATTACCTAAAATTCAAAATATGAATAGGCTCAGTATAAATTGTTTATGTATATGCATTCAAGCACTAGTGTGTTTGTTAGAGCTTTCAAATCTGTTTCCCTCTTTTAATCCAAAGCGTTCCAAAACATATTTGAATATAATGTGTATTTTCTAAAAATATTCCATAATCTGCATGTATCACATCTTAACCCAACAAGTAAACACTGGAAATGACTACTAATCAGGGCAAGACATGCATGATAACATGTAGGTGTGGGTTATTACTTATACAAAAATTCTAGGAACTTTCCTATGTACTCTGTAGGATGCGAATGAGGGACTGTAAAAGTGGAGAATGACAATTTGTATGCTAATTCTGAAACATTTGCATTGAGAAGAATGGCCTGGGAAAATTGAGCTAAATCTATTCCTGCCTTAGCAAAATTCTTCATGAATGTGAAATGCTATAGGTTAGTTAGGTAAACTAGAAGCTTCTACAATCTTGTCTACATTCCAAGATAATGCAGTATGCTAAATATTTTTCTCTAGACTGAAAATATTTCTTTAAAATGATCTGTAATTTTAGCTTCCTACAAAGTCAGCCTTACTTTCTCTGAATTAGAATGATTATGTGAGGGTCTGTTAAATTTATATGTTTAGTTTTGACAAAATAACACCTACCTGCTAAAGAAAATTGTAAAAAGCGATAAGAATAGTGAATATGTTAAATATCATTTGACCTAATGAATATTGGTTTTGTTGTGGCAAAAGAACAAAAAATGGAATGGGTATTTTAGCCCACAGTAACAGCCACTCCTACAACAGATAAATTACTATTATTTGATTTTCAGCCTTTGATTGTCTTTTTTCCCAAAGAACTCAGAAAAATATGCTCATATATCACCTGTGTAAAATAGGAACAAATTATGTTCTTTCAACTGTGAATGCCAGTCACACATAGACATTTGCAAATTTACATGAGATGAAAAATAATTTCAAGGCAATCAGCTAAACCACAATAAAAATTACGCATGCATCACAGCATTGGGAGAGAGAGAAAACTGTGACTTGCCAAAAGAAAATCAGCTTGTACATTACTCTGGCCAACCAGTGCCAATACCCTGAACAAGGAGTTATCTCTAGGCAAATGACACTGTAGATTGATATGCTAACTTACCCTTCAATACAGCATGTATGTATCTGGGGATGCAGAGCTACAAAGAAAGGTTCTGACCCTGTGAAAACAGGTGATCACCATGCTGCCTTGTGCCATTTACAACTGCTAACTAGAAATAATTTGGTCTATTTTCAGTGGTTAACTTAAGGGTAATGCATTGTATTCATTTGTACTTTTTTTTTCTTCAAATTTTAAAGACTTCCAAAATATCTATTGCTTTTGAAATCTACTCAGTGGCCATTCAGCTGTTTAAATTGAAATGGCCAATGTAAGGAAAGAAAAAGATTAAATATATTCAACTGGCCATGATAAATACAGTCCAGGTCCTTTGGTGTTAGAAGCTCAGTATGATTAAACTGTTTTTAATGATTAGGCTTTTGATTTTTACACATAAAGAATTCTTAATCATGATTTTTTATCATAAAAAACAAAAACACTCAATTAGAAAAAATATGGATAGCATTTCCCAGGATAAGACACGTTAACAACTATTTCTTTCCCTATAGCTTTTTCTACTCTCTGTGTGTGTGTGTGTGTGTGTGTGTGTAATGTGTGATATTCTCTTAAAATTTGCCTTTCTATACAAGTTCACGTAAAAAATTTTATGCACCAAATTTTATATCTTTTTCAAGAAAAATTGTAACTTCAGCAAAACAAAGATAAAAAAATGTTAATAAAGGACCATAATTTTTTACAAAAAAGGCTAAGTTCATACTGTACTAAACATATCTTTATCAGAAGATGTAAACATACTGAATTTGATGCACATGTGAATTTTAGAAATCCAAGCTCTTACTATTTTTAGAGTCCTTAATAAATATCTAACAGTCTACTATGGTTTGAATGTAGTTTGTCCCCACTAAAACTAATGTTGAAATTAATTGCCATTATATTGGTGTTAAGAGATAGGGCCTTTATGAGATGACTAGGTCGTTAAAATCTCAAGAGAGACTGGGTTAGCTCTTGCAATAATGAATTTGTTCTCATAAGAATGATTTTTGGCTTATTGATCCATAATATTTATATATATTTGGGGTACATAAAATATTTTCTCACATGCTTAGGAAGCGTAATGATCAAGTGAAGGTACTTAGGATGTCCATCACCTTATGTATCATTTCTGTGGGTTGGTAACATGTTAACTCCACTCTTCAAGCTATTTTAATATATAAAATGCATTGTTAACTATAGTCACCCCACTATGCTATTGAATATTAGATAAAAATCCTTTCATTTGCAACAACATGGATAGAACTGGAGGTCATTAAGTGAAGTTAGTGAGGTGCAGAAAGACAAACATTTACATTCTCACTCATCTGTGGGAGCTAAGGAATTGATCTCATGGGGGTAGGAAGTAGAATAAATCCTTAACAGGTTAATTTCATTATTACAACAATTCAATGCAGTAGTTATATTTTTATTCTATTTTGCAGATGAGAAAGCTAAAGTACATAACTTTTAAGTAAATGCTCAGGTTCACAGTGCTAGTAATTAACCTATTCAGCATCTGTACCTAGAAAGTCTACTGCCAGAGTCCACATTTATCACCAGTTTACTGTAATGCCTCTTCTTTTGTAACCCTGAAAATTACTTATGAGAAAACTTGGCTAGTTTTCACCCATATACCTATATAAGGGACAGACATTGATGCGTCTTTTCAAAAAGGTGAAGTGAGAGTACAGGGCCAGAGAAAGATAAATGGAATCATGGAGTATAAGTGATGATGCCATTTTTTTTTCTACTGGAAGTTTGAAGTAATCTTGGAAATAAGAACAAGTTCTGTATATAAGCTAGGTGAGAGCTTCCCCAAATTCCCATCCATTCATTTATTGTTCAACAAATATTTATTGAGTGCCTACATCAGGCACTGTTTCAGAAATTTAGAGCTTCGTAAGGAACAAAAATCTCTGCCTCTATCTAGTATATTTACTAGTTGGGAAGAGAGTTAAGTAAACAATATAATACAAAAGAGATAATAACAGTAAAGAAAACAATAACAATTGCCACCCTGAGGTAAAATTTGGGGGATGCTCAGAGCCTGAGTACAAAGGTGTCAACCAAACCACCCGAGGACCAATGGGATCAGTGTCTCAGGACACCAGTAAGTGGATCCAATTGAAATGCCTGCAATAATAACATCGTTTTAACTTCTTGGTAAACCAAGGTTTTCAATTAAAGGTTGGTTTGGGAAAAAAATGCCTTTCCTTATGAATAATTCAAATGGATTTCCTTTGAATTTACCAAAATTCTTCATCTGATGAGATAGGATTTTTTCTCTTTTCACCCATAAACTTTGCGTTATAGATTGCTTAGGGCTACCGCCTAAATAAAAATAAATTCCTGTTGCAGTATGGTTTTAATATGTTGAAATGTATTCTTTAAGTTGAAGATCTCTGTAGTTCATTTGTCAATGCAACTTTTCTGTTCAATAGGAGTTTTTAAAAAAGAAAACAACCAAACAAACGAGAAAGAAGTTTACTTCCTTTTGCTAGTGTATTCCATTACTACAGTTTGATATTTCAAGTGGCTCATGAATTAGAAAAACGGTCTATAAAATCAACTTATAACTATCTACCTGAAAGAAACAACAGAATATTCATAGTCACATTCTTTTTATGTTAAATTTAAGTTTTAAAAATTAAAATACTAATGTATTATTTATAACATGTATAAAATGTGATATAATAAATTCCAGCAACTAACTTATACTTTTTTGCCTAGCCATTCCACCCCTTGTGTTTTCCTCCATTTATGCTGGAAGCAGGCTTCATGTTCCTTTGCACAACAGCAAAGTTGTGTCAGGACCTCCAGCAGAAATCACGTTCATTTAAACAAGTTTCTCACTTTGTGTTAAGGCCTTTGTCCATTGAAGGGCCTGTATCCCAAGTGTGAGGAGGAAGAATTCCTTGAGAACAGTGAAGCAAGCAGAAGGGGTCCTCCCGACCCTAGAGAAAAGATCCAGACCCAGGGAATTGAGGAGAACAAGTGACCCGGGTCCAATCTCCTCAAAATAGTTTCGGTTGTTGTTAACAGTTTAAAATACCAGGGAGAATCTCATGTTTGCCAGTTGTTTTTTTTTTTTTTTAGACCTGGCTTACCAGTAGAACACTATATTAAACCTAGTTGGTTTATATTCTCAAAGAAGAGAATAGGAATATAGTCTATGGGTTTCTATTTTTTCCTACTCATTTAATTTTATTACAAAGGCTGTATGTTAGTTGATATGAGAGATAGTGAAACAATTTTTAAAACTTCTAATTGTAATCATTCACATTTCAATGTGATATTGTGTTAAGTATGACTTCATGTTAGCTATAAGTTTGACCTGGACCTTTTTGTCTTATATTAAGGATTTGTGCTCCTGCTCTAAAATAATTGGAATGGATTTTAAAATTTCTTGACTTTCATATACTTTTAGAAATTACTACATATCCTTTTGCTTATTTGACCTATTGGCATGATGTATTAGTAGAGTTGTTTTTACAATTCCATCATCAACTTGTAAGTTATTCTTCTGGATATAGCGTATCAATATATTTTATATAAGAATGATGCATGTCTATTCATAAAACATCAGCCTGGATTTTTCATTCTTAACGCTGTGGTTTTACTTTTGTAGTTGCTTGTGAATCTCTCTTGATAAGGTTAAATACTGTTTTAACTTAAAAACAACCGAGTTAACATACAATTTCATTTTCATATTGCATACTTCCTTTTCCCTTCTTTAAAAAGAACTCATCAGTGATGCTATAGCCATGTCTGCTGAATGTGTTAAATGGAAAGTAGATTGAGAAATTTTGAGGTGTTGAACATCAGAACATTATTCTTACTAGATGCATTGAACAGAGAGCTAAGTATATTGCTATCTTCTCTAGCACTTGGCTGAGAGCAACCAAGCAATTTTTCATTTTACTTGTGAGCACACCATGAACACACCACCTCCATGTATCACTAAACCATGCAAAAGCCTCTGATATTCATGCCCAAGCTGGCATAGAGATAAATTTGAAAGAATATGAGTGAAAAATGCTGCTTCATACAGAACAGTATTCTGTCTCTGTGTTTAAAATGACTTTAAAAAAATAAATCATGCAACAGGAATGTCTCCAAACACAGACTTCTGGAATAAAAATTGCCAATCTCAGAGACCCAGCTCCAAGGAATATCAACCAGCCAGTCATCCACCTAGCATGAAATGGAAAGGACATTATTTCAACCTTCAGTGGATAATGAATGCCTTGACACAACCTGTTTTGAAAGATAATTGGAAATGTAATTTGCTAAACATACTATCTACAAGGCAATAAAACAAGTTATCCCATTTATATTTTTTGCTATTTTTCTTTGTCAGTTTACCATAATTTTGTTCACCCATAAAGCTATTATTTCCCAAACGAGTGCTACTAGATCTAGAGATGGTTTCTAAGCAAGTGAAATTATCTGAAATGTGACTAACTGAACTTCACCCTTTAATAGGATTCACTTAAGGAATACATTATACTTTTCACGTACTCAAGCTCAAATAACCTTTACCATTCCCATGGTTTTGTATATGTTCTTCCAGTTACCACATATTATTTATAGTATCATATTAAGAAAATATAAATTTTCTTACACATGCAATTGAATATGCCCCGTCCCCCTTTGGGATTGTTTGATTCACTTATTTACTCAACAAATCTTCATCAAACTCTTAATTTTCATTCATTCAATCACCTGCATAGGGCAATCATTCAATCAACATTCTTGAGCACCTATCTTGTACCAAGCATTATTAAGCCCTTGGGACTACAGCAGTGAAGAAAACATACAAATTCACTGCTTTTATGAGACTTAAATTCTAGTGTAGAGAGACAGAAAACACACACATAAATGTATTTGATGTGCTGAGAAGTACTATAAAGAAAACTAAAGCAGTAAGAGCACAGTGAATGCAGGACTTTTAGTGATGGTGGTATTATTGTCATTTGAATAGACTCATTACAAATTATCTCTCTGTCAATGTTACATTGGAGGAAGCACCCAAAGAAAACAAGGGAGTAATAATTGCAAATGTTTTCCATTAAGAGGGAGTGGTAGGGAATTTATAGGTGTGCTGGAGGATAGCAGAGGCCAGCAGCCTCACCAAACTGGAGTCAACAAGAGTGGCTGCAATGGGGTACCAGCAGTGAGTTAGTCAAAGAAAGATAACATCATCAGGCTCTGTAGAACACTTTTTGGAAGGACTTTGAATTTAATTCCATGTAAATTGCATTTTAAACAAGGCTTTTCCAAAGGTCATTCTGTAGCTTTGTGGAGAGTAACAACAGTAGATGCAGTTGTAGGCACTGTTAGAGGTACATGAGAGGCAGAATACAGGACGGTATTGAAGAAAATAGACTCTCTTTTCATGGAGTTTACTCTCTGGTGTGGGGGCATATAATAACGAAGCTAAAATAAATATGTAGAAAGGATATACAGGTTAGTGATAAATACCAGGATGGACATAAAACAGATTGGTGTGATTAGACAAAAGGTGGAAGCTATTACTTCTTTTTGTTTGATTAAGGATCTAATAAAGACTTATACTCAATCTGAGACCAGAGTAACTAAAAAGAGACAGCCATGGAGAGCCCATTAAAAAAGGGAGTTCTGGAAAGAGGAACAGCATGTGAAATATCACTTATGTGACAGCAGAAAGGTGGTCAGTGGTTTTGAAGAGGAAGTTCAATATTATGCGAACTGGAGAAGTGAAGGCAAGATCATGTTGGGCCTTATCAGCCACATTGATGACATTAGATATATAGTCATATGTCACTTAACAAGGGGGATATGTTCTGAGAAGTGCATCCTTTAGTGATTTCATCACTGTGCAAACATTATAGAGTGTACTTCCACAAACTGAGATGGTAGAGTCTGTAGGTTACTGTACTGAAAACTATAGTTAAGTGTTTGTATATCTAAACATACCTAAACAGAAAACATACAGTAAAAATGCAGTATAGAAGATTAAAAACTGCTATACCTGTATAGAGGACTTAACATAAATGGAGCTTGCAAGACTGGAAGTTGCTCTGGGTAAGTCACTGAGTGAGTGGTGAGTAAATGTGAAGGCCCAGGACATTATTGGTTTTATAAACACTACATTTAGGCTACATTAATTTTTTTTCTTTCTTCTATAATAAATTCATCTTAGCTAACAGCAACATTTTTACTTTATAAACTTTTATATACGTTTTACAATTTTTGGACTCTTTTGTAATGTCAGCTTAAAACACAAGCACATTGTACAGCTCTACAAAAATATTTTATTTATTTATATGGGCTTTTTTCTATTTGTAGTAATTATAACTTTTTAGTACGTTTTGTTGATAACTAAGACAGAAACACACACATTAGCTTAGACCTACACACAATAAGGATCATCAATATCACTGTCTTCTACCGCCACATCTTGTCCCACTGGAAGGTGTGCAGGGGCAGTAACACGTATGGAGTTATCATCTCCTTGATAGCAAGGCTGCCTTCTGGAATACCCTCGAAAGATCTGCCTGAGGTTGTTTTATGGTGAACTTTTTGTTATAAATAACTAGAAAGAATATACTCTAAAGTAACAATAAAATGTATAGTATAGTAAATACATAAGCCAGTCTCACAGTAGTTTATTATCATTGTGAAGTATTGTGTACTTTGCAGAATGGTATGTGTTACAATTTTGTACGATTGGCAGTGCAACAGGGAGTTTTTTTTACACCTGCATCACCACAAACACACGAATAATGCATTTTCCTAGGACATTAAGATTGATACAATTTCACTATGCAATACATGGGACCACCACTGTACATGTGGCATATCATTGACTGCAGAAAGAAGTGAGAAGCCCCTGGAAACTTTAATGTTAAGAGAGCAACATAATCTGACTTATGTATTTCGATTGACTACTCTTTGAAAAATGTATTTTCATGGAAGTGAGTAGCAAGAATGACATTTTGGAAAGCTATTAATCCAAAAGGGGGATTTGGTTGTTCAGATTAGGTGGTAACCTTGAAGATGAAAATAAATGAACAAAATTGGGATATCTTTTGGCAGCAGAGACATTAGGACTATTTTATGGATTTGATTGGGGGGTGCTGAGGCAAGAGACATCAGAGATGTCTCCTAAGTATTTGGCTTGAGTGAATGTGTGAATAGGGAAACATGTTATGATGTAGAAGGGCCTAGCTTAGCAAATGAGCATGGTGTTAAGGAAGCATTATTTCTCCTTGGGGTATGGCAAATTAGAGATACAAATTAGACATCCAGTAGTCCTGTCAAGTAAACAATTAGGTTGCTTTTCTAATCTGATTTAGTTTAAAGGAGCACCTGAGATCTACCCCAATGAGATGCTTTCACGTTACTGCCGTTAAAACAATTTTATCAGAATCCTCAGTTTTTATAAATTATCCTTTTAGCATATAATATAAATATTTGTGTAACCATGGACTTGGATGATGCTTGTTTTACTTGAGTGGGCTTCCACTGCAAAGTCAAAACCTTTAGCCAAAACTTCAAAACAGGAGGTGAGTCAAATTGGCCATTCTCCAATGACCTGTCAGAAGTTTAAGAAATTCTTTGAGAAGAATGCAAAGTTTTCCTACTAAATTGTTACGACATATTTTTGAGGCTTCTAATATTTCATTCATATTTAACCGACAGCAGTGAAGTACTCAGTGTATTTAAAAATAAAACCCAAACTGACCAAGGTCTCAGACTTTAAAGCAGCGTATAATTTACTTAGAAACCAGACAGTGCCATGAAACCACTAGATGCTATAGAGTGTCTCTCATAACAAATATTATATAAGTGACATGTACATGAGATGAAAGATGTAGATAACATTATTCTGTTCAAGAAAGTTAATTGACTTAAAAATACTGAATCATCTGAGTTCCATCTTGGAGAGATAGTAGGATTTTCTAAGAAAGGAGAAACATGAGTGGTAAGCTGAATAGCAGAAACAAAAGCATAAGCAAAACAAGGAAATGAAAATAAATAGATATTTGCATTACACCTAGTCATCATTTGAAAGGCACCAAGGATGCATGGAGGAGAGTGACTGGAGATGAGGTTGAAACAGGAAACATCCTAGATTGCGAAAACATGTTGGAGCATTCTACAGAGTTTGCATTGCGGATAGTATAAATCATGGATGAGTATAAACGGATTATGTTGGGGTTTTAGAGAGAATACTCTGTTATCTTATTTCCAATATGATGGAGTAAAGGACAAGATTTCAAGAAGTGAATGAAATGGCTCAAGACGATAACAGTGAGATTTAAAAAGACAGGAAAGAATTGTGAGAAAGACCAAAACTAGAGTTATTACAACTTCCTAAGTGAATGTTTTGAGTGAAGGAAAGTTAAGTGTCAAAGATAATTCTGAAGCTCTCAGCCTGTGTGACTGAGTGAATTGTGGTGTTCCTCAAATGAAGATGGAAATTCTATTTGATGAGGGAGTAGTGGTAAGGCAAGAAAAGTTCTGTTTTGAAAATCCAGGTGGAGATGACTAGTAACTAGATAGAAATACAATCTGTTGGGCAGGAGATCAATATTTAAGCCAGAGAATTAAGAGTCATTAGCATATTCAAGAAAGTGGTAATTGCTGGACTCCATGAAGTCCCTATGAATAGGTTAAATTGAGAAAAGATCTTTCAGCATAAAACTCTGAGGGGTGGGGGCTTTCCAGGGAGAGGCAGCAGAAGCCAGAGTAAATTAAAAGAAAGGGACTTGTCAGAGAGACAAAAGAGAAAAGAAGAGATGCTAAACTAAGAGGAAGGTGATTTTTAAAAAGAAAGCTAAGAATTGACACAAAGTACAGTTATTGTATATAAATGTGTATATACCATGACCCATATTTCTTCATTATTGAACACTTTTTACTTTCATTTGAGTATTGTCATCCCTCTGTTCTTTAAATTGCTCTAACATCTTTCACATTTCTCGAAATTCTAAATATTAAAAAATTGCTTAGCCACAAAATTTTCTCAAGCTTCCTGTTCATATCTGCATTTAAGAAAAAATTAAATAGTAATAAAATCAAATAAACTGAACAAATAGAAGAAAAATTAGGGAATAGAAACAGAAGAAAAACTGTAATTCATTTTGCCTGAAAATGAGAATAAAAATGTATTCTAAAGACTGTTTTTCATGTTTTATGTAAAAACGACAGTTTTTAAAGTTTTCTAGGGGCTGTCTCTTTTAAGATATTAGAACATAGTGATACTTTATTTTGAATAGATGTATTATGGATGATACATAAAAATTAGTTATAACTATCTATTGACGATATATTGTTTACTACAATAGAAAAGACCACACCTGAGCCTAAAGAAAGTTCTCAGTTTACTATAGGTAAAATCTTGCTATGAAAGGTGCACATAAAGATTAGGGGCTTTCTGTGGTGGAGGGGAAACACTGCTGGCTGCAGAAAAAATATCTGACATAACATTTAAATTTAAAAGCACAAATTATTGACTTAGTATGTTAACATAAATGAATAAATGTCTTCTAAATGCTTTGTCTTTTACTAAATTCCAGCATTTTATTACTAAAAGGACACATATACAATAAGTAGTAAATATGCCTGATATATTTTAATAATGTAACTAATTTCCTTTATAAATTAGTTATAGTTTTAATACTCTTCTTTATGTGCTCTAAGTGGCCCCATTGGCTAGGTTAATCATTAGAGGATGACTAAATTGAAAAATCTTTCTACAAATAACATGGTGAATAATGTCATCTTCCACCATCTTACGCTAATGTATAACTAATTATTATCCATTGCTGCCATTTCTGAATTTTACATATTTTGTTCATTTAGTGTGAGCTATCTAAAATATATATGGATTTCAAAAATGTATTTTATGCCATGGATAAAGTTTATCTCTCTTATTTTGTTTTGTCCTATAACTATTTCAAAGTAATAACACCTATATGTTCCAGAACAGATGTCATTGCTTGTGGTCTGGAGGTCATGAACATTGCTAAGCCACACAAAAAAATGATTTTGTGTGTGTGTGTGTGTGTGTGTGTGTGTGGTTGTGCACAGTATCTCATGCCTGTAAATCCAGCACTTTGAGAAGCCGAGGCAGGTACATCATTTGAGGCCAGGAGTTTGAGGCCAGCCTGGGCAACATGGCGAGACCCCATTTCTACATAAATACAAAAATGAGCTGGGCGTGGTGACACACACCTGTAGTCCCAGCTACTCAGGGGGCTGAGGCATGAGAATAGCTTAAACCCAGGAGGCAGAGGTTACAGTGAACCAAGATTGCACCAGTGCACTCCAGCCTGGGTGACAGGCAAGACTCCATCTAAAAAAAAAAATGTTTTTTACAACCATGGTTTACATGCTGAGACATATATAATCTCTGATGAATAATGTATCATGCTAATTTTATTTAAAATATTAAAACTCATATTACACCACTATCAAAGTAATAAAAAATAAAGGAAATCGGGTATACTGTATATTGACACAATATATTTTGCTATCTATTCTGATGGCTGATATTTAATAATAGAACGGGTACAAAATAACTTGGAAAATTATAGATAATATTACATATATATAAATTCAGAAATGTCTTGTCTAGCTGTTTGTGAAAGCTGTGAAGCATATCTTCCATTTCCCTGAGTAGTCTGTTGGTGGCCTGGACAAGTTCACCCTCATCACAGCTTGACCCCTAGCGGCTAGAGGACACTTTGGCCTGGTTCCAGTTCCCCAGCACTCTAGCACACAGTTTGGGATGTATGAAGATGACATCTGCGGCCTGATCTCCAGCAGGGGAGGAGTCCACACTGTCAAAACATAGAGAAGGGTATGGTGATGAGGAAGCTGGGTACCCCTCCCTTCTTTAGACCTGACTGAAAAGCTTATTGCCTGACGGCTGTGGTTTCTGCTGCAGGAAGTCTCACCATCGAGATGCCTAGAATAGCTTTGTGATCTGGGCACAAATGGTTTTGGGTCAGACTAACTTGTAGGGCCAGTTGCCAGAGTGGATGCCAGAGGGAGACTCACCAATAAGAGGGTGTATGAGTTGGCTCTTCCTCTGAGCCAGCTCTGTGGTGCAGGAGAGGCACCTCCAACCCTTTCTGGAGGGTTGTCCCTGAGGCCTGAGAGCTTCCACTAGACACCTGCTAAGGTTGGTACTTGTACCTGCCTCAGAGAGCCTGGCTGCCAGCTCACCAGACCCAGTGCCGCACAGCTTTGCCCTCTCAAGCCACCTTAGTGGCAGAGCACAGGATGGAAATCCTGAGAGTCCAGGCACTGCCCATCACCAGAAATATCCCAGTACTACTCCAGATCAACAAAGGCTATGTAAAAATTCCACTGCCACCACCACAATTACCTCTTGCCTGGAAGTATCATCTACTGGCTAGGAGGTCAAACTGCATGGCCCATCACAACTGCTGAAACCAGTTTATACCATTTAACTGGCTTTTAGCCAAAATTGTCACCTACTTGCTGGTAGGGTGAGCTGCACAACCCAACATAATTCTTGCTTACAGTAGTGTGCAGTGCTAGGGAACTAGATATGCAACCCAAGCCCTGTACCTCACCATCTCTGTAGGAGACAGTGAGCCTGACCACATACACAGCATATTGCTACCACAACCCACAAAAAACTAGCACTTAAGAAAACCTACACTACTATACTACACTCAGTTTATCTATAACCAAGGAATTTATACAGAGCCTTGGCCCCACAAACGCAAAGCAAAGGACTCTACCTGACATGTGCAACAGTCACACTCTCAAGGAGGAAGAAAAAAGTCATGTAAATGAAAGTTAATTTAAAAATAATAAATGACAGCATCTACATATGAAAAGAAACCAGTCCAAGAACTCCAGTACAACAAAATAATGGATATTATGACACATGTTATGGACCATCCTGGCTTCCTAGCAATGGATCATAACCAAAATCAAAACATTGAAATGACCAAATTCAAACAAAGAATTTAAGATATGCATTGTAAGTAATCTCAGTGAGATTCAAGAGAAGGTTAAAAACCAACTCAAAGAAAGTGGAATAACAATTCATGAGATAAAAGACAAAATAGATATATTTTTTAAATAACTGGAAATAAAAAAAAACTGAAGAAAATTTAAAACACAGCTGAAAGCTTTAAAGAGTAGAAAAAAGCAGAAGAATTTCAGAGCTTGAATACCAGTCTTTCAAATCAATATGGTCAGAAAAAAAACAGTAACAAAAAGGATTTCAGAAAGCAAACAAAGGCTTTGAAAAATATGGGTTATGTAAAGCGACCAAATCTACGGCTTATAGGCATTAATGAGAGAGAACTAGTAAAACTATGAAAAACATAATTGAGAAAATAATTCAGGAAAATTTCCCCAATCTTGCTAGAGATGTAGACATTCAAATACAATAAATTTAGAGAATACCTGGAATATATTATACAGAATGTACATTACCAAGGCATACAGTCATAAGATTATACAAAGTCAACATGAAAGAACTAATCTTTAAGGAAGCTAGAGAGAAGTATCAAATCATCTGAATGAAGAAAATGCCATCAGACTACAGCAGACTTCCTAGAGGAAGCCAGAGATTGAGGCCCTATTTTTAGCCTCCTTAAAAAAAAAAAAAAAGCCAAGAATTTTATATCCGGCCAAATTAAGCATCATAAACGAAGAAAAAATAAAGTCTTTCCCAGTGAGGAAACACTAAGGGAATTTCTTCCAGATTGGACCTATAAGAAATGCTCAAAAGAGTTCTAAACATGGAAATAAAAGGACAATACTCTCCATCATAAAAGCATATATAAGAAAGCTCACACATTACACAAAGCAATTACACAATTGAGACTCCAAGGTTACTAGCTCACAAAACTATAACAGGAATAAAATGAAACCTCACATATCAATATTAACATTCCAGTTAAATACCCTTGAACTTAAATATTAATAATTCTACTTAAATATTAACCATGTACATAAATAGCCTAAACATTCTACATTCCAGAATAATATATTCTGGAAGAACATATTTATATATTCTGGAAGAACATATTTATATATTCTGGAAGAATATATTTATATATTCTTTATATATTCTAGAAGAATATATTTATATATTCTTTATATATTCTAGAAGAATATATTTATATATTCTTTATATATTCTAGAAGAATATATTTATATATTCTTTATATATTCTAGAAGAATATCTTTATATATTCTTTATATATTCTAGAAGAATATATTTATATATTCTTTATATATTCTAGAAGAATATATTTATATATTCTTTATATATTCTAGAAGAATATATTTATATATTCTTTATATATTCTAGAAGAATATATTTATATATTCTTTATATATTCTAGAAGAATATACATATATATCTATCTCCAACTCTCAGCTGCCTATGAGAGAACCTATAGGGGGTCTAATGGCTAGACACATATATACTCAAAGTAAAGGGGCATTAAAAGGTATAGCACACAAATGGAAAACAAAAGTCTGAATGACTAGCCATTCTTATATTAAACAGACTTCAAAGAAACAACAGTTAAAAACATTAACAAAGAATGGCATTATATAATGATAAAGGTTTCAATACAACAAGAATATTTAACTATTCTAAATATATACATGCATCCAATACCAGAGCACCCAGGTTTATAAAACAATTTCTACTTAACCTAAGAAAAGAGATTAATAGCAATACAATATTAATTGGGAACTTCAACACCTCACTGACAACACTAAACAGCTAATCGAAGTACAAAGTAAACAAACCCTGACTTAAACTATACTCTAAACTATGTGGTCCTAATAGACATTTACAGAACATTCCACTCAACAACCAGAGGGAATACATTTTTCTCATCTGCACATGGAACATTTGACCATATGCTTGGTCATAAAGCATCTCTATAAATTCAAAAAATCAAAATCACATGAAGTATTTTCTCAGATTAGAGCAGAATAAAATTAAAAATCATTACCAAGAAGAACTCTCAAAACCACATAAGTACATACAAACAAAACAATTTGCTCCTGAATGACTTTCAGGTAAACAATAAAATTAAGGAAGAAATCCAAAAGTTTTGAAACAAAGAAAAATGGAAACACAACATACCAAAACCTCTGTGATATAGCAAAAGCTGTGATAACACTAAAGGTAATTGTGTTAAGTCCCTACATCAAAAAGAATCTCAATTTAAAATCCGAATGTCACATCTCAAGGAACTAGAAAAGCAAGAGGAAACAAAATCAAAGCTCGCAGAAGAAAAGAAATAACAGATATCAGAAGAGAATTAAATGATTTTGAGACTTAAAAATGATACAAAAGATCAACAAAATGAAAAGTTGGTTATTGGAAAGGATAAACAAAATCAATAGACTGCTAGATAGTTTAACCAAAAAAAGAGAGAAGACTCAGATAAGCACAATCATAAATGATAAAGGTGACATCACATCTGATACATGCCACAGAAATAGAAAAGATCACCAAAGATTAGTGTGAACATCAGCTGTATGTGCACAAACTAGAAAACTTAAAGGATGTAAATAATTCCTGGAAACACACAACCTCCGAAAATTGAACCAAGCAGAAATGTAAATCCTGAACAGACCAATAATGAGTAATAAAATTGAATCAATTAAAAAATATTATAAAAATAAGCCCAGGACCAACAGATTCAGAGCTGAATTTTACCAGATGCACAAACAAGAGCTGCTACCAATCTTACTGCAACTATTCCAAAAATTTGGGAAGGGATTCCTCCCTAACTCATTCTCTGAAACAAGTATCACTGTAATACTAAAATCATGCAATGACAACACCAAAAATAACTACAGACCATTATCTCTGACGAACATGGATGTAAAAATCCTCAACAAAATGCAAGTAAACTGAATCTGACATCAAAAAGATGATTCATCATAGTCAAGTGGGTTTTATTCCAGGGATATAAGGGCAATTCAACATTTGCAAATCAATGAATGTGATCCACCACATACACCAAATTAAAAACAAAAACCATTTGATTGTCTTAATAGATTCAGAAAAAGTATTTGATAAAATCCAACATTTCTTCAAGATGAAAACCCTCAACAAACTAGCAATTGAAGGAAAATACATCCAAATAATAAGAGCCATATGTGACAAACCCACAGGTAACATTCTGCTCAATGGGGAGAAGTTGAAAGCATTCCCCCTAAGAACTGGACCAAGAAAAGGATGTTCCCTCTCAAAAATACTATTCAGCATAGTAGTTGAATTCCTAGCTAGAGCAATCAGGCAAGGAAAATAAATAAAAGGCATCCAAATTAGAGAACAGGAAGTCAAATTATCTCTATTCACTGATGGCATGGTTTTATAACTAGAACCCCCTAATAACTCCAAAGTAGTACTAGAGTTGATACATAAAGGCAGTAAAGTTTCAAGATTCAAAATCAATGTACAAAAGTCAGTAGCATTTCCATACACTAATGACATTTGAGCTGAGAACCATATAAAAAACTCAATCCTGTTTAAAATAGCCACATGCACAAACAAAAAATACCTAGGAATACACTTAAAGAATTAAGTGGAAGATCTCTACAAGAAGAGCTAAAAGACACTGATGAAAAAAAAATTGTAGATGACACAACAAATTAAAAGACATCTCATGTCATGGATTGGAAGAATTGATATTGTTAAAAGTACCATAGTGCCCAAAGCAGTCTACAGATTGAATGCAATTCCTATCAAGTAGCAATGTCATTCTTCACAGGATTAGAGAAAGCAATTGTAAAATTCATATGAAACCACACAAGAGCCTAAATAGCAAAAACAATCCTAAACTAAAAGAACAAAGCCGGAGACATCACATTACCTGACCATAACACATACTACAAGGGTATACGAACCAAAAGATCAAGTACTGATATAAAAATAAACACATAGATCAGTAGAAAAGTGTAGAGAACCTAAAAGTAAAGCCACATACCTACAGCAAACTGATCTTTGACAAAGTCAACAAAAATAAACAATAGGGAAAGGACTCCCCATTTAAAAAATGGTGATGGAAAAATTGGCTAGTCTACGTATAACAATGAAACTGGACTATCACTAACAGTATATACAAATTAACTCAAGATGTATTAAAGATCTGAATGTAAGGCCTGAAACTATAGAAGTCCTAGAAGAAAACCTAGGAAAACCACATTGGCCTAAGCAAAGACTTTATGACTACTACCCTAAAAGCAAATGCAACATAAACAAAAATACGTAACTGGGAATTAAACTGAAAAGCTTCTACCTAACAAAAGAAATAATTAATAAAGTATATAGACCACCTGCAGAATGGGAGAAAGTATTTGCAAATTATGTCAAACCAACAATCCCATTAAAAAGTGGACAAAGGAAATGAAAAGACATGTCTCAAAAGAAGACATACAAGTACCTAACAAACATATGAAAAATGCTCAACATCACGAATCATCAGAGAAATGCAAATTAAACTAAATTGAGAAATCTTATACCAGTCAGAATGGGTATTATTAAAATGTGCATAAACAACAGATTTTGACAAGGATGTGGAGAGAAGAAGGGAACACTTATAAACAGTTGAGGGAAAGTAAATTAATATAACTTCTATGGAAAACAGTGTGGGGATGTATCAAAGAACTAAAACTACAACTACCATTTGATCCAGCAATATTACTTCAGGTCATCTACACAAAGGAAAATAAATCATTATCTCAAAAAGATACCTGCACTTGTCTGTTTATTGCAGAGCTGTTCACCAGAGCAAAGTCACGGAATCAAGCTATGTGTCCATCAATGGTTGATTGGATAAAGAAAATGTTATATATCTAAACCATGAATACTATTCAGCCATAAAAGGAATGAAGTCATTTCTTTTGCTGCAACATGGATAAAGCTGGAGGCCATTATCCTAAATGAATAACTTACAAACAGAAAAATCAGTACCACACCTTCTCACTTATGAGTGGGAGCTAAACCATGGGAACACATGGACATAAAGATGGAAATAATAGACACCGGTGTTGCCCAAAGTGGATATGGTTGGAGGGGATTGATGCTTAAAAAATTACCTACTGGGTAATGTCCAATATTGGATGATGAATATACTAAAAGCCCAAACCTCACCCTTATGCAATACATTCAAGTCACAAACCTGCTCATGTGCATCCTGAATAAAATAATATTGTAAGATATATTACTCATAATTCCTCAAAAATAAGACTTAAACATAAAACATAAGCCCAACAGGTTGAAAATACTTGCAAATACAATAATAATCTACAACTAATTTGATGTTATTCCAGTGCCTTACTGAATGGCATCAGGGCTTCTGAAAGTAAGCCCTATTTTTGTTTCCTGAAGCACTTTAAGGTAAGATTGTCTTTTAATATGCAAAATAATAAAAATAATTTTGATAGTTTTCACAAAATGGTTGTGAGGAATAAATCAGGTAGTAAAATGTAATAGCAGCAAAGCCCAGTGTGTGGGGAAGTTTTTTTTTTTAATTTTTACTTCCTATGTATATTTATTACTCGACTCTCAGTAAACTGAACTAATCATAGTACTTGAAAAAACTCCAAGCTTTCTCCTATATTAAAAGAAAAAATATGTGAGAATGAAACAATTATTTGCTCCACAAATCAGGATTTATTAATACCATTTTTATCCCCCACTTAATGATCCCCCACTTAATATAGAGTAATATAAACACAACAAGGAATGTTTATTTTCATATCCTTGAGCCCTCAGCTTGATTTTCTGGCCCAATTTAATGTTTTATGCATTTGTTAATCTGAAAATATTATTTAATATGTATTATGTGTCAGGCACTGTTATAGGCACTGGAAAGAGTTCCTAAGATGATGGAACATACATGCTTGTGGGGATGACATAGAACCCAAAACATATAACATATACTTTCAGGTGGAGGAAGTGCAATGCATTACAAGAAAGCCTGCTAAGCTTTCTGAGGGTTACTGGAGGGAGCATTGTACATACTATGGTCAGGGATCACCAATCTAAGGAGCTAACAATTTCAGAGACCTAAGTAATGTTGAAGGAAGTAGCCATGTGGAGATATGGGAGAAGTGCATTACAGACAAAGGGAACAACACATATAAAAGCCCCAGGTGGGAAATAGGTTGACTTTAAGAGAGTAAGAAAGTCTGTATTGCATCCAGCACAATGAACAGAGAGGAACAGTTAGGAGAAGAGAAATAAGAGCAGTGGGAAGTAATGAAAACATGTAGAGCATTTTAACTTTGTACAGAGACTGTAGTTGAGAGTTGATAAAATATTAAATTAATAGTGAAATGGATCAAATTAATGACAGCTGAAAAGAAAAGGAAAACAGTGATATATGTTACCAAACATGAAATGTCCAAAACATGAAGACATAAACACAGGCAGAGGATTGAATTCTAAAATTTTTAAGTGCTTTAGAATTGACAAATTACATGTGAATGCGTAATATGCTAAGTCTCATGAGTTTCACAGGCATAATGTTTCAGTCTTGACTCTTGTGAAACAGTGTTTGTTGGAGTTGATTACATGGGAACTTTCCCATTGGAATCCTATTTGTCTCTTTTTCTTTAGCGGGTTTAAATAATGACACAATAGAGGAAAGTCTGAATCATGGCAGAATTATCTTCCCACTTACATATGAAGGCATACTATCTGGTAAAATTGATTTTGGCCAATGATGACGTTTAATAATTTCATTTAAGAGAAAAAGGATAATTTTCAAACAATTAAAACAAAGACTGCAGTTACTATGCTCACTGGAAAATAGCCTCACATTATTAAATCAATTGGCATGATCTCAGTTGTGGAAAGCTTGGAAGGGGACAGCAGCTTTGTAAGTACATGGCAAAGAAAATAAATAATAGTGTATTATAGAGAAAAACCACATGAAAGGAATCATGAATAAAAAGATAATAGGGGGTAAAAATTTAAATGTAACTCTGACAATTGCAAAAATAGAAAATCACTTGTAGCATGAAGAACATAGATAATTTTATAATATATTTAATGCGATTTTAAATTTCTCAGTGTTAAGTTTTAGACAAAGTTTTAAAAGAAATATTTTATAATTCTTGATTATAATGGCCTCTTGCCTAGCAAGTCCCTGCATGCAGCCTTTCCTGATGTTTTAATTTACCTATAAAGTCATGCAAACACACACACACGAAGAAAACAAACATGGTTACTGAAAAGTGAGAGATAAATATACTAGTCGGTGTCTAACTGGAAAAACACAAACTATTCCTAGGTAATTTTAAGAGGAAATGTAAAATGGGGAAGTGTTTACACAAGTATTAGCGATATTAAATCCTGAATTAACCAAATATAATAACTTCAAGAAAACCTATTACTCTTACGGATGGGAGAATAAGAGAAGGATTGGAGTTACAGGAACCTTGAAGTTCAGGGAAGTACCACAAATTGAATATTCATATCTCCTAGGAAAGGGCTTGTGTTGGTGCTGCTGATACCTTTAAGCATCTCTATTATTTTCATATTCTAACAGGAAGTCACTTGGTAAAAGAATCTGAAAAATGTAGTTTGTAGAATCCCAACCAAAACTGCTATCACAGAGAAAAATATAGAAGACTAGCTTTCTATCTGAGACATAACATGCAAACCATCTATTGGCATACTGTTAGAAAAAATTTTGATGGAACAGGACTGTTAGAGACTGTAGGTCTTACTTTATAAATAAAAACAAGACAAAGACTTTGTATATATATTGTCTGACTCTTCCTCTAACTCTGAGGTATAAGATATTTATAGTCATCCAAAGTACTGACTTTCTAACTCTGATTTTCAACCAAATATTCTTGCATCTATCCATACACATTTAGAGAGAGAAATTTCCAGAAATCAGAGGAGCAGACAGGTAGAGTATGACTTGTCCTTGTGAATTGTGTTCTGGTAAACAGAGTAGAGAGAAAGGAATATCTGTAGGAGGGGCAGAAAAAAAAGCCCCTATAGCTATCCAAACTTAGGATTATTATTTTTGTGTGTGTACTCCAAGGTACGCACACAAAAACTAGAATGAGAGGACTATTAATTCACTCTGTCATCCATATGAGAATAGGCTCAAATATCACTCAGAGGAAACACAAAGTAGGTTAAAATTTCATCCATATATGAAGTCTTTTGGGTGAGGTAAAGGCATAATAGATCTTAGCATCTAAATTATGGACAAATAAGTATAAAATTGAACGCCACTGTGATTATGGAAAACACCATTGTGTTTACTGTGAAGCAAGGAAAACAAAACATAGACATAGAGATTCAGAAAATTATTTATGCCAGAAAAAAAAAATTAAAAGTCACCAAATAGTGTGAAACAGAAATACATAAGAAAGGCTGGAAATAAAGTTTTGTAATAATGCCATTAAAATGGATGGAGATGGGAATTTTATCAAGTATGTGGACAATTTGAGTACTATACAAGAATACAAACAAAATGATGAGAGATACACTGACAATTGGAAGAGAAAGAATATGGTGGTCTAACGTAAGAATGAAAGGTATTTTCCAGGAAGAAATTAAGAATTGAAACAGAGGAAGTAATCAGATAACATTTTCTCTTTAAGAAGAAAATAGAAGATATCTGGGATCTATACAGCTGAATCTAATATTTTAATTACAGCTAAAGGAAGCTTGATACTTTTTGGCCCACTGTTTTCTTAATATATTCAATGAACTTTCTCATATGTTAGCCATTAGTTATGTGTTACTATTTAAACATAAATTTTAATTGATCCAAATTAAATACAATCTAAAAATAAATTTGTCAGTCTGAGTAGTCACATTTCAAGGGCTTAATAGCCAGAGTTGCCAGTGGCTACTGAATTATATAATACAGATATAGAACACATTGATTACTACAGAAAGACCTACTAGACAGTGCTGTTCTAAGAAATTATTTTTAGAAAATAAGGAGAGATGCTCTTGAAAATTTATGTATAAGAAGAGTTATCTTAAGAGGACATGTTAAAAAATTCATTAATATTGTACTACTCAAATAAGTTATATTCATAAAAATTATAAAGCATTTAAACCTATAATTTAGAAAATAAATTTATCACACTAGAAAACATTGTTATGATAATACGTAAAAATATATTAATAATTAATTGAGATGCTTTCAATTTTGGACAAGTAAATGGGGCTTATATTTTATGTAATTTTAATATATAAAATCGATCGATGTTCGTTATATTTAAGTGGCAGGATTATCCAACTGTTTTTCTTTATTTTTTTTTCCTTTGATGTGGAGGAATTATTTATAGTGAGGCATGTTATTTTATAGTCAGAAACACTTCTTTTAAACAAAATTAGCATATATTTGCATGTGATGCTGATAAACTGAACAAAATATGTGACATTATTTAAAATAGAATTTTGAGATGGAGAGGGTGCTGCTCATGGAAAAGTGGTTCTGACAGAATCGATGAACTGTCATCCGTGTGCACACCTGCGGCAACTCTGCTGGAGGCTTTTAGCTGAATGCCCAGCGGTGACCTTCAAAGTTGTTTTTAGGTATTTGCATTAAAATTTTGAGAAAAACGTTCCTTTGTTTTTACAATACAGACATGCCTTGTTTTATTATTCTTTGCTTAATTGTGCCTTGCAGATGCTGAGTTTTTGAACAAATGGAATGTTTGTGGAAACCCTGCATTGAGCATGTATTGGCTTTTCCAACAGCATATGCTCACTTCATGTCTCTGTGTGACGGCTGGGCAATTCTCACAACATTTCCAACTTTTCATTATTATTATATCTGTTATCATGCTCTGTGTTCAGTGATCTCTTATGTTACTAATGGAATTGTCTCAAATTGCCACAAACTACACCCACGTAAGTCAGATAACTTAATTGCTAAATGTGTGTATGTTATTACTGTTCCACCAACCACCCATTCATCTGTTTCTCTGCCTCTCCTCAGGCCTATTCTATGAGACACAACAATAGTAAAATAAGGTTAATTAATAATCCTACATGGCCTTTAAGTGTTCAAGTGAAAGGAAGAGTAGTGCACCTCTCAGGTTAAATCAAAAGCTAGAAATAATTAAGCACGGTGAGGAAGGGATATTGAAAGCTGGCCGGGCGTGGTGGCTCACGCCTGTAATCCCAGCACTTTGGGAGGCCGAGGCAGGCAGATGACGAGGTCAGGAGACAGAGACCATCCTGGCTAACATGGTGAAATCCCGTCTCTACTAAAATATAAAAAATTAGCTGGGCATGGCGGCGGGTGCCTGGAGTCCCAGCTACTCGGGAGTCTGAGGCAGGAGAATGGTGTGGACCCGGGAGGTGGAGCTTGCAGTGAGCCGAGATTGTGCCACTGCACTCCAGCCTGGGCGACAGAGCAAGACTCCGTCTCAAAAAAAAAAAGCAAGCAAGCTGATATAGGCTGAAAAAGTTAGGCCTCTTGTACCAAGCAGCCAAGTTGTGAATTTAAAGAAAAATTTGGTGAAAGAAATTAAAAGTGTTACTTCAGTGATACAAGGAATGATAAGATAATGAAACACGCTTATTACTGATATGGAGAAAGTTTTTAACAGTCTGTATAAAAGATTAAAACAGTCACAACATTCCCTTATTAAAAAGCCTAACCCAGGGCAAGGCCCTAAGTGTCTTCAATTCAGGGAAGGCGGGAGAGAGGTGAGGAAGCTACAGAAGAAAAGTTCGAAGGTAGCAGAAGTTGGATCTTAAGGTTTAAGGAAAGAACCCATCCCCATTAATAGAAGAGTGCAAGGTGAAGTTGCAAGTGCTGAGTAGAAGTTGTGACAAGCTATCCAGGAAAACTACCTGAGATCACTGCTGAGGGTAACTACACTAAACAACAAATGTTCAACGTAGACAAAAAAGCCTTATATTGGAAAAAGACATCATCTAAGATTTTCACAGCTATGGAGCAGACATCATAGACTAAATTCAAAGCTTCAAATCACAGGCTGACTCTTGTTAGAAGCCAATGCAGCTGATGACTACATTGAAGCCAATTTGAAGCCAATTCAGAATACCGTTCTGAAAACCCTGGGGGCCTTGAAGAAATATGCTATTTCTACTCTGCTTGTGCACTATAAATGGAACAAGTCCTGGATGACGCCACGTCTGGTTACAGGATGGTTTACTCAATATTTTAAGCCCACTCTTGAGAACTGCTGGTGAGAAAAAAAGACTCCTTTCAAAATATTACTGTTAATATACAAAGTACCTGGTTACCCAAGAGATCTGATGAAGAGGTGAAAGGAGATTAATATTGTTTTCATCCCTGCTAACATAACATTCATTCTGCAGTCCACGGGAAAAGGAGTAATTATAACTTTCAATATTATTAAGAAATCCATTTTATAAGGCTATAGATACCATAGATAGTGATTCCGCTTATGGATCCTGGCATATTGAAACATTCTGGAAAGGATTCACCATTCTAGATGCCATTAAGAATGTGTGGTTCATGGGAGGAGGTCAAATTATCAATATTAACAGGAGTTTAAAAGAGGTTAATTTCAATCATTATGAATCATTTTAAGGTGTTCAGGCTTCGGTGGAAGAAGGAAATACAAATATGGTAGAAATAACAAGAGAACTAGAATTAGAAGTAGGGCCTAAAGATGCGATTGAACTGCTGTAATCTCATGATAAAACTTGTATAGATAAGGAGTTGTTTGTGAAGGAGCAAATAAAATGGTTTCTTAAGATGGAATGTACTTCTTGTGAAGGTGCTGTGAACATTGTTGAAATAACAACAAATTATTTTAAATCTTACAAAAACTTAGTTCATGAAACCATGGCAGGCTTAAAGGGAATTGCCTTAAATTTTGAAAGAAGCTCCACTGCGGGTAAAACGCTGTCAAACAGCAACACATGCCACAGAGAAATCTTGTGTAAAAGGAATTGTGCACCGATGTGGTAAATTTCATTGTTGTGTTATGTTAAAATTTGGCACAGTCTCTTTAGCATTCAGCAACCACCATCCTGATAGCCAGCAGCCATCAACATTGAGACAAGACCCTCCACAAGCTAAAAGAGTATGACTTGCTGAAGGTTCAGATGATTGTTAGCATATTTTAACAATGAAGAATTTTTCAGTTAAGCTATACATACTGTTTTTGTAGATATAATATTACTGTGGACTTAACAGAATATAGTATACTTTAAACATAACTTTATATGCACTAGAGAACAAAAATATTTTATTGCAGTGGTCTAGAACCAAACCTGTAATTTCAATGTAAGTCTTCACAATCAGTGTTCTTTTGTCAGCATGGTACACAAAGATGTACTTACATATAAAGTGTTCTAATTTTTCATATAAATTGTAAATAAATGTGGCAAATGTTCACAGTTCTTAAATTAAGGACAAAAGCAAAGATTATATAATTAAGTTCATCTTTTGTTCATGTTTATATATTTATATTTTATATATGCATAGTAATTTCTTTTTGAGGTTTGTCTTAAATGAGTAAAAAGTGTTTACATGAGTGAAGTGTGGGTTCTGTTCACGTCTATATGACTGATGTTCAAATTGTATGAATACCCATACATATACAAGTTATTTATAGTGTGAATATATGCATTGTATCATGAAATATGAATAAGTTTATAATCCATGCTATAAAATGATACAAATTGTATTGCTACTTTATAGCATTAATGTACACAAATATATTTAATTTACCAAAAATATAAGGTAAAAGTAAATAATATTTTTGTGAATTTTGAAACATTGTGGTGTGAGAAGCACTAGTTTGCTATTGTGGTTAAGGCACATTTTTATATTAGAATATACTGAGTTTAAAAATAATACAGAATGTTTAACATATTAGCAGTAATTTCTAGGAAAAACTTTTATGAAGTTTAGTATAAATAGAATATAAAAAATAATTTTAAAATGATGTGATCGGTCATCGAAAGCATCTGATATATAAATAATAAAAACACAATCTTAAACTGTTATAATTTACTTGGCTTGCAAATATTTTATAATATAATATGTATACATATATTATACATCAAAATTTATTTTTGATGATATACTTTTAGTAACTTATTCCTATGACAAATTTGGCAAGTAAAAATCAAAATTATTTTCTAATTCCATTAACATGCAAAACATATCACAAAATTAGTGAAAACCTAATTTGAATCAGCCCACATTTAAATGAGAATTGCTAGGTCATACTAATCAATTAATCAACCTCTCAATCTAGAATGTATTGAACAAATGAGCCTCAGCAATACTGCTTAATACTTATGGTCCATTAAGCAAGATCAGGTGAATGAGGCAATCAAAATATTTTAATAGTGTATCCGATCAGGAGATAGTAGAATACTAAATGATCTGGTGGTTATTTTTAACAATATGTTGTGCTCTTGAGAAGTAAATGAATCTTGCAGGATTGTCAGCTGGAATCCAAACTCAGTGTATCATTTTAAACAAAGTCACTTAATTTATTGATTGTTTTAACCTGAATAAATTTAAGACTGTAGCAATTTTAGACAATTATCCAAATCTAATGTCTATGGTCATTTCATTCCATGAAGATGAAGTATTATGTATAGCAATGCTTTTTTCAAAGAAAAATGAATTATGCATTAGAAATTATCTGATCACTTATAATAAGGTATTAAACAATGAGAAATTTACTGTAAAGATGGCCTAGCATTCTAAAAAATGCCAATAAATATTTGTCAAACACTCTTCTAGTTTCTCATTTTTAGGGATGATCAAAACAGACCTGAAACCAGATGATGAGATGGGCTGGAGCAAAGGAAGGGAGCTCCTTTAATTAGGGTAATCACAGAAGGCATTTTTGAGGAAGTAATAGTTCTGTTGACATATAGGAAATAAGCAGGAATGCAATGAAAAGAGCCATATGAAAAGCCTTTTAGTCTGAAAGAATAAGAAATGCAAACGATCTTTACGAGCATGGAGCTAGGGATGTCAAAGTGTAAAAATAAACCAGAAGCTGGAAAGATAGGCCAAATACAGAAAATATAGTTTTCTGGGATGTGGTCAGAAGTTTAGATGTCATGCTAAGGACACTGACATGCCAGTAGGTTAAAAATATTATCTGATTTAAATATACACTAAAAATATTCTGACTTGCTGTGTGGAGATTGACGAGTAGAAGCAAGAGTAGAAGCACTGAGACCAACTATGAAAGGTTTTACATTGTCTCCATTGAGAGATCTTGGTAACCTTTACTGAGGATGTCACAGCTGAATTAGATAATAGTGAATAAGTTCAGTTTATATTTTTAAATAGAATAAACTAGATCTGGGGGCTATGTGTGTGGTAGTTGAGTAAGAGAAAGGAATTAAACAAGTATCTTAATATTTTCCTTTAGTAATTAGGTAAATCGAAAATACTAAGAGAAGATAAATGAACATTAGATAGTACGGGGGATAGTTATAAAGCAGAAAGTGTTTTATTTCTGACTTTTGTATTTAATTCATCTCTTAAACATACCCTGATAGGGATACATAAGACCGACTTCTAAATAAGTCAATTACGGAAAAAAAAAATTTAGTTATTGGCATGTAGATGGTTTGAAGCATATTTGATGCTAACATTTTTTCTTTACCTCCCTGGATTTGTGATACCTCACTGAGGTAAGAATGTGTTTTTTGAATGTATGATTTTGGGTTTGGATACGTGAGTTGCTTTAGCAAAACAAAAACAAAACATGAGTAGAGGTGACAATGTACCAGTTATAAGCTGAGGCTTTATTAGACATCAAATATTTTCACTCATTGGGATTTTGCCATTTGTCATGAGAAGAGCGTACTCTGAGTACCCGTTGATCTGAAATGAAAAACACATGAATCAGACTTCAACCCAGTCCCAGGCCTAAGTCATTACTCTAGCCACTCAAGATTTGTGAGAAAGACAAATGGTTACAGTTCTAAATCACCAAACTTCAGATGTCTCACCAGAAATACTGTTAAATATGTGTCATATAAACAATGAATTCTAAATAAAATCATCTAGCCTAGAATGGAGAAAAAAAATTAAAGAGGAATAAGGAGTAGGGCAATCTATCTTTTGTGGTCGGGTAGAGAAGAGAAAAGGGTAGAAAAATCTTGCAAAATACCAAGGATCCAAAATGAAAACAAAGCAAGTTAACAGTGATAGAAATCAAGATAACTTTTTTTTCCAAAAAGTAAAATAAGACAACTTCAGAATGCTAATGAGAGGTGGAGAAAAATGAAGACAGAGAAGTTATTTCTTTATTATGATCTCAGCAAGCCTTAATTTACATAGAAGATATATCTTCCAAATTTTGCATGATTTGAAGCACATAAAATATTTTAGGGGGCTCATAATCTTCAAGTAGGTTTATACGGCATTTAAATCAAGAAACAGTAAAGCTGTAATCATTTCTGGAGACGTTTAGACATATAAGCACACATACATATATTTGGATGGTAGGCATTCGCCAATACAGGAAACATGGTTCATGCTGCCAGATTTGACAAAGATTAAAACAATGGTTCCAAATAAACTGGAATGTTGATTTTCAGTAGAGGAAAAATAGAGAAAATTGGTGATTGGTAAAACCATACAGAATATTTCACAACCTAAATTATCTTGGTGATTAAAATATAGTAGAGTGTTTGCCAAGTCTGCTTGTAAAGATGCTGGAGTATTAGCAGCTGAAAAGAAAAGATAACATTTTCTTCTACTGAGTTTAGAGAAATTTTTTTTCAGACTAAGAAATGTAGCTTTCAAGTGTTAAGAAATATTCCATGAGATTTACAATCTTTTTTTCCTTCATTTGTGAAGCACTAGACAAATCTTTGTTTACATCTGTTTCTGAATTCCAGTGAAATGAAATAGCACAGAAGTCAAAAACAATAATTGTATTAGTCTGCTCTCATGCTGCTGATAAAGACATGCAAGACTGGGTAATTTATAAAGAAAAAGAGGTTTAATGGACTCACAGTTCCATATGGTTGGAGAATTCTCACAATCATGGTGGAAGGCAAAAGGTACATCTTACATGGTGGCAGGCAAGAGAGAATGAGAACCAAGAGAAAGAGGAAATCCCTTAAAAAACCATCAGATCTCATGAGGCTTATTCACTACCATGAGAACAGTATGGGGAAAACTGCCCCCATGATTCAATTATCTTGCACTGGGTCCCTCCCACAACACATGGGAATTATGGGAGCTACAATTCAAGATGAGATTTGAGGGTGGGCATAAAGCCAAACCATATCAATAACTTTGTCTTTCTTCCTCTCATCTATAAGCCTCCATATTGATGTGATATAATCCTATAGCCTTGGGAAAACCTCTCTGCAAAACTATTTTTTTAAACTTTTTATAGGCTCAGATTTTTGCATTTTTATCCTTATTGTTTACATCAAAAAGACTACTTGCATTTTTTAATGACTGTGATTTTATTTTTAAAAGTATCACCAAATCCAGAAAAAGAAATATTGGAAAAAAAATTCACTCTTCATTAGGTACATTTTTACCATGTACCTACCATGCACTAGACACTCTGCTAGGTAGTGAGGGTAATACTGTGATGATAAATGATAATATGGCTTGACTCTGTGTCCCCATCCAAATCTCACCTTGAATTGTAATAATCCCCATGTGTCATGGGAGGGACCCAGTGAGTGGTAATTGAAACATGAGGGCATGTTTTTCTCATGATAGTGAATAAGCCTCATGAGATTTGATAGTTTATAAAGAAAAATTCCTTGCACGTGCTCTCCTGCCTGCCACCATGTAAGATGTCCCTTTGCTCTTCCTTCATCTTCCACCATGATTGTGAGGCCTCCCCAGCATGCAGAACTGTGAGTCCATTAAGCCTCTTTTCTTTATAAATTACTCAGTCTTGAGTATGTCTTTATTAGCAGGATGAGAATGAACTAATATAGTAAATTGGCACCAGTAGAGTGGGGTGCTGCTGTAAAGATACCCAAAAATATGGAAGTGACTTTGGAACTGGGTAACATGCAGAGGTTGGAACAGTTTGGAGGGTTCAGAAGAAGACAGAAAGATGTGGGAAGAGTTGGAACTTCTCAGAGACTTGTGGAATGGTTTTGACCAAAATGCTGACAGTGATATGGACAATAAAGTACAGGTTGAGGTGGTATGAGATGGAGATGAGGAACCTGTTGGAAACTGAAATAAAGGTGACTCTCGCTATATTTTAGCAAAGACACTGGTGACATTTTAACCCTACCCTAGAGATTTGTAGAACTTTGAACTTGAGAGAGATGATTTAGGGTATCTGGCAGAAGAAACTTCTAAGCAGCAAAGTGTTCAAGAAGTGACTTGGGTGCTGTAAAATCATTCAATTTTATGTATTCACAAAGATATGGTTTGGAATTGGAACTTACATTTAAAAGGCAAGTAGAGCATAAAAGTTCATAAACTTTGCAGCCCAGTGATGCAATGGAAAAGAATAACCCATTTTCTGAGGAGAAACTCAAGTTGGTTGCAGAAATTTGCCTAAGTAATGAGGAGCCAAATGTTAATCACCAAGACAATGGGGAAAATGCCTTCAGGGCATGTCAGAAATCTTCACAGCAGACCCTCCCATCACATGCCCAGAGGCCTACGAGGAAAAAATGGTTTTGTGTTCCAGGCCTAGGGCCATGCTGCTTTGAGCAGTCTTGGGACTTGATGCCCTATATCCCAGGTGTGGCTAAAAGGGGGCAACATAGAGCTCAGGCCATTGCTTCAGAGGGTGCAAGCTGCAAGCCTTAGAGGCTTACACATGGTTTTGGGCCTGCAGGTGCATAAAAGTCAAGAATCGAGATTTGGGAACCTCTGCATAGATTTCAAAGGATGTATGGAGACACCTGGATATCTGGGCAGAGGTTTGCTGCAGGGGCAGGGCCCTCATGGAGAACCTCTGCTAGGTCAGTGTGGAAGGGAAATGTGGAGTTGGAACCCCCACACAGAGTGCCCACTGGGGCACTGCCTAGTGGAGATGTGAGAAAAGGGCCACTGTCCTCTAGACCCAAGAATGGTAGATCCACTGACAGCTTGCACCATGCACCTAGGAAAGCCAAGACACAAAATGCCAGCCCATGAAAGCAGCTTGGAGGGGGGCTGTACCCTGCAAAGCCACAGAGGCAGAGCTGCCTGAGGCCATAGGAACCCACCTCTTGCATCAGGGTGACCTAGATGGAAGAAATGGAGTCAAAGGAGATCATTACGAAGCTTTAAATTTTGGCTGCCCTGCTGGATTTCAGACTTGCATGAGGCCTTGTAGCCCTTCCTTTTGGCCAATTTCTCCCATTTGAAATGGGTATATTTACCTAATGCCTGTACCCCCATTATACCTAGGAAGTAACTAACTTGCTTTTGATTTTTCAGCATTATAGGTGGAAGGGACTTGCCTTGTCTCAGATGAGACTTTGGACTTGGACTTTTGGGTTAAGGCTAAAATGAATTAAGACTTTGGGGGAACTGTTAGAAGACATGATTGATTTTGAAACTTGAGTGCATGAGATTTTGGAGGGGCCAGAGGCAGACTGATATGGTTTGGCTATGTCCTGACCCACATCTCACCTTGAAATGTAATAATCCCCATGTGTCTTGGGAGGTACAGAGTGGGAGGCAATTGAATCATGGAGGTGGGATTTTCCGCTGTCCTTGTGATAGTGAATAAGTCTCATGAGAACTGATGGTTTTATAAAGGGGAGTCCCCTGCACATGCTCTCTTGCCTGCCATCATGTAAGACATCCCTTCGCTTTTCCTTCATCTTCTGCCATGATTGTGAGGCCTCCCAGCATGTGGAACTGTGAGTCCATTAAACCTCTTTCCTTTATAAATTACTCAGTCTCAGTATGTCTTTATTAGTAGCGAGACCAGATTAATACAAAAGAACACAGAATTTGGCCTCATTTAACCAAAGTAAAACAGAATCAAATGGAAATATAACCATGAAAGTTTTACAAGGATGCATATATAGTGCTAAGGAATATGATATGCATAATTGGCCTACTTTGTGAAGTCACAGGATCTTTGCTCAGGAATCAACAATGATTGAGTTACAGAGAAAAATGTGAATTAGATACATGGGATAGCAGAGAAAAGCGGATTTGTCAGGAACGAGAAGATATCACAGTAAGAAGAAACACGGTGGCACCAGCTTAAAGAACTAAAAACGGTCAGTTTGTCTGGATAACAAAACATAAGAGAAAACACATGAAATAAGGATGAAGAAGAGGTAAGAGTCAGGGTACACAGCAACTCACAACAGAACAGCTAAACGGAAGTGATTAAGAGTATAGACCTAAGGACGACATCAACAATGATGGTAAGAATTCCAAAATTCAGTCCCTCTACAAAAGCAATGATAAATTTAACAAAACCTGTCAGAATCAACTGTTTTCAAAGCTCTGGACCTCTAATCAAAAACTCACAATAAATAGGGGAATGTATAATGATGAAAGAAACTGCCAACCAGCCTGACCAACATGGCAAAATCCCATCTCTATTAAACACAAAAAATTAGCTGGGCGTGGTGGTAGGCGTCTGTAATCCCAACTACTCAGGAGGCTTAAGCAGGAGAATCACTTGAACCCGGGTGGTGGAGTTTGCAGTGAGCCGAGATCACGCCATTGCACTCCAGCCTGGGCAACAGAATGAGACTCCATCTCTGATAACAACAACAACAAGAACAACAACATAAACTGCCAAATATTAAAAAGAGAACATACGACATTTTAACTTACCTTCTATCATCTTCCAGTCTCTAACTTAGTGCTATTTGTGGAGATAAGTGGTCTATATTCCTAGTGTGGCTAGCTTGTGCCAGAGGAGGCAAAAATGACTGTTTTCAAAGACATATGATGTGTGTTGACATGTTTGGTGGGTTGCTGAGGGATTGGATCTGAAGTTTGCCTTTATTTCAACTGCCTAGAAGTATTCTCAGTCTAAGAACAGCACCTTATATCACATTTGGCAAAAGCATTTATAGCAAAGTACACTACGACAGTAGTCTAGGACAATGGATACCATCCAGGGCAAGTAGCAGACACATGAAAAAGCCTTGGAAAGAAGAGACTGGGGAAGGAAACTGGCAGGCTGCTTTTCAGGGTCCCTCCACTGTGGTACCAGTTGGACCACCACATATAAGACTGTACCGATCCTGGGCAGCTTTCCTGTCTTGGAGTACCAGCTCACAACGGATACTAGGCTCTGATCTCCCTTGCTGCGTATCTGTAAGTAATACATTCACTTAAGGTAACTTGCACACATGAGTGTCCTGTCTCACTAGACTCAGACAAGTTGGTAACCAGTGCACAATGAAGTTGCTTGACAAGATGACTTGAGTAACACTACAAACCAGACCTAACAGACATGCACAGGATAGTCCATCCAACAACAGCAAAATACCAACAACAAAATACAAATTCTTATTAAGTTCTCATGGAACATCCTCTATGTATTAGGCCACAGCAGTCTCAAAATATTAAAAAAAATTGAAGCCATACAAACTATCTTTAGGGATCACAATGAAATAAGTATAGATAAAAGGAACAAAAAAGTAGAGTTCATAAATATGTGAAAATTAAATGACACACTCTTAACCAATCAGTCAAAGCAGCAATCACAAGGTAAATTCTAAATAAAAAAATATGTTGAGACAAATGAAAAAGATATACAGTATGCCAAAACTTACAGACTGCAGTAAAGGGGTACTTGGAGAGAAATTTCTATCAATAAGTACCTACATTATAAAAGAAGAAATTTCTCAAATCAACAACCTGATGTTACACCTTAAGGAATCAGAAAAATAGCAAACTAAACATGAAACTGAAAGGAAGAAAATAATAAAGATTAGAGTGGAGATAAATGAAATCAAGAAATGAAATACAATAGAGAGAATCAACAAAACTAAAAGTTGGTTCTTTGAATTGACAAACCTTTAGCTAGATTGACTAAAAAAAACAGCAGTAGAGAATACTCAAATCACTAAAATTAGAAATGAATTGCACATGGGGACATTACTGCTATTTTAACAGAAATAAAAGGATAAAAGGATTTATAAGAATACTAAGGAACACTTAGTTCTATGCCAATAATTTATATAACCAAAACAAACTGGACAAATTCTTGAAAAAATAAAAACTACCAAAAATGAGTCAGGAAGAACTGCAAAATCTGTCTGGACTTACCATAGGTAAAGTGATTGAATTCGTAGTCAAAACCTCCCCAAAAAGAAAACACAAAGACGAGATGGCCACACTGGCAAATTCTATGAACATTTAAAGAAAGTTTTTCAGATAATATCAGAAATTTTCAGATAATATCAATCTTTCTCAAATAGAAGATGAAAGAATACTTTCTAGCTCATTTTATGAGGAAAGTGTTACCGTTAATACCAAAGTCAAACAAAAGGAACGAAAATTATACACCAATATATCTTATGGATATAGTTGCAAAACTTTTCAATAAATGTATAATATATAAAAAAAGAGAATTGAAATATAGTAATCAACAAAACTAAGTCTAAAATCTTTTACAAGAAAACTAAAAACTAATTATAATGTATTGAAAATATTTGAATCTATAATACAATATATAATTATAATTATATAGTATAGCAAATATAAAGCAGCATATTAAAAATGGTAAAAACATTGTATACCCTCACCAAGGGGGATGTATCCCAGAAATGCAAGGAGTTTCAACATAGAAAACCAATCCACATAGGCTGGGCACGGTGGCTCACGCCTGTAATCCCAGCACTTTGGGAGGTTGAGGCGGGCAGATCATGAGGTCAGAAGTTAGAGACCAGCCTCGCCAACATGGTGAAACCCCATCTCTGCTAAAAATTCAAAAATTAGCCGGGCATGGTGGTGGGCATATGTAATCCCAGCTACTCGGGAGGCTGAGGCAGGAGAATTACTTGAACCTGGGAGGCAGAGGTTGCAGTGAGCCAAGATTGTGCCATTGCACTCCAGCCTGGGTAACAAGAGCAAAAAACTCCATCAAAAAAGAAAAAAAAAAAAAAAGGAAAAGAAAACCAATCCACGTAACTTTAATTGAATGAGACCAAAAAAACTACATGATCAACTCAATTGATGAAGAAAAAAATAACATTTGGAAAAATCCAATGCACTTTTGTAATAAAAACACTCAAGAAACTATGAATACAAGGGAACTTCTTTAACATGATAAAGAGCATTGTGAAAACACACAACTATATTATATTCAATAGCAAAAGATGGGAAGGTTTACCTTTAATATCAGGAACTAAAAGAAATCTGTTTTTACCACTACACTGGAAGTTTAAGACAGAAAATTATCCAAGAAAAATAAAAGATATCTCTATTAGAAATAAAAATTAAATCTATTTATATTTAAAGACTTCATGATGTTATATATATGAAATTCTTAATAGTAAAAAAATCTATTAGCATTAATATGCAAATTCAACATGGTTGTAGAATACATATCAACACACTAAAATCAATTGTGTACCTATATACCAGCCATAAACAAATTTTTAAAAATTAAAATCTCAACTCCATTGCAAGAACATATAAAACATTTAAATATTTAGAAATAAACTTAATCAATGAATAAACTAACCAAGAAGGTGTAAGGCTCTTACACTCTAAACTGCAGAATATTACTGAAAAAAAATTAAAAAACTAAATAAATGAAAATACATCCTGTGTTCATAATGGACTCATTAACTCAACAAAAAGACAAGCAACCAATTTAAAAATGGACAAGGGACTTGAACAGACATTTCTCTAAAGAAAATAGTAAACAAATACATAAAGATATACCCAATATCAATTGTCAATATGGAAATCCAAATCAAAGCCACAGTGAGATCCACTTCATCCTGAGTAGAACAACAACAACCATAAAAACCTGAGAAAAACCAAGTGTCATTGAGGATGTGGAAACATTATGACCTTCATATATTGTTTATAGAAGTATGAAATAGCGAGACCGCTGTGGAAAAGAATGTTAGTTCCTAAATAAGTTAAAAATAGAATTACTGTATGACCCAAGAATTTTATTCCTTGGTATAAACTCAAAAGACTTAATAGTAGTTGTTCAAATCAATACTTTTATACAAATTTAGTAGTGCTCTTCACAGCAGTCAAAAGGTAGAAACGCAGTCAGCCAAATATCCATCGGATGATAAATAGACAAAATGTGGTATAACAAACAATGGAATATTATTCAGCTATAAAAGCAAAATAAGTGGCCTAGTGCAGTGGCTCACGCCTGTAATTCCAGCACTTTGGGAGGCCGAGGCTTGTGGATCACCTGAGATCGGGAGTGAGAGACCAGCCTGATCAAAATAGAGAATCCCATCTCTACTAAATATACGAAATTAGCTGGGTGTGGTGGTGCATGTCTGTAATCCCAGCTACTCGGGAGGCTGAGGGGAAAAACAACAACAACAACAACAACAACAACAACAACAACAACAACAAAACAAGAAGTACTGATACATGTTGCAACATGAAAGAATTTTGAATGTGAATATGACATATTTTCTGAATTATTCCACAATATATGACATGTCCAGAGTATGCAAATTCAGAGATGGAAAGAAGTTTAATGATTACAAGGGGCTGAGAAGTAACAGTTAATTGGGTATGAGTTTTCTTTGTGAGGTGATAAAACAGAAAACACCACTTTATATCTATTAGGAGGGCTATTATTTAAAAATACACATATAAGAACATGAAATAATTAGAATTCTCTGCACTGCTTGTGGAAGTATAAAATGATAAAGCCACTGTAGAAAATGATATGGCAGTTCCTCAGAATATTAAGACATAAAATTGATGTATGATCATATTGATATATGATCAAGCAATTCTACTTCTAGGTATAAATAAACGAATTGAAAGCAGGAACTCAAACAGGTATCTTAACACTAATGTTTATAGGAGCATTATTAATAATAGACAAAAGCTGAGATATCTCAAATATCCATACATTGATGAATGAATAAACAAAATGTGGTATAGCCATAAAATGGAATATTATTCAATCTTAAAAATGAAATTCTGATACATGATACAGCATAAATTAACTTAGACAACATTATGCTAATTGAAATAAGCCAGACAAAAAAAGGACAGATATTGTTTGATTCTACTTATATAATGTATAAATTGAAATTCATAGAGACAGAAAGTAGAAGAGTGGTTACCAGAGGCTGTGGGAAGGGGGAAATAGGCGATTATTGTTTAGTGGGTAGGGAGTTTCAGTTTGGGATGATTAAAAAGTTCTAGTAAGGAATAAGGATGATGGTCACATAACAATGTGAATATATTTAATACTACTGAATTATATGTTTTAAAATGGGTTAAAATGTTAAGTTTGATGTTACATATATTTTAACACAATTTTCAAAAATAGATGCATCCATAAAAAGTCTATAGCTAGCGCAGTCTATGCGGAAACAAGGATATCCACTTTCTCCATTTCCATGCAACATCGTACTGGAGGTTTTTAAATGGTGAAATAAGACAAGGAAAATACAGAAAAAGCACTCAGATTGAAAAGGGAAAAATAAAAGTATTGACTAATGACATAATTGTCTATGTGGAATATCCTATTAAATCCATTAAAAATACTAAAACTATTACATGTGTTCCACATGGTTATATTTCAGTAACATTAAATATATAGTAAATCTGACAAAAATATGCAAGACCTACACATTTAAAACTTCAAAAGACTGTTGACAGAAATTAAAGAATATCTAAATAAATAGATATATTGTGGTCATGGATCATTAATAATACTTTTCCTCTTTTACACTATTGGCTTTTCTCTAACAATTTGATCCTAACAGCTTTTAATCATGGTGAAAACCCTACCATTTGAATCAATACTTTCAGATATTAATCCTCCACAAATTGATCTACAGATTAAGTATAGTCCCAGTGAAAATCCTAGCAGTTATTTTATAGAAATAGGCAAGATGGTTTTATAAATCATGTGAAAATGCTACGAAAAAAATAGTAATACAATTGGAATTCTAACACTCTCTGACTTCGAGACTTGTTATAATGCTGTAGTAATCACAAGAGTGGTGGTACTGGTAAGAGAGAAAGACACACTTGTTAATGACACAGAATACAGAATCTACAAATAATCTAGTTACATGGTCAATTAATTTTGACAACAGTGTAAAGGCGATTCAGTGGGAAAGAGCATTTTATCAAATGATGCTGGGAGAATCAGATTGTTGTTTCAAAAAAAGAAAGAGCCAGTCTTAATCCATACCTTGCAAGATATACAAAAATTAAGACAAAATGGATTATAGACCTAAAAGTAACCATAAGGAAAGAAGATTCTTGAAAGTAGACAAAATTGAGCAAAGAAACTGGTAGAAGAAAAACCAAGACAACGCAATTTCACTGAAGCCAAATTAACAGAATTGACTTTTAAAAAGAAAAGAATGCTTCAATGGATAATGCTGAAATGTTTTAAAAGATTAAGATTAGAAAATGTCCAGTGTATTTAGCAAGATATGGACCATTTGAACAACTAGTGTTGCGGCTAGATAAACAAAAAGAAAAAGAAAAAAAGGAAACAGGTTTTAGACAGTAATTTTTAGAAAACAACTTTTTCGTTGAGCAAGAGATTTATAGGGAGACAGCATAGCAGGGATGTTGTTTTTGTTTGTGTTATATAACAGTAGAGAACTGAGCATGGAACAAAAAAGAGCTTTTGGTCCTAAAGCTCTTAGGACCAAATTGGTGGAGAAAAGTCAATTGTATAGAAAATAACATGTACTATTAATAAACGAAGTTACAGAAAAAAAAAAGTGGCAGAATCCGGAGCCCTTTCGGGAAATTAGACAGAAAGAAGGTTCTCTAATGTGAGAGAAGACAAGAGTGCAGATGGGTGGGGATTTAGATTGAAAGAAGAGATAGAAGTTCATGGATAGTGAGTTTATACTCTTTCTAAGACTGGAGCTGGGTGGCAAGTTGCAGAAATCAGAGGAGGGTGAAGAACAGTGAAAAAACATAATGTTGAAGAAAGTGACAGCGAGTGAAACTGAGAAGTCTCAAGTGTGATATCTGGACAGTTTGCTGTGTCCATTTTAGATATGAGATCTTGAATTTACTGCAAGACAATTCTCCTTTATTTTGAGGTAATACAGTTTTGTGTAATTGCCCAGTTGAAGAAGCAGAATAAAGTGCACATGGGTTTTGCCAGAGATCTATGACACATACATAAATAATCCAAGGGTCTTAGGGGAATGTTCCTAAAATAATCAACCATTTAAGTAATAAGGGGAAATGAAAAGAAAACAAAGGCTGACAGACTGTTAGAAAGTATAGGGGTCAATGAACTATGAAAAGTGAATATTTATACAATAACCACTTGAGTAATAAAGGATAGAATCCATCACAGACAGCTTGCAGTTTAAACAACTGTTCTTCTAAAAACACAATAGAAGTAATCTAAAGATAAATTAAGTGATCAAATCTTTAACAGAAGGAGTCACATTTCTTGCCATTTTTTACTTTCATGTGATTTTCTCCTAGATTACACTGTGTTTTGTTCCATAACTGGACAGATTTTAAAATCCAATAAAGAAAAAAATAAAAATAATTGGTGAATAGCAGAGCATCCAGAATGATTGGTCCAGGTTTAGCAACCATCTAATGAGGTCAATGTGTTAATACAATTACCCATGTATAATACAATTATTCATGTATACAATTAGTTTTCCCCCCAGAAGATTATTTTTATACAATGCCATACATTTTAATACCTCTTTTTAACTTTAATATGAGTTGCTAATCCTCCTCCCTTAAAAATGTTTTCAGAGAGAAAAATTTACCGTCTTGGTTAAATGCAATTATCAACAATGCAAAATTTATTTTCATGTCTTTTTTTTCCCTAGAGAGTCTGTATTTGAACAATGGGCCTATCTCACATGTGGAGGGCCTCCCCTCATTTTTCACATACTCCTGAGTTACAACGTTGACAATTATTTTTCTTTGAGTCATATCTTTTTTCAGAGAGTAAGGCCTGAAATTTGTCTGGAATATCCCTCTTTTATATGAGTAGAAATTTTAAAATTTGCAGTAGTAATATGCATGTCAAAGCTATCATTGTTTTGGGAAAAAAATATTTCATTGTGTTACATGGCATGCTCTTAATTGTACAGGTGAAGTGATGTTTTACTTTTACTGGCAATATTTAAGAAAAACAAAAAGTGAATATATATTTCATACTAGGCTTAATAACTGGGTGATAAAATAATCTGTACAACAAACTTCCATGATACTAGTTTACCTATGTAACAAACCTGCACTTGTACCCCAAAATTAAAAGTATATATATATATATATATATATATTCTTTTCAGACATATATGTCTGAATTTCTGTTGCTTTTTAAGCAATAATATCCTGCATATGATTATTTTTGGCTTATTTCTCTGTCTCTTAGATCAGAAAAAATAAAATATATAAAAATCACACTTACAATTATGTATGAATATATGCATGTATTTATTTGAATGAAATCCATTCATTAAAACAGTTAAATTCTAAAATTGTTCTATGTCGCTCAAATTCCCTCTCTGTGGTGTTTTATTAAAAGAGAGGATTGGGGAGAGACTCTTTACCTAATTATGAAATAATACATTGTGTTGGCAGAGAAAATCATCATGATGGCTCAAAGCCAATAAAGTCTGTATCACAGATTTCAGTTTTTTTCACCTTGACCATAAATACACAAATGGATGAACAGCAAAGGATAAATGTGCTATCAAGGTTTGAGAAAGTTATATGTACAGGCAAGTTTTTCTTCTGGTGTGTTGCTTAATAATTAAATTTAATAACGAAACATTGATAGATATCCTCTTAGTGAAAATACATCATCTCCTTTGAAAGACTCCAGTCATGGGATATATTTATAATTCCTTAAATCCTTAGTTACCGAGAAATATGCAACTATGCAGTCATATGATTTAAAAACAAAAGGCACTCTAAATCAGGAGAAAGCAAGTAGTGGTATGAATAGTTCCCAAGTCTTGTGGTTGAAAAAGATATAAAGGCTTCTCCTGAGATTAAGCTGGAAAACTCACATAGCAATTAGTGCATCCAATCTATATGCCAGTGTAGGCAATGCCACTATTGTGTGCAAGACCATATCTAAGTGTTTATATTTCTTTTTAAAATGTTCTATATTTATCTATAAAATACACTATGTAAGTAAAAAAGCAGGTCTGTAGAAGATATGATACATTATATTACATACAGTTTCTTCAGCCTTCTCTTTTCTGAAGTTCCAAGAGACATATTCCTAATCAGTCCAAGTTGCATATGTCTATGTTTATGTCTCTGTATTTGTGCAACATTGCATGGTGGAGCTACCAGAACTGTGGGTGCAGATATAATGTCCAAAATTAAAATATAAATCCTCACTACATGACTACAGAGAAGAAAAAAGTAATATTTGATTTCCCATCAAATCACGCATGTGGTACTTTCGGAGAACAAATATTGCCTAAAACCACTGTGATCTACTGTATTAATGGACTCCTCAAAAGTGACTACTTTCTTATAATTAATCTTTCAATTATTTTCCAAAATTCTTAAAGTCCAAATTTCTTAACATGCTCTATAATGTTAAGGACAAAATCTTTTTTTATGCCTCAGTCTCATGCTTAAACGTTTGAGTAGTTTTAGATTTGCTGAAAAGTTACAAAGATTGCACCGAGTTCCCATATACCCCTTACCCAGTTTCTCCTCTTAACAGCTTAAGATCTGGCATTTGTCACAATTAATGAAAATAGTGATTTATTAACTGAAGTCCATACTTTATTTAGCTTCTGTTTTTACCTAATGCCTGTTTTCATTCCCATATAGAATACATTATACTATTTCCAAATTAGGTCATATTCTAAGGTACTGGAAGTTAGAACTTCAACATATGAATTTGGGTGGGGAGTGATAATTTGACCCATAATAACCCTCAAGGTTCTAGGCAATCACTAATCTACTTATAAACTGCCTATTCTAGACTTTTCATATAAATGGAATGTTATAGATACTGTGACTCGTTTTTTCACTTAGCATGTTTTCAAGATCCATCAATATTGTCACATGTGTCAGTACTATTAGTCTGCTCCTGTGAATTTTTCATTTCAGTTCATTAAAGAATTTCCTTTGTATTTCTTATATCTGTATCTTATTGATATTCTCCATTTGATATGAAATTGTCATCATGCCATCCTTTATTTAATCTTAGTGTCCTTTAATTCTTTGAGCATGTTTTTAAGAGCTGCTTTGAAGTCTTTTTTGGCTAAATTTACCATGTAGGCCCCATCAAAGACAGTTTTTCTTGTTTGCTTTTTCACTGTGTATGGGTCATATTTTCTTGTTTCTTTGCATGTGTCATATATTTCTGTTGCAAGTGGGATATTTTCGGTAATATGTTGTAGCACCTATGAATACATTACCCACCCCTCCATCTGGCAGTGGTTATTATTGCTGCTGCTTGCTTGGTCATTTGTTTGCATAGTGATTTGCCTGAATTAACTCTGTGAAGGATATTTTCCTTGCAGTGTTTTCCCTGATCATATTTTCCCCTGATCATATTTTCCCATTATTTTTAATCTTTGAGTCTAATATCTAGAGGTTGTCCCAGGAAGAATATAGCTATTTATTGTTGAAACATTTTGCATAAGCTCTCCTTAGCCAGTTGGAGTTTTACCCTTTTACTGTTGGATATGTGTGTGTGGCTTGGAGGCTGCAATCATTATTTAGGGAGTTTATGTCAGTCTCACATTCAACAGACTGCCAGCTTGGAGGGTCCTTCTCTTATTGTGCTTTAGAGGGTGCAGCCTTGTTGGGCATGTACAGTCTTCCAGAAAGCTGAGGATAAGTGTTATTTTATCTTTACGTTTAGCTTCTCTAGTAGTTACCTCCATGTCAGAATAATTAACTGTTCAGTCACTGTTTTGCTAGAAGTTGTGTTTAAGCTCCTTGTGTCTATGAGGTTTCTGCCCTGTGTTGATGGGTCTGCATGTAGCTTGGAGAATGTTTTCATTTTCATGCCTTGTCCTGCTCAGATTGCTCCTGAGTGAGGGCAACCCAGCACATGCACACAGCCTTCCAGAAGCCCTGAGTTGACTGTGATCTCCATAGGGACATCCTGGGCTGTCTCTCTTCCTGATTCTATCACATTTCCGGCTGCTCTGTTGTTCTGTGTATATTATGGGTCTACTAGCCTCTTCTTAGTCACTGCCCACCAAGATCTTCATTATTTTTAATAGTGTCCTTAGGCATGGAATTCTATGCTTTTTGTACCAAGTAAACCCAGTCATCTCAGACAAATCTGCAGAGCTCTTTGTCATATGGCCAGCCTCTCCTGTGGGCAGAACCTCCTGCCACAGCATCAGAGCTGGGTGGAGGGAACCATTTTTTCTCAAAGTGGTACTCCGGCTCTAAGAGTAAGCAGTGGATGGAAGTGGTGTTATTATTTCCTGGTCTTTCTGGTTTGCTCTTTCTATCAAGGAACTCCTACATTACCAGGGACCTGGGCCACAGGCAATCAAAGTCTCAGATTTCTTTGCTTGCTATCCCTGAGGAGGAACTTCTTCTCTACCAGTGAGGGCTATGTAGATATCATTAGTTTCTATATATTGTGAAGTGATGTAGCCTTTGGAGCTCTAATTGAAGATCACCATCATTTCTACAGCATTAAAACACATTTCCAATTTGAATCAGATTAATTGATTTGTGATTTTATTTAACATCTCCTTTCTTACCAATCACTATAGTTGATACTGGAAATGCCAAGATGAATAAGACACACAGAATGCAATGTATTTATAATCCGATGTAACAGATAGATATTAAAAAGAAACACAAACTATACTATTTGTATTGTCAGTTAGCAGGCATAAATATGTACAAAGTGTTTGTATAATATGGAGATGTCTTTGTGAGATATGTTGATGCCGAAGAGAAACAATCTTATTAATTGAATTTCCAGGATTTAAAGATACTACATAGCTAGTGACATTTGATCTCTTAAAATTTCTGCAGGAATTTACTAATAAATTGGGAGTAGATTGGGTAAAAATGCCTGCAAGTAAGAATATAGAATAAAGTCACAGAGGAATTTGGAGCATGATGTGTTAAAATAACTAAAGGAGTTCAGTATGGCTAAAGCCATATTAGGGGTGGGTGAAGAATATTTTAAGGTTCATTATAGTTTTATCTTTGCAGCATTAAATTGTCACAGAAACCAAGATGCATTGGCTAGCATTGCAAGAAAATATTCAGTATAGGAGCCTAAGCTAGATGTTCTGCCTTAAAGTATTGGTGGAGAATTTTGTAGTTGTGCTATTACAGAGGATGTCAAGATTTCATTCTTCAACATGGAAAATAGTATAACTGATTTACTTTGTTCAAGTTTCTCTTAAATATGCAGAGAGGTTGTCATCCTTAATAGTACTGTGACTGAGCCACATTTAATCTACTGGAAGTAAATTGAAATAAAAGGAATATGTATGACACTATGAAGAGTTGGATGTATACATGTGCAATGAAAATATGTGGATAAACTGCATAATAAGACACAATAAGGAAATAAGCTATAACAAAAGTAGCTGGTATGAAGGTTTGGCAATTTTTATTCTATAGTTATTTCACATATCATATTTCTCCTTTATATAGTTCATAATGCCAAGAGGTACAAGCTGACAGCTACAGTAGGAAATTGAAGCATGAATTAGGTGATGTAGATTGTAATTCCAGCTCTTTATGACAATTTTTGTCACTCTGAACAAGTCGCTAATCTTCAGAGTTTGAGCTTCAATATTTTAAGATGGCAAAATTATGTGATTCTGGTAATTTACATTCTAGATTATTTAGCAAAATTTTCCTTGATTTTTGAATTATGTGTGCACCTCTTAAGTAACAAAGCAAAATATACACATTGTAGTACTTTGTAATAAATATTATCATTATTATGAGTAGCATTAATTTGTTAGTTTAGATTATATCAGCATTGCTTACATATGATTAACGACTCTTTAAAGGGAAAAAAAATCTTGAGGATCCTAATATTACCAGAATTTCTATTATGTTACTTAAAATGTACAAAAATTTTGGCATATATTTCTTAGGCTTACATATGTGATTCTGCTAATTTACATATTAGATTATTTAGGAAAAATTTCCTTGATTTTTGAATTATGTGCACCTCTTATGTAACAAAGTAAAATATTTATAGTAATTTGTAATAAATATTATTCGTAGCATTAATTTGTTAGTTTGGATTATATCAGCATTTCTTACATATCATTAATTACTCTTTAAAGGGAAAAAAATCGAGGATCCTAATATTACTGGAATTTCCATTATGTTACTTAAAATGTACAAAACTTTGGGCATTAGGTCATATTCTAAGGTACTGGAATACATTTCTTAGGCTTACATACTCAATTACTCCATAAACTAAAATTACTAAGTAAATATAGAACCCGTAAAATGGGCCTGGCACGGTGGCTCATGCCTGTAATCCCAGAACTTTTGGAGGCCAAGGCAGGTGGATCAGGAGGTCAGGAGTTCAAGACTAGCCTGCCCAATATGGTGAAACCCCATCTCCAGTGAAAATACAAAAAATTAGCTGGGCATGGTGGTGCACGCTTGTTTTCCTAGCCACTAGGGAGGCCGAGGCAGAATCTCCTGAACCTGGGAGGTGGAAGTTGCAGTGAGCCGAGATTGCACCACTGCACTCCAGCTTGGGCAACAGAGTGAGACTCTGTCTCAAACAAACAAACAAACAAAAATAACAGTATCATTTTGGCAGAAGATGGTTTGTGGCTACCAAATATATGCTTATAACACCTTTATGGTACTGACTTCAGTGGTACAGTTTCTTTTACATTTAATAGGTAGAAACTTTCATGTACTATGACTATAAAGCAAAGATTTCACTGTTTTCCTCAAAGCTAATTACTGTGAAACTTTCGTCACAGCAACTTAGGACCACTTTTCATCTTTGCCTGATGCAAGCTAAGCATTTGTAGATTAAATCTCTCTTTATCTTTTCTTTGGCCAATACAATGAATGTGGTTTTCTGCTTATGTGAGTGTTCAAAAACATAAATTAAAAGGAATATACTGAAAATGATTAAGTTGGGTATAAGGTGGTAGATGTGCTGAAGACCAATTGTGTTTATGCTCTTTTTCTCTCACTTGAACATATTAACACGTTTTTACATTTATATTAAATACAAAATGAAAATCTAAAATATAAGGACATAATAGAGAACTGGGTAAACCTGGGTAATACATCTACATTTTCCAGGAGTAAGCATATGCCTTTACGTGAATAAACGAAAGCCAAATAAATTTGTATAAAAATTAGCTCTGCACTTTGCTCACTATAACTGTATTTGCATATACCCAGATACTATTCGAGCATATACAAGTCAGGGGCCTCTTATAAAGTCTATCATCATGAACACTTAGGACACTACTTGAACTACAAAGTATAAGGAATGTTTTAGAAATATCATTACATTTTAGAACATTCTCTAGAGACTTGAATAGTATAGGTTTGTATCATTATAACTGAATGCAGATTTCCAGTAGACCTTCCACACTGATCTCAGATATCTAAAAGGAGAGGCATTTGTGCCATTTAGGCAAAAGGGGATTAAAGAAGTGACAGTAGGAAAAACTGAAAATAAAGAAATACTCCAGCCTGGGTGACAGAGTAAGACCCTGTCTCAATCAATCAATCAATCAAGGATTATGGTAGTGCTATAAACCACATTTGTATAATTGCATGGGCAAACAGTTATGCTTTTGGTGTCTGTTCCTCATTTATGATACTGACAAATAATGGTATGTCCATCTAAGGTTATTATGAGATTTAAATGAGTTCATAAGCAGGATCTGCTGTTTAGGACCCATTGCTAACATTGAAATACTGTTATACAAATTCTTCATTTTTTGAACTAGTAATTATAGATGGAATGATGTATGGGTATGCAAGAAATTGATATCATACAGTGTATTTGGTAAAAGAATGAACATTTAACTGATTACAGTGAATCATGGCCCATTTTGGCAAAAGAAAAATGGTAAAAATTAAGACAGTAAAAATTACTGATTTGTGTTTCAAATGATCACAAAATGGTCATGTAAAACCATAAAGTACAGTTCTCTTTCAGTTACCAAGATTTGTTCATAGTAATGGCTTTAGGTATATGTATATAGATGGAAACATTTTTCTTTTTTACCAAAGTTTGATTTCAGAACTTTAAAGTCTAACAATGTGAATACTATGTTATACAAAAAGTAGTTTGCTATACTTTTATTCATTTTCTATTAATTCCTGTTACATTTTTTACTCTCAAATACTATTATGTAAAGATAATTGCCAGACAAGGTATATAATCCTTTTAAAAATATAATATATATATAATATAAATATGTAATATTCAAGATAGGCACACCAATACATGAATCAATAATACTAGAATCACTTTTTATCCATTTTCAATTAATATTTCACTGTCACTTGTCAGAAGAAATAATCCAAAGCATCATCATGATTATATTGAAAAGTTATTTCATTTTGATCTCTGAAGTGCTGGGTTTGAATCCTAGGTTTGATTTTTAGTAATTTTGTGATCATACCCAAATTATTAGACCTCTTTAATCATAGTGTTCTATTTCTGAAATAGAAGTTAATGCCTTTTCTATTCTTTGTGTGTGAGAGAGGGAGAGACAGAACTAAAAATAAAGAGTACGAAAGCACTTTTAAAAAACAATGATCCACCATAATGTTGTTATTGCTATTATTACTAACATGATAATCATAATTTATGGTTACATTCTTGAACTCCTCTCAAAAGAAAATTAAAATTCAGAGCAAAACCTTTCCATATATTGCTGGTTTTAAATCTTATTCAATGGCAAAAGGTAGGAATAGCCAAATCTTTTTATGTCCTGTTCCACAAAATTTCATTTAAAAGTATTAGAAATACCAATAAATAAAACACCCAAATTTTGGTAACATAACTGAGATGAACAAATGCTACAATGACAAGTCAGTTACATGATTAATATAAAATTACAATCATATTAATATGCTTAAAAAAGTTATTGGAAGAATGATAGGATGACAAACAGCTGCCATATTCTTCTCATTATAGTTCAAAAAATAAGAGCTGAGAATATCATAGGCTTACTAAAATTGAGCTTGGCTAAAATATTTTGTCAGGTAATCTCCATTTTATTGCCCTTAATCTCCATTACATTTCTGGTTTAAAAAATGTGTAAAAATTAGTCTGCAGAATGAAAAACTCATAGACACAGGCCAAAACAAGACATATCCTGTCTTCACAGGGTGATGCTCATTGTCTCCTAATCATTTATTTGAAATGAGAGCGTAAAAATAACAATTACCACAATTTTAAAATTAATAAAGCATTTCTATATATTATTTTGACATAAATGAATCAATAAATTATAGACAAGAATCACCCTTCACATGTGACCAATAAGGTTTACAAAAATATCTTGGTACAAATTATAATCTGGATATTTTTGTTAACTAAAGGCTAGTTTAATATATAAAAATTATCTGAAAGTATAAACTTTGCTAAATACATAATGTAAATTTTCATATATTTATTCTATTCAATTGGCTAATGTCCACTCTAGGATTTTAAAAATTCTTTTAAAATTTTTGCCTTTAATATTTTTTTCACCTACTATTAAGATGACTCCAGATAAACAAGCAGATATAAGCAGAAATGTAACAGAACCTCATTAAATGAACAAATTTGAAAATCTTCAGAATTTTGTGGGTTTAGAAGCTGGGTGCAACAAGAGTTGATATTAAAGAAAATGGTTTTTGAAATTAAGATATACATATTTATTTTTGAAAGGACAAATAATATTAAATGCATGGCTATGTTTACCTCAGTTGTATAATACAAAATACTAATACCATACATGTAATTCTAATGGGTAACTTTTTAAACCTCAAATTACTACCCTGATGAATGTTTTACTTTGTACTATAAGCAGAAAAAAAATATGTTAAGAAACTAACATTAAACACCTGTACAGAAAACATATCTGATTTTAAAAATCCATGTATTTGTAGCATATATATTTTGATTTTTTTTTTTTTTTGAGACAGAGTCTCACTCTGTTGCCCAGGCTGGAATACAGTGGTGCCATCTCGGCTCACTGCAACCTCTGCCTCCTGGGTTCACACCATTCTCCTGCCTCAGCCTCCCAAGTAGCTGGGACTACAGGCGCCCACCACCACACACAGCTAATTTTTTGTATTTTTAGTAGAGACGGGGTTTCACCATGTTAGTCAGGATGGTCTTGATCTCCTGACCTTGTGATCCACCCGTCTTGGCCTCCCAAAGTGCTGGGATTACAAACATGAGCCACCATGCCCGGCCAATTTTTTTAAATTTCAAGTTTTATTTTAGGTTCAGGGGGTACACTTGCAGGTTTGTTACATGGGCATATTGCTTGATGGTGACATTTCAGGTATGAATGATCCTGTCACCCAGGTACTGAACATCGTACCTAATGGTAGTTTTTTCAGCACTTGCCCACCTCCTTCCCTCCCAACCCTCTCTAGTAGCTCCCTGTCTCTATTGTTCCCATCTTTATGTCCATGTGTACTCAATGTTTAGCTTCCATGTATAAGTGAGAACATGTGGTATTTGATTTTGTGTTTTGCTGTTAATTACCTTAAGACAGTGGCCTTCAGCTACATCCATGTCACTGCAAAGGATGTGATTTTGTTCTTTTTTATGGCTGCATAGTATTCTGTGGTATATATCACCACATTTTTTTATCCAGTCTACCATTAATGGGTATCTACGTTGATTCTATGTATTTGTTGTTGTGAATAGTGCTGCAATGAACATACAATCGCATGTGTCTTTTTAGTAGAACAATTTATTTTCCTTTGGATATATATCCAGTAATGGGTTTGGTGGTTTGAATGGTATTTCTGTTCGAAGTTCTTTGAGAAATCTCTGAACTGCTTTCCATAGTGGCTGAATAAAGTTACATTCCCATCAGCAGTGTATAAGCATTCCCCTTTCTTTGCAACACAATTTTATAACAGATTTTTCCTCTGAAATATCTACTTGAAATTCCTGACAGTGTTTTCCTAAAACATTTTAACATAAATAAATGAATAAATATTTTTCTAATTATTTCATTTTAAATACAAATACTTACTAATTTCACTTTACATGGTAGAAAATGACTGGTTTTGTTAAATATTTTGAAATTAGACTTACATAAAAATGGAAGATCTTATATATAGCTATTTTTCACTGATTCAGTCTTCTTCCTTTCACATTGTTAAAATAATATGTTAAAAGTAAAATCATGAAATAGATATACTCATAAAACTTACTTGAATTTAAGTGACCATTTTATTTATGAAAGTCCTCTTTGCTAGTTTTCTCTTTTCTTGTCTGTTACATATAATGATTGAGTTACAGTTACACGCATAGCAACATTTTCCATTGTGCCCCTGTGTTAAGTATAGGCTTTTATTCTGTTTCTATTCTGCACTAAAGAGTCAGTAGCAAACAAGTTTATAAACATTTCAGAGCTGGATGCATAATCAAAACTCATAATCCACTCCAACACCCACTTTTTAAAAATCAAGACCCACCTAATTTTATTTTCCCTCTGGTCTAATTTTTACAAAAATTTCATTTTGTAATTATTTATAATAATTTATATCTGCAATTTCTGCTTTGATAGAACTGGTATGTCAGGAGTCTCCATCCATGATATATTGTATCTTTGCTTATCAGTTAAAGGAGTCCGGAAAATAACTCTCCCCTTCCTATGTACCATATTTATGGTTTCACACTTGATTTTTTCTACAAGTTGGAGGGTATTTCTTAAAGTTCTATATGTGATTATCTAACCTTGCTTGGACAGAGAAAGAGTAAATCAGGTGTTAGCTTATACTTTAGGGATTGTCTTAGGCAGAATATTGACTCCTTCTGCTTCCCTAACACTTATTAACGAGTCAATTTAGCTATTCCTAATGTGTGCATGCGTGTGTGTATTTCAGAACAAGGTATTATATATGACAAATATATACAATTTATATTTGTCAATTAAAAAATGAGAATATTAAAAATAGTGAATTAGAGAAAATATTGTGCAAATTCCAGCAAAATTCCAACAGATAAGTTTTTAAATGAACATTTAATTTGATTACCTGTATAATGACTCCATTACACTATTAAAAAATAGCTTTATGTGTAAAATTTCTATGTATTTTTTAAACAGCTATATTGAGATATAATTCGCGAACTATACACTTTACCATTTAAAGTATGCAATTCAGTGATTTTAGTATATTTAGAAATTTGTGCAACTATCATCACAAATCTAATTTTAGAATTTTTTTTTTAACCAGGAAAAGAATCTATTAGCATTCAGTTCCCATCTCCCCATCTGCTCTAGGTGATCAATAATGTATTTTGTGTCTATGCATTTGCCTTTTCTGTATATTTCTTATAAATGGTAATGACCAATATGTTGTCTTTGTGACTGTCTTGTTTTTAGCATAATTTTTTAAGGTTAGTCCATTTAGTGGCATGCGTCAGTATGTCATTCCTTTGTATCGCCATCTAATCTTTCATTGTACAGATGTAACATATTTCATTTATCCATTCCTCAGTTGATAGACATTTGGATTATTTCCATTTTTAAATTTTTATTAATGCTACTGTAACATTTTTGGACAACTTTTCTGTAGATACATATTTTCAATTTTCTTCAGAACATGTAAGAATTGGAATTGATGGGTCATATGATAAATTTATATTTAACATTTTGAGGACTTGCCAAAATAGTTTCCAAAATTGCTGGATGATTTTACATTTTCACTAGCGACATATTAGGGTTCCCATTTCTCTACATCTTAATGGAAAATTATTGTCTATATTTTTATTATATTTGATCTAGTGGTTGTAAAGTGGTAGCATTTTCAAGTTTAGACTTGTATTTTTTTAAATGACTAATGATGTCAAGTATATTTTTGTGTGCTTACAGGCCACTGCTGTCTTCTTTGAAGAGGTAACTACTTAAATGCTTTGCTCATATTTTAATGTGTTTATTTCTGTATTGTTATTGAATTGTAAGTGTTTTTTATAAGTTCTGGCTAAAAGTACCTTACCAGATACATGATTAACAAGTGTTTTCTTACATTGTATATAACAATATGATTTGCAACAAAAAATAAACTTAATTTTGTCAGGCATATTTTGATGTGCATTCATTTATTCATTCACTTTTTGTGTGTGTGTTTATCTTATCATTTGTACTTTTGATTTTACAGGTATACCTCAAAGATATTGTGGGTTCTATTTCAGATCATCACAATAAAACAAATGTCACAATAAAGTTAGCCATTAAGATTTTGGTTTTCTAGTACACATACAAGATATGGCTACACTATACTGTCAACTATCACAGCAGCAGAGATCAGAGTTACTGGTGGCCTGCCCCTCTCAGAATGAAACTGTAGTCCTAGAATAGGAGTTGGGGGGTGAAGGAACTTCTTTGCTTTGGAGCTTCTGAGCTTTTGTGATGCTTTGTTGGGTGGGAATGAGGGAGGAATTAAGGGAACAATCAAGACTCAAATACCACAGACTCTGTCTCTGATTACCATAAGGTTCTAATAGGTGTTTCTCCCTTTGTTGTATGCCATTTAAGACAATGTCAAAGACTTTATTTTTTTCTTTTTTTATAAATAACTTTCAGCAGTTAAATTTATGTTCCTCTGGTGAGAGGACATGCTGAGCAACTCTTACCATTTTGGAAATCTTTTCTAGCCCAATCAACATAGCGAGACCCCCATTTCTACAGAAAAATAAGAAAAAAAAATAGCCATGTATGGTGGCACGGGCCTGTAATCCTAGCTACTCTGTAGGCTGAGGCAGGAGCATCACTTGAGTCCAAGAGTTCGAGGCTGCTGTGAGCTATGATTGTGCCACTGAACTCTAGCCTAGGTGACTAAGAATCTGTTTCAAAGTAATTTGTTTTTAAAGTTTGTATTTTTTTCCATTTTGCTAGTTGTATCCCAAATAAAATAATTTTTGAACCAATAAAGATAAGTTCACCCTTTATCATTGTCATAGTCCTCTTCTCTCCATCCCTTCATCTGAGCTGGGCCTATTGAACGCTCACTCTGATAAATGGCAATGGTTAGAGTTGAAATATAAGAGGGCTGAGGCCTCTCCCTAAGCAGCTTGGAGATTTTCCAATTAGGCTTGTTTTTGTCTTTTTAAGGACACATGAACAGATTACACAACTTTTTTGTGAATAGTATTTATTACAAGAGGTCATTGGTACGATATTTCTTTTAGTCGCTTCACGCAAATTATTTTATCTTATTTTCCCTAATAAAGTTTAATTGCTGATACAATTTGACCATGAAGATTGGCTAGGGGTAACTAAAATTCACTTTACCTACAAATTAAATTAGCACATAAGTTATTCTTTAAAACCTACTAGAAATGTCTCCCTAAATAATGTATTTGTTCCTATGTTCTCCTATTCAAAAGAATCATGCTGTTCTAAAATAATTATACTTATACCCTAATTTCTACCTTAATTATCCGAACTATTTATTTATTTATTTATTTATTATTTGAGACCAAGTCTCGCTCTGTCGCCCAGGCTGGAGTGCAGTGGAGCGATCTATGCTGACCGCAAGCTCTGCCTCCCGGGTTCACACCATTCTCCTGCCTCAGCCTCCGGAGTAGCTGGGACTACAGGCGCCCGCCACCACTCCCGGGTAATTTTTTGTTTTTTGTTTTTTGTATTTTTTTTTTTTTTTAGTAGAGACGGGGTTTCACCGTGTTAGCTAGGGTGGTCTCTATCTCCTGACCTGCTGATCCGCCCGCCTTGGCCTGCCAAAGTGCTGGGATTACAGGCGTGAGCCACCGCGCCTGGCCCGAACTTATTTCTACCATGGCATCTATCTTTCACCAAAGTTATACTGAAATACCATCCAAAAATGTGTTTATTTTTATTTCTATATTTATGGCCTTTAGACACACTAATGTCTAATTCGAAAGATTTGGCTTATTATAGTTCCACTATTTTAGCATAAAGTTAATTTAAATATTTGAAACAAATAGGACATAAAATGGTGAAAATTGTACTGCTGCTCATATTATTAAATGTTTTAACTATTAGAATATTCTTTTGCTGTAATTTTGAACAGTACTAGAATTCAGTACAAGTTTATCAGATATTTAGAATCATCCCAGCACATTACATATGGTGTTGCTAAAATGTGGACTTAAACCTATTGCAGCAGCTCAGAGCATGCTCACAACCCAATATGTAAATAAAGAAAACGTAACTAGCAAATGGAATTCTCTGATTCTGTTCAGTTTGAGAAGGAAATATGCAATGGGAGGGATACATCAAGTACACTGATTTTCTCTACAGATTATCTATTTTTCCAAACATGTAATCAGTTTTTATTTATCTATGCTTCGAAAAATAGCACTAAGATGGATAATTGCAATCCAGGATTCAGGCAAATTAAAACTGTATTTCATTCATAATTATTAAGTTACATGTAAGTCCCATACATGTAATTGTATAACACAAAGATCATACAATAGCTCTGACTTTAAAAAAAGGCTGCCACCTCAGCTTATTATTCTCATATCAAGGCCTTTATATTGATGTTCTTTCTCAGTTCTTGTGCGTTTCCCTGAACTAGGTTTTCAGGATAACAAAATCTGTTGTTTTTCTTCTAAATTACATTTTTACTAGTGTTCAGTTTAATCTAATTGCACCTTCTCCTTAAAAAAAGTAAAAAAGAAAATTGAGGTACTAGCAGGATGTTTAGATATTTATAGCTTGTTTTATTTGAAAAATCTTGGATAAACAACAACTTTTTTGTTGTTTCTGGTGCTCGTTTTGTGTTATCATCTCAGTGACACTGAGGCCTCTTTTTCTGGCCATGGGGGGAAGATCTCTCGAAGAGCTAAATAATATAGAATTTAACAATATAATTAATTTATTTTTAATTTCTGAAAAATATACTTTGGGGAATACTGCCCTTGACATAACTGGAACCTGCCCCACCAACCTTGTTGTCTTTCTATTTTCCTTATATTCCTATTATTTCTCCCTAGTACAGTAGACAGGAAGGGCAATCAAATGCAACATAGCAATGTGAAAGATATACAAAATGATTTTTCTCATTCAATCTTATTTTGGTTGTTCCTAAATGGTACTATGTCACAGCAATAATTATCACATGGTGTGTTTACTATGTGTCAGTGTGCGTACTAAGCACTATGAATAGATTATTGCACTGATTCCTATACTCACCTTATGTTGTAATTACTATCATTCTCAGTTTGCAGTTGATGAAACTGACATACAGAGAGTATAGGTGACTTTTCAGCCTATATTGTGAATATGAAAATGTATAGGGAAAAGTACACACACATCAAGAAGACTGAATGCAAATAAGTTTGTTGAATAACACAAGGAAAGGCTGTTAATTTGTAACATTATTTAATTATTCATGTCTTATGGTATGCCAGAGGACAAAATCAAATTAAGAGAACTTTATTTGGGTTTAGATTTCAATTTCATTTTCTATCCATTATTACAAGTATATCCACAGGGATTCAATGTGCCTAACAGAAGCTTGGTGGTCACTGGGAAAAGAGCCCCCCATAGTAATATTTTTTTCCTGTCTTTTTCCTGCCTTTAATATATCCTCCCATTTGCTCATATTGCCTTTTCTAAATACATCTGAAACACGGTATGTTTTACTGTAGTCTTCTGGTATTCAGATTGGAAATACACACACACATATATGCGTGCTCGCTCGCACTCTCTTTCATACGTTCTTCAATCAAAAACTTTTAAAACAACAAAGAATGGCTAAGCAGATAATCCATTTTCAGGCCATCTTTAAAAGCTATTATTTCAGTTCTTGCTTTTTCATTCACTGTGTCCTTGTGACAAGCATATTTTCAAGTACATTCCTAAAGTAACAAACATAAGGCTAAATGAAAAGCCTAGAATAAACTCAGAAATGAAGAGAATAAAAAAGATCTCTATTTCTGGTATTGTTCTCTCAATGCCAGGTCTCATGGAAGAACAATATAAGGTGATAAAGTAAAAAATAAACAAATAGTTCATAGGGTGATTTTATGTTTTAAAATATGTATTTCAAAGCAGATTCATTATTGTTTTAACTAAGGCCTGAGTAAACTGGAGACAGGGGCAAATGAATAAGCTGTATCAGTCCACGATAATCATCTTTCTTATCACTCTCTCTTGCTCACTCGGGTCCAACCATATAGTCCCTTTCAGGTTCATGAATACAACATATGCTCACTTGACTCAAGGACTGTTTATGTGTCCTTCCTTCCAGATATCAATTTTCTCATTATCTCACTTCCTTCAGATCACTTCTCAATGTCAATTTATTTGAGAAGTTTCCTCTGATAACTTTCTATCAGATAGGACCCATTCCTATAACTAATCTTTTACCCTGCTGTATTTTGTCAGTAACATCTTTTTATTCCTAATATATAAATATTCATTGTTTTGCCTACTATTTGTTGCTCTAGCAGAGTGAAACCTTAACAGGCATTGTTTTATCTTCTGTTACACCTCCAATAGAGAGAACATTGCCTAGTATATGACAAGAACTCATAATTATTTGAAGAGAGAATAAAGTAAATAGGGGAGAAAACATATTCTCTTTCAATGATCTCACTATGCACTCTAACCTAATTACCAGACACCTTGGCAAATTTGTAAACCACAGAAGAAAATAGAAGGATTAGAATGCATTACATTTCTTTGTGTTTCCTGTCTCATTTTGGCTAGAATCACTCCAAATTATTTTTGTCCATAGCCTATACACAATTATTTCTTTAAAACTGGGTGTTCAGTCACTAATATTGTTCTATATTGGAAAGAAAATAATTTAAAATAGTATCAGAATAAAATTTGACCAAGGTTATCTTTAGGCTTTACAATTAAATAGTTTGTGACTCTCTTTATTTTGCTTATTTTGGGAAAAAAATGTGCCTTTATAAAACCTGTATAATACATTAAAGACCATACATTTGTGATTTTAGATTGCTTATAATTTCCCCTACAATTTACTCTATAAAAAAGATTATTTAAAAGAAAGAAAAGCAAAAGATACTCAGATTGTTGTTGTTTTTTTTTCCTCCTCAGCTGGTTTTGGCTGCTCAATTTTAACACTCCCCAGAGAGCTCTCAGACATTTTTGTGATTTAATGGCCTACTATTATTAAGTCAGAGATATTTTATTTTACATTGAGATTGCCATAACCATTGCATTAACATTTGAGTAACAGGCAATAATACTGAGAATGTATCAATGTATCATTTAGTGAATTAATCTGTATTCCCTTCCTAGGACTTGCTTATTGATGATGCAGGATAAATGTAATAGTAACAATAAGTCATCAAACATTCTGGCAGACCTGCCAGGAAGAGGAGATGGGGGTGCATGGAAGTGAGCTTGTTGAGAGACAGTTCAATGCAGAAGAAATGACATATGTCATATTTTCCCCACAGTGAAATGATAGAGTACATGGGGATAGCTTAGTGACCAGCAATGTGTGCAAGTTTTGTTTGCCTAGAGCCTTTGATTGTGTTTCTGGTTACCCTATGTAGCAAAATAATAATGAGTTAATTGAAATAGCAATCAAATTCTGTAGGAAATAAATCATCTAGAATAAAAAAAATGAAAAAATTATAAATCACATTTAACTGTAAATAATATCTCCTAGCTGTCTATCAGTCCACAAATTAGGGTGACGTATATTCAAGGCAGAAAAAAAATAGATTTGTTGTGCATGTACAGGAAGAAAATATTAGAACTTCCATTTATATGCATATTTATCTAAACATAAGAAAACATGGACTCATTTTCATTAAAGTGTGTAATATTCAGATTGATATGTATGTGTTCATGGTATGCTGTGTACAAGTTATCCTGAGGAAGAATAGGAGGTCCTATAATAGGCAAGTTTGCCAATGGCTGCCAGACTCCTTTGTGGAGCTCAGACTGTTAATTTCAGTATACTGTGATGTTGAGCATATCCAATTAAGTTGATTTAAGAATATTTTCTGGGTTTAGTAAAATGTGTCCTATAAAACCGACAAGTGAAAAAAAAAACAAAACTCAAACCAACATGAACAAACTGTGGAATAAAATGCCAGTAATAAGAACAAAAGTATAAAAGAAAATAGCATCACTGATATTTCTCAGAGTATAACTATCTAAACCATATTATGAAGAATAATAGTCTAATATGATGAACACCAACCCCCAAAAGCTCAAAATCACAACAATTTAAAATATTAATATTTATCTGGTTTCATTAATGATAAATCAGAACTTACACACTGTGTTTTAAGATGTGAATGGCTGTATAAAGCCATGAAAATAAATAAGACATTCCAAAATTAAGCATCTTGACAATGAAGAGAATCAAATTTTTGAGAAACATCTCAGGTCATGCAACTCCCAGTCCAGTATTTCATGCAAGGTCACCAAACAACCCTAAAGAGTTAGAATTTTATTGGAAAAATTCTCACTTAAATAGCAAAAGGCCTAAATCCACAAACAATTACATAAATATCCTTTTGTTCTTGCTATGGCAAAAGTGGTTTAAACACTATCAAGAAAAGAAAAACAGAATTAGAAGTCTCTTGTCTGCGAACACAAAAATAATGTATAAAAATTGTTGGAAATTTACAAAGCAGGCATTAAAACACATTTATTGTGTGAAACACTTTTTTCTTTGAATTTAAAGTACATATTCTGCTTCTGTCATAATATAGAGAAAACCACTGAATGAAAGATGCAGTGGAGAAGATAAATTATAAAAGATTGCCCACAGGAGAAATAATGTACAACTTAAAAGCACTTACTTCATTAATAATAAGCAAGGTAAACAAGGTACTGCAGCAAAAAAGGTTAATAACTGGAAGCATCACTGGCAATATGTGGTTTCAATACTTGTATTGTTAGTGAAGAGACCCCCTATACCAGAAGATTGTGCAGAAATCCATGTAAGAGATGTTCAAGCATTGGGCCCGGATTTAACAAACGTAATGGAAGATGTCAAGTTTCAGAGATATTAGAGAAGCAAGGCTCAAAAAATGTGCTGGCAGATAGTATGTGGAATATGTGGAAAATATTGAAATTGAAGATGATACTTAGATTAAAATTTTGTCCAGTGCAACTGAATGGATGATGATACCATAGTTGCTTTCGGTTAAGAGCATCAAATCAAACATACTAAAACTATGCTCTATTATATGCATGATGAAGTCTGGAGAGTGTTCTGGAAAATCCAGCAAAGTTTAAATAAATATTCTTTCATAGTCTATACATTTTTCTATTTAAGTACATTTGGCTAAAAAAAAATAAGTCTAGGTTATACCTATTAAGTGGCTATCCTTATTAGCTGAGGGGAGGAGACACTATCAGTTGGTATTCTCCTGCATTTATGAGGCAGCTCCTGTAAAACAAACCACTGATCTTTTATGGATCTTCTTGGGGTTACTAGCGAGCAGAGTAGATTTTGTTCACCAAAAATTCTCAGAAGAAATCTAACAGTACCTTAATAAAGTTGACTTCCAACGTCACCACTAAATTAAAGCTAAAAATTAACTCTGTTCTATTTTTATCCCAACTTACTTCCGACCATATTCAGAACCTGGCCTCAAAAATCATTCTCAAGGAGATAAAATGACATTATAAAAATATTCTCATAATGAAAAACTTCAACAATACAGATGACCAAATTTGAATATAAACCCATGTATATAATCAAAATAACAGATAGATATTTTAAGTCCAAGAGATATATCCTTTTGCAAGTTAAAGAACCAAAACAGTAACATCCCCCCAAAAAATTAATCTACCGCAAGTTAGAATTTGCTTCTCTGTGGAAAGACTTAATTCTACAATAATGCTAGTCCTCATACCTTAATGTAAAATTTAGTGCAATTCAAATTATAATCCCAATGAGTTTATTCTTTTTAAAAGGAGATTGGCTAAAATGATTTTAAGTGATATGAAAAAAATATCCAGAAAATAGATAAGAAAAATATAAATAACAACAGAAAAAAAAACCAGGAGAGCACTGGCCTTAACACATATCTAAACAGGCAAAAATTTTGTATGAATAGACAAATGTGCACTTTTATGGCATTGAGAATCCAGATATAGGTAGTGTCAAGTGGAAATAATTAGGAATATTTAATAAATAAAGACAAAATTGATCTTCCAACAAAAAAATTAAAAATGAATGCATGAACAAACAGCACCAATTTTATAAAATAAAATTAATTACAAAATTTATCAAAAGTAAACTACACTAGAAAATACTGATGTTTGATCAATGTATGTAAAATAAACTATAAAATAGTGGTATATTTTTGAGCAATTTATTACAAACTATAAAAATGTTAATTATAGAGAAAAAATTATTTTCAATATTTTTGAAGATGTTATAAGTTCCTAGGACTTCCAAACAAAAAAAAAAACAACAAAAATGAAATTTAATTATTTGTGGGAAATATATAATCAAGATAGAGACACTGTTGTCAAGATAACAATATACCAACTCTGATTCCAGGGAAGATGGAATAATGACATTCCACTCTACTATTTCTCACTGAATATAGCTATAGAAAGCCTGCAGCTGCTGTATGAGGACTGACTCAAGCAAACAGTAGCAGGTAAAATGGGTAGAAGACCCAAATGCCAGTGAATTTACCATTTTTCCCCTCAAATATCCATAGTCTGAACGCAATGCTTCAGAACTGGCCACAGATGGAGTTAGAGAGTGATGGGAGAACTCTGGTTCTGACTCAAAGAGTGGGAAAGGAGACTCCCAATGCCTAAAGAGAATACCAGATTCCTTCCCCATCCCAACCTCCCTGTGCCACATCCCTTTTTTTGTTGTTTTTGTTTTTCTCTCTTTTTCTTTGTACTAGCCTTAAGCAATTCCGTCATGCTGGTGGTGATAGCTGATGGTGACAAAAGCTTATAGTAGTCAAAATTATGAGGGAGGGGAACTTTCCTTTCTGTTTGCTACAGTCATTTTTCCATGGGGTAGGGGCGACTCCTATTGTTTTTGTTTTATATTGCCTGTTCTTTTGCTTCTTGCATCAGATGGGGGTGCAGTCATGGAAGTGAAGAGCAGAGTATTAAACCCCAACTTCCTGGCAAGAGGTCTAAGTGGAAAGGGAACTGGAGTGCACAGGGGAGATGGCAGAGGGAGGAGCTAAGCAAAGTGACCCCATCACATTTTTAATAAACTCCTAAATCACCCCTGTGTTGCACAGATGTGGATCTGATTTTATTCAGCATACCAAAGACAAAGAAAATATAGTAATAGACCACCAACCATATCACAGATTGACCATTGATGGCAAACACTTAGGATAAATACAAATACAAACAGAACAAAGGTTTGAAAACAGAATGGACATTGGAGACAAGGCTTAGGGAAGACATTGGAATTTGTGACCTGAAACTAAACAAATCAACTGCTTGCTAAAATAAAATGCATATATCCTCAATAGGATTTAAATAAGATCCAGCATCTCATATTTATTATTTAAAATGCCTAGGGTATAGTCTAAAATTATTCAACATATGAACAACCAGAAAAATATCAACTGATATGGGAAAAGCCAATCAATAGATGCCCATGTTTAAATGTCGAATTTATCTGACAAACACTTTAAAGTAGCTATTTTTAAATGCCCTTGTAAATAATTGAGAACACTATTGAATTCAATGGAAAAATACAAAGTCTCAGCAAATAGATAAAATATATAAAGAAGAATTGAATGAAAATTTTACAATTGAAAATTGAAATAACTGAAGTGAAAGTTTTCATTGGGTGGGTTCAATTCAGAATGAAGATGACAGAAAAGAAAAGTCAGTGAACTTGACAGCAGATTAATAAAGATTATCCATCTAAATAGAGAAAAGAATTGGTGAAAAAAAATGAATAGAGCCTCAGACCTGTTAGAGAATAAAATTTCTAGCATTTGAGACATCCATGTACCAAGAAAAGAAATGAAAGAATGCAGTACTAAAACAGGCAAAACAAAAACCTCGAAGAAATTGTGGCTGAATATGACCCCACTGTGCTAAAACACATAAATCGATAGATTCAATAAATACAGTGAAATCTATACATTCAAAACAAAACCCTACAGACACATCAGAAGGAAGCTGCTGAAAGCTAAAGACAAAAAGGATAATATAGCTTGAGACATTTATACTGTAGCTCTTGCTGTTGGACTCCCACATAATATATCTAGGCTCTAAGCTATTCCAATCTGCCAGAAAGGCTTTGAAATAATTTTCTTATTCTTCTTCATTAATTCCAGATGAATTATCCTGGTGTTTGTTTTAAAAGAATGTTGTGTTGTAGCTTCTGCCTTTTTGTTAAATTGAAATATGTGAAAATAAAATTAAACGCCCACTGAGGTCATCATACTCTACTTATCCAAGGTGATTTTCCTTTAACTGTTTTATGACCTAGCAGAAAAATATTAACATACTGTAATTTTTATATATTTGAATTATTTGTAAATGCAGTGTTCTGATGTAACACATAAGATTGAGATATTTTATAAGTCATATACATATTATTGTGAATGACATCCATCATTGAAATTATTCTAAAAACAATATTTTAATGAAATTACTCTAAAAGCAATTTGCATTGATTCAGAAAGGTCTTCAAAATAGAAGTCACTGTAGACCATAGCTATATTTGTGCTAGATTCATAAAAATACAAGCAATAGAAAGTTAAAGTTAATAGAGTGCTACTTCAAAACAGTATACATGGATATACGAGTACACATTGTAAATTGAAACTTTTTTCTTTTTATTACGTAGTGACTTAGTCAAACTTCTAATATCCTATCTTTTTCTGATTTTTCAGGCATTTCCCCCATACAATATAAATGCTACTGTATCAGACTCAATTCTTAGTAAAGCTTAATCTCATTGAAAAGATTAAGAGGATTTAAAATAAATCTTAAGGTAGGAAGCTTAAAAGTGCTTTATATCTATAAAGTCATATCTATAAAGTCACCTAAGAACTTCAAAGTTTCTAAGAAGGCTTGCTAAAAGAAGTCTTTAAAACATATGCCAAGATAACACGGCATTTATTTTGATACACAGATTTACTTTTATCTCTTAGAACTTTTTCAAATCACCTGAGCAGTTGAGTATTGCTCTTTTATAACTAATCCCTTCTCGCACCCACACACCCTGATGTATATACAGACCAGTGCACACATAGAAAACAACTGGCTTGTGTATTGATTTAATGATGAGATATTTTGGGGGATAAAACAGGTATGGTTAAACACATCTACTAAGACCACTAATATTCCAACTCTATCTCGTTTTGAATAAAGTGAAGAAGATCCTAGTTAAAGTGTAAGAACAAGTAGGAAATTCAATTTACGCAGGATGGAGTGGAAGAGGTAATTGTACTTGAATGGAATAGAATGTTAATTATGAAAAGAAAAATTACTGCATTTTGAATGATAAAGAACTTTCTAAAGTTCAGTACAATAAAAAATTGATAGACACAGAACTGCAAATGTTAGATTCCAAAGTTATTGTGGAAAGATTAATTTGGTTACACATCTTTTAAAACAAGACCATAGTAAAATGTGGAATTCAGTATAGAATTTTCATATTCTAAGGAGCTTCCCAATTTATTACTGTTCAAAAACAGTGGAAAGTTATGTAGGGCTGTTAATAAATGGATGTTTGGTGCCTTGCGGAATAATGTTTCTTCTAATATTTATTTTCATCTGAAATCAAAGACACTGGTAATTTAAAATGATACACAAAAGGAAACAGCACATTTTTACAGCATAAAGTAACATTTTGATAAAAGTATTAATATGGCTCCATTTTCACTTTTGAAAAAGTAAACATGAATTTACACATTTTTAAATAAACCATGCTCATAATGCTCAAACATATCACTTGAATTAGTTCAAGCAAAATAACTGCCAATGAAATCCTTACACAAATACCAATGATATTTTTCACAGAAACAGAAAAAATAATCCTAAAATTTTATGGAAGCACAAAAGACCCAGAATAGCCAAAGCCGTCCTGAGCAAAAAGAACAAAACTGGAGACATCCCATTACCTGACCTCAAATTATGCTATAGAGCTATTGTAACCAAAATAGCATGGTACCAGCATAAAAACAAAACATAGACCAATGGAATAGAATAGAGAACACAGAAATAAATCCATACATCTATAGTAAACTCATTTTCAACAAAGATGCCAAAAATATACACTGGGGAAAGAACAGTATCTTCAATAAGTGGTGCTAGGAAAATTGGACATCCATTTTCAGAAGAATGAAACTAGACCCCCATCTCTCACCATAATCAAAAAGTAAATCAAAATGAATTAATAACTTAATATAAGTCATGAAGCTACTAAAATAAAACATTGGGGAAACACTCCAGGACATTGTCTGGGCAAAGATTTCTTGAGTATTATCCCATAAGCCCAGGCAACCAAAGCAAAGTGTAAAAGTGGGATAATATCAAGCTAAAAGCTTCTGTACAGCAAAGGAAACAATCAACTAAGTGAAGAAACAATACACAGAATGGAAAAAAGTATTTGCAAACTACCCATCTGACAAGGAATTAATATCCAGAATATATAAGGAGCTCAAATAACAGGAAAAAAATCAAATAATCAAATTAAAAATTAGGCAGATGATCTGAACAGACATTTCTAAAAACAAGACATATAAATGGCCAACAGGTGTATAAAAAATGTTCAACATCATTAGAGAAATGTAAATCAAAACCACAATGAGATATTATCTCACCTCAGTTAAAATTGCTCTTATCCAAAAGACAGGCAATAACAAATGCTGATGAGGATGTGAGGAAAGGGTAACCCACAAGCACTCTCAGTAGGAATATGAATTAGTACAGCCACTGTGGATAACAATCTGCAAGTTCCTCAAGAAAGTAAAAATAAATCTACCATATGATCCAGCAATCTTGCTGCTGGATAAATATTAAAAGGAAAAAAATCAATATATCAGAGTGATATCTGCATTCCCGTGCTGCTTGCAGCACTAATGACAATAACCAAGATTTGGAAGCAACCTGCATGTCCATCAACAGATGAGTGGATAGAGAAAAGGTGGCACATATACACACTGAAGTACTATTCAGTCATAAAAAAGAATGCGGTCCTATCATTGGCAACAACATGAATGAAACTAGAGGTCATAATGTTAAATGAAATAAGCCAGGAACAGAAAGACAAACTTCACATGTTCTCACTTACTGTATGAGGTAAAAATGAAAACAATTGAATTCATGGAGATAGTGAGTAGAATGATGGTTACTAGAGGCTGGAAAGGGTTGCAGGGAAGGAGAAAAGTAAGGATGGTTAATGAGTTCAAAAATATAGTTAAAATGAAAAAGATCTAGTATTGATAGCATGATCAGGTGACTGTAGTCAACAAGAAATTATTGTACATTTTATAAAAACTAAAAAAGTGGAATTGGAGTGTACCTAACACAAAGAAATGATAAATGTTTTAGACAACAGATACTCCCTTTACTCTGTTGTGACTATTGCAAATTGTATACCTATGTCAAAACATTACGTGTACCCTGTAAATATAGACATCTAATACATACCCATAAAAATTTAAATAAAGTTTTAAATAACTTTTAAGTTAAAAATGCGAAGATATTAACATGGATATCATTTTCCAGTTAGTGACAGAAAAAAAATTGTTGGAATTTAAAAGTGGGGGGAAAAATCCACTGACAATAGACAAAGCAAGGGAAGAAGAGTTGAATTAGAGGAGAAAGCAGCACTTTCCATTCAAAGTAATTTGATCCAAAATTTCCACAATTTCCCTGTGATATAGGTAATCTTCTGAGAAAATCTGCATTGTATATTGTGGGATACAGGATTCCTGTGAAGTTTTGATTATTGACGTATTTAACATTTGTATATTCTATCGTGCATGGTAGTTTAATCTCAAAAGAGAAAAACTGTTTCCCTTTAAAAGTTGATGTAGTATATGTCACAAGGTGTGGGGAAGGGGGAGAGCTATGTAATCCAACCAACAAATAATTTCAAAGGTTAGGAAAATGTCTTTCTTGCATTGGTTAAAAACTAATAAAACTCCTATCAGACATTATGAGAGCAAGATTGTCTGGTTCTAGTACCTACAGAGAAATTTTGCGGTGGAATATAAATGAATCCAAACAGGTATGCCACTGCAGGAGATACAATGGAATGTATACTCAGAGTTTCTCAAAACACAAATTTACCATATGTTTAAGGCTGAAAGTTAAAGTAACATTTTCTGGTTTTTGACCATTTGAAATTAACTAAAATTGGTAAAGCATTTGTGAAATGACATAATTGTGAAATCTCCCATAAAAATATTTTTTAAATTTTGGGGAAAAAGAAAAATTGATACAAGTAGGAAAACCCTGCATGTGGAAATGCAAGCTGGAGGGGAGTACAGAAGAAAAAATAAACAAACTTTTGTTACTTCTGAATATCTGATAATTTCCAAATCTATGCAAGATGATTAAGAATGATTACAGAAATTTAAATATTTTCATAAAGATTTAAAATGACAAATCCTAGATGGTAGACATTACTGAGGTCTTGTGTCTCTTCCTTTATACATATACCTATTGAAGTAAGTTGAGACTTTGGTCAATGAAAAGTGAAAGGAACTGGTGTTGGTCATTTCAGGATAGAAGCATTAAAGAGTCATTGCTCCACCCATGTCCTCTTCTTCCCTCCTGGTGGTAACAAATGAAGTTGCAATAAACTGAAACAGCTGGAAATACAGAGTGAGTCATTAGGTAGGGAAAAAAACTGCCTCAGAGATTCCTGCAGTTTTGCAGCAAATTTTCTGTAACCCAGAACCAAATGTCTTCGGTGTTAATCTTCTAAGATTTTGTCTTTGTGCACCACAGTATAACATATCCTATCCTGAGAGAGACATTGAATAAATTAAAAAAAAATGGTTGATGTGTTTTTATACTTGAATGCAAATTTAGATAGTAAAATTGCCACTTAAGAATTACAACATTAAATAGATGAACTGTTGTATTTCAGATGAAAAATTTATCTGTTTAGAAAATTATACACAAAGCCAAGATTATTGGTTTGTTTTGTTTGTTTGTTTTTCAAAATCTTCTTTGGCTCCATAGGACTGATCAGTAAAAATGATAAATCTTCACATGGAATTTAAGACCTAACTCGACATATCTTTCAATTTCTAACTGATACTAGTGGGAATGTACTCCTAATTTTCATGTGCTTGAAAATTCAACCAAAAGTACAGAATAATGAAAAATGACTAAGACCCAGGATACATAGTGACACTCCACTTCTGCCTGGAGTAGAAACTGTCTTTGGACAGCTCATGCAATCTCTCTCAATTTCTCATCTGTAAAGTGAAGTGGTTGGAGAGTAGAATCTCTTTAATTTACGCAATATATTAGTCCATTTTCATACTGCTATAAAGAACGGCCTGAGACTGGGTAATTTGTAAAGAGGTTTAATTGACTCACAGTTCAGCATGGCTGAGGAGGCCTCAGGAAACTTAAAATCTTGGTGGAAGGCGAAGGGGAAGCAAGCAAGCTTCTTCTCAAGGCAGCCAAAAGGAGACGTGCCTAGTGAAGGGGGAAGAGCCCCTTATAAAACCATCACATCTCGTGAGAACTCACTCACTATCAGAACAGCATGGGGGAAACTGGCTTTATGATGCAATTACCTCCACCTGGTCTCTCCCTCGACATGTGGGAATTATAAGAATTATAATTCAAGATGAGATTTGTGTGGGGAGACAAAGCTTAACCATATCACTCAATTTCAAAGACCTGCCTGCAGATGCCTGCTCTACTTTACCACACAAAGGCTTTTATTTCTGTTGTTTCATTTCTCTGACCTATCTTTTTCTTATTATTATTTCCTAGAAACATCTTATTGTTTCTATGGTTTATCAATGTTTCAAGTACCCACCACAATGCCACTTTTTCCATAAAGCTTTTCTTCTCTCATTAAAATTGTCTTTGTTTGAATTATATTACATTATCACTGCCTCTTGTAGTGTTTATTTTTTAACCCATCAATTATTTTCATATTTTGCCTATTCAATATATTATAAATTTATAAACTGTGAAATACACGTTTAAGATTGAAATACACGTTTAAGATTACTTATATGTCACACAATATCCAATATGGCCCTTTTATGTCGTATGTGCTCTAAATACACTTTTAAGAACAATGGGTAAAAAAGCACAAAAAAACACAAGGACAAAAATAATAAAAGAGAAAACTGAAACATGGCTTGTACAGAATTATTTTCCTATAAGAACTTATTAGAAAGAGATCACTACCTTTATTCTATCAAGATGAATTATTTGTTCTTTGACTCTATTAATCCATTTTCCAAATATTACACTTCTATTTACTATTTTCTTGTCTAAAACCTAAAAGCTTTTACTTAATCTAGGTCTCAGAGTTACTAAGTACTATCATCATTGTTTGGAGCGACTTTACTTGGGGGAACTTTGCACTTCACTGATCTTTAAAGAGTGGAGAATAACAACATTTCAGAATGCATTACGAATATTTTAAGAGCAGATAATGTTATCTATATCACTCAGGTTCTGTTGGATTATCTCACACAATACTGATTGTCACAGTGTGGAATCAAGAAAAAAGTTTAATCAATGGTTATTTTTTAAACTGTATTTTGAAAGGACATATATAATATGTATATTTATACATATATATTTACATTCACATGAATATATATATACACACAAACATATATATGTCTGATATAATTTTTACATCTCATCCAAATATATACAAAGTGAGCAGAAAATAAGGAAAAATCCATATCTGTCTGGTGTGCATGTGTTTACCACTCCTCTGTTGTTAAGCAGCAAATATCAAGAAAACTCTTAAGTTGCTTGTGTTTAATAAAAGACTGACATGTTCCAAGCAATAGTAAACTCAATTATGGTTTGCATAATGATTAACAAAGTGTTATTCTCACACACTGATTTATTTGGTATTCACTTAATAATATAAAACAGATAAAACAGCTATGTATAGATAAAAAATATGAAGATTGTCATTTGTCTATGATCAAATTGTTAAAAATTTTAAGGTCATGGCTTGAGCCTAAGTTTTCTTATTCTAAATCTATACTGCTTTGTTTCTTCAATCATAAGTGGTATGTCAAAATTTTTCCACTTGGAAAATTTTAATTGTATTTTTTCTTTAATCCTTTCAATAGTTAACTTTATTTGCTCATTAAATAGAGTTGTTTTACCAGCATACAAAAATGTTTACTGTTTTCTGTCTATGAAACAGTCTATAGCTGTTCTGAAAGCACCACGATATTATTTGAAGAATTTGCTTTTCCAATTGAACAAGGTCTACTAACATTATATTTATGGACACTTTCCTCTTAGGCCAGTGGATCAAACTATTCAATCAAATCTTCCCTCCTTAGAATATAATTCTTATCAGAGATCAAAAGAGAAAAGTACACTGATCATGTTGAGATTTATCCTGTATCCCATCCCTAAATCTCTGCACCTGATTTAGTTCTAAATAGCTCCCAGGTGCTTTTTCCTAGCTAGCCTTCTGTTAATTCTGAGAGCTCATTATATCTTTCCAGTAACATATCTTTGATTCAATTAGCCAGCGATATTTGTGTTACTTCTTACTAAAGAATCTTGGTACTATTGGTCATAATCAATTTAATCATAAATATTTTTCTCAATACATTACATGTCATACAGGACTAAGCACATACTTAATCAAATGTGATGATTAGAAGACAAAAGACTTAATATATAATTGAATAAGAAATGTATTACTCAATATAATGAATCGTCTACTGAGAATAACATTCAGTGACCTACCCAGCCCAGAAACACGTTAACTCATTCACTTAGAAAATGACATTTTGTTACTCGAGAGCTAGAATGCATGAGATGTAATTATCATTGGGTAATTACAAGAGTGATTTTTGCATTCCCATAAGTCTCAGGGTTAAATTTCTGTACTTCATCATATATATGATGGAAGATATAATTTCTTTAATGATATAATATGATATGAAATGATATATATTATGATATGATACAATAAGAACAACAATAACACATTTATGTATTAGTTTTTCAACCATGGGCAAAACACCAGACACCCAATTTATTTAACGTACACATTGTGTGTTTGAGATGCACTAGTTAGGTTCATTTAAAGCTCATGTAGGTATCTCTATATTTCAAGAATACCTTTAAAAGATTTTAAGGGGACACCCATATTAAGAGGATAATTGGTGGACTCTATTCAGTAACTGTCCATCATATAGATCATCTTGCTTATAATCATAAAGCCATTGGATCCGTCATTGATATTATATTTTTCCAAGTCCATTGTATAACTCGGGCCTGTTATGAAGTAGAAATGGTTATTAATGTAAACAATCAAAACATATAAAAAGGAGATAACTTAGTTTTGGATGACAGCGAATTGTAAACAATGCAAGAAGCAGGTTACAGTGACAAACGCCTATAATCCCAGCCCTTTGGGAGGCTGAGGTAGGTGAATCACATGAACCCAGGAGTTCCAGACCAGCCTGAGGAACATGGCAAAACCCCACCTCTATAAAAAACACAAAAATTAGCTGGTCATGGTGGGGTGCACTTGTAGTCCCAGCTACTCAGAAGGCTGAAGTGGGATGGTCACTTGAGCCCAAGAGGTTGAGGTTGCAGTGAGCTATGATCATGCCAATGTACTCCAGCCAGGGTGACAGAGCAAGACCCTTTCTCAAAAATAAACAGACAATGTAAGAAATCAGAAGTTAAATATGGAGAGTGTTGATCATATAAGTGTAAAATACCTGAAATCCTCACCAAAATTCAGTAAAGTAATATGATAAAGTGTTATTACCCTTTACATAAAGAAATGGCTCTTCCAAAATTCCAGAAAATTAATAAAAACTAGAAATTAAAAGTCAGTTTTAAAACAGGCTGAAGAATTTGTATTATAATTAATGTTTGAGGAATCAAAAGTAATTTATTATTTTCATGAATATTGGAACAATAAAAATATGTTTTCTATAAGGGTAGCAAGTAGCTGATTTACAAATAAGGCATAGAACTTCAACCTAAAAAGCAAAAACAAGGCAAAGCTGTGTGTGTGTGTGTGTGTGTGTGTGTGTAATTTAAAATTAAATAAAAAACAATTGTGGTAGCTTGTGCTTGTCAGCTACTTGATAGGCAGAGGCAGGACGGTCACTTGAGCCCAGGAGTTCAAAACTTTAAGGTGCTATAATTGCACCTGGAAATAGTCACTGAACTCCAGCGTGGGCAACACAGTAAGACCCTGTCTCTCAATAAGAAACAAGGAAGTAGAAAAAAACATAGAAAAGAAGTCAAGAGAATAGGAAAAAAGCCAGTCATGATGGTTAATAGTGGAGGAAGGCAGTACTGAGAAAAAAGTAGAGGAGTTAGGCAAATTAGACATTTAAATTTTATTTCTTTCTTTTGAAATAATATCTCTGCAGTAAATTATTTGGAATGTTCTATTTAAAAAAATTAATCAACCTGCATTTCTGATAACCAATAAAATGTCTTTCCAGTTGTTATACCTAGCAAGGCACTTTTTGAACCAATTTAAAGTTATTTACCAGCGAACAAAGGAAAGTGTTACCAAAAATTCTAACATTCAAATATTTATTTCTCCTTTGTAGGAAAAGTGTACTAATAAGTGCTAATTAACATTTCTTCTGTAAAATACCCAAGTTATTCTTTGTTTTCAAAATTGTAACTACATTTCATTGCAAATTGTTTTCATTACTTTTAAACATGCAGAGAATGAGACTGGATTTTTAAAAATAGCCAGAATTTTGATGCATGTAAGACATTCACTTAAAACACCAAAAGTTTAGAAAATAAGTACACCTCAGAATAGAAGTACTTCTTTGTCTCTCCTTAAATAATCAAAATTATATTGCAAATTTGGGTACTTTCGGCCATTTTATTTTGAGAAGACTGTTTAGTTGTTGTTAGTGAAATCAAAAGAAAAATAGAAAATAAATAAAAGTGATTTAATAAAAAGGTATGCTTTGCTGGTTTCCTTTAGGTTATTGGTTGTTTATTTTTCTCTTGTCTCACATATAATGAATCTCTTTCGCTGTTTAAAGGTATCATATTGATAACAATGAAAGACTATTTACTGAACTTATTGATGTAATTTTGCTCATAATTACTAAATATAAAAAAATTAAAATATTCTCACATTAGCATTCTAAAGTAAAAACATTTGGAATGATTTTTACTTACATTATCATAGATATATCTGTGTAGATATATCTTATTCTATTTATTTTATCTAAAATAATTTATTTTGATATTATTTATAAACAATATTCTATTGCATTAGTATACAATGTAATACAGATTGCATTGATTTTTACCCTCTAGAAAAGATCAGAAAGATTTTAAAACATAAGTAGCCTACTCCATATAAAATTTAAGTACACATGGGCAACAACAGAAATTGGAGACTATTAGTTGCAGGGCAGAGGGAGAGAGGCAAGGGTTGAAAAACTAATTATTGGGTGCTAAGCTTAATACCTGGGTAATGAGATCTTTTGTACCCAAACCTCAGTATCATGCCATATACCCTAGGTAACAAACCTACACACACACACAAAAGTTACTTTCCAACTTTTCCAAAATAAAAGTTGGAAAAAGAAATCTCTAAAGAAAGTAATTTGTTTTCCCTTTGTTATCGCATAGAACCTTATCTGTAGTTCTTTTACCTTATTTGGTCTTGAATTATTATTTGTATTTATGGATTGTGTCACTATTAGGGGATAAGGTATTTAAAGCAGGGACTATGGTTTGCTATTCTGTGACTTTTCTACAACTCTGAACGTGATTCCTAAGAGAAGTGAGTAGATGTTTGCTGACTGGACCTGGAACATGTGAATATGTCTATTATTATATTTTCTTAATATGGTATGCTTAATGTAGTGAGCTAAACAAAATAACAATGTGTATAGAGTATTGTTTAAAATACCCCACTTCCAATTGTTTAAAGTGCAAAAGAAATTATATGTTTGAAAGTTAGGTGGAATAAATGAAGATTAAATGATATAGAACTACTCAGAAAACAGGATGACTTTGTGGGGAAGTGAATTTTGACCCTGCTTTTGAAGAATATATCAAATGTAACTTACAGAGTAAGGATATGTGGGAAGAACATAGGCTGTGGATTTCAGAAAATGCTCTTATTTTTTAGCTATGCAAACTTAAGCCATTTAACCTAGGATTCTATTTTCTAATCTGTAAAATGAAGGTAACAGCACTCACCTTAACTTACTGGGTGTTTTGAGGTTTAAATGAAATACAGAATTTGATAATATTTTGTAGTTTCTGAGTACACATCTAAAATTTTTTCATCTATTTCTTTAGGCCATCAGAGAATAAAAAAATTAACATTTAAGAAAAAAATACGTTTGCCTTGTAAGTAAGAAATACAGTATTATCCTTCCATATCTCATTCTTGATTTTACTATATCCAAGTTGATAATATAGAGAGAATTTTTATATTTTATTTTGCAGTGTACCAGATAATCCTTCAGATAATTGGTATAACTGTTCGATCAACTTAAGATTATGATATTCTTTACTATTCATTCTAGTTATTGCAACACCTGTAGAACCTATATCTTACTTTCCTGTCAGTCAGCTAGGGGACCATACAGACTTTAAGGACTGGTTAGAGAATGATAATATTGATAGAATAGAAATTGATTCTGAAACAGTGAAAGAGGTTTGACTCTTACATATAAGACTATAAATCTATGAAGGCGGAACTCCATATACTTTTTTCACCATTATTTTCTTTCACTTTGATGCATGGCACCTAAAAGCTACTTTACAAAGATTTGTTGCATGCATGCATGCATGAATGAATGAATGAATGGATGAATGAATGAAATTTAAAAATAAAATTTTAAATCCACAAAAATGCTTTATGTAAATTGATCGTGGTGCATAAGCCTTTTGATGTGCTGCAGGATTCGGTTTGCCAGTATTTTATTGAGGATTTTTGCATCAATGTTCATCAGGGATATTGGCCTGAAATTTTATTTTTTTGTTGTATCTCTGCCAGGTTTTTTACAATACTGTGTTAAAATATTAAAAACTAGTTCATTAGTATCATGAGCTCAAAGCAAGAAAGAACATATAAAAAATTTTCAGTGTTAATTTCTACTTAAGCTACTCTACAATATCTGTTTAATAAAAAAACACTGAAAATTTTAAATTAACATTTATAGTTGTTATAAATACACATCTTAATGTGTGTGCATATATATATATATACATCTTGAGACATATATACACAAACATTGATATATATATATACACACACACACATACCTTGACACATATATATATATAGAGAGAGAGAGAGAGAGATCACACATGTAAAAAATTTGAATTAAGCCCTATTTTTGGTTCACAAGTCTTGCTTCTTCCAGAATTTTTCTGTACATGTCTCTCAAGCAGACAAGTACCTCGGCTTTTCAGAAGCATGTGTGATCCTGAAGAGATTTGAAAATATGGACTCCTGGTGCTTTATGCAAGGCTATAAAAAAGCTCCACTTTTCAATTATGATTGGGTAAAATATTTCTCAGTTATATAATATTTTTCTTGATATTAATTCTGCAATTTTCTTTTCAGATTTTCTAGACTGTAATAACATTCCACTGATATACAATAATTCTATAGTTGGGAAAATGACTAATCGCATGAAAAAGAAAGGGTACTGTGAGACCATCACTTGACAAAAATATCAATCATAGTCTGCCTCAACTTGAGAGGCACAGTCTTTATAAGACATTTAATTTGTCATAGTACATTGCCTGCAGGAGTGTTACACAGAAGTCCAACCAGTGTTTTCCATGGGGTTTCACCCTAGATCTGATGAATCATAATTTATCGGATGAAGCACAATAACATATGTTTATATGTTCTTTTTAATACCTCTCTTATATTTTACTTACGTATGTATTTTTCTGTCCTTAGGTTTAGGGGATACATGTACAGATGTTACCCTCAGCAGTGTATAAGCTAGAACACAGGTTCGTAACAATTCCGATTGGTAACTATCATGCAACCAGCTAAATTCCAGGTAAACATATGAGAATCAAAATACCAAAACTTTAAAATTCAAACAAACAAACAAACAAGCAAATGGAAATCTGTTTCCTGCAAAGTATGAAATATTTTACATTTTTCTATCCAATTTCTTCAAAAAACCAAGATGGATCTCTTCTTAAACCTATACCTCTTCAAAAATTGGCCATATTGAAATTAACCTTAGAAAATGTGTGTCTCACTATCTCTCCCCTCTAAACACACACACACCCACCCACACACACACACAAAAGCATATAAAGAAAACATACTTGTGTCTTATTATGCACAGGATATTTGCTAATGTAATAGGCAATTATATTCAGAAATGATTTGCATATTCACAATGTAAAAATGCTGTTATGCTGTGGATATGCAATGAATAATTAATCAGTTACACTTGAAACAATACCTATGAAACACACACTGGTGTTTAGCAATAATCATGAAAGAATCATTGCAAATATGTATATGAAATAGATTACAAATCTATCATTAAAATTGATTCAGCAATTTAAGATATTTGATTTCCACCTACCAAATTATTAAAGAGATAAACTTTACTAGGTAACCCATGGTTTTGGTTGTAGATTGTATGATAAAAAGGATAAATTATAGATTTGAAAAGATCATGAATATTATGTATTTCAATATCATACTTAGTTTTATAAGTAATATAAGTAAACAATAGTTATGATGTTTAGATATAATTTATATCCTCCCCTTTTCCCTACTCCATAAAATATATTTGAGAAAACATACAATCAAACATTAATACAAATAAAGTCATTGATAAAAATAGAGATCACAAGAGCAATTCCCTGAAGATAGGGAGAATAATAGAAATGGTTATGAAAGCATTGCAACCAAGTTAGAACAGTTACTGAGCTTGGAAAGAAACATTTAACTTTGAACTTTTTAGCAACTATATCGAAATTGGAAATGTAAGGGATTGTATCATTCTCATTCTCTAGAAAGAAGAACATCATCGTTTTATCTGGAAAGAAAAACTGCTAGAACTAAACGCAAGAGGAATTGTTTTTTGTAACATAACGTGGTATTTCAACATAAGCTTTTTTTAAAAAAAAAAGATGCTAAGATCTCTTGATATAATTTTATTTTACATTTCTAATATCCTACTAATGGTTAGCTTTAATGATTGTAAAACTTTCAAAAATGCAGTCAAATCAGTAAATTTCATTATAATTTTCTTTTCGAAATTTATAATTGATACCTTAATTTCTCATATTACAAATACTTAAAGAATAAAAAAAGAAGGCAAATATTATCTCCAATCTAAGCCTAATAATAGTCATTATTCAGCCTTGTCATCACCCTGATCATTTTTTCTTGACTCTAGGCTCTGTTTGTCAGTATCAGCTCTTAAAATGACAACCAAATCCTGCTCAATAATTCAAATATAGTTTCTAGTCAATCTTTGTCCTTCATGTCTTTGAACATATTCCCTATATTTCATAATCACCCACACTGTGTGTCCCACTTCCCAAAGCATAAGTTCAAACAAACAAAGAAACAAACAAGCATGTCTAGATTATCTTGGAGTTTAGGTATATGTGTGTGACTCAGATTCTAGATATCACAGTGAGAGAACTGGATTTAAAAGGGAGCAACCTGTGGAGGCAATTGTATAAGGGGGATGTCATCTCCAGACAAGTGTCATGTGTAGGTATTTCCTGAAACAAGCAGTAAAGAACTTGTGACATCCAGCCCTGAGTCTTATAAGACTTGGTAGTTCTGAGTTTCTGCTACAGCAGCTACTGTGATATGTGGGTTAGATGTGATTCCTATCTGTAAAGCTACAGAATCTGAGTTATGGCACTCGTGGAGACTGTCTTAATTCAGCCTGCTATAACAAAGTGCCATATACTAGGTGGCCTATACACAACAGAAATTATTTCTCACAGTTCTAGACACTGGAAAATTGAGATGAGGGTGCCAGGATGGTGGGGATCTGGTGAGGGTCCTCTTCCTCTTCCAAGTTTCAGACTGCTCACTTCTCGTGCATCTTCACATGGCAGACTGAGGGCAAGCTAGTCTCTGACCTCTTCTTACAAGTACACTGCTAATCATGAGGGTGGAGTCTTCATGACCTAATTACCTCCCAAAGACCCTACCTCCAAATATCCTTACATTGTGGGTTAGAGGGAAAGAAATATTCAATTCATAACTTTCTATTCTTCCCCCCAAATTCATGTCATTCTCACATGCAAAATATATTCAACTTAACAGCCCCAAAAGTTAACTTACACTAGCATCACCTCTAAAGTTTAAAATGCAAAGTCTTACCTAAATATCATCTAAATTAGATATAGGTGCAACTTGAAAGCCAATTCATCCTGAGGCAAAATTCCTCTCCAGCTGTGAATTTTTGAAACCAAACAAATTGTGTGCATCCAAGCTACAATAGTAGGACAGGCATAAGATAAACATTCTCATTCCAAAAGGGAGAAATAGGAAAGAAGGAAGGGGTGATGGGTCTCAAGCAAGTTCAAAACCTAGCAAGGAAACTCCAGGTGATCTTAAGGTTCAAGGATAATTCTCTTTCGCTAGATGCTCTTCCTTCTGATCCCACTGGGGTAGGTGTCCTGCCTTCCAGAATTATTGGATCAGGAGTTACATCTTTATTGCTTTGGATGACCCTACCCTCACAGTTTGGGGCAGCCCCTCTGCTCATGGTTTTGAGTGAAGGCCATTTGTACTGTTGAAAGCAACGTGAAGTCCCCAACACCAACACAAAATACATCCTAACTGTCCTCGCTTAACACACTTTCTCATTTTTTTTGTGATATGGATAGGCTGAGAATTTTCTCAATATTTAATTTCTAGTTCTTTTTTCTTAATAATTTGGTCTTCAAGTCATTTATCTCATCACACATTTTACTATGAAAAGTCAGAAAGAAGCAAGCACTTCTTCAACATTTTGCTGAGAAGTTTCTTCAATTAAATATTAATTTTATTGATTGCAACCCCTACCTTCCACAAAACAACTAGAACATAAATAAAATTCAGCAAAGTTCTTTGCTAGTTTATAACACAGATCACTTCTGCTCCATTGTCCAATAACATGTTTCTCGTTTTCATCTGAGACCATAATGGCAGCCATAATGCAGTGTTCTATATATGATTTATGTATTATTTAAGAAAACAGAAACTTTCTCTACCTCTCTTCTCTTTCTGAGCCCTCACCAGAATTGTCTTTAAAAGTCTCTTCACAAGAGTCTTAGCTTCTTCTAGCATATTCTTCTTTCAGCTTCTATCCATTATCCAGTTCTAAAATTGCTTTCACATTTTTAGGTACTTATCATAACAACATCCCACCCTCTCGATACCAAAATCTGTTTTAGGATTCTCCAGAGAAACAGAATCAATAGATTTTATATATATATATATATATATATATATATATATATATATATATATATATATATGAAGATTTATTATAAGAAATTGGCTCACAGGAAGCTGGAAGTTGAGAAATTCCACAATCTGCTGTCTGCCAATTGGAGACCCAGAAAAGTTGCTGGCATAATTTGAAGTTCTGAGACCCAGAGAGTCAATGATGGTTCCAGTCTGGGTATGAAGGCATGAGAACCAGAAGCACTCATGGCAAAAGATCAATGTCTCAGCTCACACAGTAGGGAAGAGGGCAAATTCAACCTTCCTCCAACTTTTTATTCTATTCAAGCTCTCAACAAATTGGATGGTGCCCACCCACACCTGGGAGGGCCACATGCTTTACTCAGCCCACCAATTCAAATGCTAATCTCTTCCAGAAACATCCTTAAAGACATACCCAGAAATAATGTTTAACCAGCTATCTGGGAATCCAGTGGCCCAGTCAAGTTTTAAATTTTTTATTATTATTTTTTATTTTTTTAGTTGGAGTCTTGCTCTGTCACTCAGGCTGTTGTACAGTGGTATGATCTCGGCTCACTACATCCTGTGCCCCCTGGGTTCAAGCAATTCTCCTGCCTCAATCTCCCTCGTAGCTGAGATTACAGGAGTGCACTACCACATCCAGCTAATTTTTTGTATTTTTAGTACAGACTGCATTTCACCACGTTGGCCAGGCTGGTCTTGAACTCCTGACGTCAAGTGATCCACCTGCCTCAGCCTCCCAAAGTGCTGGAATTGCAGGCCTGAGCCACTGCACCCAGCCCCAGTCAAAACATAAAATTCACCATCACAGAGACCATGAGCTCTACCTTCAGCCAGTTGAAGGATAAAATCCTGAATTTGACTTTCAGCATTCTTAGTCCTATGTCTACAGGAGGTAAAGTTCTCAGCATACATACAGCTTTCAGATTGTGTATATGCTGCTTAAACTAGTAATTCAAATTCCTGAGCTCATCCTTTTCTTTTCCCAGTCTGTCTAGCAACATTAGGAAAAATCAGCCAATTACTTTATATTTCTAAATTTGAGACAAATATTCAAAAGTATCATATACTCAGTCACCGAGATCTTTGCTTCTTATAAGTGGTTGGTTAGGAGTACCCAATGGTGACTATTTATTTATCTCTATTGCCAGATCATGCCATGGGCAATCAGTGCTCTTTGAACTGCTGAAAATAGTGTCATTATGAGAGGAGAGTGCTCCCTTGACTTTGAACCCCTTGACCTTGACCTTGTCCCTTCATGAGCAGGAACCGAAGGGGCTCATTTCACTCAGCCTGCAGTCCATGGATGGCTAAGAGTTAACAGCTCACTAAAGGGTGACTTAGGGCCAAGATTCCAGGCTTGAGGGTAGAGTTTAGCCAGGAGCCCAGCCATTCTGCATCAATCAGAATCTAAATCTAGTCATGTTCCAGAGTCAATTCCAAAAACCCCAGAACCATTTCTGAACAAACTCATCTTTAAAAATCTCTTCCTTTTGAACCATTCTCAGTATCAAAATCTGTATTAGTTATGGAAACAGAACCATTAGGATATATATTACTCCATTCATGTATTATAATTATTACATATATATAAATGTCATTCTAAACACAGTAATGAATACATTAATGTTATATTGAAGAAATTTAAAACTCATTCTCACGGATAAGTAGAATGAGCATTCAAAATATCTTGACATTAAAAAGTATAATATATCTAAAAATAACTTTATGCATAAATATATTGGCATGAGCGGCCTTAATCTCCCACAGATGAATAAGATTAAGATTAGGATGATAGGGCCTACCATAAGCATGTGTGCGATCAAGTTTAATTTATAAATTAGTCACAGTGCTCTTGCATTTTGGGGTCTTTATTAAGTAATGTAAACGTTACTTGAACACAAACACTGCAATAACCATAACAGTCAATTTAATAATCAGGATGGCTAATTGAATAATATGTGATACACTGGATAAAAAAAGATTCATGTCCTAAGAAGGAGGGAGAAAGATGATGTGAGATTTCATCATGCTACTCAGAATGGCACATAATTTAAAATAGCTGAACGGTTTATTTCTGGAATTTTCCATTTAATATTTTGGACAGTAGTCAACTACTTTGACTATACAGTTACCACAGGTAACTGAAACCATGGAAAGTGAAACTACAGATAAGTGGGGACTACTGGACTGTTACTCTTTCTGCCAGCATTCCACAAGTGACTCCACAGCCTTTTACCAGTGTAACTCTGCATTAAGGGAAGGGAAACAATCATGAGATAGAAACTTAAAAATAAATATGCATTCATTCACTCTAAGGAAAGTAACAGGCAAGGCAAGGGTTACAAAGAAAAGAACAAACTTTACTCTACCTAGCAAGCTCCCTTCAAGGACAATTATAAGGTAACACTGTCCGGAAAGGCAAGGCCAAAGAAATGGGCTCCAGACACCCCCAATCCAGAGCAAGGTTGAAGAGGAAAAAAAGAGAAAGACAAATTATTTCCCTGGTTTCTTAAGCATGATTATGTTTTACAAATTTCTGTATTTAGCCCGTTCTTGTTTTCCTTGCAATGCAGCTACAAGGTCACCAGCTATGCAAGGCCACAAGTTATGTTATGCTATACGTTACGTGACATATCACTGTATGATTAACTGCTTTTGTTTTGCTTCTGTAGGTCTGCTTATAAAAACCCCACTCTGTCTTTGTTCAAGGTTCAGCTTTTTGTATGCAAATCCACTGAGCCAGTGCGTACCTAAAATAAACAATCCTCCTGTTCTCCATATTGGTCTCTCCTGTCCTCAGTTTCCCACAACAATCAGACCTTTTAAGGACTACTGGACACTGTCCCTGAACCCATACTAACTTCAGGAGACATAAAACATCACTGGTGTCTACCAGTTAGAACTGGGGCTTATGGAGGTCAGGTGAGCAGTGGAGTTTTTACACAGGTTCAAATCACAAGGGGCCCAGTGAGTCCCCAGACACACCCTGTGGTTACTTCCCCAGTTCTGGAATGCACAATAGGAATATACATACTCAGCAGCTGACTTATGGAGTGAAGATTGTTATGGTAGAAAAGGACAAGTGGAAGCCACTAGAACTATCTCTAACCAGGAAAACTGTAAACCGAAAGCAGTATAGTATTTATGAAAAGATTGCAGAGGTTAGTTCCATCACGAAGAATTGAAAAATGCAGGGGTGGTGATTTCCATCTTATCCCAATTCAACTCCTCTATTTGATCTGTGCAGAAGACAGATGGATCTTGGAGAATGACAGTGGATTATCAAAATCTTAACCACGTGGTAATCCCAATTGCAGCTGCTGTACAAGATGTAGCTTTATTGCTTGAGCAAATTAGCACATCTCCTTGTCCCTAGTATACAGCTATTGATCTAGCAAACTGTTTTCTTCATTCTTGTTCATAAGGACCACCAGAAGTAGTTTGTTTTCAGCTGGCACTACCAGAAGTATACTTTTTCTGTTTTACCTCAGGGTTATAAAAATTCTTCAGGCCATTGTCATAATTTGGTTCACAGGGATCTTTATTATCTTTACTTTCTATAAGATATCATGCTGGTTCATTACACTGATAACATCATGTTAATTAGACCAATTGAGCAAGAAGTAGCAACTACTCTGGACCAATTGGTAAGACATTTACATATCAGAGGGTATAAATCCAACAGAAAATCAGGGGACTTCTAACTCAGTAACATTTCTAGGGGTCCATAGGTCCTGTCAAGATATCATTTCTGAGTTGAAGGATAAGTTGCTGCATCTGGTTCCTCCTACAGCCAAAAAAAAAGGAGAGAGAGAGAGAGAGAGAGAGAGAGAGACAATACCTAGTGGCCTCTTTAGATTTTAGAGCTAAAATATTCTTTATTTGGGTATTCCCATTTACCTAGTGATCTGAAAAGCTGCTAGTTTGAGTGGGACCCATAATAAGGGAGGGTTTTACGGGAGGTCCAGATTGCTGTGCAAGCTACTCTGTCCCTTGGGTTGTATGATCCAGTAGATCCAATGGTGCTCAAAACGGCAGTGACAGGCATTCTGTTTGGAGCCTTTGATAGGTTCCTATAGGTAAATCATAGTACAGGCCCTTAGGAACAAAATCTTGCCATCCGCTGTGGCTAACTATGCTCCTTTTGAGAAACAGCTGTTGGTATGTTACTGGACCTTAGTCGGAACTGAATTTTCACATGGGTGAAAATTCAACCATGTGACCTGAGTTTCCCATAATGAATTAGATGTTATTAACCCACCAAGTCACAACATTGTACCTTACATAGCAGCACTTCATCATCAAATGGAACTTTTATGTATGTGATTGGGCTTGAGAAGGCCCTGAAGGCACAAGTAAGTTACATAAAGTGGCCCAAATGCCCATGGTTGCCACTTCTGCCACACTGTCTTCTCTCTTTGAGCCTGCATCTATGGCTTCATAAGGAGTTTCCTAGGATGACATGAAAAGGAAAGAAGACTTAGGCCAGGTTGTTCCCTGTGCTTGGAAGAAGAAATGGCCAAAAGGGCAATCATAGATGGATTCATGGGCTGTTTCTGTAGCCAATGGTTTGACTGGATGATCTCAGACTTGAAAAGAATATAAATTGGAAATTTGGGAAAGAAGTTTGTAGATAGATCTGGCCCCAAATATGGCACCATTCCCCAGGGTGATCAGCCAGCTAGCTACCTGGTGGCAGATTGGTTACTTGAAACATTGTCATCACAGAAGGGGCATCATTTTGTTTTTAATAAAATAGAAAATTACTCTGGATATGATTTGCCTTCTCTGCATGCACTGCTTCTGTCAAAACTACTATCCATGCACTTACCAAATACCTTATCACCATCATGGTATTCCACATAACACTGCTTCTAATAAAAAAAACAAAACAAACAAACAAACAAGAAAACCTCATTTCATGGCAAATGAAGTGATGCATTGGGCCCATGCTCATAGATTTCCCTGGTCTTACCATGTTTCCCACTATTCTGAGATGACTGGTTTGATAAAACAGTAGAAGAGTTTTCTGAAAGCTCAGTTATAGTGCCAGTGAGGTGACAATATCTCACAAGATGGAACAAGGTTCTTTAGAAGGCTGTATATGCTCTAAATCAGTGTCCATAGATGAGTTATTTCTCCCATTGCCAGAACTCATGGTCCAGGATAGGAAGAGTAGAAATAGAAGTAGCACCATTATTCCTAGTGACCCACTAAAAAATTTTTGCTTTTTGTTTCTGAAACCTTATGCTCTGCTAACCTAGAGATCTTAGTTACAAAGAGGGAAGAGCTTTCACCCAGAAAAGAAAAAAAAAAAGATTCCTGACACTTAGTTAAGACTGCCACTGGGTCACTTAGAACTCCTCATGCCTCAGGATCAACAGGCAAAGAAGAGTTACTACACTGCCTGTAGTTATTGACTCTGACTACTAGAGTAGATTGGTCTACTGTTTTACAACAGAGGTAAGGAAGGCTATATCTGGAATAAAGATCATTGAAAGCATTTCTTGGTATTACAATGCTCTTTGATGAAGGTCAAAGGAAAACAGAAAACAACTGAATCCAGTCAAGACTACTAATGGCTAAGTTTCTTCAAGAATAAACGTCTAGGTCACCCAAGATCAGCTGAGGTAGTTAATGAAGCCAAAAGAAATACAGATTGGGTAGTAGAAGAAGCAGGGATTTATCCTAGGTCACAGCCAGCTGTGACCATGTGACTAGTTACAGAAAAAGATAACTGTAATTGACATGAGCATTTCCTTCTTATTTTGGTATAAATATGTGCATGTTTGTATAAAATATTTTTATTGTCTCTCTTATTTCCTGGTCATGCAACATAAGACATATAACAGAGTATTGAAGTATTGTTAATTTTACATCATGACAACAAACTACATGTTTATGTTCCCCCAAAATTCACATGTTGAAATCGTTGCTCCTAGTGTGATGCCATTAGAAAATGAGGCCACTGGGAGGTAACTATTAGACATAAGAAGGTGGAGTCCTCACGAATGGGATTGGTGCCCTTACAAAAGGGACCCCAGGGCTGGGTGCGGTGGCTCATGCCTGTAATTCCAGCACTTTGGGAGGCCAAGGTGGGTAGATCACGAGGTCAGGAGATCGAGACCTTCCTGGCCAGCATGATGAAACACCATCTCTACTAAAAATACAAAAATTAGCTGGGCATGGTGGCACAAACCTGTAGTCCCAGCTACTCAGGAGGCTGAGGCAAAAGAATCGCTTGAACCCGGGAGCCAGAGGTTGCAGTGAGCTGAGATCATGCCACTGCACTCCAGCCTGGCCACAGAGTGAGATTCCATCAAAAAAAAAAAAAAGTTAATTAATTTAAAAAAAAGCGCCCCAGAAAACTTTTTTTCCTCTTCTGCTATGTGAGGATACAAGGAGTCAGCAGTCTGTATTCTGGGAAAGAACCCTTACCTGAACTCAATCATGCTGGCACCCTCATTTTGAACATCTATCCTTAAGAACAGTGAAAAATAAATTTCTGCTTTATAAGCCACCCAGTCTGTGGTACTTTGTCATATGAAACCAAACTGACTAATCCATCATAGTAATTAAGTTATGGGATATGAAGAAAAGCAAATGTCACTCAATGACTTTACCTCCTTTTTAGAGCAGGTGGTGATACATTTTCCACTGTACACAAGATAGATGTATCAAGTTAGGAGATTCAGACCTTGCTATTGTCTTCATTTGGAGATTGGGTATGAAAGAGATGCATATGGGTGGTTAAATTAACAAGGGATGGACTTACAATGTTTATTTGTCAATTTTACTGGGCCACATGGTACTCAGATATTTGCTTAAACATTGTGGGTGTTTCTATAAAGGTGCTTTTGCATGACTTTACATTTAAATTGGTAGACCCAGTAAAGCACATTGCCATCCTTAATGTGGGCAGGCCTCATCCAATCAGTTAGATGCCAGAAAAGACCTAAAGGCTTACCTCCCTGGATAAGGAGGGATTCCTTCTGTCTGACTACCTTTTAGCTGGGACACCAGGTTGTTTTCTTTTCTTTTCTTTTTTTCTGCCTTCCATCTTAAACTGAAAGATTGGCTCCTGGGTCTAGAGCCTGTTGGCCTGTGGACTGGAATTATAGCTTTGGCTGTCTTGGATCTCAGGCCTTTGGACTGGGAGTGTTATGGCATTGGCTCTTCTGGTGTAGACTGCAGATCTGGCTGCTTGTTAACCTGCATAATCATGTGGGTCAATTCCTTATAATAAATCTCTTTCTATATATATTCTATATATATATTTATAGAAATCTATATATATTCTATAGAAATCTATATATATATAGAATTCGATCTATATTCTATATATAGAATATATATTATATATATTTTATAGAAATATATTTTATAGATATATATCTCCTATTGGTTCTGTTTCTCTGGAGAACCCTAATACAGCAGCTCATATCTATATATTACATTATTCAAAAATTATTTTTTCTAATAATGCCATTCTTTTGCTGCAATCTTTTTGGATATTGACTCTACTTTTTATTTCTGAGGATCGATTTCAAGGTTATTCAGTGTGGCATAAATGTATTCACCCCAGTTACTGATAGGGTTTTGTTTTTAATTTGAATTAAACACAAAGCCCAAGTCAGAGGAGTTTACTTTGTCATACTCACTATTGTACATAATTTATCATTTGTTGCTGACTCTTCTAGTCAATTCATAATTGTTTCTATTGTGCCAGATGACATGAGATTGTACAACAGTTCTGTGAAATATACTACATTTACTACCACTCAGCCATTGAGTTTTATTCAAATAGTATCTGAGTCTCAGATGTCATGATTAACTCTTGGTCAGTCATGGCTCTAAGAGGGTCCTATGAGGTGTTACATAATATGATACCCATGGCCTAGCCCGGTGGCTCCTGCTTGTAATCCCAGCACTTTGGGAGGCCAAGGTGGGCAGATCACCTGAGGTCAGGAGTTTGAGAACAGCCTGGCCACCATGGCTAAACTCCATCTCTACTAAAAATACAAAAATATTAGTTGGATGTGGTGGCATCCTGTAGTCCTAGCTAATCAGGAGGCTGAGGTGAGAGGATCGCTTGAACCCAGGTAGTGGAGGTTGACAATGAGCCAAGATCACGCCACTGCACTTCACCCTGGGCGACAGAGTGAGGCTCTGGCTCTATAAAAAAGAATAATAATAACAAATAACAAATATGGTACCTGTGTACCTCAAGATGTCTGTGCTTAGGGCTCTCTCTTCCTACAACTTTCTTTCCCCCTGACTTTCTCATAGTTATTTCTCTTATTTTTTCTAGATCTCTGCTTAAATGTCATTTCCTTAGAGTTCTCCCTTTGCTATCAATCTAAAATAGCTTTCTACTCACCATATCATCTTCTCCTATTGCCTCACTTTATTTTCCTCTGTAGCAAGTGATAACATTAGGCAACATACCACACTTTCCCTAACTTATATTTTTCAGTCTTCTCCAGTAAAATTTTAGCTTCCCAAAAGAAGACAGGCTTTTTCTTTGTTCATCTGTGTTTTCTTTTTTTTTTTTCCCCAACCATTCCCCCAAAATAGTTGCATGTCTGACAAGCAGTAAGTATAACAACTGATAATATTCTGTTGGGTGAATATATGAATGACTAAATGAGTGAATAAATAAACTTTTATTTTAAGTACTCATCAAGCATCCTTTAAATAATTCTGGCATCACGTTAAAATCAACAGAAATCCTTCCCTTTTTTTTAAATGTAGACTTACATAAACCTTTCTTATGTGACATCTTGATTGTTTACATCTTGCTAAAGATTTTATAAAAAGACAACGTCTTCATTCTTTTTCCAACATGGTTTCAATTCTATAATTTTGACATTCACCGGCCCAGAAAATACAGGAGTTCCTCAGATTATTTAATTTTCCTAGGAGACAATCTCTGAAATAATGAATACCTCAGGAAAGGAGGCTTTCCTAGAGCATTTTCAGTATCACTTGGAAATAGACCCAGGATAGCAACCACTTATTTTTTTGTGGTATCCTCTTATAAAGTCACTTAATAAAGTACTGGATAAAAGAAGTAGATTTATATTATTTCTGCTCTTCTCAGAGGAGCTTTAGTTTAGACTTAACTGACTTCCCCTACCTACTAAACAGCATCTCTAAAAGAATGTTACTAATTTCCAGTTTGTTAGCCACTCTTCCAATCCACAAACAATGACTCATTAGTCAACAGAACATCCCTTCACTCAGCCCCTCCCTCCATTCTGCCATCGACGCCACCTCCAGCACTGCACGACTACTGAGTGTTCTCACTAGGAAATGTGTTTATTCTCAAAAACAAATGTCTGTATCAGACATGTTGGGTGAATTATAACTTTAGTTTTTATGTAGTACGTATATTTTCAAGATATAATAGCTAATTAGAGGCACTTGGAAATTATTAATAGTGAAGTTACCTATTTGAGCACCCTGACGTTTCACATAGAATGCTAGTTTCAAGCTATACTAAGAAATTAATGCTGTATAATTTATATCATAACTATCTGTAGCTGTAATTTTTTCTTATGAATTTAGGTTTAATAAATATTTGTAAGTTACTTTTACATGATTTCATTTTTTTAATTCGGTCTGTGGGGGATATAATTTTCACATACCTGTAATGTAAAATTACAATTTCCAGTGCTATTTTATGATATTAATTCATCTGATACATATAAATAATAACACCTGGCCGGGCGCAGTGGCTCACGCCTGTAATCCCAGCACTTTGGGAGGCCAAGGTGGGCAGATCGCCTGAGGTCGGGAGTTCGAGACCAGCCTGACCAGCAAAGTGAAACCCCGTCTGTACTAAAAAAAAAAAATATATATATATATATATATATATATATATATATATATATATATATATATCAGCTGAGTGTGGTGGTGTGTGCCTGTAATCCTAGCTACTTGGGAAGCTGAGACAGGAGAATCGCTTGAACCCAGGAGATGGAGGTTGCAATGAGCCAAGATCATGCCATTGCACTCCAGCCTGGGCAACAGAGTGAGATGCCATCTCAAAAAAAAAAAAAAAAAGAAAGAAATAATAACACCTAACTATTGAGGTAAGTTTTTTTTGTCATATATATGTATATGTACATATGCATCATTAATAAAGTGATACTTGGAAAATCTAGAATATTATCTATACCACCTCTCATTAAGTAACATTATTAAGTTAACAATCACTTATATTTTGTTTTCTATTTTGAGTATATTAATTTGATATTCAACTACTCTTATTAGAAGTAGTACTTGTAAGTAAAACTAGCAAAATTAAAGATAAATGTTAATATTCAACAGAATATTTCAGATGTATTTTCACTATAATTAACACTAAAATAATTTCCTTTTATAACTCACAATGTATGTAGTTCTTATTGTGGGATAATTAGTCTCTGTCTAGTCACTGAAAATTAATTTGAAGTACAGTTTAAACATTGGAAATAGTGTCCTGAGCTTGTGTGTTATGTTATTTTCTTGTATTTCAGAAAGATCACTCTCAGTATAACTCTGTGAATGCTTGCAGCTGCACACTTTTGAAAGATCACATAAATGTACATTTGAACGTGTGATCATTCTTGCATATGTCAGTACTTTACTTGAAATCTCAACTAAGAAAGGATAAAGCCTTGATAGTCACATATAGCATGAGAGAGAAAAACCATATATTTCTACTAGGCCTCATATCATAAAGAGAATAGGTATGGATTGAATACTAATGACATTGGGGACTTCTTTTGAAAGCTCATAACAGATCAACCAGGTTCTATAAGTTCTTCTGAAGGAAAACTCCATTTCTAGATAAATATGTCTCCTAGTTTTTACCTATAGTTTTGTATTTCTAATTTTATTTAGTATTTGGGTAATTTAAACATATTTAAACAGTACAACTATGTTAAAATTTTTTATCCATTCATCTGTTGATGCATAATAGGTTGATTCCATATATTTGCTATTGTGAATAGTACTGAAATGAATGCTTAATATGTGGAATCTTAAACGATTCAAGTCATAGCAACAGAGTAGAGTGACTGTTACAGAGGATGGAGGATTTGATTGGGGGTGGGGGGTGATGATTAATGAATACAAAATTTCAGACAGGAGGGAAAAATATATATATATAGTTCTATGGCACAGCATGGTGAATATAGGTTAATAATAGAGTATTAAATACATTTCAAAATTACTAGGAGAGTACATTTCAAATGTTCTCATCACAAACATATTAAATATTTAAGGTGATGGATCTGTTAACTAGTTTGATTTAATTACTCCACATTCTATTTATAAATCAAAACATTGCTCTGTACATCATACATTTATAAAAAGTATCGATTTACAATTCAACAAATTTCTAACAATATACTGAATAACAAAATGAACTAAAATTAAATAAAAACATAACATTGGCTCTTAAAATGTCTGAAAGTAGAAAAAATAGTAATAGTTTTAAAAGTAAAACAAAAATAAGTTGTTAACACGTGAGCAAATTTTTAAGTATGTTACTGTGTGCAATGCTGATTTTCAAATTTTACTACATGATTAGAGAACAGAAAACTTTAACTTGGAAAATATAGCCAATTTTTCATAAGCACTGTAAACATTCCATACTTTCTGGGGCCGAATGAGATAATACATTTTTACTGTCAATAATTGATGTCACAGATATTAACAAAATAGCTCACTAATAATGGCTTTCCATAAAGACATGTGCACATTTTAACTTTATATTCTAGGTACAATGCTTTTGTTAGTATTACTTCATTGCTCTATAACTATAATATTTTTATTAATAAATACAGTAGCATTTGTATACTGTTGATTATTGGTCTTATTTGTACAATTAAATGGCTCAGTCTGCAGAGTTTCTTAAATTGTTTCATTTCTCAAAAAGTTTCATGTAACTTAGCATATTTTCTCCAAATGCCATTCATTTTACAGGTAGGCAACATTAAATATATATACATCCATGTGCTAAAATTTGTCATTTTAGTGACTGTTTATATGTTATTAGACATGTCTATCATCTTACAAAATGCATAATTTAAAAAATGTGATATTTGTTAATATATTACATTTTCAACTACCCAAAGCAATACTAATTTTTCTTTTCTCCCAGAAAATTAAAACAATATGACTCAATATTATTTGTTAGTTAATATTTTTCCTATCAGAACTCCATAGCTAATGTTCTACTTGATCTTTTTGGCACTGAACTTTAAAAAGAACAAGTCTCATTCTGTAATAATTTTATTTTTATTTTAAAAAATATTTCAGCTCATGATGTTAAACCAGATACATCGATATTTATTTTACAATTCCAAATGATAATATCAGTTGTTTATATGGATTAGAAATTAGTTTTATATCTTACTTTTGATTATTATTTGTTAGCATTTAGTAGCAACATTTATCAATATGGTGGCAGTTCATTGTCGTGACTATTTGTTAATAACATCTTTTATTTTTTCTATTTTTTTACATTTAAAATATTCTAAATTCCTTTCTCATATTATAGACTTGACATTTGTAATACTAATCCCATTCTTTACTGATTTTAATGGAGATTATTTTACTATGCCAATAGTAAAATAGAGTTACTCTGTTAACTCTACTTTTCTCCAATTTTATTCAAGTGGCTATTCATTTTTACGGTGGTCTCATTTCATAACCTTTTTTCCACAGTATCTATGCCTTTTTAAGAAAATATTTGTGTCAAGCTAGCTTTCTCATCTCTAGCAGATCTCATAAAGAATTATACTTTTCAGTGTCAATATTCGTTTCTATTTTGGTTTATGTTGCAAATTTTTATGGGCTGTATTTGAGCTTTGTATATTAAGTGAATTAATTTGTATGAGCAGAAATCTGAACAATCTAAATAATTGCTTACAAAATAGTAGGTTATTTTTATTTTAATCTTCTTGCCATTTCTGTGGCCACTATTAAAATCTTAGGTGATCTAAACTCGATTGACTGAATGTTATATACGTTTTCCATCAAAGCGATGCACCAGTACTCCTGGAAGAGTTGAAAGATTCTGGAGCGATTGCTTTCTCACCTGCCAAGAATTGAAATGGCACATAGGAATTCCTGTGTGGCTGTGGGCTCCAGTTAGCCTCTGTTCGCTTGCTAGGTTCATGTTGTACGCTGCGCAATGCCCTAGCCACAAACTTTGGGAAAGCTAATGGCTACCAGATAACAGAAAATCTATCTTCTCAAAAAGAAGTCTGGCCAAATTTTGTGCTTTTTATTTTGCTAAAAATAACTTATGTGAAAATCCTGCTTCTGCCATTTTGTTTTTAATAATACATTTTGCCTGTCTCAGTTGTCATATGAAAAAAGCTACTACTTTTTTTTTGCAGGTGATTTTTTAAAAGTCAGAAGCTGTTAAGTATACCATAAGAAAAAATATCATTTTAAAAACTATTTTTACCATGTATGCTTGTAACTATTAAAATAGAAAAGTTAATATCTATTATAATGAATATTATCTAATGCTATATAATGAGAACGCACCTATGCTTCTCTGAAAATATCCTGGCTTACAGATCTATCCAGCTTGAACTTAACTAATATAACTCCAATCATCATTCATTTTTGGTGTATAAATAAAAAAGGAACAACATAGCTAAATGGTTTTATATATATAATTAATCACTATGGCCTCATTATACTTCATACCTTGTGCCAAGGTAAGTAAATACAAGTATGGAAGAATAAACAGGTTGTTAACAGATGAATGGATGGATGAATCCATAATACATAACTTTGTTAAAGCATATTTTAAAATACCTAACTTATTGAAAGATTGTTTGAAGCAATAAGCTTAGATTATCCTATAACTTATCTGATTAATTTGCATGTTTACATAGTGTTCATGTAACAAGAGGTATTCTATTTGTAATGAAATAAAAACACTAAAATATCTTTAAAAGCAAACAAATCTATTTTCCTTCTTTCTTAAACATGTGCATATTTATTGTAAGTGTTTGATGTTTTCTGGCTATGTTTTTCTATTAAAGGTCTTCCCTGGAAAAAAAAAAAAAAAAAAAAGAATGACATGTAATGGAAGCTTTCAAAGTGATTGTTGATACGTGGTATCTTTTACAAAATTGAGAAATATATGTTAAAATTTAAAACATCAAATAAACCCTTTGAGGATTGTGTTTAAATTTGTGTTATTTTCTGCTACATTTTGTGGCCTAATTATGTGAAATTTTACTCTGCAATTGTATTTTGCAGCTATTTTACTATGAATAATTTGCATTTTTTTCTATTTTCCATGGAATTTAAATTAAAGACAATCAACTTTTCATTTATGAGAGCAGGGCAGTATCACCTTTACATTGTAGCAAAAATAACAAAAGATAGAGAAATCACTTAGTTTTCTGAGAAATGCAAAAAATGTATCTTTCCTCTCTTGCATTTTTGGATGCTGTTTTATAATGCTTTTTACATTTAGTCAGCATTTTTGAAAATTGTACAGATTAGAAATCTTTTAAGAAGTGCCCTAACAGCAAGAAAAGCCATGCTATCTTCTATTCATAAAAAAGATCATTTTGGAAAGGTACTTTCCTTCAGTAGCTTTTGGAGGCTGTTTATATAATGTAGCTGCAAAATAACATTTTCAGATAAATTTTAAAAACTACGAAAATATAAATTGTATAGTGTCAACAAATATGACTGTATTAAATGATAGAAAATGTCCTAAGTGTACAAATCGAGAAATATTACTGTCATATCACATTGAATTATAAATGCAGAGCTAACCTGGTATCTGTTAGAAAGAGAATGGAATTTGACAACTACATCATTTAACTTATAATGGTATAAAAAATCAGGAGAAAAAGTTCCCCAGGTATTGTAGGAACTTACACAACTTTTATCAGTATTCTGGAGGGTGACCAAATTGGTAGTTCACTGATTATTTTGGCCTTCACCCATCGTGAGGTTGCCTAGGTTAACACCAAAATTTTTCTGGGTTAGCAAAGCTACTAGGTCACAGGAGGGAAATTCTAACCGATCACTTCCATACTATGCCTTAAAAAATCTAAACACAGAAATTATGTTAGAATTTGCAGCCAGAAAATTAATTCTGATTGAAAATGTGTCATTTTCATACTTAGACCTGTTCATTTTAATCTCTATTCTCATTTACTCTCATTTAGTTATTTCTCAGTTGCTTGATAATTAAAATAATTATACAGTATGCATATATCACACTTCCAAATTAAGCTGGCCTTTTATACATTATCTCAATCTCTGCCAAATGTAGATTTGTCTTTCTCTCACTTCTTTCTTGTTTACAGTTACCTTGCATTTCATGGAGTATTGGAAGACTCAGTTTCATCCCATTCATCTTTCAAGGATCAGCTCAAATATTACATTTTCTAATACCACAGGCAAAAGTCATTGACTATCCATCAAGACAGATTCTTGATTAAATTTTTAAAAATACATTTCTACATGTGTTGAATTAAAAATCAGGACCTGTAACCCACAGAAATATACATATATCTTCAAAATTTAACATGTGATGTCTTTAATGTTGATAAAACGATATTATCCATGTACATAAGTTATAGAAATGAATACCAAAAATTCTACCCAAAGAATAACAGTAATTCTTTCTTTGAGAGTACTAAAAATGTTCTGAATAAAAAGGGAAGAAAAACAAGCTATCAAAATAAAGTCTCAGTGATATGCCACTTAGTTATGCTGTGTAAATTCACATTAAAATTAAAAACCCACACTTTAAAATTATCTGTGGTCTTGGGCTGCTTGATATTTGATTTAAAAGCAGTTAATTGAAGAGTAGTAATTTTAAAAGTAGTGAATGGGGTTTTAGTTTTGTATTTGTTCATTTGTATGGGTGCTGTATTGTTGATTGATTTCTTAATGGGATTCTTTTAACTTCAATGGGAATGTGTAAGAAAATTAAATTACGTAAAGCCTGGAGCAGCTTATAAAAGTCTTGGGCTCAGTAGTGTTATCACCTTATATTAATATATTGGATTTCCCGCAGGAAGCTCAAGATCCTTTCAGTATTTATCCTAATAGTAAAGTAGGGCAGGTATACAGAGGGGAAACAGAATGTCTATACACCAATAATGGGAAAATTGAAAAAAAATAAGATATTTCATATTTAGATGAAACAGAATCAGAAACCAGGTCTCCTTTAGCTACTTTGGTACAGAATGAATGGTGCTCACACTTATAATTTTACTACCATTTACTTTGGAACACTCCACAGTGTAGAAATGGGCTCAGCATAAATGCTAAACATATCATTACAAATACTTCATGTTATGATGAATATATTTGGTCATTTCCCTTGGGGTCACTTCCCAAGATGGTTATTTTATAACACTTTAATATAAATGCTTAACCTTTAAAAATGTAGTTCTTTTGGAGAAAATCCCAGATGTGCATACAATTAGAACCAACATCAAATATTTTGTGTTGCCAGATCACTAATTAAATTCCTGCACATAACCTTTTCCTTCCTGAAATGCAACATTTAGTAAATTATTTTATAATTATGCAAACAATGTTTTGTATAGCTTTTGCATTTTAATGAGTTTGGGAGAAACCAATTTAGAATTAAATCAGATTCTGAAAAAAAATGAAACAAAACATGTGTTGTACTAAAGAGCTGCCATCTAATTGTAATAACACACACTACTTTCCATGAGTCTGTAATTCCTTTGCCATTTAAAAAGTCACAAATTTTCTGCTTAATTTTTGTTTTTTTGCCTTTTTATGGGAAGATGTTTAAATATTTAAATTCACAAAGGACTCTCAAGAATCTTCCAAAGTGAAGAAAAACTGTTCTGTCTCCCATAACCTTTTCTTTAATATTACCTTTCAAAAAAGTTTCTAGAGCTCCTATATTCTATTTGGTTAGATTAGCCTTCAGTACACTCAAAGTCCAGGGATCAAAGTAGGCAAAAATATAATGCCCAACTTTATTTCCCTGATTTCATCAATAATTTCATCAGACATTGTATAGAACAGTATTCTATTAATAGGACTAAATATGCATTAGTTGTTAAATAAAATGAAAATTATGTAGCAGAATAATTATCTTGAAATATTGGACTTTTTAAATTTGTTAAATATCTTTAGCCCCCTTTCTATTTCCTGTTTTTCAGAATGTAAGGTGTATAAATGACCTGTAGGAAATGGCAAACTTATGTCTGAGGGACAAACATATTGACAAACATATTATGTCTGAGGGAATCCTATAAATAAAGAACTGGAGTGAATAGCTGAAGTTCTGACAAAAAATATGGGAAATATTTGGTATTATAGCTGTCTGAGTCTTCCACTAAATTCTTTGTACCATGGTGTGCTTTAAAAAAATACAGGAATGGACAAAGAGGAGTCAAAGTTATTATAGGACTAAGAATACGAGATAGATACAAACAAACACATATGTATATATGTGTTCATAGATACAAACACACACGTGTGTGTGTATATATATATATATATATATATGTTTTGGTACAGTTCTTTCATTTTACTTAATTAATATTGACCTCCTACCATCAAACATCTTTTAAGTATAAAGGTGAAAGGAAGAGGTAATTAGAGAATGGAGAATTCAACACACGAGAGCTACTTAAAAAGTTACCATACATATGGCAATTTGTATGGAATTTCACAAATGTAGGAGATAAGGGCAATAAAATAGTACAATGTGGGTAAATCTAATATTGGATCTATAAAATGATAACAATGTCTCCTGCTATTTTAAAGATATATGGAATAATACATATGCACATATATGTGAAGGGGATTAAATGTGGTTAAATATTTATGACCTTTACCTTGTCTGGAATGTGTAACAAGTACCAATTTCTATTAAATTATGGTAAGCTAATTAAAAGTATTGCAATCCCTAGGTTAAGCACTTAAAGAGTAGTAAAGGTAAGTGTTAATATCAATAAAGGGGAAATTGGACAGACAAAATAATCAATTGAAAAGAATACATAAAAAGGAAAAATATAACATAGAATGGATGAAACAAATAAAAAACAAATAGTGTTGGCATATATTTAGACCTTAATATAAACTAATTACATAAAATGAAAGTAGGTGAAGTCTCCAAGTAAAAGATAAAGGCAAAAGTAGTATCCCATAAATAGATTTAAATAAGAAAATATGTTTATTTTATACAAATATGGATTAAAATAAGAAACTTTTAAGTATATGCTAAATAATATAGCTCAAAATTTGAAAGGTAAAATTTTAGAACTACTTGAAACTTATTAAAACCAACTGGTGTGAGGACCTCTAACTCATTTATATTGGGTTTGTGTGTATGTATATACATTTATGTTTATTATAAATAGATGTAAATGTTATATAGTCAAATTTCCAACATTTAGCTACACTTTAAAACCACATGGGAGTATGGTATATAGATTGAAACATTGAGTTTTTTCTTGAGGACTACTCCCAAATATGTGGATGTGTTATATTTGAGGTGGCATCAAAATACTGCTTTCGGAAAAATGTATTCAGATAATTCTTACCCCCAGCCTGATATATATACCACAGAAAAAGACATTTTAAAGCATATGCGTAAGGTAAATGTCTTCCAAATATCCAAGCACTGTTCAAAAATTATCACATGCTAAGCCAAGCATAACAGATGAGTCATAGGAATCCAACATTCCTAACTCCTTCCTAAATTCACACATTACTAACAAATCATAGCAGTATTTCTGCCAAACTTTAGGAATTTTTCTCAGCACCCTTCCTTTCAGTCCTCTTGGTAGGTGCTAGAAATTCTCTACAATTGGAAGAATAATAAGAAATAATTTTACATTTCTGTATTTTTCAAAAAAATTAAGAGCAAAAATATACCAAAAAGCAATGATTAGTAATCATATTCTTTATTAATGATACATTAACACTGAAAATTAGTACCAAAAGAGTAAAAAGTATTGCCAAGTAAATTTAGAAGTCTTTTCTTTCAAATGCCATATTTACTCATAAATGGAAATGAAAATCAAGTCTGAAATCTATTTAGAAAATAGTACAAATAAAAAACTTTAATGTAACATTTTTAGAATACAGGCAAAGCAATACCCAAAGTATTTATAGCTCCAAACTTGTTATTGTTAAACAACAAACATAATAAAAAATTGACTAAGGGTTAACAAAACATCAAAAATTAAAGAACACAAAGAACAAAGCATTGTAAAGTTTAGTAAAGATGGAGAAAGGACTCTATCATTAAACATATAAAGTATTAAACAAAAATCAGAGAAAACCTTGAGAATAAATCTATGAAAATAAGTTCTTGAAAATAACAATGATATGTAGAAAAATCTAACTATTATAAGAGAAAATACAAAAGATGAAAAAAATTGATTTTGATTTTATGTCTATATTTTTTTCTCATGTTTTATTAGTTTTTGATTGGAACAGCTAGAATTTTGCATATCATTGAATTGTTATTCTATGACAATTATACTTTTAAATGTGAATATTATAAGTAACTCCAGTAATATACATTAGCAAATTCTTAGCAAATCCTAAGGAATTTTTAAAATGTTTGTAACCATTATGATTCATCTCACTTTATTTAAAACATTTTAGAGTTTAGAGTCAGAAGTACTTTCCATATCTTTGTATAAAGTCAGCACAAGATTGTAAGGCCATAAACAAAACTTCTAATGAACGCATCTAAAAGACCAAAATTGTTAGTGCATCAGTGTGTGCAATTCGCAAAATCTTTAAAAATTATGAAAGTAAAATATCAGTTTATTAAACAGCTGTTGTGCTAAATTATTACTTCCCCTTCTATTCCTATTTAATGTGTTTTAATTAGAAATGATATCATCTTATTTATCATCTCCTTAATATCAAGCCATCACCATGTTTAATGATAGCAAAATCTAAAGTCCTTTGAAATTCAGGAAGAAAAAAATGGGTGTTTACTCTCACCATTAATATTGTACTGTCTTAGAAATTTGATCAAATGGTATTAAACAACAACATAATATTAGTTCAGTAAATAATAAAAAGAAAATAAAAACTACCTTTATTTGCAGATGTAATTCTCTCTAGAAATAATAAGAAAAGTTGTATCTTTAAATTATAAAGAACTATAGCAACTAAGTAAGATACACTTCTCAGGAAAACATGGTAAAGAGCCTGTAAAAATTTCACATTGTAAGCACTCAATGTTTTTTTGCTGCTGCAAGAAGTGAAAATCAAAATGAGATACAATCTGATACATAAGAGTGGAGGAAAGTCAAAACCATAGTGATTAATAATTGGCATAGTGAATGTGTAAACCAAATGGTCCTCCTACACACTGTTGTTTGAAGTGTAAATGAGGACAGAGAATTTGGTTGTACCAAATCAACAACCACTCACATGCTTTTTTTGATTTAGCAATTTTCTTCAAGTTAGGTGCATGCATTTACATAAATACTTCGAAGCCATAAAAAGTGAGGTTGTGTATTTATCTTATTGATATACACTGATGGTCAACATTCATGTGTTATTTTTAAAAAAGGAGGTTATAAACATATGTACATGAAATCCACTGTTAACCTTTCATAAGGGAGGTTGTTCTTTCCATGACATGAATGGGTAGGAAGTTGACAAAAACTAAAGGAAAATGCTCCAGGAGCTCATCTCTGGGAATTTAGGAATGAATACTCCTAGAGACAGATCAGCTCTGTGGAGACTCATCTTGGGAGTCTACTAAAAGAGTTATGTTGCTTCGAAGATGAGGCTCATTTTCATGAAGAACTAAATTCTCAGTACATCGAAAGAGTAGGATCCTGCTTCTACCTACATCAAAGATCTTAAGCCACTAGCTGAGTGGTTTAAGAGCCAGTATGTCAGAATATAGTGCAGAGTGATGAAATTGAGCTTGACGTGATCCTACAATATGTCTTGAAAGCCCTGAGCAGATACAAAATGTTAATGGAATTTTTATGAAGAGAGGGATGTACATGCAGCTCCATGAGAGACAGAATATGCTGGGATAAGTGATACCAACAAAAAAAATAGTGAATTTAAGGCACAACCCCAGTGACTAAAAACAAAATGTTTTCTGAAGGAAGACTACAATATCATGGTGAATTTTGGGGAAAACCATAAATACAAGCAACAGGCTTATATAATATCTCCTACTTTCTCCTCTTAGGCATAAATTACAAAAGAAAATATATACAAAATAAAAGCAATTACATAAGATATAAAATCAATGTTATTTGTGCATTGGTGTTTTTAAAAGATCAGAACACAAAATAGGCTACACTATAAATTTGTTTTCTGTAAAACTATCCATGAGGTCTTAACAGAATTGGTGATTATAATGGCTAGGTTAATTAAATGTCTATTCAAAGTATAGAGACTGGAATGTGGAAGGAAGCAATCAAGGGTAAAAGTCTTACTAACTGGGTCAGTTTTGAACACCCAACATGAAGTAGTTCAATTCTAATGTGGACGAGATAGTCTTGGGCAGTGTGATCACTCCAGTGAGTGTTCTAGAAGTACGAAGGCACCTAGAAGTTTCTCTCTTTGTATATAACTCCTTTGTATATAAAGTACCCCCTTTAGGTACTTGTAGACTGCTTTGGGGAAAATGAAATTATAACCTGAAGGAATATAGTACAACAGTGAAAATTAGGCATCAATAATTGGCACTGTACAGTGGGAGCTAGGTTCCAGCTGAAATGCAAACGTGGTTGAAACATACTAGTACACTTCTACAGAAATAAAAGTTAGCAGACAAGGAAGGAAAGGGGCCTATGGAAAAAAATTAATCCTGGAATTTAAACAGTTTTGTGTTGCCACGGTAACTTAGACCTAAAAATAGAATAAAGTTGTCTGGTTGGCATTTTGGAGAATAGAGTCATAAAGATTTGCAAGTCAAATTTATAATATATAAGATTGTATCAGAAAAGGAGTTTGCTTTAGGATAGCAGCCTCATGGAAATTAGATGAAAACTAGCAAATCTATCAGTAAGGCTTATCTCAGTCTCATCTCAAACAGGAAACGGCTGGGCTTGATATTGTCTAAGAACTTGAATCCTCCTATTGGTTAAAGGAGAACTTTCTAGACTTCTCTGGTAATCAAGACAATTATAAGAAAAGTAAGATGAGAAGATGGTTACTCAAATCAAGAAGGACGATAAACTTGCATGGTCTTGTTTTGACCATGAAAAAATTTTAGAGAATAGTAGTGCTGAAAGTGTCAAAAGGATGAGGGAAGAATATCAACTAAAAAAAAAAATCAATTTTGAGTTCATTACTAAAATATTATAGACATAAATAATACTGGAATTGCAAAAAGGTTATAACCTGAAAAAACACATTCTTTGAAATTATTTCCAGACTTAAAAATCTTTGGAGAGTTTCAGAAAATTGATTGGAATCAGTTTTAAATCCTGTAGGATTCACTCAAGCATATGGCCTTACCAAATGAATGTATCAGCTTCTTCAAGAACTCCAGAGATTAGTGGTTTTCTGCAGAGAAGATTGGACTAGCTGCTTTCCTCATGCTGTGTTTCATGGTAGTTCACACTCAGAAGTGAATTTTACATCTTAGGATCCATACAACTCCTCTTCATTAACATAATTTACTGGGTTTAGAACAGTTTTCTTAAAGTGGTTCACAGATCAGCAGTGTAAGGATCACCCCCGACATACTGGACGCTAGAGCTACCAACTGAGAAACTCCTAACGTGGGGCCAATAACTGGTGTTGTAACAAGACCTCCAGGTAATTCTACTAACCTAACGTTTGTGATCCTCTGGGCTGGAGATACAGAGACTGACATTTAATCTGGAAATTTGACCGTAAGGCTAAAACTTCCAAAAATGTGATGGGGATCAGGGAAATAAAAGGTGATTATACTTGATATAAAAGCCATGGTTACGTTGTTTTTAAAATGTTAACAAATGCCTTCAGAAAGCACATGAGTTTGGAGATGGAGGGAGAGAAAGCAAATGGAGGGGGGAAAAGAGACAGCAAGGAGAAATCAAATGGAAAGGGAGAAAGGGAAGGAGGAGGATCATATGATGGGGAGAGAAACCAGGTGGAAACGGAGAAATCAGATGGGAAGAATTCAAGATGAAGGGAGATACAACTAACAGAAGGAACCAGATAGAGGAAGAGAAGGGGGCTGGAGAGAAAGAGGGGCATCTACTTTAAACTGCCCCCAAAAGATTCCACTTTTAGTGGGATTAACTCTGCATCCCTGGGAAAGTTTAGGCAGATCAGTTCCTTTACTTCTCACCGTGTGAAGAGTTTAGAAGTAGGACTGAACTGAGGAAAGCCAGAGGATTTTTTATAATTCAGTGGAAAGAAAAAGACACAATAGAAAATACGGGCCTTGCTTATAATATGGGCCTGTGAAGCTTGTGTTGGGTTTAATTTGAAAAGTGAAAGAAACATAATAGCGTTTAACCCCACCTGGAGAAGTAGGCCATACCAATTTTATATTATACTCCAGTAATAAGTATTATGTATATATGTGGTAAAACTATATAGTTTATATACAATATATATTTAATGATCATATAATGTACAACCAATATAGAGTTGATATATAAAATAATAGATGATTCATTGATCATGTTTGCAAATACACATATGTATTTAGCCATGCAAAAGGATTATGGCAAATTACATATTCTATTAGTAATGGCATTATGCAGAGTTAAATTCATTCTTTCTTTTATGTAAAATTACTACTTAACTATATATTTACTGATATTTGGAAGATTGTTAAAGAAATGATATATATCTATTTTCTAAGACAGACACCTATATTTTAACAATGCTAGCACATTTATGCAATTTTATTTTTACTTAGAATATGTTTGAGTGTGAAGTAATATGACCAACTTTTTAGTAAGCTTACCAGAATTTTTGCGCTCAAATTTATTTTTGCCTTAAAATAGCTAATCTGGATGGCTATACATTTATTCCAATGATATCACCATTTCCATTTTTGGAATTTATCTTTAAATTGCTTCCAAAACCTTCAACATATTACTTTAAATACCAAGCAGGGAAAATATTTTTCATGTTACGATGAAAATCCAAATAACTTTTCGAATTGGGTCTGCTTAATAAAATGGAATATCCAACTGGACAAAACTTAAAAAATGTTGTTTTATAAGTGATAATGTAATTGTTTTTCTGTATGGCCACTGTTCTGATTTTATAAGGTAATCATAATAAGTTTGAAATTACTATAAATAATTATATCAATGTAAGACCAATCAGAAAAATGTCAAGTAATTAAATTTGAATGCTTAATTTCTGATATTTAACCTTAAAAGCTGCCTTATTACTACACTGAATCTTGTTCTCTATGACTGTACAGAGAAAATAGTATGTTTGTGACTTCACTTTTTCTTAAATGTTATTAACGTCACGGCATCAAACTGACCTAGACAATACTGAAACCAAATTTTATTCTTAAACTAGAAAAAATTGTCACTCCATGTGCTTATGCAGCCAAACAAAAGGTTGAAATGCAGTACTAAGCTGTTTAGGCAAAATTATTTGGAGCTTATGGCTGCCTGCTTTTCCCTTCAGACCTTTGACATATACCATCATATTCCCAATGCTTCAGCCTGACCTTATTAGTCTTATTTGCATGAGCAAGGCTGTGTAGTCAGATTAAATTGCCCAAAGAAGCAATCCTATTATTCAAGTGAATGCATTTTTTTTTTACTTTGCCAAATAAGAAATGAGACAACAATACCAATCAATAGACACATTTGAGATATATCAAATAAATATATTAACAACATTATTTACTAGAAAATTTAATTTATCAGGAAAAAAAAAAACTTGCCTTTAAATCCTGGGACACACTTGCAGAAGAAATATCCCCTTAAATGTGTACTAGTTGTTCCATTTTTGCAGGACGAAGATTTGCAGTCTTCAGTATCTATCTCACAGATGTTCCTTTCGTATCTTTGCAGACCGCTACAGTTACAATTGTGCGAAAGGGCCAGGCAGAGGCTATGCACTGATATACTCTGGTTCCCTAAGCAATAGTCAACATTGACAACACACAATCTGCCAATGTAACTAAGAGAACAGCTGCATCTGAAACACAGAAAAATGAAAAACCCAATTAGTCATATACTTTATTTTGATATATTTAAGTATTTAAATCACACATTTATTTAAAAACACAGAAATAAATATTTAATGAAGATAGTTGTGGGGTGCATTTAAAAAATATTTTCATAAAGTGTCCATTCTTGGCAAAATTACTTTTGATTACTGTGCAGAATTATGAGTGAAAATAACTTTGGTGCTGAATATATCTAGTCTCAAAAACATATTCTGCCACTTAATTGCTATGTTAGCTGGGATAACATCATGAACTCTGCCTATGCTAATGTGTGTGTGTGTGTGTGTATTCATATATTATTAGGTTGGTGCAAAAGTAATGGCGGTTTTTGTCATTGAAAGTAATGGAAAAAAATCACAATTACTTTTGTAACAACTATATATATATACATATATATAAGATTATTCAAACTCAGTTTGTCACTCAGTGCAATTATTTAAGATGTAGCTGTAAGGCAATGCCAGGTATTCTTATACTATTCTTTAAATCTATAATATTTTGAATTTTAAAATATCTGTACTCTTGAATACATGAACATAATTCATGCATTCATTATTTTAGTTTTTTAGATACATTTTTAATGAATTTGCAAATTTCGACGAGATTTTCCCATAGTAATTTCAATTTATCCAATATATTTTTCTAGTAGTTTTTTACATAGTTTTCTTGTAAGTGAAGACAATTGTGAAATAGTCTGCAATTTATGTAAATGTATTTTAAATATGTTTTAGGTTTAATGCTGAGAACTATGTTGGCTATCAACAAAAGTGGGGATATTTTTCTGGAGTTAGAGAGACAAAGATTTTTCACTTTTTTCTTCCTTTCAAATACAGAGGTGCACAGAAACACACACACATCTGTTCAAGGCCTAATTTATTTGATCATTATACATTGAACAACTTTTCTTGGGTTCCTCTATATCTAGGCATAGTTATAAGTTATTAATATAAATTCTTAGATCATTTTAATATAATAATACATTATATAATATATCCATATGCATTTCTTTGAATATTTTATATACATACATAATTGAAAAAGAAAGCAAAAGATGAAAAAAAATTAAAGTATCATGATTTTCAAGAATTCTTTACCAAGCATTCAAAGGGCACTTAACATTAGCATATAAATATGTCAATGGGCTGAGAAAAGCAATGTCAAATCACTTTGCTTGTTATTATTAATACAAATTAACCTACTGAACCTAAGTCATTACACTTATAACTGTATATGACGGTAAGTGTTTGGAGCCAGCAAAAATGTTAAAGGTGAATTAGTTCAAGCCTTTCTTCTTGTAGTTGTAAAGAACTTAGCCATTTAATGCAATTTGTCAAGGATCACTGAGATTATTAATGGTAGGAAGTGTAGTGGATGCTTTGATGTGTTCAAATCACTGGTCTTGGAGAGAAAACTTTGGTTTTAATTCTTTTCAAACATGTATTAAACAAATACATTTGTGCCTGTTTTCCTCATCTGCAAAATTCTCAGTTGCACATCTATTTCACAGAAGAGTATTGAATGCATATTTTACTGGGCAAGTAACTGTTACCTACTATATCAAACACCCTTCCAACAAAGTTACCTGAAATAAAATCATAGAACACAGTTACTTCCCTTCAATACCTTTCCTCTTCTCCCTCCACATACAGAAAAAGAAAAAAAAACCTAGGTAAATTCAAAACAACTGCCACATGGCAAAAAATTGTTGGCCTGTGCTAGGCCTTGTTTAACCGTATCTTTGTAAATTGTTAATAGTGCTCTTTCACTTTTAACAGTGTTCTGATTGGGGTGGTAGATTACATGGGGCCCTATGTATAATGCCAAGATTATTACATAGTTCTGTGCCTCTACTATGCAAGCTTTAGTCATAATGCTGTTTGTTATTCCATGAAAATGAAAAGAAAATTTTAGAAAGTTCCTTCCTAAATGAACAGGATATCCTGTACAAGAATACGAAGGCATATCTTTATAATTCTTCCTGAGCTAATCTCTAGTTTATTAAATCTCAATAAAGGCATCAAGAGGTAGACTCTAAATTATATATGGGAAGCTTACGGCATTGAGAATATTTTTGAAAATTAAGAGTAATATGGAAGTACTAGCTCAGATACTATAACAAACAAAAACTGTACTAATTGAAAGAGAGTTTGCCACTTAACTATTAGGATCTTGCTTAAGTCTCTAATCTGAGCTGTGTGGAGATAGTGACACCTTTTATTAAGAGGAAGATTTAATAGGAGAAAATTTGGGGTAGAAACTAGGAATCTGCATTTGGCCATAGCAAATTTGAAATGGTAATTGACCTATTTTTATATTTCATTATATTTCATGTATTTTTATATTGACCTCTTGATGTTTGTTTTATTGAGCTTTAATGTCCTCAAGAGAATACTTTTTCTTGTGTACTCGTCTTTTTAAAATTTGACGAGTTGTGGTTAGAGCAACAACCTACTTGTTCCCAATTTTTGAATTTTTCAAATTTTATTTTTGACACAACTTAGGCACATTCCCTTATTGTTTAGCATTACCATTTCTATATCAACCTTCCTACAATACAAACCTACCTACACATACATATTTTTATATATATATATATTTAAATTCTCAAAAATGATTATATCTTAGTAATATATAATGCTCTGAAATTTTATCTTTCCATTTAATGATATGTCTGAGATACCAATCCAAATTAGCACATTTTGTTTTCAAAGGTTGCAAATATTCTATTATATGAATGTACCATAATATTTCACCCTCAGAAGGCACTGTAGTTACTATGTGTTTTAATTTGTTGTGTTAATATTTATACAGAAATGGAAGTCCTTGTATAAATATATCAGTGGATTCTATAAAGAGGATCCATAGGATAAATCCCTTGCAAAATTGGCCCTAATCAAAAGGAAATCAAGTGTTTAATTTTAATAGTTCTTATCAAAGCCCTCTCTATAAAGGTTGATGTTCAGAATGCTGGGCTTCCCAAACACTGGAGAGTTCTGCATATCATAAAATGTTTTAGTATTTACCAGTCTGATTAGAAAATCTGTCCTATTTTGCTATGATTTTTATGTGTTTAATTCATGAATTGCACTTTTTTTGCAAAGTTACTGGTCATTTACCTTTTTGTTTTCCTAATAACAACCTATTTTTAGTAATTTTTCTACAATAAATAACATATTTTTAACACTAATTTTATAATTAGCACAAAAGAAAATAAGATATCAACACTTCCTTTTCCTTTGCACCACACCCTTCCCCTGACCCCCCCAAAAAACAACTTGGCAATCTATTGCTTTCTAATGGCCATTGTTTGAAAGCTCATTGGGATGTTCTTAGGAAAGTGTCGCTTCTGATGCATTGGAAGTAGTCCAAAATTTCTGAAATGCCAGGCGTTTTGGTTTTAAATTTATTTCCAAGTTTTAATATTCTGGTTTATTTTAATTTATATTTTCATCAAATACTATGTAAATATTCCTATAATAATGCAAATATTTCTTATAGAATAACTATAGTGTCTTCTGAGGGTCAAATATTACAGTGCGTTTCCATTTCTAACTCATCCTGCCACCTATATATAACTACTTTAAGATGTTTAACTATTTTTGTGTTTTCATTTATCTCAATATTTCCAAATAAAATATTTTACATTTATTACTTAATAAAAAAGCACATTTAAACATTATTCATTGATGTCATCCTATGGAAGAGAAGTATTTACATTTCTTACACTGCTCCTTACCCCAAAACACACACACACACGCACACACACACACAGACACACAGATAAACACACCAAGCCCTTATATCATTCTCCCAATATAAAATTAGGTTAATTTTGTAATAAATTAACATTCATTTTATATAATTATGTGTTTAGTGATATCGTTTGTAGCTGAAAGAGGTCGTATGCATTTACTTTTACAGAACATTTTTGTTTTCCTGGCAGTTTTTAATCACTATATTTTTAGTTTTGTTTACTTATTCTAAGCACCCAGTCATCATTACTTCCCCATGTCCCTCAATATGCAAAATACATTGGATATTCTCTCAGCCTCAGTCTTTTTGTCCTTAGAAATGCCTCTTCTGAATGGGTAGATCCACAGGCTCACTTCATAGTGTTTTCTGGGATGACTCTTCACCTTCATCCTGGGAAGCTTTACCGCCTGTCTTCTGGTTTGGATCCTCAGTTTCCTAAATTCCTCATCTTTTCCTTACTTGACTTCCTATTTTAAGCGAAGCATATTATTTTTAGGTTAGACCTCTTAGAACTAAAAATGTTCACATATTGTAGATCTGAAAACTATTTTTTCTACCTTTTTCTTATTACTTTGAGGGCAGTAGTCTTAAGTTTTGGAGTTTTTTTCAAAAGTTTAACATGCATCTCTTCTTTGTATTTCCTCTGAATTTTCTCCCCACCTTCCAACTGACTTTGGTCTCTGGCTGTGAAGTTAGAGAATTTCTTAACTTACATGGTTATGCTTGACTCTCCACTTATATTGAAAAATAAATCACCAAAAAATATGGTTTGAAATTCCATGTATTCATTGTGAGTGGTTTTCTAGTGACTTTATTGCACTGTGATCAAAGAGACCTGGCTGATTTGTTTAAGAACTCTCTAATTCTCTCAGAGTCTGTATTCTTTAACCTACATCCACTCAGTGACAGTCAGGGGAAGTGGCCTGACCACCCACATTTTTAGAGCAGAATAGGGAAAAATACCTTGTTACCTTTGTTTTGGGAGTAGATTTTTACTTAATTTCTCCTCTGTAGTATTGCACCACATCCCTGGGCTCTGTGTATTGCTCAAGAATGGAACAGGCTGTTCACACAGATAAAAGAGAGAATTCAGGAGTTTAACTGTGTGCTCATAAAGCTTTCAACCAATTCTTTGATTTTCAGCTTTACCATGGTCCCACCCTCAGGAATGACTGATGAGTACAATGCCTGTCTTTCGAGTATTCGGCTTATTTAGTGGCTTCCCCTCTGCTACCAACTTAGTTTGGTGGTTCTAGTCTTTCCTGATCCTTTGCATTTTAAATAATTTTTGTTAGGATGTTAGACATTGTAAATATTTTATTGAAAGTCTAGATTTGGGGCTGGGCGTGGTAACTCATGCCTGTAATCCCAGCACTTTGGGAGGCGGAGGCGGGCAGATCACGAGGTCAGGAGATCGAGACCATCCTGGCTAACACGGTGAAACCCCGTCTCTACCAAAGATATAAGAAATTAGATCTTAGGCATCGCGTCATAGAGGAACTACGTCTTCCAGAACCCTCGCGCCCTGCGTCGTGCTGGCACTTTTACCGGCCGGGCCTTAGAGCGGAGCCTGTAGCCGGGCGCCATCTTTGACGCTGGCAGTCTTGGTTTTCTGCGAGTGCTGCTGCTGCTGGGAGGACGACGGACGGCAGCGGCCAAGCAAGAAGAAAGACGTGGCAGCAAGCGGGAGTCGGGGATAGTGTCATCGGTTCGGGTCCCACGACTTTGGAGCTTGTCTCAAACTCCACATACAGAAAGCCACCGACCTTATTCCGGTATCCTACACCCATTCCCCACCCTCATTACACTCCCACCCCTGGCCCTCAGCGTGGGAGTCAAGAGCAACAGGGACACTTCCGTACTCCTTGTAGGATTGGTGAAACCGTAATGAAGAACACCCCTAAACTCCCATAATCGGTGCGGATTCCTGTGGGGAAGGCCTATAGTGTTGACATCTTCCAGGCCTTGGTTCTGGACCTTGAGAAGGAGGCTGTGGAACTAGAGATAGCGATGCTTTTTAGGATTTGGGGATATTCCCTGCCCAAAAAATTCCTGGAAAATTGACTAGTATTAAGTGTGAAGAAATCTTGAAGACCAGAAATTGGATCTTACTGAAAAACTGATGTTTTTTTTGTTTTTCAGATTATATTGTTCAGCTATGGAAGATGGATTATTTTTCATGATCCTTTGACTCTCAAGTTCATCTTTAAATGAACTTTTTTTTTGTTTTTTTGTTTTGTTTTGTTTTGTTTTTGAGGAGATAACTAACCCTAGCTGTCTCCAGTCTGACAAAGGTTATTTGAATGGACTTAATCTCCCAGTAGTTGGGAGATGTTTTAAAAACACATGCTGTGTTTGAATTGTGGCTGAGAGGTTTTCTTGGCAATGTGAGGAGGAAAATTTTTTCTGCCTCATTATTATTAATTCATGGATTGAGTGTTGGTTCGACCTACAGGCATAATAGATTGGAACTCAGTGAAGACACAGACGTTCCTGTTGAGAGCAACCAGCTAATGATTACAGTTTAAAGACAATTGCTGTGATCAAGTTGTCATTTGGAAGATTAAACCCATTTCACGAGGACTTGGAGCCTTGTCCTTGCTTTGAGGAAGCAGTGGCTTGTTTCAAGAAGCCACTTCTGATCTAAGAATCTACCCAGCATGCCTAATCAAGGAGAAGACTGCTATTTTTTTTTCTATTCTACATGTACCAAAGGTGACAGCTGCCCATTCCGTCACTGTGAAGCTGCACTAGGAAATGAAACTGTTTGCACATTATGGCGAGAAGGGCGCTGTTTTCGACGGGTGTGCAGGTTTCGGCACATGGAGATTGATAAAAAACGCAGTGAAATTCCTTGTTATTGGGAAAATCAGCCAACAGGATGTCAAAAATTAAACTGCGCTTTCCATCACAATAGAGGACGATATGTTGATGGCCTTTTCCTACCTCCGAGCACAACTGTGCCTGAGTCACCAGAAGAGGAAGTGAAGGCTAGCCAACTTTCAGTTCAGCAGAACAAATTGTCTGTCCAGTCCAATCCTTCCCCTCAGCTGCGGAGCGTTATGAAAGTGGAAAGTTCCGAAAATGTTCCTAGCCCCAAGCATCCACCAGTTGTAATTAATGCTGCAGATGATGATGAAGATGATGATGATCAGTTTCCTGAGGAAGGTGATGAAACCAAAACACCTACCCTGCAACCAACTCCTGAAGTTCACAATGGATTACGAGTGACTTCTGTCCGGAAACCTGCAGTCAATATAAAGCAAGGTGAATGTTTGCATTTTGGAATAAAAACTCTTGAGGAAATTAAGTCAGAGAAAATGAAGGAAAAATCTAAGAAGCAAGGTGAGGGTTCTTCAGGAGTTTCCAGTCTTTTGCTCCACCCTGAGCCTGTTCCAGGTCCTGAAAAAGAAAATGTCAGGACTGTGGTGAAGACAGTAACTCTCTCCACCAAACAAGGAGAAGAACCCTTGGTTAGATTGGGTCTTACTGAGAGACTGGGGAAACGAAAATTTTCGGCAGGCGCTGACAGTGATCCTCCATTAAAGCGTAGCCTGGCACAGAGGCTAGGGAAGAAAGTTGAAGCTCCGGAAACTAACACTGACGAAACACCAAAGACAGCTCAAGTTTCCAAGTCTCTTAAGGAGCGATTAGGCATGTCAGCTGATCCAAATAATGAGGACGCAACAGATAAAGTTAATAAAGTTGGTGAGATCCATGTGAAGACATTAGAAGAAATGCTTCTTGAAAGAGCCAGTCAGAAACATGGGGAATCGCAAACTAAACTCAAGACAGAAGGACCTTCAAAAACTGATGATTCTACTTCAGGAGCAAGAAGCTCCTCCACTCTCCGTATCAAAACCTTCTCTGAGGTCCTGGCTGAGGAAGAACATAGGCAGCAGGAAGCAGAGAGACAAAAAAGCAAAAAGGATACAACTTGCATGAAGCTGAAGACTGATAGTGAAATTAAAAAAACAGTAGTTTTGCCACCCATTGTTGCCAGCAAAGGACAATCAGAGGAGCCTGCAGGTAAAACAAAGTCCATGCAGGAGGTGCACATGAAGACGCTGGAAGAAATTAAACTGGAGAAGGCACGGAGGGTGCAGCAGAGCTCTGAGAGCAGCACCAGCTCCCCGTCTCAACATGAGGCCACTCCGGGGGCAAGGTTGCTGCTGCGAGTCACCCAAAGAACATGGAGGAAAGAAGAGAAGATACTTCAGGAAGGAAATGAAGTTGATTTTCAGAGCCGTATTAGAATGGAAGCTACAGAGGCTTCAGTTGAGAGCACAGGAGTTGACATCAGTAAAATTCAAGTCAAGAGATGTGCGACCATGAGAGAGATGCGCATGCGGAAACAGCAGGAGAGGGAAAAATCAGTCTGGACACCTCTTCGGGGAGATGTAGCCTCTTGCAATACCCGAGTGGCAGAGAAACCAGTGCTCACTGCTGTGCCAGGAATCACATGGCACCTGACCAAGCAGCTTCCCACAAAGTCATCCCAGAAGGTGGAGGTGGAAACCTCAGGGATTGCAGACTCATTATTGAATGTGAAATGGGCAGCACAGACCTTGGAAAAAAGGGGTGAAGCGAAACCCAAAGTGAACGTGAAGCAATCTGTGGTTAAAGTTGTGTCATCCCCCAAATTGGCCCCAAAACGTAAGGCAGTGGAGATGCACCTTGCTGTCACTGCCGCTGTGAAGCCACTCAGCTCCAGCAGCGTCCTACAGGAACCCCCAGCCAAAAAGGCAGCTGTGGATGCTGTTGTCCTGCTTGTCTCTGAGGACAAATCAGTCACTGTGCCTGAAGCAGAAAATCCTAGAGACAGTCTTTTTTTCTTTTTCTTTTTCTTTGTCTTTTTTCTTTCTTTCTTTTTTTTAATATACTGTAAGTTTTAGGGTACACGTGCACATTGTGCAGGTTAGTTACATCTGTATACATGTGCCATGCTGGTGCGCTGCACCCACTAACTCGTCATCTAGCAGTAGGTATATCTCCCAGTGCTATCCCTCCCCCCTCCCCCCACCCCACCACAGTCCCCAGAGTGTGATATTCCCCTTCCTGTGTCCATGTGATCTCATTGCTCAATTCCCACCTATGAGTGAGAATATGCGGTGTTTGGTTAGAGACAGTCTTGTGCTGCCTCCAACCCAGTCCTCTTCAGATTCCTCACCCCCGGAGGCGTCTGGCCCTTCCTCATCCCAAATGAGCATGAAAACTCGCCGACTCAGCTCTGCCTCAACAGGAAAGCCCCCACTCTCTGTGGAGGATGATTTTGAGAAACTAACGTGGGAGATTTCAGGAGGCAAATGGGAAGCTGAGGTTGACCTGGATCCTGGGAAAGATGAAGATGACCTTCCGCTTGAGCTATGAGAAATGATTGATAGCTGAAGGTGGTAGTGAGGACACTTTAAAAAAAAAACCGCCAAAAAACTGGACTTAGTTTCATCTATTGTAACATTTACCTGAGACGATCATTTCTTTAGTCTAGAATTTGCCCCAAATCAGAAGTATACCTCTGAATTATCTGTATGTGTCCTGGATTCCTTGGGGTCAGATTTTTAAAGTTACTTTATAACCATTTTGTCCATTTGATGCCATTGTTTATCATCTTTTGAGAAAAAAGTTCTGTCATACCCTTCTCTCCACAAAAAAGAGACTGAGAGGGAGATCAAGTGAAAGGGTGCAAGCAAACTTAGTGACTCCTTGAGGTGTTTGTCAGTTTTGGCTTTTTTCTCCTTTGTTGTATTCTTTATGTCTTGTCTTGATGTACTTAATATTACCTGAGTTTGAAATGGATGAAGACAGCTGCTACCATTAAGGACCAAATTTTATGCTACCACTAAACAAAAATACCCACTCAGTCTGTGTTAAATTGTATGTCTTTGTAAAGGTATTTAGAGATTCAACTAAGCTTTAAAGAGGGCTGAGCAGCTCAGGAAGCCTGTAATGTGGGCATAACTCTTTGGACCTGATCTTGATGCTTCTGCTGCTCTGTTGGCCTCTGAAGAGCAATATCTAATTTATTATTACTGTAATTTTTTAAAAGGCTTTAAAGTGCCTCAGGGGTCCCCTGAAACTAATTTTCTATTTCTGGGATTCCCTGGATTCATTATATGAGATGGTGACATGATTAGAGGAATTCTTTTTTCGTATGAAAATTGTCCCTTTTCTTCTTCAGTACTTGCCTCCTTGCTGGCATTGAATTAACACAGGGACAAAATTTGGTTAATTTTTTATTTCTAATTCTCCCAACAAACCCCTGTTGCCCAGTATTTATGTGGTGGCCTTTAACCACCTGAGGGAAAAAATGAGCTTATTCAAGCTGCCAATATTTATCTATGGGCTGTAGCAGTACACCGAATTGTACTGTGCCAGGGATATTGAGATGCTCTGGGGGTGTATTGTATACCTGCCAGTTTTCTTCATTTCTGAATTGAGTTTTCTTTTCTTGATGTTGGTTTCCTTCATATCACCTCAAGGTTTAGATTTGTGAAGGAATAAGCATGACGGAAATAATAGTCTTGAAAGGAGATATGTTGTATATAATCAGAAGGAAGAGGAAGGAAGGATTTACCCATTTTGATATTTTGCTGTAGGTGGCCAGTTTTGTTTCTCATAGGGAAATCTGACCCACCTGTCATGTTGGCTCCTAAGGAACTGCTGTTGTAAGCGGCTCATCAAGAGTTGAACTTCACGTAGCCTTGTTGGGAATATGGA